>NC_080419.1:14611942-15888967 GCF_029873635.1 Malania oleifera
CGTGGTCGACCGAGAGGGAACTTTTTTACTACAATACCTAGTCGACCAAGGGTCCTGCGGGAGCGGGGCCCAATTGGTCTGGTCGACAGATACCATTTAGGTCAAACTATGATCGACCGAAATCGGGACTATGTGAAAAAAATATCGCCTATCCCGGTGATCGACCAACCATGTGTCATTTTTACTCATGGGGAGCCGAACCGGGAGAAAAAAGAAAAATTTTGTCCTTGGACACAAATATGGGTTGTTTGACGGAGGGGGGCCTTCTGGTTTTTTCAAATCCTCCCTGGTCGAACCGAACGTTTTTCGTGCCCTGGTCGATTCCGGGAAACCCGGGAGGGTTAGAAAAGGACCCTGATTAGGAGAGCAGCGTGGGGGCGGGCGGGCAACAGGTATTTGGGGAACTTGAGCACGTGACGGGGGGTGTGGGGGTGGGTGGAGGGAGTGGAAATGGGGGAAAGTCGGGGGGGGGAAGGGTGAGGGGGGGAGGGGGGGGGGGGGGAGGAACTACAGAGGGGGGGACACAGGATTAATTTTATATTTCATAATTATTTTTTTAAAATGATTTATTTTTTTTTTTTTATTTTTTAAAACTTTCTTAATAATGCCCAATAGGTCAACAAACCAATGCTAAGCACAAACGAAGCGTTGTAAAACCAAAATAAAAAAAAAACCTCAAAAACAAATAAAAAAATACACCCTTGCCTTTACTATTTTATGACCCAGTCATTCATTATCATTATAGTAAGGATTCGCAAATTAGCAAAACAAACAGAAAAACTTAGGGCATTGGACACAATCCAAAACAACCAAAACTCTCTCAACTCTCAAAACCCTATATTAGCCAAAAACTTCTTGCAAACACTCACATACTCTTCAATCTTTATTTCTCTAAGCATTGTGAGTATTTCTATAAGGCTATAGTGTGTAATCTCTCTAGCTAATACTCTCTTTTGGTATAAAGTTTGATTAATTTTATTTGAGAGTATAGCCTAAAGTTCTTCCACGGATTTCATATGATAAATCTTGTGTGGGAAGACTTTGAGGGTTGTGGTTCTTGTATTGTTGTTGCAAGATACCTAAACCTAGATTTTGTGTGCAAAAATCCTTTTGTGAAAAGCGAATCTTTCAAACAACTCCATTACGCTTTAAACATTGAAATATCGTATTGAGTTTGTTTGATCTATCTTGCTTAGCATATTTGAAACCCTGATTTGATTTTGTGATATTCGAATATTGTGTTTCAAATCTTGCTTAGATACACACTCTAGATCTTGATTGATTATCATATTTGATTGAGTGTTTAGCACACATTAGAGCACTAAGCATATCTATATATCATTAGTGCTTGCTTTATTGATTAAGCTATATTGGTGCACACATTTGCTTTTCTAGAAGCATATTTCCGTGTACGAATTTTATATACATTTGTTGTATTTCCAGGCACGGGCCTGAAGAAGGAGACTAGCCTTGGAATAGTCCCGGATTGGTTTAGACCCGGTTAGGAAAGTTAGGTGCGTCGTCCTGTTAAGGCGTGTAGGTTGAGGTCAGCCTCGCTAATTGACCTGGTTAAGGTTGAGGTCAATCCTGTGTTAATTTGAGCTAGTTGTAAACGGTGCCGCTCCACCCTTAAGTGAGCTATTAGTGGAATCCTTTGGCTTGCGAGTTAGAGGCGGGGACGTAGGCACTGTTGGCTGAACCTCGATAACATATCGTGCGTGTTCACTTACATTTCTGCAATTTACTTACTGCACGTGTATGTTATATTGTGAATGATTAGGTTTACATTTGCATAAACAAACCCTAGGTTAAGTAATACTGTTTATCTGGTTTAACCTAAGCAATAAATTTTAAATATCCAATTCACCCCCCTCTTGGGATTGCACCAAAGCTAACAACTTTTGCATCTATAATTGAGAAATGATGCTGACGGATATTATCCATCCTCAAAGAAGATGGTTAGTCTTCCACCATACTAAGATGTTGTATTGAGATGTATGGATAATACAATGGTTAAAAAAAATATGGATAATACAGGGGCTGAGATTTTATTTTCTTTTATTTATTTATTTTTTAACATAGTATTCATAATGGCTCTGAAATCATAAAGAAAAATTGAAATAGTAAGAACAATGATACTTTTATTCAGTAGCTGAGTTGTGAACACTACGTACTTTAAAGATACAAGTAGGGGTATTTATACACTATTACATGATATAAGTATAATTATAAATCCTATGATTTGAGATAAGATTTGCTTTGTTGCTATATATCCTCTTTTTTTAATCAATAGATTCTGATTTGTTAGCATATATGACCCTCAGACATTGACTTTAGATCTTTGACGTTCCTTAGTTTTTATTGTGATAATTTGTCTCGGATCTTCGTTATTTAAATCTGTAGTGGACAAATGTGATTGTCGATGGTTTGATGTAACCGTCGATATGCATTGTTAATAGTAAGCTAGTGCTAGCTAAGGATGAAAACCTCCATTTTGCTGGTACAATTAATTACTTTAATTGGGTCAACAATGAAGTACCATTGTTGGAAATTGAAGACATGGTTGAGAAGCTTTATTGTACCAGGACCTAAAGAGCTAGGGATGTACAAAAATAACCGAAAATTTAAGAACCCGATCGAAACCAAACCATTTATTTTTATTTTCGCAAATATTTATATTTATTAATTAAAAATTATTGTGTTATAATTATATATATAATAAATCTTCTGCTTTAAAATTTTTATTATTACATTCTAAATATTGGTATCTTTCCAAATGGTGGTTTTAACTGCATTGCAATGGACAAAAATTTGTGGGGAAGGAGGCTTATACAGATGTAGTCAGACCCAAGAAGATTTCATCTTCGGATGTGGATTGGGAATTGGGAAGTTGAAGTGGGGAAGGGAGGGGGTGCTGTATGTTTGGGACTAGGGAGATGTCTGTCCCACATTGGAAGTTCAAGAAAATGTCAGCCCCAATATTTCCTTTAAAACCAACTGCTTCAAAAAGCCTTTGCTCATCCCATCATTGCTTGTGGATCTGCTCAATTGTGGGATTGGCTTGCAATTTATTGAAAGCTTTCATATTGGGCTTGGGCAGTATATAATCTAAGTAAAAGGTTTTATGCCCTTGTTTTCCCTTATGTAAAACACCATACCAAGCCTCATTTTGTGAAAAATTGATGGAAATTTTTTTTTAGTTTAATGGTAATCTCGAAGTTGCGAGAAAATCTTGAAATTGTGAGATTTACCACGCGTCAACAACTTAATAGTCTTGATCAATCAAATCTCACAGTTTGGTGCTACGAGATTTGTTTAAATTTCACATGACCAAACTGCGAGATTTATTATGCGTCAAAAATCTAATAGCCTGGTCAATCAAATCTCGTAGTTTGGTCCTGTGAAATTTTTAAATAAATCTCAGCTTGGTGCTGTAAGATTTGCAACGCGTATATATATAATTAAAAATGCATTTATTTAATTGTGAGTGAATTTTTTGTCCTTGAATTAATTAACAATTAATAACTATGATTATAATTATGAGAATGCATATTGTCCTAAATCAAAAGATCTTCTAGTAAAGAATAAAATTAATTCTAATTATTTTTTTATTATTGTATTTTTAAACTTTTCATTGTTTCTAAAACAACCTACTAGTAAATTTTATTCTGAATTATGAAGGTTGAAAAATGGGGAAATTTTTCTCAATTATTTTATTAATTTTTTCAAAATTTTAAAAAATTTAAGGGTATCTTAATTACAATAATAAAAAACAAAACATCTATCTGCTTCAAGTAGTTACTGAAAAAAAAAAAAAATAAAAAATAAAATAAAATTTAGGAAAGCAAATAGATGTACTTTGCTTAATCACAACATTATTTTCAATCTTGCACATTAATTAACATAGAAGGTAGCCTTATTTGCTTCAATCTTTCACATTAATTATTAATTGGCGTGAAAGTTAGCTTTGTGTACTTTGCTTCTTAATAAAATAAAGATAAAAAAGTTATTTTTTTCCTTTTATGAAAGCGAAAAGTACTTATTTATTAGTTTATAAATAAACTATTGTTTACTTGAATCTTATCATATTTCGTTTAACAAGCCTAATATAAAACAAGTAATAGATATTTGATAATTGCACAACTTTTTTTCACATATACATGTTGGGAAAAATGAATAAACATTCCCAATTATACATAAATAATACAACGATACTATACAAATGAAATGAAAATAATCGATGCTATACAAATGAAATGAAAATAATCAATGCTATACAAATGAAATTAAAATAATCAATGCTATACAAATGAAATGAAAATAATACTATACTAGGTGCCGCAGCGAGGTCGTCTCTAGGATTTGCGTCTGCCCTCCCCTTGCTGGTCATCTGCATCAGGTGTCCTGTCCCGTCGTCATCCTGTTTATGGATTATCTCCTCCAAGAGGTATTGCATAATTATCATCCATGCCAAGCGCATAAGGAGAGAACTGATATGATGTCTCTGGATGAGAACGAGGCGGCATAGGTGGTGCATCGACCTTCTCCCCACTGAAAATGTCATCCAACAAAAATGACATCGATGGGGTGGTAGCAGTGTCATAAGGGGCGTCAACTTGTCTACTGGATGGTGCCGCAATATCAGCTGCTGACGAAGGTGCATATGGTTCTGACGAATCAAACATGTACTCCACCTATACAACCGGTGGTGAGGAGATGAGACTCACGGGACGACTGGAGGAGGCATGTCATCCTCCTACTAGAGCTGCTCGACCTTCTCGTACTAGAGTTGGTTGACCTCCTCATGCATGTACTTCAAGTCGAGCAGCTGGGATCCGTCTGCCGTCCTTGTGGACAAGGTCCAATGCAGCACTCATCAATCAGTGGATTGTGGGATCTGATGAGATCTGATCTGCCTCATGTAGTATGTTAGCCTGCATGATATGAAAAAAATTGGTTAACACATGCAGATCATAACGTACACATAGCAAAAGGAAGTGTGGGTGAAAAGTCTTCTTACGAGGCTCAGATATACAGCAGCGGTCCTGTCGACGAAGCATCATGTGATGGACCTATACTAGGTAAAGCATGGGTCATCCAGACGCATTGGACCGTCCTCCGCCACTCCTGGTAGGATGTATTCTCACTGATACTCCCACGTAGTCATGAATATCACGTGCGTAGTCGTCCAGTCCGTGACCCCTTGACTGCATCCATCCATGGCATGGAGGTCATCCCCAAGTACATCTACCCCCGATGTCAAGAAGAGGTCGGGAATGCCCTATCGATGGCCAAATTTCCACATGACTCGGTCAGGGAGATACCACTTGATAATATGAAAGCATATGAGTGGCTCTCGGGCTACCCACAGGTCACTCCCAATTGCATAATCGGGAGGTAGGTCAGCTAGAATCTCAGTCGTGTAGGGCCTCCATAGGAAATGCACTTACACAAAAGTAAAATGTAAGCAAACGATATGTATCTAGTAGAAAAAGACTATTATATGCTACACTTTAATCAAACTATACCTCATGCTCAGTGCATGTTAAACTCGAACTTGTACCAAGGCAATGTGTGTTGCGTAACCGACAATGCCCTCAAGTCATCCCTCCATCTGTACAGGATGAAACGTAAGTTTAAGAATGTAATGACTAGTAAGTACAATGAATTAGTATTCGTAGTACATATAGAATGAATGAGGAGGGATAAATGATGTTGGTACTAACCGGTATGCAAGTGGGAGTGGGTCAATCAAACGACCGTCCTGACCCCTTTGAATCTGCTGAAAACCTCGCTGCGTAGGAGTTAAGGATGGATGTTTCTCCTAAGTCCAAACCTGTAGTAAGCGGAGTGGGTCAGCAATCTGTGTCTTCGATGGGTGAGCAGTGCGATACATCTTATAAAGCCACGCCAAAGTCGTGGACCCCCAACTGTAGAAGGGAATCACTCCCAGGTCCGCAAGGAGTGGAAGGAACATCAGATGTGCATAGCTCCCCTAAATGTCATAAAATAGCACCCCACATATCAAGCGCAACAAGTGGGCTTGTGTGTGGCATGCTATAATCTGTGCATCTGCATCTGTCGGGAGTTGACGAAACATATTCCTTTCAAGGAACCACATACGAATGCGTTAATTTGTAGACACAAAAGAATGCGTAACACCCGAATAAAATAAAACAATAACATGGCATGATAATACAGTAAGGGTATCTGTCACTACGTTTGCGACAGTCTCAGCGTCTCCTGGCGTTAGAGCATAAAGCTTCATCGGGGCTACGTTCCTTTACTAGCCTCTACGGGGCACCTGGTAGCCTCCCCTGAATTGCTTGGGAGTAGAAGTTGTACTAGATGGTGTAGGACAATCTCGTGTCATATACCCTGATTTGCCGCAGCGAAAGCATACGCCTTTCCCTGCTCGACACTCTCCCAAATGTCTTTTCCTGCATGTATGACATACAGGGTAGGTCTGCACACTGAACCTCACGATCCCCAGACTCCTGCCTCTGACCCCTACTGTAACGACCCAAAAAAAATAATAATAATAATAAAAAATTATTAATTCAAAAAATTATTATTATTAATTAATTAATTAATTATTATTAAGAAAATTAATTAAATTAAGAATATGAGGATTGTGGATATATATATATATATATATATGTATATTTAATTTTATAAGTATATATATAAGTATATGATAAGGTTAAAGAAAGGATAAAGGAAAGAAAAAAAAAAGAAAAAGAAAACTTAATGTTTAAGTTTTCTGTTGGAACAAAACAGAAGGAAAGAAAGAGAAAAAAAAATTCACGCGGACAGAACAGAACAAGAAGGAAAGATAGAGAGAGAAAGAGAAAGAAAAATTAAATATATTCTCTCACTCTCCACACCTCTTCTTTTTACGATTTCGCGGTCGATTCTCGTCCAATTGAAAATCCGAAGATACCACCGAACTCCATTCTTCGCCACTGACATTTCTACCAAAGTGAATTTGTCGTAGGAGTAACGTGGACATATCTCATGGGGTAAGACAAATTCTCATTCTTATCTCAATTTTTCCTAAATTTTAAGCCAAATGAACGATCGGATACCACCACGAGAATCTAGGGATGATTCTCTACAAGTCTAGCGGAGTGAAATTCTCGTGGGGTTATTGTAGAAATAGTCCAAAATTAGGATAAATGTGTTATTTAGAAATTAATTATTATTTAATTATTATAAATTAGGAAATGTTAAAATAATATTTTATTGGGGTTGATTTGATTGAATCAGGGTTCGGGTGAGCGTCGCGGGTATAAGTTTGGGAGCCCTACAAGCGTAATTCAAGGAATCAGGTAAGGGGGAATAAAATTATATCAGTCTTTTATTAAAGTGAACCAATTATTTACAAGCATACGAAATTTATTATTTATCTATATGATTTTCAGAATAACCTGATTATTGGAAAAATGATGATTTGGTTTATGGTTATATTTGGGATAATTGTTTATGATATTAAATTCGTGTGACATGGGAGTAATTTTCCTAATAAATTGAATACGAATTACTGTGGTATTTGGGTTTGCATGTGGGGGTGTTTGAAATGATTATGGTATGATGAATGAGTTGTTATGTTTGACTCCTGTGTGGAAATGTATTGATTTGTGGGGATACTGGGTGGGAAATGAATTAATCTGTTGGATTCCTGTGTGGAAATGATTTGATGCTTTTGTGTGAACTAAGTGGTGTGGTTATTCGTATGCATCTCAATATAACGTTGGCATGAGGAGGTTGTTATATTGCCCAAATGTAAATCATGATATGACGTTGGCAGGTTGAGGAGCTTGTCATATTGTTATTTATATGGGGTAGGACATTGGCAGGTTGAGGAGTTTGTTCTATTGATGTATGACGGGTAGGTCATGGGGATTGGATACTGGTGAATAATGGCGCCTGTGTGAGCCATGTTATATACCCTGTGTGGGCCACGTTATATCTTGTGTGGATAATGGCGTCTGTGTGAGCCATGTTATATACCCTGTGTGGGTAGTGGTGCCTGTGTGGGCCACGTTATATCCTGTGTGGATAATGGCGCCTGTGTGGGCCATGTTATGTACCCTGTATGGTTAGTGGTACCTGTGTGGGCCACGTACTGACATGTACGTAGTTGCTCTGTGTGGGTCATGTATTGAGGACATTGGAAGATGAAGTATAAGATGCATGATTCCTATGTGGATGTGTTGTGTGCATGTGAATTTAATTATAGCATAAAAATAATGGCATAGCATATTGTGAATGCATGTGTGTGCATGCGGCGACGTAAACATACCACCGGAGGCTTGCTGAGAAAGGCAAGTGCTCTGCTAGATAGTTTCTTGGTATCAGTGCAAAGGGATGCTACTTGTATGGGTGGGT
Source organism: Malania oleifera (assembly GCF_029873635.1). Lineage (NCBI taxonomy): Eukaryota > Viridiplantae > Streptophyta > Magnoliopsida > Santalales > Ximeniaceae > Malania > Malania oleifera. The sequence goes on from NC_080419.1 coordinate 14,620,334, forward strand.
AGACATCCCGATCCTCGGAAACCTTCGCCTTTAAAATAATAAAGATGTGTGTACTGGAGGCGAGGTAATACTTCACTTAAGGGCTTACTGAGTAAGGTGAGTGCTCTGGTAGGTAGTTTTTAGTACCAGAGCAGAGGGAAGCTACTTGTATGGGCGGGTAATCTTCCCTATCCTTGGGGACTTTCGCTTGCATAAAAATTATGTACTTGTGCATATTGAATGTGTGTGTGATATTGGATGTCGGGAATGTTATTAATGGTACATTTTCTCAGTTGTTATTGATGTTATATGAGAAGCAGTTTATTTTAAGATATAAATATTAAAACTCATTTGTCACACACTGTTATAATTTATTCCACCCTTACTGAGAAGTGTCTCACCCTAGTGGATTAACAAATTTTCAGGTTCTTCTAGAGACCGGGTTTGAAGGCCTAGGCTGGGACTGTTTATGATAGTTTCTTTTTGGGGTATTGTGAGATACTGATATATGTATAGATATATTTGTACGGAATTACGTTTTAAATGCTGGTTGTGGATACAGATATTTGGATGTTGTAGTGTTGGTTTTTGGTTGTTATATAGAACTCTGGTATTTATTTGAGGTTATTTATTCTTATTCATGTGCCGCTGCGTGTATGTTAATTATGGTATCAGATACAAGTGATTGGAACACGTGGCACTCGGGCCCCACTTGGTGAGTCGGGGCGTCACACCTACCATAATTTCCTCTCCTCTACTGGCCCTGACCTGAACCCTGCCGAAAGCTTGAAGGTGTGGACCTCTTCTTCTGTCCCTGATCCTTAACACCCATCCGCTCACTGGCCTCAGCCAAAGTGGCCTTATCTACCAACTCAGCAAAATCCTATATTTTCAATACCGTAACTTGTCTGTGGATCTCACGCCTCAACCCTCTTTCAAATTGTCTCACCTTCCTTGCTTTATTAGGTATAATAAACTGGGCGAAGTGAGACAATTCTACAAACCTCATCGCATATTGCTGGATTGACTGCTATCCTTACTTTAGATTCAAGAACTCTTCCACTTTGACTTCTCTGACAGTGGCTGGAAAGTATTTGTCAAAGAACAATTTTCTAAATCAGTCCCATGTCATAGTTATCGACATCGTCCTCTACTACTCCAGAAGTTTCACAGCAGCTCACCATCGTTCTGCCTCTCTTATTAATTTATAAGTAAGGAATAGAACCCGCTGCTCCTCAGTGCACTACAGTACCGCCAAAACCTTCTTTATTTTCTATATCCAGTTCTCGGTGATTGCAGGATCAACCCCTTTGAAAAAGTTAGAGGATTCATCTTAGTGAATTTCTCAATCGTGCACCTAGGGCCTGCAGATGAGCCTCCCTGCTCCCTAGAGCTCCTAGCTATCTCAACCATAACCTGTTAAGCCACACTGCATAATATGACATTTGGATCACCTCCTCCTTTACCTGAGGGCCCTGCTCCATCACTGCTGCTTGCGTAGGCACTACTACAACCAGGGTCCATCCCTAAAAGACAAAAACATAGTTTAGGAACCCTATCCTTATAATTTATGTATCTAACCCAAAAATCATATTATACCCTATCTTGACATTCCTATCTTAATTCAAGATTTGGACCTACACTTTAGAAACACAACCCGACAATAGTTTACTATGACTTTCCTGAAATCGTCACCCCAGAAAAGACACAGAAACCACCACGGAATTCTTGCCTCTAGACTACAGAACAAAACCTCAAATTCTTTTCCAAACTCTGGTATTGTTTTCGCTACACTCTAAAGTCTACAAAACCTAGCAACCTAGGTTCTGATACCAAACTGTAATGACCTGCCTATTTTACCATATTGTTTTTTCACATAAAAACATAACATCATTCTTAATTACCCTGTTTCCCTATTATACTGATATAAACATGGACCACCCAGACCCGTGGGTGTTGGGGACATACCTACTAAACAACTTTGACACCTAAGCAGCATGAAACGTAATTTACATACAACCATCCAATAAATCACAATACCAGAGTTCTATTAAATCCGCTAATTATATATATACAATCATCCACCAAATGACTGAAAGTATCCTAGGGCCAATCCCCAAAATAAATCTGACCCTAGCACAACAACTCACCCTTCTAACAGGGTAGCACAATCCAACTTTACTGTCGCGGAGCTCTATCTACTCCTCTACTCGAATTTCCTGAAATGTTTTATTGCTGGGGTGAGATACCTCTCAGTAAGGGAAATAAACTAGTATCAGTGTGTGGCAACATGAGTATTTAGTGTAGTACATATAAATAATACATAAAGCATAACTGGAAAAGTCTAATTGTACTAAACTGAGTAAAACATAATTTGTCAATTCATAATATAACATACTGCATACCGTACATGGAAAACATCTTATATATCTGTACTATACTGAAATAACACCCAAGATGGATAGCTAGCTGATGTCATGTCTTACCCCCACATGACTGGGTTATGTGGCTCGAAGGCGAGACCTAGTAATGGCTAGCCAACCATATTAGATCAAACATAAGTCTATAAGTACGATGGACCTGCCCCACCTGGTCCCGAACTTCCAGGGGAACATCACCACTCTATACTGAAGCCACATCGACTGCCATCTCCCACACTATTGGTCTTGTGGTAGCACTATCATAATTCTGAACATATAGCTACGAAACTGTGCTCCTGAAAACTAAACTACACCGTACCATTCGGGTTCTAATAACATATAATATGTTTCACATATTGAACATAACCGTTTCATGTTTTATAATAATATCTGACATGATAATATTTCATGAATTCTGTAATATCATACATGAATATGACATCTATGCCAACATGAATCACGGCATCTGCGCCGGTATAACATAGCATGTAATCTCGACATCTGTGCCGGCATATCGTAATATACTGAACATGAATTTCTTGCACTATTTTATGTAATATTCATAAATTCATGGTTCTTGTACTGTTTAATAATTTTCTTGAAAACTGAAAATACATGATAATTTTGGAAAAATGTGATATTCCATTAACATAATTTTCATGATAAATAATACTCATGCCACACAGAAATGGGTAATATCCGGAACATAAAACCTATTCTAAAATCATATTCATTGGTAACCCATTAAAATCATATCTGTGTTCAACTATGGTATTTTCCAAACGTAATTATACAGTATACATATTTTCCTGAAATTAAATGCTATAAAATAATGATTAATTTTATGAAAAAAAAATTGAATTAGTTTATCCCCTTACTCGACTTATTGAAATGCCCACACAATTCAATCCTGAGCCCGTGGCATTTTCAGCACAAAATCTACAATTTTTATTTCCCTAGAACATTCAACAGAATTCCAACATAATTCCATAAAACATTTCCTAAGCTCCCAATAATTTAAATAAATTGTTAAACTCCAAAATAATCAAATTACCTTGGTTTTCCTAAACTATGCCTGTAGGGTCCCGAAATTACACCTGCGACGTTTATTCAAACTCTGAATTCAATGACCCTAATTCAACCTCAGAATGCCCAATATTTAATATTTCTAAATTTACAATAATTAAATAATAATTAGCCCCTTAATAACCCCCTTAGCTTAATTTTGGGGTTATGCCTACGATGACCCCATGAGAAATCCGCTCCGCTAAACTTGTAGAGAATCATCTCTAGATTCTCGTGGTGGTGTCTGATCGTCGATTGGGCTTAAGATTTACGAGAAATTGAGGTAAAAGTGAGAATTGAGCTTATCCTAGGAGATATGCCTACGCCGCTCTTATGACAAATCCGCTTTAGTAGAAAAGTTGGTGGCGAAAAATGGAGTTCAGTGGTATTTTTCGATTTCAATCGGTACTCGTTTCACCAAAGAAATCGAGGAGAGAGAAAGTTGTGTGTGTGTGTGTGTGAGAGAGAGAGAGAGAGAGAGAGAGAGAGAGAGAGAGAGAGAGGGAGCAGAACGCAAAGAAGCTCTCTGTGATTTCCAATCTCAAATTTTCCTAAACAATCAGGAAGCTTAAGTTTACATGTATATAAGTTAACTTACATAACATATAATATATTATATTAATATTATATATATATATATATATATATCACTTATCCTTGTATTACGTATACACACACACACACGCACACACACAACACTCAAATTTCTTAATTTAATCAATTTCCTTAATAATGTTTAATTAATTAATTGATAATAAATTTTTTTTAGAATCCATTACATTATCCTGTAATAATTATTTTTAGAACGTTAGAAATATACTAGACGATTTATATGCATACAAAAACTTTACTATTATACAGATATAGCTGACGATTTATATGCAAACAAAATTTTAGTATGATATAGAAATTTATTATGATATAGTATGTCTATGTTGAAATATGAATTCTTCAGATTTATACAAAACAGATTTACTTGATTTATCAGATGCAGTTAATTATGTACAGTATATGTTTATAAAACAATAAAACTCATATGTGACACACTAATGCTAATTTATCCCATTTATTGAAAGGTGTCTCACCCCATAATTGAAACATTTCAGGAAACCTAGACAAACAAACAAAGTGAACTTTGAGATAGAGGAGATTTAGTACTGCCCTAACTGTAGGGTAAGTGTTTGAGTTGGAAGAGAGATTTTGTGTGATTCCCTAGAATATTTCTATAGATTTTTGGGGATGTATATGTATAATTATGAAGTTAGTAGGACTCTGGTATTGTGTATAAGGTTTAGGTATATCATGTTTCCTGCTACACATTAGATATGTATTTATGAAGAGGTATATCCTTGGTATCCCACTTTGGGTTTGGGCTGACTTTGTTTATAGTTTGTGGTATCAGAGTTTATTAAGTAAAATGAAAATATATATATAGTAAGAATTTTTGGGGCGTTACAGTGTGGTATCAGAGTCTAGGTTGTTAGGTTCTGTAAACTTTAGTACACAGCGGAAAACAATACCAGAGTATAGGAGTAGATCGGGATTTTAGTGAGTCAATGTTGGAAGTCAAGATGAGAATTTAGGGTTTTGTTCCGCAATCTGGAGGCAGAAATTTCATGGTGGTTTCTGTGTTTTTCTTAGAATGACAATTTTAGGAAAACCATGGTAAACTATCGTCTGATTTTGTTTCTAAATTGTAGGACTGAATCTTAAATTGAGAATAAGGACGTTAGGTTAATGGGTTATATGAAGTTCTTAGTTAAATTAATGTATTAGTCATGTTATGAAGTTATGATTCTAAGATTATGTTGTTCTATTTTCAGGTAATGAAATTGTGGTCTTCTGCTATATAAAATTCGGGTCACTACAGTTAGTATTAGAGCAAATTTTTGGGTCACTACAGTTGGTATCAGAGCAAATTTCGAGTTACTACAGTTGGTATCAGAGCTTAGGATATAGATTTTGTAGACTTTAGGAATGATTTTTACCAAAATAGGTATTAATTAGAATAAAGGTAGGAATGAGTAGGTTAGGATAGTTGTAAACCTAGGGTTACGTTAGATTTCAATTAGAGTTATATCTACCAAAATTTCGAGGACGAAATTTTTATAAGGAGGGGAGAATGTAATGACCCCAAAAATAATATGCATGGAAGTGTAAAAAAATAAAATAAAATAAATAAAATTAATTAATTAATTAATTAATTAATTAATATAATATAATATATAATATAAGTTTCCTGAAGGATCAGGATTCCTTTAGGAAATCAAAATCAATTCCCCCCCTTTTCTTTGTAAGCTCTCTCTCTCTCTCTCTCTCTCTCTCTCTCTCTCTTAATTTTTCTTACATTTCTCGATCAAATTGAAGAACAGACATCATTCTCGAGTTTTAGTTTTGCTCTTCAACGATTTAACCGGAAAAATTTCATCATCCGCACGCCATAACCACCACTCTAGGGCTAGGGTAAATAGGCTAAATTATATCAGATTTAATTTTAAAATATTCCTGATTAAATTTGAGTACGTGAATTTAATTATATGTGTGCTATTTAAAAATATACGGTTTTACCCGATTAAATTTGATTTCGGGAATATGGCGATATTTGTTTTATTTAAATATACCGGAATATATGTTATTATAGATTTTCTCAAGCAGTTTATTAAATTATAATTAGCACGCAAATATATCTGATTTAAACTAAGTATGTGAAATTAATTATATATGTTTTATTCAAATATAAAATTATATTTAAATTTACTAAATTTATATTTATAAGGATTTATCGGGAAATTTATAGAATAGCAATTATTATACAAATCGTGTGGCATGAATTTAATTTATTTTATTGCATAATTAAGTATGTTGGGATTTTTACGAAATTATATTTATTATGTGTTTTATTGTGAATTTTGCGGCGTATGTTTAATATGTGATTTATTGCAAATATTGATGAGATTGAGTATAAGGATGATATTTTTGTATAGATTTTATATTGGGAATATTTATGAGATTATGATATCATTTTAATTGCATAAATTGCAATTGTATGTTTTGAGAACCCTGATGGGCCACACTGTTGTGGAAGTGTTTGTGGTGGATAGTCAGTTTGGCCTGAGTAGGATTGTACCTACCTGTTTTTGAACCAGGATGTGGTAGGCAAATTGATCTTGCAGACATAAACTTTTGATTCAGTTTTGGTCAGAAAACCAGATTAAGTCTAGTTTTCGGACCGCACAATCCGATCATGGGAGTTAAAAATGACATGCATCAACCAAAAAGGAATTCTTTTGTACATGTTCGTATATTTATATGATTATGCCCTTTAATAGACCTAAATGGTGCTTTGAAAGAAAAATACGAATATTTATTTATATATGTGACTTATAGTTTATAAACACAATTTTTATTAAAGTAAAGTTATTAAATATATTATTATATTGTAAAATTCATTTTAGTCACATACTGATAATAATTTAGTCCTTACTTACTGAGAGGTGTCTCACCCCATTATTATCTTACATTTTGGATACGTTGAGGAGTATAACTGAAATTAGAGTAGCGTAGTGGAAGCGCGCATGGGGTTAAAAAGCGTAGTTTAGATTAAACATTAAAATTGTTATTTTTGCATATTTTAGAATTTTTAGGGATGTTTATTTTGATATTAAAGATATTTTTGTTATAATGAGGTTATTTAGTATTCTGGAATAATGAAATTGTGATCTTTTGCTGTATAAAATTCGGGTCACTACAATTAGTATCAGAGCAAATTTTGGATCACTACAGTTGGTATCAAAGCAAATTTTTGAGTCACTACACATGGCATGCCCACCTCTAACTAGTCGTGTTGTTAAAAATTTCAAATTTGAGGCAAATTTGTTGACTGCCTTGAGGGTTCAGTCGACCGCTTGCAAGATGGCGCCAATGACTAGTTAGAGAGAAGGCTGATCCGACCGCCCTGATGGATTGGCCCACCACCTCAAGCAATTTTTCTTTTTCCTTTTTTTCACATTTGCTTCTACTTTCCATATATTCAAAAGGACCTTTATTTTGGAAAGTAAAAAATGACTATCGACAGTCACCCCTCTTTACTAATATTTTAGATATAAAATGTTAGAAAAAGATAGTATATTCAAAAGGACCTTTATTTTGGAAAGTTAAAAATGACTATCGACAGTCGCCCCTCTTTACTAACATTTTAGATATAAAATGTTAGAAAAAGATAGAGGTATCATTTTTTTATGTATTTTTCACAAAGATATATATTGTTGTTTTCAACTTATATTAATGACCCCCCATCATTATTTGAGTTGGCACTTGGCCATGTAATCTTATTGACAAAAAGTAAAACCAAATATTTTTTGAAAAAATTACTTTTTATAATATATATAAAGAAAAAATTCAACCAAAGTTGGAAAAAATTACATTTAGATGTCTAAAAATTAATGTTTAAACTAAAAGAAAAAGTTTTAAGTGATTGAAATAAAATGAACTAACCTTATATGTAAATATCTACATCTATATCTATAATATAATTAACTATTGACATGCAATGCACACTGTAACGCCCCGAACCCTTAAACCCAGTCCGGTATGTTAAACTTGATAAAAATCTGATAAATTATAACAAATACGTAGTGGAAAACATAACTATGATCCTCAATTATATGATACCAGAGTTTACTATTCCTATTCATAATTCAAATTTGCTATTCACCACCTGTAATCACATATATACATCTCTCCAAAACATAATCCCCAAATACCAGTATTCTCAACCATCTATATCTCAGAAAACTTAAAACATAGGACATAAGACAAAAATTTATATATCTCAAAATTAACATAAAAAAAAAACCCTTTTCTCTTTTTATTTCCCAAAAATGTTATAAAACCTCGAGCTCTCTAAGATTGATCTCGAGAAAATCCAGAAAAAAATAAATTCATATTCGGGTGAGACATATCTCAGTAAGGGAAGAATCAATATATTAAAACAGCGTATGGCTAACATGAGATTATATAACAACATAATATTTAACATTTGAAAATATTTAACATAATTTCTGAAATCATTCTCTGAACCTAATCAATCACATGTAAAAGATTTAACTCACGAGATTACCCAATGATAGGGGTGATTACCCGCCCATACAAGTAGCACCCCTCTGCTCTGATACATTTAAAAACCCGAAAGTCACTACTGAAGCACATCAGGACACTCACCTTACTTAGTAAGCCCTCTAGTGTTAGATTGATCTCGTACTCATACAGTTCAAACAAAAGTTTGCCAGCGAAGGCCCCAAGGATAGGGAAATCTACCCGCCCATACAAGTAAGTTCCATCTGCCCTAGTGCATTATGCAGCCTACTGCTACATCTGATACTACTAGCGCACTTGCCTTTCTCAGCAAGCCCTAGGGCGAAGAGTATGCCCCTCCCCAGTTGTAACATATTCTATTAGCATAAATACTTCTAGTATCATAATACATTATTCTTTCTGTCATTATTCAATCATTCACATCTGTTCATGTTCATAACTTTAACATTTCATTTCATTTCATTTCACTTTAAGTGAATCTTTCCCATTTACATCGTTCACGTTTCACATTTATTCCATTGTCATTTCATTGGCTTTTCATTCCATTTTCATTTCATTCATTCTTACTACAGCTGCTCTTTAGCCATCATAAGTTAGTCCACATAGAAATGCGCTAAAATCTGCTAACACAGTTCCGTTTAGCTGTCATCGGTTGGTCCACATAGAAATGCGCTAAAATCTGCTAACATGACTTTCAGTTGTCATACATTTACATGGTTGTATTAACATATACAAGTAGCATGATTCATATCATATTTCATTCTTAATGCATTACTTAGCTTACGTCTCATATATTTAACATATATTTGCATAGAACTTACCTTTACTCATGCCACACAATTTAGTAATAAAATTCATGTATTGCCTATAAAATAAGTCAACCAACACTTAACGTTTATATACTAAAAATGTCTTTCATTTTTTACATAATTATCCTGAAAATACCTTTCATTTTCATTCGTTCAATTTCGCATATACGTATCTAATAAACAGCACTAAGCTCGGAAAACATAATTTAAATGGTTGGCATTTTAAACCCATACCGAAACATATACACGTATAAATAAAAAAATTTATTTTCCATTAAATTCATAAAAAAAATTGGTTTAATATGTATTTTTTCCCTTACCTGATTTCTTTAACTATGCCAACAAGGATCCCGAAAAATACCTACGGCGCTCACCCGGACCCTGAATCAAAAATCCTAATTCTATTAAATCAATCATAAATAAAATACTATTTTAACATTTCCTAAGCTCATAAATTCTACATAGATAATTATACCCTCAAATATAACCAATTTACCTAATTTTCCAAATCTCACTTTTGCTTTGGAGTGTGGTTTAGAAAACCCTAATTGGAAATTTACTCACACCAAATTGACGACGATCACGACTAAGATCCCATGGTGGTGCCTGATCGTCGATTTAACGACATATTTAAGGAGAAATTAAGGATTTAGAGGAAATATATTTTTCCCTAAGAGTGGTGCCAATGCCGCTCCCACGATAAATCCGCTCCAGTAGAAATGTCAGTGGCGGAACTAGGAACCCAACGGTACCTTCCGTTTCTTGATTGATTGAATATCCACCGAGAAATTGAGAAGAGAGGGAAGGAGGAACGGAGGAGTATATGATACTTACTTTATCATATATGATAATAATATTATATATATCATATTATTTATTCAACAAATCAAATTTAACAATACTTAATTAATTAATAATAAATAATTTTAAGTTAATTTAATTAATTTTTTTATTATTCTTAATTATTTTTTTTTATTATTCCTTTTATTTGTTTATTTAATACATTAATTTAGTAATATTTAATTAATTAATTGATTGATAATTTTAATTAATTAATTTTTTCTAAATTTTTTTTTCGGGTTACATTCTTTTCTCTAAGAAATTTCGTCTTCGAAATTCGCTACCCGATCATTGTTTACATTTTTAAAAAAAATTTATTAACTAACTATCTCACACAATCTAATACATATCATTATATATTACTACATTATCCATAATTAAATAAAACTATCATTTATCTTAAACATAAGCTTATACATGCCTCCTTGGCAATTTCTGCCCTAGTCGGGATTAACGAGTACACGCGTCCTAGTCCACCTCTTTCTAGTGGTACTTGTTGTTTCCTCCGATACCATAACCTCTAAAATCAACAAGTCAACCTCATACCACACATTTTCATATACACTTTTTTTTTTTTTTTTTAAACCTTACTTAACTTAACTTATATATATATATTTATATATATAGATTACTTGTTTTACTTTGTATATATATATATAACTTATACTTTAACTTATATATATATGTTAAGCATACATATATATCTTTATTCCTTTTTTTTTTTTTACTATTTATTTATTTATTTAATAACATTTAATTAATTCATTAATTAATTAATAATTATTTTTTTCATACTATTTATTTTTATTTATTTATTTAATACATTAATTTAATAGTGTTTAACCAATTAATTAATTATTTTTATTTTTATTTTATTTTTTAATTTAATTTTTTTTCTCGGATTATTACACTAGGAACCCAACGATACCTTCCATTTTCCGATCGACCGAATATCCGCCGAGAAATTAAGAAGAGAAGAAATGAGAAATGGAGAAGGCGATGCACAGAGAGAGAGCTTAGGAACTCTCTCTCTGCAATTCCATCTGCAAAGGAAGCCTCGGGTAAGCTTTTTTTTTTTTTTTTCCTTTACTTACTTTATCATATATGATAATAAAATTATATTCTATTAATATATATATCATATTATTTATTCAACAAATCAAATTTAACAATACTTAATTAATTAATTGATTAATAATAAATAATTTAAATTTAATTTAATTAATTTTTTATTATTCCTTTTATTTTTTTATTTAATATATTAATTTAATAATGTTTAATTAATTGATTGATTGATAATTTTAATTAATTAATTTACATTTTTTCTAAATGTTTTTTTTTCCAGATTATTACGCACACATATCTTATTGTGGGTAAAAGTTTTAAAGATCTTAATGCAGTATAAAGATCTGGGCACAAAAACTTCAGGAAGTGTCAATAGTCTTTTATGCCTAGATGTGCCAATAAGATGAAATTCCTTTTGGCAATATATGAAAATGACTTACAATTCTTTCTTGATCTTTTCAATAAGAACGAAAACTACGGTGATGTTGACGAGAATAAAAAAATGCTTGGGCAACGTAGAGAAGAATATTATTATTCCTCTACATGAGAAGAATTAGGAAAAGTTTAGATTATTTATCAAGTTCTTAAAACTTTTTTTACAATAAAACATGACGACTTTTTGTATCTTCCTAATTCAATGTAAGTCGTTTTAAATAAGAACATGAATGCTTTTTTAAGTTTGATGGTAGGAAATAAGAATATCTTGAATGATATATTAAAATATTTCTAATTATTGAGTAGACATTTCTCTAAATGAATTTATAACACATTGTCAATATATGTTTACAAGTTAAATATGAATCCGTGAAATTATTTACATGAATTTATATATTCTTTTATTTTTTTGGAACACGGTGTACAATTACAGCGCGCCACGAACACAATGACATGATAAAGTCTAAAAATATAAGATAGGGCATGCTAGAGACGAACTAATTGATATTTCTAAAATATATTAAGCATGAAAAATGTTAAATTGCAAAACATTTGTATGACACTTTATATAAGAAATCTAGTTAGGAAATACATACACATCTTCTTTATTTTTCACTTGGTAACAATTCACAATTTATGACCTCATATTGGGAGAGGTCTCGTATTTGCAGTTATATTGGATTTGGATAAAATTATGTATAAAGTTGCATTGAAATTTATCCAAATTCACTCAAACTTAAATCTAAGGTCCAAAATATATACTCCCAAACACTATCGGAATTCCTTCATTATAAACGTCAACAAGTTTATAGCATTTTTAACAATAATTTAAAGGTTTTTAGTGTCCTCCTTTTAGTAAATTCCTTTAAATCTTAACACATCTAAAATTAAATTCTCTAAATGCATTTTTCACCTAATTTTGATTAAATTTAACTCTTTTAAAGAATTTTTTTTTTTTACTTTTATTTTTGTTGACATAAAATTAATCAGGATCCATACTCCCTGCCAACTCTGATCCATGCCCTGCACATCCTTTGCCATGACTTGGTGTCAAAAGGAAACCCATATCTGTGGCCTCAAAACTTTTTGTTTTGCTTTCGTTTTTTTCATTAAGTGAACGACATGGTGGCAAGAAGGTATATGCTGTTGGGGGTAGGGCTCTCATCTTTGGGGACACTGAGTTTAAAAATTCAAAAAACAGGGTCATTTCCTTTTGTTTTTCAATATGAGTTGCTGTGGCTTGTGCCCAATGGTCCTCTCTTTAAAGGGCAATTTGCTATCATATCAGGTGGCTGTCAGAGACCACAAGATTTCCATATCCTTTTCTTTTCTTTTCCTTCTCAACTAATTTGCCCACCATTTTGAACATCTGCAAGTGGGCAAACCCTAAAAATTCTCAAAACTCAAATAAAAGCCATATCTTTTTATTCCAAGAAATCTAAGCAGATATTCCATTACCATGTCTATAATTTTCCCTTTTGAACTTTGCTTTTTTTTTTTTTTTGCATATGCTTATTTTCCTTTGAGGTGATTGGTCCTTTGCATATGAGCCTCGTTGGAATTAGTATGATCCTAAGAGGGGGGGGGGGGTGAATTGAATTTTAAAATATTTCGCCAATTCACCACAAATCATATTTCATTCAATATACATGCGTGTATGTAAAATAATTAAATTATGAGTTCACACATACATGTGTGCAATAAATCTCATTTAATTTAAATATGTTCATGCAAATAATCGTAACCGTGAATAAACAAACATACACATACAGAAATTTAAGTGCGAAAATGTAAATGAGAGAGAGAGAGTGTGTGACACACGATATTTGTTATCGAGATTTGGTCAAATCAGCCTACGTCCCCGCCTTGGCCATACCCCCCAAGGATTACACTATCCCTACTCACTTAAACGGGCGGAGTAGAAGCCGTTACAACCTTTCCTTATAGGGTAAGGAAAACCTCAATTCAATTATAAGGTTGAGCCCAACTTGTCTTGTAGGATTTATATCCCAAAGGATATGTCCCACATAAATGATGTGGGTCCCATATATAGGGAATGTGTCTCATATGATAAGGATATGAATTAATGATTGTATGGGTTAACTAAAAGGTTAGCTTATTTAATATGAGAAATTAATGGTAGAAGTTTAAAGAGATTCCTATACATAAATATTATAGATATATATGTATTATAATATATATATATATATATATATATATATATATATATATATATATATAATGTATATTAGCTACTATTATGAGGTGTAGTTATAAGGGCATGCTATACATCAAGTTAAGCTCTAAGGGGTTAGCTACATGGTGGTGTTAGCTGTAAAGAAAAGATAGGAAGAAAGGAATTGTACTCTCTCTGCCTCTACTTCTCTAATCATCAGGAGATCCCATAGATCTGGTGAAGGAAGGAAAGAGAAAGAGGAGAAGTGGGAGAAACGATTTCTTCAGATTCTCCGGGTATTTTTCTCGATAGGTTCGATATGACCGATTCCGGCATGTAAAGTTTACAGTTTATGATTTATTTATTTTCCGCATAAAGTAATTGATATGAAGTTCATGATAATTGAAGATCCTTGGCTAAAATATATTTATGAAAGTTTTCTTACATGTCTCCCTTACAGGGCGAAGACTCCTCAGTTCAATTTATCGGGTTGAACCCAACCGGTCTCACTTACGGGGTTGAAACTCCCCAGTTCAATTCTGGACTGAACCCAACCGATACATTAAAACATTTTTGTACATATTAAAATACTTTTAAATACAAACATGAATGTACACATTAAAAACTCAAATACATACACTTTCTTATGATATGAAGTTTTGCTCAGTATAGAAAGAATGTTTAAATATATTTAAACCCTAATAAGAAATTTTCTCTAAAAATATATTTCAATAAAAATATAGGAGAACTTAAGATTTTGTTCTTCAAATAATTTTTACACAAATAATATATAGATGAATATATATATAAATGAGAAATATGTTATCGAACAAAGATTTTTACAAATAAAAATATTTGAAAAATCTGAAATTTAAGTTCAAGAAAATATTTGTGTAATAAGTAATTTCTTTAAAAAATATTTATCATAAGAAAAATAATCGGAAGAAACCATAAAACCACTCTCAAAAATAATTTTGTCAATCAACACTAGTTGATTGGGTGGGTGGGAGAAGGTGATGGGCAGTTTTATCTTATATAAATGGATTAAGTCAAATTTTCTTGTCTATTTCTATTCTATTGTGGATTGCATCAAACATGAATTAATAATCCTTAATCTAATCCATTCTAACCTAATCATTAAATTGAACACACCTTGAAGGAGAGAAAAAATGTTAAACGTAAAAAGTTATAGAAGGAGAGTGGATCTAGAATTTTAAATTATATTCAAATTCGTGTAAACAAGGAGTTTTGTTGCTATCAAGAATCGAATTGTTTTTACTATTCCTTCCTTCGACTGCGACCACTTAAGAAGAATCAAACAAGAATGACTTTAAGGACCCGCGATGTACTCTAAGGGATCACTCTAATGCCTAAGTTAAGAAATAAAAAATTTAGATTGCAATAGTAAATGAAGAATGACATTAAATATGATAATAATAGATATTTTAATTATATAAGATGTTATTCCAAAATACTAGAAATTCATGTCTCTCTTTAAGGATAATGATTGTTGATGTTTTCCAAATAATCAAGTTAATGGCCTGCTGGTAATTGATTCATTGCAAAAATGGGAAGGAAAGTAGGCCATCCCATTAAAGAATTCAATAATAAATAACACAATCTATTTGTGCAAATTGCTTTCTAGCCAATGTTTTGCCACCATGACTCCCAACCACATGAGCTCATTTTTTAAATTTAAAATTTAGTTGTGGACATACACTACATGCACATTTTAGGATTCATAATTTCTAATTTTTAATTTAAAAAATAATTATATTATTATATTATTTTATTTCTAAATTATTGTTTGTATCATCTCTAAGCATAACATGAAACACGTTTAACGTCGATTCGACATGTAATAGTTGTCCAAGTTATCAGGTGAGGTAAATTACTTATCACCCAAATGACACAAAAATCAAAGGTAACGACCTCCGCAACAAAAGTCATGTAACCACCAAACAATATTGTCTAGTGGTCATGAGATGAAGGCAGCACGGTCATTAGGTGATGAAGCAGACAAATATTTGACAAACATGTCAACTATAATAAGTTAGATTTTTATTGTTATGAAATGGTCCTAATATATTATATATTTTTAATGTTTAAAAAATGGATCGAATACATGATTAGGATTCATGTCTTGAATTTATGATTTGCAACCTTAGATTTAATATAGGTTTGACCTCAAAGGCGTATAAATAGGTGTAGAATCTATTTTGTAAACATATCTCAATCAATTAAAAACACATAGTGCAATAGTCTAGTGCTATAATGGGCCCCAATGCCATTTGTCCCCCCCTTTTTTTTTCTCGTCTCATTTTGTTTTAATATGTCCCCTCTTATCTATTTCTTTTCTCCCTTATAATCTAAATCTTTTCACTTCCCTATCCTTCTCCCTCTTTCAATGATTTTTATAAATTCTAAGATTTTTATTATCTTTATCATTGCACCTTTAACGGGGGTTAGCATAACGAGTCCATTTTCAACCATTCCACCATCTATTTATCTCAATTCATACCATCTCTTAAAAGTGCTTAATTTTTTTTTATCAAACATCTTTTTAGTACACCAACTTAAAACACATTATGTTGTTAGTTACTAGAGATGTAAAATGAAAACATGATGTCGTCACGGTTAATCAGACTCATAGATATTGATCTAGTGACAATTTAGCTACAATTTGTCAAAGAGAGTTTGATGTAATCTTTTAGACCTCTCATGAGATAGTGACAGTGGTTAAGACAATCATGGGTGATTTCAAGAATGATATAAGGTCTTAGATGGAGAACATGTGAAAGGACATGCTTAATAATTGAAGGTTTACAATAGAAAGACCCAAAAGAAATTTTGCTGCAACTCGCCCACAACACATTGTTTGGCAAGGCCGAACCATCGCCTATAATGAGTATAATGAATTCTACTAACTTTCCCTTTTGCAGGTTAATGTTGGGGGCAAATTTCATTCGCCCCACGATCTACACTTAATTGAAGTGTCACCTATGATGATTTTGGCTAGACTCAATAGCATAGGAGGTAATGAACTCTTCTTATAGAGAATATCAGCTATGAAGATCATGAGAATGATCTATTAACCGATTCTACAGAAGAAAATGAAGAGGTTAAGCACACCACTGAAAGAAATTATGAGAATTCCTTAATGGCTAAATATATTAAGGAGGAAGAAGACTCTAACTTGACCAAATATGAATAATTCAATAATTCCTTTTTAGTCAAAGACTCAAAGTTCATCAAAGGTTAAGGCAATCTTGAGAGCAACAATGATCTCAAGCTTGACTTAGATATTGGCGAACTAATCAGTGAAAATTCTGAGTTAGATGAGGACAATCCTTAGCTTGACCTGAATTTGGTATAGGGTGACCATGTTATATTCTTTATTCCTAGTCGATCAAAGCATGCTTTGGGCATCACTTACAAAATAATTTGACCAATCAGGAAATTCTTCGGCCTAAGAAGATAGTAAAGTCAATACATTTCCATGACTAAAAAGTGAAATAAAATAAATACAGTTATGACTATTCATTTATAAGCATTAAGTACAATTAAATGGAAGCATTGTTTGTACCATCTTTGAGCACAACCTAAAATACAACTAACATTGTTCAAGCATCTAGTAGTTGTCCAAGTCACCAGGCGACGCGAATCACTTACCACCCAGGCAATACAAGAAATAGAGGTAACCACCTAGGCGACAAAAGCCATGCAACCAGCAAATGATGTTGAGCACTTAGTCATTAAGCGAAGGTCACTTGATCATCAGGCCAAAGTCACCTAGTCATTAGGCATTGAAATGAATTGGACCTTTAATTTTATAAAACAGTCTCAATTTATTTTTAGGTTTTAATGCTTTAGAAATAATCCTAATTTATTCTTAGGTTTTTCGAATTTATGATTAGAATTTATAACTTAAATTTATTAATTGTAACCTTAGAATTGATGTTAGTTTGACCTCAAAGGGGTATAAATAAGTGTACAACTTATCTTGTAAGCATCCCTCAATCAATTCAACACACATAATCTAATAGTTCGGTAGTAGAAAAGGCCGTAGTGCTTTTTTCTCCCCTTATCTTTTTATATCTTTGTCTCATTGTGTCTTTAATCTATCCCCTCTTCTTTTTTTTTTCTCCCTTTTCTAATCTAAATCCTTTCACCTCCCTATCCTTTCTCTCCTCCTACGATTTTTACAAATTCTCTTACTTTCATTATTTTTATCCTTGCACATCTAAGGGGGATTAGCATAAAAAGTTGATTATTATTATTATATTACCACTTTACCTAAAATCTTAATGTAGTGATCCAAAAAAAAAATAATTAATTAATTAATAATTATTAATAATATAATATAATATAATATAATTTTAAAGCCCCAACCTGGGTTTGTCAGGGTGCACAGCGTTTCTCCTCCCCTACCTGGACCAGACAATAGGAGGGTGAGCCTTATCAGACTAATGACTGACCCCATAGACCAACACGTGTCATTTTTAGTGTGGTTTGTCCTCATTCACACACTTCCTGAGAAAACTTCCCAGAAGGTCACCCATCCCAAGATTACTCCAAGCCAAACACGCTTAACCGTGGAGTTCTTATGGGAAGGTTCCCGAAAAAAAAAGGTGCACCATGTTGATATGGGTAATAACATCAAATCCCTTTTAAATATTTCTTTCATGGGGTATCACATTCTCCTCCACTTATAGAACGCAACATCCTCATTGCAAACCCACATTTCCAAACCCAGGCAATGTGAATCTCATCACACTTCTGGTTGGGTAATTGCTCTAATACCATTTGTAATGGCCCAACTTGGGTTTGTCAGGGAGCACTGCGTCTCTCCTCCTCCACCTGGACCAGACAATAGGGGGCGGGCCTTATCGGACTAATGATTGGCCCCACAGACCAACACGTATCCTTTTCAGTGTGTTTTGTCCTCACTCACACACTTCCTGAGAAAACTTTTCAGAAGGTCACC
Organism: Malania oleifera; assembly: GCF_029873635.1. NCBI lineage: Eukaryota > Viridiplantae > Streptophyta > Magnoliopsida > Santalales > Ximeniaceae > Malania > Malania oleifera. The sequence goes on from NC_080419.1 coordinate 14,639,204, forward strand.
AATCCAAGAGTACTCTAAACCAAGCACACTTAACCATGAAGTTCTTATGGGAAGGTTCCCGAAAAGAAAGGTGCACCTTATTGATATGGGTAGTAACATTAAATCTTTTTTAAACCTTTCTTCCACGGGGTATCACAATAATAATATATTAATATAATATAATATTATAATTTTAATATATATATATATATATAAACATTCTTGAAGCCAGACTTTAGGAATTTTCTTCTCTATCTCTCTCTCTCTCTCTCTCTCTCTCTCTCTCTCTCTCTCTCTCTCTCTCTCTCCTTATGTCTCCGTTTCTCCTGCCTCTCTCTCTCTTTTTAATTTCCTCGGCCAAACGTGCGTCGATCGGAGAACGAAAAATACCTCTGGGTTTCATTCTCCGCCATCGACATTTTAACCGGAGTGGATTTGTTGTGGGAGTATTGTAGGCACCACTCCTAGGATAAGGTAAACTATCTCTCTCTCTCTCTCTCTCTCTCTCTCTCTCTCTCTCTCTCCTTAATTTCTCCAAAATCTTTAGCCAAATTGACGATTGGACACCACCTCGGGGTCCTAGCTTCGATTCTTGTCATTTTAATCGGAGCAAATATTTAATTTGGCTTTCCTAGGTGGTAGGCTAGCCAAGGCTTGGGTCCTTAACTATCAAAAATAATATTTATAAAACCTAACTATCCTAAGTTCAATAGAAAGTGGGTAAGTCGGGTATCGATCCACGGAGACTTGAAGCGCAGTTATTAAACCACTTCCAAATTAGTTTACTAAAGCCTTGTTATGAAAAGGAAGTAAGAGATGGTATTTTGCAATGGTGATTATCTAACAAATACTGGAAAGCATGTAACTGAAAGCAAATAAATCTAAAGCAAGTAAATTTCTATGTTACACTACTCCTACAAAATGATATTGTGGTCTGAATTAGACGCTGGACGCCATGCTTCTAACTATGCTCATCTAGACTTCAATAGAAGTACTAACATGAGCAAGCCAAATCGAGATAGGGGCGATCAAGGGCGCAGGGTAGCAAGGTTGCACCCACCGTCTGGAGTACGGTCAGGAACCGGAGTATACCCTGTCTCAACGATAGCAAACACCTTCGCGGTTCCATAGCCGACTATTTCCCTCTAAATGATACGTAGCAGTGCTTATCCTTATCTACAATCTTTCATCAAATACATAGCAAGTAAATGGAAAGCAGTAAATTGAAAGTAGAAAATGCATGAGTAAAAAGATCATCCCTTTATCATTCAAAATGTCCGTCACTAACGCCAGAAGTACAAGAGGAGATCCTAATATACACGGCTGCTGCATGAACACCGCTGGTTGTCACAGGCCATCAGACACTCCATACATAAACCAAAACTACTCTACTCCTACTCTAACCTGGCTCTCAATGACTTCCTAGGTCTGTCACTAACCTAAAAGAGGCCAAAGAGGAACCCAGTGTGATGCCCCGAGCTCGCCAGGTGGGACTTGAGTGCCACGCTGTTCAATCCCCATCTCTGATACCATAATTAACACACACGCAACAGAATATAAATAAATAACCTCAAATAAATACATGAGTTCTATATCACATCCCAAAATTGAACACTACAACATCCAGATATCTGTATCTACAACCAGCATTTAAAACATAACCCCGTACAAATATATCTGTATATTTACCAGTATCTCACAATAACCCAAAAAGAAAACTACCAAAAGTAGTCCTAGCCCAGGCCTTCAAGCTTGATCCCCAGAAGAACCAAAAAAGTTGATAATCCATTAGGGTGATGGTGGAATAAATTATAATAGTGTGTCAATGATGAGTTTATATATATATATATCAGAATAAACTGTTTCTCATATAATATCAATAACAACTGAGAGAAACGTATCATTAATAACATCACTAACATTTGATATCATACACAAGTCCAATATGCATAAGTACATAATTTTTATGCAGGCGAAAGTCCCCGAGGATAGGAAAGATTACTCATCCACACAAGTAGCTTCCCTCTACTTTGGTACCTAAAAGACACCTACCAGAGCACTCACCTTACAAAGTAAGCCCTCAGGTGAAGAATTACCTTGCCGCCAGTATACACATCTTTATATATTTCTTTTAAAGGTGAAGGTTTCCGAGGATCGGGATGTTTACCCACCCATACAAGTAGTATCCCTTTGCACTGATACCAATAAACTACCTATCAGAGCACTCGCCCTTCTCAATAAGCTCTTGGCGGTATGTTTACCTTCGCCGCATGCACACACATGCATTCACAATATGCTATACCATTATTATTATGTTTTAATTAAATTCACATGTGCACAACACATCCACACAAGAATCATGCAACTTATACTTCATCTTCCAATGTCCTCAGTACGTGGCCTACATAGAACAACTGTGTACATATCAGTGCATGGCCTACACAGGCACCACTATCCATATAGGGTACATAACACGAAGCGCCACCATCCACACATGATACATAACATGGCTCACACAGGTACCATCATCCACACAGGATATAACGTGGCCCACACAGGCACCACTTCGGCTTCCGCAATAGGTGGCCCACACAGGCACCACTTCGGCTTCCACGACACGTGGCCCACACAAGCTCCACTTTTCACCAGTATCCAATCCTTATGACTTACCCGTAGTACATTAGTAGAACAAGCTCCTCGACCTACCAATGTCCTACTCCATATAAACGACAATATGACGAGCTCCTCGACTTGCCAACGCCATATCATGATTTATATCTAGGCAATATAACATCCTCCTCATGCCAACGTTATATTGAGATGCATACGAATAACCACACCAGTTAATTCACACAGACACATTAATGCATTTCCACACAGGAATCCAACAGATCAATACATTCCTACACAGTAATCTAACAGATCAATACATTTCCACACAGGACAACCAATATTTCAATACATTTCCACACATGAGTCAAATATAACAATTCATTCATCATTTCATAATCATTCCAAACATCCCTACAAGCAAACCCAAATGCCGCACAAATTCATATTCAATTTATTAGGAAAAATTGTTCTCATGCCACATAGATTTAATGTCATACGCAATTATCCCAAACATAACCTTAAACAAAACCATCATTTTCCAGTACTCAGGTTGTTCTAAAAATCATATAGGTAAATATTTGGTTTCATATGCTCGTAAATAACCAGTTTACCTTACTAAAATATTGATATAATTTTATTTCCTCTTACCTAATTTCCTGAACCACGCTTGCAGGGTTCCCAAAATTATACTCGTGGTGTTCACCCAAACCCTGATTCAATCAAATCAAGCCCAATAAAATATTCTTTTAATATTTCCTAATCTATAATAATTAAATAACAATTAATTTCTAAATAACCCCTTTATCCTAGTTTTGGGGCTATGCCTACAACGACCCCACGAGAAATCCGCTCCACTAGACTTATAGAAAATCATCCCTAGATTCTCGTGGTGATGTCCCATCGTCAATTTGATTTAAAATTTAAGAAAAATTGAGGTAATAGTGAGATTTTATCTTACTCTAAGAGATATGCCTACTTCGCTCCTACGATAAATCCACTCTGGTAGAAATGTTGGTGGTGGAGAATGGAGCCCAATGGTATTCTTCGATTTTCGATCAGCTGAATATTTGCCGAGAAATTTTAGAGAGAGAAAGTGGAGAGCGTAAGGAGGGAGAGAGTGAGCGTGAGAGCCTGAGAGTTTTTTTTTTCCCTTTATGTTTTGTTACCCTCTTAGAAGCTTAAACATTAAACTTCTAAATTTTTTTTCTTTACTTTATCCATTATTATATACTTATATATATACACATAACCCTCAGATTTCATAATTTAATTAATTTCCTCAATAATTAATTCATTAATAATAATAATTTATTTCTTTCTTATTTTTCCGGATTACTACATTCTCCACTCCTTAAAAGAATTTCGTCCTCGAAATTCGCTAATCAATCCTTTTATAAAACTCTAAAATTACTTAACCATCATTATACCACAAATTTAATATACTCCACAATTCTAAGTAAGCATATGAATCTAAAATCAAATCAACCATTAATATAAAATCATACCTACTCCTGCACCACGAGCAGTATCCTTATCAGCCGGAACCATGGTATACACACGTGTCGGACCACCACGAGGCAGTGGCTCATTCCTCTGGTGCTAATCAGGAGCGGGTGCGTTGTTCAGCGGTCCCCGACAATCATGGGCCATGTGGTCGTATCTATCGCACCGATAGCACTTAATGTTCCTGACTAAGCATTCTCCTCAGTGCTTCAATTTACAATGACCACAATAGGGAGGTGATGAATTGTTCTGACGTCCTTGATCACCTCTATTAGATTTTTGTCCCCCAACAGCTCTAAAAAGATTTGAAACTTCAGGACTACCACCTGCTCATGAATTCTCAATTTCGATCCCCTCTCAAACCATCTCGCCTTCCAGAATTCATCTAGAACCATAACAGGTGCAAAACAGGAAAGTTCCATGGACTTTACAGCGTACTGCTGCACATTAAGTTGCCCCTGAGTCAGGTGGAAGAATTCCTCTACCTTTGTAGCCCTAGTGGTGGTAGGGAAGTACCAATCATAGAAAAGCTCCTTAAATTGACTCCAGGTCATATCTGTGGGTACTGCCCGCTATTTCTCCAGCAGATTCACTGCTTGCCACCAGCGTTCGACCTCCCCTATTAGCTTAAAGGTAGTGAAGAGAACCTTTTGTACCTTAGTGCAAGACAACACTGCCAACATTTTCTCCATTTCTTGCACCCAACTCTCCGCTACGAGTGGGTCAGCACCACCCGCAAATGTAGAAGGTTTCAGGCGAGTAAATTGGTCAATCGAACAACCCTGGTTCACAGCTGGGTAGTTCTATCCTTCAGAATCTCGCCTAATCTCTTCTTGAACCTGTTGTGCTAAACCCCGTAGTAGGGTGGAGGTATCGATCTCTCTCACACTGGTAGCTCCTACATCATTCTCCTCTCCAGCATCAACGTCCTTTCCCCTAGAATCCATCCTGTAGACAGGACAGAAGTGAATTCAGAACCTTCATATCACATCAGGAACAGTTATAGAACAACGAATTAGTTTAACATTTAAATCCTTAATTAAAACATAAAAAAACTAGCTTATCCCCTAATCAACCTAACCCTCAAGTTCTAATTTCGAGTTCCAGTCTCTCTGCTTAGAAACATCACTGTCAACAGATTTACCGTGGTTTTCTGAAACTGGCCGGATTTATAAACTCATAGAAGTCCATCAAGGGATTTTTGCCTCTAAGCTATCAAACAAAACTCAAAATCTCCTATCAACATCCTAATTGACCCATTCCTATCCTTATCCTTATTCGTACCTATACTCTGGTATTAATCAATCCTAAAGTCTATAGAACCTAAAACCTAATACTCTGATACCACAATGTGACACTCCAAGCACACCAGGTGGGACCCGAGTGCCACGTTGTTCAATCCCCATCTTTGATACCATATTTAACATACACGAAGCGCAATATAAATAAACAACCACAAATAAATACCAGAGTTCTATATCACATCCCAAATTTGAACATTACAACATCATGATATTTGTATCTACAACCGCATTTAGAACATAACCCCGTACAAATATATCTGTATATTTACCAGTATCTCACAATACCCCAAAAAGAAAACTACCAAAAACAGTCCCAGCTCAGGCTTTCAAGCCCGATCCCCAAAAGAACCTGAAAAGTTAATAATCCACTAGGGTGAGACACTTCTCAGTAAGGGTGGAATAAATTATAACAATGTGTCACAAATGAGTTTTAATATATATCAGAATAAATTGTTTCTCATATAATATCAATAACAGCTGAGAGAAACACATCATTAATAACATCACTGACATCTGATATCATACACGCATCCAATATGCATAAGTACATAATTTTTATGCAGGCGAAAGTCCCTGAGGATAGGGAAGATTACCCGCTTATACAAGTAGCTTCTCTCTGCTCTAGTACCTAAAAGACACCTACCAGAGCACTTACCTTACTCAGTAAGCCCTCGGGTGAAGAATTACCTCGCCGCTAGTATACACATCTTTATATATTTCTTTCAAAAGCAAAGGTTTCCGAGGATCAGGATGTTTACCTGCCCATACAAGTAGCATCCCTTTGCACTAATACCAAGAAGCAACTTATTAGAGCACTGGCCCTTCTCAGCAAGCCCCCGGCGGTATGTTTACCTCACCGCATGCACACACATGCATTCACAATATGCTATACCATTATTATTATGTTTTAATTAAATTCACATGCACACAACACATCCACACAAGAATCATGCAACTTATACTTCATCTTCCAATGTCCTTAGTACGTGACCCACACAGAGCAACTGTGTACATATCAGTACGTGGCCCACACAGGCACCTATGTACTTCTTATCTACACGTGACCCACACAGGGTACATAATGTGGCCCACATAGGCGCAACCATCCATATAGGATACATAACAATGCCCACACAAGCGCCATCATCCACAGAGAATATAACGTGGTCCACACAGGCACCAATTCGGCTTCCACGACACGTGGCCCACACAGGCTCCACTTTTCACCAGTATCCAATCCTCATGACTTACCCGTAGTACATCAGTAGAACAAGCTCCTCGACCTGCTAATGTCCTACTCCATATAAACGACAATATGACGAGCTCCTCGACCTGCCAACGCCATATCATGATTTATATCTAGGCAATATAACAACCTCCTCATGCCAACGTTATATTGAGATGCATACGAATAATCACACCAGTTAATTTACACAGACGCATCAATGCATTTTCACATAAGAATCCAACAGATCAATACATTCCCACACAGTAATCCAACAGATCAATACATTCCTACACAGTAATCCAACAAATCAATACATTTCCACACAGGAGTCCAATAGATCAATACATTTTCACATAGGAGTCAAACATAAAAATTCATTCATCATGTCATAATCATTCCAAACTTCCCTACAAGCAAACCCAAATACCACAAAAATTCAAATTCAATTTATTAGGAAAAATTGTTCTCATGCCACACGGATGTAATGTCATACACAATTATCCCAAATATAACCTTAAACAAAATTATCATTTTTTAGTACTTAGGCTGTTCTAAAAATCATATAGTTAAATACTAAGTTTTATATGCTCGTAAATAATCAATTTACCTTAATAGAATACTAATATAATTTTATTCTCCCTTACCTGATTTCTTAGAACCACGCCTGCAAGGTTTCCAAAATTATACCCGCGACGCTCACCCGAACCCTAATTCAATCAAATCAACCCCAATAAAATACTATTTTAATATTTCCTAATCTACAATAATTAAATAACAATTAATCTCTAAATAACCCCTTTATCCTAGTTTTGGAGTTATGCCTACAACAACCTCACGAGAAATCTGCTTCGCTAGACTTTAGAGAATCATCCCTAGATTCTCGTAGTGGTGTTCGATCATTAATTTGGCTTAAAATTTAAGAAAAAATTGAGGTAAGAGTGAGAATTTACCTTACCCCAGGAGATATGCTTACGTCGCTCCTATGACAAATCCACTCCGGTAGAAATGTCAGTGGCAGAAAATGGAGCCCATTAGTATTCTCCGATTTTCGATCGGCCAAATATTTTCCAAGAAATTTTAGAGAGAGAAAGTGGAGAGCGTGGGGGAGAGAGTGAGAGTGAGAGCCTAAGAGTTTTTTTTTTTCCTTTCTGTTCTGTTACCCTTCCAAAAGCTTAAACATTAAGCTTCCAAATTTTTTTTTCTTTCTCTTTTTTTTCTTTACTTTATCCATTATTATATACTCACATAACCCTCAGATTTCCTAATTTAATTAGTTTCCTTAATAATATTTAATTAATTAATTCATTAATAATAATTATTTATTTATTTATTTTATTTTTTTCCTGGGTTACTACACCCAGAGCTTGTGTTCGTAGCGAATGCTTATAGGCTCTAGGGTTTGCAAGGTTTGTTTTACAAATTAGGAAAGTTTGCAGCAAATCTCGCGCTAAAGATCGTCGCAGTCAACCAAGTCACCCTTCTGTCATTCTTGTGCGCGGCCTAGTCAGATCTCACAGGAAGTTAGGAATTCAAATCTTCAATATCTTCTACTTCGTCGCACCTTAGGTTCTTGCTGTTCAAGTTGATGGTCAAGACTTGCAGTATCTCGATCTTCAGGAAATCTCAGGAACTCGAAATGGTCGCCCCCAAAGGTCTCTTGGTCGAACACTTCATCGAAACTATCAGTATTTCTGCTCTCAGTTTTGTCTCAGTATCTCGATGTGGTCACCCTAGCGGGTCACTTGGTCGCGCACTTGGTCGAGCCTTGCAGCATTTAGATCTCAGTCTGAACATTGGAGTTTGCAGTGGAAGACTAAGTCGCCCTATGGTTTTCTGGTCGCACCACATGGTTGAGCGTCATCTTATTGTCTATTTATGATCTAAAGCTTCTGGAGTTTGGATGAACGGCTGAATTTGAGCTTTGAGTTCTCCAAATTCTCCTTGACTTCTTATAATGCCTAACTCCATGGTTTTAACCTATTTTTCCTGAAAAGACAAACAAACCTTGCATAGCTCTGAACAATGATAACCTTGGGTAAATACATAATCAGATGAGGATAAACAAAGGTAAATGAGGGTCTAAAATCATGTATTTTAGGGACTCATCACTAGGCACCACTCCAAGGCTAGGGTGAGGATAACAAAATTATATCCATTAATTATTTTTAAAGTTTAATTACCTATTGGGAGTGTGTGGGCTTAGGAAATATTAAAATAATTATTATTCTGGGGTTGAGTTGATTGAACTAGGGAAAAATGATTTTAGGGTTTTGAGCTCCGAACGTCGTGGGCGTGGAAATAGGAATTTTAGCAAGCCTCTCAGTAAGCGAGGTAAGGGGAATTAAATTATGTTTGAAGTTTCTAGAAATTAAAGGATTAAATTAAAGTATGATATGAAAATAATATAAGTGAATTTTCTAACTTATTAGGTATATATATATGTGTGAAATGGTAGTTTTGGAAATATCCAATGTTTTATTGGATAACTATGATAAGGTTAAATATTATTGGAAATTTGTGTGGCATGAGAAAAAATTTTGATTACTGAAAATAAATCTATGAATATTTTATATGAGGGAATGGAGTTTATATGGAAATATAAACAAATATGATGATATGAGTAATATACTGATATGTTTGAGACAGATATGTTGAAATAGGATTTATAGAAACATGTTTTTATCAGACATGATATGATAATATGTGATATACACAGTCAAGATAGTTTTATACTGATAGATATGATGAATAGCCATGAGTTACAGACGAGATGTGTTGCATGTACATAGATACTCATGAGCTTGAGTGGCATGAGTTATATACGAGATGTGTTACACATGGATACTCATGTGCTTGGGCTTGTTAATGAGAAATGAAAGCTTTTGGGAAAATAGATTTTTATGTAAAATGAGAGATGGAAATGAGAACTCGATTGATTAATGATATGAGAGCACGGTACCGTTGCTAGAGATTGAATTAGTGCAACCATACAGCTTGGGGAGCGTGTAGGTATTGGAAGTTGATTGGGCCTTTGGAGAGAGGTTGACTGGCCCTGGGTCTAGACCAGGCTGCGATGGGCCAATTGTACTACAGACGATGTATTTTGACTTAACCTGGAAGGCCAACCAAGGTTAAGTCCGGCCTTTGGGCCGCACAACCCATTCATGTGGGGTTATTACATGACGATGATATGAATGGGTCTCCTCATTACAGACGCAATACACTCATATGATTGTGCTTTGAAAAATATGATACTTTGTACACAGAATTATTTATTGAGCATGAATATATTTTTGAGAAACGTATATGGTTAAAAATATACATATATGTTTGTGGATATGAGTACAGATTCCTATGATATCTCAGTTAAATTAATATTTTTATAAACATGATATGATACACTGAAACTCATTGCCACACACTGATAATAATTTATTCCCACTTACTGAGAGGTGTCTCACCCCATAGATCTTAAACATTTTAGGAAATTCGGCGCATTAGGCTGACCGAGCTCCGTGATAGAAGAGGAGTAGATTTCCATTAGTCAGGGTATGTTTTTATTTTGGGACTAGATATATGTTTGTTAATACTTTGGGGGTCTGATGACTTTCAAGAGTTGGTCTGTATATTTTTGGGAGAATGTAGTACTCTGGTATTGTACCTAGAACTTGGATGTGTTATGTTTGCCACTGCGTGGGCAATATATGAATGTGGACAGGTGTACCCCTGGTACCCCACCCTGGGTCTGGGTTGACTTGGTTGATCTTTTATTTATTATGGTATCAGAGGTATTTGATTGAAAAAGAAAAAAAGAACCAAGGCATCACACTTAAGATCTTAGGTTGTGGGCCAACAATGTATATCAAGCTTTAACACTCTCCTGAATGTGTAGTCTGACAGCACGTGTAAAGATAAACACACGATAAATAACACCCATGATAGGGAACACAAATTTTTTTAAACACTGAATTTAGTGCTCTTAGGTTGTGGGTCAACAATGTTCGTTGGCTTAACCCACAAACTACTCCAGCAGACTTGAAGAGAATCTTCCCAGGAGTAGAGTGGCAGCTTCCGATTGTCAAACCAGCAAGAATCGAAGCTGGAAATGAAGAGAGAAGGTATAGGAGATGAGGTTTAGAGAGAGAGAGAGAGAGAGAGAGAAAGTGAGAGAGAGAGAGAGAGAGAGAGAGAGGATTTCATGCAAAATTTCATGTTGAAATCCGAGGTTAGTGTATTTATAAAGTGCTGACTCGTCGACGAGACACGTCACCTCATCGACGAGTCCGTGAAAGGAGTTTGTCGACGAACTAGTAACCCTTGTCGACGAACTTCAGGCTCGGTCAAACCCCCTCTTGGTAAGTTCTCATCGACGAGACATGAGTCCACGTCAATGAGCCCAAGAAGCCTGTTCATTGACGAGCACTCTGCACTCGTCGATGAGACCCTGTTGAATCCCCCTTTTGAAAAATCCTTTTCTCTCTTTTCTTTTATTATTTAATTACTATAATTTTTGGGATGTCTACATTCTCCCCTCCTTATAAAATTTCGTCCTTGAAATTTACTATTTGTATTAAACACCATCCTTTGAGGAAAATGGACTACTTATTTTATAACTTACCCTTACTTGTGGCGGAGGAATACTGTGGTTACATTCAGGGTTCTGGGAGATTACATAATATACATAAAAGAAATTCTCCAAAAACCAAAATACTACCTATCCTATAACCTATAATAACACTTATAAATACACTATCCTGCTTAGCATAAAATAAATCAATCCTTATCTAATTTACTTGAATTATTACTATTTTTTGCTCTGTCTACTGTTGGTCCCCACTGAACAAATGTGGGTACTTCTGATGTATTTCTTCCTTAAGTTCCCATGAAGCTTCTTCCATCGAATGATTGCTCCATAGAACTTTTACTAGTGGAATTCTCTTATTACGCAATTACTGTTTTTTCCTGTCTAAGATCTGCACTGGTATCTCCTCATAAGCCAGTGAATCTCTGAGTTCTATCTCTGCATATCTGACCACGTGGGAGGGATCTGGTTCATATTTCATCAGCATAGAAACATGAAATATGTCGTGTATTCTGGATAAAACTGGTGGCAAAGCTAGCTAGTAGGTAATTGATCCCACTCTCTCAAGTAACTCAAAATGGCCAATAAACCTAGGGCTCAGCTTACCCTTCCTCCCAAACCTCATAATACCTTTCAGTGGCACTATTTTTAGAATTACATGGTCTCCCACTTCGAATTCTAACTTTTGGTGGTGATTATCAACATAGCTTTTCTGCTGACTCTGACCTGCACTGATTCTATCTCTAATAAGCCGGACTTTATCGTATGTCTACTGCACTATTTCTGGTCCCAAAACTCACCTCTCACCTATCTCATCTCAGTATAGAGGAGAACAACATTTCCTACCATATAGTGCCTCGTTAGGTGACATGCCGATGCTGGTCTGATAGCTGTTATTGTAAGCAAACTTTACTAGCGGCAGATATTGGGTCCAACTACCCCCAAAATCCAGCACACATGCCCGTAGTATATATTCTAATATATGAATCGTCCTCTCTGAATACCCGTACATCTGAGGATGAAACGCCGTGCTGAATGATAACTGAGACCCTAGAGCCTCCTGCAGACTCCTCCAAAACTATGATGTGAAACTTGGGTCTCGGTCTGATACTATAAATTTTGGCACACCATATAATCGTACTATCTCTTGAATATATATTTTTTCTAGTCTGTCCATGGAGTAGTTGACTTTGATAGGAATAAAGTGGGCGGTCTTCATCAGTCGATCTACGACCACCCTAATAGCATTCTGTCCCTGCCGCGCCGGCGGTAAACACGTCACAAAATCAATAGAAATGTGATCCCACTTCCATGCTAGGATGTAAAGTGGCTGCAACTGTCCTGTAGGTCTCTGGTGTTCGGCCTTAACCTGCTGGCACGTCAAGTACTGCTGCACAAATTTGGCAATCTCTCTCTTCATGCCGCTTCACCGAAAATACTCTCGCAGATCCCTATACATGTTAATGCTATTGGGATGTACCGTGTACAGGGACCTATAAGCCTCCTCAAGGATCACCTTTATGATATCCTCATCTTCAGACACCCATAATTTGGTATAGAACAGCAGAGCTCCATCATCTGAAATACTGAACTCCTCCTCCTGTCCTTTATGTATCTTCTCTATCAACTCTGCATCATTCTTCTAAGCTGCTTTAATATTTTCATATAGCGTCGGCTGCACTACCAGGTTGGCAATAAATGTATGGTGATCACTTTTTACTAAATCCACGCCAAACCTCTCCAAATCCATCAGGATCAGGTGTTGAATTACTGCCGCTAACTGTGCTGTTTCTCCTTATTTTCGGCTCAGTGCATCAGCCACTACATTAGCTTTACTTGGATGGTAACTGATGGTGTAGTCATAATTCTTGATAAGCTCTAACCATCTTCTTTGTCATATATTCAACTCCTTCTGCGTAAAGAAGTACTTTAAACTTTTATGGTCTGAAAATATTTCACATCTCTCTCCGTACATATAATGTCTCCAAATTTTCAGTGCATGAACCACTGTAACCAATTCTAGATCATGAGTGGGATAATTCTTTTCATATTCTTTCAATTGTCTAGAGGCATATGCTACTACTCTGCCCTGCTGTATTAATACACATGATCCCCCTCAAAGACACGTCACAGTAGATCACGTAATCATCACCTCTCGATGGAATGGTCAATATTGGACAAGCCTCTGTTTCAATTCCTAGAAACTTTGCTCACAACTGTCGTCCTATTCAAACCTGACATTCTTTATGGTTAGTCACATCAAAGGCCCTGATAATGCTGAGAATCCTTCTACAAACCGACGGTAATGTCCCGTCAGTCATAAGAAACTCCTGACTTCATCTACATTCCTCAGTCTGACCCAATTCACTACTACCTCTATCTTGCTGTGATCTACTGAAATTCCATTCCTTGATATAACATGCCCCAAAATTGCAACTTCTTCTAACCAAAATTCACATTTGCTAAACTTGCCATACAATTTCTTTTCCCCGAGCAACTGAAGTACTAGCCTTAGGTGCGTCTCATGCTCCTCAAAACTTATTGAGTAGACCAGTATGTCGTCAATGAAAATCACAACGAACTGGTTTAAATACTGTTGAAAGATTTTATTCATCAAATCTATGAATACAGTAGGAGCATTTGTCATACCAAATGGCATAACAAGAAATTCATAATGCCCATACTTGGTCTTGAAATTTGTCTTTGAGATGTCCTCAATTTTAACTGTCATGTGGTGATAACCTGACCTGAGGTCGATATTAGAATAGACCCGTGTACCCTCAAGCTGATCAAATAAGTTCTCTATACGGGGTAGAGGATACTTGTTCTTAATTGTTACTTTGTTTATTTCCTTATAATCTATGCCCATCCTCAGAGACCCGTCATTCTTTTTCACAAATAACACTAAAACTCCCCATGGAAAAATACTAGGTCTGATAAACCCTTTACTCAATAAATTGTGCAACTGATCCTTTAATTCTCCCAATTCTTCTAGAGCCATTCAGTAAGGGGCTTTAAAGATCGGTTGTGTCCCTGGAAGTAAGTCGATAGTAAAATCTATCTCACGGTCGGGAGGCAACTCAGGTAGTTCTTCTGGAAAAACGTCTGAAAACTCCTTAACCACTGGTGTACTGACAAGCTTCAATTCATTTTCCGTCATCTCCTTTACATAAGCCATAAACCCCTGACATCCATCCAGAAGTAGTCTTCTCGCCTGCATGACTGACACTAACTGAGGTGGGGATTACACCTGCGATCCCACAAATCTGAATTCAGGCTTTCCTGGTGGTCTGAAAATCACATCTTTCATATGACCGTTGATACTAGCATGGTTAGTAGCCAGCCAGTCCATACCAAGTATTACATCAAATCCATGCTAATCTAACATAATTAGGTCAACTGGTAATACTCTCTCTTGAATTTCTACTAGGTAACCCCTGAGCACCCTACAACACCTCACCACTGACCCTGTCGGTGTTGCTATTGACAATTCAACATCTAATAACAATGTTTCAACACCCGACAATTTAACATATCCCGTAGACACAAAAGAGTGGGTGGCACCTGTATCAAATAAAATAATAGCTTGATATGATAAAGCAGTAAAGGTACCTGTCACGACGTCGTTTACGGCCTTCGTGTCTCCCAGCGTGAAAGCATAAACCCTTGCCGGGGCTACATTCCTCTATTGGCCTCCACGAGGCACCTAATAACCTCCTTGGTGCAGTCTGGGACTAGGTGCAGTACCAAGTGGTGTAGGGCAATCTCGTTCTAAATGTCCCGGTACACTGCAATGATAGTAGACGCCTCTCCCTACTCAACACTCTCCTAAGTGTCTTTTTCCACATGTCTGACATACAAGGTAGGTTTGCACTCTTTGAACCTCATGGCCCCCAGTCTCCTGCCTTTGTCCTCTACCATAATTTCTTCTCCTCCACTGGCCTCAACTAGATCCCTGCTGAAAGCCTGAAGGCATGGACCTCTTCTTCTGTCCCTGCTCCTTTGCACCCATCTGCTCATCGGCCTCAGCCACAACTGCCCTATCTACCAATTTAGTAAAGTCCTACACTTTCAACACTACTACCTACTTATAAATTTCTCGCCTCAGACCCCTTTCAAACTGCCTTGCCTTCTTTGCCTCATCAAGTATGATGTACGGGGCGAAGCGAGACAACTTTATAAACCTCGCCGTGTACTATTAGATTGTTTGTTGTCCCTGCTTCAAGTTCAGGAACTCCTCCACATTAGTCTCCCTAATAGTGGCCAAAAAGTATCTGTCGAAGAAAAAATCTTTAAAACGATGTCAAGTCATAGCTATAGGCACTGCCCTCTTTTCCTCCAATAGTTTCACCGCATTCCACCATCTTTCGACTTCTCTTGTCAGTTTATAGGTGGAAAATAAGACCCTCTACTATTCAGTGCACTGTAGTACCGCCAATACTTTCTCTATTTCCTGCATCCAATTTTCAACGACTGCAGGATCAGCTCCTCCTGAAAATGCCGAAGGATTCATCTTGGTGAATTTCTCTATCGTGCACTCGTGGCCTGCAGATGGGTCTCCTTGCTCCCTAAAGCTCCATGCAATCTCAGCCATTACCTACTAAGCTACACTACGTTGTATCGCATCTGAATTAGCCATGCTTGCACCCGAGGGCCCTGCACTCTTGCTACCGCTCGCATGAGCACTGCCACCACCAGGGTCCATCCTCAAAAGACAATAATCATGACTTAGGGACCCTACCCTTATAATTTATGCATATAATCAAAATTCTTCATATCCTTCTACCCTGACATCCCTATCTTAATTCAAGATTCAGTCCTACACTTCAGAAACACAACCCGACAATAGTTTACTATAACTTTCCTGAAATAGTCACCCCAGGAAAGACACAGAAACCACCATGGAAGTCCTGCCTCCAAACTACAAAACAAAATCTCAAATCCCTTTTCCTATACTCTGGTATTGTTTCTGCTACACTCTAGAGTCTACAGAACCTAGCAACCTAGGCTCTGATACCAAATTGTAATGACCTGCCTATTTTTCCATGTTTTTTTTTCATATATAATAAAATACATAATAACCCTATAAACCTTCTTATAAACTAGACTAATCATGATCAACCCAGACCTATGGGTACTGAGGAAATACCTGTCATACATCTCTGATACCTAAGTAGCGAAAAACATAAATTACATATATACCATCCAACCAGTCACAATACCAGAGTTTTAGTAAATCTGCCATATATATATATACAAACATATATTTCAAAAAGACCAAAAAGTATCCTAGGGTCATAACCCAAAATACATCAGACCCTAGCTCACCCGCTTACCCTACAAACAGGGTAGCTTGGGCCATCTCAACTGCTGCGGAGCGCGGTCCATCCTTTTGCCTGGATTTCTTAAAATGATTGTATGGCTGGGGTGAAACACCTCTCAATAAGGGAGATAAACTAATATCAGTGTGTGGCAACATGATTATTTTTCGTGATATACATATAGATAGTACATAATTCATATTTGGTATAAACAGTTGTATCATATTTGACTAAAACATGATTTAACATAACATAGTTTAACATACTAAATTCTTGTACTGAAAAATCATTTTATATAAACATATCATACTTGAATTATTACCTAGGATAGATAGACAGTTAGCTATCGTCATGTCTTACCCCCCACATGATAGGATTGTGCAGCCCGAAGGCGGAACCTAGCAATGGTTGGCCGACCATGCTAAGTCAAACATAAATGTGTAAGTATGATGGACTTGTTCCACCTGTTCCGGACTACCAGGGGAACTATGACACTCCCATAAAGCCACATCGACTGCCATCTCCCATACTCTACATAAGATGTGTGGTAGTACTAACGTAAACGTGAACATACCAGCTATGGTACCGTGCTTCGTGAAACTAAACTAAGCTATTCGGATTGTGATAACATATAATACATTTTATGATATTGAACATAGCAGTTTCATATTTCAGAGTAAAACATGACATGATAATATTTTCTTGAAACTTGACATAACATGCATAATTACGGCATTTATACTATCATATCATAATGTAAAAATCATGATGCCAGCGCCGGCATAACATGACGTACTTGTATATGAAATTCTTGCACTTGTTAACATAATATTCTTAAAACCATAATTTTTGTACTGTTTTTATGGTTTTCCTGAAAACTGTTATAGCATGCTTATCTTGGAAAAATCATAATATTTCAATATAACATAATTTTCATGGAAATATTATACTCATGCCACACAAATGTAAGTAGTCTTATAAACTCATAATTTATTCTGAAATCATATTTCCTTATAAAATGTGTTAAAATCATTTTCGTATTCAACAGTAGTATTCCCAAACATAGTTCTATAACATATATATTTTCCTGAAAATAAATGTTGTATAATAATAAATAATTTCATGAAAAATGCTGACTTAATTTATCTTCTTATCTGAATTACTGAGAAGCCTACAAACTTAACCAAATCTACTCCTATGGTGTTCCCAGCTCAACACCCTGAAATTATATTTTCCCCAACAAAACTTCAGTATTATTCTATTTAAAGCATTTTCCTCAGTCCAGAAATACCAAATACCTTATAAAACTTTTTTTTTTTTTTAAATCCAACTTACCCAAATTTTGGGATGGTGCCCAAGTTGGCCTAACCAACGAACAATTCCATCAGACTTTAGGAGTATCTTTGGAGGAGTAGCGTGGCGGCTTCTGACCTTCGAACTGACGAGAATCGAAGCCGAAAATGAAGAGAGAGTGTTGAGGAGATGAGGTTTAGAGAGAGAGAGGATTTCATGCAAAATTTCACGTTGAAATCATGAGGTTAGTGTATTTATAACGTGTTGACTCGTCAACGAGACACGTCACCTCGTCAACGAGGCCGTGAAGGGAGTTCGTTGACGAACTTTAAGCTTTGTCAAACCCCCTCTAGGTAAGTTCTCGTCGACGAGACACAAGTCCACGTCGATGAGCCCAAAAAGCCAGTTCGTCGACGAGCACTCTACACTCGTCGACGAAACCATGCTGAATCCCTCTTTTGAAAAATCATTTTCTCTTATTTTTTTATTATTTAATTACTATAATTCTTCTGTCTCTACACAACCAGTCCCATTATAGGTCTCCTAGAGAAACATGACAAAAACAACCATTAGCCAACACCTACAAATGCAAAATAAATCACTCTACTCTAAACCAAATTATTTGTTGTGACCACCCATTTGAAAATTTTGGCATTTCTCTTCAACTAAACATACCTAATAAAAGCCATAATAGTGCATTGCCACAAGGTTTTGATAATTTTTCACAATACTCCTTCATAATTAGTCAAAGAATTATTTAGGAAAATGACCCTTCTATATTAGAGGGAGCGAACAATTGCCTCCTCTAGGCTTGTCAGATACGTTTGAATTTGAATAAACTTAGACCAAATTCAAGAAACTCTTAAGCGGGTAAGATTTTTGGACCTCCCCTAATGGACCCTCCTTTTCTGTAAAATATAGTTATGGTTAGCTCCTCTCTGACCTACTCTAATTCCATCTTTTACTTTAAATTTTTATAAATATTTTTAACATGGTATTTACTTTGTTAATTATAAGACATGAATCATGTATTAAGCTTTTAGGCATTGCAGTTAATGTTTAGGCACAAGACACATGATGAGGGGCCTCCTCCTTTGACCATGGGCGATCAAAAGAGTGGGTTCCTTGATGCTAAGGCTAGCATGGAGGAATCGTTCCTCTAAATAATTTCTTCAATTAGTCCATTACAATACATATTTTTAACACAAAGGAGGGAGAGAGAGAGAGAGAGAGAGAGAGAGAGAGAGAGAGAGAGAGAGAGAGAGAGAGTAATGACTATTGTATAATTTCAAATGGGCTTAATGTACATATAGATTCAAATAAGGAAGTATTAAAAAACATTATCTTCTCATACTTATCATCTAACTTTTTTGTTCAATTGACTAGCGATGACTTAAAATTTATTTGTCATTTCACTATTTCAACTTCCCCTAATGTATGATCGCATTGAATTACCATTTTCATAGGCCGTTTTCAGCAAGTAAAATGGATTACCTATTTAAAGAAATGTCGCATTATTTTCAATGGGAGCATATTTGCACAAGGAAATTAAAATTGTCGGGTATTTTATGGGGCCAATTTTATATATTTAATCTTAAAGTTTCAATCATTAGATTATTGGGGTTTAAAATAAGTTTTATATATATATATATATAAACACTTCCTCCCACACGATCTTTCATTTCAGTTGTGATAAGGAGGGAGCACTACAACTAAAACTTTGAATGTTTAGGTCAAATATTCCCTAATCATATCTTTAATCTTTTCTATTTAACTTTACCTTTTTCTTTTTCTTTTTTTTCTGTTTGCTCATATTTCCCTTAAAGTGATATGAAGGAAACCTAATAATTAGGGTTTGACTATATATGGTTTGAAAAATCTAGGATTCTTGCCACTGCCAGTGGATGGCTCACTCATAAAAGTAGGTTTGGTACTTTGCATATGGGCCTCTAACATAAAAATTATGCTATTGCACAGCAACTCTAGAAAAATTAAAGTATTTAGACCCCAATTTAGCTGATGATAAATTTGTATCAAGATTCTTGTTTATAAAAATAAAAAGTGCAAGTTGCATCATGTATGTTTTGAATTGAAAATCATGTTGGGATAGTTAGTTTCCACTAATGAAAATAAGAAATTTGTTTGGAACTGGATAAATTAATTTTTTTTTATTTAAAAAAAAAATTGGATGGTTGGCATCAATAATTTCTCAGTGATAGTTGTGATATCTGGTTACCAACAATGAACTGTGTTGTGGTCGTGGACAACAGTATATTGTTCTATGTATGGTAGTAGTCGCGAATAGTGAAAGTAAAAAGTAATGAATAGCAGTAGTGAGCAACGACAACTCTCAACGAAGGATGATTGATAACAATAAGATAGTATTTAGGAACATGAATTTCAAATCTTAAATTTAGATTTGAATGAATTTAAAAAATTTAAGTACAACTTTATATATTATCTTATCCAAGGACCTCTCCATCATGGGGTAAGGGTGTGTTTGATTTCGTGGTTAAGACTTATGAGATTGGACTAGATTAGGCTACACTTGACAAATTATGATCATAGTTCATATGCCCCAGCCAACATTGCCAAGGGGGTGGAGAGGAAGTTCCAGCCCCTTCACATATAAATGGGCTTAAAAGTCCACTTTTATTGTCCAATCCTATTATGCAATGTGTTACATTAAACATGAGTTAAGAATCCTTGACCTAATTTTGTATAATCCAACCAATGAAATGACAATAAAGAAAAGGATTATTGTATTAACAATGCATTACAGCTTGACACATTCAATGAGAGTGATGTCATCGATAGTTTCAGGCAGAAACAAATTCAGAAGGAAACCGTCGACGATTTTGTCTACTGTAGATTTAAATGCCAAAAATTCGAGACAAATCATCACAATAAAATTTGGGGAGTTTTAAAGATCCAAAGTCAGTTGCCTAAGGATCATATATGCTAACAAATCAGAGTCTATTGATTCAAAAAAATTAAAAAGCATATATGTCAATAATGCAAATTTTATATCCATTTATCTCAGATTTCATGGGATTTATGATATTTCATTTATTGTTAACTATATTTTGTAAACTTGTTTAAATACCCTAACTAGTATTTTTTTTTTTTATTACATAGGAACTCTACCCACCAACAAGCCCTTCGGACCCCCTGTTGCGGCACCAAACCTACGGATCAGCATCCTCCCCCTAGATCTCACTGATCAGGTAAAGTTCGGAATGCGGACACGGCTTCCTTGCATCAGTTGGACGTTCGGCCAACCCGATCCCCTGGACACATTTCCATTACCATCCATGGTCCCCGCTGGCTCACAAAGCAAACTCTAACCATCCACAGTCTCCGCTGGCTCACAAAGTAAATTCTCATCACCCACACATACCGCTTGCTCCGAGAGTGTATTTACCTAGAATTGAACCCTCGATACTCCTTCTTACGTACCGATGCCTTTCCACCCCGCCATGCCCATGGAGGCCCCTAACTAGTATTTTCCTTATGCACTTAGTGATCACGGTTCAGTTATTGCAATAAAAGTACCGTTAGTTCTTCTTGTTTCACTTTTTCTTTATGTTGAAAATAATAAGTTATGAAAGGAGAGTCTCTCTTGCTATAATGAGTAATTCCTTTTTATTAAAAATTCAAAAAAATTTTAAATGAAAAGTTAAACTTGAATTTATTTATTTACTTACTTTTTGCACTCTCCCTCTCTCTTGTAAATTACATTTTAAAATTCAATCAAACTCTCAAACCTTAATTTCGAAACTCTTAAACTACAATAGCTTTGGCCAATTTTGACATTAAACTTGGTTCACAAAATAGAATAAAAAGAATAGAAATATAACAACTTTGAAGTTGATTGTGAAAATTTGGGTCATCTGATCTAATATAAAATATGATATTAATAGACATTTTAATTATAAAATATATTTGGTGTCATGTTTTGAGGAGAATGGTTGTTCTTAATTACTATACAAAGTGATTGGTAAAATTATATAATTAATAACATCATTTATTCATGCAATATTGCTTTTTAGCTAATGTCCGACAACCAGCTATAAGATGACTCCCATCACTCCCAATTAGGAGTGTAAGTGAGTCAAGTTTACTTGCGAATTACTCAAAGTTAACTCGTTTTCTAACACAATGGTCAATTTGTGACTTTGGTGACTTCAAGATCACGTGTTCGATTCCTCCTTTAAAATTTATTCCAATGAATCACTAGTGGTACGTCAATGGATGGACGACTTTTACTCTCTCAAATTTGATGTCACATCATAGTGTTCAAAATGGTACGATAATAATTGAATGCCCAAATTATCAAAAAATATAAAATAAACTTACAACTAGCCCATCAATCCTCCCTGCTAATTAATTCTTTTACTTTTATAAAAGCTTTTGACATATTGTATATGCTTTGTGACTCTGAGGGATGAATCATGCAAGCACTGCAAACACGAGACAGGTGGCGATAAGACTCGCTCCCCTGCCTACATGAGCAGTTGGAGTGGGCTCCTTAGGCTGGAGCCCTAGACCCTAGGCTAGCATGGAGGAATCCTTCTCATGAATAATTTCTTCAATTTGTCCATCACAGTGCATACATTTGATGCAAAGGTGAGAGAGAGAGAGATAAAGTCATACAAGTCCAGATGGGCTTAATGTACCTAACGACCTACAGAATCCAATGAGGAAGAGATATCATCTTCTCATATATTCTTTCTTTTGGGTCAACCAATCACTTGCAATTTGTTCAAAGCTACCACTTCATTATTTTCATTTCCCTTTATTTATGGCTACCATTTCGCCACAATAATGGCATTTAACCATGGGTTGATTCTTTAAAGAAATGTCAAATTTTTAAGCATGAAACATTTGCAGCTGCAAATTGAAATTGTCCTTTCAAGTCTTCCTCTTTTTTCTATTTTAGGGGGAAAGGCGTACATTGAAGTACTGTCCGATCTTAAAGCCTAAGCCATTATATTAAGTTAATTCTATAGTAGGGTTTTAAAAGTTGGACGAAAAACAAATTTTTCATTTATTTTGTGCTAAGAAAAAATGAAAAATTATAATTAAAATTTTGAATGTTTACGTCAAAAGAGATTCAGACATCATGTAAAATAATTCGTTACTTTAAAAGTTTAAACTTGACGATAATAATATTAGCCCTCTTACAAATGCATATCAGATTTTAAATGTAGCATCGTTTTGGATCAACCAAATGCATTGCAGTTGGAGCTCAGGTTCTCAAGAATGTAAGCGGATGCCGAAAGATGGGTTTATTTTTATATTCTCGGAATAAGATTCCAAACTAAAGGGGGATTTGAGAGAATGTGAGGTTAGTCAATAATTGAGGCCTTTGACCAAATCAAATCAAATAAGAGTATAAGATGTCCTCCCAACATACAATATACCAATTTTTCAAATTGTGTTTAACCCAAGCGACTCACGACTTATACAAATGACCAATTTTAGATGAAACATTATACTTAATCACCTAATTTTTTTATATTGAAGGAGCAAAGTCATTTTCCAATATTTATAATTACAATTTTTGAACTTAAAACTTCACCTAATTTAGTAGGTCCTAGAGTGAAATTGGCCTATCACTTTTTTCAAGTCAAACAAATATTTTGGGTAGCATTCTTAATTGCAGATCGGAAGTCCATTCGCATTCAAAATTGCATGGAATTTGGCAAAATTGACCAAATACTTAAAGAGGAAAATTAGAAGACAGAGAATGATTAACAAGAAAAAAAGCAAGAAAGGAAAAAATGATCATGGATGATTAAATATAATTAAAAAATAGCATTAAATGAGCAATACATAATACATTCAAACATATTCTAATATCCTATAGCAATATGTGTGTATCAAATTCAAACTCAACAACAACCACACATTTCGATAAGGGGAGGGCTGCAAAACCTTCGGTTAAACCTCCCGTAAACCCATGCCATCAAGTACTAATTAACACAGTAAATAGCTTACTAGCTTCTTGTCAGTGTACAGGATTCCCATGCAGATCTTAAAATCTTGCCTCTCATTGCATGTAAATCGGCGGCAATTATTGAATAATACCCTTAATTTAATAAGCATCTATTCATAACATACTAATTTTTGGGGTTACAACAATTACAGGACGGGCTGTAATTGTTGTAGGCGTAGGATGCACGATGATTTGAAGACCCTCTCGAGTAATCAGCTGGCTGATGCTTAGACTTTGGGTTGAAGCTTTTTCTTTCTTTGCTGCTCTTCCTTCTCGGGCGAGATGACTGAGGGATGAAAACCCCTGTTCCTTTGCTTTCTCGTTCTCCTCTGCAACTCTGCTCAAACAGGATTGGAGGATACTGCAATTGTTCGGTGGGGTAAATTGCTCTAGAGAAACCCTGAAGATTCAAGAACAGTAAATGATTAAATTCTACTTAATTAATTTATGCGCGCAGCAGCTGATCGAGGGAGCAAATAATTTGTAAGTGAAAACAGAGGAGCAGCTGAGAAGGATACAGGGGATGGAGGTTAAACCTGGAGAGAGACTGAAGGAGAAGGCAGAGCAGGGTCCTCATCATCATCCATGATTAGAAGGGAAATTCGCTTGCTCAGGTCTGCAAAGAACACATCATCTTCAACTTCCATATTTGCGCATATGAGAAGTTACAGATACAGAGGGAGCTTCACTTTCAGGTCACCCTCCAAATCTCTCTCTTTTTTTGGGGGGTAGTGGTTTTGCTTAATTTAGGTGATCAGATGGCAAATAAGAGGGGATTTAAATAGAAGCAGGGGAAGGGTGAGTAGAGAGAGTAAATGGGGCAGTGGGCATGTGGGGTGGTGGGGTCATGGGGGCAGTTGGCCAATCTGTCCAATTAAGCCCAGTACCCCACAAGAATCATGAACAAGTGTGTGTTTGAATTATGATATTATCCAGTTGGTGAGGGGAGATCCCAGAGGAGCAGCCAGCCAGCCAGCAGCAACTCACACTCTCTCATATCTCATCCAAGATAGGCTTGATCCCCCCATCACCTATACTTGGTTGTGAATGGCACTTTGTACCGTAGGGGTACTTACTCTCTCTCTCTCTCTCTCTCTCTCTCTCTCTCTCTCTCTCTCTCTCACACACACACACACACACACACAGGTCAAAAGTCTGGCCTGTGAATTATTGGTTGTAAATTAGACAAAATTGAGTATAATTTGATATTATATCTTGTCAAAATTCTTAAAATCCAAATTGAAGGTGTCTCCAAATATAAGGTGAGAAATAGAGTAAATATCCAAAATATCGTACATCAAATGAAAATTTTCATATAAAATCTCATCTTAGTGGTCAAAGTTTGAACTTCAAAGTTGAACACTTTAAACTCGAATCTCGAAAGGATTGAGGAAAAAATACAGAAAACTTTAGATTTAAATACGAAAGGAATGAGAAATGGGTGGAATATTTTTATATTTTATTTTTTTTTAAGAAAGAACTCATGAATTACCCATTCAATTTTTGAGTTGGATACATACAATACTTTCCCTTCTTCAATATTTCATGTATTGATTCAATAGTGGAGTGGGTCCAGTGAAATGGTAAAGGTGGGGCCAATGAGTATAAGAATAGTTTTCTTCTTGAATCCTGATGACAAAGATGTAGTGTAAGTGGACGAGTGTCCTTGTGCATGTATATATGGACTATGCATGAAGGGTCATGCACCTTCCAAATTATACATACGTATAATGTATAACATATGGTTGAGAGAAGAAGATTCCAATAGATGAAATGAAGTAGGCTATATATATATATATAGCTATGGAATTGTGTAGGGTACTACTCTATCCCTTAACAATACATTTTTTAAGTGTCCAACATGTTCCATTCACAATTTTCTTAACTAGCTTCTCCTTCCATCCTCAAGGTTCACAACTCATCCATCTGCATCTATATGATTATATATATGTATATTAAGAAACAAAAAGGTTTTCAAATGATAAAGGTGAATTTTGATGATATAAAAGTTTTATATTTGATTTTTCATATATAATTTATCCAACAAATTATTAAAGATGCGCCAATATGTGAATGATAGTAGGTTGGTTAAAATTGAAAAGTGATTCAAGTGTGTTTTGTGATCGTAAAATATTCTTAAAATTAAAAAAAAATAAAAAATTATAAGACTATAAGACCAGTTATGCTATATGAATCAAAATGTTGGATGAGTAATATAATATTGAAAGATAAAAAACATATTCGCAGTAAGTTAGGTATAACTCTTATAGAAGATAAGATAAGGAATGGACAACTCGAATGGTATAAATACTTACAACGTATGCCACATAGTGCCCCAATGAGGAAGAGTGAGTTAGTTATTTTGAGAGACAGTAGAAGGAATATAGATAAACTTAGAATAACTTGAGAAGAGATAGTGAGTAATTATTTAATATCCTTGAATTTGTCAAAAGTAATGGTCCATGTTCGCATAAATTGGCGAAAAGGATTCATATAAATGACTCCATCTAATGAGATTTAAAGACTTAATTTTGTTGTAATTGCTCGTCATCAATATGTGGATGATAATATTTTCATCTATTCCATTTTATGCTGCGTGGATAAAAAAGAATTGTCTAAATTGGATTCTAGATTATAACATATATATATATATATATATATATTGAGTGAGAGAGAGAGAGAGAGAGAGAGAGAGAGAGAGGCACTTGGGCATGCATTCCGCAAAGCTTGCAGTAAATGATGGCGTGTGGGTGAGGTCCACACGGTTTGCTGGTTCAAGGAGAGTGACCCTACCCATTTGGCAAACATGATGGGTTGCATGGAATTTTCATGATTCCTCACTCCTATTAATCACTCCTTTCAATTCTTATGATATTTATTACTTTGTCCACCTGTGTTCTTATTTTCCTTCATGCCACCATTAAATGGACACTTTTTTAATAATAATTTTGTTCCTTCAGCCTTAGAATAAGAGTTATTTCATTTAGATAGAGAGAAATCTAAAGCTCTAACACATTTGATTTATGTGGAATTTGAATTTATTGAAAGCAATGGTGACTCTCTTTGCTTTGAAATTATTTTGTGTGCGTGTGGGGGGTATGAGTGATTATATTCATTCCTAATTATAATATTTTTGAAAAATCTATTTAGTGGTTGACACTTGACCATCATTATTGAATGTGACACATGAAAAGTAATTAAAGTGAGTTCCTCCATATGTATAAAATAAATAAATAATATAATGGCACATGGAAAGGCAATTCAAAAAAGAAAATTGCCTTAAGAAAACATTTAAGAGACTTTCAACCATTACTAAAAGAGAGGGAGACTTTAAGGTAAACTAAGTCCCTTAACCTAGCAAGTAATTGTCGTCGTAGTCAACTCTTTGTCTCTTACTTGTTTAAACTAAATGTAAGTGAGACAACTGTAGTTAAGTGTACAATTTTTATTTCAAAAGTCAAGCATTTCTTAAATGATTTCGGTGTTTGTATTGTTGAAAGATAACTGGGTTTTGGAAGCATTGATTTCGGATATTGAATTTAAATTTTATACAAATATTTATATACAAATTCAAATTTAAGACTTGAAACTTTAAATTTCCAAATGTAAAGTTAGTATTCTTTATTGTTTGATGTAGAGTTATTTACTCGCCTATTATCGAGAAATCTCGTATATTTAGTCAATACTGATTGATTTGAATGAATATTTTGTTTTATTCAACCCTTTGATCCACGAGCATGATTGATTAAATACAATTTTATTTTGTTCAACAAAATTAGTAAATCTCTAATAAAATGTAATGCCAATATGACAATCTCTAAGCAGTTGGTTCAAAAAAATCACATGCCCAATGACCTTGGGCCAAGATATTAAAAAAAAATTAAATTAATAATGACAAACATGAAAACAAGAAAAGAGATTTATGTTGTTTGACCATATTTTTGAGAAAAAACAAAATCAGAAAATCTCACATAAACTCAAATCCCAATATGAGATATTCTCAAACCAAGTGCTTAGTTTGAAAATCACAAGCCCAATAATCTTATGCCTAGATATTAAAAGGAAAATGAAATTAATAATAAATAGTATAAAAATGAATGAAGAGATATTTTGGAGAAGATATTTTGAAAGGGGATATTTTGAGATATTTATATATAAATATCTTGGAGGAGATATTTATTTTGATTATTTAAAAGTTAAGTTAGGTTTTTCTTTATAAACTCTCTCTCTCTCTCTCGACACGAACTCCACTCTCTCTCTCTCTAAGATTTTCAGGCCGTGTGTTGCCGGAATCGACAATCCGACATCGCTACGTGGATCAGGGAAGGAATCTCTTTAGGTTCTACGAATCAGAATTTTATTTCAAAGATTTCCAAGTTTTTCCCGAAATCGAGGTAAGGGTCGGTTTTTGCTTTTGGTCCGATAGATCTGTAGCATACAAGATTATACTGAAGTGTTGTTCTTTGAGTATTAGGTTTCGGGGTTTTCGTGCCATTGTTTTGAACAGTTTAGGTTCGGGGTTCAGAAAGTTAGAGTTTGAGTCTCGGGTCGTTTCAGACTCCGATTCACACGCAAGTAAAGGGATTATGTTAATACAGTGATTTATACAATATGAATCGATTGAAATGTTGAAATAACTTTTAGATATCGAGTTACGGTGGTTTAAGGGTTTCCGGACTTCGGTTTGGTAACCAACTTTATTTTCAAAACCAACTGGTCAAATTCAAATGTTATATTTTTAGAATATTGTACTTGTCATTCCGGACCTTTTCACCTGTTGGAAATGTTGTTTTCATTGTTTAAAACCCGTACTGTGATATTAACTATTTATATTTACTTTCAGGTTGTTTTCAAATGTGGAAAACTATATGGCAGGTGTTGATGTTGTGAAATAATGGAACTGTTGTGAAAATGCAAGAAGTTTATTTGACGGTAGCGGGCCGGATTTCGCGTAATGATGTGTTTTGTGAAATGATTTCAAAAGAGTGTTTAAATTGCTTAAATTGCACGATATGCTTTAGGAACCCTGGAGACTGATAGTGTAGGCACGAATCCGTTGCCAATGAGGGCACCATACTTTTAATCTATATGAACTTAGACTGTATTGAGACAGTAGGGACGGTCTTAGTGTGAGTTTGTCTCTTGATCGTGTACCCAAGCTGTATTGAGACAGTAGGGGCGATCAACCCCGATTGTGGGGATTTATACATGGTATAGAGTTTGAGGGCGTGTCCTATCCTGCATATCTGTACATTTATGTAATTGTTGTTATATACTATGAGATTGTTCATATGATGAAAATGGGCAATGTATTTTACAATTACAGAAACGATGATTATATACGTTTATATTTTTGTTAAACACTTAAAGCATACTGGTCACGCACTGTTATTAGCTTAATCATCCTTTACTGAGAGATGTCTCACCTTATCATACAAACTATCTTTTCAGATCCTTATCGAAGTTGAGATTAGCAAGGATTGGGGCAGGGTATCTATCTGTTTTTGAGTGAGCGTCTTCACGAGTTTGATTCTGTAGGTTATGTTATAAGTTTTCAGAACTTGTAAAATGTTGTAAGACTCGAGGATGCGTCGAGTATCATACAGTATTGTATATGGATGTTGGAATAACTGTATGTATCTATCAGGCAATTAGAACTCTGGTAATAGTTTGATGGATGTTTATGTTTTCTGCTGCGTATATATCTGTTGAAAAGTATGTCACGTATACGGACGTCACTACAGTAACATCCGGACCTAAAGTTGGGACCAGGGCGTTACACAAGACTTGTGTTATTTGACCATGTTGTTTAGAAAAGGATGAACCATACTATTAGTCAACTCAAAGAATATCAAGACATAATGTAAAGATAACAATTTTTTTTAGTACAACTATCCTAATCTCTCAACCTTGATAAGATACTATTACACATTTTAAATGACAAATATTGCATCTCTTATCTCTAATGGAATGAGATACTATTACATATTTTAAATTTTAAATATCATATCTCGTCTATGATGGAACAGGGTACCTTTTCCATAACAATTTAAATTACTAAAAAATGAATAAAAAAGAGTCTCTTGAACATAATAAAATTCCGAAAAATCCCAAATGTCGACCATGTTAACTTTAAAGGAACGAAAGAAGAAGAAAAATTGAACATTACTAGTGTAACGTCATCAAAAAGAGGGCATGAAGTTGACCGTATGAACCTAAATGGGAAGCTAAGTTCCGGCAATAATTGAGGCCTACATTGAAATTATTGAGCATATGGAGGGGGCCATCCATTAACTGATTGATTTCATTTATGAAGAGGAGAATTTCATTATGTGAAGGAAAACACAAACAAGTCCCACCCATGCGGCCTTAGGGTTTAGAATC
The DNA here is from genome assembly GCF_029873635.1 of Malania oleifera. NCBI lineage: Eukaryota > Viridiplantae > Streptophyta > Magnoliopsida > Santalales > Ximeniaceae > Malania > Malania oleifera. The sequence continues at coordinate 14,669,412 of NC_080419.1, forward strand.
ATAGCATGGCCTCCTAACACCATCTGAAATATCTCCTTTTTTTTTTCCTTTTTCTTTTTTCTTTTTCATCATAGGTAGAATTGATGAACAGCAAGTGTGTTTGGTGACAATTATTTCCTCTTTGCAATAGCAGTTTGTTTGTCGTCCTCTAGAAAGAGAAATATCTTATGTCGGCTATAGTAATTCAACTGGGCAGTGACCCATCTCAAATTCAAGTTCATCTTGATAATGATTATTCCATTATCAAGAGTGGCTGCTTGTTTGGACCATATTCCCTTCCTCCATAACAAGAGAACTTGAGGTGTATGGACCGCTTGATGTTTTTACAATTTTTTCTGCATTATTTTTCTAGTACACGCATGAAAACTAGAAATACAGAATGACAAGATGCATGAAGGATTGATTAGTCCCCCAGCCATGTATGAGAGTGAAAAGATATTCCTACAGCCATAGTACAGAGAGAGGGAGGGAGGGAGGTAGGAGCAGCAGCACACAACTGGAAGTTTCTCACCAGTCGATCTTTAATTTACATGAATCTTCAATTTACATGGTATACTTTCTTCATATATTAGGAAAAAAATTAAGTTACAACCCCAAAATATCAATAGTTCCCTGGTACTAAGTTCAAAACTCCATCCTCAACATCTGAAAAATGCTACAAAATAGAAAAGGCAGAATCCAACTTGCCTCACCTGCATTCCAGAAAGTTAAAATCTCTGTGATGCTTTAGAGGTAGCTCTTGTTCCCATAAACAAACCAGGTGCGCTCTAAAACTAGGTACCGCCAGCCATGTCCATATCTGTGACCTCATCGACACTCTTGAAAATGACCCACAATTTCCTCAGGGATGATGTTTTCTTGTCATTCTTGCTGGTTGTACCAGTGACATGGACAACATCCTTTGGAATTTTACCCATCAAGTCAAAAAGCAGTAGATTTAAGTTGGATCGGGTCATCTCTTCCAGCACAGGAGGTGCCTGCATATAAAGGTTCTTCCCTCGATGTGTAACACTAGCTTTTGTTAGCAGCAGCTTGGGATGCACTTCAAGTAGTTTAATAAACTGTTGTTGCAAAGAAAATTAACCAAGCATAAAAATATGTGAATCAACAAAAGCATCTCAAAAGTGCAAGTGTGTGATCTGCTTGTTGAAACAAAAAAACATTCCGCAACTATGAACACTTGGAAATGCTTGGTCATCGGCTTTTTGAAACAAATGTTTTCCAAGTTTACCGCACAAATGTTTGAAAATTGGAAAGCAAGATGACATTTTTGCAATTCTTAGGGAAAAACTACAAATGGAAAATAAGAACTATTTTCCACAACCAGACAGGCTCTAAAATTTAAATTTAATATTCACATCAATATAATCTTAAAAAATCAAGGCTTATGGTGGAGTAGAATTGTTTCAAACTTTCAATATTTAAATAAATATTAAAGAACAAATTATGTACTGATGTTTGTGTGTGTGTATGAAGAGGGAGATGCACTTAAAAGATACTATGGACATCATTGCCACAACTACTACAAAATGTAAAATTCAAATTTTATGCAAAGTAAACGCACTTTCAGAAAACTCAAAGGGAGGAGGCAATTGCATTCTTAAAACCCTTGGGGGACGGTTTTCGCAATTTATCCAATATACTCATATTGATGAAAACTTAAAAGCACACAAGAGATCGGATGACTTGGGCATGGCATTTTCAGTCAATTCTAGAACGTCCTCATCACTTCTCTACCACCAATTGCAGCCAAATTATGAAATCTTCATTCTTATCATTATGAATTTTAATGCTAGGGAAGGTCAGTGATTTAATACCTTTTTTTTAGAAGAAGGTAATAAGATATATTAAGCACAAGAAGGATACTGGAAAGCTGGAATAAGTCCAGAGGAAGCAACAAAAATACAACAAACAAAACAAAGCCACTCAAGGCAATACAAGCAACCCTCAGCAGAAAGTCGAGAATCTTCTAATCTGAGGAACATAACTATCAATGTCCCCATTTATCGAGTTGATAATGCTGTTGATGTTGCTAGAAGAGTTATCAAGGATAACTTTGTTTCTTGCTCTCCATATTGCCAATTCTAATCAGTTTCTCATTCCAGTCTCCATATGGGCAGCAAACAGCTTTGGCAATTGTAACTCTGCTGTAGATTTGAAAAGTGAAACTGCAGGCGAAGAAAAGATGATCCCTGCTTTCATTGGCATCTCCACAAAAAACAAAACATTGTGTATATCCCTCCATTTGGAAATTCTATCTAATGTATTCAATCTATTCCAGGCAGCCATCCAAAGAATCAATGCAAATCTGGGAACATGGTTTTTGAACCAAGTAACTTAATGCCAACAAACAGTTGGAGCCTTCTCTCTAATGACAATCCATGCTGCCGTTGAAGGAATATGCTGGTATTTCTTAACAGAAAAAGCAATAAAATTTGTCTTATATTTGGCTGAAAGTAGATAGATTCCATGATTTCCTTTATAACCTGGGTTGTTCTTCTAGGCCAGCACCAACAATTGTCCTTTGTTATTGCAGGTACAGTAGCATTGTGAGGGAGAAAAAAATTCTTTTGAATGGACAATTCATATTTCAGAAAAAGGCAACCATATGCATGCCAATTATCATAAAACAGAGAGGTGTTTCTACCATCTCCAACATTGCTTTTAAAGAATAGGGCTACTTTATCTCTGATTTTTAGTACCCTACACCACGCTGCAATATCAGAAGGAGGGGTTTTAGAGCCCATATACTTACGTTCTTTAGCTTATAGGTAGTCAGCTGGGTAATCCACAGAAAATTTGCAGCAGTACAAACAAGCCATAAAAAATTTCACAGCAAAAGCATCCCTCAGATCCTTTAATCTCATAAGATCAAGACCTCCCTTTGCAACAGGTTGACAAACTTTATTCCAGCTTACTTTGCCAGAGTAGCCAAAATCCTTGCCTTTCCAAAGAAAAGACTTGAGTTTTTTCTCCAAGCAATTTGAAACTGAATTTGGAAGAACACATGACCCCCAATACTGATGGATACTCATCAATGCTGACTCGATTAGCTGAATCCAGGCAGCATTTGAAAGGCTTTTATTAGTCCAGTTATTAATATGGCCAATGATTTAATACTTAAAACCTGCTATTCTTAAAATTTATTCTAAAAATTACTAACCATCATCTTCATGCCATTCTCTGAAGGGATAACATAGGGTGGTCTATGCACACACGCATCTCAATTGCAGCAACTCTCGCTAAACTGATTCCCTAATTTGTTCCATCTAGCTACAGTTGGGAGGCTTCAGTTGATGATAGCTAGGAATGTAAAGGGGAAGCATTTTCTTGCTGTCCCTCCGTTTTTTGACAAGTGCTTGCTGGAGACAAAGAATTTTGATGACTTTTCTTTCCCTTTTTTTCCACCTCCTATACAAAATCAAAATCACAAGATGGTAGGAAGACCAACACAAAAGAACTGGGCAGTTTGAGGTTTCATCTTCCCTCTGGATTTTACACTCCTGATGGTTAGAACCTACTCCTAAAAAAATTGTTCAAGAATGAGCAGTTTGTTCCTTACTTGGCATAAAATGGGTGCCAGTAGTATCTTTGCTTGATGAGGTTGATGCTTGGGGAGAGAAGGGAAGGGATTCAGAATAAAGACATCAAACATCAAATAGGGTATGACAAGCCATCATGTGAGACTATTTGGCAGGATACAAAAACCAGAGATTTTGAATACAGTCCTCAATTAGGAAGCTCTGTACCAGAGATTTTGAAGGTACAGCCCTCAATTAAGAAGCTCTGTCAGCCTCAAGGTTTCACAACAGCATTTTGATTTAACAAAGCACTGATTATGGCATTAAAGTGTTCTTGTATAGTTACCTACTCTATTGGTGAACAAATGGACAGTTTACAAATTGTATGCTTAGGCTATTTTTGAAGCGAAAGAAAGTTAAAAGAGTTCCCTGAAAGATTTGGGCACCAATTGAAGCAATAGGGACTAGTTTTTCAGGCTTTTAGGGTTTACATTTATTTATGCAAACTAGCATTAAGTGGTGAAATATTCATTAGAAGGGCTCACTTGCACATCATCTAAGCCTTAAACTTTTAGAATTGAATAGGCCTTAGGAATTCATATGGAAGCTTTTGAATTTACAATGAACAATTCAACTGTAATTGGACAACCCATAATATAGGCCGGTCAACTTATTTACAGAGCTAAAACAAAGCTAAAAGGTTATTTGGCCGGCTCAGTGAACCCATTCTCATATATGAGGCCACCAAAATCAAAATGTTCAAAGAATTGGGTGAACGGTTGGTAAAACAAACCAACTGATTCCAGTCAGATGCTGATGCAACAAGTTTGTGGTCGACTGATTTGGTATCAGTTTCTGATAGATTCTCTACGACGGTCAATTTCAAGCTATTCCTACAAATAGGTCATTCCCATTTTTTTATCGGAAAAGGACAATTTATTAAAAGGGAAAAAGGCATTAAGGGGATGCCACCCAAGTGCACTAGAGAAAATGAAAACATCACAACCATCACTGTAAGGTGTCAAGAAAATCAAGAATTACATAGATGTCCCACCCAATCATCTTACCAAGCCAATTAGAAATCATAGCTACCAATGATCTTTTACAACCGGCAGAGAGGAATATATTCCCTCAAAAGCTCTTCTGTTCCTTTCCCTCCAGACAGTCCAGAAAACAGCAAGGGGAATAAGGGAAATGACCATTCTTCCGTTAATTCACCTCATTCCCGTTTAACTTGCATATTCAGTACGCTTGTATTAGTATATTTTGAAATGTATATCAGCCTCAAAAAAATGTATTTAGGATATATTTGCATGGCTTTTGAGAGTGATTGAGAAGGCTTAAGAACCCCAAAAGTTCATAGAAGTGTGGTGAGACCTAGCTAAGAAGAATAATCCTTGGGGAGCGAAGATAGACTAGACTGTTGAACCTCTACAAATGCTCCAAAGTTACCAAAAAACACTAACACCCTAGCGAACCACATATTGGTATGAACATTCAGAAATGTGTTACATTTTCATTCTGGAACACTAAATTTATCGATCCGAAGTTTTAAATCAATGTTTTCCACATAACTTAACTTTTTATAAGTTAGAAGTCAGGTATCATCACATATGAAGTCAATTTTTACCTTATTAATCTATTCCACAAAAAAAAAAAAACTCTTCTGCATTGAGAAGCAGCTCAACATCCTCTCCAGAATATACAAGTGTCATTATATTTTAATCACCAATATATCTATTTAAGTTTCCCCATAAAGTTTCAAATTTTAGAGGATGTAACATGCCGCAATCTTGTTCCTGTTCCCATTCCACGAATGAGAACATTCCATGTTCTTGGTAACATTGGTTCCAACCTATTGTGTTTTTGATTGATTATTATCACATTGCACTAGGTTTTTATAAAAAGGGGCTTACGCTTACTTGAGCTTTTAATAACCCACCTCCCCCACCCCAAAACAAACACACACAAAAAAAAAAAAAAAGAAGATACCACAGGTTGCTTGCTTTGGAAACATGATTAGAGAGGGATGCATCAAGACTGCACTTTTTTTTTTTGGATTGAAGGTGATTATGCTCTTTCCACTAAAGCCTTTCTGCAATTTGCAGAAACATCGACTCTTTGATGCTCTTTCTGTCCTATTAGCTTTTCTATACCTTCTCTTGTGCTATATGTTAAAATGGATTCACTACTTGGTGCTTTTATTAACAAAATCTTCCTTCTTGAAAGGGAAAAGAGCAAGTCAAATTATCAAGTTAAAAAAGTTGCCCATTAAAATTTAAGGATTATATATTGATAATAGTATTATATATACAGTTCTTGGGTCAAGTTGGCTTCGCCCTATATTCTCATGAATCTCAACCAAAGGTTGAGGTGCGTGTAGAAACAAAAACAACAACCAAAATCTGATGGATCGATCAATTTATAGGTGCACTTGACCATAGCACGCCCCTAGTCATTTAGCAGATTGGAAAAGAATAAAAGCATCAACATTGTAGACATCATTTGTGAATTGATAAAATTAAGAGCCACAAGGAATAATAAGTACCTCCTGTAAAGTTACCGATGGGTCTAGCTCGATTAGAACACCAGGACCACATACAAGACAATCCTTATCTTTAACAAATTCAGTCACTTTAGTATGGAGACCTTCAGCTCCATTATACCTGCAAAAGATTCAAATTTAGGTTTTTTTTCCCTTTCTAAATGGTTGATGAGAGAAAATTAAGCAGAACAAAAACACCAATTAGGCCCCTTTGTCATGATAGTCATTATGCAAAAATACCACAAAGATGAGCAAAATTCAATATCCAAAGCCCCATGTATACCAAAGTAACTAACTTTAAGGTGGTGTTTGGTTTGTGAGATCCCCCTCATAGAATGTGATGACCAAATAATCCCATTCTCATGTTTGTTTTGGGGCTGGAAAGTGATGTCATGGGTATCTCACATTCCTTGGGAATCCTATAATGCAAACCAAACAAAATAATCCCATGAAATAGACATCTTATTTCAAAAATTGGATTTCTAGAATATGCATTATGAGCATCTTAGATTCCACAAACCAAACAACACCCTTGGGAGTAAAATGTCTTGTAGACAAAATATTTTACAATATTATTCTTCTAGAATTTATCAAGGGGAAAAAAAAATCCCCCATGACATTGACTAAACAATAAGAAAAAAAAGCTCCCTCCCTCCCTCCCTCCCTCTCTCTCTCTCTCTCTCTCTCTCTCTCTCTCTCTCTCTCTCTCTCACACACACACACACACACACACATTTTACAATATTGTTCTTCTAGAATTTATCAAGGAAAAAAAGAAATCCCCCATGACGTTGACTAAACAATCTCTCTCTCTCACACACATTTTACAATCTAGAATTTATCAAGGGAAAAAAAGAAATCCCCCATGACGTTGACTAAATAATAAGAAATCCCTATTGATGGTTATTTAGTCATTTAGCATTATTAGTGTGTTACTGTTATGTTAATAAGTGAGAGTAAGGATATTACGGTTATTGGTATGTACTTGACATATACTATAAATAAAGGGAGAGATCTATTATTATGATTAGGCCTATCATTTTACCCAATTATTCAACATGGCTCTCTCTCTCTCTCTCCCGCTCCCGCTCTTGCTCTCGCTCTCACTCGTTCTCTCTCTCCCTCTCTCTTCTTTTGTGCCTTACCACCTTCATAATGTGCTTGTTGATGGTTATTTAGTCATTTAGCATTATTAGTGTGTTACTGTTATGTTATAAGTGAGAGTAAGGGTATTATGATTATTGGTATGTACTTGACATAAACTATAATTAGAGGGAGAGGCCTATTATTATGATTAGATCTATCATTTCACCCAATTATTCAACATGGCAACAGAGCATGATTCTGAGACTTAAACCCTAATTGTCAAAGCCACCATCAAAATTAGAGCCTAGAACTCTAAATCTGCTGCATGACTACCATCATAGAAGAATTTCCAGAACACTATAGCCCTGAAAAATGACCAGCAGCTGCCAGAATCCAGAGAAGTCACCGTAAATTTCCTAGGAAACATTGCCAGTTCAGGAACACAACAACCACTTCATAAATTGCAAAAACAACACCATAGTCACCCATGGACATTGCCAATTTGCCCCCCACTAAAATCTCATCTCCAAACATTCCCCTAACTGTTTTAAACCACATAATGATTTCTAGAGCCAGCGCACTAAGCTTGACTACCCCTGTGCAACAAACCTAGGTGGTTGTATAGACCACCTCATGAACGTCACCATGTAGGAAAGCATTCTTCACATCCAATTGGCATAGAGGCCAGCGGTGGTGGCTAGGGAGATGAAAACGTGTCCTCATGGCATGGATTGGTCAATTCAATGTTGTAGTACTTGAGTTTGGCCTTTGACAGTGTGCAATAGATCATTTAGTATTTTATCGTCATACTCCATCCGATGATATTCTGTTTTTTGTATATGTGGATGGCATTGTGATTACTGGTGTTAATGATCAAGGTATCCAGAGGCTAAAGCATTTTCTACAAACTAAGTTTTAGACCAAGGATTTAGGACCATTGAAGTACTTCTTGGGTATAGAAGCATTGAGATCTCAATATTGTCATTACCGTTGATGATGATCAAGGTATCTATATCCTAAAGCACTTCATGCAAACAAAGTTTCGGACCAAGGATTTGGGACCATTGAAGTACTTCTAGGGTACAGAAGTAATGATATCTTTTGAAAGAACCATCTTGTTATAGAGGAAGTATGTTCTTTATCTTTTAAATGAGACTAGGATCGTGGGATCCAAACCCATTGATACACCTATGAATCCTAACAATAAGCTGGTACCAAATATTGGTGAGTTGTTGCCCAATCCAAGACAATAACTAAGACTTGTTGGGAAGCCAAATTATCTTATGGTCACCCGACCAAATATATTTTTTGCAACAAGTGTTGTGAGTCAGTTTCTTGATTCTCTAAGAACAAGTCACTGAGATGTAGTAATTCAAATCTTGAGATATCTCAAAGGTACACTTGGGAGAGGTCTCTTATATCATGATCAAGTTCACACTCATATTCAATGATATACTAACACAGATTGGGCTAGGTCACCTTCCTATAGAAGATCCACCACCAAATACTGTATCTTTGTTGGTGGTAATTTGGTTTCTTGGAGGCATGGTCTTAAATTTCCACAAAATTGTCGAAATTTCCGTCGAAATTTTCGATTTCCATCACCCTCAAAATCAAAATGGCAGTCGATTTTTGTCTTGCATAATTTCCGTCAAAATCTCAACAAATCATCCAACATTTTTTGAAATCTCGAAATTTTAGCGAAACTTATCACAATTTCAACCATACGATGAAATTTCGTCAAAATTCAAATGAGAAATTTAGGAGTGAAGTGAAATTACTATCTAAATTTATTTTATCAAATAAAAAGATTATTTCAAGTTCTTTTGAAATTATATGAAAAAATAAACAGAGTAACATTTTATTTAACCATTCATATCTAAATTATCATTATTTGTACAATAAATAATATTTAAATGATTTATGTATTTCATTTGTATTAACTGAATATGTTTAATGTACATCATCTCACAAATATGTTTGATACACATACTATTTTACAACTTTTCCACCTCATACGAAACATAGATGTATTTAATTTGTAATATATTAGTCCTAAAACTTATATTATTATGTTTGTTAACCATTTCTAAAGTTTCACAAAGAATTTCATGCTTTATTACTAATTTTTGTTATTTTTTCAAATCGAAATCGAAATCGAAATTAACATTGAAATCAAAATTTTCGCCAAAATTTCCATACTTTTGGAGCTTCGAAATTTGAGTCGAAATTGAAATTTAAGACCTTGCTTGAAGGAGTAAGAAACAAACTGTGGTGTTAAGACCTTGCTTGGAGGAGTAAGAAACAAACTGTGGTGGACAGGTCAAGTGTTGAATTAGAGTTTGGCGCCATAACTCACACTATATGTGAATTTGTTTGGCTAAAGAACACGTTGGAAGAACTGTATTTTCCACATTCTCAGTCTATCGAGTTGATGTGTGATAATCAAGTTTCCATTCATATTGTGCCTCCAACACGATCTTCCACGAGCGAATAAAACACAATGAAGTTGATCGCCACTTTGTTCGAAAGAAACTTGTGCAAAAGCTCATTAGCACCACTCATGTGAAGTTTGATTGCAGCTTGTTGATTTATTTACTAAAGCCTTGGGGTGCTCATGTTAAATTCATTTGTAACAAGCTAGGAGCATATGACATACATGCCCCAACTTGAGGGAAAGTGTTGGTAGTTATTTAGTCATTTAGCATTATTAGTGTGTTAGTGTTATATTAGTAAGTGAGAATAAGTAAGGGTATTACAGTTATTGGTATATGCTTGACATATATTATAAATAGAGGAAGAGACCTATCATTGTGATTAGGTCTTCCATTTTACCCAATTATTCAACAAGGACTATTTCCTCTTTCTTGATTCTTGATGAGGATTGTGTTTCTTGAAACTTCCACTCTTATGAATTTCAGTGATAGGGAGGCCAAGCATCTTTCATTGCTTCTTATTTTGTTGGATTCTTTTCAGCCTTCTTCTAGGAAGGATTTTAGGAGTTGGACTTTGAATGTCTCTTATTCTATTATTGATTGTTTTTCTTATTCTAATTTGATTTGTTCCTCTAATCCCTTCCCACTTGTTGATGGCTTGTGGATAAGGTTCTATGATGCCAAGACTTTGATGTGGCCCATTCTCAATAGAATTAACACCAAACTTTACAAGGATTTGTCTTATGACATGTGATGCTAGTGATGAGTCCCATGCTCACTTGTTTCTTCATTGATATGTGTTTTGGAGGTTATGGAACAAGCTTTTTGGTTTATTTGGTGCATGTCTAGTGTGACCAAGGTCCTTGGAAGCGTTCTTATTGATCCCCTTTACAGGTTTTGGAGGGTGTAAGGAAGCAAGAAGGTTCTGGTGGTGCACTTGTAATTTTCTGGGTAGATAGATAGGAGAGGAATGCTCATATCTTTCACAATTTCTCTTTATCCATGCATTTGACTTGGGATGGGCATTTCTTCTTAGATGTTTCAGCAGTTTTTGCTGCAAAAGTTTTTCTCCTCTTCTTTTAGTAGAGAAGAAATTTATTGAGAAAGAAGAATGTACAAAGAGGATGAGAACTCAAAAAATAAATAAGAGAAAAAAATGAATACAAGAAGAAACCCAAGACTAAGAAGAGTCATTCAATCAGGTTGAATGTCAGAAAAAACCATATTTCCAAAATACCCCGTTGTGAACACCTGCACAGACACCAGGCACAGAGTCTTGTCCCAAAATTAACTCCACAAAAGATCCAGACTTGAAAAATCCTGTTTATTTTTTTGCTTTTTTGTTGAAAAAATCCTGCTTATTTTTTTGCTTTTTTGTTTCTTCTTAAGTTGACGCTTTATCCTCTTTGTATGCTCTTCTTTTTTCTCAATAAAGTTTCTTTCTATATCCTCCACACCCAAAAAAAAAAAAAAGTAGTGCTACTTACTAATGACTGTTACACAACTTGTACTAAATTAGGTGTATGGCTCAGGAGATACTGTAGATAAATGACCAAAAATAACCAACAGTAATCATTCATAAACAAGGAGCTAAAGATTAGAGACGATACCCAATAGAATTAAAGCCAAGATAAAGGATAGATGTTGGAGCATACTGTGATCAACATATAGTTTTTGCTTTTTTTAACAATAAAAGAAAATATATTAAAAGAGAAAAAAAGATACAAGCAAGAGAGGAAAAGGAATCCTTAAAGAAAATAAAAACATAAATAAAAGACCACCCCAAACCAAAACTGCCCACAACCTGAACCACTAATACGATCCACCCAAGACCCTACATCTAAGCCTAAACAAAACACTACCTAAGAAAACCTCTCTTTAGATCACTCCCATCGTAATTAATGGAACACCGCAAATTAGCCAATTCCTGTTGCCCCTTCCTAGACTTAATTATGTCACCATCCAAGCAGACTTCCTTTGCTTCTAAGTCAGCTAAGCACATACCTCTTTTATCCAGCATATGTTGAATACAAGACAAAAAATCAGTACTGGTCTCATTCTGCTCAATCTTGAGCTATACCTCTTATAATTCATCATTCCTCAAACCAAGAACTCCCTATAGATCATCCATTGGATATGAAGATTGCAAGGACTGAGCCCACATAAAATCAGAATCATCTGATCCATAAACAAGTTGTTCACAAACCTCATCTATGAACAGCCCTTCATCACCATCATAATCACTAACCTTATCACCGTCCGTCCTCATCTAATTCATCACCCCACTTCTTTTCCAACGAAATTTCCCCACTAACCTTTTTACTTAAATAGTTAAAATCTGTATTCAATCCATTCTAGTCCTCAATGTAAAAATTACCATCACCGTGCTTTTTTGAGGGACTTACTCTACTCGATTGAGTCTTGCCTCTTTTCCTTGCTCTTCTGCCTCCCATAAGTTTCTGCCTTTTTGGCAACCGGAGGCTCCTTTTACCCATTCAGCCTCGCCTTGTCATTACTGAAGCTTGCATCATCTTGATTCCCGTTTCAAACAGTTGAACCATTATCCTCCATAAGAACCTCTTGACACCCATCCTCCATCGGGATGCCTCTAGTAAACTCATCTATCTTCAATAAATCCCTTCCCCCAGAATAACATCTCATGTTGCTTATTCACATAGTCCCCCCATCATAGAAGAGGTACTGCGATATTGTTTCTCCACACCTCCTTGCTCTGCCCCAAACCAAGTCTGCTGTGCCCATTTGTGTTGACACCCATCTCCAAAAGAGCCTTTCCCAAGCTTTGGGCCCGGTTATAATTGGATTTACCTGAATCATTGGATGCTCAATGGAATTCTCCAATGGGCTTTGGGCCTGATATCTAACAGAAGGACCTTGCAAAGCCTGATTATGTCTTGGAACAGCTCCAGAGAAAACCAGTTAGTTGCAGTGGGCTGCCCTTTAAATACAGTTGGGTCAAGCCCAAGAGCACCCAACAGCTGAACCGAACTCAAAAATAATGTGTATAATCCCTTGCCCACCCAACTCTAAGCCACCCAACTCTAAGCCCACCCAACTCTAAGCCCACTCTCCCAACCCCTAGCCTTTCTCCACATTGCAAACCCTAGCTGAAGCAATGTCCACTGGACCATCTGCCACTGCCACACTTGCTGAAGATCACACTGTACCTTCACAGTAGCTGCATTGCCACCCACCCTGCTAGATCTTTGGCAATGATTCTCCCACCAAGGCATCCTTCCAACTCCGATGGTGCAAACTCCTCCCAACTTCTCCCTTGGGAATAGGGATTCTTTGGTTGTTTAACTGCACTTTCACTTCCAAGAATTTACCTTTGCAATTCGATCTACCAAATGTTTTGTGACAAGAGACACACTCCAAATTGTAAATTAAGGAAGATAATCACACCCCCACCTTGTGACTGAAAGCGTGATCCTAATCCACTGATTCCTGACTCGGGATCTCTCCTCCAAATGAACAATATCCCCTTCCCGATCTTTTCCAAATGCATATCAAAACTCTTGCTTTTGATCTGCACCGACTTGAGATTCTCCTCCATACCTACCTTCAATCAGATCAATAGATGGAGGGAGGCTTTTGCAGGGGAGAAAGAGAGCAAGAGAAAGAGACCATCGCAGAGTTACCAAAGAAATATTTTACACATAGTATATCCCTTTTAATAGATGCAGAGTCAACATGTACTATATCCATTTTAACTGAAGAATGCCATTTAAGGGAGCAAAATATTACAAGACTAATCACCATTCAAAGGACAAAAAGTGGACAGCCAAGAAACATGCCCATAGAGCCCAATTGAAAATGGATAAGTTGAAGTGAAAAGGGCAACTGAGAAATGATTGCATTCATGAATGAAATAGGGGCAACACTAGATAGTTGATTATAATGGTCCTGCCAAATGGCACAAAGAACAGAAGAGGCAGAAGTGAAAAAAAATTATGCTCCAAGTCGAAGATATGCAAACCAGAGAGGCTGGAAGCATTAAGGCATTGGTTGAGTTGGCGAGAGAAGGACATGTTTGTGCGTGTACGTGCGCAACAGAAAATCTCTATCCATAAAGGAGGATGGGAAAAAAACTCACTCATATCACATTACCCTAAATCAACAGTAGAGATTGATTTATGAGTCCAATCAACGACAAAACCTTCTGTTACATTTTTCCACTCAGGCATGTAAAGACATGGCTTGGTATAATTGCACAAAGAACAACAATAAAAGTGAAAGGATATGATCTAAGTAGAAGATGTGCAAACCAAGCTGTTAGCCTTAGTGGCTACATAATCATATTTAATGTGTTTTGATGATATAAACCTATTTGTAGTTCCAAGTTTAACCTGTCTTTGCAAATCAAGTCAGTACAAGTGACAAATACATGAAGGTACTGGATCAAAGGCAAAGATCGGACCGAGCAGACATTCAAGTAGGAAAGATCAAAAAGACACTCACTCAGAAGAACTCAAGCACATCCAAGGTTGCTAATGTAGAATCATATGTAATGGGGAGTGTTTGAGGTAGTGTTCATTGTAACTCTTGCAATTATGTTTCACACATGTTTACTGAGCAAGAGTTGAGCAAATTGCATATGCATACTAGGACATAAGAGTATATAGGATATCACCAAATCATAATTTAGTACTTATGAATTTTCAAAGTAAAAACAAGAGTTTTATAAAAATATCCTTTACTCAAATGTATTTTTATATAAAACAAGTTTTAAATCATATTAGTGTTATGATCTTTAAAAAATTTTGTCCTGGTTAGGTTTAAAACCTTAGTTATGCACCTCTCAAATTTCCTGAACACCCTTCAGTATTTGGAGCATAACCTTTCCTAGAAAACTCCAAAAAGGGCAATCTTGGTATCTACCGAAAGTTAGGAAAAAATCTCACAACTTTCATGTTGAAGACTTTCATTGATTTGGGTAATCAGTCGACAGTTTGGGGTAAACAGTCGACGGTTTCGAGCAAAAATGTGGCCCAGTTGAAACAGTCGACTGATTGGGGTAATCAGTCGACTAATTGGGATAAATAGTAGACTAATTGGGTTAAACAGTTGACGGTTTGTGTAGGGATTCAAGCCCCAACGGCTATAAACGGCTAGTTTTCAAAGTAAACAATTATTTTACAAGCCCAACGGCCATAAAACGGCTAGTAACCCATTTTGCCTATAAATACAAGTCCAAAGATTTGTTTAAACATTGATCTTAATAGTTTTATATCATTTGCAAGCACACTTCAATTAGTTCATCATATTTGTGCTCAACTTCTCTCTTGCTCCTTAATCATAGTGTGATACATTACTTTGAGAGAGATTGTGTGAGGATTTGATTGTATCAAATATCAGCTCATTGAAGGAGCATCTATATTTGTAATTGTTTTCTTCCATCTTCAAGTTGTAAAAGGTTCTTGGTGAACTAGTTCGAAAAGGGTTCTTGGTGAACCTTGCGACTCTTGGTGAGCGAAAGAGATTTGTTCCCGGTTGTAAAGGCTTCTCCGCCGGTTAAGGAGTTTATAGTGGATTGAGAATCCTTGAGTGTGTCTCAAAGCGTGGACGTAGGCAAGGGGCTGAACCACGTTAAAATCGTTTGTTAAGATTTTATTCCCTAAACTCTTTAATTTATATCTTGTGCTTGATTTATTTTCTTTTACATTGTGATATAATTACTTGCATCTTGCCAAGAATTATTATTTTGCAAAAAAAAGCCTAAATACGCAAAAGAGTCCATTCATCCCCCCCCCCCTCTCTCTAGACTCTACTCTAGGGCCAACACAAGCAAATCAAAATAATTAGTACATTGTCGACTGAGGTGAGAAAAAGTTTTTTTTTAAAATGTCTAACCATGAAGTAGAACACAAAAATAAAATTCCTGTAGCACACTCTAAATCAGGAATAAGGCATGGACTGATTGAGTGGTTGAGTATGATCAACGATGAAATCTTTAATGTTCCACTTAAACTTTAATATTTTTTTTTTTATAAAAAAAAAATGGAAGAAATCTTTTAGGAGAAGGAAAAAGACAAAAGTAAACAACCCCCTCCCCCCCTCCCCCCTCCCAAAAAAAAGATAAATACATACAAAAATATAATAGTAAAAAGCTAACAAAGACATCCAATCACAACAAAAAGTGCTCATGAAATCTTAATGTCAAATCTTAATCATGTGGCATTAAATTAAGTGTCTAGTTCTCAAAACTGAATCAACTTCTGAAGTTGTGAAATGATTTAGAAACTAAAATGGGTTTGAACACTCAACAGTTTAGAGTTGCTTGGCAATTCTTCTAAACATATCATTTTAACTTCTAAAAATCCAAAAAAAGTTAAAAAGAAAAATTGAAAATTTTAGTCTCAAAAGTGCACACAAGAAATTGGCCTTGCTACTCCTGAAAATGAAGGAGAATATAGAGAAAGAAACATTAGCACGGAAAATTGAATAACAAATGAGTTCCAAAAAAAACAAAATTCACAGAAAAAATTACTCAAGTTGAGGGCTTAGGCATTAAATCCCTTTCCTCATTTAACAAGACCCTCCTTGGCAAAAGGCTCTAGAGATAATGAAAAAAATGTGATCATCTGTGGATGAAGGTCGTTGCTGCTGAATATGACTCCAAACACAATGGGTGGGACTCTAGGGCAAGAAGGGAGTTTTCTTGAGGAGGGGTTAGAAGCGATAGAAAACGTGGATGGAGTGATTTGCTTTGAGGGGTGGGAAATGGCAGCAATATCCCTTCTTGGCATGACACCATGACCACAGGATCTATACACCCCCCCCCCCCTCCTCAATCCAACAAAACATCCGTGGTAAACAATCAATTCCTTGACCTCTCTTCTCCATAGCCCATAATAAAGAAGTTCTAGTTAGCTCCTGTTTTTTTTCTCCTTGATGATGATTGACCATGAACATTTCCTTCTTGAAGAATGCAAAAAAGTGAGAATTTGAAACCTACTCTAAACTCTTTGACAAGATTAATGGGTAGGGATTGACAGGGGAGGCCAAGACCAACTATGTTGGAAGTTGAATAACAGCACCAGTGCCATTTTATGGTTAAATCTTATTAGAAAGAGCTACAGAAAGCTATCTGAAGGACCAACTATCCCTGTAAAGCTATTTGGAAGATAACTGCTACAACTAAAGTTGCTTTCTTTTGCTTGAGAAGCAACTTAGAGTAGGGTGTTAACTATTAATAACCTTCAAAAATGGGAGAAAATTTCTGGTGAAGAGATGTTTTCTTTCTAAAAATGCAGCTGAGTCAGTAAACCACATCTTATGCCACTGTTCTTGGACAAGGAATTGTGGTACTTGACTTTTTTCATTTGCTGATTTCCCTTGGGCAGCTACCATGTCAGTTGGGAAAAAACTTCATATTTGGGGACACATTGATACTTGAACAGAGAGAATCTCAGTCTTTAACTTTGATCCCTATCATCATTTCTTGGAGGGTGAGAAATATAAGGGCTTTCGAAGGAGAGCAAACATCTCTTCTTTTTTTTTTTTTTTG
The DNA here is from genome assembly GCF_029873635.1 of Malania oleifera. Classification (NCBI taxonomy): domain Eukaryota; kingdom Viridiplantae; phylum Streptophyta; class Magnoliopsida; order Santalales; family Ximeniaceae; genus Malania; species Malania oleifera. The sequence goes on from NC_080419.1 coordinate 14,686,527, forward strand.
GATATCGCTGGGTGTCCACGTCCGTGGAGAGCAAACATCTCTTCTTGCTCTCAAGGATAGTGGTTTAAGACACTTCCCCTATGGCTTAATTGGAAACATCTTATGGACATACACACTTCCTTAGGATTTTTGGATTTCTTATCTTGCACAGATACTGTTTTTGTTCTTGGGTTGGCACCCCCTTGGTGCCCTTGAATGAATCTCTGATGGGATAATGATAGGTCCATCTCTTATTCAATCAGACGAAGAAAAAAACCATTTAAAGACTCCATCAAACAAGCTTCGGTGACTTCTTGTTGCAACACTAGGACATTTACGTTATTTAGAGTGCTATTAAGTGCAAACAAAAGGCCTCTAAGGAACTACAACGCTGCACAAAAAACAAGCAAGCCCTTGACTAGAATCCAATATTAACTAAAAAATATACATGTTGCATGTATTCATAGAAGTACCTACCATCTTATATCTCTATTATCTACAAATATATTCTAACCAAGTATAAGCAATGTGAATCACTAATACAAAGATTTGGTTACAGAGCCCTGGTAGGAAGTTCTCCACAGAAACAGTATGGAACACAATCAGAGAATAATATCCAATAGTTGCTTAGTCTAATCTGGTATGGTATAGGAGGCATATTCCAAAACAATCATATATTTGCTGGATGGCTCTGAAAAATAGACTCCCTACAATGGACAGAATTTTGAAATGGGGAAAAATAAATGATGCTACATGTTTTCTGAGTAAAAATAGGATGGAATCAAAAAATCACCTGTTTTTTGAGTGTGTTGTAACTCAATAAAATTAAAAAAGAGCAAAATCTGAAATGGAGATTGTGAATGAATACAATTTATGGGAAGAAACTTTAGAATAGTTAACAAAGACGGAAAAAAACAGTTATGCAGTCATAGCTAAGCCAGTGTTGGAGCGCTGCTGTATATCACTCCTGGAGGCTGAGGAATGAAGTGTTATTTGCTGGGAAGAATGAAGACTTAGAACAGGTACTCAGTAAGATGATGTTGGGTGTAAAACTGATATGTTCTAGCTAGAGCTGTTGGCTAGTTATATCATTTCTGGTGTTAGTTGTTTCTATATTGTAATTGTTTCCCCTTATTTGGTTTAATGAAAGCCTTTTTTTTTTTTTTTTTGTTAAGAGATAAGCTTCATATATTACCAACAGGAAACAGAACAAGGAGAACCTGCAGAGCTAAACTCCTTACACATCCAGTACAAAGATTACACACAAAATTTCACATCATCTACAATAGATTTCACAACAATATTGCTGTCCATAGCAATATCCCCAAATAATATCTCTTCACAAGTTCTCCAGATATGATAAATTGCTGCTGCTCATATAATCTTTTTTATCCCATCAGCTGTAGAATTTCCAGTTCTCTTTAGTAACTCTATGTTAGCTTGCCAATTTTCAGCCATACCATCAATGTACATAACAGAACAAGCTGAAAAGAAGATGCTTTTTGAGCAAGAACACTCAAAAAACAAATGATTCCTTGATTCCAAGCAGGAATTACAATCTACACAACTATCAGGAAATTTCCCCCATTTTCTAAGATTGTCCAGCATTGTTAATCGGTTTAAAGAAGCCATCCAACATATAAAACTATGCCTGGGAATGGTTTAATGAAAGCTTATCTTCTACCAAAAAAACAAGGAATTGGTTATAACTTATATGTGCAAAACAGATTTGATTAGATTGAAAAAAAAAAATTTCTTGTTCTAATAGATATAATGATGATTCACATTATTACCTCAAAAGTAAATGAGAAGAGTAAAATACCTTTTTAATCTGTGTGACTAATATAGATTCAATACCATTGAATCCATGTCTTAAGATGGTATCAACATTTGTGAGTGAAATATATTCAATCTCCAGGACTCCTATATGATTACCTGATAAGGGAGATATCAAGGGCAGTTTTCAAATAAGGTGGAGGGATCTAATTCAAGGCTTTTGTGCGGCAAGTATTGAAAGTCCTTACTACAAGCACCACAACTAGAATACAGACCAAGTTTGTGAAATTGAAAATTTCTCTTGTAGAGTATATGCAACAATTTGCCAAAAGAAACAACTTAGTCATCCATGTAAGCAATAAGCCCCGTAATGACCATTACGAAAGCATCCATGAAAATATAATTTTAACAAAACAGCAAATATACGACACATAATTTCAAAATGTTAAACACTAAGCCAATTTAGAAGAGAGCTCAACACACGTTAGGTAGTTGGATAAAGTTTTGCTGCATCCTGACACAATTTTCAGGGTCTCTAGTGTGCACGCAGCTGATATAATTGCATTTGTGGAAGCAATAGCTGGTATAATATTTTTCACAACACCCTGTAAACAACAGAAACATCTACTCGTGTTATTTCAACAGCATTCGTTATCAAAAAAACAAAACCACTTATACATGACATTCATGTACCAATACTTTGAATAACTAATTGATTAAGAAGGCAGCACATAAGGGGCAAAATCGTTAGAAAGATTATGAGGAACTAGTAAGAACAGGAAACTAAAACTGGTTTAGCATAGTAAGGGCCTTTTTAGTTGTGTAATTTCACTTTCTATTTTCAGTCTTCCAAATAGTTACACAAATACAACCTATTTTTCTAGCTTTTCACATTTGTATAGAAAGTTGGAAAACATCTTTTTATTGTTTTTCTTTTATACTTCATATAAATGTCAGAAAACTGGGTAAGAGGGTGGCATTCTTTGTAACTATTTAGAAAGCTGGAAGCGGTAAATAAAAACTCTTTTCCACAACTAACCAGGCCCTAAAGTTTCCAAAACAATTTAAATGTGAAAAATATAAGTGCCTAACTGATATAATTAAGTAACTTACCCTCAGATAAAAATTTATTTAACACTAAGATCTCATCATAAAAAATAAAAAAAATTTCAATATGATATCCCTTCGGGAGGAAAAAAACTCCAAAAGCCAAATAACATACTACTACATATGTGTGAGCGCACAAACATATTATATATACACACACACACACACACACATATGTATAAGAAGCAAACTTGCTTCTGAGAAAAGCATATACCAGAGAACAAAAATATTTGAGACTTCTGAGTCAAAGAATATGCAACACCTAAAGCTTCTGATAAATAAATATATCCCAGAGAACAAACATACCTGAGTCAAAGAATATGTGACACCTGGAATGCCAAAGAGCTCAGCTCTCTTGACAGCCTATATGATATGGGGAAAAAAAATAAGAAACAAAAAATAAACACAAATAGTTAAAAAAATCTCTTAACGCTGCACTTTATTAACCTCTGAATAAACCCACTTCATGTGTTCTGGTTCATCTGGATCAAAAGCTTTGCCATTATGAACCTGCAAGTGAAAACACATGATAAGATCATAACGCACAGTTTAATAGGGCCACTTCCACAAAGAGGAAAATGATAGTGACTGATGCAGTACCTCATCCCACTTGATTAAGTGGGCATATTCAATACAATGAGCAGCAGTTCTAGGGGTTTCTGCAAGAGTGCATAAAGGAAACTTCACTTGTGGGGGGAAAAGCCAGATAGTACACTCAAAGCATGGTGTGACACCTGGCATGATAACCCTAGCATGGCCCTTGAAACCTTCAGTTCCACCATCTACCATAGGTTTAATTGTTTCTTCTCGTGGGTTGTCCTCAGAATCGTACTCTGAATTTCCAAAAACAGTAAGATGAACTTCATAAAGCAGATCATAGAAAAGGCTTATCACTTGATTCATCAAAAAACACAACTAGAGTGCACATAAAAATTTATCACATAACCTGCATGTCATGTTATACAAAAGAATGTTAATACAAAGTGCAAAAGTTCTTACAAAGTATCAGAAAGATCTTGAATCCAAAAGCCACCAGTCTGAAAATGACCAATAAAATGCAAAGTATATGTAACCTTTGGGCAGCTGATCTTACCAAATTGACTTTTGAGGAAACTAATATAACAAAATATAGCATCTGGCAAGACAGGAGGCAAGTTGCATGAGCACAGAAAATTGTGTTGAAAATTTAAGAAGCATTAACAGAAATAAGAAAGAACACTAGTCATAGTCCTCTTAAAGTATATTCACAATGACCTTCCATTATCTGCAAATCATAGAAATTTAGAAAGTCTAATAATCATCAAAACATTACAGAACCATTTCCATGTCATATAGCGAATTTGCATGCTGTTTAGCATAAACATGCCTTCATGACACATCATGGTGCTTATAATACACAACGAGTTCATGTTTCAACTATACAAAACATATTTTTAAAAGTGGCTGCGACCATTACATAACAGTTTATTGGGTTCGCAATACCTTTACACACCCTGAAATTGGTAGGAATAAAAATCACAGCCATTATGGACCACTACCATTACATAAAGCCTGCTACAGCCATTATGTAACCAAAATACAGAAGCAGGAAAGAAGTTTATTTTTTTACTTTTTCTTCTCACTTTTGTTTTTCTCCACTTTATAAATCATTCGTGATATACTATGTGAAGAGAGGCGGAAAAGATTATAAAGAGGATGATCATGATACAAAATTTACTTTTTTTCTTTAAATACTCACAAGAGATGCAATAATTAACAATTTGACAATACTAATTTGCTAAGAAGATATTTTGTTTTGGTCATATTTGAAATGTACATTCTCTATTTTTCAACTTCAACCTTCCTTTCTTTTCTAGTGTTTATCGTGTTCAAGATGTTACTTTATTTATTTAATGATAAATTGTATGATCATACATTATAATTTTAACGCTTAGGCTATAGTTAATTAGTTATACAATATAACTTGTTGGTAAAAATTTATTAAATTTGTATTTATTTAAACAATAAAGTAGTAGAAGTTGTGCAATTTACTGTATATTTGTATTATTCGTAGTATCTAATAGATTAATAGGTGCATAATGTATCTTGTTTAATTAATTAATTTATCACACACACAAAAATAATTTTTTTGACAATGGTGGTTTAAAACAAATGTATATTTTTTGACCTTACCAAACAACTTAGCTGAACTAAAGGATCCAAAATACACTAAAACTCTTTGCCAAAAGGGTTAAGACTTAAGAGCTTAAAATATGCAAATATAATAATATACATAGGTTTATATGATTGCATATAATTTAAATTATTATACCATTTCATACTTCATGCTCATAACCTGCAGTATGAGACAAAAAAATAAAGCTTCAAGTGACCAAGTCATAAGGCTTGCCTTATACCTTGAACACATGCTTTGTGCAATATATAGTGACCAAAGATAAAGGACCTCATCATTAATCTGAGAATAGAACGATTTAAAAAAAAAAAAATTACTATATTTTAATTAGTTCTTCTTCACTGTTATTTAACAAAATCAGATTGTTGAAAAATCCTTCCAGCCTCTTCTGACATCAGGACTTTCACTGTAAATGTTTTAAGGATATTTTAGTTATTTGACCACAACAAAGATTTTTTGTGAATTCTTTCAGTTTAGTAAAGCAAAAAAATAAATTAAATTAAAAGAATTTTCAAGTATATGCAATCGTATAAGTCTTCGAATCTATGACAAACAAATTTATAAACATGAACCTATGAAACCTCACTGCCTCTTCCTAAAAAAATAGCAACAGCAACTTGACATGCCTGTAATGGACATAAGGTGGAAGAAACACATTGCATCAATAAATAAATTTGCCTGCAACACTTCAACTTAAACTTTTATGGTTCATAATACATATATTTTTTCTTTCATGTTCTTTCTTTTTCCTTTTTTTTTGTGAAAAACTATTTCTTTCTTTCTTGGCTTTGTTCAAATAAGCTCAATAGTTTGGTATATACAAATGACTTGCTAGAGGTAAGTCCCACTTGTACAAGAACAAGTGACTTCTCCCTGCAGCTCATATTTGTAGCTAGACCCCCTATCAATTTACCATCAAGGATATAAAACCCTGAATCCATTATAACATGCCAAATGCCAAAGAGACCATGTCTCATATGTCTTGCTACAACAGCACAAGTAGGTTGTTGCTATTACATTTTAGAGAACTTTTTACTATTTTCCTCATTAATAAAGGATCGTTTTTTGCAACTGATAAATGGCGAGTGAAAAACTAACAAGATGCATACAGATATAATCCTGAAGACAGTAAAACAATACATGCAAAGACAAAGCCAAAATAGTAGTTTGAATATTGTAACAATTGGTATCTTATATTAATAGGGAGGATATAGAGTAGTTAATTTTACACCAATATGTGTGGAAAAAAGGCTAACATTCATATATAGGTGAACCTAGCAATTCTATGTGACTTTAATGAAGCTAACCAGAAGCACAAAAGATAATACACACCTAGAAAACTACAGGCTACAGCATTTATGTAGCTTCGAGCCTCAATGGAATCGAGACCAAGAGCAATAATATTGAAATCATTATAGAAGTCAAGGTCTTTGTCCTCAATCCGGCAAAAATGAGGCACAATATTCACACCACTAACTCTTTCCATGACACGCTGTGCTGCTACCTCAGCCTTTGGCTTTCCAACATCTTGAAGCCTACAATATTGACATCATAGTTAAGCATGTCAATAGTTAAGCAACAGTTTCTCACTATGAATGGTGTAGATGACACTTATAGCTCATCCAAAGGAAAGCTTTGGGTTTATTAATATTATCGAAGGTGATGCAATGCAAATCCAGTGCATGAGGAGGTCAGTAAGCATGTTGACTTGTGACCCATTTATCCTCTTCTAATGCATCAAGAAAGATCAATTACCAAATTAAGATATCGTCCCTGTTGGAGGTATCTAGGGCGGTGAGATGGACTACTGTTGTGCAGTCCATGCCTAGTGGGCCTCTAATGACCAAAAAAGTAAATAAATAAATAAAGTACAAAATGCAAGCCTTCTTTATGAAATCCATTTCTTCATCTTCATTTTCATTTTCTTCCACTCCTAGCATTTTGGTAATTGGTATCTTACATCATTCTCCTGCACTAGTTGAAAAGGCATCATCCCCCGCAGCACTACAAGTACTGATTTATAGGAACCAACACCAAATGTGCCCAAAGGAGCAGGCTCCTAGAACTAGATGTAAAGAAGCGGTTTAGTAGTTCTTTTATGCATTCCCTTTGCTAGGCACTTGAAAATCACTCAACGGATCTCCGAGCATATCCCTTGTTTCTCGTCTATCAATCTAAACAACTAAAATGGGGAGAAAATTTTATCCATGACCTAATAAATCATACAACACTAAAAGGAATTTCTCCATGAATTGAAAAACTTGGTTTGAGAAATGGGGTGAAAAATCCATAATAATGTAGCTCAAAATTAGTGGCATCACACAAATGACCTAATAACGATTTTTTTCTAGAAACAATTCTACATCGTAACGTGAAAGAGATTACCTAAAGAGAAACTGCCGATTAAGGTTGGAGATCTCGATGCGGTCCATGTCAATGACCTCGAGATTTTGAAAACCCGACAAGGCGAGGTCCTTCAGCAGCTCGCAGCCCAGTCCACCAGCGCCTACCACCAACACTTTCGCATATTTTCCAATGTCGTCCCTCAACTGCAATACAAAAGAAAAACACCAATACTTCGATCAAACCACTGCCCAGTGAACAAACAACACAAATGCACACCAACTGTTCGTTAAAATGTCCCGAAAAACTCATTCAATCGAGAAGAGAAAGAAGCTTGAAGCCCTGTCTACACCCTACTATATAATCCCACACAAACACACACAAACAGAGAGGGTACCGAGACTGACTTCGGGACTGGGTTCGAAGTTAGCGCCAACGAGGTGGCCAGGTCTCAGGAGGAGCTTGTCGAGGTCTCTTGATCTGCTAACTTGGGCGTCGGAGTTCGCCATGGCAATCCCTGCCTCTTCTCCGGTGAGAGAATCTCCCTTGAGACCGACGGGGGCAAGACTGAAGTGGGGAGATGGCTAAAAGCTTGGTTTTTACGCTTGGAATATTGAGTCTAAAACTCCGGCAGCGCACCCGGCCAAATAACGCCGTCTGAAACGAAATTCGTCGGACAAACTTACGTTTTCTCAAAGAAAATTTATTTTAGAACTGTTAAAATAACGCCGTCCGAAACGAAATTCGTGGGATAAACTTACGTTTTCTCAAAGAAAATTTATTTTCTCGGGGGACGGCCCCTTAATTTTAATTAAAAATTTGGACAAACGAGGATTGGTCCCTCGAGTTCTGTTCTCCTTACTCCCCCCGGCTCCAAGCTGCTTCCAATGGCTCCAAGCTCTTGTGAGTGACCATTAGAACTGAGCTTTAATCTCTGCATTTCAGATATTTAAGAAGAAAATATGAGGTATTTATTATGTGTTGAATAAACAAATTAGTAGAATATTGATTTTTAAACTTTAAATTTGGATTTGAGTTTATTTAAAGAAAATTTAATAAATTTTTTTTATGCAAATTCAAATTTAAGGTCACTCCTAAACACTAGAAAAGTATATTAAGATTAGATTTTTTACATAAAAGATATAGTTATTATTAATATATAGTTTACAAATGTCACAGAATAAATATATTTACCATGCGTAAATACTATTTTTTCTTTTTTGAAATGCAAAATTTTATTTTGATGTAATTCTTTTAAATGTAAATTAAGCATGTTTAATGATTTGTATATAATTAAACTTGTGCTTATGTCTCGTTAGGTTAATAGGATATTTTATTTATAATATATATATATATATATAAAATCATTTATGAAGTGAGCATCATAACATAATTTGTGAATTTTAAATAGTGTGTCATTTATGTTTTGTTATATATTTTAATGTGTTTTTATTTAAAATATGATTTTGTATATAATTATAAATTTTGAAGTTCACGATATATAATTTTTAAAATTGTGGCGATTTAATTTTGAGATTTCGAATTTTGATGCAATTTGTATAAATTATAAGCAATTTAGGTACTACATGCAATAGCCTATAAGACATATAAATGGTTCATAGAGGGAAATAGGAATAGCTTGCAAGAAACCACTAATGGGAGAAACCAACCTGTCTGATTGGAGATCTCATGAAGGGTATTCAATGAGTGAAAAGTCCCATGGTAGGTATTATGTTTGTGATGTATTGAAATTTGGTCAAAGGTCTTAATTAAAGCCTTTGTAGTCTAGTATGATTCCCTCAAATGGAAGATGGTTAATACTAAGTAAGGTTCAAGTTGAAAGACACATGTGCCTATTACACGCACATATTATATTTTATTATTTTTTGAATTTTTGAACTTTTGTCAAGCCTGTTAAACATTTTAGAGAAGTTCCTAAACTTCTCAAAATTACCCTTTCTTTTTTTGACAATTGTACCTTTATTTTATAAGAAGTATCTATAGAAAATGTTGGACTCTTTCATTGATATAGAGATGTCCTATATATAGGACTTGTATAAGGTATAGTTTGTTATAAATTCAAATACAAATTCAAATATATTTGAATACTAAATCAGAGAGATTCTAAACTATCAAATACAAACACATATTCAAGTAATACAATCTGAAAAATCCCAGATCGCCGCATACAATCAAATATTCGCAAATCTTCAACTGTTAAGATTCTCGACAGTTCAGCAATAGGTCAATTCGTCAACGGTTTAATCACTGTAACCATTCTGTCTTAATTTGTCGAAGCAACCGTCGAATGGTTTATTGAAACAGCTGATGGTTTGCTGGAAAACTAAGTAATTTTCTTAATACGCCCCCGCAAAACAGGTGTGCCATTAATTAAGTCAATCTTGGAGCACATAGAGAGTAACATGAGAGGCTTAGGAATCGGAATACCAAGTTCTCGAAACAACGAGTGAATCCAAACAAACTTGGAGGTGGTTGAAGTAAGAGCCTGATATTCTGCCTTAGTGGAGGAACAAGCCACAGCATGCTGCTTGCGCATGCTCCATGAAATGGGACAATCACCTAGAAAAATAAGATAAACAGAGGTGGAGGATTTGGTATCCCTATCACCAACCCAATTAGCATTCGAAAACCCTTAAAGAGTGAGATTCCCAATGCGCTTGAGGATGATGCAATGATGAAGTGTACCTTTCAAGTACTGCTGAATACACTTGACAATGTTCTAATGGAGCTAAGATAGTTTATGCATGAACTGAGTCAGCTTATTGATCGAGAAGGTAATGTCGGGCCAAGTTAGAAAGAGATATTGAAGAGCTTCTATAACTCGGCGAAATTCAGTTGGATCAACAAGAGGAGCCATTGTGGAGCTAAAGAAGATCCTTTGTGGAAAGTGGATTCATCACTGCCTTAGCACCGTTCATCTTAGTGCAAGAAAGGAGATCTCGAATATAATTTTGTTGGGAGAGGAACAGTCCATGAGGAACTAAATTCACCTCAACACCAAGAAAGTAATGCAAGGGACCAATATTCTTCAGAGAAAACCGATGACCGAACTATTGAACAACCTTATAAATAGTAGCAAAGTTACACCCCAATGATTAAGAGGTCATCTACATGTACCAAAAAACAATGAGTAACGTTAGCAATTGTGTAGATAAAAAGAAAAGAATCAGATTTAGACTGCTAAAAATTGAGTTGAAGAAGACAAGCACTCAGTTCTTGATACCAAACACGAGGTGCTTGTTTCAAGCCATACAAAGTTCACTTTAACCTGCAAACATAAGAAAGCAGATTAGGATCAACAAAACCTGAAGGTTGAACCATGAATACATCCTCCTGAAGGCGGCCATGGAGAAATGCATTATTAGCATCCAGTTGGCGAAGGTGCCAATTTTTCTGAACAGCAATGGAGAGGAGAACTCAAATAGTTACCAATTTCACAACAGGGCTGTGATACCCCATGGATGAAAAGACTTAAAAGGATTAGATGTTACTACCCATATCAACAAGGTGCACCTTTCTTTTCGGGAGCTTTCCCATAAGAACTTCATAGTTAAGCGTGCTTGGCTTAGAGCAATCTTGGGATGAGTGACCACCTGGGAAGCTTTCTCAGGCAGTGTGTGAGTAAGGACAAAACACACTGAAAATGACATGTGTTGGTTTGTGGGGCCAGTCATTAATCTAATAAGGCCCACCCCCTGTTGTCTGGTCCAGGTGGAGGAGGAGAGACGCAATGCTCCTTGGCAGACCCAGGTTGGGGCGTTACAAATGGTATTAGAGCCAACACCCAGCCGGAAGTGTGATGAGATTCACATTGCTTGGGTTTAGAAATGTGGGTTCGCAACGAGGACGTTGCGTTCTATAAGTGGGGGAAAATGTGATACCCATGGTTGAAAAGACTTAAAAGGATTAGATGTTACTACCCATATCAACAAGGTGCACCTTTCTTTTCGGGAGCTTTCCCATAAGAACTTCATAGTTAAGCGTGCTTGGCTTGGAGCAATCTTGGGATGGGTGACCACCTAGGAGGTTTTCTCAGGCAGTGTGTGAGTGAGGACAAAACACACTAAAAAGGACACGTGTTGGTTTGTGAGGCCAGTCATTAATCTGATAAGACCCGCCCCCTGTTGTCTAGTCCAGGTAGAGAAGGAGAGATGTAGTGCTCCTTGGTAAACCCAGGTTGGGGCATTACAAGGGCTGAACGTCTCATTGTAGTCAAAGTCAAGCCGTTGATGAAAACCTTTGGCTACTAACCGGGTTTTATAAAGAGAAATACTACGATTAGGATTATGTTTGATATGGAAAGCCCATTTGCAGCCAACGGGTTTGATTTTAGAGCATAGTAGAACTAGCTCCTATGTACCATGTTTAACTAATGCAGTGAACTCGTCGGACATAGCATGCTGCCATTTGGGATCTTTCAAGGCCTAAGACACACATGTGGGCTCAACAAGTTGAGGAATTACCAGCTTTACAATAGGGCTGAATGTCTCATTATAGTCAAAGCCAGGCCAATGATGAAAACCTTTAGCTACTAACTGGGCTTTATAACAAGAAATACTACCATCAGGATTCCATTTGATACGAAAAACCCATTTGCAACCAATGGGTTTGATTTTAGAGTGTAGTGGAACCAGCTCTTATGTACCATGTTTAACCAACGTAGTGAACTCTTCGGACATAGCATGCCACCACTTGGGATCTTTTAAGCCCTAAGACACACATGTGGGCTCAAGAGGTTGAGGAAGAGGGTGTCGAGTGGCAAGGTAAAGTTGTTTGGGTCTATGAATATTATTCATAGACCGGGGTAGCCATACCATGAGTATAGGTGGACTAGGCCAAAGATGCAGGTATGGTGGATGAAAAGATTGCCTCTGGAGGAGAAGGTGTGGGGAAGAGTGATGAAGCCGGAGCTACAGGAGTAGTGTTTGTCACGATGGTAGGAGAGGAGGGTATCCGTCCAATGAAAGGCATAGCTAAAATGGAAAAATCCTTTGTCATAGCACCTGAAACTAATAGAGAAGGCACAACAACATAGGCAGAGGAAGAAAAGGGAAAAACACATTCATAAAAAACCACATGCTTAGACACATAAATGCTAGAGGTAACAAGGTCCATACACCTATAGGCACTCTGAGACCTCGAGTAACCAAGAAAGAGACAAGGCGTAGATTTTGGTTGAAGTTTACCAATGGCATAAGGTTTGAGCCATGGGTAATACTGACAACGAAAAATTTGCAACTTTTTGTAATTAGAGCGACGACCAAACAAACATTTGAAAGGACTTTTATTTTTCAAAATAGGTGTGGGCATACGATTTATTAAATAAACAATTGCCTAAAATGTATAAGACCAATAAAAAAGAGGGAGACTCGCTCAACTCAACAGGGTGAGATCGATTTCGACAACGTGTCGATGTCAACGTTCACTTGTACTATTTTGCTCAGGTGTATGAGGAGCAATGGTAAGCCAACCAATGGAATCAGAGGAGAGAAAATGATGAAGAGCTAGAAATTCGCCCCCATTATCGGAGTATAAGTGTTTGATGTGAAAACCAAACTATTTTTCAAGTAGCCCTTTCAATTGACAAAAAATGTTGCAAGCATCACTTTTTCATCAGATGGGAAACAGATGGGAAACAACCAACAGTATTTAGTGAAGTGATCAACAAACAAGATATAAAAATGAAACTAATCAAGCAAAGTGAAATTTGTAGGTGATTACGCATCAAAATTGCATAATTGAGCACCTTAACCTGGGCTTTTCGGCTTATATTTTTAATTAAATGTCCAATTATGTCCCATATTTTAATATAGTGTCTTATTTATCATTTTTTAGTTTTATTGCATAATTTATGAATTTTGGTAATTTTTTATTGCAGAAAAATTCTTGGGAACCAAAACCGGCACTTGTTCGTAAATCGTGCATAACTTTTCCATTCAATCTCTGATCAAGACGATTCAAATTTTTGAAGAAATGGGAAAGGATTATCTACAACTTTTGTGTTTTGAATTTTGCGAGAAACGGGTTCCAAGAAGGTCAAATTTGGCTGTGAATGTAGAAAGCAAAAAATGAAAAATATATATATATATTTGGGCTTGATGTGACCCGGCCATGCAGCTGGGTCGGGTCAAGCAGGTCGGGTCACTTAACTGGATCTGGGTCTAGGCAAGCCTCTGCACTTCCTCTTATTTAATCCCTTCTTTTCTTCCCCTGCTTCTTATGCCCCGGCACCATCTCTCTTCTTCCTTCCCTTATTTTATTTTTTTCTTTTTTTCTCTCCTCTCCCTTGCTCCCTCTCTTGCTCTCTTCTCTACCTCTCTGTTATTTCTTTCTTCTTCTTTTCTTTCCCGAGCCCCTCTTTTCTCTTTTCACATCCTCTATTTCTCAGGCCCTCTCCCTTGTTCCTCCCTGTTCTTTTCCCCTTCCTCTGTTGCTCCCTGCAGCTCACCCGCAGACCACACACCTAGACTCCATTGAAGCCTGCTGCAGCTTCCCTCTGAACCTGACAACATCAGCAAATCTCCCACACCTACAGCAAATCTCCACCACAGCAGCAGCCCTTTTTTGCTACACCAGACGGCCAACCTCCACACCAGAACCACCACAGCAGGCCAGTGCAGGAAACCAGCACCAGCAGCTCTCCTCTGCAACCCCCTCGGCCAACATCCACCTCGACCACCCTCTGCAACTCAGCCGTGACAGCCACAGAGCACCAGCAGTCCATCCCCGAGCCCCTCTGTTTTCTCTCCCTCTCTCTCTCTCTCTCTCTCTCTCTCTCTCTCACTTTTATATATTTTTGTTAAGTCTTTAAATATTGAATAAAGTTTAGTTTTTTAAATGTTATTTGAAATTTCTTTTTAAGTTAGACATTGTCAAGTATTTAATTCTTGTTGAAATTATTTATTTGTTTATCTAATTAGTGGGAGTTTTAATTTAGTCTTTTTAATTAAGTCCGGTTTGATTTCTCGTGTTATTATTATTATTATTTTTTTGTTATCGTTTATGTGTTAAATTTTTGTTTGTTTTGTGTTTAAATTGTGATTGTGGTTTGAGTTATTGCTTTGGTTAAAGATCCAATTTTTAGTGTGTGTGTGTGTTAAGTCTGATTGAGTTTCCATTGCATGTTTTAATTCCATGTTCAAAGTTACCAATTTTAATTAGTGTGTGTTTCGATGTTTCCTTGAGTAGACTAGGGTTTCCCGTTTTTGTTCTTTAATTCGATGCATGTTAGGACTTTAAGTTGTGTGTTTATTTAACCGGCCAAAATAAGTCAAACAATCTTGAAAATCCCGAATCTGAACTGAGTTCAGTACTTTTTTTTTATTTTCGATTGAAAAAACGTGAAGTTTGAAATTAAACACATTCCCTGAGGAAACGATCTAACCCTTGGGCTGAATATTACACGACGTAACTCCTATACTTGGGATAGCTTCCAAGCTGCTCATTTTTCGAGTGAGTCCTCAAGCATCAGTATAAATGTATTCAAGTGGATAAATGCTAACAAGAGAAATGGAAGAAAAAGACAACTTGTGACTTTTATTGCATTGACAAGCATTACAAACGGAAGATGAAGAGACACTAGACACCAAAATTGGTAGAGAAAAGGTATGAATAACAAAATCAACTACTTTATTTGACGGATGCCCAAGTCATCTATGCTAGGTGTTTGCTATTGTTCATTCACCAACAAGTGCTAAAACAGAAGATGCTTTAGCGGAAGACACCATTGGCATTGGATAGACACCATCCTGACATTTATCACAAAGTAGAGTCGCCCCTATGCTTCAATCCTTCACAAGAAAATAAAATGGATGAAACATAAGATAGACATCATTGCTACGAATGAAATTATGAATGGAGATTAGGTTTTTGTGAATATTAGGAACACAAGGAGTATTAGTCAATTTAAAATGCTTTGACGAAGAGGAAAGAGACATAGAGTCAACATGTGTGACTTGCAACCTTGAGTCATTGTCAATGATGACCTCATTTATGTCATCATACTCCGAGTGAATAGAGAGATTGGCAAGATCAGATGTGATGTTATGAGAAGCAGTGGAATCCACAAGCCACTTTTTGTCAGTGGGCGCATTTGTAGTGGCACAATTAACAAACTTCACTCTTGAAACCGAGTAACAAGTCTTGGCTGAGTGGTCGACTTTGTCACATAGCTGACAAACGATTCGGGGGTTAGTCGATTGTTCCTTGCGATTATTGCGACTTTGTCTTAGCGAGTGCTTAGAGATCATTGCAACTCAGTCGCTCTTTAGAGGACGGTCTGGTCAAAATGGAATTTCAGAGGATAAACAGGGTAGATACTATTTGTACACGTAAATAAGTATATATACATAAAATAATGTTTTGACTTACAAAATTTATAATAATAATAATAATAGGTACCCTATGCGGGGTCCACATGATCGGGTGGGGCTCACACAAGTCTCGGACTAGAACTTGCTTTGGCATATCAACTATGATCTTCCTGTACCAAAAGTCTTCATGTAATCCATATGTACCTACAAAGAGTTACAAACTGAAGTGTGTTTTGAGTGCATATGCTTGTCTAAGGGTTGAACCATATGACATAGGTCGACCAATTCTTTTCTACATCAGTGTCCCTATATACACTTCTTAAATCTTGTAATATAGGCGGTCATTCCCACATCCAGCACATGTGGGGCCCACAAAACGACATGGAGCCCACATAAGTCCCGAAGCTATGTGGAGCCCACAAGACCACGTGGGGCCCACATGAGTCCCGAAGTTATGTGGGGCCACAAAATCATGTAAGACATATTGGAGATGTGTGGGGCCCACATGGGTCTCGAAACTGTACAGGACCCACAAGATCGTGTGGGCCCCACAAGAATTTTGGACTCGAACTTGCTTCTTTCTTTATAATAAATAATCAAAATCTAATTAATGGTGACTCCTACCCTACTTATTCTATCGTTCACACTTTCTTCCCAAATAATATGCATAATAAATATATATAATTAAAGATAATAATAATAATAAGAAAAAAAAGGGAAGAAAAAAAAAAAAGGAGTGTCGGCAACCTAATTGCAAAACACATCACCCCACAACCCACTACATCCCACATGTCATCCCATCTTCCACCAATAATTTGAAAATATTAAAATTAAAATTTCACCGCTCTCCCCACACTATTGAAAATGTAATTTTCTTCCCCAAAATTTTCCTATAAATAGGAAGCTCTTAACCTTCATTTTTCACAAAAAATTTCCAAGAAAAGAGAATGATTAGTGACTGAAAGAATTAGTGGTGGAGGGAGAATTTTTATTATAATTAAAATTCTCACTCACCCACTATTTTCGATCTCATTTTCAGAGATATTCGTTTTGACTGTCTCACAAGGTTAAGTAAAGGTAAGTAAATTTTTATTATGTTAGTTATTTTCATAAAATTATCCAAAGTTTATTTTTACACATATTTAATTATATCAGTTTTATTTTTAATATACTTGCGTTTACAAAATGGTTTTATATGGTAGTGGATTTCTCCTGAGAGCACACTTGGGTCGGATCAGAGTTTAATAGGGAAAATCTCAATTAATAATGATGTACGTTGATTTAGTTTGACCGCCCAGCCAGCTAAGTCTAGTCTTTGGATTGCACAACCCAGTTATGGGGGTAAACATGACTTACGACTAACAAAAATATGACTTATGATTAATAGGCCTAACAAAAATATGACTTATGATTAATAGGCCCAAAAATATGTTTATGTGAATATGACCCTTTTTGTGCCTCAATGATGATATAAAGGAAATGTGTAAGGAAAAATATATATGTATATAATTAAATATTATAGTTATAGTATTAAAGTTATAAGTTTAATTTAACAATTACAGTATATGGTTATAAAATTTTACTGCTGTAGTTGATGGTAAAAGTTTTATGTAAATTTTTTTTTTAAATTCATGTTTATTTTAAAAGCAGTTTTGAAGTTATAATATTAAATATTATTTTACGAAAATATAATATTATGAAAGCTTATTTTGGCCACACACTAATAATAATCTTATTTACTTACTGAGCGTCGTTTCACCCCAATCGTTATTTTACATTTCAGATAATTTTTAAGAGTATACCAGAAATCTGGCATAACAAGTGCATGAGCGGGAATAGAAAGAGCAGAGTAGAATA
Organism: Malania oleifera; assembly: GCF_029873635.1. Taxonomy (NCBI): domain Eukaryota; kingdom Viridiplantae; phylum Streptophyta; class Magnoliopsida; order Santalales; family Ximeniaceae; genus Malania; species Malania oleifera. Next base: position 14,704,095 of record NC_080419.1, read on the forward strand.
AAAATTTAGTATAATACAATGTAGAATATGTTTGTATATTTTAGAATTTTAGAAATTTTTATTTTAATAGTTGAGACATATATTTGTAATAAAGTTAATTAGTGTCTTGGTAATAAAAATAATTTAGATTTATGTGCGTCCGCTGAAAAATTTATATATAGGAACCCACTCGGGTTCGGGTCCTTACATTCCGAAATTCCAAATAAGCACATAAACCCTAAAATTACTTACTTACCTTGATTTTGGGATGGCGTCCAATTTTCCCAAATCAGAAATCCGTTTTGGTTAAGTTGTAAAGAATCTCCCCGAGATTAACGTGGTAACTTTTGATCGTCGAAGCAGGGAAAAACGGAGCCGAATCTAAGGAGAGAAGCGAGGAGCACCGAAATTTAGAGAGAGAAACAGAAAAATCCCGAAACCTTTGCTGAAAATGTGATTTTTGCGTATTTATAGACGGATGGCTAAGTGGCTTCATTGAGGGGACACGCGTACTCGTTGAGGAACTGCAGAAGGGCATTTGTCGACGAAGATAATGAGTTCGTCGACGAACCCTTAATGACTTGAATTTCATGCTCTCAGTATCTTCTTGTCGATGAGACAAGTATATTTTGTCGACGAGATCTATAAGGGTGTTCGTCGACGAGGATCCTGGTTCGTCGATGAATTCTTACTGATATCCCTTTTTAAAATTCCTTTATTATTTACTTGTTATTATTTTTACGTGTCTCTACAATAAATGTCTTTTAGTTTGAACCTAACTGATTGTTGAGTGCATTCGAGAAAATCATAATATATTAGACCTAAAATTAAGTGTCTTGACCAAAATAAAATGAGTCGTACATGGAATATTAATCATTATATTTATTTAAGAGTTAGCACTATTAAGGGCATGCATTTATTCTTATTTGTAATCATAATATTTAGAGAAAATCCCAATCTCATAACTGCATCCTCACAATCACAATAGCTAGAGTATAGAATAATCCTTGAAGGATAGAATTTGACAAGACCTAGTACAAATGCTTCCTTGACTCATTTCTGAAAGAAATTCTTATTTATTATGGCACTTGAAGCAGAGTCACCAAAAAATTCAAAGGATACACTCCCCTATAATAACTTAAAATTCTCAATCTCATAATTTCATGTTTAATTACCGATGTAGAAAATTACCCACAATCCTTTTAATACTACTAAATAAATCAGATATCTCCATCAACAAATAATGACAAATCATTTAAGAGTCTTAAATTTTATTCATATTAAGATTAAAATCCTAACACTACAAACCTGCAAGCACAAAAAAATAACTGAAGAGAATAAATCTTTGCAAGCTTGAAATTCAAGCCTTGATTTGGATTTGTATAAGATTGGATATAGGTCAATACAATTTTTGTAGTATACTTCATTCAAATGCATACAAATTCCTTGCACCCAAGCACAAACACAATCACAAGTTATTTTAATTCTTTAAATAGCAAATACTATTCTTAGTAACATAATTGATTTTAATTGCATGTATAGTCACACCATATGCAAGATACAGGATACTTTTCCCCCAAAGTCTAAAAAGGCTTGAAGAAAGAAAGAAATCTTCTCACACGTATATACAACTGTGTAAGAAGTGTTTGATTGACAAGAAAGAGAAAGAAATCTTCACACGCATGTACAACCTTTACTACTGTGTAAGAAGTGTTTGATTGACAAGAAAATTCTTTAAAAAAATGTCCAGACTCGTACAAGATATTGAAAGAAAACAAAAAAAAAAATGCTAATTACATCCCAATGAATCAAATCACCTCAAATAATCACAACACACTACCTGCCTGAATGTTTTTCTACAGTTTACTCCAAGAGTCCCTTCCCACTCACCTGCCCCTAAAATTAGACTTCCATTGGTCACATATAACTCATTAGGGTTCCTTCATAATCTGATTGAACAATGCCAAAATTTGACTTGCTTCGAACCTTTCTATGGGACCCCAAAAAATTTCTTGTTATTTTTTTCTTCTTGATAAATTTTGAGTCAATCCCATGAACGAATTCCTAATTTTTTACAATGGATAAATAATAGGAGGCTCTCTTCACCAATCACGGTGGCTAACCAGATGATGAATTGAATGCATGAGTACTGCCCTCTCGCTTTAGGAACAAGGCATAGAGTAGTTCATTCCATGAATCTGGGACTCCAGGCAGACACCAGTGGCTGCAGTCCTGCCTATGTATAGCCGGACGGCCCACTTTTTGACCAAGATAGTACAGAGATGAATGCCCATCCTTCCTTCGAGAACTCATATTTGTTATGTTCAACAAAGTTATTTCTGTTCCTTCCAACGTGTTCGACCGAGCTGATGATAATACATCTAGCAGCGTGTGGAATCCAGCCCAGGAATGGGATGGTACCAATGAAGAACCCAGCTCTGGTAGTGTTTCCAGGTGACAGTGTCCCCCAGTTTTCCAAGTACCACCTCTGAAAAGAAAAAGGTTCAAAATTGCTCTTCAGAATATAACATACATAAGGATCAATTTTGGGAGTAAAAGAAACGTGGCTCTAGATGAATATTGAATGATGATTCAAATCTTTCCGTAAACCAATACCAAATAAGATAATTTACTTGGGAGTTGAGGGCAAAGAAGCAACGCGCATGTACAGAACAAATTTGCAGTGTAACAAGGATGAAGATATGAAGACCCGGAAAGTGCCATAAAACATGCTATGCAACAATTTGTCGAATAGCTTTCTATGAGAACTTGAAAGAAACTGTAACAACAATATAAGTGGGTAGAGTTGTTAGATGGACACTGATATCATTTCGTGGAAAGAAAGGCATGCCTAATGGAATTGCCTCATTACTTAAAGTGGTCAAGTGGTTGGAGTTCTTAATAATCAACTGCATTCAAACTATGTATCACGCACCAAAGATGTTATGTTGCAACTACCTGTTACACTGCTTTATGTGTCAATTCATATAAAGAGGCCAAAAGCATTTTAGAGTTTACATATGCCCCAACAAGTTTTTGGAAATTCATGTTGTGTGTGTTGAATGAAAAGATATGTAGAACCCCACATAGTCCGGTGGCTGATACAAAGTAATGCAGGACCATTGTGGAAAATTAACATCCAAGATGCACACCATACAAAAGGCATTTAACCACAGTTAAGAGGAGTTTGTCCGAGCAAGAAAGTGAGTAGGTAAAACAAGAAAAAGCCCAAGTTTCCAATAAGAAGACAAGTTATATAAGCCATGAAAATAAAAAATCACTGAGTTTGAAGTCCAGCTAAGCAAATAACTGCTGCACTATCGGTGCTGTTTTAACGTGGCTTGTCACAAAATTGGAGTGCTACTTTCCAAAAACCCAAGTTTCAAAAACTTGACAAAATTTAGCAGAATTGAGTATATCAAACAAGTATTCAGTGGATGAGGATTGGGAATAAGAATCAAAACTACCAAGACGAACCTGAAATGTACAGGAGCAAATGTTCGTAAGAAGACCTGGGTCTTGCTGGCATTTATTTTGCTGTGTATCCATTCTACCACAGTCTCTATAGACCTCTTGTATGCATTTTCTACTTTCATGTCCATCTTTACAGCATTCCCTTCTTGAAAATAACAACCCCTAGCTCATAAATATCATCATTAAAGTTAGCCAAAAACAAATTTTCAGAATTAATGGGAAACAAACAATTCTCAGAATAATGCAGACATTTGGCATGCATAGCCTCCACAAAAACAAAGTATCCCTGAAATCTCTATTATTATTACCATAAAGTTTGTTTAATATGATCAACATACTCCCTGACAAATGCAATTTATCACCATTGAATTGAAATTGAAGGGGCCAAGTTTGTATTCCTACCAATCCACGACAAACAGTATTGAAGATCCTAACATCCTCATCTGTCATGCTGCTCAATAGTAGTCACCATAAGATACTATTGTAAATATTAATCTGAGATTGAGATAACAAATTTCAAATTTCAAATTTCATATGAGGGTCAAAAGCTTAATGGTGATGGCAAGTAGCATATATTGGGGAGTATGACGATAATCATTAAGTAAATTTAACAGTAGTAACGACAAAATATTAGTCTTTCTCATTTGTAATCATTATTCATGAATTTTATTATATCTGAAAACCTAACCTCTGTTGAGAATGTCTACCAAAACAAGAGAAATAGTTCGAGTGTAAATAATTTCTGTGAAATAAAATTACCCTCTAATGGTTTTCTCATAGTTCCACCAATGCCCTGTGTTGAACACAATAACATCTGCATCTCTCCACTTCCCAGAGGTCCAATCCATTTTATCCAATTTCAGGGTTGTCTTTACCTTCTGAGGAGATCCAGCAGGTGGCCGGCTCTGTAGCACTAGAAATGGGGCCCTGTAGTACTCCACAGTGCAGTTATAATCCCTAAACTTGAAAACTAAGAAACCCTTGTGCTTTGAAATCGGGCTTCCATTCACTTCGTAGATTGAATCCTTATTAGGAATTACAGATGAAAGCATGCAGAGTAGTGACTCCCATTGGTTTCTTCCAATTGAGTCACCAACAAACACTAGCCGTTTGTTTCGCAGCTTCTCCAACATTAAACTTGCGTTAAACCTGTTTATTCATTAATAATACCAGAGAAACACCAAAATTAGTCTTTCTTTTTCTGTATCTTCCCATTGAAAACTGATAAGAGGCACAAAGTTATCAAGTGAGCACCCATTAACCAAATACATATAGCCTAAATACTAAGAATTTGAGCTCCATTCAACAAAAAAATAAAAATAAAAATCCCAACTAAAATCAGAAATTTTATGCAATGACAACAATAACCTGAAGGAAATAATTGGAGCAGCAAACAGAAAGAATTATACCATCCAAATTCAATATGCACCGAGAAACTTAATATGTTATTTAAACATATCTATTATCTAATATAGCCCATCAGTCAACTAAATAATAAAAAAGTAATATCACTTAAATTAAATATATTATGGCTAATGGTAGACAAAATGATGCGTAGAAAATTTTCAATTGTGGCAATGAGAACCGAATTTGACTGTTCACAAAAAGTTCACAGGCAAAGCTTTTTGACATGGAAAATGTTCCAAACTCATGAAATAACAAGGGAACAGTGAACGCATGATCGAACAAGAAACAGAAAGCAGAGAAGAGGAACAAATTCGTTAACCACAAGAAACATAGTTGAAAATGAGACTTATAATTCAACTATATTGGCCGCATTACCAACAAAGACACCATGTTGATATTTGACAGAGCACTCAATACAAAGCAGTCCTTGTCGTAGAACAGTGACTCACTAGAGCATCACAAATATACCCATCACTAATGAATATAAATCAAACCGAAATTAGGACAGCCACAACATATGGCCAATCAAACAATGCAAATAGAAAAGCCCAGCTCTTTGGCTGCTGAGAAAACAGCCAAATAATAATAATAATAATAATAATAATAAAAGCCATATAACGCGTTTGATGGTGCTTTCTGCCTTCTCGTTAGAATTCAACTAGTAACTATATAAAATTCAAAAGGCAGCTTCACGCTTTGCTGCGTATAGTTATTTGCACTACGGAATCATAAATAATGAAAAAACTTAAGAATTAGAAGTTTTCATTTTCTCAGCAACCAAATCAAACGCAGGTAAAAGCATAACAGGGAATCAAAAGAGCACGGGAACCTGGGCAAGTTGCAGTCTCTGGGCTGCCAACGCCACTTGGTGTAGAAAAAATCAGGACGCCCATTCTCCGAACAGCGAAACCCAGCATCCAGAAAACGGCAATCATTGGACCGGTACAACGGATAGGTCTCATCCCATACCCAATCCCCTTGAAACACATCACACCCGTTGCCCTCTTCTCCCAGAAACTCAAACCTTCGATTCTCGACGAACCCATCTAGTTTCAACCACGTAAACTTCTCTGACTGGGTGGACAAGCGAATCCCCCTAGCAGCGTCTCTGTAGTCCAAGTAAAAGAAAGAGTAGATCACGCAAACTGTAACAAAGGAGAAACCCAGTATCCCCAGTGAAGGCTCGAAAAATCTCAATCGCTTGAATTTACCGAAAACATCCGAATACGGGGGCATGCCTGCGTCGAACTGAGATGGGTTCTTAGACATTTAAGCTCAGAATGGGTTACGGTTGCGGGTTTAAAGGAAGAAACAGAGGAGGCGATGGTGGGTTTTAAGGAAAGGGGTATGGGGTGTGTACTATGAACCATGTAATGTGGATTCGGGGGTTGACAGAGGTGTAGTGTGGAAGCAAGAAATCATTAATGGCGAACCAAATTGAAAATCATTCCATTGCGATCTTTACTTGGGAAGACAGTTTTCTTTGATTTTTCAGTTTCCTTTTTCCTTCTACGTGGTGGGTTGGAAAAAGGCATGGGTGTCATGTAAGCAAAGGAGCATTAATGGCGAAATGATACTTTTCTTTTTTAGCTTTTCCGTTGCTTCTTTTGCAACACAGAGGGAGGGAGAGAGAGTAATGATGGGTAAAGGGATTCAAAAATTCAAAAATAGAATTGGGGGAAATGCAGAGTTCTGAATCATGGGGGGTGAGCAGGTAGGAGGAACGGAGGTTGAGTGGAGGGAATTACTCTGGATCGTGGGTTTTAACGGATAGAGAATAATCCTTTCTGCGTTATTAACCTCCTTGCCTTTCTATTCTTCCGTATAGTTATTTTAAAATTGATTCTTAAAAAATATTTAAAATGTCATTGTGAGTCTGTGTTTTTAATTAATTATTATAAATTATGTCATTGTGACTGCATGTCAATTATAATCCTCTAGGATTCAATGACCTATGTTGTGTTCAAATGAATAGTTTGTGCATGATTTTGTTCCTAAGACACAAAACTTATTTCATAAACTATAATCATACATTAGTCATTTGGTTTGACAAAAGTATTTTTTTTTTTTTGGTTCATCATAGCCAATTTGATACTCTACTTCTCATTCAATACCCATCTCACCTTATTCTTAAATTAGAATCTGACAACTGTAAACATAAATAAATCTCAAATTCTAATAAATTAATGTCCTTAAAGAAGACCATAAGATAATAAAAGTGTCACATTATTTATTATTAGAGTTTATGTAGTAGTTTACCATGGACTTCCCAATATGGGTGTTATTAATTCTTACAATTGTTGAGGTAGCATTAATTAAGTCATATCATTTTCAAATAATAGGTCTTTTATATTTATTCAATCATATGCATATAAAGAAAATGTATACTTACAAAATCATCTCTTTCAAAATTAGAAAAAATATATTTTTTTTAAAAGTTACTATGTCATTGATTAAACAAAATAAAAGCAAGAGTGTCCCGTCTACCCAACTAGGTTTTTTTTGTGTGGCTATTTTTGGAGAAGAGAGGGATTATACTCCTAGACTATCGAATAACTTATGTTACTAAACAAAATGGGATGACTTATTTAATAAGATAAATATTACAAAAATAACTCTTTTAATAGAGAGACATATATTATTTACTAATTAATTATTTCTATTTTATTTATCTATTCCTAAAATTTTTTTATTGGTAATTGTTGGTCCTAGAGTCGTGTCTAGAGGGGAGGGGGTGAATAAACTCTTTTGCAGATTATTATTCTTTTCTACAAAATAATAAGACTTGGCAAGATACAAGCAAATCACAATATAAGCAAAATGAATAACATAATAAATATAAGAAATATAAGGGAGAGAAGTTTAACACTGAAGTTAATGTGGTTCGGCCTCTTGCCTACATCCACGCCTTGAGAAACACTCAAGGATTCCAAAATCCACTAACCAATCTACTTCAAGGACGGAGAAACCTTTACACAATCGGGGAACAAATCCCCTTTCTCTCACCAAAAACCTTCTAGCAACGGTTCACTAAGAAACCATCAAAATTGGTTTACCAAGAACCCTAGGTTCACCAAGAACCCTTTTACAACAAATGGAAGTAGAGAAAATGTGGTTGATACAAATGATGCTCCTTCCATGAGCTGATTACAACACAAAGCCTCACACTAATCTCTCTAATAATGAATCTTCACAAGTATAAAGAACAAGAGAGATTTTTGAGCAATAAATAATGCACTAAAAGCAAGATTGATATTCACTAAATGTCAAAGGTATATATTTGTTTCTAGTAGCTTGTATTTCTAGGCAAATGAATGAAGTAGCTGTTATATGACCGTTGGGCATTTCAAGCAATTAAAAACTTTGAAAACTAACCATTTTATGACGTTGGGTTCACAATCCTGATGCAAATCGTCGATAGATTCCCTCAAACCATCGACGATTTGCTCAAACCATAGACGGTTTCATTCAAGCCAAATTCCATTTAACTTACTGCCTAAAACTGTTGAAGCACCTAGCCAACTATCGACAATTTGCCCTATTTCTTTACTTGGGTGCTTAATCTTGCTTTATACTTAACCAGGACCAAATATTTGAAAGATTATAATACTAAGATAGTTTAAAATATGTCCCTTATGAAAATACATTTGATCATAGGATATTCTTTATGAAATGCATTTGAAAACTCATTAATTTTTGTTTTAAGAGTTTGGTGATATCCTATATACTAGCATGCTCATGCAGTTGCTCAACTCTTACTAAATAGACTTGCACGAATAAGAACTACAAGAGCTACAATCAATTCCTACCTCAAACACTTCCCATTTACATTATGGCTTTACATTTTCTTTAGTTGGTTGTGCTTGAGTTCGTCCGAGTGAGTGTCTGCTTTGATCTTTGCTTCTTGAAAGTTCACTCGATCTTTGTGTTTGATTTAGTACCTTCATGTTGTACCTGTACTAACTTGATGTGCAAATATTAGTTTAACTTAAAATCACTAATGGGTTGTTATCATCAAAATATGTCAATTCGGATTATATAGCCACTAAGGCAAACAATCTCTCTGTTTTTTATGATGGCAAACCATTGGCGTTCCTATAGTGTAATGACCCGAAGAATAATTTTATTTAAATAATAAAGAGAAAGGGAAATGTAAACAGGAACAGAAGGAGGTAGCAGACTTCGTCGACGAACGCAAAGCGTTCGTCGATGACATTACATTTTGGATATAATAATCCAAGAAATTTTCTTATGACCTCGTCGACGAACACAGGGGATTTGTCGACAAGGGTACAAGAGGGACTCGTCGACGAGGGCATGTTTCATCGACGAGAAGATACCGAGAGAATGTTTTGGGCAACTCTGAATTTCGTCAACGAAGGGGAGAGTTCGTTGACGAATTTCTTATTAGACTCATCGACAAAATGACGTGGCTCATCGACAAAGGCCACAATATAAATAGCCCTAAACTCAGTTTAATCACAAAAAATCGACGGAAAACCTTCTCTCTCCTTTTCCTACGGTTCTTCTTCCAATTTTATTCGATTTTGGCCCCGTCAGTCACCGGATCAACGATCTGAGGCCACCATGACGCTCTTGGTGGAGTTCTCTTTAAGTCTGCTGGGGCAGATCATTGGTGGGATCGAGTCGAATTTCTCCCCAGAATCAGGGTAAGACCTTTTATTCAATTTTTGGTCTTCTGGCAGTTGTAGGAAATGATGGAGACAAAGAAATAATGATATTCTGTTTTGGAAAGTGTTGTTTTCAAGGTGTTGAGTAAGAAGCCCTGTAGGTGTTGGACTAGTATACCATAGGGGCTTTCTAGTAGTCAAGTAAGGGAAATATGCTATGCTAGGAAACTCTTTTACGATTTCAGCATGAATTATATATTTTTAACAAATTATTATTTAGATTATATATATTTGCTTTTTCCATAACTTGATAACATTAATATGTATTTGTGTGACTTGAGTTGATAACCGAACAGTACTATGTTTATAGAATATGTGAATACCATGTCTGCAGTTATTAACAGAAATACCATGTTATTTGCATGTTATAGAATGACGAATTTTTTAGTATACAGTATACTCAAAAATATGTATTTTCAGTAATATCAGAATAATATGTTTATCAGTACCATAACGCCCTGATATACAGATATTCAGACAGCAATTCAGTTATACTGAAATCAGATTTTCAGTTAGTTTATTTAGAATTTTAGATAAATTTTATGGGGTTATGGTTATTTTAGGAATCACAGTAAAAACAGTATATTATAGATATCAGTTACCTATATAGTATCAGACCCTAATGGATCAGACAGCAGAGCACGGTACCATAGCTACAGATATTCAGTTCAGAGTGCAACCACTTTACTCAGATAGTAAGTGGTATAAGGTCGATTGTGTCCACATCGGGACAAGCTCTCCATTATATATGGATTAAGGGGGCCGATCAGACTGTCGGAGTTCAGTTGACTTACTTTGGTTGGCTAGCCAGGATAGTTCCCGCCTTCGGGCCGCACAATTCTGTCATGAGGAGTTAAATTATGACATACAATCATCCAAGGAAATTTTATCAAATATTATAGGTATAAGTAGATTTTTCAGACATAGTAGTATTAATATGAAAAGTAGTTTCATATAGATTGACATGTTAAATAATATAGTTAATGGTTTTATTATACATTATGTAATATCAGCATTTTCAGATTCAATTATTCATACTATTCCTAAATCATATTATTTTTACCAAACTATAGCTTAGTGGCCACACACTAGTAATAGCATGTTTCGTTTTACTGAGCGTTGGCTCATCCCAGTGTTGAATTATTTTTCAGGTGAACCAATTAGGCGAGCGGATCAGGCTTGCAGGTAGAGGGGCTGTTAGTTTGTTTGTTTTTTTTTTTAGAGTGAGTATTTTTGGGTGGCATGTTTTTGTAATCCCTTGGTATCAGTAAGGGTAGTTTCGAAAGAATAGTGACGATTGTATATCGTAGGTTGATTTGTCACTTTGGCATTGTATTATGTGTGGTTTAATTCTATATGATTGACCTTCCACTGTTTAGGTTAATGATTGAATTTAAAACTAGGGAAAAATATTTTATTTGATTAGCAGGTCGTTACATATAGGATATAATTGAAAGCTTCCCCTTTGTTGTAATTGGTGTGATTCCAAGAGGGGCGGTGAATTGGGTTTTAAAATATTTTTCACTAATTTAAACAATTACGCCGATTCACCATAATTTATATCACATTCAATATAGAAAACGTGTACGTACAACGATTAAGTTATCAGTGTATGCAAACATACACGTGTGCTGCATACATACACATGTGCTGCATATCTCACTTAAATTAGTTTTGTGTGCGTGCAAAATGGTTATAACAAAACATGTACAAGCATACACATACTGAAATTTAAGTGCAGGAATTTAAATAAGATAGAGAGAGAATAACACACAGATTTTTTAACGAGGTTTGGCCAATACTGCCTATGTCCCCGCCTTGGGCATACCCTCCCCAAGGACTCCACTATACCTGCTCGCTTAACCGGTTGGAGCAGAAGCCTTTTATATCATCTCTTTATGGGGCGAGGAAAACCCCAACTCAATTACTAAGCTGAGCCGAACTAGTCTCAATTACGGGAGTGAGACTCCCTAGTTCCATTCTGGGTTGAACTGAACTGGTCTCATTTATGGGGCTGAGACTCCCCAATTCAATTGACGGGCTGAACCCAACCAGTACATGAAAAATATTTTTGTACATGAAAATACTTCTGAAAATACAAGCTAAGATGTACACGTTTAAACTCAAATAAATGCACTCTAATATGATATGCAATAATACTCAGTAGAGTAAGGGTGCTTATCTAAATAGTATTTTACAATCTTTGAAAATAATGTATATAATAAAGAGCTTCAAAGATTTAAACCCTATAAAATATTTTCTCCAAATAATATTTTTCAAGAACGAACCGGAGAACTTAGGGTTTTAGTTTCAAATAATTTTGCACAAAAAAAAATAAAAATACAAGCATTTTAAAATTATATGTGCAAATCAAAATGAATGCCCAAATTAAAATGTCCTCTTCAAAAAGTTTTTGAAAATAATGAGTGGAAGAGAATGGAGAGCATAAAATATAACCCTATAAAAGATTTTGCAATAAAAACAAGTTTTGGGAGAACTTTGATTAGGATAAAAATTAGAGAGAAAATAGACTAATCAAAGTTGCTAATCTTGGCTTATGAAGGTGTATATATAGACTTAGGGAAATTTATGACCATTGGGGACACGCTAGGAATTATTAAAAGGATTTTAAATGAGTTTAGGAAATTAAACCAATTTTAACTAAATTTAACCTCGGTAAAAAATAATTTAACCTGCGAGATTCGGGTGCCCGGTCTGTGGTTCTGGTGCTCGAATAGACTCAATCAGAAATTCAATTTTTAAAAGTTTGGGTGCCTAAAGACAGGGTCGGTTGGCTGAACCAAAGACAGAAACTTTCTATCAGCAATTCGGGTGCCCGAAGCTGAGTTTGGTTAACTGAACCAACAAGTTCGGTTGCCCGAGGCATATTTGAACGTGGGGTTTGGGTGCCCGGGTTGGTGAAAAGGTATCTGACATGAGTTCGGGCTCCTGGGGATGCTCAGTTCAATTTGGTTCGGTTGCTTGAACCAAGTCAAACGTTTGAGCGGACAACAGTTTGGTCGCTCGAGGCAGTTTGAACTGGTAGGTTCGGTCGCCCAAAAATCATCTAATTTTTTTACCTAAGGTCATTTTCTTTGAACTAAAATTTCCCTAATAATATGAGAACTATGTTAGAGCTTTGTGCACTTAAGTGTGGGAACCTAAGGTCTATTTGAGGCCAAAAACATGGCATCGGTCGACCGAAGGGTCCCTAAGGTCATTTGGTTCCTTATGGTCAATCTATGGTCATCTGAGCATTCAAAACATATTATGCAAGATGTATGCATTATTACAGACCAAATAATAAAAATAAATGCAATACAAATTAAAATCAAAATGTCTTCTTCTCTTGCTCTTCATTTTCAATGGAATTCACCAGGAGTGTGTGAGTTTTATGTTCCTGCTGACTTCCATTTTGCGGTATCTTATGCTCGTGCTGAAATGATAACCTGTTCAAACACTAAATACACATATAAGATACTGGTGATTTGTCAGCATCAAAATAGAGATCGGACTCAAAAAGCCAACAATCTCTTCCTTTTTGATGATGACAAACAACCAAGAGCAAAATGGATATAGTCTGAAAAGGCTCTCCTTATGAATATGCATAATGTAAAAGTAACAACAATAGCTCAAGCATATTCATGAAAGAAGACATTACAAAAGATTATGCATTCAGTTTTAACGTTAAAGCACATGCTCAGATTTTTATCCCTAAAAAATTTCCATTTTCCATTTCCCCTTTTGGTCAGAATAATTTTGCTCATAAAATTCTCCCCCTTTTGGCATTAGCAAAAAAGGCTAAACTAAGTAGAAAAGTTTAATCATTTAAAAACAAACTTAGCAAAGAGAACTCCCCCCTTTTTGAAAAACTCTCCCCAGATGATATTGTAGTTGGGCATAAAAATTTAACAACTATTTAAATATTATAGCAATGAAGCACACTAAAAGATTATAAGTGTTCATTTAAAATATTAAAATGACATGTTAGCAGGATCAGACAAGAAATATCCTCAAACCATAGCAATTTAAATCGTATCATAAGACCCGTAAAAGATTTGAGTTTAAAGCATATGTCATATGATAACAGGTACAAGTTTGAGCATGAAGATGGTCTAACTAGTTCATATGTAACTCATGAATAATCCATGAATCAGTTATGCAACACCCTTAAAAGAAATTTCATGACAAATAATTTTAAAATAAGATAGCACAATTCAGGAAGCATAAAACACACAAGTAAGATATAAAAATATTCTATATAAGTTCAATTCTTGCATTTGTAAATGTAAATATATATATCTATATATATATATATATATATGTATGTATGTATGTATAAAAATATACCCCCCTTCAAATTTTTAATAAATACTGGGGGCTTATGCTTGTTAAAAAAGAAACTTTAATTCAAACTTAAGCAAGCATCATTTTCCTAGTTAAACATTTAAGCATGACACAAAGTATGACCAGAAAAAATAAATACAACCATATAAATCCAGAGAAATTAAGTAAATTTAAAGTAAGGGTCATATGGCAAATCCAAAGACATATGTGGCTAAGAAGTATATTTTAAATCAAAATTTTCAATAAAATCATTTCATTTAAGCACAAGCCACAATGAATTCAACAACATATCTAAGCCAAAAATTTGGTGAGCATAACAAGATAGGAATTTAATTTTAGATGCTCCCCCTATCAATTTGAATTTGTGCTTAGATTCATTTCAACTACTTATACTGATATAATTTGTGAAAATTCATTAAAGTCCAAACAATATAAGTATTAATTTCACATTACTGGATATGTGTTAGACGAATAAATTTCACCAGTAGAATGTCCCTAAACACTCATGCGCTGAAAGTCAAATAGTAAGTCAAGCATGGTGTTTGTATATACTTGGAACAATCTATATCAAAGATATTCAGTCAAGACAGAATATGGTGTTCAAGGTATTTAGAAAGACTCCATACTCAAAAAGTAGAAACTATAGAAATAATGTGAGTCCATGAGTCAAGTGATTCTAATCCCTTTTCAAGGATGGGGCTTAACCTCCCCGGTATAGTCTCAAGCATACAAAAGTGCATTAACGTTCAAGGATGGATTTCATTTGAGCACACTCAACACATGTTCATCGTTCTAAATATTACTTAGTATGCAGGAGATTATAGACATTAAGTTCATTTTTCTTAAACGTGAGGCTTAAATTCCTTCTGTATATTTGCATCGAATATTTCATACATATGGATCTGAATAAATATGTTATTTATCATGTATTATAAAATCGTAATGTACTGCATTATTCCGTAATTTCTGAAAATTACTAAAACATACTTTATTTGTAAAATTGCCTTAACATAATACTATTCACATAAAAATAATATTTAATGCCACACAATGCTAAATAAAACCATACATTCCATTTTGAAATCATATTTTCTGAAATTTTATACTAAAAATATACATTTTAGTGTAACAGTAGTATTTTCCCAAATATGCATTTTCTCAATAATACTCAAATATAATACATGCTTTTTGAACATAAATATGCTGATAATTTAATAAAAATTTTCATGGAAAAATGAATGCTTTAGTTTATTCCCTTACTTGACAACCAAAAAGCCCCTATATAGTTTTTGTCCTGCACCCGCAGGGTTCCCCATTCAACACCCAGAAAATGACATCTCTTAGAACTAAACTTCAGTATTTCTCAGTGTACAACCTTCCCTATAACTATGGTAAAGCCAAATTCCAAATAAAAAGCCTTACCTTGAATCTAGGATGAATTACAAGGTAGTCCCATCGACCATCCACTCCAACAGATTTGTAGAGAACTTCCCCAGGAGTATCATGGTGGCTTCAGATCATCGAACCGACGAGAATTCGGCCCGAAAACTTAGAGAGGAGTGAGGAGGGACGAATGGAGGAAAGAGAGAGGAATTTTTGCACAATTTTTGGCCAAAAAAAAAAAAAAAAAAAGAAGTTTAGGCCTATTTTATACATTGGCCTTTGCCGACGAGCCACATCACTTCGTTGATGAGGTTAAGAAGGAAATTCGTCGACGAATTCTCATTCCTCGTTGACGAAATTCAGAATTGCCAAAATATCCTCTCGGTATCTTCTCGTCGACAAGCCCCTCATGTGCTCTCATCGATGAATCCCCTATGTTCGTTGACAAGACACTGTTTAAGTATAAAATACAATTCCTTTTCCCCCTTCTTTCATTATTTAAATACCATAATTCTCTGGGTCACTACATGTCTTTATATGCCATTTTCATCGTTACCAATAAACACCTCGATATTTATATGTCATTTTCATCGTTTCTAGTAAACACCTCAATAGTTCTCATTTCATCATTTTCTCAGAAAATACTCATCATCCGGTATAATTTTCAGCATACACCATAAGCCACACAATTTCTCATCTAATGTTTATATCATAATAATTTCAGGTAAAATACAATATATCATAATAATTTCAAGTAAAATACTGTAATTCATTTTCACATAAATTTCCAATGTGCAATTCTCAACAAAACTGCTATAATTTATTGCCCTTACTTGGGTTACTAAGAGTCTTGTTAAAACCCAAATCCTACGCCCCTAGCGTCCGAAACTCAAATCCTGCAATTCGCATTTTCTTCAAATTAATTAACTCATTTCCCAAAATAATACCTATATAACCTTCCCTCAGCTCCATATACTCCAAATTAACATTTAAACTAATATTTAACACCCTTACCTGGTTTCCTGAACTATGCCTACAGGGTCTCAAAATTACACCCGCGACGCTCACCCAAGCACTGAATTCCAAAAACCCTACTTCAACCTTAGAATACCCAATATTCTAACATTTCTAAATTTAAATTAATTAAACAATAATTAGCCCCTTATCCCAAATTTGGGGTTATGCCTACGACAACCCACGATAAATCTGCTCCGCTAGACTACTAGAGAATTATCCCTAGATTCTTGTGGTGGTGTCCGATCGTCAATTGAGCTTAATATTTACAAGAAATTGAGGTAAGAGTGGGAATTTAGCTTACCCTGGAGATATGCCTACGCCACTTCTATGATAAATATGCTCTGGTAGATATGTCGGTGGTGGAGAATGGAGTCCAGCGGTATTTTCTGATTTTCGATTAGATGAATATCAGCCAAGAAATTGAAGAGAGTGGGAGGGAGAGACAAAGGATAGATGAGAGACTCTAGGGGGCGGGGGGCGTAGCTTCTCTATCTGTGTGAATTGAAATTAAAATTGAAATCCTCCTGAAGCACTATAAATTGAAGAGAGTGGGAGGGAGAGATGGAGGAGAGATGAGAGACTCTAGGAGGGGGTGTAGCTTCTTTGTTTGCGTGAATTGAAATTGAAATCGAGGAGGTGTTATATATATAATAATAATAATAATAATAATAATAATATAATATTTAATTAATAATAATTTATTTAATTAATAAAAATAAAAATAAAAGTTATTTATTATTTATTATTTTTTAAATTTTAATTAATTAATTAATTAATTATTTTTTGAAATCACCCTACTAATTTTGTATAACCATTTTGGGGTTATTACATTCTCCCCTCTTTATAAAAATTTTGTCCTCGAAATTTACTATTCATTACATTTTCATCCTTAAAGGGAAACACCCCAATTTTATTAATTACCCTCACTTATGACGGAGGAACACCGTGGTTACAAAGAGGGTTCTAGGAGATTACAACTATTCAAAATTCTTTCAAAGCCATTCACGTCCCAAAACGAAAAATTCTATCTATCCTACGTTACACTATACAAATCAAAATACAACATTATTATTCACTTTATTTTGACTAGCTTAACTCTGAACTCCATTGAATAAATATGAATATCTCTGACGCATCTGATCCTCTAATTCCTAGGAAGCCTCCTCAACGGTATGATTGCGCCATAAAACTTTTACCAGTTGAATATTCTTCATGTGTAACTCCTATTCCTTCCAGTCAAGAATCTGCCCTGACACTTCCTCATAAACTAAGGTATCACCCAACTCTAGTGCTTCATAACTGATCACATGTGAGGGGTCTGGGATAGACATATGGAATACGTCATGGATCCTAGATAGGACTGGTGGCAATGCCAACCTATAAGTAGGATCCACTCGTTTAAGAATCTCGAATGGTCCAATATACCTAGGGCTTAGCTTACCCTTCCTCCTGAACCTCATAACTCCCTTCAACGGTGCCACTTTTAAAAATACGTGATCTCCTGCATCAAACTCCAACTCTCGTCGGTGAGTATCTACATAACTCTTCAGTCACCTTTATGTTGTTCTGATCTTATCTCTGATGAGTCTGACTTTATCCTAAGTTTGCTATATCAGCTCTGGCCCCAAAATCTATCTTTCCCCAATCTCCTCTCCGTATAATGGGGATCGAAACCACTTGCCATATAATGCCTCATATGGTGCCATCTTAATGCTGGCCCGGTAGCTATTGTTATACGCAAACTCGATCAGTGGCAAATACTGCATCCAACAACCTCCAAATTCTAGCACACATGCTCGTAGCATATCAGTCAGAATCTGTATCATCCTCTCCGTCTGCCCATCTGTTTGAGGATAAAAAGTTGTGCTAAAAAAAAATTAAGAACTCATAGCTCCTTGCAAACTCCTCCAAAAACGTGATGTGAATCGTGTGTCTTTATCTAAAACTATAGACACTAGGATGCCATAGAGTCTAACTATCTTCTGGATATATAACTTAGCCAATTTGTCCATGGAGTAGTTAACTCTGATCGAAAAAAAGTGGGCAGTCTTCGTCAGTCGATCCACAACAACCCAAATAGCGTTCTGTCCATGCAATGTCGGTGGTAATCCTATGACGAAATCCATCACTATATGCTCCCACTTCCACTCAGGAATGTGGAGTGGCTACAATGATCCCGCCGGTCTCTAATGCTCAGTTTTCACCTGCTGGCATGTCAAATATTGATCCACATACTGGGCTATCTCCCTCTTCATGTTGCTCCACCAGAAGGACTCCCGAAGATTCCTATACATTTTAGTGCTACCCGGATGTACAGTATACAGGGACCGATGTGCTTCCTCCAAGATAACCCTATTGATCTCAGGGTTAGCAAGAACACACAATCTATCACGGAACCTCAAAGCTCCATCATCTAAGATGCCGAACTTTATCTCCTAACCATCCCGTACCTTCTCCATAAGCTCTACTAGTTCTGCATCATTCCTCTAAGCTGCTTTAATTCTCTTATGTAGAGTTGGCTACAAAACCAGGTTAGCAATAAATGCCTGGTGATCGCCCTCTACCAACTCTACACCGAGCCTCTTTAGATCCATCTAGATCAAATACTGAATCTCCACTACAGGTACAGATGAATCCATTGATTTCTGACTCAAAACATCAACAACCACATTAGCCTTTCCCGGGTGGTGGCTGATAGTGCAATCATAATCCTTTATCACTTCCAAACAACTCTTCTGCCCCATATTTAATTCCTTTTATGTGAAGAAATACTTTAAACTCTTATGATCAATAAATATCTCACACCTACCCTTATATAGATAATGCCTCCAAATAATCAACGCGTAAACGACCGCTACCAACTTCAGATCATGGGTAGGGTAGTTCTTCTCATATTCTTTTAGTTGTTATGAGACATAGGCTATCACTCTCCTTTGCTACATTAACACATATCCAAGCCCTTTATGGGACGCATCACTATAAATTACGAATCCCTCTTCTCCTAAAGGAATCGTCAACATAAGCACAGTGATGAGTTGCTGCTGCAACTCCTGGAAGCTCTGTTCACATTCGTCATATCACTCAAACTTCACTCCCTTCCTGGTCAATCTGGTCAATGGTTTTGACAGTTTAGAGAAACCTTCAACAAACCTGCGGTAGTACCTAGCCAATCCTAGAAAACTCCTAATCTCGTGCACATTCTTCAACCTTACCCAATCTACTACCACCCCAATCTTACTCGGATCAATAGAAATACCACCCCTGGATATGACGTGCCCAAAGAAGGTAACCTGCTCCAGCCAGAACTCACACTTCTTGAGCTTCGCATACAACTTCTTCTCTCGCAACACCTGAAGCACTATACTTAGATGTTCCTCATGCTCCTATGGGTTCTTTGAATACACTAGTATTTCATTAATAAATACTACCACAAACTGATCCAAATACTGGTGAAAGATCTTGTTCATCAAATCCATAAACACTGCAGGAGCATTTGCCAAACCAAGTGGCATAACTAGAAATTCATGGTGGTTATGCTGTGTTTTAAATGCCGTCTTCAGAACATCTTCTGCCCTGACTTTCACCTGATGATACCTAGAGCGTAAGTCTATCTTTGAAAAGATCTGTGTCCCCTGTAATTGATCAAATAAATCATTGATATAAGGGAGCGGGTATTTATTCTTGATAGTCACTTTATTTATTTCCTTGTAGTTGATGCATAATCTCATAGACCCATCCTTCTTCCTCAAAAACAAAACTAGCGCATCCTATGGTGACACACTGGGCCGAATAAACCCCTTATCTAACAGTTATTACAACTGTTCTTTCAATTCTTTCAGCTCTGCCAATGCCATTCTATACGACGCTATCCCCGAAACCAGATCAATAACAAACTCTACCTCATGATCAGAAGGTAGTCCTAACAAATCATCTGGGAATACATCAGGAAAATCCCTCACCACTAGGATATCCTCTACCCTCAGCTCCCCTTCTGATACCACCTTTACATAGGCTAAATATCCCTAATAGCCTTCTAATAGCAATTTATGCGCCTGAATAGCGGATAACAATTGTGGTGGGGTACGCACACATGACCCCATGAATCTGTACTCCTCTCCCTCTAGAGGTCTGAATGGCGTGCCAGTGTGCATCGTTTATGACTGGGACCTATAGTTCACATCTTAATTCTGGAAGAGTTTACAAAGAGCCTTGGTTCACAGCTAACATTCAGTATAACATTTCTTCCTCAGACTAATGGACAGACAGAGAGGACTATACAAATATTGGAAGATATGTTGCGGGTTTGTGTATTGGACTTTGGTGGTAGTTGATCCAGTATATGTCACTAGTTGAGTTTGCTTATAATAACAACTACCAAGTCAGTATTGGGATGACATTGTATGAGGCGTTGCATGGTCAGAGGTGTCAATCCCCGTTATATTGGTATGAAATTGGTGAAAAGCAGATTTTGGGGCCAGAAATAGTACAATAGACTTATGAGAAAATCAGACTCATCCAAGACAGAATTAAAATCGCTCAGAGTCAACAGAAAAGCTATGCATACACTTTCCAGTGAGAGCTGGAGTTTGGTGTAGGAGATCACGTGTTCTTGAGAGTTGCACAAATGAAAGGAGTTATGAGATTTGGGAAAAGGAGTAAGTTAAGCCCTAGATATATTGGACCGTTTAAGATATTGGGAAGAGTTGGTCTAGTTACCTACAGGTTAGCGTTACCTCCAGCACTATCTAGGATCCATGATGTATTCCATGTATCTATGTTGAGGAAGTATATCCTAGATCCTTCACACATGATCAGTTATGAATCACTGGAACTCAAAGATATCTTGTCATATGAAGAGGTGCCTGTTTAGATTTTGGACTGAAAGGAATAGGAATTATGCACTAAAAGGATCCCATTGGTAAAAGTATTGTAGTAATATCACGCAATTGAAGAAGTTTCATGGGAATTAAAGGTGAAAATGCATCGGAGATATCCACGCCCGTTCAGCAGGACCCAGCATTGAACTGATAAAGGTAAAGGTAAATAATTGTTTTTGACTTTTATCGTGTATAATGTAGGGTAGTTAGTTATAAGTTAGTGTTTTTGGTTTTAAGTTATGAATGGTTTTGGGAGAGTTTTCTTTTATTAATTGTAATCTCCCAGGACCTCTATTGTAGCCACCATGTTCCTCTACCATAAGTAAGGGTAAATTGGGATGTGGCTGCTATGTGGGTGGTCGGCGACTCTTCCTAGAGTCGGGCAAATAATTCAGTAATTCCCAGAGGAGGTTGTGATGAGTGTAAGTTAGAAAATTTTGAGGACGAAATTTTTATAAGAAGGGGAGAATGTAGTGTTTCAAAATAATAATAATAATAATAATAATTAATAATAATATGATATAATATAATATAATATATTAATATAATATAATATAATAATTATTATTAATTAAATTATGTATATATATATATATAAATTAGCTCCAATATTCCTGAACAATCAGGAAGATTGGAATTTCATTCCAATTCCCAAAGACCCCCCTAATTCTCACCACTCTCTCTCTCTCTCTCTCTCTCTCTCTCTCTCTCTCTCTCCCCTCAAACACTCACTCCCTCTCTTTAAAATTTTTCTCCATCCGTAAGCCCAATCAAAAAATGAACACCACCACGGGATCCTAATTTCGATTCTCGTCATTTTAACTGGAGTTAAATCATCATTTGGGGATTCTAGGAACCACTCCAAGCTTAAGGTAAGGGGAATAGATTATGTCAAACTTTTATTTTTTTAAAAATTTAACCGATTAAATTTGAGTATATGATCTCGTATATGTTATGTAGAGACTCGAAAAAAGAAAGAAAGAAAAATCAGCGACGATTTTCTGTAGTGAAGAGAAAACCGGCGACAGTTATGTGATTTTACCGCAAGTTGGTAATGGGTTAAACGGTAAAATTGGGCCAGTTAAAGAGAAAATCTGTAGTGACCCGAATAATAGCATGTTAATAATAATAAGAGGGAGAGAAAATAGATACTAAAACAGAAGGAGGCCGTAGACTTCGTCGACGACATTGCATTTTGGAGATAATATTAAATAATAATAATTTCAGGGAAATTGCTCAGCTTCGTCAACGAAGGTCTTCAGAATTTCGTCGACGAACATAGGGCTTCGTCGACGAGAAAATACCGAGAGGCGGTTTGGACTGCTCTGAATTTCGTTGACGAACACAGGGCCTCGTCGACGAATTTTGTGAAGGGCTCGTCGACGAACATAGGGTCTCGTCGACGAACCTGGCCCTATAAATAGTGGAAAGACGGGATTTTTATTCATATCCCTCGCCGCTCTCTCTCTCCTCTCTCTCTCCTACGACTCTCTCTCCTTTCTCTCTTCATTTTCGGCCCCACTAGTTGCCGGATCGACGATCCGAAGCTACCACAACGCTCCTGGCGGAGTTCTCTACGCATCTATCAGAGCGGATCGTTAGGAAATCAGAGTTGGAAATCATCCCAAATTCAGGGTAAGCCCTTTTAGCCACTTTTTGGCCTCATGGCAGTTATAGGAAATAATGTATGTAGGAAAATACTGATATTTAGTTCTGGAAAATATTGGTTTCAGGGTGTTTTGTAGGAGGCCCTGCGGGTGTTAGGCTTGTATTCCCTAGGGGCTTTCCACTAGTCAGGTAAGGGAAATATGCTATGCTAGGAAATTTCTAAATATTATACAGTGTATTTATTTACGAAAAATTATGTATTAAACTATGGTGTGGCTTGTGAATATGTATGTAGTACGGGGATATGTTTTACGAATTGTAGTTTCATGATTTTTATGAATTTCAGTACCATGATTTTACGGATTTATGTACTATGATTATGTGAACTTCAGTACCATGATTTTACAGATTTTAGTACCATGATTATACGAAACTCAATACCATGATTATACGAATTCCAGTATTACGAATATACAGTTTCATGTTATGATTATTCAGACTTCGGTACGTTATGCAGCATCATGGTTATTTCAATACTTCAGAATCATGGTAAATCAGTTAGTTATGTATAGAAATATATTATATGATATCAGACCCTGTTGGACTTGCAGCTATAGAGCACGGTACCGTTGCTACAGATACTATATTACTTTATGAGTGCAACCACCTATTCAGATATACGTGGTACGGTCGACCACCTAGGCCCTAGAAGAGGTTAGGCTCCCCATCCAGATATGGGTTGAGGAGGGCAGGTCGACTGACGGAGTTCAGTGATTTATTCCTGATTGGCCAGTCAGGGTAAATCCCGCCTACAGGCCGCACAACCTCGTCATGAGGGGCATGTCATGACACGGATAGCCACAGGGAATAGTTTCAGTTACTATTACTTACGTATTGATTTACAGAAACAGGGATCCTACTATATACACTAGAAGTATTTTGAATTATAATCATAATACTGATATGTTAAGCAATAGGGGAAAGGGGTGCTGTGCTTTATTACTTGCACTGTACCTTGGTACTCAGTTATTCATGTTTATATGAAACAGATTTCATGATGTATAGTAGTTCATTTGCCACACACTAGTAATAGCATATTTTCTCTTATTGAGCGTTGGCTCATCCCAGTGTTGATATATTTTTCAGGTGATCCAGGTAGGCGAGCAGATCAGGCTCACAAATAGAAGGGCTTCAGTAGTGCCCTGACAAAGAGTGAGTATCATTTTTGGGAGCATTTTTGTATTACCCTAGCTAGTTGAGGGCAATTTTTGGGATACAGTTATGTTGTATATTTTTCAAAACATTTCAGAACTCTGGTATTTTATGTAATGGTTTAGGTTTTGTTTAGGTGATTATGCTTCTCGCTGCTTAGGATAATGTTATGGTATCAGAGTATGATAATTATTACAGTGGAAAAAAAAATCAGTTAATTAAGCAGGTCGTTACAAAATCGGCGATGAATTTTTGGAGGTCTGAGAAAACAGGCGACGGTTTTTTGCGCAAAGGTAATATAAAGAAAGTCCTGCGAGAGTTTTGTAAACAAAATCAAATTTATTTCTTCTTCTCTCACGAAACCCTACGGTTCTTCCCTCATATTTCTTCGATTCTCGCTCCATTAAGGCTCATTTTGATGATCCGGAACCACCACAAGGTTCGTGGGATGATTCTCTGCAAAGTTAGTGGAGCAGATCGTTGATTTGGGGTTTTGGGGCATTATCCCAAAATTAGGGTAAGTGAGATATTTTAGATTTTTATTGTTAGATTGAAGTATATGTAACCTAGGAAGTATTCAATGAGTGTTGTTTGGGGATTTGAGTTGATAAATTAGGGTTTTGAATGAGCGCCGCAAGCATATTTTTGGGGTCCCTGCGGGCATAATTCAGGAAATTGGGTAAAGGGAATAAATTGAACCAGTAGTTTTTTATGAATTCACCAGTTTAAATGGAAAATATATGAGTATATAAATGTATATAATTATCAGGAAAGTTTTAAAAGAAAGGCCAACCGTTTGAATTATAATTTTGAGCCTAAGGTTGTATAGATATTATTTGTGAAAATGAAATGTGGAAAGTAATGAATTTTCTGGATAACTGTGAAGGATATTAAATGTGTATTTTCAGTAATTTGAACGATGAATGTTATTTTAAATAATATGAGTATGCGTATACTTTAAATGGTGTGGCATGAGTAAAATGTAAATACTATGATGAGTTATGAAATATTTATAAGACCATGGGAATACTGAAATGTGATAAGAATATGTATTGCATGTGTATTGTTTAAAATGACATGAGATTTACGTGATGTGAACTGTTACAAATGAAGTATATGACATGAGATTTACGTGATGTGAACTGTTACAGATGAAGTAAATGACATGAGATTCACGTGATGTGAACTGTTATAAATGAAGTATATGATATGAGATCCATGTAATGTGGACTTTACATGAGATCCACGTAATGTGGACTTTACATGAGACCCATGTAATGTGGACTTACATGAGACCCACGTAATGTGGACTTTACATGAGATGCACATAATGTGGACTTTATGTGAGATCCACGTAATGTGGACTTTACATGAGATCCACGTAATGTGAATTATGAAAGTGAACTATGTAATATGAAATATTGAGAACATGAAAAGATGAATATTTCAGAGATAACAGATACAGAGTAAAGTAAGAATGAATTGTATATTGTAGTATCATATTTATTTGGGGCGAAGCATACTCTCCGCCTGAGGGCTTGTTGAGAAAGACGAGTGCTCTGATAGGTATCATATGTAGCCATATTGGGCTGCATAACGTATTAGGGCAGAGGGAAGCTACTTGAATGGGCGGATAATCTCCCCTATTCTCGGGAACTTCTGCAAGTAAGCTTTTGTTTGAATGTGTGTGTGAGTACGAGATAAATTAACCACCCGAGGGCTTACTAAGTAAGGTAAGTGCCCTGATATGCTTCAGGTGTAGCTATGAGTTGTATAAAGTATTAGAGCAGAGGGGTGCTACTTGTATGGGCGGGTGATCACCCCAATCCTTAAGAACTCTCGTTTTATTAAAATAGATTGCATGTATGTGAGTAGGGATAGAGAATGATTTCATAACTGTGATATGTTTATAAATGATGATTATATATATTTGTACACAAACCTTATGATAGTCACACACTGGTGCTAATCTATTCTGACTTACTGAGATGTGTCTCACCTGATATGGAATTTTAACTTTTTTAGGACCTTCGTGTGATCGAGCTTAGTGAGCTCGGGACTGGTGTGGCATTTTTGAAAGAGAGCGAGGGTATAAGCTTTGGTTATAAATTTTGGGGTTGTAATATATTTATGCTTTCGGAGTTGTGAATATTTGTAAATACTGGGTGTTGGTTTACACTTTTGAGGTTGTATAGATGTAGAAACTCTAGTATATAATTGAGGAGTTGTTATTATTTCTGTTGCATAACTGATATAAAGCTAGGTACTGGTAATGTAACATGTGACATCCGGATCCCACTTAGTGAGTTTGGGGCGTCACAAGGTGGTATCAGAGATATATTTCAAATAACACTCTGAACCCTAGTTTTGGGTTCGGGGTGTTACATGTTATATATAATTTTCTGTATGATTCAAGCATATGAAATGTGTGTTTTTGATTATTATATGTATTTGGAAAAAACCTAAAATGTGTAGGTTGATCGTCATTGTTTATGAAAAATATATTTGTGGTTAAAAAAAATTATGGAGGCGATCAGACATGATTTTCGTTAAAAATGTGTTTTTCTCGGGTAGTTTACGGTATTCCAAAATTATAATTTAAATCATGTGGCATGAGAGTAATATGTTTTACTGCATAATTGAATCAGAATATTTTTATGGTATTATATGGTGAAATGGTACTGATTTTATGAAAATGCTGGAAATACTGTGAATTTGTGAAATATGTGAAATATGTGAAATGCTGGTTTTATACTGAAATATAGACATGATATTTTTTTATACTGAGATTACTGTGGAATTGTGGAAATGAGAATCCTGATGGACCAATGATGTACATGAGAGCATGGTACCGTTGCTAGTAAATGAGTTAGTGCAACCACACTTCTTGGGGAGAGTGTTGGTATTGGAAGTCGATTGGGCCTGTGGAGAGATGTTGACCACCCCTGGGACCGGACCAGGCTGCGGTGGGCCAATCGTACTATGGACGAGAATTGTTTGAACTTAACCTAGTATGCCAACCATGGCTAAGTCCTGCCTTTGGGTCGCACAATCCAATCATGTGGGGTGATTACATGACGGTGATATATGAATGTTCACTCAGGTTAGTTCCTCATTACAGACATGATAAATCTACGTTTACAGACATGTTGGGTTTCAAACCCAGAAATACAAATTGAGCACGTACAAATTTTTGAGAAACATATATGGTTGTAAATGTGTGTGTATATATATATGGATATGAGTATAGTTTTCATGATTACTCAGTTAAATTATTTAAAAAATTATAGGCACGAGGGTGAGTATACCAAAAGGGGCGGTCAAAGGATTTGATGGAGCCTTGGTAGCATGTTAGTAGGAAATTGTCTTTGCATGCTTCATTTTTTGTTACTACAAAACAAATAATAATATAATATATTTTATGAGTCTATAATACGAAATAGACAAGAAATAACTATTCCTAAATTTTATCATTGGAATATCTATTACTTTTTTATTACACATTGAATGAAATAATTATGAGTATATATGGAATAACTATTCCCTTGATTCACAAAACTTAAACTATATTTTATCTTATTTCAAGGAGTAACTATTCCGCCTAACCAAACAAGCTGTTAGTGATTTCTTTTGTATAAGAAAAAAAAGTTAATTTTTTTTTTCCTTTTTGGGTTTAACCCTAATTTCTGAAACTAAGTTAGTAAATTGTAATAATTGTTTGATATTTTTGCAACAAGTTAAAATTAATGGACTAACTTGTAACTAAATAATATTTTAAGCAATACACACGCACATGTATATGTGATTTATTTTTCTTTTTATGCATGCATAGGATTCTACGTTAGTTAACTTTCTCTTTGTCTAGTTTACTTAATTGATCCATGGAAAAAAACAATTAAGTTGGTTGTCCATTACAATTGGTTTTACATACAACCAAGGATTTCAATTGGTTGAACCGAAAATTACTATTTCAATTGGTTTCTCTCTCTCTCTCTCTCTCTCTCTCTCTCTCTCTCTCTCTCTCGCACACACACACTAGGGGTGACAAAATGGGTCATCGGGTCAGGTTTGGGTTGGGTTGTTAGTTGGTGGGGTTTATATAGATTTAAGTTTGAATTGACATATTTATTAACATATGTGTAAAATATCAAGCCGAATCCATCTAATTAGTAATGGATGATAAAAATGTATACTTGTTAAACATATATAAAATTTTTGTTTAATATTTATAACTAATAGGAGTTAAATTTTTTTTAAGAAGTATTTATTTATATTTGTTATCTTAAAATTTCACAATATGTGAGTTAATTTTAAAAAAAAAGAAAAGAAATTAATTTGATTATTTATTATTTTTATCTTTAATATTTTTAAAAATATGATCTATTTTTTTAAAAATAAAATAATATTTATGGGTTAAATGGGTAACTCATTGGACACATTAATGATTTATAAGGTTACTATCACCTTTATTGTATGTAGCACATATAATGTTGTTGTTAATAAAAAAAGGAGACCTCTCTCAACAATGTGCAGCGGAATGAACATTGTATAAATGATCACACATACATACTTGCAACAAACAAAAAATGACGATAAAGAGAAAAATTCCACAACCATAGCAAGATAAAGAGAGTAAAGATAAGTGCAACGATACTAGGAATTACCTGATTCGGCAAAGCCAACATCTATGCGAGCAATCGGCAATAGATTCACTATGAAAATCAAAGTCTTAGAATACAATTAATGATCTTCTCTCATTCTCTCACCCTATCTTATTTTCTTACTTATCAAAATATCCACAAAAGAACATATATATAACAAGCCCTCGGAGACTTCCCCCCCCGAATCCCCAACTGTCACACCATTTACGTTCAAAATTCAAATATTTTCTCGCAGCCCTGCGACCACTCATTGACGAAAACATGGCACTCGTCGACGAGCCAGAGCAGACCACTCGTTAGCGAGTCTTTAAACTCTGATATTTCTCGGCTCTCGGTATTTTAGAAGCACTCATCGACGATCGAGTCTTTAAACTCGGATATTTCTTGGCTCTCGCTATTTCATCGTTGATGAGTCTTTACTGCTGCCCTACACTAAGACCACATCCATATGTTTTTCCCTTTGTTTATAAACTCCCGAAGTATAAGAGCCACACTATAAACAACAATCTCCACCTTGGCGATTATACGACCCTTAGAAGAACCTGAAAAATATATATGACTGCTCCACCATGAACTCTGAACGTTCGGTTGAGACCGCCTCCCTTCTAGCACTTGGAGACATGCACCAAGTCCAAGTAACTCAGCTTGAACATGCCGATGGCAGCTTCAACTTCTACCATCAACCTCGATATGGTTGTAGATGCAATACCTAAAGACTTCACCCTAGGCTTCTAATAAGACCATTCCACAACAGTAAACACAAAAGCTGTTGCAAGCCTTATATTATCAAAGCCCCTTGCACAATCTTCAACAAAACTAATAATTGACGGTTCACTCTGTTACCTGCTAAAACACTCCATTAGACAATCATGGAGGACCTTTAACATATCCCGAACATCATAGTTCATCCTTGGGTACCAAGCGGTAGACATTCCATATAGATTCTTCACAAAACTCCCGTGAGATAGCAAACAAAAATCTCCTTGCAGTTCCATCCATAAAGCCACCCAGAGATAACATCAATTTCCCTATAGCTCTATCCACAAAGCCACCCTGAGATAACACCAATCTCCCTGTAGCCTTGTCTACAAAACCACCTTCAGATAACACCAATCTTCTTGCAGTTTTTTTTTTTCAAGCAAATCAGCAAACCAAGACCCATTTTGGTCATACCCAACATATTCATGTCAAAAACTTTCAATAGAGTATCCAACAGAATAGCCTTAGTAAATGTCTTTCCAGCTAATAACATGTTATTCACACACAACATATACATCACTCCACGACATCCAATCACCCTTTTCCACACTGGAAGCCTCACCAACTCACACACCTGAGTAGTGGTCTGATAGTACACATGAGCCCACCGTGATCCTGCTGCTCTCCCGAGCTGAAAACTCCCTACAATACGAACTATGTCATCTTTGCTCTGAGTCTGTCGCTCCACCTGCATCACATTCCCATTCATACCGTGATACTATTGACCTGAGATAGAACTCCCCGCATTTCTCCCCCGAGTCCCTAACTCCACCTAAATAACATGATTGTTGCTACTGTAGTTTTCTGGCATTTGTTTCTCTTCCTTTACCTGAGTACGATGCCCATGACTTTAACAACAAAAGTCATGTCCTTGATCACCCCTTTGTGTGTCATAGGATCACCCAGTTTGCACCCACCTTTTATATGACCTAGAAAGATGTATTGTCCGGACACAACACCAAGCCTAGATCATCCATCACTAGAATATTGCACAAGTGGACATCCACTCACATCCGAGTAGTCTACCGCAAAACCTGCCCACCATTCACCTGCAACTTTCCCATCTAGCGATACTTTTGATGATCGGTCACACGAGAAATGCACCATACTCACTGATTTCACCAAAAAGCACCTTGCAAGCCTTACATATAACCTGCCCTGCTCACAAAAATTCTTGTACAAAACCAATGTACTCAGCCCCAATGTTTGACTTGAGAATCTTTCACTCGGTCTGGTTCTCCCCTCGTGATAAACCCACGAAATAAATATGTCTATCCCTTGATACTATCATCATTGGTTCTCAAATATTTGAATACATGTAGTCACCCATATGCTCTAACAACATATGCCACAAGAAACCTAACTCAAAGTCAACAGTTGCAACTCCACCTAGAACTATAACATCCCGTAGTGCCAAGATTATTCTCACTACTTTATCCCCTTTCATCACTATCAAGTTACCACACATTTTCATTTCTTCACATTTAGAATTGTAACAATATCCATTACGGTCTAAAATTTCAATTGAAAAATCCATTCTTCCTTAGACCTAATTCATGTTTTACATCACATATGACTTTTACAACACCATCATACATTTTTATTTTTACATTTCCAATGACAAATATTTTGCATGAAATATCATTTTCCATCAAAATACAACCAGTATAAACTGACCCATAGATGTCAAACCGTTTTATAGGATAAAAGTATCTAGTGACTAAGATTCAAGAATCACCCATGAGGCACTTCGAACCCGATGAAATGCATAGCATATGTCTAATACTACATTCTGAGTCTTTCTCCACTACACTTGCAGATTTTGGCGAGCCCTTAGACATAAATAGGCATTCCCATTTTTACCAAACTAATGCCGGAGAATTCTCATCCATGACATGATACAACACGTCCTTAGTCAAACAAAACGAATGATTGCTCCCATTCATTCCAAGTTGTTGCATGCACGCTATCCGGTTGAAACTCTGTATAAACTGTAATAATCCAAACCCAAAAAATAAAGGAAAACAAATAAAAGTGTTAGCTTTGGTGCAATCCCAAGAGGGGTGGTGAATTGGAGATTTAAAAATTTATCCCTAAGTCAACCAGTCAAGCGGCAGTATTATGCAACCTAAGGTCTGTTTATGCAATCATGAATAAAACATACACGTGCGGTAATATAAAGTACAAAAAAAATAAATAGCACACGCGATATGTGATCGAGGTTTGTCCAAAGTGCCTATGTCCCCGCCTTGGCTCACCAGCACAAGGATTCCACTATGGCTCACTTAATGGGTGGAGCGGCACCATTTACAACCAGCTCAATTAGTGGGGCTGACTTCAACCTATTCCTTACCAGGATGCTACACCTAACTTTCCTAACTGAATTTAAGCCAATCTGGGATTATTCAACAGGGCTAGTCTCCCTCTTTAGGCTCACGCCTAGAATACAACAAATGCATGAAAATTTATGTATACAGAAATATGCTTCTTCAACAAGAAGATATGTACTACAATATGCACAATATACTCAATCAACCACACATCAACAATATAGGAATTGTAAGCTCAATGATGTGTATGTGTGCTATAAACACTCAGTAATGTATAATCTCAAATATGCTCAAGAGTGTACAAATAAGCTATTTCTTTGAAACAAGATATTACAAATCTCAATATTCAGATTAGGGTTTCAAAGATGCTGATAAAAATATTCAAACTAACTCAAAAGATTTTCCTAAATGAAATAAGCACAAGAGTTGTTTGAAATATAGCTTGTAAAAATTCTTTGCACACAAAAATTATTGCTCTAAGAAATCTTACAATGACAATGCTAAGATCCTAAAGCTGATGAGTTTTCCCAACGCAAGATTTATCAAGTTAAATATGTGGGAAATACTCTTGCTTCACTCTCAAAAATCAAACAATCAACAACCACAAACATGAGAGTTTTAAGCAATGTAAAATAGAAGACTAGCACAACAAGAACTCTCACAATACTTGGATTGATCACAGGAAGGCGTATATGAGAGTATTTGAAGTAGTATAGGAAAAATAGGCTATTTGAATTTAAGAGGATTTTTCACCAATGATCTTGCTAATCCTATACTAATTTTCACAAATGTGCCCCTATATATAAAAGTAGGGCAAATTATAACTGTTAAGGACATGGGGGGAATTATTAATATTGTTTTTAAACCATTAAGAAATATTAACCCCGTTTAATCGTGCTTACCACGATACAAATTATTTAAACCCGAGAGTTTCGGGTGGCTAAACCATGGTTCGGTCACCCGAACAGAGACAATGAAAAAAGTTAGTTTTTGAAGTTTGGTCACCTGAGCATGGGTTCGTTTTGTTGAACCAAGGCGATTTTTACACTGTCTGAGATTGAGGTGCCTGTTCTGAAGTTCGGTTAATCGAACTCATGTGTTCAGTTGCTCGAGGTTATTTTGAATGTATAAGTTTGAACTACCAGGTTGTTCAGAAAGGTCAGATCAGCGATTCGGTTGCCCTAGGACACTATGGCGAAAATGGTTTGGTCGCCCGAAACCAAGTTAACCTTTTGACCGGTTAAGGGTTCGTTCGCTCGAATCCTCACAATTTTTGCCTATAAGTCCAGTTTTTATCCAGTTAAATCCCCTGATAATATAAGTGATTATAAGAATTATTTTATGTGTACGGGTCAGTGCAACCACACTTCTCGAGGAGAGTGTCGGTATTGGAAGTCGATTAGGCCTGCGGAGAGATGTTGACCACCCCTGGGTTCGGACTAGGCTGCGGTGGGCCAATCGTACTACAGACAAGAATTGTTTTGAGTTAGCCTAGTAGGCTAACCATGGTCTTCTCTCCTTCTCTTACCCTCTTTTATTCTCTTACTTATCCATGGGAGCAATCGATAAGAAATTCACTATGAAAATCAAAGTCTTAGAATACAATGGTCTTCTCTCTTTCTCTCACTCTCTCTTATTCTGTTACTTACCAAAATATCCCCAAAAAAACATATATATATATATATATATATAGAACAAGCCCTTGGAGACTTCCCCCCCTCCCCCGGGAATCCTATACTAATTTTCACAAATTTTCCTCTATATATAGAAGTAGGGCAAATTATAACTGTTAAGGACATGGTGGAAAGTATTAATACTGTTTTAAAACCATTAAGAAATATTAATCCCGTTTAACCATGCTTAACTGCGATACAAATTATTTCAACCCGAGAGTTTCGGGTGGCTGAACCAGGGTTCGGTCGCCTGAACAAAGACAATGAAAAAATTTAGTTTTTGAAGTTCGATTGCCTGAGCATGGGTTCGTTTTGTCGGACCAAGGAGATTTCCACATTGTTTGAGATTCGGGTGCTCATTCTGAAGTTCGGTTAACCGAACTTATGTGTTTAGTTGCTCAAGGGTATTTTGAACGTATAAGTTCGAGCTGCCGAGTTGTTAGGAAATGTCGGTTTGGTCGCCCTAGGACGCTATGGCCAAAATGGTTCAGTTGCCCAAAACCAAGTCAACCTTCTGACCGGTCAAGGGTTTGATCGCCCGAATCCTCACAACTTTTACCTATAAGTTAATTTTTTCTCCAGTTAAATCCCCTAATTATATAAGTGATTATAAGAATTATTTTATGTGTATGTGCAAGGACCTAAGGTCTTTCTAGTGAATGAGTTAGTGCAACAACACTTCTCGGGGAGAGTGTTGGTATTGGACGTCGATTGGGCCTGTGGAGAGATGTTGACCACCCTTGGGTCCGGACCTGGCTGTAGTGGGTAAATCGTAATACAGACGAGAATTGTTTTGACTTAGCATGGTAGGCCAACCATGGCTAAGTCCCGCCTTCGGGCTGCACAATCTGGTCATGTGGGGTGATTGCATGATGGTGATATATGAATGTTCACTCAGGTTGGTTCCTCATTACAGACATGATAAATGTATGTTTACAAACATGTTGGGTTTCGAACCCAGAGAAACGAATTGAGCAAGTACATATTTTTGAGAAAAATATTTGGTTGTAAATGTTTATATATATATATATATATATGTGCATATGAGTATAGTTTTCATGATTACTCAGTCAAATTATTTAAGAAATGAACGTGATATGATACATTAAAACTCATGTTACCACACATTGACAATAATTTATTTCGTCTTACTGAGAGGTGTCTCACTTCTTAATTTTTAACATTTCAAGAAATCAAGAGAAACGAGCTTAGAGAGCTCCGGGCAGGATTAGTGGCTTTGGGGTTGAAGTTAGTGTCGGTGAGACACTGCTATTTATCTGTGTATGGATATGTTTTAAGTATCTTGGGTTGTATAGGTGATTTTGGGAGAGTTGCTTTTGTATTGTGATGGTATTAGTACTATGGTATACCAAAAGTTCTCATTTTCCCCCCAAATGCTTCCTTCTTTATTCTTTTATGGGGTATTTAGAGGCATGAGGGTGCGCATACCAAAAGGGCCGGTCAAAGGATTTGATGAAGCCTAAAAAAAAAAAAATTAGGATCCTTCTCCAAGCATAACTTGACTGTGGTCAAAATTGGCTTTGGGTTAAAGTTGGATTTAGGTTGAAGAAGTGATGGGACCCATAGATGAGGTTATGGTCAAGCCCTATAAATTATGGTATAATTGCATCCTAATTATAAAATTGAGAGTTCAATTGAATTCCAATGAGTGTTGACATCTGAAACCAACAATTAGGTGAAAATTTTGAATTTTATTATTTTTGTATATATATATATATATATATATTAAAAATTTCATTTACAAATCTTTGGATTCACACATCATGCAAATTTTAAATTTTAAATTTACATTTTTTTTTGAATTTTAGAAAAAAAAAAAAAGGTGGATTTGTGCCATTTGGCCATGTTCTGTGTTTTGGTAAATTGACATCTAGACAAAATATGCTATTAACAACATTTATAAGGTTTTTTATTTTGTTATCTAAAGTATATATTTATTTAAATTTATATATTTATCTTATTAGTTTAGATATGCGATACATTGACAACACAAACAAACTAGTCAATTATTCCATAATTTTTTTAAAAAATAAATAATAATAAATATTCATTACCATTTAAGTTAATGAAGTGTAAACCAAGGAAAAAAATTTATTAGATTAATAAAGACAACGTCACCCTAACCAATGTTTGTTATACTAGAACAAAAAAAAAAATATATTAATTAATCATATTGTGTTTGAATAAATTATTAATTCAATTTGTTTATTAGTGGTTACAAAGATATTAATTCAATTATTATTAGTAGTTACAAAAATTAAATTGTAAATTTCACAATTTATAGAAAATTAACATTAGGCTAATGCGTTGCCTACTCCCTGTGAAGCCCAATGGGCTTTATAGTGTGGTGGCGTAACACAAAGATAATGTCACGACCTGCTCATTTTCCACATTTTTTTTATAATAACAATATCAACGTCATACATTCTAGTTAAGCAGGTCACCATCCACCTGGACCCGTGGGTACCAGGGATACATCATAGCACAAAACAGAAGCCTAAACAGCAGAAAATATACAATCATATACATACCATCATATCATACATCACAATATCAGAGTTACCACAACTACTGTATCTCAATATATACATCCCAAAAATAAAACGTAGGGACATTTCCCAAAAAATCTAACTGCCTCTACAAAACTTACCCTTCAAAAAGGGCAGATTAAACAGTACTATATCAGCGGGGCTTTTCCCGCTCTCCTATCTAGGACTCCTGAAAAGTTAATAAGATTTAGGGGTGAGACACCTCTCAGTAAGGGAAATAAACTAATACTAGTGTGTGGCAACATGAGTATTCTGTGTTCAACATATATCATATATAACATATTCAGTACTATTTTGTAGAATCTGGAAAACATACATATATATATATCAACACATGACAGAACATACTGCATTTTCATAAACATATCTCATCTCATACAATACTAATATCACAAAAACATTCCTGGTAGGTTAGCTAGCTGTTGTCATGTATTACCCCCATATGATTGGGTTGTGTGGCCCGAAGGCGGGACCTGACAATGGTTGGCCGACCACTGCCAAGTCAAACATAGTCTATAAGTCCGATAGGTCTGTCAGACCTGGTCCGTACACCAGGGGCAATCAGCACATTTCTTATAAACCACATCGACCATCCAATCTCACACCACTCCGTACAGCGGCGTTAACACAAATATCATGATCACGACGGCCACAGACATATAGCAGCGGTACCGTGCAAGTGCTCGCCTAAACCAAGCCAACCAGGTTCTGATATCATATAACATATACTAAAATCGTGATACATAGATATCTCATATCATTTATTCTCACATCAATCATATCATTTTACATATATACATGTATCATGAAAATCATCAGCCCGTACGTCGGTATTACACATTTTATCATAGCTTGGCTCGTATGCCGGCAAACATAGCACAACCCGTACGCTGGAAAATCACATCCACATAGCACGGCCTGTACGCCGGAAAATCACAGTCACATAGCACGGCCCGTACGCCGGCAAATCATAGCACAACCCGTACGCTGGCAAATCATAGTCATATAGCACGGCCCGTACGTCGACAAATCATAGCACAACCCGTACGCTGGCAAATCACAGTCACATAGCACGACCCATACGCCGAAAAATCATATAAAAATCTTGGCCCATACGCCGATTTTCCATTATAAAAATTCATATAATCCACATTCCCAGAAAATAGTATTTCACAACATTTTTATACTCATGCCACACTGAACAAATTTTCCACATATTCAACATATCATCATTTAAACAGTATTTTCCAAATATAAATTATATATATATATATATATATTTCCTGAAACCAGATGCTACATATATATTTATACATACATTTTCTAAAAAAGAACTAGCTTAATTTATCCCCTTACCTGATTCCTGCAAAGTCCCCAAGAAAATCTTCCCTGCACCCGCAGGGTTCCCAACTCAACAACCCTGGAAACAAAAACTCTCAGTATTAAACTTAAATATTTCTACGTGCATAACACTTCTCATAACTATCGTTAAGTCAAATTCGGCTTAAAAGCCTTACCTCAACTTAGGGATGATTCCCAACGTTCCCAATTCAACATCCCTGGAAATGAAAATTTTCAGTATTAAAGTTCAGTATTTTTACGCATATATCACTTTCTTCAACTGTCAAAAATCCAAATATTGAGTATAAAGCCTTACCTTGGATTTGGGATAAAATCCAACTTCGTTTCCCTGACGATCCGCTTCGGCAGACTTGTAGAGAACTTTGCCATGAGCGTCGTGGTGGCTTCGGTTTGTTGATCCGGCTTATAACTGGTCTGAAATCGAAGAGAGAGAGAGAGAGAGAGAGAGAGAGAGAGAGAGAGAGAGAGAGAGAGAGAGAGAGAGAGAGAGAGAACAATGGGGTTTCCTAGAGAGTCTTGTACAATTATATATATTAATATTATAATAACTTACTAATTGAAGCAAAACTTCTTGGAGAAGCTTGTACAACTTTATATATATATATATATATATATGTATATATATACACACATATATATATATATATGTTTCAATATATATATAAATATATATATTTTCCTTATCATACTATTCATTTTACTTGTTAATTTAATTATTTTATTTTATTTTATTATTTTATTATTATTTTATTTTTTTTAAATTTTATTTTTCCCGATTACTACATTCCTCCCCCCTTAAAAGAATTTCGTCCTCGAAATTTACTGTTCCCGTAACTCGCCATCCTTTAACCAGGGGAAAGGGTTTACTCATTTTATTACCTACCCTCACTCATGGCGGAGGAATACTGTGGTTACATTTCGAGATTTTGAGTCTTGGAAGATTACATATACAAAAGAAAACCATTCTCCCAAAACTAAAATACTACACTAATTAAACCATTACATGTACCTGTAAAAGAAACTACCTAACTACTTGCATTTTATCCCATCAACTTTCTTAGAATAGATGCGGATATCTCTGTCCCATTTGCTCCTCGGATTCCCAAGAAGCCTCTTCTATCACATGATTCCTCCATAAAACCTTTACCCGAGAAATTTTCTTATTACGTAGCTCCTGTACTTTCCTATCCAGAATCTGTACTGGTACCTCCTCGTACCCTAGTGAATCACTAAGCTCCAATTCATCATAACTGATGATATGAGAAGGATCTGGGACGTATTTCCTCAACATAGCAACATGGAATACGTCGTGGATCCTGGATAACACAGGTGGTAAAGCTAGCCTATAGGCTACCGGCCCCACTTTATCTAGAATCTCAAATGGATCGATAAACTTAGGACTAAGTTTACCTTTCTTCCCAAATCGCATAACCCCTTTCATCGGAGCTATCTTTAGAAACACATGATTACCCACATTGAATTCTAAATTCCTGCGGTGATGGTCGGCATAACTCTTCTGTCAGCTCTAAGCTGCACTGATCCTGTCTCTAATAAGCCGAACCTTATCACGCGCCTGCTGAACCAACTCTGGCCCCACAACTCGTCACTCACCCACTTCATCCCAAAACAAAGGAGATCGACATCTCCTACCGTATAGAGCCTCAAATGGTGCCATGCCAATGATGGACTGATAACTGTTATTATACGCAAACTCTACTAGCGACATGAACTGAGTCCAACTACCCCCAAAGTCTAATACACATGCTCGGAGCATGTCCTCTAATATCTATATCGTTCTCCCAGTTTGCCTGTCTGGCTAAGGATGGAATGCCGTACTAAATGATAACTGAGACCCCAAAGCCTCCTGCAAACTCCTCCAAAATCGTGATGTAAATCGCGGGTCTCTATCCGACACAATCGATACTAGCACCCCATGAGAACGTACTATCTCCTGAATGTAAATCTCCGCTAAACGGTTAAGGGAGTAGTTGATCTTGATAGGTATAAAGTGGGCGGTTTTAGTCAAACGGTCAACAATCACTCAGATGGCATTCTGGCCATGTAATGCCATCGGCAGTCCTGACACAAAATCCATCGATATATGATCCCACTTCCACTCTGGGATGAATAACGGCTGCAACTACCCTGCCGGCCTCTGGTGCTTAGCCTTTACCTGCTGGCACGTCAAACACTGGGCTACATACTCGGTGATTTCTCTCTTCATGCCACTCCACCAGAATGTTTCTCGCAAGTCTTTATACATCTTCGTACTACCAGGATGAACAGTATACAAAGATCTATGAGCTTCTTCTAAAAATAGTCTTTCTGATCTCAGTATCGGTAGGAACGCATAATCAGGAATGGAACTGCAAAACTCTATCATCTGCAATACTGAAATCCTCCCCCTGACCCATCTGTACTCTGCATATCACCTCTGCTAATACTGGATCTTCCTTTTGAGCGACTTTAATTCTTTATTGCAGAGTAGGCTGTACCACTAGGCTGGCAATACATACTCGGAGATCACTCTTTACTAATTCTATGCCAAATCTCTCCAGATCCATTATGATCGGATGCTGAATCCCCATAGCCGCCAACACTGACTCCTTGGATTTCTTGCTCAATGCATCAGCTACCACTTTCGCTTTCCCCGGGTGATAACTGATGGTACAATCAAAATCCTTAATCAACTCTAGCCACCTTCTCTGCCTCATATTCAGTTCCTTTTGCGTGAAGAAATACTTTAAGCTCTTGTGGTCAGAGAAAATCTTACACTGCTCGCCATACAGGTAATGCCTCCAAATTTTCAATGCGTGTACTACTGCAACCAATTCAAGATCCTGTGTAGGGTAGTTCTTCTCATATTCTTTCAACTGCTTGGATGCATACGTAAGTACCTTGCCATGCTGCATCAATACACAGCCAAGTCCTTTCAAGGATGCATCACAATAAATGACATACCCCTCACCCTCAGATGGGATAACCAAAACTGGTGCTGTGACTAACCTCTGCTTCAGCTCTTGAAAATTCTGCTCACAGCAGTCGTCCCACTCAAATTTGACATTCTTCCTCATTAGTCGTGTCAAGGGTCCTGACAAAGCTGAGAATCCCTCAACGAAACGACGGTAATATCTAGCTAGCCCCAAGAAACTCCTGATCTCCTGGACATTTCTCGGTCTAGCCCAATTCACTACTGCCTTAATCTTGCTAGGATCCACAGAAATACTGTCTCCAAATATAACATGCCCCAAGAACACAACCTTCTCAAGCCAAAATTCACATTTACTAAACTTGGCGTACAACTTCTTTTCCCGAAGTGTCTGCAAAACCTACCTCAGGTGCTCATGCTCCTCATAGCTCCTCGAATAGACCAGTACATCATCAATAAAAACAACAAGAGATTGGTCTAGGTATCGATGAAAGACTCTATTCATCAAGTTCATAAATACCGTAGGAGCATTCGTCAATCCAAACGGCATAACGAGAAACTCATAATGCCCGTACCGGGTCCTGAAGGCCGTCTTCGAGACGTCTTCTGCTTTCACTTTCACCTGATGGTATCCGGATCTGAGGTCAATCTTCGAAAACACCTGTATACCCTAAAGCTGGTCAAACAAATCGTCAATACGGGGTAGAGGATACTTGTTCTTGATTGTTACTTTATTAATTTCCCTGTAGTCTATACACATCCTCATAGTCCTATATTTCTTCTTCACAAATAACACCGGAGCTCTCCACGGAGATACACTGGGTCGTTTGAAGCCCTTATCAAGCAGATCTTCCAATTGATTTTTTAATTTTGCCAACTCTACTGGCACCATTCGATAAGGTACTTTGGAAATAGGTGATGTACCTGGAAGTAGATCTATGGAAAAATCTACCTCTCGATCGGGTGGCAAGCCTGGTAACTCATCTTGGAAAACATCTGTAAACTCCTTTACTATAGGCATGCTAGCAAGTTTCAATTCATTTTCTGACATCTCTTTCACCACAGCCACAAACCCCTAACACCCACTCAGTAATAGTCTCCTGGCCTGAATAGCTGAAACTAGCTGAGGCGGGGATTGTACTTGTGACCCTACGAACTTAAATTCTACTTCCCCCGGAGATCTGAATATCACTTCTCGTGCGCGGCAATCTATGTTGGAAAAATTAGCTGCTAGCCAATCCATGATAAATATAACATCAAACCCGTGCATGTCTAGCACTATCAAATCGGCAGACAAAGCCTTCCCTTGAATACCAACTTGACAATCTCGAAGTACCCTACTACATCTTACTATCGACCCAGTCGGTGTAGATACCAATAGTTCAACATCTAATGATTCTGTTTCAACCCCACATAATTTAACACACCCCAAAGACATGAACGAGTGTGTAGCTCCTGAATCAAATAATGCAATAACTTTAAAAGAAAGCATAATGACCATACTTGTCACTACGTCACCTAACGTCTCAGCCTCAATCGGCATCAGAGTAAACACTCTAGCTGGTGTTGTATTCCTCTACTAACCCCCATATGGCGCCTAATAGCCTCCCTGATGTGGTCTAGGAGTTGGAACTGCATCTGGTGGGGTAGGGCAGTCTCATACCATGTGCCCCGATCTACCACAGGGATAGCACACCGGAGCTGCATCCGGTGGGGTAGGACAATCTCGCACTATATGCCTCGATCTACCGCAGCGATGGCACACTACACCACCAGCTCGACACTCTCCCCAGTGCCTCCTACCACAAATATGACAGACTGGAGGACCCTACCCTGTCTGCATCTCGCGTCCTCCCGTCTCCTGTCTCCGTCCTTTGCTATGGTTTCCTCTTCTTCACTGGTCTGGTCTATGACCCTGTCGATAGCCGGTAGATGCAGATCTCTTCCTCTGTCCCTGCTCCTCTGCATCAAGTCGCTCACCAACCTCTGCCAAGGCTGCCCTGTCGACTAACTCAACAAAGTCCTGGATCCGCAGCACCACTACCTGCTTGAATATACTCCGCCTCAAGCCTCTCTCAAACTGCTTTGCCTTCTTCACCTCATCAGGAACAATGTATGGGGCGAAACAAGAGAGCTTGATGAAACGCGCTGCATACTGCTGGACGGATAGCTGTCCCTACTTCAGACTCAGGAACTCTTCTACTTTAGCCTCCTTCACAGTACCTGGAAAATATTTATCAAAGAACAGATCTTTAAACCGGTCCCATGTCATAGCTATCGGAGTCACCCTCTGCTGCTCCAATAGTCTCACCGTAGTCCACCACCTCTCAGCCTCTCCTGTCAATCTATAGGTGGCAAAGAGGACCCTCTGTTCCTCTGTACACTGCAGTACAACCAAGATCTTCTCAATCTCCTACATCTAGTTCTCAGTGGCTATAGGATCAAATCCACCTGAGAACACTGGAGGATTTATCTTCGTGAACTTCTCTATGGTGCACCCATGGCCTACAGATGGACCACTCTGCTCCCTCGAACTCCTAGCGATCTCAGCCATAACCTGCTGAGCCACACTACGTAATACCGCGTCAGAGTTGGTCCTAGCTGCACCTGATGCTCCTGCTCCATCACTGCCACTCGCAAGGGCACTATTTCCTTCTGGATCCATCTTGGAAAATAGCAGTTGCAATTCAGTAATCCTATCCTCATAATTTACCCACCTATCCTCACCACTTATCTCAACATTTTTAACTCATTTCTAATCCCTAGTCCTACATTTTAGGAACACAACCCGACAACAGCTTACTATGGTTTTCCTGAAATTGTCACCCCAAGAAAAACACAGAAACTACCACGGAAGTCCTGCTTCCACACTATAGAACAAAACCTCAAATTATTTCCTAAACTCTGGTATTGTTTCTCCTACGTTCTAAAGTCTACAGAACCTAGCAACCTAGGCTCTGATACCAAACTGTCACGACCTGTTCATTTTCTATATTTTTTTTTTATAATAACAATATCAACGTCATACATTCCAGCTCAGTAGGTCACCATCCACCTGGATCCGTGGGTAACAGGGATACATCAGAGCACAAA
This sequence comes from Malania oleifera, assembly GCF_029873635.1. NCBI lineage: Eukaryota > Viridiplantae > Streptophyta > Magnoliopsida > Santalales > Ximeniaceae > Malania > Malania oleifera. The sequence goes on from NC_080419.1 coordinate 14,747,467, forward strand.
ACGGAAGCCTAAACAGCAGAAAATATACAATCATATACATACCATCATATCATACATCACAATACCAGAGTTACCATAACTATTGTATCTCAGTATATACATCCCAAAAATAAAACCTAGGGACATTTCCCCAAAAATCTAACTGCCCCTACAAAACTTACCCTTCAAAAAGGGCAGATTAAAGAGTACTATATCAGTGGGGCTTTTCCCGCTCTCCTATCTGGGGTTCCTGAAAAGTTAATAAGATTTAGGGGTGAGACACCTCTCAGTAAGGGAAATAAACTAATACTAGTGTGTGGCAACATGAGTATTCTGTGTTCAACATATCTCATACATAACATATTCAGTACTATTTCATCAAATCTGGAAAACATATATATATATATATATATATATATCAACACATGGCAGAACATATTGCATTTTCATAAACATATCTCATCTCATACAATACTAATATCACAAAAACATTCCTGGTAGGTTAGTTGGCTGTTGTCATGTATTACCCCCACATGACTGGGTTGAGTGGCCCGAAGGCGGGACCTTATAATGGTTGGCCGACCACTGCCAAGTCAAACATAGTCTGTAAGTCCTATGGGTCTGCCAGACCTGGTCTATACACCAAGGGCGATCAGCACACTTCTTATAAACCCCATCGACCATCTAATCTCACACCACTCCATACAATGGCGTTAACACAAATATCATGATCACGAAGACCATGGACATATAGCAGCGGTACCGTGCAAGTGCTAGCCTAGACCAAGCCAACCAGGTTCTGATATCATATAACATATACTAAAATTGTGAGACATAGATATCTCATATCATTTATTTTCACATCATTCATATCATTTTGCATGTATACATGTATGATGAAAATCATCGGCCCATACGCCGATATTACACATTTTATCATAGTTCGGCCCGTACGCCGGCAAACATAGCACAGCCCGTATACTAGCAAATCACATCCACATAGCACGGCTCGTACGCCGGCAAATCACAGTCACATACCACGGCTCATACGCCGGGAAATCATAGCACAGCCCGTACGTTGGCGAATCACAGTCATATAGCACGACCCGTACGTCAGCAAATCATAGCACAGCCCGTACGCTGGCACATCACAGTCACATAGCGCGGCCCGTACACTGGCAAATCATATAAAAATCTCGGCCCGTACGCCGATTTTCTATCATAAAAATTCATATCATCCACATTCCCAGAAAATAGTATTTCACAACATTTTTATACTCATGCCACACTGAACAAATTTTCCACGTATTCAACATATCATCATTTAAACTGTATTTTCCAAATATAAATCATAAATATATATAAATATATATATTTTTCCTAAAACCAAATGCTACATATATATTTATACATGCATTTTCTCAAGAAGAACTAGTTTAGTTTATCCCCTTACCTGATTCCTGCAAAGACCCTAAGAAAATCTTCCCTGCACCCGCAAGGTTCCCAACTCAACAACCCTGGAAACAAAAACTCTCAGTATTAAATTTCAATATTTCTACGTGCATAACACGTCTCATAACTACCGTTAAGTCAAATTCAGCTTAAAAGCCTTACCTCAACTTAGGGATGATTCCCAACGTTCCCAATTCAACATCCCTGGAAATGAAAATTTTCAGCATTAAAGTTAAGTATTTTTATGCGTATATCACTTTCTTCAACTGTCAAAAATCCAAATATTGAGTATAAAACCTTACCTTGGATTTAGGATAAAATCTAACTTCGTTTCCCTGACGATCCGCTTCGGCAGACTTGTAGAGAACTTTACCAGGAGCGTCGTGGTGGCTTTGGTTTGTCGATCCGGCTTAAAACTGGCCTGAAATCGAAGAGAGAGAGAGAGAGAGAGAGAGAGAGAGAGAGAGAGAGAGAGATAGAGAGAGAGAGAGAGAGAGAGAGAGAGAGAGAGAGAGTCGTAGGAGGGAGAGAGAGAGAGAGAACAATGGGCCTTCCTAGAGAGGCTTGTACAATTATATATTTTAATAATATAATAACTTACTTAATTGAAGCAAAGCTTCTTGGAGAAGCTTGTACAACTTTATATATATTACATATATATCATAATAACTTACATATATATATATATATATATATTTCCTTATCATACTATTCATTTTACTTGTTAATTTAATTAATTTATTTTATTTTATTATTTTATTATTTTATTATTATTTTATTTTATTTTTCCCGATTACTATAGATAATGAAATCATTCTTGAGGCTTGATTAACGACTATATTTTCTTCTCGGTGAATTCGTTTCTTGACTAAATGCATGAAACAAGAAAAAAAAAGAAAGTAGAACCAATTAATGTTATCTCTTAATAATAAAACATTCAAACAAAAAAAGTAGAACCTATTAATGTTATCTCTTAATAATAAAACATTCAAACAAACAATGAGCACTTCACCTTTTTTGAACATTAAAGGTGACTTGAAAACATCTTAAAATATCAACCATACAAAAAAGTCGTTGAACTTACGATAGTGCAGCTCCAACTATATATATAGTGGCCTTATGATTTTAACTAGTCACCACACTCAATGAGGTGTTGTCCTAGATAGCCAATCGAGCTACATGTTTTATGGGCATTGATATAAGTACTCAGCACATAAAGCTAACATATAGCAGCAATGCTTTATTCTAGTTTAAACACCTAAATTACACAGCTATGCTTTTGGCTAATGGGGCGGATTTCCAATGCCAGGGCTCGGGCCCGGTGTTGTAGGTCTGAAATAATTAGTAGCTGCAAGATTGTGGGCTAATGGTTCAGAGTGGAGAATAAAGTTTGTGGCTATATGATCTTTCCTCATTTCATTCCCATTATTGCCAACGTTCTCTGTCTTCATGAATTGCCTTCCTTCAGAAGGTATGATTCCATGATGAATCAAAACTAGTATAAGAAGGAAAGCACAATTGATGCAAGGAAACTTGATTTTGGCCATGATCATTGGGTTGGGCTATTTAGGGAGAAGTAGTGATAGGTAGAATAGCCCCTTAACTCTCACTGCTTTAGGGATGAAACACTCAATGAGGCCTAAGCTACTTATATACACCTTATGCACACACAAACCCACACAGTCATGACAAAAAAAAAAAAAAAATAATAATAATAGAGAGAGAGAGGGAGATGCAATTAATGATAATGCAAACATTGAAATGGACAAGATTTACCTCACATGCTCTCCATATTTGATTGTATACAAGACCTACAATCATGACAAACAAAAAGTTTAGTAGCACCCATTGCATGGCTAAAAAATTTTATATGCAATTAACCATGTCAATCCCTCCCTCAAGATTTAGTGAAAAACTATTGTTTTAAATCCATAAATTCCACTTGCTTTTTCCTTTTACATTTCCATCTACCAACGTTAAAATAAAAATACTAAGAACCCAATTATATTGTCTAAACTTATTTTACCACTAATAAATTTATTCTCCTATAAATTATTAAAAAACATTTTCATGTTATATGGTGAGTTTAATTGAATAAGCTTGGAGAGATGAAAAATTTTAACTGACATTTCAATAAGTTTCCACAAAACAAAAGAAAAAAAATACAATCAAAAGAAAACAAAATTTTTTATTTGCTTAAATTTAAAATTTTAATTTATAGAAATACTTTTTAAATTTGTTAGATAATAGAATTACTATATCGAAATTATCAAAGGTAAAATAAAAATTTCAATTTTAGTTTGTATATATATATATATGCACATGTGCACTATCAAATTTAACCAAAATTTTGGGGCCAACCAAAATCTAAAATGTACTTTCATCTATCAAAAATTTAAATTTAAAAAAACATAATTTTTTTTTCATTTTATATGTTTGTTTTAGAAAATTTCTTAAAATAATAGCTAATATATTTTTTTATCAAAGTAATATTTTCATTGAATTTAAAAGCTCCGATTTAACTTATCACTTGCAATTCTTAGTCAATCTTTCCCAAGTTGTTTAATTAAGTTCATAATCTAAGGTGAAAGTGACTTTAATAATTTACAAGATAATGAAATTTATATAATTCAGTATATTTACAAGAGAATGAAATTAATTTAAAAGTGGAATTAGTTTTACTAGTATATTTGGATTCTTAGGTTACGTTTGTTTGCAGAATATCTATTGTAAGAATAATTTAGTTTTAGTAGGTTAATTACAATTAATATTATACAAGAAATTTTTCTGTTACTACAAAACAAATAATAATATGAAATATTTTATGAGTTTATAATACGAAATAGACAAGAAATAACTATTCCTAAACTTTATCATTAGAATATCTCTTACTTTTTTATTACACACTGAATGAAATAATTATGAGTATATATGGAATAACTATTCCCTTGAGTCACAAAACTTAAACTATATTTTATCTTATTTCAAGGAGTAACTATTCCACTTAACCAAACAAGCTGTTAGTGATTTCTTTAGTATAAGAGAAAAAGTTAGTTTTTTTTTTTTTTTCTTCTTTTTGGATTTAACCCTTTTTTCTGAAACTAAGTTTTGTTAGAAAGATTGAGTTAGTAAATTGCAATAATTGTTTGATATTTTTGCAACAAGTTAAAATGAATGGACTAACTATAACTAAATAATAATTTAAGCAATACACACACACATGTATATGTGATTTCTTTTTCTTTTTATGCATGCATAGGATTCTACGTTAGTTAACTTTCTCTTTGTCTTAATATTTGTCTAGTTTACTTAATTGATCCATGGAAAAAAACAAATTAAGCTGATTGTCCATTACAAATGGTTTCGCATACAACCAAGGATTTCAATTGGTTGAATCGAAAATTACTATTTTTCATACATAATGTGGGCCCTATCCACTTTTGCAATGACATTATTTGCATCTCTCTCTCTCTCATTCTCTCTCACTCACACACACTAGGGCTGACAAAATGGGTCATCTGGTTAGGTTTGGGTTGGGTTGTTAGTTGGCGGGGTTTATATGGATTTAAGTTTGAATTGACCTATTTATTAACATATGCGTAAAATATCAACCTGAATCCATCTAATTAGTAATGGATCATAAAAATGTATACTTGTTAAACATATATAAAATTAATAGGAGTTAAATTATTTTTAAGAAGTATTTATTTATCTTCGTTATCTTTAAATTTCACAATATGTGAGTTAATTTTTTTCAGAAAGAAATTATTTTGATTATTTATTATTTTTATCTTTAATATTTTGAAAAATATGATCTATTTTTAAAAAAATAAAAGAACATTTATGGGTTAAGTGGGTAACTCATTGGACACATTAATGATTTATAGAGTTACTATCACCTTTATTGAATCTAGCACATATAATGTTGTTGTGAAAAATAAGAGCAACCTCTCTTAACAATGCGCAGTAGAATGAACATTGTACAAAAGATCACACATACATACTTGCAACAAACAAAAAATGGTGATAAAGAGAAAAATTCCACAACCATAGCAAGATAAAGAGAGTAAAGATAAGTGCAACGACCCCAGGAATAATGTGGTTCGACAAAGCCAACCGCCACAGGAGCAATCAGCAAGAGATTCACTATGAAAATCAAAGTCTTAGAATACAATGGTCTTCTCTGCTTCTCTCACCCTCTCTTATTCTCTTACTTATCAAAATATCCCCAAAAGAACATATACATAACAAGCCCTCGGAGACTCCCCCCCCCCCCCCGCGGCGGAATCCCCAACTGTCACACCATTTACTTTCAAAATTCAAATATTTTCTCGCAGCCCACCGACCACTCATTGACGAAAGCAGGGCACTCGTTGATGAGCCAAAGCAGACCACTTGTTGACGAGTCTTTAAACTCTGATATTTCCTGGCTCTCGGTGTTTTGGAAGCACTCATCGACGATCGAGTCTTCAAACTCTGATATTTTTTGGCTTTCGGTATTTCATCGTCGATGAGTCTTTACTGCTGCTCTACACCAAGACCACATCCATATGTTTTTCCCTTTGTTTATAAACTCCCGAAGTATAAGAGCCAAACTATAAATAACAATCTCCACCTTGGCGATTATACGCCCCTTAGGAGAACCAGAAAAATATATGTGACTACTCAACCTTGAACTTTGAACATTCGGTTGAGACCGTCTCCCTTCAAGCACTTGGAGCCATGCACCAAGTCCAAGTAACGCCGCTTCAACATGCCGATGGCAGCTTCAGCTTCTACTATTGTAAGCCTTATATTATCAAAGTCCCCTGTATAATCTTCAACAAAACTAATAATTGATGGTTCACTCTGTTACCTGCTGAAACACTCCATTACATAATCATGGAGAACCTTTAACATATCACGGACATAATAGCTCGTCCTTAGGCACCGAGCGGTAGACATTCGATATAGATTCTTCACAAAACTCCCATAAGATAGGAAACAAAAATCTCCCTGTAGTTCCGTCCAAAAAGCCACCCTAAGATTACATCAATTTCCTTATAGCTCTATCCACAAAGCCACCTTGACATAACACCAATCTCCCTATAGCCTTGTCTACAAAACCACCCCCAGATAACAATAATCTTCCTGCAGTTTTTTTTTTTTTCAAGAAAATCAGCAAACCAAGACGCATTTCGGTCGTACCCAACATATTTATGTCAAAAACTTTCAAAAGAGTATCTAACAAATTAGCCTCAGTCAAAGCCTTTCCAATCAATAACAAGTTATTCACACACAACAGATACATCACTCCACGACATCCAATCACCCTCTTCCACACTAGAAGCCTCACAAACTCACACACCTGAGTAGTGATCTGATAGTATACATGAGCCCACAGTGATCTTGCTGGTCTCCCGAGCTGAAAACTCCCTACAATATGAACTATGTCATCTCTGCTCTAAGTCTATTGCTCCACTTGCATCACATGCTCATTCATACCGTGATACTATTAACCTGAGATAGAACTCCCCGCATTTCTCCCTCGAGTCCCTAACTCCACCTAAATAACATGACTATTGCTACTGCAGTTTTCTGGCATTTGTTTCTCTTCCTTTACCTGAGTATGATGCCCATGACTTTAACTACAAAAGTCATGTCCTTGATCACCCCTTTGTTTGTCATAGGATCACCCAATTTGCACTCACCTTTTATATGACCCAGAAAGATTTATTGTCTGGACACAACACCAAGCCTAGATCCTTCATCACTAGAATATTGCACTAGTGGACATCCACTCACATCCGAGTAGTCTACCGCAAAACCTGCCCACCATTCACCTTCAACTTTCCCATCTAGCGATACTTTTGACGATCGGTCACACGAGAAATGCACCATACTCACTGACTTCACCAAAAAGCACCTTGTAAGCCTTGCATATAACCTGCCCTGCTCACAAAACTTCTTGAAAAAAACCAACGTACTCAGCCCCAATGTTTGACTTGAGAATCTCTCACTCGGTCTGGTTCTCCACTTCAGCCACTACATGAAGTAAACCAAGACCCTTCGTGATAAACCTACGAAATACATATGTCTATCCCTTGATACTATCATCATTGGTTCTCAAATATTTGAATACATGTAGTCACCCATATGCTCTAACTGCATTTGCCACAAGAAACCTAACTCAAACTCAACAGTTGCAACTCCACCTAGAACTATAACATCCCGTAGTGCAAAGATTATTTTCACTCCTTTATCCCCTTTCATCACTATCAAGTTACCACACATTTTCATTTCTTCACATTTAGACTCATAACAATATCCATTACGGTCTAAAATTTCAATTGAAAAAACCATTCTTCCTTAGACCTGATTCATGTTTTACATCACATATGACTTTTACAACACCATTATACATTTTTATTTTGACATTTCTAATAACAAATATTTTGCCTAAAAAATTATTTTCCATCAAAATACAACCATTATAAACTAATCTGTAGATGTCAAACCATTTTATAGGATAAAAGCATCAAGTGACTAAGATTCAAGAATCACCCATGAGGCACTTCGAACCCGATGAAACACATAACATATCTTTAATACTACATTCTGAGTCTTTCTCCACTACATTTGTAGATTTTGGCGAGCCCTTAGACATATATCGGCATTCCCATTTTTACCAAAGTAATGCCGGAGAATTCTCATCCACGACGTGATACAACACATCCTTAGTCAAACAAAGACGAATGATTGCTTCCAATTCATTCCAAGTTGTTGCATCCATGCTATCCGATTGAAATTCTGTATAAATTGTAATAATCCAAACCCAAAAAATAAAAGAAAAAAAATAAGAGTGTTAGCTTTGGTGCAATCCCAAGAGGGGTGGTGAATTGGAGATTTAAAAATTTTTCCCAAGGTCAATAGTCTAGCAGCAGTAATACACAACCTAGGGTCTGTCTATGCAATCATGAATAAAACATACACGTGCAGTTATATAAAGTATAGAAAAAATAAATAGCACACACTATTTGTGATCATGGTTCGGCCAAAGTGCCTACGTTCCACCTTGGCTCACTAGGACAAGGATTCCACTATGGCTCACTGAACAGGTGGAGCGGCACCACTTACAACCAGGTCAATTAGCGGGGCTGACCTCAACCTACACCTTACCAGGATGGTGCACCTAACTTTCCTAATCGGGTCTAAGCCAATCCGGGATTACTCAACAGGGCTAGTCTCTCTCTTCATACCCATGCCTAGAATACAATAAATGTATGAAAAGTTACGTACACGAAATATGCTTCTTCAACAAGAAGATATGTACTACAATATGCACAGTTTACTCAATCAACCACACATCAACAATATAGGAATTGTAAGCTCAATGATGTGTATGTGTGTTATCAACACTCAGTAATGTATATTCTCAAATATGCTTAAGAGTGTTCAAACAAGCTATTTCTTTGAAACAAGATATCAAAAATCTCAATATTCAGATTGGGGTTTCAAAGATGCTGATAAAAATATTCAAACTAACTCAAAATATTTTCCTAAATGAAATAAGCACAAGATTTGTTTGAAATATAGCTTGTAAAAATTCTTTGCACATAAAAATTATTACTTTAGGAAATCTTGCAATGACAATGCTAAGATCCTCAAGCTTATGAGTTTTCCCAACACAAGATTTATCAAGTTAATTATGTGGGAAATACTCTTGCTTGACTCTCAAAAATCAAACAATCAACAACCACAAAGATGAGAGTTTTAAGCAATGCAAAATAGAAGACTACCACAATAAGAACTCTCACAATACTTGGATTGATCACAGGAAGGTGTATATGAGAGTATTTGAAGTAGTATAAGAAAAATAAGCTATTTGAATTTAAAAGGATTTTTCACTAATGATCTTGCTAATCCTATACTAATTTTCACAAATGTCCCCCTATATATAAAAGTAGGGCAAATTATAACCGCTAAGGACATGGGGGGAATTATTAATATTGTTTTAAAACCATTAGGAAATATTAACCCCGTTTAATCGTGCTTACCACGATACAAATTATTTCAACCCGAGAGTTTCGGGTGGCTAAACCATGGTTCGGTCGCTCAAACAGAGACAATGAAAAAAGTTAGTTTTTGAAGTTCGGTCGCCTGAGCATGGGTTCGTTTGTTGAACCAAGGCGGTTTCCACACTGTCCGAGATTTGGGTGCCTGTTCTGAAGTTCGGGTAACCGAACTCATGTGTTCAGTTGCTCGAGGCTATTTTGAACGTATAAGTTCGGGCTACCGAGTTGTTAAGAAAGGTCAGATCAACGGTTCAGTTGTCGTAGGACACTACGACCAAAATGGTTCGGTCGCCCGAAACCAAGTCAACCTTCTAACCGGTTAAGGGTTCGGTCGCCCGAATCCTCCCAACTTTTGCCTATAAGTCCAGTTTTTATCCAATTAAATCCCCTGATAATATAAGTGATTATAAGAATTTATTTATGGGTATGAGTCACTATAACCACACTTCTCGGGGAGAGTGTCGGTATTGGAAGTCAATTGGGCCTGGAGAGAGATGTTGACCACCCCTGGGTTCGAACCAGACTGCGGTGGGTCAATTGTACTACAAATGAGAATTGTTTTGACTTAGCCTGGTAGGCCAACCATGGTCTTCTCTCCTTCTCTAACCCTCTCTTGTTCTCTTACTTATCCACGGGAGCAATCGGCAAGAGATTCACTATGAAAATCAAAGACTCAGAATACAATGGTCTTCTCTCCTTCTCTTACTCTCTCTTATTCTCTTACTTATCAAAATATCCCCAAACACACACACACACACACACACACACACATATAGATAGATAGATAGAACAAGCCCTTGGAGACATCCCCCCCCGAATCCCCAATTGTCACACCATTTACATTCAAAATTCAAATATTTTCTCATTACCCAACTACCACTTGTTGACGAAAACATGTCACTCATCGACAAGCTAGAGAAGATAACTCATTGACGAGTTTTTAAACTATGATATTTCCTGGCTCTCGGTGTTTCATCGTCGATAAGTCTTTACTGCTACCCTATACCAAGACCACATCCATATGTTTTTCCCTTTGTTTATAAACTCCCGAAGTATAAGAGACATACCATAAACAACAATCTCCACCTTCCCGATTATACGACCTTTACGAGAACCCGAAAAATATATCTGAGTGCTCCACCTTGAACTCTGAACATTCGTTTGAGACCGTCTCCCTTCTAGCACTTGGAGACATGCACCAAGTCCAAGTAACGCCGCTTGAACATTCCGATGATAGCTTTAGCTTCTGCCATCAACCCTGATATAGTTGTAGGTGCAATACCCAAAGACTTCATCCTATGCTTCCAATAAGACCATCCCACAACAGTAAACCCAAAAGCTGTTGCAAGCCTTATATTACCAAAGCCCCCTACATAATCTTCAACAAAACTAATAATTGATGGTTCACTCTGTTGCTTGCTAAAACACTCCTTTACACAATCATGGAGGACCTTTAACATATCCCGGACATCACAACTCTTCCTTGGGTACCGAGCGGTAGATATTCCATATAGATTCTTCACAGAACTCCCATAAGATAGCAAACAAAAATCTCCTTGCAGTTCCGTCCATAAAGTCACCGTGAGATAACATCAATTTCCCTGTAGCTCTATGGACGAAGCCACCCTGAGATAACACCAATCTCCCTACAGTTTTTTTCAAGAAAATAAGCAAACCAAGAACCATCTTGGCAGTACCCAACACATTCACGTCAAAAACTTTCAACAGAGTATCCAAAAGATTAGCCTCTGTCAAAGCCTTTCCAGCCAATAACATGTTATTCACACACAAAAGATACATCACTTCACGACATCCTATCACCCTCTTCCACATTGGAAGCCTCACCAACTCACACACTCGAGTAGTGGTCTGATAGTACACATGAACCCGCTGTGATCCTGCTGGTCTCCCGAGTTGAAAACTCCCTGCAATGTGAACTATGTCATCTCTGCCCTGAGTCTGTTACTCCATTTGCATCACATGCCCATTCATACCGTGATACTATTGACCTGAGATATAACTCCCCACATTTCTAACGTAATTTCTGTTACTGCAGTATTCTGGCATTTGTTTCTCTTCCTTTACTTAAGTACGCTGCCTATGACTTTAACAACAAAAGTCATGTCCTTGATCACCCCTTTGTTTGTTATAGGATCACCAAGATTGCACCTACCTTTCATATGACCCAGAAAGATGTATTGTCCGGATGCCAAGATCCACCATCATTAGGATATTGCACCAGTGGACATCCACTCACAACCGAGTAGTCTACCGCAGAACCTGCCCACCATTCACCTGCAACTTTCCCATCTAGTGATTCTTTTGACGATTGGTCACACAAGAAATGCGGCATACTCACTGACTTCACTAAGAAATACCCTGCAAGCCTTGCATATAACCTACCTTGCTCACAAAACTTCTTGAACAAAACCAGCGTACTCAGTCCCAATATTTGACTTGAGAATCTCTCACCCGGTCTGGTTTTCCACCTCAGCCACTACTTGAAGTACACCAAGACCCTTTGTGATAAACCCATGAAATACATATGTCTATCCCTTGATACTATCATCATTGGTTCCCAAATATCTGAATACATGTAGTCACCCATATGCTCTAACCGCATATGCCACAAGAAACCCGACTCATACCCAATAATTGCAACTCCACTTACAACTATAACATCCTGTCGTGCAAAGATATTTCTCGCCACTTTATCCCCTTTCATCATTATCAAGTTGCCACACAATTTCATTTCTTCACATTTAGACTCATACCAATATCCATTACAGTCTAAAATTTCCAATGAAAATACCATTCTTCCTTAGACCCGATTCATGTTTTACATCACATATGGCTTTTACAACACCATCATACATTTTTATTTCGACATTTCCAATAACAAATATTTTGCATGAAATATCATTTTCCATCAAAATATAATCAGTATAAATTGACTTGTAGATGTCAAACCATTTTCTAGGATAAAAGCATCCGGTGACTAAGACTCAAGAATCACCCATGAGGCACTTCGAACTCGATGAAACACATAGCATATCTCTAACACTACATTCTTAGTCTTTCTCCACTACACTTACAAATTTTGACGAACCCTTAGACATACATCGGCATTCTCATTTTTACCAAACTAATGCCGGATAATTCTCATCCATGACGTGATACAACACGTCCTTAGTCAAACAAGGACAAATGATTGCTCCCAATTCATTCAAAGTTGTTGCATACATGCCATCTGGTTGAAATTCTGTATAAACTTTAATAATCCAAACCCAAAAAATAAAAGTAAACAAATAACAGTGTTAGCTTTGGTGCAATCCCAAGAGGGGTGGTGAATTGGAGATTTAAAAATTTTTCCCTAGGTCAACTAATCTAGTAACAGTATTACACAACCTAGGGTTTGTCTATGCAATCATGAATAAAACATACACGTGCGGTAATATAAAGTGCAAAAAAAATAAATAGCACACGCGATATGTGATCGAGGTTCGGTCAAAGTGCCTACGTCCCCGCTTTGGTTCACCAGCACAAGGATTCCACTATGGCTCACTTGGAGCAGCACCATTTATGACCAGGTCAATTAGTGGGGTTGACCTCAACCTACACCTTACAAGGATGGTGCACCTAACTTTCCTAACCAGATCTAAGCCAATCTGAGACTATTCAACAGGGCTAGTCTCCCTCTTTAGGCCCATGCTTGGAATATAACAAATGTATGAAAATTACGTACACGAAAATATGCTTCTTCAACAAGAAGATATGTACTACAATACGCACAATATACTCAATCAATCACACATCAACAATATAGGAATTGTAAGCTCAGTGATGTGTATATGTGCTATCAACACTCAGTAATGTATAGTATCAAATATACTCAAGAGTGTACAAACAAGCTATTTCTTTGAAACAAGATATAACAAATCTCAATTTAGGGTTTCAAAGATGCTGATAAAAATATTCAAAGTAACTCAAAATATTTTCCTTAATGAAATAACCATAAGAGTTGTTTGAAATATAGCTTGTAAAAATCCTTCGCACACAAAAATTATTGCTTTAGGAAATCTTGCAATGACAATGCTAAGATCCTCAAGCTAATGAGTTTTTCCAACACAAGAATTATCAAGTTAAATATGTGGGAAATACTCTTACTTCACTCTAAAAAATCAAACAATCAACAACCACAAAGCTGAGAGTTTTAAGCAATGTAAAATAGAGGACTAGCACAATAAGAACTCTCATAATACTTGGATTGATCACAAGAAGGAGTATGTGAGAGTATTTGAAGTAGTATAAGAAAAATAGGTGATTTGAATTTGAGAGGATTTTTCACTAATGATCTTGCTAATCCTATACTAATTTTCACAAATTTTCCCCTATATATAAAAGTAGGGCAAATTATAACCGTTAAGGATGTGGGGGGAATTATTAATATTGTTTTAAAACCATCAAGAAATATTAACCTTGTTTAACTGTGCTTAACTGCGATACAAATTATTTCAACCCTTGAGTTTCGGGTGGCTGAACGATGGTTCGGTTGCCCGAATGGAGAAAATGAAAAAAGTTAGTTTTTGAAGTTCGGTCGCCTGGGCATGGGTTCGTTTTGTTGAACCAAGGCGATTTCCACACTGTCTGAGATTCGGGTGCCCATTTTGAAGTTCGATTAACTAAACTCATGTGTTCGGTTGCTCGAGGGTATTTTGAACATATAAGTTCGGGCTACCAAGTTGTTGGGAAAGGTCAGATCAGCGGTTAAGTAGCCCTAGGACGCTACGACCAAAATGGTTCGGTCACCCGAAACCAAGTCAACCTTCTGACAGGTCAAGGGTTCGGTCGCCCGAATTCTCTCAACTTTTGCCTATAAGTCAAGTTTTTCTTTAGTTAAATCCCCTTATAGTATAAGTGATTATTAGAATTGTTTTATGTGTATGTGCAAGGACCTAAGGTATTTCTAGTGAATGAGTCAGTGCAACCACACTTCTTGGGGAGAGTGTTGGTATTGGAAGTCGATTAGGCCTGTGGAGAGATGTTGACCACCCCTAGGTCCGGACCAGGCTGTGGTGGGCCAATCGTACTACAAACGAGAATTGTTTTCACTTAACTTGGTAGGCCAACCATGACTAAATCTCGTTTTCGGGCCGCACAACCCAGTCATGTGGGGTGATTACATGGTGGTGATATATGAATATCCACTCAGGTTGGTTCCTCATTACGGACATGATAAATCTATGTTTACATACATGTTGTGTTTCGAACCTAGAAAAACGAATTGAGCACGTACATATTTTTGAGAAAAATCTATGGTTGTAAATGTATATATATATATACAGACATGTTGGGTTTCGAACCTAGAGAAACAAATTAAGCACGTACATATTTTGAGATAAATATATGGTTGTAAATGTGTATATATATGGATATGAGTATAGTTTTCATGATTACTCAGTTAAATTATTTAATAAATGAACGTGTTATGATACATTAAAACTCATGTTACCACACACTGACAATAATTTGTTCCATCTTACTGAGAGGTGTCTCACTCCTTAATTTTTAACATTTCAAGAAATCTAGAGAGACGATCTTAGAGAGCTCCGGGCAGGATTTGTGGTTTTGGGGTTGAAGTTAGTGCCGGTGAGACACTGCTATTTACCTGTGTATGGATATGTTTTATGTATCTTGGGTTGTATAGGTAATTTTGGGAGAGATACTTTTGTATTATGATGGTATTAGTACTCTGGTATACCAAAAACTTTCATTCCCCCCCCCCCCCACAAAATACTCCCTTCTTTATTCTTTTATGGGGTATTTATAGGCACGAGTGTGCACATACCAAAAGGGCCGGTAAAAGGATTTAATGAAGCCTTGGTAGCATGTTCATAGGAAATCGTCTTTGCATGCTTCATATCCCTGCCATAAATGCCCTAGGAAAAGCTCTCTTTTAAAAAAAAAAAATATAATTGGGACCCTTCTCCATGTATAACTTGACTGTGGTCAAAATTGGCTTTGGGTTAAAGTTGGATTTAGGTCGAAGAAGTGATGGGACCCAAAGATCAAGTTATGGTCAAGCCCTATAAATTATGGTATAATTGCATCCTAATTATAAAATTGAGAGTTCAATTGAATTCCAATGAGTGTTGACATCTGAAACCAACAATTAGGTGACAATTTTGAATTTTAATATATATATATATGTGTGTGTGTGTGTGTGTGTGTGTATAATTTCTCATTTACAAATCTTTGGATTCACACATCATGCAAATTTTAAATTTTAAATTTACAATTTTTTTGAATTTTAGAAAAAAAAAAAGGTGGATTTGGGCCATTTGGTCATGTTTTGTGCTTTGGTAAATTGACATCTGGACAAAATATGTTATTAACAACATTTATAAGGTTTTTTATTTTGTTATTTGAAGTATATGTTTATTTAAATTTATTTATTTATCTTATTAGTTTAGATATGCGATACATTGACAACACAAACAAACAAGTCAATTATTCCATAATTTTTTTTAAAAATAAATAATAATAAAAATTCGTCACCATTTAAGTTAATGAAGTATAAACCAAGGAAAAAAAATTATTAGATTAATAAAGACAACATCACCCTAACAAATGTTTGTTATACTATGAAAAAAAAATTATATTAATTAATCATATTGTGTTCGAATAAATTATTAATTCAATTTGTTTATTAGTGGTTACAAAGATATTAATTCAATTATTATTAGTAGTTACAAAAATAAATTGGAAATTTCACAATTTATAGAAAATTAACATTAGGCTAATGCGTTACCTACTCCCTGTGAAGCCCAATGGGCTTTATAGTGTGGTGGCGTAACACAAATATAATGAAATCATTCTTGAGGCTTGACTAACGACTGTATTTTCTTCTCGGTGAATTTGTTTCTTGACTAAATGCATGAAACAAGAAAAAAAAGAAGAAGTAGAACCTATTAATGTTATCTCTTAATAATAAAACATTCAAACAAACAACGAGCACTTCACCTTTTTTCAACACTAAAGGTGACTTGAAAACATCTTAAAATATCAACCATACAAAAAAGTCGTTGAACTTACGATAGTGCAGCTCCAACTATATATATAGTGGCCTTATGATTTTAACTAGTCACCACACTCGATGAGGTGTTGTCCTAGATAGCCAATCGAGCTACATGTTTTATGGGCATGGATATAAGTACTTAGCACATAAAGCTAACATATAGTAGCAATGCTTTATTCTAGTTTAAACACCTAAATTACACAGCTATGCTTTTGGCTAATGGGGCGGATTTCCAATGCCGGGGCTCGGGCCCGGTGTTGTAGGTCTGAAATAATTAGTAGCTGCAAGATTGTGGGCTAAAGGTTGAGAGTGGAGAATAAAGTTTGTGGCTATATGATCTTTCCCCATTTCATTCCCATTGTTGCCAACGTTCTCTGTCTTCATGAATTGCCTTCCTTCAGAAGGCATGATTCCATGATGAATCAAAACTAGTATAAGAAGGAAAGCACAATTGATGCAAGGAAACTTGATTTTGGCCATGATCATTGGGTTGGGCTAGCTAGGGAGAAGTAGTGATAGGTAGAATAGCCCCTTAACTCTCACTGCTTTAGGGATGAAACACTCAATGAGGCCTAAGCTACTTATATACACCTTATGCACACACAAACCCACACGGTCTTGACAAAAAAAAAAAATAATAATAGAGAGAGAGGGAGATGCAATTAATGATAATGTAAACATTGAAATGGACAAGATTTACCTCACGTGCTCTCCATATTTGATTGTATACAAGACCTACAATCGTGACAAACAAAAAGTTTAGTAGCACTCATTGCATGGCTAAAAAATTTTATATGCGTATATACATATAAATTTATTCTCCTATAAATTATTAAAAAAATTTTTCATGTTATATGGTGAGTTTAATTGAATAAGCATGGAGAGATGAAAAATGTTAACTAACATTTCAAGAAGTTTCCAAAAAAAAAAAAACAATCAAAAGAAAACAAAATTTTTATTTGCTTAAATTTAAATTTTGAATTTATATAATTACATTTTAAATTTTGTAGATAATAGAATTAGTATATTGAAATTCTCAAATGTAAAATAAAATTTTTAAATTAAAGTTTATATATATATGTATGCACATGTGCGCTATCAAATTTAACCAAAATTTTGGGGCCAACCAAAATTTAAAATGTACTTTCACCTATCAAAAATTTAAATTTAAAAAAGCATAATTTTTTTTTTTCATTTTATATGTTTGTTTTAGAAAATTTCTTAAAATAATAGCTAATATATTTTTATCAAAGTCATATTTCCATCGAATTTAAAAGCTCCGATTTAACTTATCATATGCAATTCTTAGTCAATAATTCCCAAGTTGTTTAATTAAGTTCATAATCTAAGGTGAAAGTGACTTTAATAATTTACAAGATAATGAAATTTATATAATTCAGTATATTTACAAGAGAATGAAATTAATTTAAAAGTGGAATTATTATAACTAGTATGTTTGGATTCTTAGGTTACGTTTGTTTGCAGAATATCCATTGTAAGAATAATTTAATTTTAGTATGTTAATTACAATTAATATTAGACAAGAAATTTTTTTGTTACTACAAAACAAATAATAATATGAAATATTTTTTGAGTCTATAATACGAAATAGACAAGGAATAACTATTCCTAAATTTTATCATTGGAGTATCTATCACTTTTTTATTACATACTGAATGAAATAATTATGAGTATATATGGAATAACTATTCCCTTAATTCACAAAACTTAAACTATATTTTAACTTATTTCAAGGAGTAACTATTCCACCTAACCAAACAAGCTGTTAGTGATTTCTTTTGTATAAGAGAAAAAGTTAGTATTTTTTTTCTTTTTGGGTTTAACCCTTATTTACGATACTATGTTTTGATGGAAAGATTGAGTTAGTAATTTGTAATAATCGTTTGATATTTTGAAACTAAATAATATTTTAGGCAATACACGCACATGCACATGTGATTTCTTTTTCTTTTTATGCATGCATAGGATTCTACGTTTGTTAACTTTCTCTTTGTCTTGATATTTGTTTAGTTTACTTAATTGATCCATGGGAAAAAACAAATTAAGTTGATTGTCCATTACAAATGTTTTTGCATACAACCAAGGCTTTCAATTGGTTGAATCGAAAATTACTATTTTTCATACTTAATGTGGGCCCTATCCACTTTTGCAATGACATTATTTGCACCTCTCTCTCTCTCTCTCTCTCTCTCTCTCTCTCTCACACACACACACACACACACACACACACACACACACACACACTCACACTAGGGCTGAAAAAATGGGTCATCGGGTCAGGTTTGGGTTGGGTTGTTAGTTAGCGGGGTTTATATGGATTTAAGTTTGAATTGACCTATTTATTAACATATGCATAAAATATCAACCTGAATCCATCTAATTAGTAATGGATCAGAAAAATGTATACTTGTTAAACATATATAAAATTAATAGGAGTTAAATTATTTTTAAGAAGTATTTATTTATCTTTGTTATCTTTAAATTTCACAATATGTGAGTTAATTTTTTTCAAAAAGAAATTATTTTGATTATTTATTATTTTTATCTTTAATATTTTGAAAAATATGATATATTTTTTTTAAAAAATAAAATAACATTTATGGGTTAAATGGGTAACTCATTGGACACATTAATGATTTATAAAGTTACTATCACTTTTATTGTAACTAGCACATATAATGTTGTTAAAAAAAAAAAGGGCGACCTCTCTCAACAATGCCAGCGGAATGAACATTATATAAAGGATCACACATACATGCTTGCAACAAACAAAAAATGGTGATAAAGAGAAAAATTCCGCAACCATAGCAAGATAAAGAGAGTAAAGATAAGTGCAACGACACCAGGAATTACGTGGTTCGGCAAAGCCTACATCCATTGGAGCAATCGACAATAGATTCATTATGAAAATCAAAGTCTCAGAATACAATTAATGATCTTCTTTCCTTCTCTCACCCTATCTTATTCTCTTACTTATCAAAATGTACCCAAAAGAACATATATAAAACAAGACCTCGGAGACTTCCCCCCTACCCCCCCCCCCGAATCCCCAACCGTCACACCATTTACATTCAAAATTCAAATATTTTCTCGCAGCCCAGTGACCACTCATTGACGAAAATAGGGCACTCGTTGACGAGCCAGAGCAGACCACTCCTTGACGAGTCTTTAACTCTGATATTTCCTGGCTCTCGGTGTTTTAGAAGCACTCATCGACGATTGAGTTCTTAAACTCTGATATTTCTTGGCTCTCGGTATTTCATCGTCGATGAGTCTTTACTGCTGCCCTACACCAAGGCCACATCCATATGTTTTTCCTTTTGTTTATAAACTCCCGAAGTATAAGAGCCATACTATAAATAACAATCTCCACCTTGGCGATTATACGCCCCTTAGGGAAACCCGAAAAATATATATGACAGCTCCACCTTGAACTCTGAATGTTCGGTTAAGATCGTATCCCTTCTAGCACTTGGAGACATACACCAAGTCCATGTAACGCTACTTTAACATGCCGATGGTAGCTTCACCTTCTACCATCAACCTCGATATAGTTGTAGATGCAATACCCAAATACTTCACCCTAGGCTTCCAATAAGACCATCCCACGACAGTAAACACAAAAGTTGTTGCAAGCCTTATATTATCAAAGCTCTGCATAATCTTTAACAAAACTAATAATTGACGGTTCACTTTGTTGCCTGCTGAAACACTCCATTACACAATCATGGAGGACCTTTAACATATCCCAGACATCATAGCTCGTCCTTGGGTACCGAGCAGTAGACATTCCATATAGATTCTTCACAGAACTTCCATGAGATAGCAAACAAAAATCTCCTTGCAGTTCCGTCCATAAAGCCACCCTGAGATAACATCAATTTCCCTATAGCTCTATCCACAAAGCCACCCTGAGATAACACCAATCTCCCTGTAGCCTTGTCTACAAAACCACCTTCAGATAATACCAATCTTCCTGTAGTTTTTTTTTTTCTAGCAAATCGGCAAACCAAGACCCATTTTGGTTGTACCCAACATATTCATGTCAAAAAATTTCAATTGAGTATCTAACATATTAGCCTCAGTCAAAGCCTTTCCAGCCAATAACATGTTATTCACACACAACATATACATCACTCCACGACATCCAATCCCCCTCTTCCACACTGGAAGCCTCACCAACTCACACACCTAAGTAGTGGTCTGATAGTACACATAAGCCCATCGTGATCCTGCCGTTCTCCTGAGTTGAAAACTCCCTACAATATTAACTATGTCATCTCTGCTCTGAGTCTGTTGCTCCACTTGCATCACATGCCCATTCATACTGTGATACTATTTATTTGATATAGAACTCCCCGCATTTCTTCCTTAAGTCCTTAACCCCACCTAAATAACATGATTGTTGCTACTGCGGTTTTCTAGCATTTGTTTCTCTTCCTTTACCTGAGTATGATGCCTATGATTTCAACAAAAAAATTCATGTCCTTGATCACCCCTTTGTGTGTCATAGGATCACCCAATTTGCACCGACTTTTCGTATGACCCAGAAAGATGTATTGTCCGGGCACAACACCAAGCCTAGATTCTCCATCATTAGAATGTAGCACCAGTGGACATCCACTCACATCCAAGTAGTCTACCGCAAAACCTGCTCACCATTAACCTGCAACTTTTCCATCTAATGATACTTTTAATGATCGGTCACATGAGAAATGCGCCATACTCACTGATTTCACCAAAAAGCACCTTGCAGGCCTTGCATATAAACTGCCCTGCTCACAAAACTTTTTGAACAAAACCAACGTACTCAACCCCAATGTTTGACTTGAGAATCTCTCACTCGGTCTGGTTCTCCACTTCAGCCACTACATGAAGTACACCAAGACCCTTCGTGATAAACCCACGAAATACATATGTCTATCCCTTGATACTATCATCATTGGTTCTAAAATATTTGAATACATGTAGTCACCCATATGCTCTAACCGCATATGCCACAAGAAACCTGACTCAAACTCAATAGTTGCAACTCCTCCTAGAACTATAACATCCCGTAGTGCAAAGATTATTCTCACTACTTTATCCCCTTTCATCACTATCAAGTTACCATACGTTTTCATTTCCCCACATTCAGAATCCTAACAATATCCATTACAATCTAAAATTTTAATTGAAAAAACCATTCTTCCTTAGATCTGATTCATGTTTTGCAACACATATGACTTTTACAACACCATCATACATTTTTATTTTGACATTTCCAATAACAAATATTTTGCATGAAATATCACTTTCCATCAAAATATAATCAGTATAAACTGACTTGTAGATGTCAAACCATTTTCTAGGATGAAAGCATCCGGTGTCTAAGATTCAAGAATCACCCATGAGGCACTCTGAACCCGATGAAACACAGAACATATCTCTAAAACTACATTCTTAGTCTTTCTCCACTACACTTACATATTTTGACGAACCCCTAGACATATATTGGCATTTCTGTTTTTACCAAACAAATGCCCGATAATTCTCATCCATGACGTGATACAACACGTCCTTAGTCAAACAAGGACAAATGATTGCTCCCAATTCATTCAAAGTTGTTGCATACATGCCATCTAGTTGAAATTCTGTATAAACTTTAATAATCCAAACCCAAAAAATAAAAGTAAACAAATAACAGTGTTAGCTTTGGTGCAATCCCAAGAGGGGTGGTGAATTGGAGATTTAAAAATTTTTCCCTAGGTCAACTAATCTCGCAGCAGTATTACACAACCTAGGGTTTTTCTATGCAATCATGAATAAAACATACACGTGCGGTAATATAAAGTGCGGAAAAAATAAATAGCACACGCGATATGTGATCGAGGTTCGATCAAAGTGCCTACGTCCCTGCTTTGGTTCACCAACACAAGGATTCCACTATGGCTCACTTAATGGGTGGAGCGGCACCATTTATGACCGGGTCAATTAGCGGGGTTGACCTTAACCTACACCTTACCAGGATGGTGCACCTAACTTTCCTAATTGGGTCTAAGCTAATCTGGGACTATTCAACAAGGCTAGTCTCCCTCTTCAGGCCCATGCTTGGAATACAAAAAATGTATGAAAATTTACGTACCCAAAAATATGCTTCTTCAACAAGCCGATATGTACTACAATACGCACAATATACTCAATCAATCACACATCAACAATATAGGAATTGTAAGCTCAGTGATGTGTATGTGTGCTATCAACACTCAGTAATGTATAATATCAAATATGCTCAAGAGTGCACAAACAAGCTATTTCTTTGAAACAAGATATAACACATCTCAATATTCAGATTAGGGTTTCAAAGATACTGATAAAAATATTCAAACTAAGTCAGAAGATTTTCCTCAATGAAATAAGCACAAGAGTTGTTTGAAATATAACTTGTAAAAATTCTTTGCACACAAAAATTATTGCTTTAGGAAATCTTGCAAAGACAATGTTAAGATCCTCAAACTAATGAAGTTTCCCAACACAAGATTTATCAAGTTAAATCTATGGGAAATACTTTTGCTTCACTCTTAAAAATCAGACAATCAACAACCACAAAGATGAGAGTTTTAAGCAATGTAAAATAGAGGACTAGCATAATAAGAACTCTCATAATACTTGGATTGATCACGGGAAGGAATATATGAGAGTATTTAAAGTAGTATAGGCAAAATAGGCTATTTGAATTTGAGAGGATTTTTCACTAATGATCTTGCTAATCCTACCCTAATTTTCACAAATTTTCCCCTATATATAGAAGTAGGGCAAATTATAACCGTTAAGGACATTGGGCAAATTATTAATATTGTTTTAAAACCATTAAGAAATATTAATCCCGTTTGACCGTGCTTAACTGCAATACAAATTATTTCAACCCGAGAGTTTCAGGTGGCCGAACTAGGGTTTGGTCGCCTAAACAGAGACAATGAAAAAATTTAGTTTTTGAAGTTCAGTCGCCTGAGCATGGGTTTGTTTTGTTGGACCAAAGCGATTTCCACATTGTTTGAGATTCGGGTGCCCGTTTAGAAGTTCGGTTAACCAAACTCATGTGTTTTGTTGCTCGAGTGTATTTTGAACGTATACGTTCGGGCTTTCGAGTTGTTAGGAAACGTTAGATTAGTGGTCCGGTCGCCCTAGGATGCTATGGCCAAAATGGTTCGGTCGCCCGAAATCAAGTCAACCTTTTGACCGGTCAAGGGTCCAGTCGCCTGAATCCTCACAACTTTTGCCTATAAGTCATGCTTTCCTCCAGTTAAATCCCTTGATTTTATAAGTGATTATAAGAATTATTTTATGTGTATGTGCAAGGACCTAATGTCTTTCTAGTGAATGAGTTAGTGCAACAACACTTATCGGGGAGAGTATTGGTATTGGAAGTTGATTGGGCCTGTAGAGAGATGTTGACCTCCCCTGGGTCCGGACCAAGTTGCAGTGGGCCAATCGTACTACAGACAAGAATTTTTTTGACTTAACATGGTAGGCCAACCATGGCTAAGTCTCACATTTGGGCCGCACAATCCGATTATGTGGGGTGATTACATGATGGTGATATACGAATATACACTCAGGTTGGTTCCTCATTACAGACATGATAAATGTCCGTTTACAAACATGTTGGGTTTCAAACCCAGAGAAACGAATTAAGCACGTACATATTTTTGAGAAAAATATATGGTTGTAAATGTGTGTGTGTGTATATATATATATGAATATGAGTACAGTTTTCATGATTACTCAGTTGAATTATTTAATAAATGAAGGTGCTATGATACATTAAAACTCATATCACCACACACTGACAATAATTTATTTCGTCTTACTGAGAGGTGTTTCACTCCTTAATTTTTAACATTTCAAGAAATCTAGAGAGACGAGCTTAGAGAGCTCTGGGCAGGATTAGTGGTTTTGAGGTTGAAGTTAGCGTCGGTGAGACACTGCTACCTATATATGTATAGATATGTTTTATGTACCTCGGGATGTATAGGTGATTTTGGGAGGGTTGATTTTGTATTATGAAGGTATTAGTACTCTGGTATATCAAAAGTTCTCATTTCCCCCCCCCCCCCAAATGCTTCCTTCTTTATTCTTTTATGGGGTATTTATTGGCACGAGGGTGTGACGACCTGATTAATTTTAAAAAATATATATATATATATATATATATATATATTTCCATAGTATAATACAATATCGCAAAACTCGGCAGGTCATAATCCACCTGGACCCGTGGGTACCTGAGATATATTATAACACATAACGGAAGCCTAAGCAGCAGAAAAACATACAATCACAATATCATAAATACAAAAACATCCATCACAATGCCATAAATACCAGAGTCACTATATCCACTGTATTTCAGTATACACATCCCAAAAACAAGATCTAGGGACATTTCCCACCAAAATCCGTGTCCCTACTAAACTTACCCTTCAAAGAGGGTAGATAAACAACACTAGATCAGCGGGGCTTTTCTCGCTCTCCTATTAGGGGCTTCTGAAAAGTTTATAAAATTTTGGAGTGAGACACCTCTCAGTAAGGGAAATAAACTAATACTAGTGTGTGGCAACATGAGTATTCCGTGTTATACATATACCATACAGAACATATTCAGTAAACTATTATTTCAAATATGGGAAAACATATATATCATCAAAATATGGCAGAACATACTGCATTTTCATAAACATATATCATCTCATATAATAATAATACCAAAACATTCCTGGAAGGTTAGCTGGCTGTTGTCATGTATTACCCTCACATGACTAGGTTGTGTGGCCTGAAGGCGGGACCTGAGAATGGTTGGTTGATCACTGCAAAGTCAAAAGTACAGTCTGTAAGTCTGATGGGTCTGCCAGACCTGGTCCATACACCAGGGGCGCTCATACACTTCTTAAAACCACATCGACCATCCAATCTCACACCACTCCATACAACGGCGTTAACACAAATATCATGATCAAGATGACTATGGACACATAGTAATGGTACCGTGTAAGTGCTAGCCTAGACCAAGCCAACTAGGTTCTGATATCATATAACATATAATGAAATTGTGATACATGGATATCTCATATCATTAATCATCAAATCAATCATATCATTTTGCTTATATATATATATCATGAAAATTATCAGGCCGTATGTCAGTATTTCACATTTTACCATAGCTTGACCCGTATACCGGCAAATCATATCCATAGCACAGCCCGTACGCTGGCAAATCACATCCATAGCTCGGCCCATACGCTGGTAAATCATATACATAGCTCAGCTCGTACACTGAAAAATCTCATCCATAGCACGACTCGTACGCTGACAAAATATATCCATAGCTCAGCCCGTACATTGGCAAATCATACACATAGCATGGTCCATACGGCGGAAAAACATATAAAAATCTCAGCCTGTACGCCGATTTTCCATTATAAAAATCCGTATCATTAACACATTCCCAGAACACAATTTTTTCATAACAATTTCTACTCATGCCACTCTAAACATATTTTTCGTATATTTACGTACCATCATTTTCAATAGTATTTCCCCAAATATAAATCATATATGAATACATTTATTTCCTTGAAATCAAATGCTATAATATTATACATACTTTTCATAAAATGTTAGCTTAGTTTATCCCCTTACCTGAGCCCTGAAAAGCCCCTAAATCAAACACTCTTACACCCGCGAGGTTCCCTATTGAACACCTTAAAAATGGAATTTCTCTGAACTAAAGTTTAGTATTTCTACGCGTACAACACTTTATACAACTATCAAAAGTCCAAATATTGAGTAGAAAGGCTTACCCTGGATTTGGGATGGTTTCCACCTCAGCCC
Organism: Malania oleifera; assembly: GCF_029873635.1. Classification (NCBI taxonomy): domain Eukaryota; kingdom Viridiplantae; phylum Streptophyta; class Magnoliopsida; order Santalales; family Ximeniaceae; genus Malania; species Malania oleifera. The sequence continues at coordinate 14,773,924 of NC_080419.1, forward strand.
CACCAACGATTTGCTCCAGCAGATTTGCAGAGAACTTTCCCAGGAGCATCGTGGTGGTTTCAGATCCTCGAACAAGCAAAAATCTAGCCCAAAATCAAAGAGAGAAGGGGGAAGAACCGAAGGATGAGAGAGAGAGAGAGAGAGAGAGAGAGAGAGAGAGAGAGAGAGAGAGAGAGAGAGAGAGAGAGATCTTGTGCAGGAAATGAGCTAAAAAATCCCTGTCGCGACGTCCCGGGAGCGCGCGTGCCCCGAGCGACGAAATTAAAAATCAATTTTAATATGGTGTGGAAAAACATGGTGTATCGGAGTCGCCACTAACCTTTAGTGCAGTTAGAACACATGATTATTACCCCGTTAGGGGTAGAATCGGTCTACATTACCAGAGTTGGGCTCGGGAGTTCGGTTACGCGAGGGGAAGGTACAAGCACTCCCTACACGCCCGTTCTTACGAACGGTACCTAATTAATTTGAAATTATCCCTAAGTTAATCTAATAAACCTTTACATTACTCCTTTTTATGAAATTATAATTATACATGAAAAATAAAGAAATAAATAAATATATACATATATTCCCTCAGAGCTTAAGGTACGTGATGCCCGAAGGCTCATACCCCCGCAATAAAATCATAGGGATAAAAAAAAAAAATCAAAAATAATCATAATAATAAAATAATAACAAGTTAATATAAATACTAAAAATATCACAATTAAATATATGTATACTTCAAAATAGAATAAGGAGAGTAATAATAATAATAATAATAATAATAATAATAATAATAATAATAATAATAATAATAATAACAATAGTAATAAATACAATAATAATACTAATAATAGAAATATTAATAGTAGTAATAATAAATAATAATAGTAATAACAATATTAATAATGGTAAAGATGATACGTACATAGAATATTATGGAAATACAATAATTCAACTATGGAAATAATTAATAAATATATCAACATGGAAACAAGATTATGGAAACAACTCAGACTACAAAGATATTATGCAAGCATATACAAGTATGATATGGAAACATAGAAAAACCTAAAATTGAAACACAATAATAATATAAAAATATGTATGCTAATATACACTCGAATGCGCATGAATATGCAAATAATTATATAAGGCAATCACAATAATAATACCAATATACAAACTATACACAACAGGAATGTGCATTCAAAATAACATAAATATACAAATATAAAAGACAATAATAATAATCACATAAATATGAAAAAAAAATATATACATATATATATAATAAAATAAATATGCAACATAATAATATGAAAAATAAATATACAACAAGATAAGCACACAATACAATGATATGCATAATAAATGTACAATAAAATAAACATGCATCGCAACAATATAATTATGCAAAATAAATACACAATAAAACAAGCATGATAATATTAACATGGCAACGATATTAAAGTATACAACAAGAAAAATATATCATGAATACTAAACATTAAATAATGAAACATAATAAAGAAAGAAAAAAACAAAAAAAAAGCTAAAAAACATCATCATCTCAATACCTAATCCTAAATAGTACAATACCAATTAAATATATATGTATACATTTACACACACATAACACAACAACAATTGTACAATAATATTAAATATTTAATATATACGAGGAATACAAATATATGATCTTTAAACACAAACTCTGACGATTAATATCTCATAACAGTAATAAATTTATAAATACGACAAGAAACGATATAAACATGAATATCAGCTAAAAAGTCTCACCACAATATTACGTATGTAACAAATACGATAAAAATTTAAACTTTAAATATTAGAACAAGTTCTTACAATAAAAATTCTATGATAATAATAATACAACAATTAATACAACACAAGTAAAATCAAAATAATTACGTTAATACAATTAATATAATAATAATCATATGCAAGCAATTTACTAATAACAATATACAAATAACAATAGCAATAAAACTTAACTAAATAATAATAAATGACAATCAGTGTGTATGTGCATATACAGCATGCATAAATAAATAAGAACAAAATTTCCACTTTATAAACTGAACCTATATATCTATATATATATATATATATATATATATATATATATATATATATATGTATATTCATGTTTGTGTGTGTGTGTATAGACAGCCGTGCAAAGGTGCTTACAGAGGGAGGCTGAGGGATGGAGCAGGGATCGGAACAGGACCGGAGACGAAGACCGGCGCACGGTCGCCGGGAGCTGTGACGGCGGGTATCACCAGAGTGTTGCAGCGATCTGGAAGCTGCTGGTGGGCTGTGGACTTCTCTGCGGCCTGCTGGAGGAGACTCGGGTGCTGCCGGAGAACTGGGGTCGGTGGCCGCTGTTGGTGCTCGTGATGGCTGGGGGGAGTGGCGGTGATGGTGACACCGTGCGGGGTTACAAGATATGAAGAGTGGCCGTGAGCAGGGAGCCGCAACAGGAAATCTTCTTCTGCTGGTGCGGCTGTGGAGGATGGTCGGTGCAGGGGGTTCTCGGCTGCAGTTGGTCGGAGTGATTGCGGAGGGCGAGGGAGTGGTGCTGAGAAGAGGATGGATGGGAGGCTGGGTGAAGAGGGTGGCAGGCAGTGCTGTGGTGGAGGCGGCGGTATTGGTTGTGCAGGTTCGCGGAGAAAGATATGGAGGAGGCTGTAGAGGAGTTGCAGAGCTGTGCGCGATGAGGGATGATGGAGAGATGGGTGTGTTGCAGGGGCTCGGCTGTTTGTGGTGGAAGGGAGCAAGAGGATGAGGGAGGCTGGGGAGACGAAGAAGAAGATGGATTTTTTTTCTTTGGTCTTTTGCTTTTTTTTTTTCTTTTTGGCCTCTGTGCCGTTATGGTAATAATGAAAATAGTAATAGTAATAATAATTATTGTAATAATAATAATAAAATCAATAAGGTAATAATAATAATAATAATAAATAATTGTAGTAAAAGTAAAAATAATAAAGATACTATCAATAAAATAATAATAATAAGACTAGTAATAATAATAATACTAATAGTAATAGTAAAAATGACAATAATAAAATAATAATAATAATAATTATAGCAAAAAATAAAAATAAAAATAAAAATGAAGTAATAATAACAATGTAAATAATAATAATAATAATAATAATAATAATAATAATCATATCGGGCCTGGGTAAAAATGGGGTGTCTACAGCTGCCCCTCTTTGTAGGCTTCGTCGCTTCAAAGTAAAAGTAGGAATTCTCCTACGTTATTTGAAGCAACAAGCCTGCAAAGATAAAAGACACTGATTTTGGACTAGGCCCAATGTAACAAAAGAGACCAAAATGATTTGTGAAAACCGATTTGCATGTATGCTTGAGGGTCCATGAGAATGACTTGTGTCGAGTGTAGGAACCCGAGCTATAGTTCAAGGATGGGGACTTGCACCAGGGGTAGGAACCCGAGCTATAGTTCATGAAGGGTCAATAAGGTGGGACCGTGGATGGTCAATAAGGTGGGACTGCGAATGGTCAATAAGAGTGGGACTGCAAAGGGTCAATGAAGGATGGGACCGTGATAGGTCAATAAGGTGGGACCGCGAAGGGTCAATAAGGTGGGACCGCGAAGGGTCAATAAGAGTGGAACCGCAAAGGGTCAATAAGGCGGGACCACGATAGGTCAATAAGAATGGGACCGTGATAGGTCAATAAGGTGGGACCGCGAAGGGTCAATAAGGTGGGACCGCGAAGGGTCAATAAGAGTGGAACCGCAAAGGGTTAATAAGGTGGGACCGCGATGGGTTAATAAGGTGGGACTGCGATGGGTCAATAAGAATGAGACCGTGATAGGTCAATAAGGTGGGACCGCGAAGGGTCAATAAGGTGGGACCGCGATGGGTCAATAAGAATGGGACCATGATAGGTCAATAAGGTGGGACCGCGAAGGGTCAATAAGGTGGGACCGCGATGGGTCAATAAGAATGGGACCGTGATGGGTCAATAAAAATGGGACCGCGAAGGGTCAATAAGATGGGACCGTGATAGGTCAATAAGGTGGGACCGTGAAGGGTCAATAAGGTGGGACCGCGATGGGTCAATAAAAATGGGACCGTGATAGGCCAATAAGGGGGGACCGCGATGGGTCAATAAGAATGAGACCGCGATGGGTCAATAAGGTGGGACCGTGATGATCCAGCCATGGGACACAATGATGGCTTGCTTCGAATGTAAGAATCCGAGCCGTAGGGACATGATGATCCAGCCATGGGACACAATGATGGCTTGCTTCGAATGTAAGAATCCGAGCCGTAGGGACGCGATGATCCAACCATGGGACACAATGATGGCTTGCTTCGAATGTAAGAATCCGAGCCGTAGGGACACGATGATCCAGCCATGGGACACATGATGGCTTGCTTCGAATGTAAGAATCCGAGCCGTAGGGACACGATGATCCAGCCATGGGACACAATGATGGCTTGCTTCGAATGTAAGAATCCGAGCCGTAGGGACACGATGATCCAGCCATGGGACACATGATGGCTTGCTTCGAATGTAAGAATCCGAGCCGTAGGGACACGATGATCCAGCCATGGGACACAATGATGGCTTGCTTCGAATGTAAGAATCCGAGCCGTGGGGACACGATGATCCAGCCATGGGACACAATGATGGCTTGCTTCGAATGTAAGAATCCGAGCCGTAGGGACACGATGATCCAGCCATGGGACACAATGATGGCTTGCTTCGAATGTAAGAATCCGAGCCGTAGGGACACGATGATCCAGCCATGGGACACAATGATGGCTTGCTTCGAATGTAAGAATCCGAGCCGTAGGGACACGATGATCCAGCCATGGGACACAATGATGGCTTGCTTCGAATGTAAGAATCCGAGCCGTAGGGACACGATGATCCAGCCATGGGACACAATGATGGCTTGCTTCGAATGTAAGAATCCGAGCCGTAGGGACACGATGATCCAGCCATGGGACACAATGATGGCTTGCTTCGAATGTAAGAATCCGAGCCGTAGGGACATGATGATCCAGCCATGGGACACAATGATGGCTTGCTTCGAATGTAAGAATCCGAGCCGTAGGGACGCGATGATCCAGCCATGGGACACAATGATGGCTTGCTTCGAATGTAAGAATCCGAGCCGTAGGGACACGATGATCCAGCCATGGGACACAATGATGGCTTGCTTCGAATGTAAGAATCCGAGCCGTAGGGACACGATGATCCAGCCATGGGACACAATGATGGCTTGCTTCGAATGTAAGAATCCGAGCCGTAGGGACACGATGATCCAGCCATGGAACACAATGATGGCTTGAGCCGTAGGGACACGATGATCCAGCCATGGGACACAATGATGGCTTGCTTCGAATGTAAGAATCCGAGCCGTAGGGACACGATGATCCAGCCATCTCAACCAGTAACAAGGTGTGAAAGCAAAGTTTGGAAAATGATACTCTATTTGGAAAATGCTCTTGGGGTAAAGTCTGAATGTCAATGAATGAATCCCCTTGTCTTTGGGATCTGTTGCCCTAGTTTCAAAATAAATCAATGTGTGTACGGGGTCAACTTGCCCCAATTTTCCAAGTAAATCAATGTGTGCTTGGGGTCAGTTACCCCAGCTCATAATTAAACACAACAGAATCTCTCCATCAAGGATGTCAAATAATCATTCAAAAGCTCAAGATAAGTGTGAAGGGTGCTCTATTGCTGCTTGTGATGCTAGAATGCAATGATATGCTGCTATATGTATGCATGTTGCTAACTTATAATGCAATGATATGTTGCTATTAATATGCATGTTACTAACTTGTGATTATATGTTTGTATTTTTATTTTTTGTGTAATGTATGAAACGCACAATGGCAATGCATGAGATGTATGGTAATGCGTGAAATGCATGACAATGCATAAGATGCATGGTAATACATAAAATGCATGAGATGCGTGAAACTGCATGATAATACATGGAATGCATGAGATGTGTGGTAATGTGTGAAATATAGGGTAATGCATGAAATGCATGGCGATGCATAAGACATATGATAATGCGTGAAATGCATGACAATGCATAAGATATATGGTAATGTATGAAATGTAGGTATGACGATGCATAAGATGTATGGTAATGCGAGAAATGCAGGGCAATGCATAAGATGTATTACCATACATGAAGTGTAGGTAATGCATGCAATGGATGACAATGCATGCATGAAATGCATGACAATGCATGAGATGTATGGTAATGCAAGGAATGCATGGAAACGCATGAAATCTTAGGTGATGCATGAAATACATGGCAATGCATGAGATGTATGGCAATGCATGGAATGCATGGCAATATATGGATTTTAGGGAATGCATGAAATGTATGACGATGCGTGAAATTCGGGGTAATGCATGACAATGCATGAATCTTTTCTCCCAATGACCTCATCTTTGGTCTCTACATGAGATTCGCCACATTTGAATGGATTTGTAACCGATCTTAGTTTAATTTTCTTTATTCATCCGGTCATGAAAGTGATTGACTCAACTCAAAAATCACAAAATCTGCCCCAGTTGAATGGACCTACAGCTGATCCTAACTTTGATTTCTTATTCCAATCTGATAAGAAAGTGCTTGAATGGGACCTACTGAGACTCAACTCGGAATTTGCCCCAGTTAAATTCATCTGCCACCGATCTTGACTCTATTGTTGGATCCCATAACATTTGCCTTAGTTTGACTGCTCTTTCTCCACAAGGATCTCTTTTATAGAAATTTCTGGTGATTCTGAAACTCTTTGACTATCCATCTCCTTTTAATGCTCTAAAGAATAAGAAAGGTTCCTTTTTCTTTTTTTTTTTTTTTTTTTTTTTTTTTTTTTTTTTTTTTGTACGGAACGAGGAATGATTATGCAACTATGACATCAACTTGCTAAATCAAAAGGCCATCTGCACAAAATAAATGTTTTACCATGTTTCAATGCTATCATAGGAAAAATTCATACCAGTATTCAAAAGTCGTATAACGTTGATTTCCCAGCCTAGATGATTGTCCTTCTTTTCAACTGTCCCTGTTTCATCAACCCATGCTTTGATCTCAAGATGGTCTTTAAGACTCGGGACGAAACGTAGGCTTAAGGATGTAGGATTTCAGAATAAAAGGGAAACTAAGGCTCAAAAATACCACCCCAAATAATGTTTTATGCTCCCAGTTCGAGTTGAGGCGTTTTGCAAGATATTGACCGAACTTGTTATTTAAACAAGCTGCCTACGTACCTTTTCAGGATCAGGTCATTACGTAGTTCAGACTCAACATTGAGTCTGACAAATCTTTCAAGACAATAATGTATACCAATCTGGTCAGGACTTTCATTAGGACCGTAATGTAGGCTAAGGATATGGGTTAAAGAAGAAAGGAATTACATAAGGCTCAAAATCATCAATATCATCAGGGTAATTTGGTCAAAGATCACATATGTAGTAAGTCCCTTATTCTCTTTTCTTCTTCCTTCTACTTTTCTTCTTTCTTTTTTCCTTTTAATCTTCTTTTCCTTCTTTTACTGCAACTTTCACTTTTTCTTTTATAAAGGAAACTTGACTTCTTTTTCATTTGAATTTCAATTGGGACCAATCTTTTAAAAAACTGCCCCAGAATGGGGTGTGATCCTTCAATAGGTTAATCAAGAAATGAATCTTTCAGGATCAAAAGGGATTGGCAAGGGATTTCTTCTTTGACTTTTGGGTAACAGAATAATGGCCTGCCATCCTTTTGGTAATAACTATTGTCTCAAATGATTTGCCAAACGCTAAGGGACCCAAACCCAGGTTAGCTTTTTGGTAATCTAACTTTTAAGAAAAAGCTGGTTTAACATTCAGGCTCAATTTGGTTAACAAATGGTAAATCTTTGTTTGGGTTCTTTTTAGGGATAACTGGTCGGCCAAAGAGGGCCATCCATCATTTGATCAAAACATGAGTGATTAATAGATAGGAAATTATTAGAACAGTGCAGCCACTTCGTTGAATTCCTTGGAAGGTAAGATGCTTCTTCATAACATTTGAATTCAATGATTGTTTCATCCTTTACATCTCTTTCTAACTCATGAACACTGGCAATATTACTTTCCCTATTTCGGCATGAAACATAAGCAAACAGAATTTGGCAATTGGACTCATGATGCAAGTGAGATAACGAAATGCATGACTCATTTTATTGAATATAGAAACTATTCCGAGACACAAGCGTCCACGGATTACAAAAAGCAAATAACAACGGAAAACAAAAGAACATCAACTAAGAAGGATTAGATAGTCAAAAGTTCGGTACTCCATCACTTTAGCCTTGGTGGACAACGACTGAAACCATTGATTTAGGAACCTCCCTGATATGTTAACCACTTCCTTCCTCGTGTTTGGGCAAAGGATTCCCCTGGACTCCCGGTTGCTTGTCATCAAAAGCTAACCATCCTGCATCTCTTAACGACTGCACCTTATGCTTGAAAGCCCAACAACGGTCAATGGTATGGCCGGGAGAGTTAGCATGGTACTCACAGCGAACCCCAGGGTCATACCACTGTGGTGGAGGGTTCGCAACGGGCGTCCCAGGGATCGCAGATACCATCCCCTTTTCCCGCAGCTGAGGAAATAATTCGGCATATGTCATGGGAATGGGGTCCACCCTTCGGAAGTTTCTGGTCACAAACCTGTCTTGTGTTTGCTGATTCGGCGGACCAGAGTGAACAATCTGGGATCTTGTGCCTGTATGCATCGTTTGATTTACCATGGGCTCAAAACCAGAGTTTCTATTGGGCCATTGGTTCCCACCTCTAGCATACTGATTCTTCCAATTAAACTGCCCCTGTATCATTCGAATCTCTTCCTCTTTCTTCCTATTAGTCCACCTTTTGCCTAAGCCAGTTTCCGAGCCATTATCCTTAACTAGGCCTGCCTTGATATCGCCTTCAATCCTTCCTCCCGCAGCCACAATATCCATAAAATCATGGGGAGTTGCTCCCCGAAGGTGCGTACGGTAGGGGTCTTTTAATGTGCTCACGAACAAGGAGATGGCCTCTCGGTCACTCACCGGGGGGTCCACTTGGATCGACATATCCCTCCACCTATAAGCATATTCTCTGAATGTTTCGGTGGACTTCTTCTCCATTTCTTGCAGAGTCATTCGATCAGGTGCCATTTCCGTCACGTGGCGATAGTGAGTGATAAAGGCACTAGCCAAGTCCTTCCAAGTGCGGACCCGAGCCTTATCTTGTTGAATGTACCAACGGATGGCGGACCCGGTCAAACTGCTTTGAAAGCAATGCATCATTAGCTTTTCATCATCCGAGTAAGCGGCCATTGCTTGGCAGTACATCACTAAATGTGTTCGAGGGCACCGGGTCCCGTCAAACTTTTCAAAGTCTGGCATTTTAAACTTCGGCGGCAGGATGACTTTCGGCACCAAGCAAAGGTCATTTGGATTAACTGAATCGAAAGTATTAGAACCTTCCATTGCTTTTAAACGTTCTTCTAATACGTCGCAGCGACGCTCAGCCTCAGATTTGCTTATTCCCATATCAGACGGTGCTAACGGAGGAGTTCCTACCACTGGGAACCCCTGTGCTGGCATAGCAGGGATGAAAGGAGGCATATTTGGCGGTGGACCCCCCATGACACCAGACGGTGGAATTGATGTTTGTCCATGATCAGGGGTGAACCCTGGGGGATGAGCGGGGTCCACATCTACTTCGGGATCAACATGCACTGCCTTTCCCTTGTTCATCAGTAACTCCAGAACCTTACTTATCTTGTCATTTATCTCTTCTTGTCCTTGTTCTAGACCCAGGACTCTATTTTCCAATTGTTCACTCATTTCTCTCGCTCTTCGCCTGGTATTGTACTGATGCGTGGTGGTCTCAATTATTGCTTTATATTACTTAAACCACCTCTTTGATTAGGAGCTGAAAACCAACAAACTTCCTTTTAGAATCGTGGATGCAAGGTATGAATGCATGGATGCAATGTATGTTTGTGCATGGATGTAACTAGTGCAATTACACATACAAATAGAGATATGAACATGCATGTGACCTAGCGTGCATGACTATGTATGAAATGAGATGCATGAATATGATGTCCTAAATTACTACTTAGCCAAAATTCTAGAAAAATCCCACTAATGAAACGGATCAAGATTAACATAATCATTGATGGGCTACGATTTCAATTCAATTTCTCCCTTACCCATTCATTTCCTTGATGAGGGTCTATGTACCTCAGATTCTATAAAGGGTCAAGTTATGTTCTGAGGTTGGGGTTGACTCAGGCTAGTCAACCCACTGGATTTGTTCAATACGGGCTTGTGGACTTTAGTGTGCACTTAGGCCTCAAGTATTTTAAAATATGGGCTTCAATATACTTCATGATGGGATCAGGCCCTAATTTTAAAAGGATTTGGGCTTGGATTGTTTAGAAAATATGGGCCTGGATTTTTAGGGTAATAAGGCCGAAGCCCATTTATGGAAATCTGGATTTGACCCATTTTGAAAATCAGGCCTGGACCGAGTTTTTACTTAGGAAAAGGTTGGGCCTATACTTGTTTTTTCTCAAAAAAATTGGGCCCGAGTTACTTGAAAAGGGTTGGGCCAACCCATATTTTAAAATGCTTGGGCCAAGTGCTTCATTATTTTTTTTTGAAAGGATGGGTCTTGGTCTCATTATTGGGCTTTTTTCAGAATCCTAACTAAGTAGTATGTATGTCTAAATGTATGTCAAATGCATGATATAATACAAAGTATTTCACATATATGCAACACACTATTCATGGAGAAGGATGTGGCTCCTGTCCCAACCTAGGGTAGGTACGTATGTATAGGGTTCTTCATGGCTCTACCCTAGTTAAGGAAGACTATAGACAAGTATGTGTGGGTAGGTTCTAACCCTATTGACAAAGGGTTCCCAGTTTGGAATTTCATCCTCCCCCATAGGGGTCCGAATAAAACCCGCACTGAGTGGAGTGGTTCGCGGGTCCCATCAAGCTCTGCCACGAAGGGACCGACGCTATTACACTCCTATCTAGTCCTAGTAAGGAAAGCTCGGGTATAGAGCGTGAGAGTGTGTGAATTCAATTTTTTAACCTAATCCCGCTATCCCCACATTTATTCACATGCTATAAACAATATGGAAACAAGATATCTACCATTAATATATATATTCAAAAGATAAGGAAACACAATATATGCAATTAATATGTTTATTCACAAAAATTTGGAAACAAAAAATAAGGAAACAAATTTTTTTTTTTTTTAATTAATTAAGGTTATTTACAAATTATGGAAGTAAAATATTTACAATTAATCAAAGTTATTTACAAATTAAAATATTCACAAAATAAGGAGTAATTAAAAGATTTATTAAATTAGAACTTAGGATAATTTCTAATTAATTAATGGCTCGACTCTCTATGTCCCCAGCGGAGTCGCCAAGCTGTCGCGACGTCCCGGGAGCGCGCGTGCCCCGAGCGACGAAATTAAAAATCAATTTTAATATGGTGTGGAAAAACATGGTGTATCGGAGTCGCCACTAACCTTTAGTGCGGTTAGAACACATGATTATTACCCCGTTAGGGGTAGAATCGGTCTACATTACCAGAGTTGGGCTCGGGAGTTCGGTTACGCGAGGGGAAGGTACAAGCACCCCCTACACGCCCGTTCTTACGAACGGTACCTAATTAATTTGAAATTATCCCTAAGTTAATCTAATAAACCTTTACATTACTCCTTTTTATGAAATTATAATTATACATGAAAAATAAAGAAATAAATAAATATATACATATATTCCCTCAGAGCTTAAGGTACGTGATGCCCGAAGGCTCATACCCCCGCAATAAAATCATAGGGATAAAAAAAAAAATCAAAAATAATCATAATAATAAAATAATAACAAGTTAATATAAATACTAAAAATATCACAATTAAATATATGTATACTTCAAAATAGAATAAGGAGAGTAATAATAATAATAATAATAATAATAATAATAATAATAATAATAATAATAATAATAATAATAACAATAGTAATAAATACAATAATAATACTAATAATAGAAATATTAATAGTAGTAATAATAAATAATAATAGTAATAACAATATTAATAATGGTAAAGATGATACGTACATAGAATATTATGGAAATACAATAATTCAACTATGGAAATAATTAATAAATATATCAACATGGAAACAAGATTATGGAAACAACTCAGACTACAAAGATATTATGCAAGCATATACAAGTATGATATGGAAACATAGAAAAACCTAAAATTGAAACACAATAATAATATAAAAATATGTATGCTAATATACACTCGAATGCGCATGAATATGCAAATAATTATATAAGGCAATCACAATAATAATACCAATATACAAACTATACACAACAGGAATGTGCATTCAAAATAACATAAATATACAAATATAAAAGACAATAATAATAATCACATAAATATGAAAAAAAATATATACATATATATATAATAAAATAAATATGCAACATAATAATATGAAAAATAAATATACAACAAGATAAGCACACAATACAATGATATGCATAATAAATGTACAATAAAATAAACATGCATCGCAACAATATAATTATGCAAAATAAATACACAATAAAACAAGCATGATAATATTAACATGGCAACGATATTAAAGTATACAACAAGAAAAATATATCATGAATACTAAACATTAAATAATGAAACATAATAAAGAAAGAAAAAAACAAAAAAAAAGCTAAAAAACATCATCATCTCAATACCTAATCCTAAATAGTACAATACCAATTAAATATATATGTATACATTTACACACACATAACACAACAACAATTGTACAATAATATTAAATATTTAATATATACGAGGAATACAAATATATGATCTTTAAACACAAACTCTGACGATTAATATCTCATAACAGTAATAAATTTATAAATACGACAAGAAACGATATAAACATGAATATCAGCTAAAAAGTCTCACCACAATATTACGTATGTAACAAATACGATAAAAATTTAAACTTTAAATATTAGAACAAGTTCTTACAATAAAAATTCTATGATAATAATAATACAACAATTAATACAACACAAGTAAAATCAAAATAATTACGTTAATACAATTAATATAATAATAATCATATGCAAGCAATTTACTAATAACAATATACAAATAACAATAGCAATAAAACTTAACTAAATAATAATAAATGACAATCAGTGTGTATGTGCATATACAGCATGCATAAATAAATAAGAACAAAATTTCCACTTTATAAACTGAACCTATATATATATATATATATATATATATATATATATATATATATATGTATATTCATGTTTGTGTGTGTGTGTATAGACAGCCGTGCAAAGGTGCTTACAGAGGGAGGCTGAGGGATGGAGCAGGGATCGGAACAGGACCGGAGACGAAGACCGGCGCACGGTCGCCGGGAGCTGTGACGGCGGGTATCACCAGAGTGTTGCAGCGATCTGGAAGCTGCTGGTGGGCTGTGGACTTCTCTGCGGCCTGCTGGAGGAGACTCGGGTGCTGCCGGAGAACTGGGGTCGGTGGCCGCTGTTGGTGCTCGTGATGGCTGGGGGGAGTGACGGTGATGGTGACACCGTGCGGGGTTACAAGATATGAAGAGTGGCCGTGAGCAGGGAGCCGCAACAGGAAATCTTCTTCTGCTGGTGCGGCTGTGGAGGATGGTCGGTGCAGGGGGTTCTCGGCTGCAGTTGGTCGGAGTGATTGCGGAGGGCGAGGGAGTGGTGCTGAGAAGAGGATGGATGGGAGGCTGGGTGAAGAGGGTGGCAGGCAGTGCTGTGGTGGAGGCGGCGGTATTGGTTGTGCAGGTTCGCGGAGAAAGATATGGAGGAGGCTGTAGAGGAGTTGCAGAGCTGTGCGCGATGAGGGATGATGGAGAGATGGGTGTGTTGCAGGGGCTCGGCTGTTTGTGGTGGAAGGGAGCAAGAGGATGAGGGAGGCTGGGGAGACGAAGAAGAAGATGGATTTTTTTTCTTTGGTCTTTTGCTTTTTTTTTTCTTTTTGGCCTCTGTGCCGTTATGGTAATAATGAAAATAGTAATAGTAATAATAATTATTATAATAATAATAATAAAATCAATAAGGTAATAATAATAATAATAATAAATAATTGTAGTAAAAGTAAAAATAATAAAGATACTATCAATAAAATAATAATAATAAGACTAGTAATAATAATAATACTAATAGTAATAGTAAAAATGACAATAATAAAATAATAATAATAATAATTATAGCAAAAAATAAAAATAAAAATAAAAATGAAGTAATAATAACAATGTAAATAATAATAATAATAATAATAATAATAATAATAATAATAATCATATCGGGCCTGGGTAAAAATGGGGTGTCTACAATCCCATTTAACCCTATTTATCCCGCGAGATTCATCGACGAGCCACGGTAACTCGTCGACGAGTCCTGTTGAAAGTTCGTCGACGATCCTCAACCCTCGTCGATGAATTTCAGGCTTCTAAAAATCCCCTCTCGATATCTTCTTGTCGACGAATTCTGTTCTCGTCGATGAGCTCCTCTTATACCCTCGTTGACGAGTCCCTTATGTTCGTCGACGAGGAGCTGAAAAATTCCTCGGGATTATCCCATCCAAAATGCAATGTCGTCGACTGCCTTCTTCTGTTCCCGTTTCCATTTTCCTTTCTTTTTATTATTTAAATACCATCATTCTTCGGGTCATTACATTTTCTCCTCCTTATAAAATTTCGTCCTCGAAATTTACTATTCACATAACTCATCATCCCTTAGCAGGAAAAAGGATCTATTTATTTTATTACTTACCCTCACTTATGGTGGAGGAATACTGTGGTTACATTCCGAGTCTCGAGAGATTATATATACAAAAGAAAAATTCTCCCAAAACTAAAATGCTACGCTAATTAAACCATTACATGTACCTGCAAAAGAAATATAATGTAACTAACATTTTACCTGTTTAGACTCCTTGGAGTAAGTGTGGATACTTTTGCTTCATCTGTTCCTCGGATTCCCAAGAAGGCTCTTCAATTGTATAATTCCTCCACAAAACTTTTACCTAAGGAATCTCCTTGTTACGTAACTATTGCACTTTCCTATCCAGAATCTGTACTGGCATCTCCTTATACACCAGTGAATCGTTGAGTTCTAGTTCACCATAACTGATGATATGAGAAGGATATGAGACGTATTTCCTTAACATAGTAACATGGAATACATTGTGGATCCTGGACAACACAGGTGGCAAAGCTAGCCTGTAGGCTACCAGCCCCACTTTCTCTAGAATTTCAAATGGACTGATAAACTTAGGACTACGTTTACCCTTCTTCCCAAATCGCATAACCCCTTTCAATAGAGCTATCTTCGAAAACACATGATTACCCACATCAAATTCCAGATTCCTGCGGCGATTATCAACATAACTTTTCTATCGGCTCTGAGCTGCACTGCTCTTGTCTCTGATAAACCGAACCTTATCAAGCGCCTACTGAACAAGCTCTGGCCCCATTACTCGCTGCTCACCCACTTCATCCAAAAATAAAGGAGAACGACATCTCCTACCATATAGAGTCTCAAATGGTGCCATGCCAATGTTGGTCTGATAACTGTTATTATACGCAAATTCTACCAATGGCATGAACTGAGTCCTACTACCTCCAAAATCCAATACGCACGCTCGGAGCATATCTTCTAATGTCTGTATCGTCCTCTCAGTCTTCCCATCTGGCTGAGGATGGAATGCCATGTTAAACGATAACTGAGACCCTAGTGCTTCCTTCAAGCTCATCCAAAAACATGATGTAAAACGCGGGTCTCGATTCGACACAATCGATACTGGCACCCCATGAGAATGAACTATCTATTGAATGTAGATCTTCGCTAAACGGTTGAGGGAGTAGATACAACTGACCCACTGGCATTTGGTACTCAGCTTTTATCTACTGGCACGTCAAGCACTGGGTTACATACTCGACAATCTCTCTCTTCATACCACTCCACCAGTACGACTCTTGCAGATCCCTGTACATCTTTGTACTGCTAGGATGAACTATATACAAAGATCTGTGAGCCTCCTCGATAATGGTCCTCCTGATCTCAGTATTGGTAGGAATGCATAATTTAGAACGGAATCGCAAAGCTCCGTCGTCTGCAACACTGAATTCCTCCTCTTGACCATTCTGCACTCTATCCATCACCTTTGCTAATTCTAGGTTTTCCTTTTGAGCAGCTTTAATTCATTCTTGCATAGTAGGCTATACTACTAGGCTTACAATACACACTGGAGGATCACTCTCTACCAACTTTATGCCGAGTCTCTCCAGATCCATCATGATCAGATACTGGATCTCCGTAGTTGCCAACACTGGTTCCCTAGATTTCCTACTCAACGCATCAGCTACCACGTTTGCTTTCCATGGGTGATAACTGATGGTACAATCAAAATCCTTAATTAGCTCCAACCACCTTCTCAGCCTCATATTCAATTCCTTCTACGTGAAGAAATACTTTAAGCTCTTGTGGTTGGAGAAAATCTCATATTGCTCGTCGTACATGTAATGCCTCCAAATTTTCAATGCGTATACCACTGCAGCCAATTCAAGATCATGTGTAGGGTAGTTCTTTTCATATTATTTCAACTACCTCGACGCATACGCCACTACCCTGTCATACTGCATCAATACACAGTCAAATCCCTTCAAGGATGCATCACTGTAAATGACATAACCCTCACCCCCTAATGGGATGACTAATACTGGTACTGTGACTAATCTTTGCTTCAATTCTTGAAAACTCTGCTTACAGATGTCATCCCACTCAAATCGAACATTCTTCCTCGTCATTCATGTCAAAGGTCTTTACAAAGCTGAGAATCCCTCAATGAAACGGCGGTAATAGCCAGCTAGCCCTAAGAAACTCCTGATCTCCTAGACATTTCTCGGTCTAGCCTAATTCACTACCGCCACAATCTTACTAGGATCCATAGAAATACCGTCTCCAGATACAACATGCCCCAAGAACGCGACCTTCTCAAGCTAGAATTCACATTTACTAAACTTGGCATACAACTTCTTTTCCTGAAGCGTCTGCAGACCCTGCCTCAAGTGCATCTCATGCTCCTCATAGCTCCTCGAATAGACCAGTACATCATTAATAAAAACAACAACAAACTAGTCTAGGTATTGGTGGATGAATCTATTCATCAAGTCCATAAATATCACAGGAGCATTCGTCAAACCGAACGACATAATAAGAAACTCGTAATGCCTGTACATGGTTTTGAAGGCTCTCTTTGAGACGTCTTCTGCTTTCACTTTTACCTGATGGTAGCCGGATCTGAGGTCAATCTTCGAATACACCCGTGTACCTTGGAGCTGGTCAAACAAATCGTCGATACGGGGTAGAGGATACTTGTTCTTGATTGTCACTTTATTAATCTCCCTATAGTCTATACACATCCTCATAGTCCCATCTTTCTTCTTTACAAATAAAACTGGAGCTCCCCACGAAGATACATTAGGTCGTATGAAGCCTTTATCAAGAAGATCTTGCACTTGATTCTTTAGTTCTGCCAATTCTGTTGGTGCCATCTGGTAAGGTACTTTAGAAATCGGCGCTGTACCGAAAGGTAGATTAATAAGGAAATCTACCTCACAATTGGGTGGCAAGCCTGGTAACTCATCTGGGAAAACATCTGTAAATTCTTTCACTACAGGGGTGCTAGTAAGTTTCAATTCATTCTCTGACATCTCTTTCACAACTACCACAAACACCTGACAACCACTCAACAATAGTTTTCTGGCCTGAATAGCTGAAACTAGCTGAGGCGGGGATTGCACCTGTGACCCTACGAACTAGAATTCTGCTCGTTCCGGAGGTCTGAATATCATTTCTCGTGCTCGGTAATCTATGCTGTCAAAATTAGTTACTAGCCAATCCATGCCTAATATAACATCAAACTCGTGCATGTCTAGCACTATCAGATCAGTAGACAGATTTCCCCTTGAATATCAACTAAACAACCTCGGTGCACCCTACTACACTTGACTGCTAACCCAATCAGTGTAGATACCAACAATTCAACATCTAATGGTTGTGTTTCAGCCCCACACAATTTAACACACCCCAAAGACACGAACGAGTATGTAGCTCCTAAATCAAACAGTGCAATAACTTTAAAAGAAAACATAATAACCATACTTGTCACCACGTCACCTGCCCTCTCAACCTCACCCGGTGTCAGAGTAAACACCCTGGCTGGAGTCATATTCCTCTGTTGACCCCCACGTGGTGCCTGATAATGTCCTCGGTGTGGTCTGGGAACTGGAACTGCATCTGGTGGTATAGGGCAGTCTCACACCATATGCCCTACTCTACCACAGTGATAACACACCACGCCTCCTGCTTGACACTCTCCCCAGTGTCTCATACCGTATGTCTGACAGATTGGAGGACCTTGCCCTAATTGTACCTCGTGTCCTCCCATCTCCTATCTCCACCCTCTGCCATGGTTTCCTCTCTTCTACTGACCCGATCTATGACCCTGCTGGTAGACGGTAGATGCAGATATCTTCCTTTATCCCTGCTCCTCTACATCAAGACGCTCGCCAATCTCTGCCAAGGCTGCCTTGTCAACTAACTCAGCAAAGTCCTAGATCCGCAGCACCACCACCTTCTTGAATATACTCCGCCTTAAGCCTCTCTCAAACTGCCTCTCCTTCTTCACTTTATAAGGAACAATATACGGGGAGAAACGAGAGAGCTCAATGAAACACACTGCATACTGCTGGATGGATAGCTATCCCTGCTTCGGACTCAGGAACTCTTTTACTTTAGCCTCCCTAATAGTAGCTAGAAAATATCTATCAAAGAACAACTCTTTAAACCAGTCCCATGTCATGGCTATCGGAGTCACCCTCTGCTGCTCCAACAGCCTCACCGCAGTCCACCACCTCTCGGCCTCTCTTGTCAGTCTATAGGTGTCAAAGAGGACCTTCTGTTCCCCAATACACTGCAGCACAACAAAGACTTTCTCGGTCTCTTGCATCAAGTTCTCAGCGGTTGCGGGATCAACTCCACCTGAGAACGCCGAAGGATTCATCTTCGTAAACTTCTTTATGGTGCACCCATGGACTGCAGATGGACCACCCTACTCCCTTGAACTCCTAGCGATCTTAGCCATAACCTGCTGAGCCACGCTACGTAATACCGTGTCAGAGTCGGTCCCAACTGCACCTGATGGCCCTGCTCCATCGTTGCCACTTGCATGGGCACTACTTCCTCCTGGATCCATCCGAAAAATAACAATTGCAACTCAGTGATCCTATCCTCTTATCTCAACACTCTTAACTTATTTCTAATCCCCAGTCCTACATTCTAGGAACACAACCCGACAATAGCTTACTATGGTTTTCCTGAAATTGTCACCCTAGGAAAAACACAGAAACTATAACGGAAGTCCTGTCTCCAGACTATAAAAAAAAACCTCAAATCATTTCCTATACTCTGGAACTGTTTTCGCTGCATTCTAAAGTCTACAGAACCTAGCAACCTAGGCTCTGATACCAAACAATGACGACCTGCTTAATTTCCACACACACACACACACACACACACACACACACACACACACATATATATATATATATATATATATATATATATATATTTCTATAATATTATACAATATCATAAATCTCAGCAAGTCATAATCCACCTGGACCCGTGGGTACCAGGGATACATTAGAACACATAACGGAAGCCTAAGCAGTAGGAAAACATACAGTCACAATATCGTAAATACGAAAACATCCATCACAATACCATAAATACCAGAGTCACTATATCCGCTATATTTTAGTATACAAATCCCAAAAACAAGATATAGGGACATTTCCCACCAAAATACAACTGTCCCTACTAAACTTACCCTTCAAAGAGGGCAGATAAACAGCACTAGATCAAAATGACTTTTCTCGCTCTCCTATTAGGGGCTCCTGAAAAGTTTATCAAATTTTGGGGTGAGAAACCTCTCAATAAGGAAAATAAACTAATACTAGTGTGTGGCAACATGAGTATTCCGTGTTATATATATACCATATAGAACATATTCAGTAAACTGTTATGTCAAATTTGGGAAAACATATATATCATGAAAACATGGGAGAACATATTGCATTTTCATAAAAATATATCATCTCATATAATAATAATACAAAAACATTTCTGGAAGGTTAGCTGGTTGTTGTCATGTATTACCCCCATATGATTGGGTTGTGTGGCCCGAAGGCGGGACCTAACAATGGTTGGTCGACTACTGCCAAGTCAAAAGTATAGTCTGTAAGTCTGATGGGTTTGTCAGACATGGTTTGTACACTAGGGGTGCTCACACACTTCTTAAAATCACATCGACCATACAATCTCACACCACTCCATACAGTGGCGTTAACACAAGTATCATGATCAAGATGACCATAGACACATAGTGTGATGACCCAAAAATATATATATGATTAAAGCACAATAATAATAAAATAATAAAAATGGTCATTGAGTTAATATCAATACAGAAGTGTTTTTCTTTAGGATCCTTGATTCCATGTTTGATGCCTAAGAAAGACCTTGTCTAAGCGAGTGCTCAGAGACCATTGCGGCTCAGTCGCTCCCTAGAGGTCGGCTTGGTCAAAATGGAATTTCATAGGATAAACAGGATAGACACTGTTTGTACACGTAAATAAGTATATATACATAAAATAGTGTTTTGACAGACATAATTTGTAGAAATACATAATAAGATGATAATAATATAGGTATCATATGTGGGGCCCACAAGACTATGTGGGGTCCACATGAGTCCCAGAGCCATAAGACACTGTTTATATACGTAAATAAGTACATAAAATGTTTTGACTGATATAATTTGTAGAAATATACGATAAAATAATAATAATATAGGTATCCTATACGGGGCCCACAAGATTGTATGGGGCCCACATGAGTCCCGAAATCGTATGGAGCTTTACACGAGTCTCAAAGTTATGTAGGATGCATAAAATCGTATAAGAGTTATTCGAGTTACGTAGGATCCATTCGGGTCTCGAAGTTGTGTGGGGCCCACAAGACCATGTGGGGTCCACATGAGTTTTCAAAATTTAAATTTAATTCTTGTTCAAAAATAAATAATAAAATAAATAAATACTAAAAATAGTTTAAAAGTAATAACAATGATAATAATGATTAAGAAAATAATAAAATAATAAAATAATTAATTAACTAATTGATTAAATAATTAGGTAAGTGGTTAATTAAAAATTTATTTAATGGGAATGGTGGCAAGCACTCCCACATGGCCTCCATCCCCATCCCATACTCAACCCATACCTTACCCATTCTTTAATTTAAAAAAAATTATAATTTCACCCATCTCCCCACACTTTTGTAAATTCCATTTCTTCCTCAAAATTTTCCTATAAATAGGAAGCTCTCAACCTTCATTTTTCACAATAATTTTTCCAAGAAAGAGAAGGATTAGTGAGTGAAAGAATTTGTGGTGGAGAGAAAATTTTGAGTAAGTTCTCACTCACCCACTCTTTCCGATCTCATTTCTTAAAGATAGTTATTGTATTCGTAGTACACGATAAAAGAAGAAGGTAAGTAAATTTTGATTATGTTAGTTTTTTTTTATTTAAAATTCATACCTAAGTTTATTTTATAAGTAAATTTCAATTATGTTAATTAGTTCCATAAAATTTCCATGAGTTTATTTTTACGCGTATTTAATTATACCAGTTCTATCTTTAATGTACTTGCATCTATTTTTGGGTTAAGAAATGTTCTAATCCTCTCGGGTAAATTTTCAGCATTTCTTTCTATTCAAAAATAAAATTATATATATTTTTAACACAAAAAGTGTGTGGCATGAGTTTATTTTTACGTTACATTTTTTTATGAAAATTTGAGTAAAGATGAGATTTTCACGATATTATTTTAAATTGCATAAATTATAATAAGATGATTTTAAAACCCCTTATGGCAACAAAAATTCAAAGTAACAGATGCTCGGTACCGCAGCTTAAAGTTTATACGGATTAGAGTGCACCCACACTATTTACAGAGTGGTTATTTATGTTAGTGGATTTCTCTTGAGTGCACACCTAGTTCCGGACCAGGACTTAATAAGGAAAATCTCACTTAAAGTTTATGTACGTTAATTTAGTTTGGTTGGCCAGTCAGCTAAGTCCAGTTTTCGGACCGCACAACCCAGTCATGGGGGTAAACATGACTTACGGTAAAAAGGCCTAAGGGTGATTTTTTTTATAATATATGTTTATACATATTTAATTACGTGTACAAAGTTACTAATGATTTAAAGGAAAAGTATAAGTTTACGTGAAAATGATCATTTTGGTACTTAAATGACGATATAAGGAAAACGTATAAGAAAAAGTATATGTATGTTTATCATTAAATATTTTTACAGTTTTAAAGTTAAAAGTTTAATTTAACAGTTATAGTATATAATTATAAAACTTTACTGTTGTAATTGATGACAAAAGTTTTATGCAGAAATTTTTAAATTTATATTTATTCTAAAAGCAGTATTGAAGTTATAGTATTAAATATTGTTTTACGAAATTCTTTAAAAGCTCATTTTGGCCACACACTAATAATAATCTTATTTACTTACTGAGCGTCGTCTCACCCCAATCGTATTTTATTTCAGATAACTCTGAAGGACATGTCGGAAATCAAGCTTAGCAAGCATGCGGGTGGGGATTAGGAAAATAAAGATTGATTAGAAATATTAGTATGGTTTTAGATATTTATGTTTGTGTAATTTTTCTTCTTTTGAAATAAATGATTGTAATATGGATGATTAGCGCTCTGATTTAATAAAAATTGAGTTTATTTGCTTCCGCTGTAAATTAGTAGTAAAAAGTTAATATCCCAGGCTCCTCGGGGTTGGGGTGTTACACATAGCAACGGTACCGTGCAAGTGCTAGCCTAGACCAAGCCAAACAGGTTTTGATATCATATAACATATACTGAAACTATGATACATGGATATCTCAAATCATTAATTATCAAATCAATCATATCATTTTGCATAAATACGTGTATCATGAAAATTATCGGCTCGTACGCCTGTATTTCACATTTTACCATAGCTCGGCCCGTACGTTGGCAAATCATATCCATAGCACAGCTCGTACGCTGGCAAATCACATCCATAGCTCGGCCCGTACATTGGCAAATCATATACATAGCTCAGTCCGTACGTTGAAAAATCACATCCATAGTAAATCCCGTACGCCGGCAAAATATATCCATAACTCAGCCCGTACGCTAGCAAATCATATACATAGCACAGCCCGTACACCGGCAAAACATATAAAAATCTCGGACCGTATGCCAGCTTTCCATTATAAAAATCCGTATTATTAACACATTCCTAGAAAACAGTGTTTCATAACAATTTCTACTCATGCCACACTAAACAGATTTTTCGTATATTTAACATACCATCATTTTCAACAATATTTTTCCAAATATAAATCATATATAAATACATTTATTTCCTTGAAATAAAATGCTATAATATTATACATACTTTTCATAAAATGCTAACTAAGTTTATCCCCCTTACTTGAGTTCTGAAAAGCCCCTAAATCAAACACTCTTGCACCCGCAGGCTTCCCTGTTCAACACCCTGAAAACGGAATTTCTCAAAACTAAAGTTCAGTATTTCCACGCGTACAACACTTTCTACAACTATCAAAATTCCAAATATTGAGTAGAAAACCTTACCCTGGATTTGGGATAGTTTCCACCTCAGCCCCACCAATGATCACTCTAGCATATTTGCAGAGAACTTTACCAGGAGCGTCATGGTGGCCAAATCCTCAAACCGGCGAAAATTCGGCTCGAAATCGAAGAGAGAAGGGGGAAGAATCGAAGGATGAGAGAGAGAGAGATTTTGTACAGGAAATGAGCTGAAAAATCACGTTTAACCCTATTTATCCCACGGGATTCGTCGATGAGCCACGTTACCTCGTCGATGAGTCCTGTAGAAAGTTCGTCGACGAACCTCAGCCCTCGTTGACGAATTTCAGGCTTCCAAAAATCCTCTCTCGGTAACTCCTCGTCGATGAATCCTGTCCTCGTCGGTGAGCTCCTTTTATACCCTCGTCGACGAGTCCCCTATTTTTGTTGATGAGGAGTTGAAAAATTCCTTGAGATTATCCCATCCAAAATGCAATGTCGTCGACTGCCTTCTTCTGTTCCCGTTTCCATTTTCCTTTCCTTTTATTATTTAAATACTATTATTCTTTGGGTCATTACATGAGGGTGCGCATACCAAAAGGGTCGGTCAAAGGATTTGTTGAAGCCTAAAAAAAAAAAAAATTTGGGATCCTTCTCCAAGCATAACATGACTGTGGTCAAAATTGGCTTTCGGTTAAAGTTGAATTTAGGTTGAAGAAGTGATGGGACCCATAGATTGGGTTATGGCCAAGCCCTATAAATTATGGTATAATTGCATCCTAATTATAAAATTTAGAGTTCAAATGAATTCCAATGAGTATTGACATCTAAAACCAACAGTTAGGGGACAATTTTGAATTTTAATATATATATATATATATATATATATATATATATATAATTTTCCATTTACAATTCTTTTGATTCACACATCATGCAAATTTTAAATATTAAATTTACAATTTTTTTTTTGAATTTTTGGAAAAAAAGGTGGATTTGGGCCATTTGGCCATGTTCTGTGTTTTGGTAAGTTAACATCTAGACAAAATATGCCGTTAACAACATTTATTAGGTTTTTTTTTTTTTTTTTTATCTGAAGTATTTGGTAATTAATATTTATTTAAATTTATTTATTTATCTTATTAGTTTAGATATGCGATACATTGACAACACAAAAAAACTAGACAATTATTCCATAAATTTTTTTAAAAAGTAAATAATAATAAAAATTCATCACCATTTAAGTTAATGAAGTGTAAACCAAGGAAAAAAAAATTATTAGACTAATAAAGACAACGTCACCCTAACAAATATTTGTTATACCAGAAAAAAAAATTATATTAATTAATCATATTGTGTTAGAAGAAATTATTAATTCAATTTGTTTATTAGTGGTTTCAAACATATTAATTCAATTATTATTAGTAGTTACAAAAATTAAATTGTAAATTTCACAATTTATAGAAAATTTACATTAAGCTAATGCTTTGCCTACTCCCTATGAAGCTCAATGGGCTTTATAGTGTGGCGGCGTAACACAGCGTAACACAGATAATGAAATCATTCTAGAGGCTTGATTAAGAACTGTATTTTCTTTTTGGTGAATTTTTTTCTTGACTAAATGCATGAAACAAGAAAAAAAAATGTAGAACCTATTAATGTTATCTCTTAATAATAAAACATTCAAACAAACAACGAGCACTTCACCTTTTTTCAACATTAAAGGCGACTTGAAAACATCTTAAAATATCAACCATACAAAAAAGTCGCTAAACTTACGATAGTACAGCTCCAACTATATATATAGTGGCCTTATGATTTTAACTAGTCACCACACTCATGAGGTGTTGTCCTAGATAGCCAATTGAGCTACATGTTTTATGGGCATGGATATAAGTACTTAGCACATAAAGCTAACATACAATAGCAATGCTTTATTCTAGTTTAAACACCTAAATTACACAGCTATGCTTTTGGCTAATGGGGCGGATTACCGATGCCTGGGCTCGGGCCCGGTGTTGTAGGTCTGAAATAATTAGTAGTTGCAATATTGTGAGCTAATGGTTCAGAGTGGAGAATAAAGTTTGTGGCTATATGATCTTTCCCCATTTCATTCCCATTGTTGCCAACGTTCTTTGTTTTCATGAATTGCCTTCCTTTAGAAGGCATGATTCCATGATGAATCAAAACTAGTATAAGAAGGAAAGCACAATTGATGCAAGGAAACTTGATTTTGGCCATGATCATTGGATTGGGCTAGCTAGGGAGAAGTAGTGAGAGGTAGAATAGCCCCTTAACTCTTGCTGCTTTAGGGATGAAACACTCAATGAGGCCTAAGCTACTTATATACACCTTATGCACGGACAAACCCACACAGTCATGACAAAAAATAAAAATAAAAAATAGAGAGAGAGGGAGATGCAATTAATGATAGTGTAAACGTTGAAATGGACAAGATTTACCTCACGTGCTCTCCATATTTGATTGTATGCAAGACCTATAATCATGACAAACAAAAGGTTAAGTAGCACGTACCCATTGCATGGCTAAAAAGTAGCCCATTGATTCTAACTTGTTACGAAAATATCCAGTTAACTAAGTCAATCCCTCCATCAATATTTAGTTAACAATTATTGTTTAAAATCCATAAAACCCACTTGCTTTTTCCTTTTACATTTCCATCAACCAACGTTAAAATAAAATTACTAAGAGCCCAATTATATTGTCTAAACTTATTTTACCACTAATTAATTTAATCTCCTATAAATTATTAAAAAACACTTTCATGTTATTTGGTGAATTTAATTCAATAAGCTTGAAGAGATGAAAAATGTTAACTAACATTATAATAAGTTTCCACAAAAAAAAAAAAAAAAAAATACAATCAAAAGAAAACAAAATTTTTTATTTGCTTAAATTTAAAATTTGAATCTATAGAAATACTTTTAAAATTTGGTAGATAATAGAATTACTATATTGAAATTCTCAAAGGTAAAAGAAAAATTTTAAATTAAAGTTTGTATATATATATATATATATATGCACATGTGTGCTATCAAATTTAACCAAAATTTTGGGGCCAACCAAAATTTAAAATGTACTTTCAGCTATCAAAAATTTAAATTTAAAAAAGCATAATTTTTTTTTTCATTTTGTATGTTTGTTTTAGAAAATTTCTTAAAATAATAGGTAATATATTTTTATCAAAGTAATATTTCCTTCGAATTTAAAAGCTCCGATTTAACTTATCATATGCAATTCTTAGTCAATAATTCCCAAGTTGTTTAATTAAGTTCATAATCTAAGGTGAAAGTGACTTTAATAATTTACAAGATAATGAAATTTATATAATTCAGTATATTTACAAGAGAATGAAATTAATTTAAAAGTGGAATTAGTTTAACTAGTATATTTGGATTCTTAGGTTACGTTTGTTTGCAGAATATCCATTGTAAGAATAATTTAGTTTTAGTATGTTAATTACAATTAATATTATACAAGAAATTTTTTTGTTACTACAAAACAAATAATAATATGAATTATTTTTTGAGTCTATAATATGAAATAGACAAGGAATAACTATTCCTAAATTTTATCATTGGAATATCTATTACTTTTTTATTACATACTGGATGAAATAATTATGAGTATATATGGAAACTCTATTCCCTTGATTCACAAAACTTAAACTAAATTTTATCTTATTTCAAGGAGTAATTATTCCGCCTAACCAAACAAGCTGTTAGTGATTTCTTTTGTATAAGAGAAAAAGTTAGTATTTTTTTTCTTTTTGGGTTTAACCCTTATTTCTGATACTATGTTTTGATGGAAAGATTGAGTTAGTAAATTGTAATAATCGTTTGATATTTTGAAACTAAATAATATTTTAGGCAATACACGCACATGCATATGTGATTTCTTTTTCTTTTTATGCATGCATAGGATTCTACGTTTGTTAACTTTCTCTTTGTCTTGATATTTGTTTAGTTTACTTAATTGATCCATGGGAAAAAACAAATTAAGTTGAATGTCCATTACAAATGGTTTTGCATACAACTAAAGATTTCAATTGGTTGAAACAAAAATTACTATTTTTCATACACAATGTTAAGTTTTGCAATGACATTATTTGCATCTCTCTCTCTCTCTCTCTCTCTCTCTCTCTCTCTCTCACACACACACACACACACACTAGAGCTAACAAATTGGGTCATCGGGTTAGGTTTGGGATGGATTATTAGTTGGCAGGATTTATATGAATTTACGTTTGAATTGACCTATTTATTAACATATGTGTAAAATATCAACCCAAATCCATCTAATTAGTAGTGGATCATAAAAATGTATAGTTTTTAAACATATATAAAATTTTTGTTTAATTATTTTAACTAATAGGAGTTAAATTTTTTTAAAGAAGTATTTATTTATCTTTGTTATCTTTAAATTTCACAATATGTGAGTTAATTTTTTTCAAAAAGAAATTATTTTGATTATTTATTATTTTTATCTTTGATATTTTGAAAAATATGATATATTTTTTTTAAAAATAAAATAACATTTATGGGTTAAATGGGTAACTCATTGGACACATTAATGATTTATAGAGTTACTATCACTTTTATTGTATCTAGCACATATAATGTTGTTGTGAAAAATAAGGGCGACCTCTCTCAATAATGTGCATCGGAATGAACATTGTATAAAGAATCACACATACATACTTGCAACAAACAAAAAATGGTGATAAAGAGAAAAATTCCACAATCATAGCAAGATAAAGAGAGTAAAGATAAGTGCAACGACGCCAGGAATTACGTGGTTTGGCAAAACTTACATCCACGAGAGCAATTGGCAAGAGTTTCACTATGAAAATCAAAGTCTCACCATACAATGATCTTCTCTTCTTCTTTCACCTTCTTTTGTTCCCTTACTAATCAAAATATGCCCAAAAGAACATATATATAACAAGCCCTTGGAGACTCCCACCCCCTCCCGAATCCCCAACCATCACACCATTTACATTCAAAATTCAAATATTTTCTCGCAGCCCAACGACCACTCGTTGACAAGAACAGGGCACTCGTTGACGAGCCAGAGAAGACAACTCGTCGACGAGTCTTTAAACTCTGATATTTCCTGGCTCTCCGTGTTTCATCGTCGATAAATCTTTATTGCTACCCTACACCAAGACCACATCCATATTTTTTTCCCTTTGTTTATAAACTCCTGAAGTATAAGGGCCATACTATAAAAACAAATCTCCACCTTGGCGATTATACGCCCCTTAGGAGAACCCAAAAAATATATCTGAATGCTCCACCTTGAACTTTGAACGTTCGGTTGAGACCGTCTCCCTTCTAGCACTTGGAGACATGCATTAAGTCCAAGTAACGCCGCTTGAACTTGCCGATGACAGCTTCAGCTTCTACCATCAACCCCGATATAGTTGTAGATATAATACCCAAAGCCTTCATCCTAGGCTTCCAATAAGACCATGCCGCAACAGTAAACAAAAAAGCTGTTGCAAGCCTTATATTACCAAAGCCCCCTACATAATGTTCAACAAAACTAATAACTGATGGTTCACTCTGTTGCCTGATGAAACACTCCATTACACAACCATGGAGGACCTTTAACATATCCCGGACATCACAACTCGTCCTTGGGTACCGAGCAGTAGATATTCCATATAGATTCTTCACAGAACTCCGATGAGATAGCAAACAAAATTCTCCCTACAGTTTCGTCCAGAAAGTCACCCTGAGATAACATTAATTTCCATGTAACTCTACAGACAGAGCCACCCTGAGATAACACCAATCTCCCAACAATTTTTTTCAAGCAAATCAGCAAACCAAGACCCATCTTGGTCGTACCTAACACATTCATGTCAAAAACTTTCAACATAGTATCCAAAAGATTAGCCTCAGTCAAAGTTTTTCTAGCCAATAACATGTTATTCACACACCATAGATACATCACTCCATGACATCCTAACCCCCTCTTCCACATTAGAAGCCTCACCAACTCACACACCCAAGTAGTGGTCTGATAGTACACATGAGCCCACTGTGATCCTGCTGGTCTCCCGAGCTGAAACTCCCTACAATATGAATTATGTCATCTCTACCCTGAGTTTGTTGCTCCACTTGCATCACATGCCCATTCATACCGTGATACTATTGGCTCGAGATATAACTCACCACATTTCTGCCTTGAGTCCCTAACTCCACCTGAATAACATGATTGCTGCTACTGCAGTTTTCTGACATTTATTTCTTTTCCTTTACTTGAGTACACTGCCCATAACTTTAACAACAAAAGTCATGTCTTTGATCACCCCTTTGTTTGCTATAGGATCATCCAGATTGCATCCACCTTTCATATGGCCCAGAAAGATGTATTGTCCGGACACAACACCAAGCCTAGATCCTCCATCACTAGAATATTGCACCAGTGGACATCCACTCACAACCGAGTAGTCTACTGCAGAACCTGCCCACCATTCACCTGCAATTTTCCCATCTAGCGATTCTTTTAACGATCGGTCACATGAGAAATGTGCCATACTCACTGACTTCACCAAGAAGTACCCTGCAAGCCTTGCATATAACCTATCCTACTCATAAAACTTCTTGAACAAAACTAGCGTACTCAGTCCCAATATTTGACTTGAGAATCTCTCACCCGGTCTGGTTTTCCACCTCAGCCACTACTTGAAGTACACCAAGACCCTTTGTGATAAACCCATGGAATACATATGTCCATCCCTTGATACGATCATCAATGGTTCCCAAATATCTGAATACATGTAGTCACCCATATGCTCTAACCGCATATGCCACAAGAAACCCGACTCAGACTCAACAGTTGCAACTCCACCTACAACCATAACATCCCGTAGTGCAAAGATATTTGTTTTCATTTAGACTCGTAACAATATCCATTACGGTCTAAAATTTTCAATGAAAATACCATTCTTCCTTAAACCTGATTCATATTTTACATCACATATGGCTTTTACAACACCATCATACATTTTTATTTTGACATTTCCAATAACAAATATTTTGCATGAAATATCATTTTCCATCAAAATACAACTAGTATAAACTGACCTGTAGATGTCAAACCATTTTCTAGGATAAAAGCATCTGGTGACTAAGACTCAAGAATCACCCATGAGGCACTTCGAACCCGATGAAAGACATAGCATATCTCTAACACTACATTCTTAGTCTTTCTCCACTACACTTGCAAATTTTGATGAACCCTTAGACATATATTGACATTCTCATTTTTACCAAACTAATGCCGGACAATTCTCATCCATGATTTGATATAACACATCCTTAGTCAAACAAAGATGAATGATTGCTCCCAATTCATTCCAAGTTGTTGCATCCATTCTATCCGATTGAAATTTTATATAAACTGTAATAATCCAAACCTAGAAAATAAATGAAAACAAATAACAGTGTTAGCTTTGGGGCAATCCCAAGAGGGGTGGTGAATTGGAGATTTAAAAATTTATCCTTAGGTTAACCAGTCTAGTAATAGTATTACACAACCTAGGGTCTGTCTATGCAATCATGAATAAAACATACATATGCAGTAATATAAAGTGCAGAAAAAGCAGATGGCACACGCGATACGTGATCGAGGTTCGGCCAAAGTGCCTATGTCCCTGCCTTGGCTCACCAGCACAAGGATTTCACTATGTCTTACTTAACGGGTGGAGTGGCACCGTTTACAACCAGGTCAATTAACGAGGTTGACCTCAACCTACACCTTACTAAGATGGTACACCTAGCTTTCCTAACTAGGTCAAAGCCAATTCGGGACTATTGAACAGGGCTTGTCTCCCTCTTTAGGACCATGCCTGGAATACAATAAGTGTATGAAAATTTACGTATAAGAAAATATGCTTTTTCAATAAGCAGATATGTACTACAATACATAGTATACTCAATCAACCACACATTAACAATATAGTAATTGTAAGTTTAGTGATGTGTATGTGTGCAATCAACACTCAGTAATGTATAATCTCAAATATGATCAAAAGTGTACAAACAAGCTATTTCTTTGAAACAAGATATAACAAATCTCAATATTCAGATGAGGGTTTCAAAGATGCTGATAAAAATATTCAAACTAACTCAAAATATTTTCCTCAATGAAATAAGCACAAAAGTTGTTTGAAATATAGCTTGTAAAAATCCTTTGCACACAAAAATTATTGCTTTAGGAAATCTTGCAATGACAATGCTAAGATCCTCAAGCTAATGAATGTTCCCAACACAAGATTTATCAAGTTAAATATGTGGGAAATACTCTTGCTTCACTCTAAAAAATCAAACAATCAACGACCACAAAGGTGAGAGTTTTAAGCAATGTAAAATAGAGGACTAGCACAATAAGAACTCTCATAATACTTGGATTGATCACAGGATGGAGTATATGAGAGTATTTGAAGTAGTAAAGGCAAAATAGGCTATTTGAATTTAGGAGGATTTTTCACTAATGATCTTGCTAATCCTATACTAATTTTCACAAAATTTCCCCTATATATAAAAGTAGGGCAAATTATAACCGTTAAGGATGTGGGGGGATTTATTAATATTATTTTAAAACCATTAAGAATATTTACCCTGTTTAACCGTGCTTAACTGCAATACAAATTATTTCAACCCGAGAGTTTCAGGTGGCTGAACCATGGTTCGGTTGCCCGAATAGAGAAAATGAAAAAAGTTAGTTTTTGAAGTTTGGTTGCCTGAGCATGAGTTCGTTTTGTTGAACCAAGGCGATTTCCACACTGTCTGAGATTCGGGTGCCCATTTTGAAGTTTGGTTAACCGAACTCATGTGTTCGGTTGTTTGAGGGTATTTTGAATATATAAGTTCGGGTTGCCGAGTTGTTGGGAAAGGTCAGATCAGCGGTTTGATTGCCCTAGGACGCTATGGCCAAAATGGTTTGGTCGTCCAAAACCAAGTCAACCCTCTGACCGGTGAAGGGTTTGATCGCCCGAATTCTCACAACTTTTGCCTATAAGTCAAGTTTTTCTCTAGTTAAATCCCCTTATAATATAAGTGATTATAAGAATTATTTTATGTGTATGTGCAAGGACCTAAGGTCTTTCTACTGAATGAGTCAGTGCAACCACACTTCTTGGGGAGAGTGTTGCTATTGGAAGTTGATTGGGCCTGTGGAGAGATGTTGATCACCCCTAGGTCTAGACTAGGCTACGGTGGGCCAATTGTACTACAGACGAGAATTGTTTTGACTTAACTTGTAAGGCCAACCATGGCTAAATGTCGCCTTTGGGCCACACAACCCAGTCATGTGAGGTGATTGCATGACGGTGATATATGAATATCCACTCAGGTTGGTTCCTCATTACAGACATCATAAATCTACATTTACAGACATGTTGGGTTTCGAACCTAGAGAAACGAATTGAGCACGTGCATATTTTTGAGAAAAATATATGGTTGTAAATGTATATATATATACAGACATGTTGGGTTTCAAACCTAGAGAAATGAATTGAGCACGTACATATTTTTGAGAAAAGTATATGGTTGTAAATGTATATATATAGATATATGGATACGAGTATAGTTTTCATGATTACTCAATTAAATTATTTAATAAATGAACGTGTTATGATACATCAAAACTCATGTTACCACACACTGACAATAATTTATTTCGTCTTATTGAGAGGTGTTTCACTCCTTAATTTTTAACATTTCAAGAAATCTAGAGAGACGAGCTTAGAGAACTCCGGGCAGGATTAGTGGTTTTGGGGTTGAAGTTAGTGCCGGTGAGACACTGCTATTTACCTGTGTATGGATATGTTTTATGTATCTTGGGTTGTATAGGTGATTTTAGGAGAAATACTTTTGTATTATGATGGTATTAGTACTCTGGTATACCAAAAGCTTTCATTTCCCCCCCCCCCCCCAAATACTCCCTTCTTTATTCTTTTATGGGATATTTATAGGCACGAGTGTGCACATACCAAAAGGGCCGATCAAAGGATTTGATGAAGCCTTGGTAGCATGTTCATAGGAAATCGTCTTTGCATGCTTCATATCCCTGCCATAAATGCCTTAGGAAAAGCTTTCTTTCAAAAAAAAAAAAAATAAAAAAAAAAATTGGGACCCTTCTCCAAGCATAACTTGACTGTGGTCAAAATTGGCTTTGGGTTAAAGTTGGATTTAGGTTGAAGAAGTGATGGGACCCAAAGATCAGGTTATGGTCAAGCCCTATAAATTATGGTATAATTGCATCCTAATTATAAAATTGACAGTTCAATTGAATTCCAATGAGTGTTGACATCTGAAACCAACAATTAGGTGAAAATTTAGAATTTTATTATTTTTGTATATATATATATATATATATTTTAAAAATTTTCATTTACAAATCTTTGGATTCACACAACATGCAAATTTTAAATTTTAAATTTATTTGAATTTTAGAAAAAAAAAGGTGGATTTGGGCCATTTGGCCATGTTCTGTGTTTTGGTAAATTGACATCTCGACAAAATATGCTACTAACAACATTTATAAGTGTTTTTATTTTTTTATCTGAAGTATATGTTTATTTAAATTTATTTATTTATCTTATTAGTTTAGATATGCGATACATTGACAACACAAACAAACTAGTCAATTATTTCATAATTTTTTTTAAAATAAATAATTATAAAAATTCATTACCATTTAAGTCAATGAAGTGTAAACCAAGGAAAAAAAATTATTAGATTAATAAAGACAACGTCACCCAAACAAATTTATTAGATTAAACAAAAAGACAATTATATTAATTAATCATATTGTGTTTGAATAAATTATTAATTCAATTTGTTTATTAGTGGTTACAAAGATATTAATTCAATTATTACTAGTAGTTACAAAAATTAAATTGTAAATTTCTCAATTTATAGAAAATTAACATTAGGCTAATGCGTTGCCTACTCCCTGTGAAGCCCAATGGGCTTTATAGTGTGGCGGCGTAACACAAAGATAATGAAATCATTCTTGAGGCATGATTAACAACTGTATTTTCTTCTCGGTGAATTTGTTTCTTGACTAAATGCATGAAACAAGAAAAAAAAAAGAAGTAGAACCTATTAATGTTATCTCTTAATAATAAAACATTCAAACAAACAACGAGCACTTCACCTTTTTTGAACATTAAAGGTGACTTGAAAACATCTTAAAATATCAACCATACAAAAAAGTCGTTGAACTTACGATAGTGCAGCTCCAACTATATAAATAGTGGCCTTATGATTTTAACTAGTCACCACACTCGATGAGGTGTTGTCCTAGATAGCCAATAGAGCTACATGTTTTATGGGCATGGATATAAGTACTTAGCACATAAAGCTAACATACAGCAGCAATGCTTTATTCTAGTTTAAACACCTAAATTACACAGCTATGCTTTCGGCTAATGGGGCGGATTTCCAATGCCGGGACTCGGGCCCGGTGTTGTCGGTCTGAAATAATTAGTAGCTGCAAGATTGTGGGCTAATGGTTTAGAGTGGAGAATAAAGTTTGTGGCTATATGATCTTTCCCCATTTCATTCCCATTATTGCCAACGTTCTCTATCTTCATGAATTGCCTTCCTTCAGAAGGCATGATTCCATGATGAATCAAAACTAGTATAAGAAGGAAAGCACAATTGATGCAAGGAAACTTGATTTTGGCCATGATCACGGGGTTGGGCTATTTAGGGAGAAGTAGTGATAGGTAGAATAGCCCCTTAACTCTCACTGCTTTAGGAATGAAACACTCAATGAGGCCTAAGCTACTTATATACACCTTATGCACACACAAACCCACACAGTCATTACAAAAATAATAATAATAATAATAATAGAGAGAGAGGGAGATGCAATTAATGATAATGTAAACATTGAAATGGACAAGATTTACCTGACGAGCTCTCCATATTTGATTGTATACAAGACTTACAATCACGACAAACAAAAAGTTTAGTAGCACCCATTGCATGGCTAAAAAATTTTATATGCATATATACATATACATATACATACACACATACACGTATGTCATTTAAAACTTTTTCTTAGTTAGAACTTAGCCCATTGACATTTCAATAAGTTTCCACAAAACAAAAGAAAAAAAATACAATCAAAAGAAAACAAAATTTTTTATTTGCTTAAATTTAAAATTTTAATTTATAGAAATACTTTATAAATTTGGTAGATAATAGAATTACTATATCAAAATTCTCAAAGGTAAAATAAAAATTTCAATTTTAGTTTGTATATATATATGCACATGTGCGCTATCAAATTTAACCAAAATTTTGGGGCCAACCAAAATTTAAAATGTACTTTCATCTATCAAAAATTTAAATTTAAAAAAGCATAATTTTTTTTTTTCATTTTATATGTTTGTTTTAGAAAATTTCTTAAAATAATAGCTGATATATTTTTTATGAAAGTAATATTTTCATCGAATTTAAAAGCTCCGATTTAACTTATCATTTGCAATTCTTAGTCAATATTTCCCAAGTTGTTTAATTAAGTTCATAATCTAAGGTGAAAGTGACTTTAATAATTTACAAGATAATGAAATTTATATAATTCAGTATATTTACAAGAGAATGAAATTAATTTAAAAGTGGAATTAGTTTTACTAGTATATTTGGATTCTTAGGTTACGTTTGTTTGCAGAATATCTATTGTAAGAATAATTTAGTTTTAGTAGGTTAATTACAATTAATATTATACAAGAAAGTTTTTTGTTACTACAAAACAAATAATAATATGAAATATTTTATGAGTTTATAATACGAAATAGACAAGAAATAACTATTCCTAAACTTTATCATTGGAATATTTCTTACTTTTTTATTACATACTGAATGAAATAATTATGAGTATATATGGAATAACTATTCCCTTGATTCACAAAACTTAAACTATATTTTATCTTATTTCAAGGAGTAACTATTCCGCCTAACCAAACAAGCTGTTAGTGATTTCTCTAGTATAAGAGAAAAAGTTAGTTTTTTTTTTTTCTTCTTCTTCTTGGATTTAACCCTTATTTCTGAAACTAAGTTTTGATGGAAAGATTGAGTTAGTAAATTGCAATAATTGTTTGATATTTTTGCAACAAGTTAAAATGAATGGACTAACTATAACTAAATAATATTTTAAGCAATACACACACACACACACATGTATATGTGATTTCTTTTTCTTTTTATGCATGGATAGGATTCTAAGTTAGTTAACTTTCTCTTTGTCTTAATATTTGTCTAGCTTACTTAAATGATCCATGGAAAAAAACAAATTAAGCTGATTGTCCATTACAAATGGTTTTGCATACAACCAAGGATTTCAATTGGTTGAACAGAAAATTACTATTTTTCATACATAATGTGGGCCCTATCCACTTTTGCAATGACATTATTTGGATCTCTCTCTCTCTCTCTCTCTCTCTCTCTCTCACACACACACACACACACACACACACACACACACACACACACACTAGGGCTGACAAAATGGATCATCGGGTCAGGTTTGGGTTGGGTTGTTAGTTGGCGGGGTTTATATGGATTTAAGTTTGAATTGACCTATTTATTAACATATGCGTAAAATATCAACCCGAATCCATCTAATTAGTAATGGATCATAAAAATGTATACTTGTTAAAAATATATAAAATTAATAGGAGTTAAATTATTTTTAAGAAGTATTTATTTATCTTTGTTATCTTTAAATTTCACAATATGTGAGTTAATTTTTTTCAGAAAGAAATTATTTTGATTATTTATTATTTTTATCTTTAATATTTTGAAAAATATGATCTATTTTTTAAAAAATAAAATAACATTTATGGGTTAAATGGGTAACTCATTGGACACATTAATGATTTATAGAGTTACTATCACCTTTATTGTATCTAGCACATATAATGTTGTTGTGAAAAATATGAGCGACCTCTCTTAACAATGTGCAGTAGAATGAACATTGTATAAAGATCATACATACATACTTGCAACAAACAAAAAATGGTGATAAAGAGAAAAATTCCACAACCATAGCAAGATAAAGAGAGTAAAGATAAGTGCAACGACACCGGGAATAACGTGATTCAACAAAGCCAACAGCCACAGGGGCAATCAGCTAGAGATTCACTATGAAAATCAAAGTCTTAGAATACAATGGTCTTCTCTCCTTCTCTCACACTCTCTTATTCTCTTACTTATCAAAATATCCCCAAAACAATGGTCTTCTCTCCTTCTCTCATACTCTCTTATTCTCTTACTTATCAAAATATCCCCAAAAGAACATACATATAACAAGCCCTTGGAGACTCCCCCCCCCCCCCCCGAATCCCCAATCGTCACACCATTTACATTTAAAATTCAAATATTTTCTCGCAGCCCTGCGAATACTCATTGACGAAAACAGGGCACTCGTCGACAAGCCAGACAAGACCACTCGTCGACGAGTCTTTAAACTCTGATATTTTCTAGTTTTCGGTGTTTCAGAAGCACTCGTCGACGAGTCTTTAAGCTCTGATATTTCCTGGCTCTCGGTGTTTCATTGTTGACAAGTTTTTATTGCTACCTTGCACCAAGACCATATGCATATGTTTTTCCCTTTGTTGATAAACTCTCGAAGTATAAGAGTCATACTTTAAACAACAATCTTCACCTTGGCGATTATATGACCCTTAGGAGA
Source organism: Malania oleifera (assembly GCF_029873635.1). Taxonomy (NCBI): domain Eukaryota; kingdom Viridiplantae; phylum Streptophyta; class Magnoliopsida; order Santalales; family Ximeniaceae; genus Malania; species Malania oleifera. The sequence goes on from NC_080419.1 coordinate 14,812,548, forward strand.
ACCCGAAAAATATATTTGAGTGCTCCACCTTGAACTCTGAACATTCGGTTGAAAACGTTTCCTTTCTAGCACTTGGAGACATGCACCAAGTCCAAGGGATGCCGCTTGAACTTGCCAATGGCAGCTTCAGCTTCTACCATCAACCCCGATATAGTTATAGATGTAATACCCAAAGATTTCACCCTAGGCTTCCAGTGAGACCATCCCACAACAGTAAAGAAAAAAGCTATTGCAAGCCTTATAATACTAAAGCCCCCTGCATATTCTTCAACAAAACTAATAACTGACGATTCACTCTATTGCCTGCTGAAACACTCCATTACACAATCATGGAGGACCTTTAACATATCCCGGACATCACAACTCGTACTTGGGTACCGAGTGATAGACATTCCACATAGATTCTTCACAAAACTCCCATGAGATAGCAAATAAAAATCTCTTTGCAGTTCCGTCCATAAAGCCACCCTGAGATAACATCAATTTTCGTGTAGCTCTATTCACAAAGCCACCCTGAGATAACACAAATCTCCCTGTAACCCTGTCTACAAAACCACCCTGAGATAACACCAATCTCCTTTAAGTGTTTTTCAAGCAAATTAGAAAACCAAGACCTATCTTGGCCGTAGCCAACACATTCATGTCAAAAATTTTCAACAGAGTATCCAAAAGATTAGCCTTAGTCAATGCCTTTCTAGCCAGTAACATGTTATTCACACACAACAGATACATCACTCCATGACATCCTATCACCCTCTTCCACACTAGAAGCCTCACCAACTCACACACTCAAGTAGTGGTCTGATAGTACACATGAACCAACTGTGATCCTGTTGTTCTCCCGAGCTAAAAACTCCCTACAATAAGAACTATGTCATCTATGCCCTGAGTGTGTTGCTCCACCTGCATCACATGCCCATTCATACCATGATACTATTGACTCGAGATAGAACTCCCCGTATTTCTAACCTGAGTCCCAAACTCCACCTTAAAAACATGAATGCTGCTATTGCAATTTCTGGCATTTGTTTCTCTTCCTTTACCAGAGTACGCTGCCCATGACTTTAACAACAAAAATCATGTCCTTGATCACCCCTTTGTTTGTCATAGGATTACCCAGTTTGCACCCACCTTTTATATGACCCAGAAATATGTATTGTCTAGACACAACACCAAGCCTAGATACTCCATCACTAGAATATTGCACCAATGGCCATCCACTCACAACCGAGTAGCCTACCGCAAGACTTGCCCACCATTCACCTGCAACTTTCCCATCTAGCGATACTTTTGATGATCAGTCACACGAGAAATGCGCCATACTCACCGACTTTACCAAGAAGTACCCTGCAAGCCTTTCATATAACCTACCCTACTCACAAAACTTCTTGAACAAAACCAACATACTCAGCCCCAATGTTTGACTTGAGAATCTAGCATCCGGTCTGGTTCTCCAACTCACCCACTACAAGTAGTACACCAAGAACCTTCATGATAAACCCACGAAATACATATGTCTATCCCTTGATGCTATCATCATTGGTTCCTAAACATCTGAATACATGTAGTCACCCATATGCTCTAACCGCATATGCCACAAGAAACTTGACTCAGACCCGATTCTTCCTTAGACCCGATTCATGTTTTACATCGCATATAGCTTTTACAACACCATCATACATTTTTATTTTGACATTTCCAATAACAAATATTTTGCATGAAATATCATTTTCCATCAAAGTACAACCAATATAAACTGACCTGTAGATGTCAAACCATTTTCTATGATAAAAGCATCTAGTGACTAAGATTCAAGAATCACCTATGAGGGACTCCAAACTCGATGAAACACATAGCATATCTCTAACACTACATTCTGAGTCTTTCTCCACTACACTTGTAGATTTTGACGAACCCTTAGACATATATCGACATTCTCGTTTTTACCAAACTAATGCCAGAGAATTCTCATCCATGACGTGATACAACACGTCCTTAGTCAAACAAAGACGAATGATTGCTCCCAACTCATTCCAAGTCATTGCATCCATGCTATCCGGTTGAAGTTCTGTATAAACTATAATAATCCAAACCTAGAAAATAAAAGAAAACAAATAACAGTGTTAGCTTTGGTGCAATCTCAAGAGGGGTGGTGAATTGGAGATTTAAAAATTTATCCCTAGGTCAACTAGTCTAGCAGCAGTATTACACAACCTAGGGTCTTTTTATGCAAACATGAATAAAACATACACGTGTGGTAATATAAAGTATGGAAAAAATAAATAGCACATGCGATATGTGATCAAGGTTCAGCCAAAGTGCCTATGTCCCCGACTTGGCTCACCAGGGCAAGGATTCCACTATAGCTCACTTAACAGGTGGAGCGGCACCGTTTAAAACCAGGTCAATTAGCGGGGCTGACCTCAACCTACACCTTACCAGGATGGTGCACCTAACTTTTCTAACAGGGTCAAAGCCAATCTGAGGCTATTTAATAGGGCTAGTCTCCCTCTTCAGGACCACGCCTGGAGTACAACAAATGTATGAAAATTTACGTACATGAAAATATGCTTCTTCAGCAAGCAGATATGTACTACAATACGCACAGTATACTCAATCAACAACACATCAACAATATAGGAATTGTAAGCTTAATGATGTGTATGTGTGCTATCAACACTCAGTAATGTATAATCTCAAATAGGCTCAAGAGTGTACAAACAAACTGTTTCTTTGAAACAAGATTTAACAAATCTTAATTTTCAGATTAGGGTTTCAAAGATGTTGATAAAAATATTCAAACTAACTCAAAAGATTTTCCTTAATGAAATAAGCACAAGAGTTGTTTGAAATATCGAGGGATTAGGCTAAGATTGTGTTGGAAATTTCCCTTTTTCTAAAGCATTCAATTGTATACTCATCTTATTAATAGTGCCTCATAGCTTATTTACGGTCTGATTTTTATTCTACATAAATTATTGAAGAGTGTTTGCTATTTGTGCCACACCATCATCAGAAGGTTTCTTTGACGAAATAGGAGCTAAATTAGGTTGAAATCTTGGAGGTGCGTAGTTCTGAGAGATCTGTTGTGGTTGATACTACTATTGAGGAGCTGTAACTGGATGATATAGCGGCTGTGCAGGTGACGCATAAGATTGAGGAAGTTGCTAACATTTTGAGGAAGATGGATCAGACTGATCATTCCTCCATGAAAAGTTCAGGTGATTCCTCCATCCTGGATTATAGGTGTTCGAGAATGGCTGATTTTGAGATCTGTTGACCCAATTTGTTGATTGCATCTGATCAGATCTACTCTTTAGCCATACTAGTAGAAACGGACAATCCTGAATCTTATGGTTAGGGGTCTCACAAATAGAACATACCTCCACTGATTTCATAGTTTTCACTTTCTCTAATTCCATGACCTCTAGTTTCTTAGACAACATAGCAATAAGGACCTGTAGACTAGTCTCCTTTTTGACCTTGTTTCTACCTCCACTATTGATTGCTCTGAGAGGTTGTGCTGCCATTGGTGCCCGATCATATCGTGTGTTCCATTGCTGGGCAATTTCAGTTAGGTAATCAAAGAATGATAGAGCCTAATCCAGTTCCTTGCTGAAGAACTCCCCGTTGCACATAGTCTAGACAAACTGTTTACATTCAGGGGTAAAAGTAGTATAAAAATAATTAACTAACCTCCATGATTTGAATCCGTGATGTGGACATATATTCATCAGATCCTTGAACCTCTCCCAACAGGCCTGGAAGGTCTCATCACCTTTCTGTATGAATTGACTGATCTGCTCCTACAGGTATTGGGTTCTCTAAAAAGAAAAGAATTTGTGTAAGAACTTACTCTGCATTTCAGTCCAACTAGTAATAGAGTTAGGTATCAGAGAGTTAAACCATATTTTTGCCTTATCTTTCAAAGAAAAAGGAAATAAGTGAAGTTTGACATACTCATCAGTTCTAGCCCTATTAATGAAAGTGGTACAGACCAACCCAAAATCTGTCAAATGCTGATATGGACTCTCAAAATCCATCCCTTGAAACTGGGGTATCACGATAACATACCATGCTTATTTGTAAAGTTCGGTGCATCTTGTGGTAAAACAATGCAAGAAGGTGTAAAAGTGTGTGTAGGCTGTAGAAAATCGTGGAGTGTACGTGGTACAGGTGCAGCCATAACTTCCTAAAAAATTTCTTCAAAAAAATCACTCAAAACAATTTTAGAATCACTCATAAAAGTAACAGGAGAATAATCAAACTCTATGCTATGTGCGTCACTACTGGTGCTAAGTGAAATTTTAGACAGTCTATTTAAAAGATCTCTGACCCAAGGCATCAAACATCAATTTAAACAACAGAAATTCACCAACACAGCAGCAAACAAGCATGATCAAATTCTTCAAAATTTTTAATTTTTAGTTATTATTATTTTTTTATTTTATATATATTTTAATTAAAAATAAAAAATAATTGGAAAAACACAAATTTTGAAATTAAATCTGGCACTTCTCGGCAACGGTGCCAAAAACTTAACTTACTCAAAAAATGAGCAGCTCAGAACCTATCTTACGTATAGGAGTTCAGTTGTGTAATAATTAACCCATGGGCCAGATCGTCTCCTCAAGGAATGCAGTTTAATTCCAAAAGAAAATAAGAAAAGAAAATTTTATTGAACACAGTTCAGATTCGGCTCCTAGGATGTTTGAGATTTTTGCAACGAAACTTAAACCCTAACTAAAAATTAAATACACGGAATAACTAAATAAAAGTAGGATGCAACACCACAATAATGAGATAATTAAACACTGCAATCATCCAAAATAAAAACAAACTAAACTCGTTAATAAATAAAGCTTAACCAGATAAAAGTGCCAAATTTAATAACAAATCCAAACTAGATTAAACGAAATAAAAACACTAACTATAATAATAAAAACACCCAAAAAAATATTTAGATTCCAACAAAAACTTTAAATAAGATAAAGAAAAACTAAAATTAAAATAACAATGCTTAACCAAGAATCTAAATGCAAGTGAGAAAGAGAAAAAAAAAAAAATCAAATTAACACCAGTTAATAACAAAAAAATAAACTGATTTTTAATAATAATAAAAAAAATAGAATCAAATAATTATTCAAGATTCAAATAAAAAAGAAAGAATAGAGAGAGAGAGAGAGAGAGAGAGAGAGAGAGAGAGAGAGATGCAAGCCGTCAGGTTTAGGAGAGCCAAGTCATAGCAGTAGCACATAAGCCTTGCTCTCAGGTTCTTCCTTCCCTGCACACAGCAGCAGCACCAAGGAGTAGTTGAAGCAGAGTAGCAACACATAGCAGACAACAGCACATAGTAGACAACAGCAGTAAGAGAGGCAAGGCAGCAGCGGTTGGGTATCAAACAGCAGCAGCATAGAGAAGAGATAGAGCCGAGAGGGAGAGGAGAGGGAGGCGAAATAGATAAAGGGAAAGATAGAGAGGTTGATAGAGAGACGAGAGGAAGACGAAATAGAGAGGGAGATACCGAGACGAGAAGGAGAGAGTTGAGGCGCTGAAAAAAAATAAAAGAGAAAAGAGGGAGAGAAGGGGAAAGGGGCGAGAATAGAGAAGAGAGGGCGAGATAGAGAGGGGCAGCGAGGAGAACTAAGAGAGAAGGGAAGGAGAGGTTGAGGTGCTGGTAACAAGACCCTTTTTTGAAGCCCTAAGCCACGCGGTCACATCCATGCATGCAGCACATTTGTGTTTTTTTTTTTTTTTTAATTCCCCTAAAGGTCGGCCCCTTCATTCCAGTGCAAGCCTCCAAGCTCTCTTCACAAGCCCAACTTTATGCACAAGCCCATTCACACACACTTCATACATGGCTTCTTCTCGGACTCGAGCTCATGCATGACCCACGTACACTTTAATTTCGATTTTAATTTTCAAAAATTGTCCTGCAATAATAGAATATGAATGTCTGTAAAATTTCAAAAAAAATAAGATATTAATCTCAATATTATCAAATGAGATTGACATTAAAAATATTAGACATAGCTGGGCATTTAATTAGAATTATAATCTTGAATGCACAATTTTAAACACCTAATTACGCAACTTTGACGCGTAATCAGCGTGTATATTGAATGAGATATAAACTGTGGTGAATCTGAAAATATTTAAATTTAATCAAAATATTTTTAAAACCGAATTCACCATCCCCCTCTTAGGATCACACCAATTCCAACACTTCTCCCTTACTCTTGTACCTCACTTCACATAGCTTTCTCGATGCATGCATTTCACTTAAAATATGAGCCACGTCCCCAACAATCTCTACCTTGGGGAATATTCACCACTTAGGAAATCTGAAAGGATAACTACTACTCCACCTGAGATAGTAGATTGGGTCCATCTACCATCTAGCACTTAGAATTCGTTGTGACCGAATTCATTAGCATATCAGCCGCATTGTCAGACATATGAACCTTCTCAAATAAAAGTTCTCCTAAAACAATTAGTTCCCTCACCCTATGATACCGGAAATCAATGTGTTTTGTCCTTGCATGGTACACCTGATTCTTCGCCAAGTATATGACACTCTGACTATCACACTACAACCAAACTCCACCTTGTTAGACACCCAGCTCTCTGACCAATCCCATAAGCCACAACACTTCCTTAGCAACCTCAGCCACTACTATGTATTCCGAATCAGTAGTAGATAATGCTACAAGAGATTGCACTATAGACCTCCAACAAATAGGTCCTTCCACAAGGGTAAATACATACCCTGTGGCACACCTCCTATCATCCATGTATCTTGCGTAGTCAGCATCTACGTACCCTACCACTGACGACTCACTATGTTGTGCACTAAACATTATTCCATATCCAGTTATACCCCTCAAGTACTTGAGAATCCACTTGACAGCATTCTAGTGCTATTGACCCAGATTCGAGAATAACTTGCTCACCACACTAATATCACGTGTCAGGTTTGGCCTCGTACAGACCATAACATACATCAAACACAACACTAGGCTAGCATAAGGGACCTTCAACATATCACGAATCTCGTCATCCATCTTTGGGCATTGGGCGGTAGACAACCTAAAATGAGTTGCCAAAGGCATGCTTACTGACTTAGCATTAGCCATGCTAAACCTTTTCATCACCTTATCCATATAACTACCTTGAGATAACCATAGTCTCCCTACAACTCTATCCCTACGAATATCTATGCCAAGTATCTTCTTGGCTCCACGAAAGTCTTTTTATGTCGAACTCTTTTTTGAACAAAGTTTTCAACTGATTAACCTTGGTCATGTCTTTAGTAGCAATCAGTATATCGTCAACATACAATAGTAGAAATATAAGAGAATCGTCCACAAGATTCCTCACATAGACGTAGCAATCGTATTCACACTTTCTGTAGCCAATATAGGTCATATACGCACCAAACTTCTTGTACCAGTGCCTCGGAGACTGCTTTACCCCGTATAGTGACTTCTTTAGCTTACAAACTAAGTGCTCTTGTTTAGGTTGGCTAAAATCTTCTAGCTGTGTCATGTAAATCAGCTTCTCCAATCACCATGGAGGAACGGCGTCTTTACGTCTATTTGCTCAAGACGCATATCACGTTGTGCCACCAGTCCCAACACTACCCTGATAGAAGTGTTTCTGACCATAGGAGAGAAGATTTCATCACAATCTACTCCTTTCTTATCTGAGTATCCCTTTGTTACCAAGTGAGCCTTGTGCTTCTCTCTTTCCTCTTATGAAACTGATTATTCCTTCAGATTGCCAGCTTCCCAGCTGGAAGCTCCACCAAGTCCCATGTTTGGTTCTTATGCAATGAATCTATCTCCTCCACAATAGCACCTATGTAGCTACCTTTCTCTTGACTTTGTACAACCTTCTAAAAGGTAATAGGATCCCCGCTACTCATGATAAGCGCATAAGACACCAGATCATCAAAACAGTACCTAGGGGGTGGCCTAATGACGCGTTTGAGTCTATCTACAACTATGCTATGATGCGCCTATTGGTCATTCGAGCTAGAACTGCCTGTGTCACCTCCACCATGAATTTTTGACTCCATATGCACCATTGGCTTATCTCTCAACCTAGGACTCCTTGCATGTCTACCTTGATGTTGACTCTATGAGTCCAATCCGATTTTGATAATGAAAAATCATTTGGTATTTGATTTATGCATTGATATTGTGATAGGAAAAATATATAGCATGTACTGAAGGATGACGAGTCATGGAAGCCATGAAGATTAAAGCATACACATCTTGGCAAAATCCATGGAACTCAAAGAGTATAAGAATGAAGTTGCAAGTAACAAGTTCAAGAGCGTCATGGGAATGGGTACTTAGAACTCATGTGTTTACATTTTCATATGAATTAATTCGAGGCTCAAATCATAAACTAAAATGATCTTAGGACTCATACTGTAACGACCTGCTTATTTTACCATTTTTTAGCGGCTAGACACTAATGTTGCAGAGCTTTATCCGCTCTCCTACCTGGGGCTCCTAAAATATTGGTATAATTTTGGGGTGAGACACCTCTCAGTAAGGGATAATAAAGTAATACCAGTGTGTGGAAACATGAGTATTTTTGTGTTATACATAAAACCTACATAAACATATTTAGTGAAACTGTCTGTATCATATATGGGAAAACATACATAATCATAGCATGATAGAACGTACTGGATTTCCATAAACATCATTCATCTCATATAATAATAATACAAAACAATCCTGGAAGGTTAGCTGGCTGGTGTCATGTTTTACCCCCACATGACTGGGTTGTGTGGCTTGAAGGCGGGACCTGACAATGGCTGGCCAGCCACTAGCAAGTCAAAGTAAATGTCTATAAGTACGATGGGTTTGCCAGACTTGATCCATACACCAGGGGTGCCAATACTTCAATAAACCACATCGACTATCCATCCTTACACTGCCCCGTACGACAGTGATAACACAATATCAAAATGATCGTGATCACATAGCTATGGTATCGTGCACGTGTAAGCCTAAACCAAGCCAACCAGGTTATGATAATATATAACATATATTCAAACAGTGATACATGGCTATTTCATAGTAACAACTAATAAGTAATATCATAGTATCATTTTGCATATTATACGTGAAAATTATAGTCCCGTACGCCGACATTTCATATTTTATCATTCATAGCCCGTACGCCGTATTACATATCAGATAATACTTTCGGCCCATACGCCGTCATATCATATTCAAAAATCAGCCCGTATGCCGACATATCACATAAACCATCGGCTCGTACGCCGATATATCATATCAAAACTCTTAGCCCGTGCACTGGTATATCATATCAAAATTCTCGGCTCGTACGTTGGTATATCACAATAAAAACTCTCGGCCCATGTGCTGGTTGTTAGCTTTGGTGTATTCCCAAGAAGGGGGCGGTTGAATTGGAAATTTAAAAATTTATCTCCTAGGTTAATCTATCCAGCAGTAGTATATACACAACCTAGAGTCTGTCTATGCAATTTCCAAATGCGCAGATAAATATGATGTGGAAATTAAATCATACGTATCATTCACACCATAGTATACACGTGCGGTAAATATAAAGTGTAGAAATATAAACAGACACGCGATATGTTATCGGGGTTTGGCCAACTATGCCTATGTCCTCGCCTCTAGCTCACAAGCCGGAGGATTCCACTAATGGCTCACTTAACGGGGTGGAGCGGCACCTAATAACACCAGGTCAATTAGCATAGGGCTGACCTCAACCTTTACAAATTCTCCTTGCGGGGCGGAAGGCCCTAGGTCAAATTCACAGGGCTGACCCCAACCTGATCCTTCCAAGTTAGATCAAACCCCCTCAGGCCGCACTTGGAAATACAATAGTATTTTTCTCAATCAAGTTGGTACAGTGATTCTACTTTCATGTAAAGCAGATATGTACCCAATACGCATAGTATAATCAATCAACCACACATCAACAATGTAAGAAATGTAAGTTCAGTGACGTGTATCTTTGTGTAAGCAACACTCAAAAAGATGTTATAACAAGTATGCTCAAGAGTGTTCTAAACAAGCTATATCTTGGAAACAAGCTAAATGAAATCTCAATAGAAAATCAGGGTTTCAAAGATGTTAATCAAATATTCAAAACAATTCAAAATATTTTCTTCATTGTAATATGCTCAAGAGTTGCTTGAAAGAATAATATGGCTTGTAGAAAAATATTTTTTGCACAAAAAAATCAAGCTATAGGAATCTTTGCAATGATAATGCAAAGATCCTTAAGCTAATGAGTTTTTCCCAACATTAGATTTATCAAATAAAAATCTGTGGGAAAACTCTTGCTTGACTCCCCAAAAATAATAACAATCAATCAACAAAAGCAATAGGAGTATAAGCAATAATACTAAGCAATGACCCAAGAAAGAACTCTCACAAAGTTAAGATTAATCAATGGGATGAAGGTATGAGAGTGTTTGGAAGTATTATAAGCAAAATGGGATTTTGGGTTTGAGAGAATTTTGGCTAATGAATTTTCTTAATCTCAGGTTAATCCTCACAAATGAACTCATATTTATAGACCAAGACAAAAATATAACCGTTTAGGACCTATTGGGTATTCTTAAAAAAGTCTAAAATGCTTAGGAAATATTAACCCAAATTAACTTAATTTTAATCCCCGTAAAAATTAATTTAATCCGAGAAGTTTGGGTGCTCGGTCAGAGGTTCGGGTGCCTGAATAGACTCAGTTAAAAAGCATTTTTAAACAGTTCGGTCACTCGAGTCTAGGTTTGGTTGCCTAAACAAAAGTCAGAAACATTTGCCGTGTGGTTTGGGTGTGCCCGAAACAAAGTTCGGTTAACCGAACTAACAAGTTTGGTCGCCTAGGCCCTTTTTGAACTGAAAAGTTAGGCAGCCCGAGTAGGTGAAAAGTAATCTTCTAAGGGTTTGGTATCCTAAGGGCGATAGGGTCATTTTATATTCGGTCTCCCGAAGATTGGTCAAACTGCTGACTTTCCAGCAGTTCGGGCGCACGAGGAGTTTTGAACTCCTAAGGTTCGGTCGCGTGACCTTTCACATACTTACCTTATTTTGTCCAATTTTATTTCAATTCTTTCCCCTGATAATGTTAGTGATTATGGGGACTTTGTGCACAATGTGTAGAAACCTAGGGTCTTTTCAAGTACGTCCAAAAACCTGGCATCGGTCGACCGAAGGGTGCCCTAAAGTCATTCGGTCCCTATGATCAGACTATCGTCATTTTGAGCTTACAAAACCTACATGCATGAGATGCAGAGATTATTACAGACTGTTTCTTTTGATTACTATTATAGACCCTCATTGAATTAAAATGAATTACAACATGAGAGAAGTCTTCAGGGTCTTTAGACTTTGAGTCTTCATATGCCATTAGTTGAACTGCTAATTATATACCTGCATACAAACTCGATAGTCATCAAATATCAAGATTATTTGTTATTATCAAAATTGGGTGTGACCTATAAGGTCAACATTCTCCCCCTTTTTGATGATGAAAAATACTTTATGCAAAAGTGGGTACAGCCAAGAAAGGCTTCCCCCGACTTTATGCATAAAGACAATTTAAGCTCAAATTAAATGATTTATCAGTGGGTAGTTAAATTTAGATTTTAGCAAAGTATCCAGTTTTGCCTTTTCTCCCCCTTTTGGCAACAACAAAAAGGGTTATAAATATAAAGCATGTAAGCAAGGCATTTGAGTATGATTCATTTAAATACACAATAAGATTGGGAAATTTTTTAGAAATTTTGGCAAAATGCCGTTTGAAAATAGAGCATTTTCCCAAAAATACCTATATAGAAATGACTTGATTGAGTTTTAAATTTACAAGATATCCACAACAATCAACTCAAATAGTTCAGTATTCTCAAAATATAAATATAACTATCAACATGCAAGAGATATGATAGTAATGCATTTCATGGCACAAGCGAATTCATGGAGTATAAAGCATTGACAGGTTTAACAATTAAGCACACAAACTCTATAATTGGTCATTTGAAGATTTAAATGACATAAAAACTAAATTAAACCATAAATATGCACAAACCATGGCAGTTGAAACATATCATAAGACCCGTGAAATATTTGAGTTTAAAACACACCGCATATGATACCAAACATAAGGTTTGAGCATAAAAACGATCCAACTAGTTTACATGCATTTTATGTACAATTACTGAACTAGTTATGCGACTTAAAAATATATATGTATATGTATATATATAATATATATCCCCCCTAGGATGTTGTCAAGAGATATTGGGGGTGATGCTTGCAAAACAAACTTCAAATATCAAGCAAGTAGGCAACATTTTTCTGATTTTAGCATTTAAGTACATTCATAACATAACCAGAAAACCAAAATCATAATGATCTTAAAAATTCAACAATCACATACAAGATCATATGACAAACACAAACAACATGTGGCAAGGAAATATATATCAAATTAAGATTTTCAGAAAGATCATTTCGATTAAGCACATGCCACGGTGAGTTCACAATAGATTTAAGCTAAAAATATTTATGAGCAAAATAAGATAGGAATTTATGCCTAGATGCTCCCCCTATCAATTTGAGTACCTGCTTAGATTCTTTAACTACTTATACTATCCAAAGATTAATTTCATTTTGCTCAATAGTATAGGCCATTCATTTTGACACTTTAAAATCAACTATACTAAATATTAATTAATTCTATTTACCCCTATCAGTATAGTTGTTCCTATAGACCATAGATGCATCATTAAAGTAAATATATTAAGGCATGCAATAAAGTTCATGACCCAAGAACATTCCATATCAAATCATAGAACCTTAAGTGCAGGATATAATGTTCAGGGATTTTCAGAATAACCTCAATATTTCAGTGGATAAAAGTGATGCACATGGATTCTTTAAGTTCTTCCTATAGGGATGGAGCTAGGCTCCCCTAATTATTCGATGATTATGTAAGGATGAAATTTGATTTTCTATTTGGTTTCACTCATCCTTTCCAAAATGTTTTAACATTAATTTTATCATAATCATCTTTAGCACAAGGTTTTATTTTGAAAAAATTCCTGTCGAAATTTCTACAACATGTTGTCTATAAATCAGGCATTTTCCCATAAAACATGTACCTGATAGGTTCAAATAAGCAATATATGATTCAGTTCAAGGCACACGAGAACCTATATCCACTACCAGCATGCAATACACAACATACTGCATCAGTCATGCAGTTGGCGTTCCATACAAGCATGCAAGTAAATAAATTTCTGCAACAGCCTTGCAGATGACGTTCCATGCAATCCAGTAGTATCAAACAATATATTCAATAACAGTTCACAATACTAGACAATCACAAATCACTATCCATCAAGATATAATATGAGCAATGAACAATAGTGGATAGTCATGAGTTTAGCGTTGCGTGTCTTTTCATAAAGGCATATGGAGATATAATAATGAGAGCATTCAAAAGAGTCATGAGATTTTGAAAAGAAATGCTCCCCTTGAGTTATGCACTTGTTCATTTTATGCCTTTTTCATCGCCAAATATTTTAGCCAAGGTTCCTAAGATTTTCAGTGGATTTAGACTTGACATGAATGCTTAAGCTTAGAGGACCAAAAGGTCACCAATTGTATTTTCCAAGGTCATAAGCCAACCTTACCTCTTTTCTTATGAATCTCAACACGTGTGAGAGGCATAAGATAAAATACTCTCAATGATTAAAATTTATGTTAAGTTCGAAGAGTATTCATTATTAGTGGACATTCTCAAAAATGTTTTTGCGCTTAGTAAAGATGTCCAGGTATGTGCAAAGAGCGTCTAGGAGAGTATGAATTTTGAAAACAACTCTTTGGACAGTGGTATGTATCCTTTAGATATAATTATAATTATGAAGCAAGGATACAACTGGTGAGTAGAAGGGATGTCTTATGATAAGCACTCGATATATATTAGTCATTTATGACCAATAGTGCTTTAAGCCTAGAGTAATGACAACTACTTGTTCAAGGCTTTCAAGTTCAAGGATGGGTTTAGGATTGAATGATATATATGGATCCCCTCAGCCACAAGCTTGAGCTATGGACAATGTATACTTAACCTTAAGATTTTCATATTTATGTGTGAGTTAAGCATTTTGAATTATATACCAAGCATAGAAGCCTTGTTTATTTTGAAGGGGATGTGTATAAAAAGCTTCTACATTTTAAACCTAAGCCACTTCCCAAGCCTATCGTCATCACTACCCCCTAAACCTAATCCTAAGATCTAAGCAAGAATTAACTAATTTGATAATCTTAATTTAAATCCATTTTTCCTTAGGTCCTATGGGGTTTGCTTTCATGATCACCCATATCATTTTTTTGCTTAAACCTCTAGCACTTCTAGATGGATAAATGTATATGATGTGCCCTTTTCTTTTACCATATAAGCATACATTATGTGCATGTGAAAAATTTTTCTTACTTACACTAGATAAGGCATGCAGACAAATATGGGTTTCAAAAGATGAACCATTTTTGAAAGAAATAAATCTTTTTACTCCAAAATGTTTTACATGATCATTATTTTCATTTTTAACTTTAGGTGTAAGTTTAGAATAATCATCCATGTCTTCTTCTAAGCTGATAATTTTCAATACTTTCTTAATCTTTCTCTTTTCTAATGTGGCATGATAGTCTTTTAGATTTTCTAATTGTGCTGCCAAACTTTTGTTTTTTAGAAAGATTTTCTGCTTAGACATCCTAATTGTAATCTTATGAGCATTAAGGATTATTCTTTTCGGTTTCTCATAAGATGTCATGCTTCCAAAATTTGATGCACGTGATTCAACATAAGATTTAATACAATAATTTTCACATATATCATTGCATGCATTATTAACAGATTTTTCACAAAATACAAAAGATAATTCATTCCATAATGTATTGCAACACTCAATATGAGAATCATCACATACATCATTAACAGAATTATTATGAATTTCAACAGATGATTCAGCATTTGACACATCACATGATTTGGCACAAGAATCATCACAGTAATCATCACATGAATTAATAAATGTGTCATTGTCAAAGCAGTCATTAGAGGCAACTGATGATTAACATAAGATATATCATAAGTTTCAGTATAAGAATCATCACATGCTTCATTACATGAATCAGTAAATGAGGTAGGGTAAGATTCATATACCTCATCATCTACTAATGCAACTTGCTCATGATCAGCCATTACCTGATCATCGTTTGGAGTGGCAATTTCCTTTTCCGGGGTCTTTTCATATCTCTTTTCCAACTCAACCCAGATCTCCTTTGCAGTTTGACATGCCACAAACGTAACAAAAATATCAGAATCTAATGCAAGATATAACATGTCCATGACATATGAATTCATATACATAAAATTAATATCATTTTCTACTGGCTTACAAATTCCCTTATCAATCACCTGTCAAACCCTCCAATTCATAGATTTTACAAATATGCTCATTCTAGTTTTCTAGGCGATGTAATCAACACCACAAAATGATGGAGGACTGGAAGGTGATTGTCCCTCTCTGAATGGGGATACACCAAATTGAGCCATTGCGATCTTTTACAAAAGCTTTAAAGCCTAGTGCAACGAGGCTCTAATACCAATTGTTAGCTTTGGTGTATTCCCAAGAGGGGAGTGGGGTGAATTGAAAATTTAAAAATTTATCTCCTAGGTTAATCTATTCAGCAATAGTATATACACAACCTAGGGTTTGTTTATACAATTTCCAAATGCGCAGATAAATATGATGTGGAAATTAAATCATACGTATCATTCACACCATAGCATACACGTGCGGTAAATATAAAGTGTTGAAATATAAATAAACACACGATATGTTACCGGGGTTTGGCCAACTATGCCTATGTCCCCGCCTCTAGCTCGCAAGCTCGAGGTCACTAATGGCTCACTTAACGGGTGGAGCAGCACCTAATAACACTAGGTCAATTAGCAGAGGGCTGACCTCAACCTTTACAAATTCTCCTTGCGAGGCGGAGAAGGCCCTAGGTAAAATTCACAAGGCTGACGCCAACCTGATCCTTCCAAGTTAGATCAAACCCCCTCACGCCACACCTAGAAATACAACAGTATTTTTCTCAATCAAGTTGGTACAGTGATTGTGCTTTTATGTAAAATAGATATGTACCCAATACGCACAGTATAATCAATCAACCAAACATCAACAATGTAGGAAATGTAAGCTTAGTGATGTGTATCTTTGTGCAAGCAACACTCAATAAGATGTGATAACAAGTATGCTCAAGAGTGTTCTAAACAAGCTATATCTTTGAAACGGGCTAAATGAAATCTCAATAGCAAATCAGAGTTTCAAAGATGTTAATCAAATATTCAAAACAACTCAAAATATTTTCTTCAATGTAATATGCTCAAGAGTTGCTTGAAAGAATAATATAGCTTATAGAAAAATATTTTTTGCACAACAAAATCAAGCTATATGAATCTTTGCAATGACAATGCAAAGATCCTTAAGCTAATGAGTTTTCCCAAACACTAGATTTATCAAATAAAAATCTGTGGGAAAACTCTTGCTTGACTCCCCAAAAATAATGACAATCAATCAACAAAAGCAATGGGAGTATAAGCAATAATACTAAGCAATGACCTAAGCAAGAACTCTTACAAAGCTAAGATTAATCAATGGAATGAAGGTATGAGAGTATTTGGAAGTATTATAAGCAAAATGAGATTTTGGGTTTGAGAGAATTTGGGCTAATGATTTTTCTTAATCTTGGCTTAATCCTTACAAATGAACTCATATTTATAGACCAAGGCAAAAATATAACCATTTAGGACCTATTGGGTATTCTCAGAAAAATCTAAAATGCTTAGGAAATATTAACCCAAATTAATATAATTTTAACCCTTGTAAAAATTAATTTAACCCGAGAAGTTCGGGTGCTCGATCTGAGGTTTAGGTGCCCAAACTGTAACATCCTTAAAATTTCTCCCTTTATGTATATATCCATACCTAAGCAGCGAAACACAAATAATATAACCATGTATATATATACTATACAATGCCAGAATCCAGTACATATGGACCATAGCCATACAAAATAAATCCCTCCAGCATCATCTACCCCACAAATACAAAACTCTATCAAAAACTCACCCTACCAGGGTAATCAAGTAAACTCCCTATCCGCGATCTTGATCTGCTCGCCTAACTGGCTCACCTGAAAATGATAAAGTAATGGGGTGAGACGACGCTCAGTAAGTGGAAATATGCTGTTACTAGTATGTGGCGTCCGAGTCGTAAAACTATAATAATAGTATGTGAAATTACATGATCTAGTAAATCTATAAAAACACATGTATCATATGTATAATGGCTTAAAATATATGTATCATCTGAACTTTCTATCATTCATAATGCTAATATCATACTGTATACAACAAAAGCTGTAAAATTGTATACATACACATAACTGTGTTCTTTCCCTAGGACTCTGTATGTCATGATTTGACCCCTGATGACAGGGTTGTGCGGCACGTAGGTGAGACTTAACTTGGTCGGCCCTCTAGGTTAGTCATCATACTCTACACTACCTCAGCCCAGCCAAACTGCATCCACTCCTAAGCTCGGGACTGGCTACTATCTCGTCTAACCGGCCCCCTTAACCCAGCGTTCTGGGGAGCTGCATCCTCTCCGAGCACGATTAGACAGTACCCACATACTATCTGAGATATGTGGTTGCACTTTATCTGTATATAGCAACAGTACGGTGCTCTGTAAACTATATCTGTCTGTAATATTTCCACCGGGGTCTGATACTATATAAATACATTTATATATCTATCTTTGCTGTTCTCATCATGTTTCCAAAATAAACATAACGTTGTGATTCTGTACTGTAAATACTGTAATATCAGACTAACTGTAGCATCTTGATGCTATAACAATATAATTCTTCTTTATAAACTGTCTGTATAATCTGTCTGTATAAACTGTGCGTTATGGCATTTGGGGAAACAGGGCATTCTATAAATACTATAATATACTGAACTGAATAAAATCTATATAAATCTGTCTGTATAATATTTGTGAATATCCGTATATATATATATATATACTATATAACATAATATGCTGAAACACTGTATAAATTCTACATCAGGTAAATATCTACTCAGGCCACACAAAAATTAAAACTCTTATTCTGTAAAAATTGTATAATAAACTGGTATATATATATATATATATATATATATATATATATATTTATCTATGAAATCTCTGTTAACATTCTTAAAACTCATAGCATAGTATATTTCCTTTACCTTAAATCTGAAAAGCCTCTCACTGAACTCTAGCTCTACGCCCGTAGGGTTCTCCACTCAACACCTTGAAAATAACATCCCTCAGAACAAAACATTAGTATTTTTTTACCTACAACATTTCTTATAATTACGAGGAAGGCATAATTTAAATAAAATTCCTTATCCTGGACTTGGGATGAATTCCAAACCAACTTCTCCCACGATCTGCTCTAGCAGACTTGTAGTAAACTTCGTCAGGAGTGTTGTGGTAGCCTCAGATCTTTAATCCAACAAGAAATGGGGCCACAATCAAAGAGAGAAGGAGGAGGAGGCGTTTTTTAGAGAGAGAAAGGGGTAATTTGTGCTGAGAATTTGATAAAAATCCGAGTTTTCACTATTTATAGGGCCGGATTCGTCGACGAGACACGTCACCTCGTCGACGAGTCTTTAAGGAATTTCGTTAACGAACTTCCTCCCTCATCGACGAATTTCAGGCCACCCAAAAACCTATCTCGACATCTTCTCGTCGACAAGGTGCGGCTTCATCAATGAGGTTCCCTTATGTGCTCGTCGACGAATTCCTTGTGTTCGTCGATGAGATCTTGTGTAAGAATCCCGGGTTATTATATCCAAAGTGCAATGTCGTCGATGAACACGAAGTGTTCTTCGACGAAGCCTATTGCCACCTTTTGTTTCTATTTCCATTTCCCTTCCTCTTTGTTATTTAAAAACCATTATTTTTCGAGTTGTTACATTCTCCCCTCTTTATAAAATTTCTTCTTTAAAATTTACTATCTGTATCTCCATCTATCATCCCATAAAGGCAAATGGTCTACTTATTTTATTACCTACCCTCACTTATGGCGAAGGAATACCGTGGTTACATTATATGTTCTGGAGATTACACATATATAAACTAAAAAAAAAACTACCTATTAACTAAAATCAATACATGTACCTACAAAAGAAACACCATCTAACTATTGTACTTTACCTGATTACCTCTATACCTCTTGGAACAATTGTGGGTATTTCTGTCTAATCTGCTCCTCAAGCTCCCAAGAAGCTTCCTTTATGGTGTGATTCCTCCACAAAACTTTAACTAACTGTATTTCTTTAGTGCGTAGAGTCTGAATCTTTCTATCCAAAATCTGTACTAGTACTTCTTCATATGCCAATATTCTTAAGCTTTATCTCTGCATAGCTAAAGATGTGGGATGGGTCTGGGACGTATTTCCTTAACATAGAAACATGAAACATGTCATGAATTCGAACCAAAGCTGGCGGCAAAGCTAGCCTATAGGCAACTAACCCTATTCTCTTCAGTATCTCAAAAGGGTCAATATACCTAGGGCTCAACTTGCCCTTCTTTCCAAACCTCATAACTCCTTTCAGATGAGCTATCTTCAAAAATACTCGATCTCCCACATCAAATTCTAACTCTCGGAGGCAAGTGTCAGCGTGGCTTTTTTGTCGACTATGTGCTGTATCGATTCTTTCTCTAATTAATCGGACCTTTTCGGATGCCTATTGTATTATTTTTGGACCCAACACTCGCCTTTCACCTACTTCATCCCAAAAAAGAAGAGAGCAATATCTCTTGCCATACAATGCCTCATAGGGTGCCATGTCGATCCTAGCCTGATAGCTGTTATTGTAAGCAAAATCAATCAACGGCATAAACTGAATCCAACTGCCTCCAAAATCAAGCGCACAAGCACGAAGCATATCCTATAGTGTCTGAATCGTCCTATTAGTTTGACCATCAGTTTGGGGATGGAAAGCAGTGCTAAAAGCTAACTGTGTACCCATAGCCTCCTGAAAACTTTTCCAGAATCATGAAGTAAACCAAGGATCTCGATTCGAGACTATGGATACTGGTACTCCATGAACACGAACTATCTCCTGAACATATATCTTTGCCAGTCTGTCCATGGAATAGCCGATTTTAATAGGCATGAAATGGGTGGTCTTTGTCAAACGATCCACAACCACCCAAATTGCATTCAACCTCTGACGCACTGACGGTAATCCCATAATGAAATCCATCAAAACATGATCCCATTTCCATTCTGGAATGAACAGTGGTTGCAACTGCCCTACTGGTCTTTGATGCTCAGCCTTAACCTACTGACACGTCAAGCATTGTTGAACAAACTCGGCTATCTCCCTCTTCATTCCACTCCACCAGAAATACTCTCGCAGATCCTTGTACATTTTAGTGCTACCTGGATCTATGGTGTATAGGGATCTATAAGCCTCCTCCAATATAGTCCTCTTGATCTCGGTATTTGCAGGAACACATAGCCTAGTACAAAATTACAGGGCTCCATCATCTAGTATGCAGAATTCCTTACCCAGACCATCTTGCACCCTAGCCATTACCTCTACTAACTATGCATCATCACCTTGAGCTGCTTTAATCCTCTCATACAGCGTAGGCTGAACTACTAGGCTGTCAACAATCACTTGAGGACTCTCTTCAACCAATTCTATGCTAAGTCTTTTTAAATCCATTAGAATCAAGTGCTGAATCTCCATACCTGCTAACACTGGACCCACTGATTTCCTACTCAGAGCATCTGCCACTACATTCGCTTTTCCTGGGTGGTAACTAATCGTGCAATCATAGTTTTAATAAGCTCTAACGACCTTTTTTGCCTCATATTCAGCTATTTCTGGGTGAAGAAATATTTCAGACTCATGTGAACTGTGAAAATCTTGCACTTCCTACCATATAGGTAATGCATCCGAATCTTAAGTGTGTACACCACAGCAGCTAGCTCCAAATCATGCATGGGATAGTTCTTCTCATACTCTTTAAGCTGTCTAGACGCATACGCAATAACCCTTCCATGCTGCATCAACACGCATCCAAGACCCTTCAAAGAGGCATCACTGTATATTACAAACCCATCCTCCCCTGATGGAATAGCTAATACCGGAGCTGAAACTAATCGCCGCTTTAATTCTTGAAAACTCTACTCACAGTCATTGGTCCATTCAAATTTTACATTTTTTCTCGTGAGTCGCGTCAATGGACCTGATAAACTAGAGAATCCATCTACGAAGTGCCGGTAGTAGCCTGTTAATCTTAGGAAACTCCTAACTTCTTGAATACTTCCTGGCCTTTACCAACTCACCACAGCCTCTATCTTACTCAGATCAACTAATACTCCTACTTCTGAGATCACATGACCGAGAAAAAAAACTTGCCTTAACCAAAACTCACATTTCTTGAATTTTGCATATAATTTCCTTTCCCTTAATACCTGCAACACCAGTCTCAAATGATGCTCGTGCTCCTCAAAACTTCTCAAATAGACCAGTATATCATTGATGAACACAACCACAAACTAATCTAAGTATTGATGGAACACCCGATTCATCAAATCCATGAATACTGCTGGTGCATTAGTCAATCCAAACGGCATCACCAAGAACTCGTAATGCCCATATCTGGTTTGAAATGCGGTCTTCAAAATGTCCTCTGCTCTAACTTTCACTTAATGGTAACCCGACCGCAAGTCAATTTTAGAGTAAACTTGGATCTCTTGAAGCTGATCAAATAAATCATCGATCCTAGGGAGAGGATATTTATTCTTGACCGTTATTTTGTTTATCTCCCTATAATCGATGCACAATCTTATGGTTCCATCTTTCTTTTTCACGAACAAAACTGGCGCACCCCAATGCGACACACTAGGCCTAATGAAACCTTTATCCAGCAATTCCTGTAACTGTTCTTTCAATTCTTTTAACTCTAGTGGGGCCATATGGTATGGTGCTTTCGATATTGGTGCAAATTTTAGCAACAGATTGATGGTAAACTCAATCTCACGGTCAGGCGGCAAACCAGGCAATTCTTCTGGAAATACATTTGGAAATTCCCTCACTACTAGTATGTTAGCTTGTCTCAATTCTTCTTTGGGAAATTATTTTATGTATGTGACATATCCTTGGTAACCACCCTGTAGTGGTCTCCTCACCTGAATAACCGACACTAGCTGTGGTGAGGCACGTACACGTGAACCCGCGAATTTGTATTCCTGCTCGCCCGGGGGTCTAAAAATAACTTCTTTCTAATGGCAATTTATACTGGCATGATGAGCAGCTAGCCAGTTCATACCCAATATTACATCAAACCCCTACATATCTAGAACCACTAGATCAGCTGATAATGCCCTTTCCTGAATACTTACTGGAAAATTCTAAAGTGTCCTCCTGCATCTCACCACAGACCTCATCAACATACCCACAGACAGTTCTATATCTAATGGTTGTGTCTCTATTCCAAATATTTTCACATGTCCCGCTGATATAAAGGAATGGGTGGCACCAGTATTTAAAAAAACAATAATTATATATGGAAAAGCAGTAAGGATACCTGTAACCACGTCTCCAGCTGTCTCAGCGTCTCCTGGCGTCAACGCATAAACCCTCGCCTGGGCGGTATTTCTCTGCTGACCTCCGCGGGGTGCTTGGTATCCTCCCCAAGATGGCCTAGGAACTGATACATAACCTGGTGTCATCTGACAGGATTGAACCATATGACCGGGTCTTCCACAGCGGTAGCAAACATTCTCCCCCAGTCGACATTCACCTGGGTGTCTTTGTCCACATTTGGTACAAATGGCGGGAGGCTAACCATCCTGAAATCCATCCTGCTCTACCATATGTCTCTAACCTCCGCCAGATCTACCTCCTCTCCAAGGGCCTCGACTGGGACCCGCCTGAAAGCTCGAGGGTGCGGTCCTCTTCTTCTGACTCTATGTCTTAATCTCTTTCGGTAGACTTTCCTCTGCTATAATGACCTTGTCAACCAACTCTACAAAATCCTAGATCCTCAATACCACCACCTGCCTGTAAATATCTCACCTCAAATTCCTCTTGAACATTCTGGCCTTCTTTACTTCATCGGAGACGATATATGGGCAGAAACACAAGAGCTCAATAAATATCGATGCGTATTGCTGGACTGTCATCGACCCCTGGGATAGACTCAGGAACTCCTAAACTCGGGCCTCTCTGACTGAGGCAGGATAGTATCTATCAAATAATATATCCCTGAAACGGGCCTAGGTCATCGGCACTAGAGTTGTCCTCTGCTCCTCCAATAGTCTAGTGGCCGTCCACCATCTCTTAGCCTCCCCTGCCAGTCTATACGTAGCGTACAGAACTCTCTGCTCGTCGGTGCAATGAAGTACTATCAGGATCTTCTCTACCTCCTGCACCCAATTCTCAGCAACTGCAGGGTCAGTTGCTCTAGAAAAAGCTCGCGGATTCATCTTCATGAATTTCTCTATGGTGTATCCTTGAATTGGAGATGGACCTCCCTGCTCTCTAGAGCTCCATGCTATCTCAGCCATAACTTGCTGAGCCATACTACGTAGCACAGCATATGAATCCGCACCTCCTACATCAGAAGCCTCGGCACCATCATCCCCACTAGCGTGAGCGCTATTGCCTCCTGGGTCCATCCTGCAATTATAGAGAACACCATTTTAGAATCAAATTTCTTATGCAGACCTACCTTATTCCATTTAACTAAAACTAAAAATTATCTATTAACTATCCCTCCTGATCCTAACCCCAAAATCCAATCTTGCAACCCAAGTATATGACTCGTTGATAGTTTACTATGCTTTTCTTGAAATCGTCACCCTAGGAAAAACACGAAAACTACTACGAAATCTTGTATCCCGATCACAGAACAAAAACTCAAATCTTTTCCTACATTCTAGTAATGTTTTTTGCTGCACTCTAGAGTTTACAGAACCTAGCAACCCAGGCTCTGATACCAAAATGTAACACCCTCAAAATTTATCCCTTTATATATATATATATATATATATATATGTATGTATGTATGTATCTATTTCCATACCTAAACAGTGGAACACAAATCATATAACCATATATATATATATATATATATATACACACACACACAATACAATACCAGAATCCAATACATACAAACCATAGCCATACAAAATAAATCCCTCCAGCATCATCTACCCCACAAATACAAAACTCTGTCAAAAACTCACCCTATAACTAGAGTAATCAAGTAAACTCCCTATCTGCAAGCCTGATCTGCTCGCCTACCTATCTCACCCAAAAAAGATAAAGTAATGAGGTAAGACGACGCTCAGTAAGTGGAAATATACTATTACTAGTGTATGGCGACCGAATCGTAAAACTATTATAATAGTATGTGAAATTGCATGATCTGATAAATCTATAAAAACACATATATCACATGTATAGTAGCTTAAAATATATATATCATCTAAACTTTCTATCATTCATACTGCAAATTTCATACTATATACAACAAAAGTTGTAAAACTGTATACATATACATAACTGTGTTCTTTCCCTCGAACTCTATATGTCATGATTTGACCTCTCATGACAGGATTGTGCGGCCCGTAGGTGAGACTTAACCTCGCCGACCTTCCAGGTAAGTCATCATACTCTACACTACCTCAGCTCGGCCAAACTACATCCACTCCTAAGCTCGGGACTGGCTGCTACCTCGTCTAACCGGCCCCATCAACCGAGCGTTCTGGGGAGCTGCATCCTCTTCAAGCACGGTTGGATGGTACCCATATACTATCTGAGATATGTGGTTGCACTCTATCTGTATATAGCAACGATACCATGCTTTGTAAACTATATCTATCTGTAATATTTCCACGGGGATTTGATACTATATAAGTACATTTATATATCTATCTTTGCTGTTCTCATCATGTTTCCAAAATAAACATAACGTTGGGATTCTGTACTGTAAATACTGTAATATCTTGCTATAACTATATAATTTGTATTTATAAACTGCCTGTATAATCTGTCTGTATAAACTATGCGTTATGGCATTTGGGAAAACGTGGCATTCCGTAAATACTATAATATACTGAACTGAATAAAATCTATATAAATCTATTTGTATAATGTCTATGAATATCCGTATATATATATATATACTATATAACATGATATGCTGGAACACTGTATAAATTCTACATCAGGTAAATATCTACTCAGGCCACACAAATATTAAAACTCTTATTCTGTAAAAACTCTATAACAAACTGGTATATATATTTATCTATGAAATTTCTGTTAACATTCTTAAAAATCCTAGCATAGCATATTTCCCTTACCTTATATATGAAAAGCCTCTCACTGAACTCTAGCCCTACGCCCGCAGGGTTCTCCACTCAACACCCTGAAAACAACATCCCTCAGAACAAAACATTAGTATTTTTTTACTTACAACATTTCTTATAATTACGAGGAAGGCATAATTTAAATAAAATTCCTTATCCTGGACTTGGGATGAATTCCAAACCAACTTCTCCCACGATCTGCTCTAGCAGACTTGTAGTAAACTTCGTCAGGAGTATTGTGGTAGCCTCAGATCTTCAATCCAACGAGAAATGGGGCCACAATCAAAGAGAGAAGGAGGAGGAGGCGTTTTTTAGAGAGAGAAAGGGGTAATTTGTGCTGAGAATTTGATAAAAATCTGAGTTTTCACTATTTATAGAGCTGGATTCGTCGACGAGACACGTCACCTCGTCGATGAGTCCTTAAGGAATTTCGTTGATGAACTTCCTCCCCTGTCGATAAATTTCAGACCGCCCAAAAACCTCTCTTGGTATCTTCTCGTTGATAAGGCATGGCTTCATCGATGAGCCTCGTCGACGTGGTCCCCTTATGCGCTTGTCGATAAAGTCCCCTTATGTGCTCGTCAATGAATTCCCTGTGTTCGTCGATAAAGCCTGCTGCCACCTTCTGTTTCTGTTTCCATTTCCCTTTCTCTTTATTATTTAAAAATCATTATTTTTCTGCTCGTTACACAAATAGACTCAATTAAAAAAGCATTTTTAAATAGTTCGATCACCCGGGTCTAGGTTCGGTTGCCTAAACAAAAGTCAGAAACATTTTCTGCGCGGTTCGGGTGCCTGAAACAAAGTTCGGTTAACCGAACTAACAAGTTTAGTCACTCGAGCCCTTTTTGAATTGAAAAGTTTGGCAGCCTAAGTTGGTGAAAAGTAACCTTCTAAGGGTTCGGTCGTCTGAGGGCGACAGGGTTATTTTATGTTCGGTCGCCCGAAGCTTGGTCGAACTGTTGACTTTCTAGAAGTTTGAGCGCCCAAGGAGTTTTGACATCTTAAGGTTCAGTCGCCCGACCTCTCACATACTTACCCTATTTTTTCTAGTTTTATTTCAATTCTTTCCCCTGATAATGTAAGTGATTATGGGGACTTTGTGCATAATGTGTAGGAACCTAGGGTCTTTTCAAGTATTCCCAAAAACCTAGCGTCGGTCGACCGAAGGCTGCCCTAAAGTCATTCGGTCCCTATTGTCAAACTACGGTCATTTTGAGCTTACAAAACCTACATGCATGACATGCAGAGATTATTACAGACTGTTTCTCCTGATTACTATTACAGACCCTCATTGAATTAAACTGAATTACAACATGAGAGAAGTCTTCAGGGCCTTTAGACCTTGAGTCTTCATGTGCCATTAGTTGATATGCTAATTATATACCTGCACACAAACTCGATAGTCATCAAATATCAAGAGTATTTGTCATTGTCAAAACTGGGTGTGACCTATAAGGTCAACACCGGTATATCATAATAAACTTTGTATCATTTATCATTTTCCCAGAAATCAATAAATCATAATAAATTCTACTCATGCCACACAAAATGGGTATTACACATATTTAAAACATATTCTCATTTAGAGCATTATTTTTCCTAAACATATGCTAATAAATATTTAATTTTATAAAATTAGATGCTGTAAAGTTATATATACATTTTCATGAAAACAACTAACTTAGTTTATCCCCTTACCTGATTTCTAAAAAGCCTCTACAACAACTAGTCATGCACCCATAGGGTTTCCCATTCAACACCCTAAAAATAACATTTCCCAGAACATAAATTCAGTATTTCTACACGTACTATGTTTTCTACAACTGTAGGGAAGGTCAAATACTGAATAAAATCCTTGTTGGCATAACAAGGCTTACAATTCTTATTTTGATGATAACAAATCATGATATGTTTAATGTGATTCAACTGAAAGTTTTTCAGGAAAAAGGCAAAGCTTAAAGGTATTGACAAAGCTGAAGAAGATGATAAAGCTTATGGATTAAAAAGCAATCTTGAAGAGCATAAGGATTAAAGATAACTTGATGAAAGCTCAAAGAAAAGATCGAAAACTCAAAGATGATGGAAGAACAAGAACTTACTTGAAGATCAAAGGATTAAAGTTTTAAGGATGTTTGAATGTCAGTACTTCAAGTTAATCTCAAATACAAACTGAATTGAAGCTCTCAAAAACTCAGAAATATACTTTTAAGAAAATCCTAAAGAATGTTTTTCAAATCGAAAAAAAGAAAGTTTTTTTTTTAAAAAAAGAAAGGTTTTTGAAAAACAGAAGGGCCAGACTACTGTCCTATTGTGGCAGACGACTGCCAAATTAAATGAAGAATTTTTTAAAGAGACAGTAGCATGCTAGGCGACATCCTAAACATAGCCAGGTGCTTGGGTGGCCATGATAGGTGACTGCCTTGGTTCTGGCAGGCAATTTCCAGTGTTAGTTTTGTGAGTTTGTTTTGTGATAGGTGACTGCCAAATCATGGTAGGCGACTGCCACTCGAACGTTGACTTAAAAACTCTCAACGGGAAGATTTTTTTTTATGAAGTTTTTGGACATTATTATTCTAAAAAATTTGGAAACTACTTCAAGGAAACTTTGGGGGGTAAGGAATTACTTTTAAACATCTATAAATAGCCCCAAACTTCAAAGATTTTATATACCAAGAAATTTTCAGCAATCAAAAAGCTCTCAAACTCTCTTGTGTTCAACTACTGAATTGCTAATGATTCAAACTCCGAAGTAAAGCCTTCAAAGTCAAAATCTTTCAAATTTTGGAAGATACTTGGTGATTTATATTGAGTATTGAGCTTCAAATTATTTTATATTTGAATTACTTTGAAGTATTATTGTGCTGAATGTTGTACTAACCTACTCTGCTATGAGAGTGTTTTCTTATACACAAACTCTTCTCTATCTTGGTTCTTATTCATAGATGATTTAGGGCTGTAGAATTGTTGGACCAAATGAGGGAATTTCGTTTGGAGAGGCAGGCTCTAGCCTAACAGAGGAGTGTTTGTAATTGGTATTGTTCCACTTGTCAACGGAACTGAATTAGTGAATCCTTTGGTGGTTTGCCAAGGCTGAGGACGTAGGCTGGGTATAAGCTGAACCTCGTAAATTCTTGTGTTTCTCTTCTTCCTTACTCTTTACTTTTTCAGCAATACTTACAACCTGCGTGTATGCTTTAAATTGTTAATTCTGAGTGTATAGTTGTTAAATAGACCGGAGGATAATTTTTTTTTGGTTTGATCAGCATTAATTGCTAAAACCGAAAGGGACTACGTTGGTTGATCATCCTAAACTTATTAATCTGAAATTTTGTTTAAAAGTTAAACACAAAGAAGAATTGTGAGTTTGGAATAAACACAGGGTTTACATAAAATCAGCATGCCTTACAATTTATAACAGGGCTATTGATCAAGTTTTGATTATTTTATTGATTGGTTGTGGTTGAATTGTTTTTTACTTGTTGTGATTGTTGATATAAAACAAAGTATTAAATCTGAAATATTTTAAAATTCCAATTCACCCCCCCTCTTGGGAAACTATCCTAATTTCAATCCTTACCCTGAATTTCGGATGAATTCCAACTTAGCCCCACCAACAATCCACTCTAGCAGAGTTGAAGACAACTTTCCTAGGAGTGTCGTGGTGGTCTTAGATCATCGAACTGGCAAAAGATCAGCTTGAAATCCTAAAGAAAAGGAGGTAAAACTGAAAGGAGAGAGAGAGGAGGTTATTTTGCATAAAAATCTGCTGAAAAATTGAGTTTAGGGCTATTTATACACTGACCTTTGTTAAAGAGCCACATCACCTTGTCGACGAGGTCACGAAGTAAGTTTGTCGATGAATGCTTGTTCTTTGTTGAAAAAATTCAGAGCTGTGAAATAGCCTTTCGGTAACTTCTCATCGATGAAATTCACCCTCATCAACGAACCCAATATGCCATGTCATCGACCAACGTGATGCTATTCCTCCTTTTTTTTTTTTTTTAATTTTCATTTCCTCCCTCTTCTATTATTTAAATACCATAATTCCCCAGTGTCACTACACATGCATTTCATGAACATCATTTGGGGACATTTATAGACTTAGAAATATTTTCAAAACCCCGAAAAATACTTTTGTAAAAGAGCCAAGAATGAGAGTAAAGCTGAATTTTAAACTAGAAACAAAAAAATTTAGGAAATGGGAACTTCAAAAAACCGAAGTCAACGGTCAGTCCCGTGAAGTTGCCACTTCAGAAGACCGAAGTTAACCTTAGTCGTCTGAAGAATTTCTTCAAAAGACCGAAGATTAATTTCAGTCTCCTGAAGAATTTATGGTGAAACACAGAACCTGGCAGAAGCACCTTAGAAGATTGAAATCAGACTTTAGTCGTTTGAACCTGACACTTCAGTCGTATGAACCCCAAACTTCAGTCGTTTGACCCTGTGTCCAGGTTAATTTTTTGAGGCTTTAAGGAACTTCAGTTTTCTGAGCCTTTAACCTCAGTCGTCTGAACTTGTGGGAAAACTAAAAAATATAATTTTTAATAAGAGAACTCGCGAGATATTTTTTGATCCAACGGCTATGATTGATTCTAAGGACAAGATACCTATATATTGAACATATAAACCCTAGTGTGTAAGCTAAGATCAACGAGAAAAGAAGAGAACATCTTTTTGAAAGGGGATTAAGAAATTTGAGCATATAGCTATACGATTGCCTGCAGTCCAGCTCATACTCGTCAAGCTTGGGCAAATCAACTCAGAAAATCAAAGGGAATTCATTTACACATCTTGTTTTCATCTTGGTATTGAGGTTTGGTAAATCGATTTATTATTTTCAAAAGTTTCTTATCTCATCATCTGTTATTAAATATCATTAGAGAGAATGATCTTCAGTGCTCATATAAATATAAAGATTGTTGTTGACAAGATCATTACTTGAGAAAGGTTTTTGCCATTGGTTGAATAGTTTTTGATTGAAGAGTATATCTAGTTAAAGACTTGATATTTTTTATACTCCAAAACCATTTGATTAAATATCCTTAGAAGTTCATAACTATATATATATATATATATATATATATATATATATATTAATTTGCATAATACAAAGATCATATTGTGGTTGAAAAACTGGGAAAAAGCTTATTTTTTTAGATCTTTACAATATTCAAAACAAACTTTTTAACAAGATCATATTTGATATTTGTGAATCTTGTCTTCAAGGCTATTACTCAAACAAATATTTTAGAAGATTTGATAAAAGAGAATTGTGTGTTGAAGCATTTCATTCATAAAATGATTGTATCGTTTCATACATACTGAGCTTCAAGTTTCATCACATGATTATGTATTAGGAATTTCAATTGTACTTACTAGCTTTGTAAGAATCAACATTGAGTGTTTTGCAGATTTCATATTGTATTGTAATCACGGTTTAGGCTGTGAATCGGGTTTGAGGAGAGAGCTATATCTCTTGTAAGCAGCGGATTGGGAGGAAGTTGTACCTCTTGTAAGCAATGGATGTAAGGGAAGTCCCATCCCAATTTAAGGAGTAGGGATTATAGTGGAATCCTTGAGTGGGTTGCTCAAGGCGAGGATGTAGGCCGAGTCGGTTGAACCTCGTAAAATCCCATTTGCATTCTCTTTTCCTTTATCTTTTTTACTTTCCACACCGCATTTCAATATCTAGCTTGCATGTGTATGTTGAATAATTCTACACACACTTAATTGGGTAAAAAGGATTCATTGATTAAATAAATCTAAATCAGTCTCAAACTCTTGCATCTAATTCATTAAATAAAGAAATAGGGATTAATTGGTAAATAAGTTTCAAAGAGTTTTTAAAATACCCAATTCACTCGCCTTCTTGGGATTACATGTAAATCAACGCTTGAATCTCTAACTCCACTTGAATCTCTTGCTCGTTGCTGCTACGATTTTTTGGCACTTGTTTCTCTATTTCTTCCTAAGTATGTCATAACATGATTTTCTCATCGAAAACCACGTCCCTATTGATCACCATCTTGTTCACCACTAGATTCTACAACTTAAACCCTTTCACAACCTTTTGATATCCTAGAAAGATGCATCGTCTAGATTTCACCTCTAGCTTAGATTTCTCCTTACCAGGAATGTGTGCATAGGTTAGACACCCAAATAATCTAAGTTCTGAGTAGTCTACCTATTACTGTTTACACCTCCTCAGTAACTTTTGTTGACCTGATAGGTCATACCCTGTTTTGATTATGACAAATACTCAGGTATTTAATGTCTTTCAAGTTTGTGTGCATGTTCATATCAACAAGATCATTTGATGGCTTATGAAGACTTGAAGACTAAATACCTAAAATGTTTATTTTTATTGTAATTTATATCATGCCTTATTCGAGTTTGTAATAGTAATATAGGAAAGGTTTGTAATAATTAATGCACTTCATGCATGATATGATAGATAAGCTCAAATGCCTTAGATTGACCATAGGACCTACAATATTGCATGAAAAAGTCCCCTATAATCTTATAATTAATTATCATATGAATAGGAACAACTTCATAAGAAGAATAGGACCGAAATGCACAAAGTTGGCATGTTCAGTCGACCGAACTCCCAACACTTTGAGCACTTCGGTCGACCGAACCTTCCCAGGGTTAATGGTTTAACCCTTCGGTCGACTAACCTCAAAATGAGCGTTAATGCCTTGGTTGACTGAACTGGAACGTAGGAAAATCCCAACACTCTAGTTGACTGAACTTTTAGTCGAAAATTGACCTGGTCGACCGAACACCCATGTTCGATCAACCGAACTCAATCTGATTGACCAAACCTCGGAGGTTTGGAAATCGCCTTAAGCTTGGTTGACCATCTTCTTAGTTCAAATTCATCCGGGTTGACCAAACTGGCAACCTGGTCAATCAAACCATAAAAATGGTCGACCGACCCTCTCGGGTTACTCAAATTTTGCCAAGGTTAAAACGTTGTTAATTTTTATTAACTCTATTTAAACTTTTCTAAAAATACTAGATAGGTGCC
The DNA here is from genome assembly GCF_029873635.1 of Malania oleifera. Lineage (NCBI taxonomy): Eukaryota > Viridiplantae > Streptophyta > Magnoliopsida > Santalales > Ximeniaceae > Malania > Malania oleifera. The sequence continues at coordinate 14,845,131 of NC_080419.1, forward strand.
AAATGGTTATAATTTCAGGGGTGTCTATATATACCCCCTCACTTGCATGGATTAGCACAAGATTAGAAAATACGATTAGCATATTTTCTCCGAAATTCAAAAATCACATTTCTTATATTCAAGCCTCCTACTTTCATTCTTACTCATCCATATCGCGAAAATCAATTAGTAAGAGTGTTCTTGTGTTCAACTCATTAAGCTTACACTCTCATTTGCTTGTTTTGATCGAGATTCATTTATTTTGAGAGTAAGCTTTAAGCTTTTTTGGGAGACTTATTTAATAAGTCTTATGTAGGAAAAACATTTTTGAGCTTGTGAGTTTTGCATAATCATTGCAATACTCAAGAGCTTGTATTGTATTTTGTCTATGAAATAAGGTTTTACAAATCGATTTCAAATATCTCTTGTGGTTTTATGTTGAGAAAAATATTTGTTGAATATATTTGAAGTGTTCTTATGATCTTTGTTACTGCTTTTTGTGATTAGCATTATCATTTGATACAAAGATCCTAACACATACACTCTCACGTACTGATTGCTGTACTTTCTTTATTTTTGAGAGTTGACATTAGACTACATTGAGCTTATCATATCATATCATACGGTAGTGTGTTCATTATTACTGGTGCAAATCTGCTTGATTGAGAATCATAATATTTGTACACGTCTTATTTTGAATATTGGTTGTATTCTAGGCATGGTTTGAGGGGGCGATAATCCAGCCTAGAAGGATTGGTTGTAAAGGTTGAGGTCAGCCCTATGCTAATTGACCTAGTTGTATTTAGGTGCCACTTCACCCGTTAAGTGAGCCTTAGTGTAATCCTTGTGCTTGTGAGCTAAGGTAGGGACATAGGCAGTTTGCCAAACCTCGATAATATTTTTGGTGTTATCTCTCTTTACTACTTTATTGTACATGCTTAATTAGTTTACTTGTGAAGTTTAATTTATGCTAAATATATACATTGATTTATTTTATCCACATTAGATTGACCTTAGGTTTGTGCAATACTGCTGCTGGTTGATTGAACTAGTCAATTAATTTTTTAAAATACCAATTCACCCCCCTTTTGGGATTACAGTAAAGCTAACAATTGGTATTAGAGCATAGTTGTGGACTCTATGAGTCCAATCCTGCTTTGATAATGAAAAATCATTTGGTATTTGATTTGTGCATTGAGATTGTGAATAGGAACAATATTTAGAATGCACGGAAGGCTAGAAAGTCATGGAAGTCATGAAGATTAAAGTATATATATCTTGGCACAGTCCATGGAACTAAAAAAGTAGAAGAATGAAGATGCAAGCGGAAAGTTCAAGATCGTCGTGGGAATGAGTATTTAGAATTGAATGTATTTACATATTTCATATGATTTAAATCGAAACTCAAAATATACCCTAGACTTTGGGGGATATTTATGAACTTAGAGATTTCTTTAAAATCTCGAAAAATATTTTATAAAAGAGCAAAGAAAGAGAGCAAAACAGATTTTTGAAACTAAGATGAAATAACCAGAAAGTGTACTGTTTCAAAAGACCGAAGTCCCTACCTAGAAGTCTGAAGTGTCAACTTCAGAAGACTGAAGTCTACGCTCAGTCGTCTGAAGATTCAACTTTAGAAGACTGAAGTTTGAGCTCAGTCGTATGAAGAATTTCTTCAGAAGACCAAAGATTAAGTTCAGTCGTTTAATGATTTATTGGAGAAACATAGAAACAGGTAGAAACACATTAGAAGACTGAACCTTGACTTCAGTCGTCTGAACCTGCAACTTCAGAAGTCTGAACCCCAACTTCAGATGTCTGACCCAATGTCCAGTTCAGTTTTTCGAAGTTTTAAGGAACTTCAGTCGTTTGAGCCCTAATCCTCAGTCGTCTGAACCTGTGGGAAGTTTTAAAAAGTTGATCATTAGCAAGAGAACATGCGAGTTAATTTTTAATCAAGTTGATCCAATGGTCATGACTTATCCTAAGGCCAGGGTTACCTATATAATCAACCTCTAAACCCTAGTGCCTCAAATTTTTGCATAAGATTGAGTGTATTGAATGTTTAGCACAACTTGGGAGAGAATTGAACACACTACTCAATTCTCGCTTGGGATTTCAAAGCTTATATGTCAAATCTGAGCTAAGGCTACATTGATCTTCAAAAGGCATTCTAGCGGTTGTTGTGCATTCAACTTGGTATTGAGATTTGGTAAATCGATCTGTTTTGTTACTACTTATTCTTAAAGAGTTTTTCATCTCAAAATCTATTATTGAATATTATTTGAGAGATTGATCTTAAGTGTACTTATATACATATAGATTGTTTTGAAAAGATCCCTACTTGAGAAATGTTTTTCCAATGACTAAATATTTTTGATTCAAATGTGTATTCATTTAAAGACTCGATATTTTCAATATTACAAAACCACTTGACTAAATATCCTTAGAGCACATAACTATATATATTATCGAGGGATATTTTTTGAAAAATATTATATTAGGTTTTTTGATCTTTGGAACACATATCATATATATATATATATATATATATATATATATATATACATATTCATATACAAAGATCATATTGTATTTTGGATATTTGGAATAAAACTTATTGATCTAGATTTTTGGAGAAAAACTGAATTACATATTTGTATTGAGCTTATTTGGTAGGATTCAATATTTGAAGCGGAATAGTCATATTCTTTTAAACCAAAGATTATTTAAAGATTCAACTTCACAAATTATTTGATAGCAAGAACTTAGATCTTCATAATATTCATGACCAATTTCTTTATGAGATCACATTCGGTACTCTTCCATCTAGAAGGTTGAACCAAAACTCTAAGTTCTTCAAAGTATTTACTTATGTAATTATTTTTGGGAGATTTGATCAAAGGGAAATTTTGTGAAGCATATCATTCATATAATGATTACATTGTTACATACATACTGAGCTTCAAGTTTTATCATATGAATATGTGTTAGGTTTTCCATTGTACTCACTAACTTTGTTAAAAGTAATATTGAGTTGTTTTGCATATTGGGAATTCTATATTGTAATCACGGTTCGGGTTGTGAACCGGGTGAGGAGGAAGTTGTGCCTCTTGTAAGTAGTGGATGTAAGGGAAGCTCCGTCCCGGTTAAAGGAGCAGGGATTTAGTGGAATCCTTGAATGGGTTACTTAAGGCGAGGCGTAGGTTGGGTTGGCCGAACCTCATAAAAACTGTGTTTGCCTTCTCTCTTCCTTTACTCCTTTTAATTTCTGCAACACATTTTATTACTTATCTTGCATGTATGTATGTTGAATAACCCACACACACTTGATAATTAATTGGGTAAAATAGAATTTATTGAGATAATAATTTGAATCAATTTTAGACCCCTACAATTAATTTGTTAAATATACAAATAGGAATTAAGTGGTATATAATCTTAAAGATTTTTAAAATACCCAATTCACCCCCCTCTTGGGATTACACCTGAATTAACATTTGGTATCAGAGCGGGTTTACATAAACTTAACTGTTCATTTTGTAAAAAGATCACATGACACACATCGATGTAACTCCATTCGGTGAGGGACACTCGTCCACTAGACCACCTATTTTCTGCGGTGTAAATTACACCTACCGGAAAAGAAGGATGAGTATATAACTTTTAAATGTGAATTGGAAAGTGTGAAAAATTGTTTCCAAGGGAAACCATGTCCCTATGAAGGTGGTTGATAAGGTTAACGTACCCAAAACTGAAGATGAGTACACTGAAGAGGACTGGAAGTCTGTGCAAATAAATGCTACTGCAATAAATCTGTCATTTTGTGCACTAGATGTAAATGAGTTTAATAGGATGATGACATGTAACACTACTAAAGAGATTTGGGAAAAATTAGAAGTTACATATGAAGGTACTAAAGAAGTAAAATATAGTAGGATAGACATGCTCAGTAGTGAGTATGAAGCATTTAAAATGACTGCTGATGAATCTATTTAATCCATGTACACTATATTCACACACATCACGAATTCTTTAAATGCTCTTGGTAAATCTTACCTTACTTATGAGTTGATCGAGAAAATACTCAGGAGACTACCACCAACTTGGGAAGTTAAAGCTACTGCAATAGCAGAAGGGAAAAATCTTAAGAAATGTCTGTTGATGAACTAATTGGATCGCTCATCACCTATAAGCTTGCAATAAATGAGAGGAAGAATGAGCAAATAAAAGCAAAGAAAGCTACAACACTTAAGGCACTATCTCACTACTCCAGTGAGGGAAGTGATTCAAAATCAGACGAAAACATGGCACTCATTACTAAGAAATTTGGAGAGTTCATGAGAAAGAACAAGAAATACACTAGAAAATTCAAGGGCTCAAAAACAGAAAAGGGAGAGTCAAGCAGTAGGAAGCAAAAAGATGATCCTCCCATGTGTTATAAATGTAGAGAATTTGGACATATCAGGCCGGATTGTCCCCAGCTGAAGAAAGTGTCTAAGAAGAAGAAGAAGAAGGCTTTAAAAGTGGGCTGGGACAGTCACAGTACCAGTAGTTCAGAATATGAATCCAGTGATGACGAGATTGCGAATCTATGTCTGATGACTCACGATGACCACGAGGTACAATCTTTTTCTTCTGCTTAATATTACTATTTGAGTGATTCAGAAAATGAAAATTGCATGATTTCTTATGATGAATTGCATCAAGAATATCGATATACCCGTAAAATGCTTGAAAAAATGAATAAGAAAAATTATGGTTTAAAATTAAAATTGAAAGAATTTTTGAAGTTACTTGAAAGTCAAAATGAATCTTATGCACCTCTCATGAAAGACAAGGATTTGAAAATTGAGGAGTTAGAAAAGAATTTGAAAGACAAATCTAAGATTATTTGTAAATTTATAGAAGGTCAAAATAATTTTGAAAACTCCTAGGAGCTCAAAGAAATTCCCTAGAGAAGGAAGGCCTTGGTTTTAATGGGAAGGAGAATCTAAAACAAAGACATCTCTACATGGGTTATTTTGTAAGAGAGTCAAAATCATATGTTCCAACTAAAGACTATCATAGAAATATTACATGTTTTAAATGTAAGAGGTTGGGTCACATAAAATTTGACTGTCCTTTTAAAAATAAAGAAGTCAAAATTAAGAAAGTCTGGAGAGTCAAAAGAGAATCTAGTACTAACCCCCATGGACCCAAGAAAATTTGGGCACCAAAAGTAGTTATCTGATTATGTCTTGGAGATGTGCTTAAGATTGTCGTCCTTGAAGGGCAAGTGGTATATGGATAGCGGATGCTCGTGACATATGACAGGAGATAAAGCTAAATTTGCATCTATCATATCCAAAAATGAAGGATTCATTACATTTGGGGATAACTCTAAAGGTAAAATCATTGGAGTTGGTAAGGTTGGTAAAGAATCTTTACTTGTCATTGATAGTGTGTTATTAGTTGATGGATTGAAACATAACTTATTGAGTATAAGTCAACTGTGTGATAAATGTTATAAAGTCTCATTTGAACATGACAAATGCACTGTAGAAAACAAATCTGAAAAAAAAATATTGTTTACTGTTGATCCTCATGAAAATGTCTACACCACTAGCCTTGACACTAGTTGGATTTGGCAAATGACACTAGTTGGATTTGGCATAGGAGACTAGTATACGAAAACATGGACTTAATATCTAAACTTGTTAAGGAAGAATTAGTTAAGAGATTTCCTAAGACTAAATTTGTGAAAGATAAAATCTATGATGCATGCCAACTAGGAAAACAAGCAAGAACGAGCTTTAAAAAGAAGAAAGTAATCTCTACTACTAGACCACTTCAAATGCTACAGTTGGATTTATTTAGTCCAAATCCAACTCAAAGTTTAGGAGGAAAATCATATGCATTCGTCATAGTTGATGATTACTCAAGATATACATGAGTACTATTTTTAGGTCACAAACATGAAGCGTGTGAACAATTCATAAATCTGTGTAAGAAAATTCAAAATGAAAAGGGTTATATTGTCACTAAAATCCGAAGTGATAGGGGTAGAGAATTTAAAAATCAAAGCATGGAAGACTACTGCAATTCATTAGGAATAGCTCATAAATTTTTGGCTCCTAGAACACCACAGTAGAATGGTGTAGTTGAAAGGAAGAATAGATTTATACAAGAAATGGCCAGAACTATGCTTAACGAACATAAACTACCTAAGTACTTTTGGGCTGAGCCAGTAAATACCTCCTGCTATGCTCTAAATAGAGTTTTGATTAGACCATCCCTAAATAAGACTCCTTACGAATTATGGAATGACCATAGACCAAACATTTCATATTTTCATGTCTTTGGCTGCAAATGTTTTGTGCTTAGAGACAATGAACATTTAGGAAAGTTTGATGTGAAATCAGATGAACATTTAAGTCAATAACACAACTTTCTGCATTAACAAGGGGGAGAAGTAAATTGAATCACATTGAATAACACAGGGAGATATATTTCACAGCACAAGTTTTAAAACCTGACGGCTGAAAATTTTTCAAAAAAATATTTAAGGTTTAAAGGGGGAGAAGAATATAAGGTCATGTCTGCTCATGTTTTGTTATACACCTTTTTGTTGATGTCAAAGGGGGAGAAGAATGTTAGGTTATAGCAAAAATAGTTGGCAAAACTAATTGTATATGAGCATATTTGCAAAAATAGTTGGCAAAACTAATTGTGTATGAACATATTTCATTCGCTGAATATTTGATGTTGCATATTTGTTTGTGCATTATTTGAGGGCTGAGTATTTGATACTGCATTTTTGATTGTGCATTATTTGAGGGAGAGCCTTGTTAGGCGTAACCCATTTATATTTTTGCTCTTGTATTTGTCATCATCAAAAAGGGGGAGATTGTTGACTCTATGAGTCCAATCCTATTTTGATAATGACAAATCACTTGGTATTTGATCTTTGCATTGAGATTGTGAACATGAACAATATTTAGAATGCATGGAAGGCTAGAAAGCCATGGAAGCCACGAAGATTAAAGTATATACATCTTGGCACAGTCCATGGAACTAAAAGAGTTGAAAAATGAAGATGCAAGGGGCAAGTTCAAGATCGTCATGGGAATGGGTATTTAGAATTGAATATATTTATATATTCCATATGATTTAATTTGAAGCTCAAAATATACCCCAGAAAATATTTTATAAAAGAGCAAAGAAAGAGAGCAAAATAGATTTTTGAAACTAAAATGAAAAAACCAGAAAGTGTATTGTTCAGAAGACCGAAGTCCCTGCCCAGAAGTATGAAGTGTCAACTTCTGAAGACTGAAGTCTACGCTCAGCCGTCTGAGGATTCAACTTTATAAGACTAAAGTTTAAGCTCAGTCATTCGAAGAATTTCTTGAGAAGACCAAAGATTAAGTTCATTCATCTAAAGATTTATTGGAGAAACACAGAAACAGGCAAAAGCACATTAGAAGACTGAACCTTGACTTCAGTCGTCTGAACCGGCAACTTCAGAGTCTGAACTCCAACTTCAGACATTTGACCCTGTGAAAAGTTCAATTTTTCGAAGCTTTAAGGAACTTTAGTCGTCTGAGCCCTAACCCTCAGTCATCTGAACCTGTGGGAAGTTTTAAAAAACTGATCTTTAGTGAAAGAACATGCAAGTTATTTTTTAATCAAGTTGATCCAATGGTCATGACTTATCCTAAGCCCAAGGTTACCTATATAATCAACCTCTAAACCCTAGTGCCTCAACTTTTGGCATAAGATTGAGTGTATTGAATGTTTAGCACAACTTGGGAGAGCATTGAACACACTATTGAATTCTTGCTTGGGATTTCAAAGCTTTTACTTCAAATCTGAGCTAAGGCTACATTGATCTTCGAAAGGCATTCTAGCAATTGTTGTACATTCAACTTGATATTGAGGTTTGGTAAATTGATATGTTTGTTACTACTTATTCTCAAAGAGTTTTTCATCTCAAAATCTATTATTGAATATTATTTGAGAGATTGATCTTGAGTGTACTTATATACATATAGATTATTCTGAAAAGATCCCTACTTGAGAAAAGTTTTTCCAATGACTAAATATTTTTTATTCAAGTGTGTATTCATATAAAGACTCGATATTTTCGATATTACAAAACAACTTGACTAAATATCCTTAGAGCACATAACTATATATATTATTGAGGGATATTTTCTAAAAAATATTATATTAGGCTTTTTGATCTTTGGAACACATATCATATATATACATATTCATATGCAAAGATCATATTGTGTTTTGGATATCTGGAATAAAACTTATTGATCTAGATTTTTGGAGAAAAACTAAATTACATATTTGTATTGAGCTCATTTGGTAGGATTCAATATTCGAAGCGGAATAGTCATATTCTTTTAAACAAAAGATTATTTAAAGATTCAACTTCACAAATTATTTGATAGCAAGAAGTTAGATCTTCATAATATTCAAGACCATTTTCTTTATAAGATCACATTCGGTATGCTTCCATCTAGAAAGTTGAACTAAAACCATAAGTTCTTCAAATATATAATTATTTTTGGGAGATTTGATCAAAGGGAAATTTTGTGAAGCATATCACTCATATAATGAATACATCGTTACATACATACTGAGCATCAAGTTTTATCATATGGATATGTGTTAGGTTTTCCATTGTACTCACTAGCTTTGTTAGAAGCAATATTGAGTTGTTTTGCAAATTTGAAATTCTATATTATAATCATGGTTCGAGTTGTGAACTGGGTGAGGAGAAAGTTGTGCCTCTTGTAGGCAGCAGATGTAAGGAAAGCTCTGTCTCGGTTAAAGGAGTAGGGATTTAGTGGAATCCTTGAGTGGGTTGCTCAAGGCAAGGACGTAGGTTGGGTTAGCTGAACCTCGTAAAAACTATGTTTGCCTTCTCTCTTCCTTTACTCCTTTTAATTTTTTGCAATGCATTTCATTACCTATCTTGCATGTATGTATGTTGAATAACCCCACACGTACTTGATAATTAATTGGGTAAAATAGAATTTATTGAGATAATAATTTGAATCAATTTTAGACCCTTGCAATTAATTTGTTAACTATAGAAATAGGGATTAAGTGGTAAATAATCTTTAAAATTTTTAAAAAACCCAATTTACCCCCTATTGGGATTACACCTGAATTAACACTAGTAGCTTAGACTTAATAGTTATTTTGCAAAAGATCTAGATGGCTCATAACATTGTAACCCCTTTCCTTGAGGGACCCTCTTCCACACGACCTCTGATTTTCAGTGATGTCAATTACACCTTCTGAAAACAGAGGATGCGTATTTATCTTCTAAATATTGACTGGAAGGTGTGGAGAGTTGTCTCTAAAGGAAACTATGTTCCCATGAAAACTGTAGGGGAAACTACAGTTCCTAAAACATAAGATGAGTGTACTAATGAGGATATGAAAGTTGTTAGTTTAAATGCTACTGCCATGAATAATCTTTTTTGTGGACTTGATGTTAATGAATTTAATAGAGTCATGACATGTTTTTCTCCTAAAGAAATATGGGATAAGTTAGAGGTCACATATGAGGGCACTAGGCATGTGAAGGATAGCAGGATTGATATGTTGACTAGTGAGTATGAAGCATTTAGGATGAACACTTGTGAATCCATTGAGAGCATGTAAACTAGATTCACATGCATCATTAATTCACTACATGCATTAGGTAAGAATTATTCTATGTATGAGATGATTAGGAAAGTCCTTAGGGGTTTGACTCCTATTTGGGAAGCAAAGGCTACGACCATATTTGAGGGAAGAAACCTTAAGGCTATGTCACTAGATGAATTGATAGGTTCACTTATCACCCATGAGTTAGCTTTTACTGAGATACTAAATGAGCACAATAGAATGAAGAAAGTGACTGCCTTAAAAATGTCTACTAATACTTCTAGTGAGTGCAGTGAACCCAAATCTAGAGATGACATGACTATGCTTACTAGGAAGTTCAACAGATTATTCAAAAAGAACAGTAGGCCATATAGAAAATTCAAAGATTCAGTATCTGAGAAGGGAGAATCTAGTAAAAAAAAAAAAAGAAAAATCAAATGCTTCCACGTGTTACAATTGTAACAAGGTCGGGCACATCAAACCTAACTGTTCATTGCTGAAGAAGGAGTCTAGGAAAAAGAAGAAAGTCATGAAAACAGGCACCTCATGGGATAAACAAAGTAGCAATGATTCAGATTCAGACTACAGTGATTTGGAGGTTGCTAACCTGTGTTTAATGGCACACGGTGATGAGGTATTGTCTTCCTACTCCTTATCTTCATATTATTCTGATGATGATGATTGGGATTTTGATAGCATGCCTACTTATAAATAATTACAATATGAATATATTCACGTGTATAATTGCTAGATAAAATGACTAAGGAAAACAATTTTTTGAAAAAGAAATGTGAAAATTATTCAAAGCTTGTTGAAATGAGAAAATCTGTTCATTTTGCTTGGCAAGAAGAAAAGAATGTGAAAAGGGCTGAACTTGTAAAAAATTGGAGGACAACTCCAAGATTATTTATAAATTTATTGAGGGCCAACGCAATTTTGAAAAACTCCTTGAGGCCCAAAGAAACCCCCTTAATAAAGTAGGTCTCAGATTTAATGGTATTGAAAACGTGAGACGACCTGATCTTTACTTGGGACACTTTACTCGAAAATCAAACTCCCAAATTGCACCTAAAGATCCTCGGTGTCGATTGATATGTTTTAAATACAAACAGATTGGCCACATTCAGTTTGACTGTCCATTTAGAAAGAAGCGTGTAAAAATTAAAAAGTGTGGAGAGTTAAAGGTGAATCAAGAACTAACCCCTTTGGACCTAACAAAATTTGGGGACCAACGTCTGTTACTTAGATATTTTTGCAGGTGTGTTTAAGGTTATCCTCTTCCAAGGATAAATGGTACTTGGATAGCGGCTGCTTACGACACATGACCGACGACAAGGCCAAATTCGCATCCATCACTCCTAAGGAAGGAGGATTCGTGACATTTAGGGACAACGCAAAAGGGGAAATCATCGGCGTAGGTAAGGTTGGTAAGGAACATTCTCTTGTTATTGATAATGTATTACTTGTTGATGGCTTGAAACATAATTTGTTAAGTATTAGCCAATTGTGTGATAAAGAATATAAAGTATCTTTTGGAAATGATAAGTGCATGGTTGAGAGTAAATATGATAATAAAGTACTTTTTACTGTTGAACGATATGAAAATGTATACACCACTAGTTTTGACAATTTAGTTTCTCAACAAGTAAAATATTTTTTCTGCAATTAATAAGGCTAGTTGGTTGTGGCATAGACGTTTAGGACATGCTAGTGTGGATATTTTGTCAAAACTTGTGAAAAAGGATTTAGTTAAAGGCTTGCCAAAAACACATTTTGTAAAAGATAAAATTTGTGATGCATGTAAAATAGGTAAGCAAACTAAGTCAAGTTTTAAGAAAAAGAAATTCATATCCACCACTAGACCACTTGAAATGCTACACTTAGATTTATTTGGTCCTAATCAAGTTCAAAGTCTAGGTGGAAAATTGTATACTTTTGTTATTGTGGATGATTATTCTAGGTTCACATGTGTGTTATTTCTCTCTCATAAAAGTGAATCATGTGAACAATTCACTAAATTATGTAGAAGAATTCAGAATGAAAAAGCATAATAATAATAATAATAATAATAACTATTATGCAATTACAACAATTACACAATAGTATAAAATTTTTTATTAAGTTAAAATTGATTTATTTAATTTGTAATTTTTATAATTTAATAATTAAAATAAGAATTTAAACTTTAAACATAATTAATGCATCTAAATAGATGGATTTCTAGATTTGCAGATTTATCAACATCAAGTTCGTAAAAATAACCAAATTATTTTTGGTCATTATGGATGATCAAAAATAAAATTATGAAAAACCTTTTGGTTTGCTTGTTTATACTCTTTTCTACAAGATGTCAGAAATAAATTACTTGTACCGCATACAAAATCACACACATAAGAAGTGATAGATGAACTGAATTAAAAAATGATGGCATAAAAAACTATTGTGACTTGGAGGGCATATCACATAACTTTTCTGCACCTAGGACCCCACAAAAAAATAGAGTTGTAGAAAGAAAGAATAGGTCCTTGCAAGAAATGGGGTAGGACTATGTTTAATGAACACAAATTACCCAAATGTTTCTGGGCAGAACCTATGAATACTGCATTTATGACATGAATAGGGTATTGATCAGACTTTCACTTAATAAGACTCCATATAAATTGTGGAACAACCATAGACCTAATATATCCTATTTTCATGTTTTTGGTTGTAAGTTCTTTGTACTTAGAGACAATGAGCACTTAGGAAAATTCAACTCTAAATCTGATGAAGGTATTTTCCTAGGTTATTCTCTTAATAGTAAAGCATATAGAGTATTTAATAAGAGAATATTAACTGTTATTGAATCTATTCATGTTGTGTTTGATAAATCTAATCCATTTTCTAAAAGAGACGATGAAGATGATATTGATATTAGAAAAGGTTTAGATAAGTTATCTATTGAAAATAATGTGGATCGATATTCAGAAGCAAATGATAAGTCAAATGAAAATGATAGAAATGAAAGTGAGGTTCAAGAGCTGCCTAGGGATTGGAAATTCATTAGGAACCACCCTTTAAATCAAATTATAGTTGAACCTTCACGTGGTGTAGCCACACGGTCCTCCTTAAGAAACCTAGTCAGTCATTTTACTTTCTTATCTTAGGAAGAACCCAAAAATATTAAGGAAGCCATAGAAGATGAGTCTTGGGTTATGTCTATGCAGGAAGAGCTTAACCAATTTGAAAGAAGTAAAGTGCGGACCCTAGTTCCTAGGCTTGATGATCATACTATTATTGGAACTAAATGGGTGTATAGAAATAAAAAAGATGAAAATGGGGTAGTCACTCGAAACAAAGCTAGACTAGTTGCCCGAGGATATAATCAAGAAGAAGGCATAGAGTTGGAAGAAACCTATGCTCCTATAGCTAGAATGGAAGCCATTCGTATGTTGCTTTCTTATTTCGCTTTTAAGAACTTTAAATTATATCAAATGGATGTTAAAAACGCCTTCTTAAATGGCTATATAAATGAATAGGTATATGTAAAACAACCACCCAGTTTTGAAAATCATAAATATCTTGATAATGTTTACCAGTTGTCCAAAGCCTTGTACAGATTGAAACAAGCTCCTAGAGCTTGGTATGAAAGGCTTAGTGGTTTCCTCCTGGATAATGGTTTTACCAGGGGCAAAATAGACACTACACTTTTCATCAAAACTAAAAATGATCATATGCTCCTTGGCCAAATATATGTTGATGATATCATCTTTGGAGCAACTGATGATGAATTGTGTAATGAGTTTTCCAAATGCATGCAAAGTGAATTTGAAATGAGCATGATGGGTGAACACTCGATTATGCTTCCCAAGCACATATTACTTGCAAAACTCTAGCTTACATGATTTTACCCCCTTCAAAAGATTTTTCTTTTGAAGTTCCTTCATTCCACACTCACCTATATGCCCTAAATGCATATGCCACATAATGGTACTATTGGACTCAAACTCTGTGGCTATAACTCCACCTGCAATAGTGGTACCCAGCAGTGTGTATGTATTCCCTAACACTCTTTTCGCTTTCATCCCAGTCAGAACGCCTTTGCTCACCTTCATTACCCAGCATTCGAATTTGTAATAGAACCTGTTACAATCTAAGGTGCCTAACGAAACCAAATTTTTCTTCAACTCTGGTATGTGCCTCACATCACACAACGTCTTCACCATACCATCGTACATCTTGATTATGACATTCCCCATCCCAATCACTCTGCATATAGCATCGTTCCCTATCAGAATGGAACCAAAACTCACCAATCCATATGTAGTGAACCAGTACTTGTTGGGTACCATATGATAAGAACACGTCAAGTCCAAGATCTCCAAGAATTTACGAACTCATCTAACTCCGATGAAACCGAGAGCATATCACTGTCACTACTCCCAAAGTCTCTTTCTACTACATTCGCTACATTTGAAGATCCTTTTTTGCTTTCAGCATTCTCCTTCTTCCTTTTCGGACACTCGGGTCTTATGTGCCATTTTTCCCTCACTTAAAACACCGCACACCCTTCCTTTTCCTAGACTTGGTATGAGCCCTATGGTTGCTTGATCCACCTTGCAAGTCGCTCCTCCCCCGATCCCGATTCCCCTTTGCCACGAGTCCTTCAGCATGTGAATCCTCATTGCTGGCCTTCTTCCTTTGGTGGAGCCCCGGTAATGCACTCGCGATGTCCTCTAACTCCAGGGTTTCTTTCCCTAAGTCAACGTCATAACCAGGTTTTCCTATGTCAAAGAAGTTGGTAAGGAATTCAGTAGTATTAATGTTTTGTACTCTTCCTCGAACTTCACATCAACTCACTTCAAAGAACTAATGATCAGATTGAATGTGTTGATCTGCCAAGTTAGGTCTGAACTCTCTGTCATATTAAGCCAATAAAGATTTTTTTTAAGACACAACTTGTTCGTAAGCGACTTGGACATGTACTAGATTTCAAGTTTCAGCCAAACCGCAGTCAGCAATTCCTCATACATAAGGTGATACATCACGCCTATGACGCCCCGATTTTCATACCATTTTTTTCAAGAAATATTAAATATTAATCAATAATACCCAAACATTGGCCACAATAGAATCTCTGGTACCGTATCTGTAATGCCCTGAACCCATAAACCCAGGTCTGGTGCGTTATACCTGATAATATCCTAATAAATCATAATCCATCACATACGCAACGAAAAACATAACCATAATCTCCATAAAATATAATACCACAATATTATAATACCAGAGTTTACCAACCTTATCTAAAAATCCATAAAATTTATCCATCACTTGCATTTCTATAGATGCATAATTCCCAAAACATTTCAGTATTTTCACAACCATTCATCCCTCAACATCCTTAAAAATCATAATGACATAAGACATAAAACATAAATATTTACATCCAAAATGTCAACAACATATACCCTTTTCTCTTTTATGATCCTAAAAAAAAACTAAAAACCTTCGACCTCTCTAAGCCCGACCTCGAGGATGTCCTAAAAAAGAAATATTCATATTCAGGTGAGACACATCTCAGTAAGGGAAAAAATAATATATATTAAAACAGCGTGTGGCTACATAAGGTATATAGATATCATTTTAAATACATTTGTAAATCATTAACATAACTCTAAAATCATTTTCTAAACCTAATCAAATGCATGCAGAGATTTAGCCCACGAGATTACCCAAGGATAGGGGTGATTACCCACCCATACAAGTAGCACCCTTCTGTTCTGATACTTAGGCAACCCTGAGGTCACTACTAAAACATACCAGGGTACTCGCCTTACTCAGTAAGCCATCAAGTATTAGATTAATCTCGTACTCACACAGTTCAATAATAATTTATCGGAAAAGGCCCTAAGGATAGGGAAATCTACTCGCCCTTACAAGTAGGTTCCCTTAGCCCTAGTACGTTATGTAGCTACTACCATATCTGAAGCTACTAGTGCACTCGTCTTTCTCAGCAAGCCCTCAGGCGAAAGAGTTTGCCTCGCCTAATTGTAACATGTTCTATATATATAGATACTTATAATATCATAATACTTTATTTCTTTCTGTCATTATTCATTCATACACATCTGTTCATGTTCATAGCTTAAGCATTGCATTTCGTTTCACTTTAAGTGAATATTTCCCATTTAGTTCATTCACGTTTGTTATTTCATTTCATGGTCATTCCATTGTCATTTCATTGCATAACATTTTCATTTCATTCCTTCGTACTACAACTAGTATTTAGCCATCATTAGTTAGTCCACATAGAAATGCGCTAGAATCTGCTACAGTTAGTTCACATAGAAATGCGCTAAAATTTGCTAACATGGCTGTCTTTCAGCTGTCTTACATTTACATGGTTGCATTTAACATACACAGGCAACATTGTCCATGTCATATTTTATTCTCAATACTTTACTTGCTTAGCTTGCATCTCATACATTTAATATATATATAAATTTGCACAAAATCTAATGCCACACAATTTGATAGTAAATTTATACATATTCCTGTAAAGTAAGTCAACCCACATTTAGAATTTATATGCTAAAAATACATTTCATTTCTTATATAATTCCTCTGAAAATACCTTTCACTTTCATTCATTTACTTTCACATATACATAGCTATATAAACATTCTTAAGCTCAGAAAACATGGCTTTACATGGTTGACATTTTAAATTCACACACACACATATATATATATATATATATATATATAAAACACATAATCCATTTTAATTCATGAAAAACCTGATTTAATACATAAATGTCCCCCTTACCTGATTTTCAAACTACGCTGGCAGGATCCCCGAACTGATACCCGCAGCGTTCACTTGGACCTTGAATAAAAAATCCTAACTTAATTAAAAAAAATTCCAACTAACTCAAATCTTAAGGAAAACACTTATTTACTATTTCCTAGGCTCCATACAACATTATTTATTAAGGAAATCCCAAAATAATTCACTTACCTTGATTTTGGGATGTTTCCCAAACATCTTAAACCAACGATAAACTCCTACAACCTTACAGAGAATGATCCTACGAACCTCGTGGCAGTTTCGGATCGTCAAATTGGGTCAAATTCGGCCCAAAATCGAATAGAGAAGGTTGGAAAACCGTTTTTAGAGAGAGAGAGAGAGAGAGAGAGAGAGAGAGAGAGAGAGAGAGAGAGAGAGAGAGAGTGAGTGTGTGTATGAAGAAGGTCCATGAATTACTCTGAAAAATGAAGAATAGTCTATTTATAGACAGGACTTCGTCAACGAGACACGTGAATTCATCGACGAGGCACTGTAAAGACTTTGTCGACGAGAAGATACATTCGTCGCGAAAATTTAGAGTTTCAAAATATGCTCTCTCGGGATTCCTTCGTCGACAAGGAACTAGATTCATCGACGAGCTTTAGAAGGACACTCGTCGACAAGGACAGGATATTCGTCGACGAGGTCTACTGTTCCTTTTAATTTCTTTCCTTTTTTCCTTATTACCCATTAATCCATTTCATTTATTGTATTTCCTAATTATTTTAAATTCCAGTATCAGCATAACCCGACTCGAAACGGGTACCGGGTAATTAGTCAAACTTATATAAACAACCCTAACAGTAGAAGTCAATAATTACAAACCATCCAGAATACAAATACCGAGAGTAATATACATCCATATATATATACACAGGTCTAACCCATTTCCAAAACAGCAAAACACCCTAGGGGTGATAATTACAAACCATCCAAAATACAAATACCCAGAGTAATATACATCCATATATATACACACAAGTCTAACCCATTTCCAAAACAGCAAAACACCCTAGGGGTAACATATATCCCTAACTCAAAACACTCACCTTATCTATCAGGGTATAAACTCCCCTCTATCTCGGAGCTCTATCTCCTAGTCTGTCACGGTTCCCTAAAATATTTAGATATTTGGGTAAGACACATCTCAATAAGATGGAATAAATTATTTACAGTGTGTGACAGTAAGAGTTTTGTTATAGCATAATATTCTTATTTTAGTGATAATACCATCTGAGAAAAATATACCATTTATACTCATAATCATATAGATATAAAACACAAGCTTTTATAAAATTTAATTCCATTTTCCAACTCATTCACATGCAACTCATATTTATCAGCAAAAGTTCTCGAGGATAAGGGAGATTACACGCTTATACATGTAACTCCCTTCTACTCTGATATCATTTGTAACCTTGCCCGATTAACTCAGGTACGACTACAACTGATACTTATCAGGGCACTCACCTTACTTAATAAGCCCTCAGGCGGAGAGTTTTACTTCACCTTTTCTATTTGTGTTATTAAACTCACACTCTTTCTTTTTTTATTTCCATTTCATCATCTAGCACATGAGTGTCCTCGATAACCAATACATGCACGTCTGTAACTCATGGCTTCCCTGAGGATATTCTCCACGCCATGCTTCCCCTTATGGTCGAGGTTTTGTGGTTCGAAGGCTGGATCTAAACCGCGGTTGGCTTACCCGGTTAGATCAAAATAAACAATCCATATACTCTTCTGTAGTACGAATGGCCTGTCTAACCCTGGTTTGGATTCCAAGGGAAAAACTACTCTTCTCACTGGCTCATTCGACTACCACGCCACACTCTTCACAAGACCGTGTGGTTGCATTTATCATATGCTAGCATTGATACCATGCTTTTTATCATAATCCATCCATCAGGGTTCACATTTTCACATTTACACATTAACATTTCAGTATTACCATTTCCACATTCACATTTCACTATTCACAATTCAGTATTCACATTGCAGTATTCACATTGCAATATTCACATTCCAGTATTCACATTCCAACATTCACATTTTCATATTCTCATTTCAATATTCACATTTCGACATTCACATTTTCATATTCTCATTTCAATATTCACATTGCAGTATTCACATTGCAATATTCACATTTCCATATTCACATTTTAATATTCACAATAGGTTTTCATTTCACGTATTTCAATATTTCTCAGTATAAAACATGTAGCGCCCTTACCCTCTCGGTGGGCTTGGAGTGCCACTAAACATACATAGATACATATCTCTGATACCATACATATACAACCCACCCAAACAAGGGAAAAATGGGTGTTCCATACTGATCTACATAAACATACGTAGCGGAAATACATACATCATCTAATACTTACCAGAGTCTCTAATTGTTTCCTATATACATCCATACATAACTAAAACATATCTGCTATTACAATTCCCAAAAGAGACAGACATTGTATAATATCTCTCCAGCTCTGAGAAGGATTGTCTACTGTCTAAACTTTGCCTGGAAGAACGTTAGGCTCGATCCCTCGAAGGACCTGAAAAACATTTGTATGCTAGGGTGAGACACCTCTCAGTAAGACATATTATATTATCATCAGTGTGTGGCTAGCATGAGATTTCATGGGTACATATACTGCTAACATTTAAATACATTTAATTGGCATTTTAAAATCAGTACTACTCCATAAATCTGAAAATACATATTGTTGGCTCAATATAACCCTTTCTATCGTAAATATGCTCATATATGCCTAGAAGATACAGCCTGGTCCATAGGACTAGCATCGTCACGTAATCACATACACGTGCAACATGCTTCCCCCCATGACAGGTTGTGTGGCTCAGAGGCTAGACCTAACAAATAGTCGGCCGACTAATGCTAGATCAAACATAAAGTAGTATGATGGTGCCTACTCAATCTGTGCCTGAAGGCTGCCCGAAGGCTAAGTCATCTAAAATTACTCCATCGGATGGGGTCCCAAAATCTCTGCTTCGGGGAGTACTTTACCCAGGCCACCAATCGTATTTCCCATCCACACTCTATTTGGGATGTGTGGTTGCACCCCAACATACATATAGCTATAGTACTGTGCTATTACCATGAGATCATCATAACATGGCTCTACTATCATATATGGCAATTTACATCATAATAAAACTGAAATATTATTCATTTCATAAAACTGTATACAACAAAATTCTATGAAAATATCTACTCGATACTGTCCAGGTAAAAACCATCGTATCATCTGTCATAATCTGGTTTGGTAAAACTAGCGTTTCATAAACTCGACATTTAACTGTCACATCTCATCTATTGGCATATAACCATCACATCTCACATCTCAGCATATAGTCGTTACATTTTAGTATTACACAATATCTTCTCATTTAATGCCAATTAAAAACTATACTTATGCCGCACAATTTTCATCTGGTATCTCATAAATAAATCAACTGCTTGAGCACGTAAATACTACTGCTAAAATGGGGGTATGAATATCTTCAGTTTGTTATTTTACTAAATATAAATATATAGCTAAATACGGGGAAAATGGAAATAGTCAACCCTACTGTCTTTGGTTGGTTTTAAAATAAGTTCATGGTTTGAAATAACAACTTTCCAACCAGTGAAAACATTCATAAAATCTAATACTATACTTTAAAAATATCACACTTAAATTTAAACCGTTGGTTTCGAAAATAAAGTTGGTTAACTTAACCCTAGGCCCGAAAACCCTAGAAAAGTCGTAACTATATATCTAAAAACTATTTTAATATTTCAATCCATTAGAACTCATGAACATAACTGACATAATATAATCCCCTTATCTATTTCCTGGAAAATGACCCAAGACACTCGAAAACTGAACCCTAACTTTTTCCTGAGATCAAGAATCCACTCCTATAGACTTGTAGATATTCGCTTTCTGATCCTCGTGGTAACTTCCAATCGTTGAAACAGGCAACGATCGGCGAGAGATCGAAGAGAGAGAGAGAGAGAGAGAGAGAGAGAGAGAGAGAGAGAGAGAGAGAGAGGGATTTTGATTTCTTAATGAAAAAGCAAACAAAAATCCTATTTATAGACCCCTCGACCCAGTTAAATTCATCGACAAAATGGCGCCTCGTCGACGAACTACAGAAGGTCGTTCGTCAACGAAAGAAGAGCTTCGTCGACGAACCCTAAACCTGATATTTTTGGTCGTTTTGGATCTCTTCGTCGACGAGTCTTTGAATTTCGGTGACAAACCACAAAAGAGCCTTCATCAACGAGAACATGGACTTCGTCGATGAAGCCTGTTGAAATCCCTTTTTTTCTTTTCTTATTTAACTTCCTTATTTTCCCTGTTTGGATCTCCACAAAACATATCATTATTTTATACTGCTACATTTATCATAGAATTCATTTGTGTATATATATATATCATGTTCCATCAATTTTTCTAGTAAACATATCCATGTTACATAGTTCATCATTTCTGAGAAAAATACCCTTCGATATATCACTTTTCATTGTTTCTCAATAAAACAATTCTCTTATCATTACAGTTCCATATATAAACATCACAGGGTTTCCCTTATATTCTTTTCTGCACAAAACATTTCAGTATATGTTTGTCTTATATTCTCATAATTCACCATGCAGTTCGCACAACCCAGTTTCAAACATGTTCTTAGTATAACTCATATGCCACACAGTTTCGTCTATTATTCATATAATAATATATACAGTTAAAATATCATATCACCATTTTCACATATTTATTCAACCCATAATTTCTAAAATACTGTTATAATTTATTCCCCTTACCTGGCTTATTGAGAGGTCCATTGACACCCTAAGTCCTACGCTTCACGGGGTTCGCAGCTCAAAAACATGAAATGCACATTTCCCCAAATTAATCAACTTAATTCCCAGAATAATTCTCATTTAACACTTCGTAGGATTCGAATACTTAAAATAACCCATAAAATCCTAAAATACCTCACTTACCCTAATTTTGGGATGGTGTCCAAGAACTCCAAACCAACAATCCGCTTAGGCTAAGTTGTAGAAAATCTTCCCACAAACCTCGTGGCGGTTCCTAATCATTAATTTGGGTTATAACGAAGCCATAATCAAAGAGAGAAAGTGAGAGTGAAAATCGTAGGGTAGAGAGAGAGAACGAGAGGAGAGAGAAATTGTCATTGGAAAATGGCGAAAAACCTATTTATAGGCCAGGCTTCGTCGACCAGTTAAAGTGATTCGTTGACGAGCCCACGAAGGCACTTTCGTCAACAAGGAGGCTGGTTTGTCGACGAACTTAAAATTCTCTAAAATTTCCAACTCTTGGTATCTTCTCATCAACGAAACACGTGTACTTTGTCGACAAGACCTAGAGGGACATTCATTGACGAAGGCCATTGGTTTGTTGATGAACCCCTGCTAGTCCCCCTTTTCCTTTTTCCTTCTCTTTCATTTCTTTTCTTTTGTTACTTTCATCAATTAAATTTTTTGGGTCTCTACAATGCCATCGTCCAGACAATGCCAGAAGTGGACACAACCTTTGCTTCTAGCTCCTTCCAACTTGTGCCATTTATGTTGTCCGAATTTTTCCATTCAAAGTCTTGACCATCCCTTGCTACACTAGCCGGTCCTTCACTCTCCTTTGCCAAATCATGAAAGTAATAGTTCCGTCAAACTTGTTCACATTGAACTTCATCAAAGAGTCACTATCCATTGAGAACCAATAGCTCTAATACCACTTGTTAATTGCGGATGCGCACAATGGAAGCTCTCTCACACACTCATGAATCAAACAAACAACTAGTGCAATCACTCAATGATGAGCAATACTAAAGATGCAAACACTCAGTAATGAGAAGAATGAAAGCAACAATGAAAAGACACAAGATTTATGTGGTTCGGTAATTTGCCTACGTCCACGGGAGTAACAACTTTGATTTTCACTATGAAAAGTTTTAAACTTACATTAGGGTTACAAAACATTGATTATATATGAACCCTAAACATACAAGAACCTTAGATCCTATCTAAACCATCCCTGTAGCACTCACCGGAGGAAAAACCTCCGATTTACCCAATATATTGGATTCTTGATTTGAATTATGTGACTTGCACCGACTGAAACCATCTATGGTTTAGGCCAAACCATCAATGGTTTGAAGCTGAGAGTAGAACCTTGCATTCTACTTGAAACCGTCGACGGTTACAGGGCAAACCATCGATGGTTTGCCCTCTTCCTGCAGCCTTCTCTCTTGCTCTTTTTTTTGGTTTCACGTAACTTTCCTAGTGCATGTGTTCCACTCAAAATATGAGCCACATCTCCAACACCTTGGTAGCATGCTCATGGGAAAATTTCTTTGCATGCTTCCTATCCCTGCCATAAATGCCCTGGGAAAAGCCCCCTCTTTAAAAGCAAATTTGGATCCTCCTCCAATTGTAACTTGACTTTGGTCAAAATTGGCTTTGGGTTAAAGTTGGCTATTAGTTGAAGAAGTGATAGGACCCATAGATTCAAGTCCTATAAATTAAGGTCTAATTGCATCCTAATTAGAAAATTGAGATTTCAATTGAATTCCAATGAGTGTTGACATTCGAAACCAACAATTATGTAAAAAATTTTACACTTTTATATATTTTTAAAATTTTTTCATTTACAATTCTTTGGATTCTCACATCATGTAAATTTTAAATTTTAAATTTACAATTTTTTTGAAATTTGAAAAATACAGGTGGATTTGGTCATGTCCTGTGTTTTGGTAAATTGATTCCTAGACAAATTATGGTGTTAACAACATTTATTAGATTTTTTATTATTATCTGAAGTAACAACATTTATTAGACTTTTTTTTATTATCTGAAGTATATGTTTATTTAAATTTATGTATTTATCTTATTAGTGTAGATATATTGACAATGATTACGTGCTTAAATATGCATTGAGGCTTACATTTTTAATTAAATATTTAATTATTTTCAATATTTCAATATCGTGTCTTATTGATAATATTTGAATTTTATTGGGTAAACTATGAATTTTTGGTATTTTTTATCGCAGGGCAATTATTGGAAGCTAAAATCAATGCTACTTTGTAATTTGTGTGTAATTTTCTCGTCTAAGTTCCGATCGAGACGATTCAAAATTTTATGGAGAGCTGAAAAAATTATCTAAAACTTTTGTGTTTTAAGTTTCAAAGGATATGAGCTCTAGGATGATCAAAATTTCCCTTGTATGATGAGAAACAAAAGAAGAAAAATGGAGGAACCAGAAAAGAAGAAAAAAAATAAAAAATATATATTTTTAGATGATTTGACTCGACCATGCAACCAAGTCCTCCACTTTTGGCGCTGGGTAGGGCAGCCCTCTCTCTCTCTCTCCTTTGTATATTGTTTTCTTCCAAACAGAAAGTCTCTCCAACTCTCCTCACTCTCCTTCCCTTCTCTTCTCTCTCCCTTTCGGCTCTCCTTTCCTCCCAGCTCCCTCTCTCACGCTCTTTTCTCTCTAACTCTCTTTTCTCTCACTCTTGGCCTCCCCTTCTCTTCCTTTCTTCCATTTTCCCTTACTTCTCTCCCCTCCCTTGCTGCTAGCTGAAAGCTTCCCTGTTGTCATACCAGTGCTACTGTCTCCCATAGTTGTTGCTACGTGTGGCTGCCAAAGATCTGAGACTCCTCACTTGCTATTTGCAAGCCCAAAAAGCTGAAGCTGTTGTTGTGTTTCCATGAAGACCAAAGCCGATTGCAGCTATCCTGCCATACCCGAAGCTGCTGTGCTGCCAACGGATTTTGCTACCGCTGCTAGAGATCACGGTTGTAGCTGTTAAGGAAGATCCGAGCCCCTACACTACTGTGTGCTTTGCAGACTACTGCTATACAACCAGTAACACTTCTTCCTTTCTCTCTTGTTTTTTTTATTCTTTCTTTTGATTAATTAATTGGGTATTGTTAAATTTCAGTAGGAACCCACTTGAAGTTTTGATTTTTAATCTTGTTTGGATATTATTATCAAGGTTTTTTCATTATCTTTCTCTTCATATTTATTATTAGCATTGGATTTAATTTTCTCTGCTTGAGTTAATTTCTACTTAATATAAGTTTGGTCTTTTTTTTTTTTTTTTTTTTAAAGAAGAAGAAAAAAGAATAAAATACAAAAAGAAAAAAAAAACTATACCTTCTTTAGAATTTAAATTAGTTGTCTTTTTTAAAATTTAAATTTTGTTGAGTTCGATTTAGTTTAAGTTTAATTTTATTGAAGTCCGAATTTTTATTGTGTTTCTAGTTACTATTTAGCTGTTGAAGTTTTGAATTTTTGTTTAAGTTATTAATTGCATTAAAAATTGGTTTTTGTTTAAATTTGTGATTAGTTGAGTTTTTTTTTAGAATTGCATGTTTTAATTACGTATTAAAGTTATCATATTTAATTTTTTTTTCTTCCCAAAGTTTCAACGCGTGTTTCAATTCTTGTTTGGCTATTAAATGTTGGATCTTCGTTTCTCACTGATAAAATTCGTGTGCGTTATGATTTAGAATTTAAATTGCATGTTCTTTTAATTTTCAAAAGAAAATCTCAAACAAACCAGAAAATCTGAATCTGAACTGTGTTAAGTGCTCTTTTGTTTTTTTGTTTTTTATTTTCTAATTTGAATTACATAAAATTTGGAATTAAACTGCATTCCCTGAAGAGACGATATGACCTTTGGGCTAAATATTACATGATAGAACTCCTATACTTTGGATAGCTTCCGAACTGCTCAATTTTCGAGTGAGTTAGACAACACAAATAAATTACTCAATTATTCCAATAAATTTTTTTAAAAAATAAATAATAATAAAAATTCATTGCCATTTAAGTTAATAAAGTGCAAACCACGGGAAAAAAATTATTAGATTAATAAAGACAATGTCACCCACACAAATATTTGTTATACTAGAACAAAAAAAATTATATTAATTAAACATATTGTCTTCAAATAAATTATTAATTCAATGGTTTATTAGTGGTTATGAAGATATTAATTCAATTTAGTTACAAAATTTAAATTATAAATTTGAAAATATAGGAAATTAACATTAGGCTAATGCTTTGCCTACTCCCTATGAAGCCCAATGGGCTTTATAGCGTGGCAGCGTAACACAAAGATAATTAAATCATTCTTGAGACCTTGATTAACAACTGTATTTTCTTTTTGATAAATTTTTTTCTTGATTAAATGCATGAAACAAGAAAAAAAAAGAAAAGTAGAACCCATTAATGTTATCTCCTAACAATAAGACATTCAAACAAACAACTAGCACTTCAACTTTTTTGAACATTAAAGGCAACTTGAAAACATCTTAAGATATCAACCATACAAAAAAGTCGCTTAATTTATGAGAGTGCAGCTCCAACTATATATATAGTGGCCTCATGATTTTAACTAGTCACCACACTCCTAGATAGCCAATCGAGCTACATGTATTATGGTCATGGATATAAGTACTTAGAACATAAGGCTAACACACAGTAGCAATGCTTTATTCTAGTTTAAACACCTAAATCACACAGCTATACTTTTGGCTACAAGGGCGGATGACCAATGCCTGGGCTCGGGCCCGGTGTTGTAGGTGGATGTTTGGCTAATGGTTCAGAGTGGTGAATAAAGTTTGTGGCAGTATGATCTTTCCCCATTTCATTCCCATTGTTGCCAACATTCTCTATCTTCATGAATTGCCTTCCTTCAGAAGACATGATTCCATAATGAATCAAAACTAGTATAAGAAGGAAAGCACAATTGATGGAAGGAAACTTGATTTTGGCCATGATCATTGGGTTTGGCTAGCGAGAGAGAAGCAGTGATAGGAAGAATAGCCCTTTAACTCTTACTACTTTGAGGATGAAACACTCAATGAAGCCTAAGTTACTTATATACACCTTATACACACACAAACCCACATAGTTGTGACAACAAAGAGAGAGAGAGAGAGAGAGAGAGAGAGAGAGAGAGAGAGAGAGTTAATGATGTGTGTGTATGTGTGTGTGTGTGAGAGAGAGATGCAATTAATGATAATGTAAACATTGAAATGGACAAAACTTACATCACATGCTCTCCATATTTGATTGTATCTAAGACCATTTGTAATGGATTGACATCTTAATTTGTTTTTGTTTTTGCTTTTTTTTTTCCATCCATCAGTTAAAGAAAACATACAACTATCACGAGAAACAAAAAGTTAAGTAGCACCCATTGCACGGGTAAAAAGTTTTACATGCATACATAAAAAAGTTTTATATGCATACATATGTATACACACACACATACACTTATGTCACTTAAAAAATTTTCTTAGTTACGAGTTAGCTATTGTTTTTAACTCTTTATGAAAATATCCAATTAACCAAATCAATCCCTCCATCAACATTTAGTTAAAAATTATTGTTTAAAATCATAAAACCCACTTGCTTTTTCCTTGTACGTTTCAATCTACCAACGTTAAAATAAAATTACTAAGAACCCAAATATATTGTCTAAACTTATTGTACCATTAATAAATTTATTCACCTATAAATTAATAAAAAACACTTTCATGTTATATGGTTAATTTAATTGAATAAGCTTGAAGAGATGAAAAATGTTATCTAACATTTCAAGAAGTTTCCACAAAATATTTCATATTATTAAATCTTGTACGGTTGAGAATACCGTCTGCTTACTAGTGTTTTTTGGATGTGAGTACAACCTGATTGTGAATACTGATTGGTTGTGGATACTGTCTGCTTGTGAATATTGTTTGGCTATGAACAATATTTGATGGTGAATATAGATTGATTGTGAATACTGGCTACTGTGAACATAAACATGCAATGAGATACGTAGCTGCCCTACGTGGGCCACGTATAGTGAAGTACGCAGCTGTCCTATGTGGGCCACGTACTAGGTTGTATGTAGTAGTCCTATGTGGGCCACATACATAAATGTACATTGAAATATGTAGCTGTCCTACGTGGGCCACGTATAGTGTAGTATGCAGCTGTCCTATGTGGACCACATACTGGGTTGTAAACAGTTGTAAGGAACCCAAAAATATTTAGGTGCAGTGATCTTAAATAAATAATTAAAATTGAATTAAAATTAAAATTAAAAGAAAAAATAAAAATAAAAATAAATAATTAATTAAATTAATTAAAATACATAAACAAACAAATAAATAAATAATTATTAATCAAATGATATAATATAATATGTTAATATATTAATATAATATAATATAAATTATAATATATATATATATATATATATATATATATTAAGACATCTTGAAGGATGAAAGAAGTAAACTGAGACCCCCCCCCCCCCATTTCCTTTTTCAATTCACGCACAAAAATCCCCCCTTTGGCTCTCTCGCTCACCTCTGCCTATCTCTCTCTCTCTTTTTTATTTTTTCGGCTTAACGAGCGCTGATAAAAAATATGTAAATAATGCTGGACTCCATTCTCTGTTACCGTCATTTCTACCAGAGCGGATTTGTTGTAGGACCGGCGTAAGCATATCTCATAGGGTAAGCTTCGCGTTCATCGACGAAATGATTTATTTGGATCGTCGATAGGGACACGTGTCTTGTCGACAAAAAGTTACCGAGAGGCTATTTTCAACTTTGAATTTTGTCGACGAGGAATAAGCATTCGTCGATGAGCTTCCTTCATGGCCTCGTCGACGAGTGCAGGTGTATAAATAGCTCAAAATCGATTTTTCATTCAGAAATCACGCGAAGAAACCCTCTCTCTCTCTCTCTCTCTCTCTCTCTCTCCTCTCTCTCTCTCTCTCTCTCTCTCACTCACTCACTCTCACTCTCCCCTGTTCGTCGCTTCTCCTTTCTCTCTAAGATTCTAGGTTCATTCTTCGTTGGATCGACGATCCAAAGCCACCACAACACTCCTGGGGAAGTTCTCTTCAAGTCCGCTGGAGTGGATCATTGGTGGGGTTAACTTGGACTCCATCCCAAGTTCAGGGTAAGGTTTTTAATTTAGTGTTTGGCTTTCCTCCAGTTACAGAAAATGTGGTAGTTGAAGAAATACTGAAGTTTTGTTTAGTGAGATGTTGTTTTCAGGGTGTTGAACAGGGAACCCTGCAGGTGTAAGACTAGACTTTTTAGGGGCTTTTTAGGAATCAGGTAAGGGGATAAACTAAGTCAGGATTTTATGAAAATGTATTTACTATTTTACAGCATTTAGTTTCAGATAAATATGTATATTGCAGATTTATGTTGGAAATAATGTTGTTGATCAGAAATATGTTTAATACCTCTTTTGTGTGGCATGAGTAATATTTACCATGGAAATTATGATGATAAAATAGTATGTTTATAAAGTAAGTATGTTTTTACTGCTTCCAAGAAAATGTTAAAATGATATAGGGAGTTTTCAAACTGAGGATTGTATATGATATATCGGTGTATGTGCCAAGGTTTTTATATGATATGTCAGCGTACATGCCAAAGGTTTTATATGAAATACTGGAATACAAGCCAGAGGTTTTATGATATGCAATACTGGCATTTAGGCTCTCATTTATAAAATACAAAATGTCGACGTAAAAGCCGTAAATTTTTATGATATGTTATGCAAAGATGTATGAAAATATTAACATGACAGATATGATTGTGTAATAGCTATGTATCATTATTTGGAAATATGTTATATGTTATTAGAACCTGGTTGGCTTGGGTTAGGCTTTCATGAAGCATGGTACCATAGCTATATGATCACGATCATGTTTATGTTAGTGCTACTGCTTGCCATACGGGGCAGTGGGAGAATGGAAGTCAATGTGGTTTATTGTAGCGCAGGCGTCCCTCTAGTGTTCAAACTAGGAGGGACAAACCCATCGTACTTATAGACTTTTGTTTGATCTAGCGTGGTCGGCCAACCATTGCTAGGTCCTGCCTTCGGGCTGCACAATCCAGTCATGTGGGGGGTAAGACATGACACCAGCCAGCTAACCATTGAGGATGTTTTCTATGTACAGTTATATGAGATTATTTATGGGAATAAAAATTCAATATGTTATACCATGATATGATAAAACATGTTTCTCTTAGATATGATACAGACAGTTTTATCAAGTATGTTTCTGTTGTGTTATATAACACGAAAATACTCATGTTGCCACACACTGATATTAGTTTATTTCCTTTACTGAGAGGTGTCTCACTCCAAATTATATAAACATTTCAGGAGCCCCAGATAGAAGAGCGAATAAAGCTCCACAGCATTAGAGTTCAACTGTTTTACCCTATTTGAAGGGTAAGTATTGTTGTTAGAGTATGATAGATTTTTGGGTGGTGACCTTAGGCCACTTTTGGATATTTTGGGATATGTGTATGTTTCTGACAATTGTAGTAAGACTCTAGTATTGTGTTGGTTGGACAATTTGATATGTATATGATTTTACGTTTCCTGCTGCTTAGGAATTTTTGTTGTATTTCAAGTATTTCCCTAGTACTCTTGGGTCCAGGTTGATTATGATTTTCCAGGAGTATTATATTGGGTATTATTATTATAAAAAAAATATGGCAGACTAAGTAGGTCGTTATAGTTTGGTATCAGAGCCTAGGTTGTTAGGTTTTGTAGACTTTAGAGTGCAGCGAAAATGATACCAGAGTATAGCAAAAGGATTTAAGGTTTTGTTCTACAATCTAGAGGCAGGAATTCTGTGGTGGTTTTTGTGTTTTTTATGGGATGACAATTTTAGGAAAACCATAGTAAACTATTGTCGAGTTGTATTCCTAAAATGCAGGATTGGTTCTAGAAATAAATGAGGATGTTAAGATAGGGTCTCTAAATCACATTTATTGTTTTTCAGGATAAACCTTGGAGGAGGTAGTGCCCATGCGAGTGGAAGTGATTGTCTAGGGCCGTCAAGTGCAGGGGGGTCTGATTATGATGTGGTACTATGCAGCGTGGCTCAGTAGGTTATGGCTGAGATCGCTAGGAGCTCTAGAGAGCAGGGAGGCCCGTCTGCAAGCCATGGGTGCACGATAGAGAATTTTACAAAGATGAATCCTCGTACATTTTCAAGAGGATTTGATCCTACAACCACCGAGAATTGGATGCAGGAGATTGAGAAAGTCTTGGTCGTATTATAGTGTATGGAGGAAAAAAGGGTCCTCTTTACCACCTATAAACTGATAGGGGAGGCTGAGAGGTGGTGGACTGCTTTGAGACTTCTGGAGTAGTAGAGGACGACGCCGATAGCTATAACATAGGCCTGATTTAAATAATTATTCTTTAACAGATATTTCCCAGCCACTGTCAAGGAAGCTAAAGTGGAAGAGTACCTGAATTTGAAACAGAGATAGTAGTCGGTCTAGTAGTATGCAACTCAGTTTATAGAGCTATCTCGCTTCACTCCGTATATTTTTCCTGATGAAGTAAAGAAGGTGAGACAATTTGAAAGAGGATTGAGGCAAGGTATAGGTAGTGCTAAAGATATAGGACTTTGCTGAGTTAGTCAACAAATCAGCCTTGGCTGAGGTTAGTGAGCGCATGGACGCAGAGGATCAGTAATAGAAGAAGAGATCTGCGCCTTTAGGTTTCTGGCAAGGATCTAGGTTGGGTCAGTGGAGGAGATGAAACTATGGCAAAGGACAGAGGCAAGAGATCAGAGATCGTGAGGTTCAGGCAATGCAGAATTTTCATGTCTGTCAGACTTGTGGGAAGAGACACTAGCGAGAGTGTCGAGTGGGGAGAGTTGCCTACTATTGCTGCGGTAGACAGGGATATCTGGTGCGAGACTACCCTACAACACCAGATATCGCTCTTGGTCCCAGACCGTACCAGGGAGGCTATCAAGCACCCCATGATGGCCAGTAAAGGAATGTAGCTCCAGCAAGGGTCTATGCTTTGACTCCTGGGGATGCTGAGACAGCCGACAATGAGGTTACATGTATGATTAACATATTTTCATTTAAAGTTATTGTATTGTTTGATTCAACAGCCACACATTTGTTCGTGTCTATGAAGTTTATTAGATTATGTCGGCTAGAAACACAGTTGTTAGACACCAAACTGTTAGTAACTACACTGATAGGGTGAGTAGTGAGGTGTAGTAGAGTGCTCCTAGACTGTCCAGTTGATATTCGGGGAAAAAAATTGCCAGTTTATTTGATAGTATTAGACATGCACGGGTTTGATGTAATTTTTGATAAGGACTGGTTGGCAACTAATTATGCTAGCATAGACTGTCGTTTGAAAGAAGTTATATTCAGACCTCTAGGAAAACCAGAATTCAGGTTCATCGGGTCACGAGTGTAATCCCCGCCTCAGTTAGTTTCAGCTATTCAGGCGAGAAGACTGCTTCTGAGTGGTTATCAGGGATTTGTGGCCTTTGTGAAGGAAATGATAGGAAATGAATTGAAACTCACTAGTACGCCAGTAGTAAAGGATTTTACAGATGTTTTTCCAGATGAGTTATCGAGCTTGCCACCTGATCGGGAGGTAGATTTTCCTATTGATTTGCTCCCAAGTACAGTGCCGATCTCTAAAGCACCATATCGAATGACGCCAGCAGAATTGGCAAAATTAAAGAATCAGTTGCAAGATTTGCTTGATAAGGGTTTTATACGACCTAGTGTATCCACGTGGGGAGCTCTAGTGTTATTTGTAAAGAAGAAAGACGGGACCATGATGATGTGTATAGATTATAGGGAAATTAATAAAGTGACAATCAAGAACAAGTATCCTCTATCCCGTATAGATGATTTATTTGACCAGTTCCAAGGTACACGGGGGTTTTCTAAGATTGATCTTAGATCAAGTTATTATCAAGTAAAGGTAAGGGTAGAAGACGTCTCAAAGACAGCTTTCAGGACCAAATATGGGCATTATGAATTCCTCGTTATTCCATTTGGTTTGACGAATGGTCCTGCGATATTCATGGATTGAATGAATAGAATCTTCCACCAATATTTAGACCAGTTTGTTGTTGTTTTTATTGATGATGCACTGGTCTATTTGAGGAGCATGAGATGCATTTGAGATAGGTTTTGCAGATGCTCAGAGAAAAGAAGTTGTATGCCAAGTTCAGAAATGTGAATTCTGGCTCAAGAAGGTTGTGTTTTTGGGGCACATCATTTTAAGGGAGGGAATTTCTGTGGATCCTAGTAAAATTGATGCTTTAGTGAATTGGGCTAGACCGAGGAACATCTAAGAGATCAAGAGTTTCTTGGGACTAGCTGGGTATTACCATCGTTTTGTCGAGGGATTCTCAGCATTATCAAGGCCTCTGACACGACTGACTAGGAAGAATACCAGATTTGAATGGGATGACAAGTGTGAGCATAGCTTCTAGGAACTGAAGCAAAAGCTTGTCACGGCACCAGTGCTGATTATCCCATCAAGGGGTGAGGGTTATGTTATCTACAGTGATGAATCCTCGAAGGGACTTGGCTTTGTATTAATGTAGCATGGTAGGGTGGTAGCGTATGCTTCCAAGCAGTTGAAAGAGTATGAAAAGAACTACCCTACCCATGATCTTGAATTGGCTTCGGTAGTACATGCATTGAAGATTTGAAGGCATTACCTGTATGGCGAGCGATGTGAAATCTTCTCGAACCATAAGAGTTTAAAGTACTTTTTCACTCAGGAGGAACTGAACATGAGGTAGAGAAGGTGGTTGGAGCTTATTAAAGATTTTGATTGTACTATCAGCTACCACCCAGGAAAAGCAAACACAGTAGCTGATGCGTTGAGCAAGAAGTCTGTGGGACTAGCACTAGCAGCTATAGAGATTCAGTATCCGAGCATGATGGATATGGAGAGACTCGGTATAGAGTTGGTCGAGAGTGGTTATCAGGTATGTATTGCTAGTTTAGTGGTGCAGCCTACTTTACAGGAAAAGATTAAAACTGTTCAGAAAAATGATCTAGAATTAGCAGAGGTAATGGTTAGAGTATAGAGTGACCAGGGAGAGGAGTTTAGTATCACAAATGATGGGGCTTTGCAGTTCAGTTCTAGATTATATTTTCCTGCTAATGCTGATATCAGAAAGACCATCTTAGAAGAGGCTCACAAATCTTTATACACAGTTTATCCTAGCAGCACGAAAATGTATAGCGATCTGTGAGAGTCTTATTGGTGGAGTGGTATGAAGAAAGAAATTGCTGAATATGTAGCGTAGTGTTTGACATGCCAGCAGGTAAAAGCTGAGCACTAGAGGCTGGCAGACCAATTGCAGCCACTTTTTATCCCAGAGTGGAAATGAGATCATATATCTATGGATTTTGTTTCAGGGCTGTCGTTGGTATTGTGTCGCTAGAATGCAATTTGGGTGGTTGTAGATCGTTTGACTCAGACTGCCCATTTTCTTCCCCTCAAGATTAGCTGCTCCATTAACATACTTGCAGAGATTAATATTCATGAGATAGTCTGTTCTCACGGTGTGCTTGTGTCTATAGTGTCAGATCGGGACCTCCGTTTCACCTCATGATTTTGGAGAAGCTTGTAGGAAGCTCTAGGGTCTTAGTTATCTTTTAGCATGACATTCCATCCTCAGTCAAACGAGCAGACTGAGAGGACAATTCAGATATTAGAAGATATGCTTCGAGCATGCATGCTGGACTTTGGGGGTAGTTGGACCCAGTTTATACCGCTGGTGGAGTTTGCGTACAATAACAGTTATCAGGCCAGCATTGGCATGACACCATTTGAGGCGCTCTATGGTAGGAGATGTCATTCTCCTTTACATTGGGATGAAATGGGTGAGCAGTGAGTTGTGGGGCCAGAGTTAGTACAACAAGCATATGATAAGGTTCGGCTCATCAGAGACAGAATCAATGTAGCTCAAATCTAACAGAAGAGTTACGCCGACAACCGCCGTAGTAAGTTGGAGTTTGATATCAGCGACCATGTGTTTTTGAAAATAGCTCCGTTAAAAGGGGTTATGAGATTTGGAAAGAAAGGTAAACTTAGCCCTAGGTTCATTGGCCCGTTCGAGATTCTAGAGAAAGTGGGGCCAGTTGCCTATAGGCTAGCTTTACCACCTGTGTCGTCCAGGATACACGACGTATTCCACTTTTCCATGTTGTCTTTTTAATAGCCAAAAAAGTATATCTTCTTTAGGATTTAGATTAGTTGTCTTTTTTAAAATTTAAATTTTGTTAAGTTCGATTTAGTTTAAGTTTAATTTTATTAAAGTCCGAATTTTTATTGTGTTTGTGGTTACTATTTAGTTGTTGAAGTTTTGAATTTTTGTTTAAGTTATTAATTGCATTAAAACTTGGTTTTTGTTTAAATTTGTGATTGATTGAATTTTTTTTTAATTACATATTAAAGTTATCGTCTTTAATTTTTTTTTTTCCCAAAGTTTCAATGCATGTTTCAATTCTTGTTTGGCTATTAAACGTAGGATCCTCATTTCTCACTGATAAAATTCGGGTGTGTTAGGATTTAGAATTTAAATTGCATGTTCTTTTAATTGTCAAAAGAAAATCTCAAACAAACCAGAAAACCCGAATCTGAACTGTGTTAAGAGCCCTTTTGTTTTTTTATTTTCTAATTGAATTACGTAAAATTTGGAATTAAATTGCATTCCCTGAAGAGAAGATCTGGCCTTTGGGCTAAATATTACACGACAGAACTCCTATACTTTGGATAGCTTCCGAGTTGCTCATTTTTCGAGTGAGTCAGTCAACACAAATAAATTACTCAATTATTCCAATAAATTTTTTTAAAAAATAAATAATAATAAAAATTCATTGCCATTTAAGTTAATGAAGTGTAAACCACGGGAAAAAATTATTAGATTAATAAAGACAATGTCACCCACACAAATATTTGTTATACTAGAACAAAAAAAATTATATTAATTAAACATATTATCTTCAAATAAATTATTAATTCAATTGTTTATTAGTGGTTATAAAGATATTAGTTCAATTATTATTAGTAGTGACAAAAATTAAATTATAAATTTCAAAATATAGGAAATTAACATTAGGCTAATGCTTTGCCTACTCCCTATGAAGCCTAATGGGCTTTGTAGTGTGGCAGCGTAACACAAAGATAATTAAATCATTTTTGAGACCTTAATTAACAACTATATTTTCTTTTTGATAAATCTGTTTCTTGATTTAATGCATGAAACAGGAAAAAAAAAAAAAGTAGAACCCATTAATGTTATCACCTAACAATAAGACATTCAAACAAACAACTAGCACTTCAACTTTTTTGAACATTAAAGGCAACTTGAAAACATCTTAAGATATCAACCATACAAAAAAGTCACTTAATTTATGAGAGTGCAGCTCCAACTATATATATAGTGGCCTCATGATTTTAACTAGTCACCACACTCCTAGATAGCCAATCGAGCTACATGTATTATGGTCATGGATATAAGTACTTAGAACATAAGGCTAACACACAGTAGCAATGCTTTATTCTAGTTTAAACACCTAAATCACACAGCTATACTTTTGGCTACAAGGGCGGATGACCAATGCCTGGGCTCGGGCCCGGTGTTGTAGGTGGATGTTTGGCTAATGGTTCAGAGTGGTGAATAAAGTTTGTGGCAGTATGATCTTTCCCCATTTCATTCCCATTGTTGGCAACATTCTCTATCTTCATGAATTGCCTTCCTTCAGAAGACATGATTCCATAATGAATCAAAACTAGTATAAGAAGGAAAGCACAGCTGATGGAAGGAAACTTGATTTTGGCCATGATCATTGGGTTTGGCTAGCGAGAGAGAAGCAGTGATAGGCAGAATAGCCCTATAACTCTTACTACTTTGAGGATGAAACACTCAATGAAGCCTAAGTTACTTATATACACCTTATACACACACAAACCCACATAGTTGTGACAACAAAGAGAGAGAGAGAGAGAGAGAGAGAGAGAGAGAGAGAGAGAGAGAGAGAGAGAGAGAGAGAGAGAGATATGCAATTAATGATAATGTAAACATTGAAATGGACAAGACTTACATCACATGCTCTCCTTATTTGATTGTATCTAAGACCATTTGAAATGGATTGAGGGAGAGAGAGGGAGAGAGACGGAGAGGGAGAGGGAGAGAGAGAGAGAGAGAGAGAGAGAGTTAATGATGCGTGTGTATGTGTGTGTGAGGGAGATAGAGATGCAATTAATCATAATGTAAACATTGAAATGGACAAGACTTACATCACATGCTCTCCATATTTGATTGTATCTAAGACCATTTGTAATGGATTGAGGGAGAGAGAGGAAGAGGGAGAGGGAGAGAGAGAGAGAGAGAGAGAGAGAGAGAGAGAGAGAGAGAGAGAGAGAGAGAGAGAGTTAATGATGCGTGTGTGTGTGTGTGTGTGAGAGAGAGAGAGAGAGAGATGCGATTAATGATAATGTAAACATTGAAATGGACAAGACTTACATCACATGCTCTCCATATTTGATTATATCTAAGACCATTTGCAATGGATTGACATCTTAATTTGTTTTTGTTTTTTTTTTTTTCCATCCATCAATTAAAGAAAACATACAACTATCACGAGAAAGAAAAATTTTAGTAGCACCCATTGCACGGGTAAAAAGTTTTACATGCATACATAAAAAAGTTTTATATGCATACATACGTATACACACACACATACACTTATGTCACTTAAAAAATTTTCTTAGTTACAAGTTAGCCTATTGATTTTAACTCTTTATGAAAATATCCAATTAACCAAATCAATCCCTCCATCAACATTTAGTTAAAAATTATTGTTTAAAATCATAAAACCCACTTGCTTTTTCCTTGTACATTTCAATCTACCAACGTTAAAATAAAATTACTAAGAACCAATTATATTGTCTAAACTTATTTTACCATTAATAAATTTATTCTCCTATAAATTATTAAAAAACACTTTCATGTTATATGGTTAACTTAATTAAATAAGCTTGAAGAGGTGAAAAATGTTCTCTAACATTTCAATAAGTTTCCACAAAATATTTCATATTATTATACTATACGGTTGTGAATACCGTCTACTTGCTAGTATTGTTTGGATGTGAGTATTACCTGGTTGTTAATACTGATTGGTTGTGGATACTGTCTGCTTGTGAATACTGCTTAGTTGTGAACATTGTTTGATGGTGAATATAGATTGATTGTGAATACTGGCTATTGTGAACATAAACGTCAATGAGATACGTAACTGCCCTACGTGGACCACGTATAGTAAAGTACGCAACTATCCTATGTGGGCCACGTACTAGGTTGTATGTAGTAGTCCTATATGGGCCACGTACTGAGATGGTACGCAGTAGTCCTATGTGGGCCATGTACATAAATGTACAGTGAAATATGTAGCTGTCCTACGTAGGCCACGTATAGTGTAGTACGCAGCTATCCTATGTGGGCCACATACTAGGTTGTACGTAGTATGTAAGGAACCCAAAAATATTTAGGTGTAGTGATCTTAAAAAATAAATAAATAAATAAAACTAAATTAAAAGTAAAAAAATTAAATGAAAAAAATTAAATTAAAATTAAAATTAAAATGAGTAATTAAATTAATTAAAATAAATAATTAAATAAATAATTAAATAAATAAATATATTATTAATTAAATAATATAATATAATATATCAATATATTAATAGAATATAATTTAAATTATAATATTGTATATGTATTAAAACATCTTGAAGGATGAAAGAAGTAAACTGAGACCCCCCCTTTTCCTTTTTCAATTCACGCATAGAAATCCCCCCTCTAGCTCTCTTGCTCACCTTCGCTTGTCTCTCTCTCTCTCTCTCTCTCTCTCTCTCTCTCTCTCTCTCTCTCTCTTTTTGATTTTTCCGGCCTAATGAGCGCCGATCGAAAATCAAGAAATACCACTGAACTCCATTCTCCACCACCGTCATTTCTACCGGAGCGAATTTGTTGTAGGAGCGGCATAGGCATATCTCCTAGGGTAAGCCAAATTCTCACTCTTACCTCAATTTTTTGTAAATCTTAAGCCTAATTGACGATTGGACACCACCATGAGAATCTAGGGATGATTCTCTACAAGTTTAGCAGAGCGGATTTTTCATGGGTTCGTCGTAGGCATAACCCCAAAATTAGGATAAGAGAGTTATTAAGGAGCTAATTATTATTTAATTAATGCAAATTTAGAAATTTTATAATATTGGGCATTTTGAGGTTGAACTAGAGTTATTGAATTCAAGGTTCGGGTAAGCACCGCAGGTGTAATTTCGGGACCCTACAGGCATAGTTCAGGAAACTAGGTAAGGGTGTTAAATACTAGTTTCAATGTTAATTTGGAGTATATGGAGTCTAGGGAAGGTTATATGTGTAGAGACCCAAAGAATTATAGTAATTAAATAATAAAAGAAAGGAGAGAAAAATTTTTTTTTTTAAAGGGATTTTAGCAGGATCTTGTCGATGAGTAAAGAAGTGCTCATCGACAAGTAGGGCTCTTCGGCTCGTCGAGAGGAACTCGTGCCTTGTCAATGAGAAATTAACGAGAGGATTTTTTTTCCAGAACTTGAAACTCGTCGACGAGAAGAAGGTGTTCGTCGACGAGCTCCCTTCATTGACTCGTCGACGAGAAAATGTGGCTCATCGACGAGGCCAGGTGGAAAAACATTCTATATAAGGCCAAGAATCCATTTTTTAGTGCGAGAAACATGCAAGATCTCTCTCTCTCTCTCTCTCTCTCTCTCTCTCTCTCTCTCCCTCTCTCCCTCTCTCTCTCTCTCTCTCTCTCTCTCTCTCTCTCTCTCTCTCTTTTTCTCTATCTTCGTCCCCTCTGCCTTCTCTCTAGGTTTTTGGATTGGCACTTCGCCAGCTCGACTATCCGAAGCCACCACGCTACTCCTAAGAATAGATCGTTGGTTAGGCCAATTTGGGCACCATCCCAAAATTTGGGTGGGTAAGTTAGTTATTTTAATATTTTTTAAGGTATTTGGTATTCCTGGGCTGAGGAAAAGTATTAGATTGGTTTATACTGATGTTTTGTTGGGGGAAATGAAAATTTTAGGAGGTTGAGCTGGGGAACACCATAGGTGTAATTTTGGAGTAATTGGTGGGCTTCTCAGTAGGCCAGGTAAGGGGATAAAATAAGTCAGTATTTTTCATGAAATTATTTACCGTATTACAGCATTTATTTTCAAAAATAATGTATGTATTAGCATAGTGTTTGGGAATACTGCAGTTGAACAGGAAAAAAGATTTAATGTTATTTATCATGAAATTTGATTTCAGATCAGGTTTTTATGCTTAAAAATAGTATCCGTATTTGCGTGGCATGAGTATAATTTTCATGAAATTGTATTATATCAGAATATTGGGACTTTCCCAGAATAAGCATGTTTTCTTAATTTTCAGGAAAACCATGAAAACGATACAGGAACTATGTTTAAAGTATGATATTAAAATACTACATGGATTTCAAAACTATGTTAAAATATGCCGGTGTAAGGGCCGTGATTTTATATGATTTACTATACCGGCGTTAGGGCCGTGATTTTATATGATACTATACCGGCATAAGGGTTGTGGTTCTACATGTTAAATATGCTGGCGCAAGGGCTGTGATGTATAACCACTCAACAGAAGTCTCCTCGCCTAAATAACTAAAACTAATTGGGGCGAAGATTGCACTCGCGACCCTACGAACCTGAATTCTGCTCTTCCTGGAGGTCTGAAGATCACTTCTCTTAAACAAAAATCTATACTGGAAAAATTAGATGCTAGCCAATCCATGTCAAAGATTACATCGAACCCATGCATGTCTAGCACTATTAGATCGGCAGACAGAAATTCTCCTTGAATATCAACTGGGTAATCCCAAAGGACCCTACTACACCTCACTACTGACCCAGTTGGTGTAGACACTAACAATTCGGTATTTAACAACTGTGTTTCTACCCCGCATAATTTAATACACCCCATAGATACAAACGAATGCGTAGCTCTTGAATTAAACAATGCAATAACTTTAAAAGAAAGCATACTAACAATACCTGTCACCACGTCACCAGCTATCTCAGCATCACCCAGCGTCAGAGTGAAAACTCTGGCTAGAGCCATATTCCTCTACTAGCCCCCACATGGCGCCTGATAACCTCCCCGGTATGGTTTGGGAGTAGGAGTTTTATCTAGTGGTGTAAGGAAATCTTGAACCACATGTCCCTATCTACCGCAGCAATAGTAGACAGCTCCACCTACTCGACACTCTCCCTAGTGTCTCCTCCCACAAGTCTAGAAAATAGGGGGACTCTGCACTGCTTGAACCTCACGATCCCCAGTCTTCTGCCTACGTCCTCTACCATGATTTCCTCTTCTCCATTGACCCTGTCTAGGACCCTGCTGGTAGCTTGGAGATGCAGATCTCTTCTTCTGTCCCTGATTCTCTGCATCTATACGCTCACCAACCTCTGCCAAGGCTGCTCTGTCGACTAACTCAGCAAAATCCTAGATCTTTAGCACTACCACCTGCTTGAATATTCTTCGCCTCAAACCTCTTTCAAATTGTCTCACATTTTTCACCTCATCAGGAATGATATACGGAGTGAAATGAGAGAGCTCTATAAACTACGCCACATATTGCTGAATCGATAACTGTCCCTGCTTCAAACTCAGGAACTCCTCCACTTTAGCCTCCCTAACAGTAGTTAGAAAATATCTATCGAAGAATAACTCTTTAAACTGATCCCAAGTCATGGCTATCAGCATCATTCTCCGCTGCTCCAAAAGTCTCACAGCAGTTCACCACCTCTCGGCCTCCCACATTAGTTTATAAGTGGCGAAGAGGACCCTCTGTTCTTCCGTACACTGCAACACGGCTAATACTTTCTTAATCTCTTGCATCCAATTCTCAGTGGCTGTAGGATCGACCCCTCCTGAAATGCTAGAGGATTCATTTTCATAAACTTCTCTATCATGCACCTATGGCCTGCAGATGGACCACCCTGCTCTTTAGAGCTTCTAGTGATCTCAGTCATAACTTGCTGAGCCACGCTATATAGTACTGCGTCAGAGTTAGTCCCGCCTACACCTGAGGGCCCTGCCCCATCACTGCCACTCGCATGGGAACTACCTCCTCTTAGATCCATCCTGAAAGGCACAAACATAACTTAGAAATCGAAATCCTTATAATTTACCCGCTTGACCTAACTTCTCATCTTAACATTCATAGCTTAATCCTAACCCCAGTCCCATATTCTAGGAACATAACTCGACAATAGTTTACTGCGATTTTCCTAAAATTGTCACCCTAGGAAAAACACAAAAGCCACCTCGGAAGTTCTACCTCT
Source organism: Malania oleifera (assembly GCF_029873635.1). Lineage (NCBI taxonomy): Eukaryota > Viridiplantae > Streptophyta > Magnoliopsida > Santalales > Ximeniaceae > Malania > Malania oleifera. Next base: position 14,886,881 of record NC_080419.1, read on the forward strand.
AGACTGCAGAACAAAATCTTAAATCTTTTTCCTATACTCTGGTATCGTTTCTGCTGTACTCTAAAGTCTACAGAACCTAGCAACCTAGGCTCTGATACCAAACTGTAACGACCTATTTAATTTCCATATATTTTTTTCCTATAATATAATAAAAATCAGTATAATACATCCAGCAGATCATGATCAACCTGAACTCGTGGGTACCAGGGATACATCAGAAATATAGTACGGAAGCCTAAGCAGCAGGAAACATAAAATCATAAATATCTCATAATGCCATTTACACAACACCAACCAACACAATACCAAACTTACTACATCTACTGTAATTATATATACAAGCCAAAAAAGTCCTAGGGTCATTCCCCACAAAATCCATCTAACCCTATTAAGATACTTACCCTTCAGAAAGGGTAGATCAGCTGTAACTACCTCTGTAGAGCCTTGCCTTCTCTCCTATCCAGGGCTCCTGAAATGTTTATATAATTTGGGGCAAGACACCTCTCAGTAAGGGAAAATAAACTAATACCAGTGTGTGGTAACATGAGTATTTCCGTATTATACATAACCATACATATACATATTTAGGGAAGCTGTCTGTATCATATCTAGGAAAAACATATATAATCATAGCATGACAGAATATACTGCATTTTCATAAACATAATTCATCTCATATGATAACAATACAAAAAAATCCCTGGAAGGTTAGCTGGCTGGTGTCATGTATTACCCCCCACATGATTGGATTGTGTGGCCTGAAGGCCGGACCTTACAATGACTGGTCGACCACCGCCAAGTCAAAAGTACAGTTTGTAAGTATAATGGGTTTGCCAAACCTGGTCCGTACACTAGGGGCTTCAATACTTCAATAAACCACATCGACTATCCATCCTCACACTACCCCGTACGACAGCGATAACACAAATATTATGATGATCATGAACACATAGCTACGATACCGTGCAAGTGTAAGCCTAAACCAAGCCAACCAGGTCCTGATAACATATAACATATTCCAAATTGTGATACTTTGCTATTCCATAATAATAATTTTCAATTTAACATCATCATATTACATTTCATATATCTAACAGGAAAATCATTGGCCTGTATGCTGGCATTACATATTTTACCATTCACGGCCCGTACGTTGTATCACATATCAATAAGGAGCACGACTTGTACACCGATATATCATATAAATGGCTCAGCCCATACGCCGGTATAACATGTAACAAGCTCGGCCTATACGCCGGCATATCATGTAAGAACATCCTCGGCTCATACGCCGGTATATCATATAAAACTCTCAGCCCGTATGCTGGTATATCATATTAAAAATCTCCGCCCGAACGCCAGTTTCTCATATAAAATTCTATATCATTTAACATTTCCCAGAATATAATAATTCATAATAAATTCTACTCATGCCATACAGAATGGGTATTATGTATATTCAGAACATATCGTCATTTACAACAGTATTTCCCAACATATTGCATATATATATATATATACCCCTGAAATCCAATGCTATAAAATTATACATATATTTTCATAAAACAACTAGCTTAGTTGATCCCCTTACATGATTCCTGAAAAAGACCCTAAAACAATCACTCCAACACCCGTAGGGTTCCCCGGTCAACACCCTGAAAGCAGCATCTCTCAAAACTTAACTTCAGTATTTTATCGTATATAACATTTCCTACAACTATGGTAAAGCCAAAGTCTAAATAAAAAGCCTTACCTTGAATCTGGGATGAATTTCAAGCTCGTCCCACCGACAATCCACTCCAGCAGATATGTAGAGAATTTTCCCAAGAGTGTCGTGGTGGCTTCGGATCGTCGATCCAATGAAGAATGAACCCAGAAATCAAGAGAGAAGGGCTGGAAACCGAAAAGGGGGAGAGAGAAGGGTTTGGTGCGTCGAATTTCAGCCTAAAAATGAAGTTTGTCCTATTTATACACTGGCCTTCATCGACGAGCCACGTCACCTCATCAACGAGGTCAAGACCCCTTGTCAAAGAAATTCAGAATTGCCAAAACATCCCCTCGGTATCCTCTTGTCAATGAGACATGTCCCCGTCGACAAGCCCCTCATGTGCTCTCGTCGAAAAATCCCTATGTTCGTCGACAAGGCTCTGTTTCATTTTCTTCCTTCTTTTATTATTTAAATACTATAATTTCTTTGGGTCACTACAAAGCCCATCCTTCTTTTAAAATAACTCAAGCCCAACAAAAAATTTTAAAAAAAATTAAACCCAACTCATTTTTGAAAACCCACAAAGCCCACTTTTGACTTTTAACCCGAAGCCCATTTTAAAATTTTAACCCCAAGCCCATTTTCAAAGTTAACCCGAGGCCTAATTGTTTTTAGAAAAAAGTAAACACCCCAAAGCCCAATTGTTTTCTAAAAATTAAACCTAAACCCATGTCTTAAAACCCGAGGCCACCTGAAGCCCATTTTAAAATTTTAACCTAAAGCCTATTTTGAAAAACCAAGCCCAATCCATCTTAAAAATTATCCCAAGCCAATTTAACCTGAAAGTAAAGAACCCAAACCCCCACACTTATGAACCCCCAAGTGCCAAGCCACACACGTGACCCAGCTCACTCAGGTCCACCCGAGTTCTCACGATTCACCCAGAGTTGACTCATGTGAGTTAACCCTTACCTTAACTCACCGGGTAAAAGAAGAGTCAACTTGTCTTCAACTAGAGACCTAGACTGATCCGAAACCCTAACCCTAATGAACTAGAGGCCCTGATCTAAACCTCTAACAGATCCAAGCACTAACCCACGTGAATCATAGCAAATCCATGCCACAGAAAACAAAAATCACACACCAACACCTTCACACCACTCATGCCAATCATCCAAACAGGATGAGGGGAAGAGAGCAGAGAGAGTAAAGAGTCGTAAAGAAACAAAGGGGCAAGGGAGACGGGAAGAGAGCAGAGAGAGCGTTCAAGGGAGGAAAGAAGGAAAATGGAGAAAACAAAAAAAAAATGGGTTTAAGTATGTTTTACCTCAGAGCCACAAGATCATGACATGTGGCGCTCCATCATCCGTTTGATATGGGAGAAGTGTGTTCAAATCATAGCCGTTGGATTTGTGCTTTTTGTTGGCCTAACAAGGCTTACAGTTCTTATTTTGATGATAAAAAATCATGATATGTTTAATATAATTTATTTCAACTGAAAATTTTTCAGGAAGAAGGCAAAGCTTAAAGATAGTGGCAAAACTTAGAGAAAGTTCAAAGCTCAAAAGGATGATAAAATACTTTCCAAAAAGATCAAGAAATAAAGATAATCAAAAGCTCAAAGATGATAGAAGAACAAGGACTTACTTGAAGATTAAAAGAATATGTTTTTAAGGAAGTTTATATGCAAGTACTTCAAGTAAACTTCAAATATAAACTAAATTGAAGCTCTCACAAAATCAAAAGAAACTTAGAAATAAAGTTTTAGTAAAACCCTAAAGTATGTTTTTCAAATCAAAGAAAAGATGGGTTAAAAAAATGAAAGTTTTTTAAAAATAGAAGGGTCAGGCGACTGCCTCCACATACTAGGCGAAAGCCCAAAATAAATGAATAAATTTCAAAGAGACAGTAAGGTGTCAGGCGACTGCCTGAGCACAGCCAGGTGCCTGGGTGGTCATGCCAGGCGACTGCATGGGTTCTGGTAGGTGACTTCCAGTGTTCTGTGTTTTAAATTTTATCTATGGCAGGCGACTGCCAGGTCATGGCAGGGGACTGCCACTCGAACGTTTGTTTAAAAAATTCCAACGGGAAGATTTTTTAAATGGATTTCTTGGGCACTACTCTTTTGAAAACTTGGGGATTACTCCAAGTAAACTTGGGGAGTAAGGAATTACTTTTAAACCTCTATAAATAGCCCCAAACTCCAAAGATTTTTACACCTAGAAATTTTCCAACAATCAAAATTCTCAAAAAGCTCTCAAACTCTCTTGTGTTCATCCAACTTCAAATACTGAGTTACTACTGATACAAACTCCAAAGTAAAGCCTTCAAAGTCTAAATCTTTCAATACTTGGAAGATATTTGGTGATCTAAATTTAGTATTGAGCTCCAATTCTTTTATATTTGATTTACTTTGAAGTATTCTTGTGCTGAATGTTGTACTAATCTACTCTATTGTGAGAGTGTCTTTTGTACACACACTTTTCTCTATCTTGGTTCTTATTTATAGACGATTTAAGGTTGTAGAATCGTTGGACCGAATGAGGGAATATCATTTGGAGAGGCGGGCTTTAGCCTAAAGGAAGGAGTGGTTGTGATCGGTATTGTTCCACTTGTCAACAAAACTGAACTAGTGTATCCTTTGGTGGTTTGCCAAAGGCGAGGACGTAGGCTGGGTATAAGCCGAACCTCATAAAAGTTTTGTGTATCTCTCTCTTCCTTACTCTTTATTTTTCAGCAATACTTACAACCTGTGTGTATGCTTTAAATTGTTAAATTCTGAGTGTATGGTTGTTAAATAAACCGGAGGAAAATTGATTTTGGCTTGATCAGCATTGATTGTAGAAATCGAAAGGGACTACGTTGGTTGATCATCCTAAACTTATTAATCTGAAAGTTTGTTTAAAAACTAAACACAAAGAAGAAGTGTGAGTTTGGAATAACACAGGGCTAACATAAATCCAATGTGTTTTACACTTTGATGCAAGGCTATTGATACAAAGATTAAGATATTGATTATTTTTGTTGATTGGTTGTGGTTGACTTGTGTTTGTGTTTACTTGTTGTGATTGTTGATATAAAACAAAGTATTAAAAAAATATAATTTTAAAAATTCAATTCACCCCCCCCCTCTTGGGAAGCTATCCTAATTTCAATTTGTATCAAAGCCTAGTTATAGAAAATTCCTAACAAGAAGTTATAAAAATATCTAAATGGCAAACATAGGAGTAGCTCCTTTTGGAGAGAGCCAATCCTCAACTCGTCCACCAATATTTTGTGGACACAACTACACCTTTTGAAAAAAGAGAATGCAAATCTACCTCCAACACATGGATTGGAAAGCATGGGAAGTAGTTATGGATGGAGACCTTATTCCTACCAAGATAGTAGATGGAAAATAAATTCCAAAAGAGAAAAAGGATATGATCGATTCAGATTATAAAATGCTTCAAATAAACTCAAGTGTTATAAATGCTTTGTATTGTGCTTTAGACGCTAACGAATTTAATAGGGTCATGGCTTGTAAAACGGCTAAAGAAATATGGGACAAATTAGAAGTCACATATGAAGGAACTATTGATGTTAGGGACAATAGGATAGACATGTTAACAAGCGAATATGAAGCATTCAAGTTGAATTCAAATGAAACCATATCAAGTATGTACACAAGATTCACCCACATAATTAATGCCTTAAGTGCCTTAGGAAAAACTTATACCACTTATGAAATGATTAGGAAAATTTTGAGAGGCCTTCCCTCCATATGGGAACCAAAGGCTACAGCAATTACCGAAGGAACAAACCTTAAGACCACCTCCTCAGATGAACTCATAGGTTCACTCCTTACCTATGAAATGGCTCTAAAAGAAAGAAATCCTGAACCAAAACATAAGAAATCTATTGCACTAAAAGCATCTAGCCACAGCTCAAACAAAGAAGAAAGTGAAACAAGTGATTTAGATCAAGAGGAATTAGCATTCATCACTAAGAGACTAGGTAAGTTTTATAGAAGGAATAAAAGATTTCCTAGAAAGTTCAACAAAAGGAAAACTGAAAAAGGAGAATCAAGTAGAAAAGAAAATAAAAGTAAAAATGAACCTCCTATATGCTATCACTGTAAAAAACCAGGGCATATCAAACCGAATTGCCCAATGCTCAAGAAAGACAAGAAGAAAAAGAAGGAAACTATGAAGGCTACTTGGGATGATTCAAGCTCCAGCAAAACGAAAAACGAATCAAGCGGACAAGAAATGGCAAACATATGCTTCATGGCGAATGATGAAGAGGTAAATTCCTACTACTCATCAACAGAATCTTGCAATGAAACTTGTGGTGAGTCATGTGATAGTATGCCCTCATACAAGGAATTACAAGCTGAATTGTTCTCCCTACATAAAAGATTCATAAAAATTTCCAAAAGAAATATAACCTTGAAGGATCAAAATAAAGAACTATTGAAGCAACTTGAATCATTCAAAACCATTGAAAAAGAAAAAGATTCTTGTATTGAGAAGTTAGAGGAGGAAGTAAGTAAAGTAACTCAAGAATTAAGTAAAACTCATAAAGAAAACTTGAATAAAAAGGATTTAGAAGTGAATGAACTTAAGAAATTAGTGGAGGATAAAGAAAAAACTATATATAACTTTACAAAAGGAAAAGATAATTTTGAAAAAATCATTGGACAACAAAGGCTACATGGGAATAAAGAAGGAATAGGTTATAATGGTAAAACAAATAAAAAGAATAATAAATTATACATGGGATACTTCGTCAAGGAAGCCAAGCACTATGCTAGCACTTCCTCAAATAATAAACATGAACACACTACTTGCTATATGTGCAAGACAAAAGGGCACGTAAGGTTTGATTACCCACTAAAAAGGAAGTATGTTAAAGTACAAGAAGAATGGAAAGTTAATAATGGAACTAATAACAAAACAAAGAAAGTTAAAAGAATTTGGGTTCCAAAGACTAACACAATGAATCCTCCATTGTAGATATGTTTTAGAACAACATCGTCAATGGACAAGTGGTACTTTGACAGCAGGTGTAAAAGACACATGATCGACGATAAGACCAAGTTTACCTCTCTAAGACAAAAGGATGGAGGATATGTCACCTTCGGCGATAATGCCAAAGGTAAGATCATTGGCATCGGGAGAATAGGTAAAGAACCTTCTATTACTATTGATAATGTGTTATTAGTAGAAGGATTAAAACACAATCTTTTAAGCATTTTCCAATTGAGTGACAAAGGGTTTGAAATAACCTTTAAGAAAGAAAAATGTGTTATCCAAAATCCTAAAGAAAATAAAATCTTGTTTATAGCTCACAGGATAAATATTTTTATTGTATAAACCTTGAGAATCTAATGAATCAAAACGTAACTTGTTTGGCAGCCATGAATGAAATAAGTTGGCTATGGCATAGGAAATTAGGACATGCTAACATGGACCTATTATCCAAATTATCAAAGAAAAATCTTGTAAAAGGATTACCAAATACCAAATTCATAAAAGACAAGATGTGTGATGCATGCCAAAAGAGAAAGCAAGTTAAAACAAGATTTAAAAAGAAAAAGTATATATTTACTAAAAGACCCCTAGAACTATTACACCTAGACTTATTCGGTCCAACTAGAACCTTAATCCTAGGAGGAAAACAATATGTTTTTGTAATAGTGGATGATTATTCAAGATTCACTTGGGTATTATTCCTAGCAAACAAAGATGAAGCTTGTGACATGCTAGTGACCTTATGTAAGAAATTACAAAATGAAAAGGGCTATAATGTAACAAGTTTTAGAAGTGATCAAGGTAGGGAGTTTAGAAACAAAGAGGTTGACAAATTTTGTAATGAATATGGAATAAATCATAATTTCTTAGCACCTAGAACTCCACAACAAAATGGAGTTGTAGAAAGAAAAAATAGAACCCTTCAAGAAATGGCAAGAACAATGATAAACGAAAATAACCTACCTAAATACTTTTGGGTTGAAGCTGTAAATACAGCATGTTATATTGTAAATAGGGTGTCTATAAGATCAAATATAGACAAAACACCGTATGAACTATGGAAAGGTAGAAAACTTAATATCTCCTACTTTCATGTATTTGGATGCAAATGTTTTATCCTTAACACTAAAGATGATTTAGGAAAGTTTGATGCAAAATCTGATGAAGGTATCATTTTAGTGTTACTCTACAAATAGCAAAGCTTATAGGGTTTAAAATAGAAGAACTCTTACTATCATTGAATCAATACATATAACATTTGATGAATCAAACAATTATGAAAATAAAGTTAAGATTGATGAAAAAAGAAGATATTCCACAAAAAGAAGAAGATCTTGAAATAAAAGAAGAAAATAATAATGAAACTTCAAATGAAAACATTGTAGAAAATCTAGAACTACCTAAAGAATGGAGATGTGCTAAAAGTCATCCAAAAGAACAAATTCTTAGAGAAACTTCAAAAGGAATAACCACTCAAGCCTCATTGAAAAATATTTGCAACCATTATGCCTTTTTATCTCAAGATGAACCCAAGAATATTGAAGAAGCCTTAAAAGATGACTCTTGGATTATAGCTATGCAAGAGGAACTAAATCAATTTGAAAGAAGTCAAGTGTGGGAACTTATACCTAAACCCAAAGACAAATCAATCATAGGAACTAAATGGGTGTTTAGAAATAAAAAGGATGAACATGGGATAGTTATAAGAAATAAAGTTAGGCTAGTAGCACAAGGTTATAATCAAAAAGAAGGTATTGATTACGATGAAACCTTTGCCCCCGTAGCAAGAATGGAAGCAATTAGGATGCTCTTAGCTTATGCAGCCTTTAAGGACTTTAAATTATACCAAATAGACGTAAAAAGTGCTTTCTTAAATGGATATATAAATGAAGAAGTATATGTAAAACAACCTCCACGTTTTGAAAATTCAAAAATTCCAGATCATGTATTTAAGTTAACAAAAGCTTTATATGGATTGAAACAAGCTCCTAGAGCTTGGTATAAAAGGCTAAGCAAGTTCCTAATTCAAAACAAATTTTCAAGAGGAAAGATAGATAGCACTTTATTTATAAAAACCAAAAACAAATACATGCTTATAGTACAAATTTATGTTGATGATATTATTTTTGGAGCAACTCATGAGGATTTGTGTAATGAAATTGCCAAGTCTATGCAAAAAGAATTTGAGATGAGCATGATGGGAGAGTTAAATTACTTCCTAGGGTTACAAATAAAACAAGAAAAAAATGGAACATTCATAAATCAAACTAAATATATTAAATATATGTTAAAGAAGTTTGATATGGAAGAAAGTAAACCTATAGGAACTCCCATGAGCACCGCAACTAGTCTTGACAAGGATGAAAAAGGGAAACAAGTAGATACCAAGCATTAGCGAGGCATGATAGGAAGCTTACTTTACTTAACAGCAAGTAGACCAGATATTATGTTTAGCGTATATATGCGTGCTAGGTTCTAATCGGCTCCTAAGGAATCACACCAAACTGTAGTTATAAGAATCTTTAGATATCTACTACGCACACTTGAACTAGGCTTATGGTATCCAAAGGGAACTGAATTTGAATTTGAAATGATAAGCTATTCCGATGCAGACTTTGCTGGATACAAGATAGATAGAAAAAGCACTAGTGGAACTTGTCATTTTCTAAGACACTCTTTAGTCTCCTAGTCTTCAAAGAAACAAAACTCTGTGGCATTATCCATAGCAGGAGCAATATACAAAGCAGCAGGGAGTTGTTGTACCCAAACATTGTATATGAAACAACAACTAAAAGATTTCAAAATTCAATATCAAACTATTCGAATAAAATATGGCAACATAAGTGCCATAAATGTTTCAAAAAATCCAGTATCTCACTCAAGAACAAAACATATTGACATAAGACATCACTTCTTAAGAGATCATGTGCAAAACGAAGACATAATGCTAGAATTTGTAAATACAAATGACCAATTAGCAGACATATTCACAAAACCACTCTCTGAAGAGCGATTTATATTCATTAGAAGAGAATTAGGAATGACGCATATACGAGAAGAAAACAAAACAAATTCTTTGCTTGGCAGGCGACCGCCACCTAGGTGTCAGGCGACTGCTAAGTTACTAACTTTCAATTTTTTGTTTGACAGGCACCTGCCTTATCCTAGCAGGTGACTGCCTCGCGACGGGTAGGTTTTAAAACCCTGTTTTATGTCTTTTTAACTTTCATCAGGCACCTGCTACTTCTCCTCTCTCTCCGAAATTCCTCATTCCTACTCTTTTCCAAACAAATTCCTCTTCCAAATCAGCCTAAAATCGTGAATCAAACCTACCCTCAACATCAAATCGCATAAAAACCAAGGATTTATCAGCCTTCATTTTTAAAACAAACATGCCACGAATCAATTCTGTTGGTCACAAGGGTTCCTCCTCCTCCACAAGGATCAACAATGATGAAGTAGAGAAGTGGTTAGTAACTCCTCACGCTAAGAATCTCTATAGGAATCAAATCGCTTCAGCTGAACCCATCTTAGGTAAAATCCTTGATGTTACATTCTTCAATTCTGATTTTCCTGAAATCATGGATCTTTTTAAGGAAATTGGGTGGGAATGGTTTATTACGTATCAAGAAAAAGGATACTATTCAAATGTGGTTCAGATTTTTTATGCTAACATGGAGAAGTTCGAAAAATGGGATTAACACAAATCTTCTGGGGCAAGATATTCATCTCACTCCCATGTCTTTGGGAAAAATTCTTCGAGTCAAGCCAGGAGATTTTGAGGTTTACATTGCTGAGAAACAATGGATAATGACCCAAGGATTTACTCTAGAGGAGTTTTTACCCCTAGTCATAACTGATACACCTATCTCCTTTAGGCATCCACCTCTTTATAAAAAACTCAATCTCCAAGCTTTAATCTTGCACAAACTTATGACATATAATATCCTACCATATTCTGGTTCTCATGCTCATATTTCCTTCTTAGATTGTTTTGTTATGTGGTGTATTCTTAAAGGAAAAAAGCTGGATCTTCCAAGTTTACTTCTCCAATGGATCTTTATGAATATGTATTGTATGAATTCATTTTGCTAATGACATGATTTGTCTAAATATATTTGGTATATCATGCTTGTTGAAAGGGGGAGCCATGAGCATTATTTAATTTTTTTTTTTTTGCTCTCAATTTGTCATCATCAAAAAGGGGGAGATTGTTGGCCTAACAAAGCTTACAATTCTTATTTTGATTATAACAAATCATGATATGTTTAATATGGTTTATTTCAAGTGAAAGTTTTTCAGGAAGAAGGCAAAGCTTAAAGATAGTGGCAAAACTTAGAGAAAGTTCAAAGCTCAAAAGGTTGATAAAGTACTGTTAAAAAAGATCAAGAAATAAAGATGATCAGAAGCTCAAAGATGATAGAAGAACAAGGACTTACTTGAAGATCAAAAGAATATGTTTTTAAGGATGTTTGTATGTAAGTACTTCAAGTAAACTTCAAATATAAACTGAATTGAAGCTCTCATAAAATCAAAAAAAAACTTAGAAATAAAATTTTAGTAAAACCCTAAAGTATGTTTTTCAAATCAAAGAAAAGAAGGGTTTAAAAAATGAAAGTTTTTTTTAAAACAGAAGGACCAGGCGACTACCTCCACATACTAGGCAACTGCCCAAAATAAATGAATAAATTTCAAAGTGGCAGTAGGGTGCCAGGCAACTGCCTGAGCACAGCCAGGCACCTGGGTGGTCATGCCATCCGACTGCCTAGGTTCTGGCAGACAACTGGCATTGTTCTGTGTTTTAAATTTCATCTATGGCAGGCAACTACCACTCGAACATTTGTTTAAAAAATTCCAACGAGAAGATTTTTTAAATGGATTTATTGGGCACTACTCTTTTGAAAAACTTGGGGATTACTCCAAGTAAACTTGTGGAGTAAGGAATTACTTTTAAACTTCTATAAATAGCCCCAAAGTTCAAAGATTTTTACACCAAGAAATTTTCCAGCAATCAAAATTCCCAAAAAGCTCTCAAACTCTCTTGTGTTCATCCAACTTCAAATACTGAGTTACTGCTGATACAAACTCCGAGGTAAAGCCTTCAAAGTCTGAATCTTTCAATACTTGGAAGATATTTGGTGATCAAAATTCAGTATTGAGCTTCAATTCTTTTATATTTGATTTACTTTGAAGTATTCTTGTGCTGAATGTTGTACTAATCTACTCTACTGTGAGAGTGTCTTTTGTACACACACTTTTCTCTCTCTTGGTTCTTGTTTATAGATGATTCAAGGTTGTAGAATAGTTGGACCGAACAGGGGAATATCATTTGGAGAGGCGAGCTCTAGCCTAAAGGAAGGAGTGGTTGTAATCGGTATTGTTCCACCCATCAACGGAACTGAACTAGTGAATCCTTTGGTGGTTTGCGAAAGGCGAGGATGTAGGCTAGGTATAAGCCGAACATCGTAAAAGCTTTGTGTCTCTCTCTCTTACTTACTCTTTATTTTTCAGCAATACTTACAACCTGCGTGTATGCTTTAAATTGTTAAATTTTGAGTGTATGGTTGTTAAATAGACTGGGGGATAATTTTTTTTGGCTTGATCAGCATTGATTGAGGAAACCGAAAAGGACTACGTTGGTTGATCATCCTAAACTTATTAATCTGAAAGTTTGTTTAAAAACTAAACACAAAGAAGAAGTGTGAGTTTGGAATAACACAGGGCTTACATAAATCCAGCGTGCTTTACACTTTGATACAGGGCTATTGATTCAAAGATTAAGATATTGATTATTTTTGTTGATTGGTTGTGGTTGACTTGTGTTTGTGTTCACTTTTTGTGATTGTTGATATAAAACAAAGTATTAAAAAAATATAATTTTAAAAATCCAATTCACCCCCCCCTCTTGAGAAGCTATCCTAATTTCACTTTTCGTAGACATTCCAGATTGAAGCCACACAAGCAATTCGTGTGTACACGATCCATCATTGTTCGATGAAGATTTTGCCATGCGGCCATGATGAGGACACGTTTGCAATCCTGACGCGTCCCTCCACAACCATTCGATCTCCGATTCTTATTGATGGTGGCGATCGCCCGTGTCAGAAGCCGTCATCAAAGCTCGTATGTGCCTCCGCTCGGAAGCCAACATGTGGCCCCTACACCCCTCGCCATTATTACGTGAGGAAGCTTCCTTTCAATCAACAGATCTTCACTCTCAATGGACGTCCGAGATCATGCCACCTCATCAACCTCCACTTGCACCTGCTCATCCACTCGTAAGGTGCCACGTGCCGTGGCTTTGAGCCAGATGGCCCTGACCATGCCTTAAACTGGTTGACCCCTGCTTTGATCAGTTCGTTCCCGAACTGGTTTGGTCCCTTGAGCCGGTATGGAACCAGTTTAGTTCATTTTAGTTATCATATTATTATTTAAATATTTAGTAATTCACCTAAAATTCATAAAATTAAAAAAAATCAGAAAAAATAGGGTAAATTTTTAAAAAAATATTTTGACTCATTTTTTGTTATTTTTTCTTAATTTTATTTTTGTTATTTAATTAAAAATTTTGGAAAAACGTGGGAAAATTAAAAAAATTTAAAAAATAGAGAAAAATCAGGAAAAATATTTTGAAATTTATAAATCATTTTTTGGCATTCTTTTCCATCTTTAATAATTTCCAAAAACCTTTCAAAATATTATTTTCATACTTAGAAAAAAACCCTATGAAATTTCCAAAAGTCGGGGGTTTATTTTGTACTGTATTTTCTCGATTTTCCATCCCAATGATTTCAAAAGGGAGGCATGAGCTCTTCGAAGTACGGTATGTCCCATTTCTGAGTGAATACTTATATAGTATTTATATTGTGCGTTTTACAATTTTGAAAGGGAGTAATTTCAACGGCTTAATAAATTTAATTTGTGGGATAATTTTCATTTAATTACGTACCGTTCATAGAATGGGCATGTAGGGGGTGCTAATATCTTCCTCTCTCGTAACCAAACTCTTGATCCTTGCTTTGGTAACACATATCGATTCTACCTTTAATTAGGTAGTAATCAAGTGTTCTAACCACACTTCAAAAGGTTAGTGGCGACTCCATCACACCATGTTTTTCATGAAAATATTTTAAAACCACCTTGTTCAGTTCACCTCGCTCCCAGTTCAGGGAACATCGCGACAACTTGGTGACTCCGTTGGGGATATTAGAGAGTCGAGTCAGTAATTAATTGATGATTATCCCAAATATAAATTTAATAAGTCTTTGAATCACTCCTTATTTTGAGAATATTGTTTATACAATTGTAAATATTTGATTGCATATGTTTACTTGTACATTTATTTTGTGAATTTTGTGGTAAACCATTTAATTGTGTATATAGGTTTGAATATGGTTGATTAAATGTGAATATTTGTTTCTATACTTTCAAATAAGCATGTGAATATATTTCATTAATTGTGAATATTTGTTTCTATATTTTTGATTTAGCATGTGAATATTTGTTTCCATACATGTTTTAAATAGCATGTGAATAAATGTGGAGATAGTAGGATTAGGCTAAGCTTATGAATTCACACACTTTCACTAACCTTCTACTCGGACTTCACCCTTTAGGATTAGAAAGGAGCATAGTACCATTAGCCCTCATGAGACATGGTCTTTGGGGGCACGCGAACCACTTCGCTTAGCTTGAACTTTGTCTAAGCCCATTGGCAAAGGATAGAGGACATGCAGGGAGCCTTTTGTTTATAGGGATCAGAGCCTACCCACACATACTTATCCACAAGATTCCTTCCCTAAGGTAGAGCCGTGAAAACCCCTACAAATGATAGACCTACCTGGATTTTGGACAGGAGCCTCATCCTTCTCCACATTATTTAAAATGGTTTTTTGTATATATATATGTTTTTGAAATGCTTTTTTTTGTGTCATGCATTTTGCATCCATTTTAGGCACCCATATTACTTAGCCAATATTCTAGAAAAGCTCCATTTATTAATGGAAGATTTATATTTTACCACCAAAGATACCTCGTACCCGAAAATGGAAAATAAATCAATCCTACACAAGGAAACAAAATTCGAAAGAAAATCATTCAATTAATTGAGAGATTTTTGAAATATTGTCATAGGAGGGAAAGCACAATTAGGGTTTACATGAAAGGAAACAATGAAAAATGGTAGGTTTAGACATTGCCTAAATTAACCAAGGCCTAACCCTAGTCTACAATAGAAGGACTCCCTTGGTGTATGTTTGTAGGTTCCCCCCAGAAGACTTGAGCCAACACTAAGCCCAACTCCTTCTAAACAAACCTGAGTACATTAGTCATCACCAGGGAAGTGAATGATTCAGGAAAAAATTGAATACTTGGCGGATAAGGTCAACTTTTCGGGGATCATTAGAGGATAGTAAATGTCCATCAAGGGTTGGTTAAATTTTGAAGTCTGTCATTAATTGAAAGGGTTTTTCTCAGAATTCTGGCAAAGTGGTTGTTTAGGTTGCATTACATTCATGCATAGTCATGCACAAATATCCATGCATGTATAGTCATCTCCAATGGGTCAGTAATCACATCCCATCTTTTTACAATCAGTGCGCTAAAGTGGTAGAATCAAGAGCAAAGATGCCAACATTAACTAAAGCAAGGACAATCTCTTTACCTCCTTTTAGTTTCAGAAGAAAGGTCATAATCATGTGGAAGCAGGTGGAAAGCTGCCTAAGAGCTCTTGAGCAAAGCCATGAGAACATCTGTGAAGATGTTCGGGAGATTAAGGATTAGATAAATAATTTACTGGAGATAGCCACTTCTTTAAGAAAAACCATGCAATCTCCAAAACTAGCAGTTAAAAGCGAGCCTTTGTTTCCACCTGTTAGTGAGCATCTCTTATCACAGTTGGTGGAGTTGTTAGCCTGCTTGGGCCCAAGCTTACACACGTTTATCCTGAGAACTCAAGTCCTAGGACCCCAACCGAAGAGTAATGTCTAGGCATTGCCAGTCATCAATCTTAATGTCCAAGAAGGGGCAATAGCTAAGGAAACAAATATAGAACAAACCCCTAGTTTGGAAATGAATCATAAAAGTGAAATATGGAGAGAACAATTGCAAGAAGCAAACATGTTCAATTCATGGGATTCTTTTAACCCGTGTTTAGTGTCGAATTTGATTCTCCCCCTGAAGTTCAAAATCCCAGACTTTGCAAGGTTTACTTGGTCCGAATGTCCATTAGCTCGTTTAGGGATGTATCTCCAGAAGATGGCTGCACACTTTCACATTGAAAACCTGCTCATCCACTATTTCCAACATAGTTTGACCGGGGAAGCTCTAAAATGGTATAGTCAAGTGGGGATTCACACATGAAGGGACTTAGCTCGTGCCTTTATTGCTCAGTACAATAATGATATAGCTTCAGACAAGTTAACTTTACTAAATACGGGGAAGAAGGTGAGCGGATACTCTAATCAAGAGAAAGAGATGACAGCATTGGGTCACCTTTAGTTAAAGACAAGTTAACTTTACTAAATATAGGGAAGAAGGTGAGCGGATACTTTAATCAAAAGAAAGAAATGATAGCACCGGGTCACCTTTTAGTTAAAAATACAAAAACAGTTTATCTATGTGACAACCCTCTTGAAAATCCTTATAATGACCATCTTCTCAGAAGCACCCCTCAGAATGGTCCCGATTGGGCAGTCACCAAAAAGAAAATTGAAAGGGCAATCAATATTGGGAAAGAAAAGTGTGCAGAGTCAGAACAAGGCCTTTCCAATTGGGCCGATAAAATGAAAAACAAAGAAGCCCAGATGATCTAAGGATGACATTGTCAAGGGGGCCAGCACCGGGGGTCTAGAATTTTTTTTTGGACACATCATTGACCAGATAGCATATACAGGCATAAGGTGTAATGCCCCGAACCCAAAAGTGGGGTCCGAAGGGTTATTCTAAATAAATCTCAAGTACCATAATATAAAATAGTGGAAGATCTCCATAACAATTACCAGAGTACTCAAAACCATCCTTTATTACAATAAAAATACCAATACAACAATAAGGTTCTGAGGTCATCAAAAACATAAATAAAATACTAACAATTCTAATCAAGGACCTTCTATCCCACCCACGCTTGCACTACGCACTCTGATTACTGTCATACTCCACATGGTATCTGAAAAATATTAGATATGGATAGGGTGAGACGCCTCTCAGTAAGAAGGAATAAATTATTTTTAGTGTGTAGCAACATGAGTTTTAGTGTATACAAAATATAATCATTTGTTAAATGACAACAACTGTTAAAACATTTATAGACTGTATTCACACATGCAACATCTTTTATAAGTAAGAGTTCACGAGAATTGAGGAGATTACAAGCTCAAACATGTAACACCCATTTGCTCTGATACCTTATGTAACCTTGTCCATTTAGTTTTGGTTTGGCTACAACTGATACCTATCAGGGCATTCGCCTTACTCAGTAAGCCCTTGGGCAGGGAGTTTACTTTGCCCCAACCACACGTAAGACCACATTATAAATTACATTTAATACTTTGCTATAAATAACTTCATATGCAAATTATAACTCACACCTATATAAATATTATAAACTGTAAGCTATTAATACTTTTGCAATTATAAGATGTGTCATGTTAATACTTTGCAACTATACTCGGTGAATTATAATACCTGGAATACTTTGCTTTTTTATACTCTATTTTCATATGCTTTGTTTTCATATACACTACTCTATTATACTATGGTTAAATCTACAAATATAAATATAAGAACTCACCTCCAAATGGATAAACGATATGCTTCCCCCCCATGACGGGTTGTGCAGCCCATAGGCTGGACTTAACCCTAGCCGGCTTGCCACCAGGCTAGGTCAACTATACTCCATCTCTGCTTGTACGACTAGCCTTCCTATGCTGGTCTAGACTCTAAGGGGAATTCTACACTTCACTGGCCCAATCGACTATTCAATACCAACACTCTCCTTGAGACATGTGGTTGCACTTTACTCTTCATTATTGTAGCTACGGTACCAAGCGTGCTATGGTCTGTCGGAGTTTTTGAACCATACATTGCAATTTAACAATAATAATACTCTATACTTTACTTTCTTTTCCACAGTTCCAAAAATAGTATAATACCCATACTTTAAGTATATCAATATATCATATTATATACTCATAACTTTAATTAGACAATAATATTCTTTCTCATGTCACACGATTTGAGTGTTTCTCATAATTACATAAACCACTGGAAAATCGATCATTCTATTTTCAATATATGTTTTACCGAAAACATAGGTTTAATCATCTCCACAATTTATCTAACACAAAATGTGTATTTAATAGGAAAACGAAGATAACCAACCCTACTCACTCTAATTCTTTACAAAATAAGTATAATAAATCAAACCAATAATTTTAACAAGTCAAATCATTCAGAAAATCTACTACAATAATCTAGAAATCAAATACTTTAACTCAATCAGTTCACTTTAAAATAACAATTATTATAAAATCCCTAGGCTCACAAAAACCAATTTAATTAACTTGTAATAATAATAATATTAATCCAAAATCCAATTTTGATATACTAGAATATTCAAAAAAATAAGTATATAATTCCTATTTCATATTACAATTTAATTGATTAAATTATAAAAATTCCTGACATAATTTATTCCACTTACCTTATCCTAGGAGTGGTTCCTACGATAAATTCATTCTGGTTAAAATGTTGATGGTCAAATTTAGAACTCAAGGGTATTTTCTATTCTTCGATCGGCGTACATTTGGTCGAGGAAATTGAGGAGAGAGAGAAAGGGCTTGAGGAGAGAGAAAGAGACGGAGAGTACAGGGAGAGAGAGAGAGTGGCGAGAGATACAGAGGGGGGGTTTAATAAGTTCAATTGATCGTGAAGCTTCCAACTTCAAGATCCTTTATATATATATATATATATATATATATATATATAATATTATAATATAATATTATATTATTTAATTAATAATATTAATTTAATTTTTATTTTTTTTTTTCAGGATCACTACATAAGGCCTCAGATTGTTTCTTTCAAGCCTACACCAGCCCAACAAAATGGTTAGACACATGGAAGGGGTTGTAATAGGGTGGAGCTGATTCCATGTTCTATTTAGAATTGATCCCCTAATTGCTCCAAAGGAAGCTCGTCCGATTATCTCTGGATTGGTAGTGCAGCATCCCCTCCCACAATGGTACGACCCGGAGGCTCGGTGCACGTATCACTCCAATTCACCTGGCCACACCATCAACCGTTGTAGGACATTTAAAAACAAGGTGTAACGCCCCCAAACTGAAATATGCTCTTTTATTATAACGATAATAATCATAATAATAATGTCATCACACGACATCTTTGATACCATACTGTCACATCCCCATTTTTTTCATTATAATTATAAAATATATATTCATAACATTTCGAATATTACATCTATTGTTGGAAATGGTGTATTCTCAAGAGGGGGGGGGGGATGAATTGGGTATTTTAAAACTTTATCTCCTAGGTCCAACTAAACTAGCAGTAGTATAACCACAACCTAGGGCCTGTATAAATAATTATAAACCCAATCAACATATGTAAAGCATATAATGAATCAAGCATACAACATACATGTGCTGAAAATGAAAGTGAGAAAAATAAATTGCAGAAATATAAAGTACAAGCACGATATGTTATCGGGGTTTGGCCAATACTGCCTACATCCCCACCTCAAGCTCACAAGCAAGAGGATTCCCCTAACGGCTCACTTCATAGGTTGAGCGGCACCGATTACAATCAGGTCAATTAATGGGGCTGACGTCAACCTACAACCGCACCTTACTAGGATGGTGCACCTAGCTTTCCTAATCAGGTCTAAGCTAATCCGGGACTATTCAACAGGACTAGTTGACTTACTCAAAAAATGAGCAGCTCCGACGAAATCTCAAGTATATAAGTTACGTCGTGTAATATTCATCCCAAGGGCTAGATCGTCTCCTCAAGGAATGTGTTTTAATCTCAAGTTTTATGTTCTCCCAATTGAAAAATAAAAGGTTATTGAACTCAGTTCAAATTCGAGATTTTCAAGATTGGTGGATATTTCCTTCGACAAATTGAATGAACGGGCGAATTAAAACCCCAATCCTAGCATCCACTAAACTAAATAGCAAGAACGGAAACCCTATGTGAACAACCGAACAAGAATTGAAACAAGCATTAACTAAAGATGGTAACTTTAAACACATAATTAAAACACGCAAGAATGAAAATTCAATCAAACACATACGTAGACAATAAATAAATAAAAAAACGAACCTTTAACAAAATTACGAAATTCAATCAAGCATCACAATTTAAACTCAAACACAAACTCAACGAAAATTTAACACTCAAACGATAACGGAACACGATAAAAATACGAGCTTTAATAAAATGAACCCTAAACTAAGTCGAGCTTCGACAAAAAAATTAAATTTTGAAAAGAACAACTATTCTAATTTCTTAAAAATAAAAAACACTTTTTTCTTTTTTTTTTTGTATTTTATTCCCTTTTTATTTCTTTTTATTTTATTTTAGGACCAAACCAGACTTAGTCTAATTAATTAAATTAAATCTACTGCTAATTGAAAGAAATTAATTAAATAAATAACCATAATAAAAATTAAAAATCTCAAACAATATTTAGCAATTAAAAATTCAGATAAACTAAAAAAAAACTAAACTTTTATCATAACCCAACTAACTAACAAATAAAAAAATAAATAAAAGAAACATGAGAAAGAGAGAGAGAGAGAGAGAGAGAGAGAGAGAGAGAGAGAGAGAGAGAGAAAGAGAGAGAGAAAGAGAGAGAGAGAGAGAGAAAGATGGAGCTGATCGTGTCCTCGGGTATTTGTAGGAGGATCTTCGGGTGACTTGGTTGTGGGGCTGCAGGTTGTGGAGTAGAGCAAGGGTGCTTCGAGTATTCTGCAGCTTCTAGTGGTGGTAGTTGTGGTCGGCTGCTACAGAGGTCTTTGGACAGGAGCTGGAGCTAGCCGGAGCAGAGCTTCGGTCTATGCTGTGAGAAACAAGGGAGTAGGGTGGTGGCCGAGGATGTGGCTATTGCTATGGTGTTCAACTGAGTGTGGGAGTGGCTGGCCATTTGGTGCATGGGAGTGGCTGTAGCAGTGGCTTGTTATAGAGGGAAGACAAAGACATAGGGGAGAGTAACTGAGCGACAGAGAGAGAAAAGGAACCAGCAGGGGAGAGAGAGGAAGATAAGGAAAGGAGGAGAGGAAGGAAGAAAAAGAGAAACAGGGAGAGGAAAGGGGAGGAGAGAAGGAGAGCAGAGGGTGCACGGGGGCACATTAATAGGAGAGAATGAAAGAGAAATAAATAGGGAGGGGCTAGAAACCTAGACCCGGAAAGCTGACCCAACCCAGCCTGCATGGTCGGGTCACATCAAAGGTAATAAATTTTTTTTCTTTTTTTTTTCTCATTTTTCTCTTTGTGAACACGGCCCATTTTGACTCTTTTGGAGCCCATTTCTCTCAAAACTAAAAACACAGAAGTTGTAGATAATTTTCTTCTATTTCTCTAGAAATTTGAATCATCTTGATTGGAGCTCAGACATGAAAGTTATGCACAAATTACAAACTGATGCCGGTTTTGGCTCCCGAGAATTTTCCTACGATAAAAAATGCCAAAAATTCATAAATTGCTCAATAAAACTCAAAAATTATAAATAGGGCACTTTGTTAGAATATTTAAAGTAATTAGGCATTTAATTAAAAATATAAGCCCTAATGCTCGGATAAAAATTCCTAATTACGCAGTTTAAGTGCATAATCACACCTCCAACTGACGTTTTGCTAGTCTCTAACAAATAACGTGAATGAATTTCAGGGAGGTGCCCACAACTACAAACTCTAGCGAACATGAAATTAGTGCACATGCGACACAATCATATCATTTCACATAAAAAAATATAATTGAATTTCACACAGGTTCGTTCATTTTCAATGCACACAACTTCGAAGAACGTCACCCATACAAGTTTCGTCATTTATATAGCAATTAAGAACAGTGCACTCACATGAATTTAACCAGCGGTACAATTCAGAGTTAATGCGGTCATATAAGTTCGAGTGTAAGCAGGAAAAATCTCGAGGTGTGTGTGATGTGTGTGACTCAGTACACCTAGGATACCAGTGGACACCTACATAGCAGTCGCTTTGACTCAGCCTAATTGGTATACCCTCAAGAACACTCAAAAGGAATGGGTACACTCATCATATGTGAGAAGGAGTGTCACGATCAACATCCCACATATTGAATGGAACAAACGCTAAGTATATGGAGTGGACTAGTCTGAGAAGGATCTAGCCTATCTATGAGGTGTTGGGTCGTTCACCCTAGTGTTTTCTCATGTACTTGCCATGTCAACCCGAGACCACCCTAGATCAACTTATTCACAAAGTTGACGTGAATACATTTGAGGCGTTAAATGGTTGAAGAATCTTCATACGTAGAGAACATATGTCATGTCGTTGACTTTTTGTGGTATATCTGTGGAGCGGGCATTAGCATTTCATTTCATGTGTATTTCCATTTCTTATTCTTTCTTCTACTCATTCTTCATTTTCGGTCTTTTCTTGATCAATTAGGATAATCATTATACTTCTTTTGCTATCTTCATACCATCAATGGGAATTAAGCTCGAACAGTAGTCTATGAACTATGTCTATTTCTAGGGGTGGCTCAGCCTTCACATTTTAAGTAGGCTACAAGACCTAGGTTTCTATCTCCCCATTAGATATCACCTTTAGGCTAGAAAATCAAAAACAAAGACTAGTGTACAAATAATTTTCCACAAGAAAGGAGAATTTGAGTTCCATGAACTCTAATTTGATGTTAACACTCAAAAGGACGATAAATAGCTCAAGGATATCTCACAATGGTCACCACGGGTGTTCTCTCAGTGCTCATAGGAAATCCTAAGTGCAATGAATCACGTGAATGTGTTAATTTAGCCTTGTGAGATACTGTGTAAATACAAGAAATTATATAGCCAGATTAACACGAGTGTACTACCAATCAATTCTTCATAGAGTTACAAAATCATATAAAGAGAAACTACGCATAAATGACTCAAGTGTGTAATTCTTAAGTTATATGCAAGTATGTGAAGGGTATGAGTCAATGTTAATCATGACATAACTCAGTGTAATTCCTCACTACTCTCTCTTTCTTTTCTCCTTTATTTATTTATTTATTCAAATTAATATATAAAACCCAACAAGTATACGTGCACAATGTCACATGCAAATGCTCCCCCCCCCCCAAAAAAAAACTAAAATGGAACATTGTCCTCAATGTGAAAGCATAGGAGAAATAGAAAAAATGTGCACGAAAGAAATAGGGCGTACCTGGGTGATGAAGTAATGGAAAATGAAAACTGAACTACAAGAAAATGGACCTGAAAATTAACTAAAAATAAAATAAGGTAAAACAAAATGAAAAGAATAAAAAGAAAAACATCACAATTGTCTGGCAAAGGCTCAAGAGGAATTTTGTCTGGTGGGTCCAAGTCTATAAATTGAACTAGCTGGTCTCCAAATTTGAGTCGCCATAATGAATCAATCTTCATACCCGCATGAAAGTCAACCTTAAATGAATTAATACT
Source organism: Malania oleifera (assembly GCF_029873635.1). Taxonomy (NCBI): domain Eukaryota; kingdom Viridiplantae; phylum Streptophyta; class Magnoliopsida; order Santalales; family Ximeniaceae; genus Malania; species Malania oleifera. Next base: position 14,910,297 of record NC_080419.1, read on the forward strand.
TGTCAAAATACTAGATAATACGTGTGCAGATCGACCTTCTTGTTTTAACAAGAAGGGGTCTTTATTCAACATATTTTCTAAGGAGTTTACTTCTTTACGAACTGGTGTTTGAGGAAAAGTTATTGGAACAATTATCTTGAGTTCGTCAGAAACCTTAGCATTTAAAGTTTTACCTGGTTTCTTGAAATTTAAACATTCACCATTTTGTGCACCCTCTTTATCGGGTGTACCAATTATCTTACCACTGCAGGGATTTGCTTCCACATTGGGCTCCTTGACATTTAGTTCAGTGGGGAGTGATGGTTCCATAGTTGCCAAGCTTTGAGGGTGAGGTACCACAGGTTGGTACTCCTTATTAGTATCAGCCTCCTTATTAACTGATTGCTCCACTTCTAGGCCCGTTTCCTCTGAATTTTCTTTGAATTCATCTATTTCAGTTGTAACTTCTGGTGCCAGGAGTACTGGTTGTCCGGTGATGAGTGTCTCAAGTTGGAAAACTTATTTCCTGCTTCTCAAAGTGTTAGCGGCCTCTGCTGTCTCAAGAGAATCATTATGCAGTTGTTGTTGTTGCTGTTGGTATTCTTGAAGACTAGGCTGAGGTTCCACGGGTAATTCCTCTTTTTCTAAGATGTCCAACTGTGTACTCATCACATTAATGGTGTCCCGAAATTCATTTAAGTCCTGAGTATGTTGAGTATATTCATTGATCTGAATTTGCATGAACTGCTAGAGCATATTTTCCATCTGTGTAATGCTATCATCAAAGAGTCCTGACGACACACAACTCTGAGGGATCTGTTGTGGCTGATATTGAGGCAGAAGATTGTCTGGGTAGTACGTTGGCCCATTTGCATCTCCACCACTGATTGTGCTAATGGGGTGTACTATCATGGGTGCCTGATTGTATCATGTATTCAACTATGAGACACTTTCAGTTAGGTAATCAAAGAATGATAGTACCTGATCTAGATACTAGCTGAATGGTTCTCCATTGCACATGGTCTGGACAAAGTGCTTGCAATTAGGGGTAAGAGCAGTATAAAAATAATCAACTAACCTCCATGATTCAAACCCGTGATGTGGACAAGTACTTAGCAGATTCTTGAATCACTCTCATCATGACTAAAATGTCTTGTCACCCTGTTGCACAAACTGAATAATCTGTTTTAGCAAAAATTGAGTTCTCTATGAGGGACAAAACATATACAGAAATTCACACTCCATATCAGCCTAATTAGTGATAGAGTGAGGTCTCAAGGAATGAAACCACATCTGTGCCCTATCCTGCAAAGAAGTAAGAAATAGACGCAGTCTAGTAGATTCATCAATTCTAGCATGAGAGAAAAACATATTGTAGGTTAACTCAAACTCTAACAGGTGTTGATAAGGGCACTCCGATTTCATCCCATAGAACTAGGATAGCGATGACGTCCTTCCGCGCTACATCATGAAATCAAGCTCTTCATTAGCAAAACAGTGGAAAAGGATGCAGTGGTGTATTCAAACTGCAAAAGTCCACTATCGTGCGCGGTGCGAGTGCAGCCATATTTATTTGTTTATGTTTTTTTTTTTAAAAAAATTTTCTTTTTTTTTTGTTTTCTTCTTCTTTTTTTTTTTTTTTTTTATTTTTAATAAGTCTTGTTGGAATTTGTGTATTCCCAAGAGGGGGGTGAATTGGAAATTTTAAACTTTTTCTCCTAAGTAAAACTAGATATTAGCAAAATATTACAATCTAGGGTCTTTTTATGCAATCTCTAATGCGCTAATAAATATAATATACGAAAATTTAAATTATGCACATCATTCACACCAAAAAAATATACGTGTGGTAAATATAAAGTGTGGAAATATAAATAAACATACGATATGTTATCGGGGTTCGACCAACTGTGCCTAACTCCTTGCCTCTAGCTTGCAAGCCTGAGAATTCCATTAAAGGCTCACTTAAGGGTGGAGCGGCACCGATTACAAACAAGTCAATTACCACAGGGTTGACCTCAACCTTTATGACTAGGTCAATTAGCGGGGCTGACTTCAACCTACACCTTAACAGGATGGTGCACCTACATTTCCTAATCGGGTCTAAGCCAATCTGAGACTATTTCAAAGAGCTAGTCTCCCTCTTCAAGCCCGTGCCTGGAAAACAACAATTTTGCTCAATGATTGAAACGATATAGTGATTATGCTTTCAATTAAAGCAAATATGTACCCAATTATGTGCAATCATATACATCACCGATATGATTTAATATGAAAGCTCAGTGTGGTCCAATAGTTCAACTCTCAAATGTATTTTCTATCAGTGTAGTGAGTGTGTGAGAGTATCAACGAACAATCTTTGTATCTCAAGATTTTCAATCAATAGATTCAAAGATGTCAAGCGAGTTTCAAATGTGTTAATCAACAGAATATCTCAATCACAAATATAGCGTATATGCTTGGTTTGCAAAAATATATGTAATCTTTGTATTCAGCAAATAATATGTAAGTGAATAATCATTGCATAAAGATCAATATCACAAACACAAATATCTTCTCACAAGTATATCAAATATAAATCACACAAGATATTTGAGTAAGTTTTGAAAACGTTTTGCAATCCAAAAACCAAATACAAGCTTCCTAAGATATTGCAACACAAATGCAATACTCAAAAGCTTAATGCAAGTCTTCTTAGGATAGGCTTATGAGCAAAGCCCCCTAAGAATACTAAGGTTTAGCTCTCGTAAAAATCAATTCAATAAAACACGAATGGGAGAGCAAACCTATCTAAACAAATACTCAATCAACTTACAAAGATTTTAAGGAATGAAAGAGGGTAAGTATGAGTGACTGAAGTATAAAAATGAGTAGTAGGATTTTTGAACTTTAGAGAGAATTTATTAATCAAGTAGGCTAATCAAGTCACTAATTTTCCCAAATAAAGGGGTATTTATAGACACCCCAAGAATTGTAACCACTGGGGACAAGGTTGGGATTATTAGAAAAGATTAATGATGTTTTTATTATTTTAACCTTATTTTAAAGAATTAACCATGGTAAAAAATTCAGGGCAACCCGAGAGACCCGATTGACCAGAAACCTTTCGGTCGACCGAAGTTCATATGGCTTAGTCGATCGGCCTATTTTTGAACTTGAGACTCGGTTGACCAGACGTACATGTTTGAGGTGATTTTTCAGTTTTACCGAGGTTCGGTCGACCAGGCTAATTTGAACTAGGTGATTTGGTCGACCAGACCGTTGGGATTTCTCTCGAGGTCCCTCGATCAACTAGACAGTTGGTATACAATTTTCTCTCGGTCGATGAGGAAGTCAAAATGTTGACTTCAGGAGGGTTCGGTCGACCAGGGCCATTTGAACTACAACAGTTCGGTCGACCAGGACAAGGTCAATCGTTGACCTGGACCAGGTTCGGTCGACTGGGGGCAGAATGAACTGCACAGGTCGATCGACCGAAGTTGCATATTTTGTGCAATTTGGTCCTTTATCATACAACAAACATTCTAAACAAAAGTATGACATATACAAGTGAGTGTGTGTGTCCTAGGGTCTCTTCTAAGCCTTTTTCAAGACACCGAAAAAATCCGGTGTCGGTCGACCGAAGGGTGTTCCTAAAGGTCTTTCTAGATTCTTTTTAGTAATTCTTGGTTTGAGCTTACGTATTAGAACATGCATGCGATGTGTGTGAGCTTATTACAAAACAAAAACCTAATTACTATTACAGACCCTTTGCATAAGATTGAAATATAATACAATAGAAATTGAGTCTTCAACTTCGATCTTCTCTTTGTGCATTATGATCTGTCACTTAGAATTCCTGCACATAACCTCAAACACTCATTAGATATAATGAGTATTTGTCATTATCAAAACCGGGCGTGACCTATAAGGTCAATAAGACTAATTAAAATAAAGGGAAAAACGCTAATTTGAGATTAAGACCGACATTCACCGGCAACGACGCCAAAAACTTGACTCACTCTAAAAATGAGTTGCTTGGAAGCTATCCCAAGTATAGGAGTTACGTCGTGTAATAGTTAGCCCAAGGGCTAGATCATCTCCTCAGGGAATGCGTTTTAATCTCAAGTTTTACGTTCTCCCAATCGAAAAATAAAAGGTTACTGAACTCAGTTTAGATTCAAGATTTGCAAGATTGGTGGATATTTTTTTGACAAATTAAATGAACACGCGAAATAAAATACTAATCCTAACATGCACTAAACTAAATAGCAAGAAAAGAAATCCTACGTTAACAGCCGAACAAGAATTGAAACATGCATTAACTAAAGACGGTAACTTTAAACACGTAATTAAAACATGCAAGAATGAAAACTCAATCACACACATACACAGACAATTAAAAAAAAAATGAACCTTTAACAAAATTCTGAAATTCAATCAAGCATCACAATTTAAATGCAAACACAAACTCAATGAAAATTTAACACTCAAACGATAATGGAACACGATAAAAATATGAGCTTTAATAAAATGAACCCTAAACTAAGTCAAGCTTTGATAAAAAAAATTAAATTTTGAAAAGAACAACTATTCTAATTTCTTAAAAACCAAAACATTTTTTTTCTTTTTTTTGTATTTTATTCCCTTTTTTTCTTTTTATTTTAGAGCCAAACCAGACTTAGTCTAATTAATCAAATTAAATATACCACTAATTGAAAGAAATCAATTAAATAAATAACCTAAATAAAAATTAAAGATCTCAAACAATATTCAGTAATTAAAAATTCAGATAAACTAAAAAAAACTAAACTTTTATCATAACCCAACTAACTAACAAATAAAATAAATAAATAAAACAAACATGAGAGAGGAAGAGAAAGAGAGAGAGAAAAAAAGATGGAGCTGGCCGTGTCCGCGGGTATTTACAGGAGGATCTTCAGGTGACTTGGCCATGGGGCTGCAAGCTATGGAGCAGAGCAAGGGAGCTTCGAGTATTCTGCAGCTTCTGGTGGTGATGGTTGTGATCAGCTGCTGCAAAGGTCTTTGGACTGGAGCTAGAGCTAGCCGGAGCAGAGCTTCAATCTGTGTTGTTAGAGACCGAGAGAGTAGGGTGGTTGCTGCTGTGGTGGCCGAGGATAGTGGCTGCTGCTCTGGTGTTCAGCTGAGTGTGGGAGTGGCTGGTCGTCTGGTGCACGGGAGTGGATGCAGCAGCGGCCTGTTGTAGAGGGAAGGCAAAGACAAAGGGGAGAGTGACTAAGCAACAGAGAGAGAAAAAGAACCGGCAGGGGAGAGAGAGGTGGACAAGGGAAGGAGGAAAAGAAGGGAGAAAGAGAGAAGCAGGGAGAGGAAAGGGGAGAAGAGAGGGAAAGAGAGGGAGAGGAGAGGGGGGCACACCAGCAGGAGAGAAGGAAAGAGAAATAAATAGGGTGGGGCTGGAAATCTAGACTCGTCAAGCTGAATTGACCTGGTCCGCATGGCCGACTCACATCAAAGATAATAAATTTTTTTCTTTCTTTTTTATCTAATTTTTCTCTCTGCAAACACGACCCTTGTTGACTCTATTGGAGCTCATTTCTCTTGAAACTCAAAACACAAAAGTTATAGATAATCTTTTCTTCTTTCTCATCAAATTTGAATAATCTCGATCAGAGCTTAGACGTAAAAATTATGTGCGAATTACAAACTGATGCCGGTTTTGGCTTCCGAGAATTTTCCTGCTATAAAAAGATGCCAAAAATACATAAATTGCTAAATAAAACTCATAAATTATAAATAGGACACTTTGTTAGAATATTAAGAGTAATTAGGCATTTAATTAAAAATATAAGCTCTAATACTCAGATTAAAAGGCCTAATTATGCAGTTTAAGCACGTAATCACTAGTCTCCCTCTTCAAGCCCATGCCTATAATACAACAAAAGTAATACAAATTTTACGTACAAATAAAATGTTTCTTACACTAAGCAGATTTGCACCAATATGCTCAACCAAATAATGCACTCACATATGATAGGATATTAAGCTCAAGTGAGATTTTGTTAACCAAAGTGTTAACTCTCAACAGAATGTATATCAATGTGTGTATGTGAGAGTGAGACTTTTGATCTTAAGTTAATACGCTTCTTGTGTGATTAATCAAATTAGTCTCTACAAACCTAAACAAATATCACAAAAATATTCCTCAAATGTAAAGTTGTAGATAATAGGGTTTTAAGCTTGCTAAAAATATTTTTATTAAAGCACAAAGCAAGCTTATGAATCTTGCAATAGGGATGCAAGATATTAAGCCACGTAAGGGTTTTTCCCAATCAAATATTTATGAGTGAAATATTATGGGAAAAACCTTAAGCAACTCTCCAAAATTCAATACACAATTAAATAAAATGAGGGAGAGTTAAAGCTTGTAAGAATAATATTAAACACTAATCTCTCTCAAAATAAATGGAAAGATGAGTATGAGAAGAGATTTTGGCCGTAAGTATGAAAAATATGGAAGTAGGAAAGATTTTTGCTCAATAAAATTTTTAGAGAATTTTGGCTAGTCTAAAACCCTAATCTTGTGTTAATTTATCAAATGAGGGCCTGTTGACCTGATTGGTCATGCCCGGTTTTGATTATGACAAATACTCATTGTATCTAATGAACGTTTGAGGTTTTGTGCAGGAATCAAAAATGATAAAATCAAGATGTGCACAAAGCAAGAAAAGCTTGAAGACCAAATCATATTCTTTGTAATATATTTATATTGGTCTGTAATAGTAATTAGGGCATTCGGTTTGTAATAAGCTCACGCACATCAAATGTATGATTTACTACGAAAGCTCAAACCGAACCATGAATAAGAGAGGACCGTAGAAAGACCTTAGGGTGCCTTTCGGTCGACCGACACCGAATTTTTTCGGTGCTCTCAAATTGGACCCCAAGTGACCTTAGGACACACACATATTCACATATATTTGTTAGGCACTTGAATAGGAATTGTTTGGGTCGATACGGGACCGAAATGCACACTTGGTGCACTTTCGGTTGACCGGCCAATTCAGTTCAATTTGGCCCGATCGACCGAAACTGATCCGGGTCAACTGTTTGACCCAGGCCCGGTCGACCGAGCCCTTATAGGTCATTTGACCTCGGTCGACCGAACCACCTGGGAGTCAACAGTTTGACCTCCCGGTCGACCGACCAGATTTGTACTCCAACTACCTGGTCGACCGAGGGGTCTTGGGAGGATTCCCAACAGTCTGGTCGACCGAGCCATGCAGTTCAAAAAGGGCCGGTCGACCGAACCTCGGAGTTTTGGAAAATCGCCCTTGCCCGGTCGACCGGCCACTTAGTTCAAAATGCCCCTGATCGACCGAGCCACTTGAGTCCTGGTCGACCGAACCATTTCTAGTCAACCGGACCTCTCGGGTTGGTCCAATTTTTACCGTGGTTAATATTTTTTAAACAGGGTTAAAATGTCTTAAACATCATTAAACTTTTCTAATAATACCCAATAGGTCCCCAACGGTCATATTTTCTCCCTTGCCTATATATACAAGTTCATTTGAGAAAATTAGTAAGAGATTAGGATATCTAATTAAGAAAAATTCTCTGAAAATCCCAAAGTTTATAATACTCATTTATTGAGTCTCCAATACTTATTCTTACCAGATCTTCCACTCAAATATACTTTGTAAGTGTGATTTAAGTGTTGTTGTTTTCTAGGGTTGCTCTCCCAAGTGTGGTAGTTTTTTGTAACGATTTTAATTGAGAGCCAACCCAAGTATTCTTAGGGGACTTTGTTAATAAGTCTCTCCTAAGAAGACTTATATTAAACTTCCAAGTATTGCACACTCATTGCAATATCTTGTGTAGTTTGTATTTGTTTTTGGATTGCAAAATCTCTTCAAAACATTTCCAAATATCTTATGGGATTTATCTTGATATAACTTTGAAAAGATATTTGTTTATGTGATATTGATCTTTGTTGCAATATTCATTGACCTACATATTGTTTGCTGGATACAAAGATTAGATATCTTTTGCAAACCAAACATATACATTACTAGAGCATAATACGATTGAGAAAATCCGCTCATTGTAATACATATATATATTTTGTTTGGCTAGTATCTTTATATGAACATCTTGCCTGAATATCTTGTGATACAAAGACTGCTTGATTGACACTCTCACGTACGCATTACACGATAGTAAATTTATTTGAGAGTAGACATCATAAACCACATTGAGCTTACATATTGAATCATACTGTGATGTTTGTTATTGCGCGCATCCGGGTACATATTTGCTTTACACGAAAGCACAATCACTGTACCATTTGATTGTAATACACTTTGGTTGTATTTCCAGGCACGGGCCTGAAGAGGGAGACTAGCCCTGGAATAGTCCCGGATTGGCTTAGACCCGGTTAGGAAAGCAAGGTGCGTCGTCCTGTTAAGGCGTGTAGGTTAAGGTCAGCCCAGCTAATTGACCTGGTTAAGGTTGAGGTCAGCCCTGTGTTAATTTGACCTAGTTGTAAACGGTGCTGCTCCACCCTTAAGTGAGCTATTAGTGGAATCCTCTAGCTTATGAGCTTGAGGCGGGGACGTAGGCACTGTTGGCTGAACCTCGATAACATATCGTGTGTTTATTTACATTTCTGCACTTTACATTTACCGCACGCATATGTTATTATGTGAATGATGCGCTTAACTTAAATTTCCACATATCTTTTATATCTGCGCATTTGGAATTATATAGACCAACCCTAGGTTGTTTTATACGAGTATTTTATTTAACCTAGGTGATAAATTTGAAAATTCCAATTCACCCCCCCTCTTGGGAATACACCAATTCTAACAGAGCCTATATATAGAATTTGGAAAAATTATAGTCGTTGGGGATATGCTGGGTATTTTAGAAAAAGATTAAGTGAGTTAAATTAAAATTAACCTAGTTTAAACTTGGTAAAAATTGGGCAACCTGAGAGGGTCGGTCGACCATCTTGATGGTTTTGTCCACTAGGGATAATTTGAACTACGAGTTCGGTCGACCAAACTTGAGGCAATTTCTGATCTCTGAGGTTCGGTCGACCAAGGTCTTTTGAACTTGAATGTTCAGTCGACCAAAGCATTGGGACATCCCCCGAGGTGGTTCAGTTGACCAGAGCATTGCAGCTCATTTCTAGTCGGTCGACCGAAGAGTCAACTTGTTGACCCCAGGGAGGTTCGATCGACCAAAGATCTATGCGTGTTCTGGTTCGGTCGACCAAGTGGTCAACATTCAACCCTAGCGAGGTGGTTAACCAAATGTGTTCTGTATGTTTTGGTTTACTCGACCGAACATACAAAAACTGTGAATTTAAGTTATGATTTCTATATAAAGTCACCCCTTCTCACATAATTCTCATTTCTAAGTTATAAGGGACTTTTCATGTGATATTTTGGGGTTCCTAAAGTCAATCTATGGTCTTTGAGAGATAACCCCAAATATCTGGCATCGGTCGATCCAAGGGTGCCCTAAGGTCTTCGGATCCCTGTGGTCATTTGAGCTTATTAGTCTTATCATGCATACAATGCATTAATTATTACAGACCATATAAGATTACTGACCCAAAATGATAAATATAAAAATATAATACAACTTTAAATATAAATCGATCTTCATGCACGGCTCCTTTGCAATTCCATCGAATATGCCGAGATATGCTTGTTCAATTGCTCTTATGGCTTCCACATTGTATCATCATCTATGCCAACTAAAACATAAGTCTGCTCAAATACTCAAAGCACACAAATGAGATACTGTGGCTTGTCATAATCAAAATAGGAATCTGACCAAAAAGTCATCATCTATATCCATCCACTGCTTACGGAAGCAAAAATAGACCTTTCTAAAAACTACACATGCTAGAGTACTATCTCACAACCATTTCTATATCGTTTTCCTAGAGAGAACTTTAACCCAAATTTTCCAAAAAAAAAATGTAAAAAAACCTATATATACACTAATCCATATCAGCACTTACCCTATTTGTAATGTCCACACCCCGACCCTGGGCTCCTAGGCTAGCTTTCCTAGTGATCCTGAAAAGTAAAATTATTTATTAGGGTAAGACACCTCTCAATATGAAGAAATAAATTATTATCATTGTGTGGCAAATGAGTTATCATCTAACATTATACATTCCTTAATTAACTTTAAATGAGATAGCATTTATAAACTTTATTTACACCTATATTATTGCATAGCACATATATATAATATCAGTTCATTATTCGGCTCAAAAGCCCTTATTGGCCTAATAAGGTCTTTCAATCAGTTTTGGTGATAACAAACAAAGGATATTTTAATGTGGATAGGTTGAGTTTTTGTTTCAGGAAATCAAGGATGGATCAAGTGTAGATCAAGTATGGATCAAGTATAGGACATCAAGAAAGTTAAACTAACAAGTGATCCAAAGAAAAACTAAAGCATTGGCAGATAGAGCAAGTTCAAGCACATATCCAAAGAACTTCAAAAGCAAAAAGCATGAGAATGATCTCAAGCATGGCATACAAAGTTATTAGGAAATCCATTGTAAGTATTTCAAAGTTAAATATCGATTGAAATATGTTTTGAAGCTTTTCCAAGAGATTATGAGGACTTAAAAACCTATTCAGGATTATTAAAACAAGTTTTGATTAAGAGAGCAAATCATTTTTTATGGAAAATATTTTTCGGTAGTTTTTTGTCTGTTCAGATGACTGAAGTTGTAACTTCAGATGACTGAAATTCATGTTCAGATGTTTGAAGAATTACTTTAGACGTCTGAAGAATAAGCTCAGACGTCTAAAGATTTTCTGGGAAGAAACAGAAATAGGCAGTAGCTGTTCAGATGACTGAACTTGACTCTTCGGTCATCTGAACCCGACTCTTCGGTCGTCTAAACCCTATCTTCGATCATCTGACCCTGTGTCCAATTCATTTTTTAAAGGGTCTTAGGAATTTCAGATGACTGAACTTGACTCTTCAATCATCTGAACACTGTTCAATGGGTAAATTTTTTAAAATTTAATATTTTAAATAATAGTTGCTTAGGCTCCAAATTTTCTAACAACTTGGTAAATTCTCTAAGGAAACTTTAGCAACAAGGAAACTTGTTTGAAAGCCTATAAATACATGGTTTTTGTAAATCAAAATACCTCAAGCATTGAAAATCTCTCATAAGCTCTCTTGCTCTCAAAGCCTCATCTTGATCATCTCTTGCAAACTGAAAGTGCTATGATTATGACATTCTTGTTCATCAATTCCTAAAGATTAGATTGCTGATTTCTCATCTAGAGAAAAGGAATTTGATGGAATTCTTGTTAAGCTTCAAAAGTGTATTTCATTCTTGATGTCTATCTTTTGAAGTACATAGTTTTAAACTGTACTAACCTGCTCTTTGTGTAAGCGTTTCTTGTACACAATCTTCTGATTATTTCTCTTGTAGATTTTGGACGATTCCAGGTTGTTAGATCATTAACCAAACAAGGGTATATTGTTTGGAGAAGGAGGGCTCTAGCTTTAGCCAAGGAGTGATTGTAAATAGGTGTTGTTCCACTCGGTAACGGAACTGTTATAGTGGAACCCTTCGGTATTTTGCCAAGGGTGAGGACGTAGGCTGTGTTAAAGTCGAACCTCGTAAAAACCTTGTGTCTTTCTTTCTTCTTTACCTATTATTTTCTATACAATCTGTTGTTGTTAGCCTTATAAGGCTTAATATCCTATTTTGATGCTAACAAACAAGTGGATCTTAACATGCTATGTTAATTGATGTATTTTTAGGAATAAATGAAGAATGCAAGGTTAAAAAGTTCATGAAAGCTTGTACCTCAGATAAGGATGATTATATCAAGCTTAAAGCATGGATTTAAAGTTTAAAGCCTGAAGATCATGAGAACATTGATATTAAAGAAAAAGCTTCAAGAATGAAAGCCCAAGTGATCAACATGGAAAGCTCAAAGAAAGATGAAGCAAGCATAAAGACCTCAAGGAATTAAAGGATTGAAAATTTGAAAGAGTTTATAGGAAATTTCATGTAAGTACTTCAAAGAATTTCAATATGGATACATGAAGCTCTTAGGTTAATTTTTTGGACCTAGATACCTTTTAACAAACTTGGAAAATATTTTTATTAGGTCAAATATTATTTCAAAGAGGTTAGAATCATTTTTGGAATGAAAAGCATCAAAAAGAGGATTTTCAAAATGCTATTAATTTTTATACATCTACATTGAGGTGTATTTTCAAAGTGTTCAACATGAAAGTTGTAGGATTTTCTCTTAGCTTTCATTTGACACCAAGATCATCAAATTCGGAGTTATACAGAAAAATTTATTACTGAAAAACAGAAGGGTGCTCGAAGTTCACAGCAACATGTGTGCAACCAGTGGACTGCCTGAACCAGGACAGGCGCCTGGGTGGTCATGGCAGGCGACTGGCTTAGTTTTGGCATTTGACTACCAGGATACTGCCCCTGCTGTTCCTTTAAAATAAACATGGTAGGCGACTGGAGGTTTGGGGTAGGCGACTGCCATGCGGCTGTTTTGATTTTTCTTATAACGGTCAAATTTTTAAATGGGGTTGTTTGTGGCTCAAAATTTATGGAAACTTGGGGGATATTTCAACACACTTGGGGACCAAGTTACTTACCTTTTAAAGTCTATAAATAAGCCTCAAAGATCATTGAATTAACACAACTAAGAATTAAAATTCAGCAAAACTTCAGCATCTCTCTCAAATTGCTCTCAAATTCTCAAGGCTCTCTCTTGCTCGCAACTTGCACGAAGCTTATTGAGTTCTTGTTGATTTTACTCACCAAGTTTGTGCTATAATTCTAAAATCTTTCATTCATTGAAAGAATTAAATTGGTGATATACTTCCTTGAGCTTCAATTTGAATATTCATATTGTTATTTACTTTGAAGTATATAGTTCTGAATTGTTGTACTAATTAGCTCTTTTAGGAGCAAATTCTTTGTACACAATTATTTGATTTGTATCTTGTAGATTAACCATTCCAAGGGTGGTTTGGATCCTTGGCTAAACAAAGGGATATTGCTTAGAGAGGCGGGCTCTAGCCTAGTTAAGGAGTGGCCGGACAAGGGGATATCGTTTGGAGAAGGCGGGCTCTAGCCTTAACCAATGAGTGTTGTAAAGGTATTTTTCCGCCCGTTAAAGGAACAAGTCTAGTGAATCCTTTGGTGGTTTGCTAAAGGCGAGGAGGTAGGCTGGGTATAAGCTGAACCTCGTAAAAATTTCCGTCTCACTCTCCTTTTCCCTACTCTTTATCTTCAGCATATTTAAATTACGTGGATGGTTTATTTGATAATCATATATACTACATAATATAGAAATCAAGTAAACCTAAAGTTTAAATTTTTATTTGGGTTGCGGAAACCGAAAGGGAGTATGTTAGTTATACCATATCTTGCAAAAACCATACGGGAGTACGTTACTTGGTTAACAACCCAAGGATAAATTAACTGAGAGTTTAGTTGAGTTCTAAATATTGAGAAGAGTATGAACGTGTTGTTGAAAACCATTTTGAAGAAGCAAATCTATATCAGCAAAGTATAAATTATAATTCAACTACAGGGCTGACAACAAAAGATATATTGTGATTGAATGGTATAAATCTTGAGATTGATTGAATAGTGTTTGTATTCCAAAAGTGCTAAATCTTGAATTTTACATAAATCTTATTGTGCTGAAGTGAATTTATATTTAGCAATCAAATTGAGTGTATTGGTTCGGAAATTGTGATTAATTGTTTGATTGTTTCTACTTTCAAAGTATGGTTGACGATTAAATGTTTGATTGTGTTTAATTGATTCATTATTTAATTGTGTTATTGATTGGATAGAAGAACTAAGTTCTTAATTAATTAAAGAATTAAACAAAAAAGTCAATAATTGGTCAAAAGCATTAGAAGAAATTTTTAGAATCCAATTCACCCCCCCCCTCTTGGGAAGTTATTTCTAATTTCAGTTGTTGTGTGTTTTAAAGTGCAGATTGCGGGATCTAAAGTTAGAATCAAAGGAAGACTCTTGATATTTAGAAAGTACGTTTCGATTGACCGTTTGCAGAAACCCAAAAGGGAGTACGTTGGTTAATCTGCGGAAATCTTTATCAAGAGAAGTGCATACAAAGGTTTTGTTCAAAGAAGGTTGAGAACATCTACAGGGTAGCTGATAAAGATTCTAAAATTTTTGCTTGATTGGTTGAATTGTTTAATTTGGTTGATTGGCTTGTAAATTTAAATTTCAGTATCTTGGAGTGTGATTGTTAGTTAAGCATTAAAAATATTAAAAAAGAAAAGAATCCAATTCACCCCCCCTCTTGGAAGTTATTCCAAATTTCAGCCCCATTCACATAAATCTACACTTTACATAATCCATACATACTAGTATTCACTGAAATTGAGGCATCTCGTGCTGCCGTCCCCCAATTCAGCCATTCATAACAAGCTTGCTGAGAGGTGTTTTGTATTGCTGTCCCCCAAATCAGTAAGCCGTTGGACAAAGTCCTGAGGATCGAGGCGTTTTGTGTCGCCGTCCCCCTTTGCCTTTCTCTATAATTATTAGAGCGTTTCATTTCACCGTCCCCCTTTCCCCTTCTCTATAATTATCGGGACTTTTCATTTCACCATCCCCCCATTTCCTTATTACTTTAACAACATCAGTATTCCCACAATTTCTAATCATTCACGTATTCGTATCAAACTATCAAATCGATAACTCGTTATCAAATCGTCATTATCATAACTTGGTAGAACAATCTCATTTTTGTACATAATTACATCTCAATATAAATTCTCAACTTTGCACATAATCATAACTCGGTATCATTTCACATGTCTGCATAGAATCATATCTCAATATAAAATCACATTACAGTAAAAAATCACATCTTATCTATATTATATCACACAAGATATTCCAACTAATTTGTTTCTGCAGCTATGACCATTTATTCTCATGCCACACATTTTAAATGCTTTAATCATAATCTGATAAACTGCCTGGGAAAAATATATTTGTTGAAAACAAGGGTATGATCATCTCCACAATTTTACTTAAACACATAATATATATTTTTCAGAAAAATGAGATGATTACCCTACTCACTTAGTTTTTCCCAAATACATAAATAATAATCCATTTCCATATGCCTAAGTTATTCAGAAAATTATATACGACATTTACGTACTCATAATTTTAGTTTTAATCGGTTAGATTACAAAAATAATCTGATATAATTTATTCTCCTTACCTTATACCTGGAGTGGTGCCTGTGATGCTCAAACGACAAATCCACTCCGATTAAACTTCTAAGGAACGAAGCTAGGACCTAGAAATGGTGTTTATCCTTCGATTTGGCTGAGTTCTTGGAGAGAAAATGAAGAGAGAGAGAGAGAGAGAGAGAGAGAGAGAGAGAGAGAGAGCTTTCTTAAAAAAATGAGTTGATTTCCTATTTATAAGCATGTTGGCCCAGAGGAAAATGTCGATGGTTTCGCTTTTAACCAAACCAATTTTTTACCATTTTACCTGTACTGGCCCTCAGTAACCCAAAACCATTGATGGTTTTCCTGAGCTCCCTAAACCGTCAACGGTTTGGTCTACACCAGACCAAATTTTTCCTTATTATTATTATTATTATTATTATTATTATTATTATTATTATTATTATTATTATTATTATTCGGGTCCCTACATCCTCCCCTTCTTATAAAAATTTTGACATCGAAATTTGTCATCCCATACATGTTACTACTTATTAAATTACTAAAATGCTTATCCGACTCTAGAAAGAGTCGGCGGTCACCCACATAGCGGCCCCATCCAAAATTTATTAATAACCCTCACTTATGATGGAGGAATACCGTGGTTACATAAAAATTTTTGGAAAATGAAATTAAGAATAGCTTTCCAAGAGGGGGTGAATTGGATTCTTTTTAATTTTAGTGATTTTTAAACTCTCTGATTTTAATAACCCAGAAAACACAATATATAATAACAATAACAACACTTAAGAAAGCTAAAATTTAAAATTATAATTCAATCAATGGAATCAATCAATTAAAAATATTTAGGCTTTCATTGCTTTCCCTGTAGCCTTTTATTATACACTTTACTTGATTAAGATTTCCGCAGATTAATCAACGTACTCCCCTTTTCAGTTTTCGCAACCAATTAATCAAAACGTACTTTCTATTTATCAAGTACCTTTGTATCCTTCTCAATTTAGATCCTGCAACCTGCACTTATAAATCTTATAACAATAGCAAGTAAAGTATGTAAAATAAAGCAGAGAGAAAAAGACAAGAATTTTTACGAGGTTCGGCTTCAACACTGCCTACATCCTCGCCTTTGGCAAAAACACCAAAGGATTCCACTATATCAGTTCCATTACCTGGTGGAATAATACCAATTTACAACACACTCCTTCGATTAGGCTAGAGCCCGCCTCTCCAAATAATAACCCCTTATTCAGTTCAACGATTCAACAACTCAGAATCGTTTAAGAACGATAATAAAAAAAATTTATGTACAAAAGAGAACTCTCACAATAGAGTAAATTAGTACAACAATCAACTCACTTTATACCTCAAAGTAATTCAAATATAAGAAATTTCAAGCTCAATACTTAGTATGAATTACCAAATAATTTTCCAAAGAAAATGAAAGATTCTGATTGTTGGAAAATTTTGCTTCAAAATGTAAATCAATTTCAGATCAGAGATTTTACCTTGAAAGAATTTTAGATCCTTTGAAAACAAAATTTTGAATACTTGAAGATCGGTCGATCTAAAACCTTTGAAAAACTTACTTTGATCTAAAAGCCTTTGAATATTTCTGGATCAGAAAATTTGTTGAAAATCACTAGATCTGGAAACTTTAGAAGATTGCTCAATTTCAAAACTCTTTTGGATATTTCATCAATGTTCTCTCTACTTTTTTTTAAAAAAAAAATTGAGATTAAGACTATTTATAGAGGCTTTAGAAATCATCCATTACTCCCAAAGATTTCTAAAATTCATTTCCAAATATTTTGAAATAAATATATTCAAAAACGTGGTTCAAAAAATCTTCTCATTGAGAAATTCATTGCCAACATTCGAGTGGCAGTCGCCTGTCACAAAGCAACTCTCAACACATAATGCAGGTAGTCGCCTGCCAGAACCAAGGCAGTCGCCTTACTTGTTCATGCAGGCGCCTGGCTAGTTAGGCAGTCGCCTGTCCAGCTATTGACTTTGTGAGAAATCATTTTCTTAATGTGGCAGTCACCTGCCTTATTTTAGTAATCGTCTGGCCTTTCATTATTTCAGAAAATCTTTTCTTCTTAAGTCCTTTTTATTTATAAAAAATATTTTCTTTTAATTTTCTATGAGCTTCAAACCTCTTTATATTTAAGTTTAACTTTGAAGTACTTACATTTTTAGAATATCCTTAACATAACTCTTTTAGTCTACAAATGTGTTCTTCCATCAGCTTTGTGGTTGCAATCTTTCCTTTGAGCTTTTCACAGTATAACTTTTGTTATTCATGCTTTTTATAACCCATAAGCGTTTCTTTGTATTCTGCAAGGACTCTATGTAATTCATAAACGTCCTTTTACACTTGAGCTTTACTGTTTTCCTGTAAAAAAACTTATACTTGAAACATGTTAAACATATCATTTTATTTGTTATCATCAAAATAAGAATTGTAAGCCTCATTAGGCCAACAATCTCCCCCTTTTTTATGATGACAAATCGAGAGAAAAAATAATAAGCTTTTAATATTCATGGCTCTCCCTATCAATAAGCATGGTATATTTAAAGGCATACATAAGGGAAAATACATAAACCATGTAAAAATCAAAAAAACATACTCTCATATTGTACCATATTTTTGCCCCTACAACTTCCTCTCAAACATTCTCCCCCTTTGGACATCAATCAAAAAAGAGAAAAAGATACAAAAACAGAGAAATGCTGCAAGTCAAAACACTAGTTTTAGAACACCAAAGATAGCTTAGCCAATAAAACTGGAATACATAAAAACACATAAAAGTGATAGGTAAAGGCACATCAGTCTGAAGCTTCCATATTTTCACTTTCATCATCTTCTTCTTCTTGTTCTTCAGAGTTATGATTTCCTTCCTTTTGTTCACTGTCATCTTCTCCTTCTTCTTGTTCACTTTCATCTTTGCCTTCTTCTTGTTCTCCAGATTCATCCTCACTGGATGTAGCAGAACTGATACTTATAGGAGATTTTCCTTTAGAAGAACTGGCCAACTGTTGCTCAATCTTTTCAACTCGCTTATCAATTTGTGAACAATGAGTTTTTATCGATTTAACCTTCTCTTGCAAATTACTGAGGCCAGATTTCATACCATCACTAAATGTCATGTAATGGTTAAAAAATGGAACAAACCATGGCGGAGTATCTGGATCAGGCTGAACTAAAGGTGTGTCGATAGATGATGAAGAAGGTGGTGATGCAGATGAGACATTCCTATGTCCTTTATGGAACCACCCTTGAGGAGAATTTATATAGCACATCCGTTTTAGAACGGTGTCAGAAAAGATATCATAGTACGTCTTGCTAGTAAAGTTGAATGATGGAGTTAAAACATTAAAATGAGCGAAAACCATATTCAACATTCCTGCATATGGTAGGACAACACAGGGAGCATCAAATTTCATGATAATCCACTGAATGATCAAACTTGGAAGATCCATCTTCTTCCCTTTGAGGATGCACCACATTACAAAACAATCCAGAAACGAAATGTGATCGTGAGAACCAGATCTTGGTAAAATGTTGTTTGTAATAAGCTTGTGCAAGATGAGGGCTTTCAAACTAAGCTGCTTATAAAGTGGAGGATGACTAAAATTTACTAGAGTGGCAGTCATAACCAGTGGAAAAAACTCCTGTGGTGTAAAACCTTGAGCTATAATCCATTGCTTCTCAATAATATGAATCTCAAAATCCCCTGGCTTAATCGAAGAATCTTTCCCAAAGATATGGGATTTAGATGGATGTCTTTCCCAAGAAAATTTGTTTTGATTCCATTATCACATCGCTCCATGTTTACATAAAAAAATACGCACAACATTTGGATAATAGCCTTTAGCTTGGTAGGTGATAAATTTATCCCATCCAATGTTCTTGAAAAGTTCCAAGATTTCGGGAAAATCAGAATTGAAGAATGTTACATCGAGTACCTTACCTAATATCAGTTCAGCTAAAGCAATTTGATTTCGGTAAAGATGCTTGGCGTGTGGAGTGACCAACCATTTCTCCACCCTATCGTTATTTATTCTTATGAAAGGGGAAGATCCTTTAACACCAACGGTTTTTGATCTAGGCATGTTTGGACGAGGAAGAAAATCAAAGAAACTCTAAGTTAAGCTCGGTGTTTGTGTGGAGGAAGGAATTGATACTAGGTTTCGAGATGTTTTGAGCAAGATTTTTGTATGGAAAGTGATGAAGACGAAGGATTTCAGAGAGAAAAATGAATGGTTAGGCGCCTAGTGGGTTTTAAAATGACTTAAAATAGGGTTTTAAACCCTACCCGTCGCGAGGCAATCGCCTGCTTCAATGTGGCAGGCGCCTGTCTTTGTGGTATTTTGAAAGATAGTAGCTAGGCAATCACCTGGTACCCTGGTAGCAGTCGCCTGCCAACCAGAACAATTTCTAGATTACTTCACGACTGTGAAGCATGCCTAATTCTCTTCTTATAAATATGAATCTTTCTTCCAACAAAGGTTTTGTAAAAGTATCTACTAATTGATCATGTGTATTTACAAATTCTAGTTCTATATCTTCATTTTGTACATGATCTCTCAAGAAATGATGTCTTATATTGATGTGTTTTGTTCTTGAGTGAGATACTGGATTTTTTGAGATATTAATAGCACTTGTGTTATCACATTTGATAGGGATAGTTTGATATTGTATTTGAAAATCTTTTAATTGTTGTTTCATATATAAAGTTTGAGCACAACAACTTCCTACAGCAATGTATTCTGCTTCTGTTGTGGATAATGCTACAAAATTTTGTTTCTTTGAAGACCATGAAACTAGAGAATGTCTTAGAAAATTACATGTTCCACTTGTGTTTTTTCTATCTATTTTACATCCAACAAAGTCTACGTCTGAATAACTAATCATTTCAAATCCAGAATCCTTTGGATACCATAAACCTAGTTCAAGTGTACCTAGGAGATACCTAAGAATTCTTTTGACTGCTGTTTGATGTGATTACTTTGGGACTGACTGAAATCTTGTGCACATACATGCACTTCCTATCATTCCTCGATAATGCTTAGTATCAACTTGTTTCCCTTTTTCATCTTTGTCAAGTCTAGTTGAAGTACTCATAGGAGTTCCTATGGGTTTACTTTCTTCCATATCAAACTTTTTTAACATGTCTTTAATGTATTTAGTTTGATTTATAAAGATTCCATTTTTTTCTTGTTTGATTTGTAATCCAAGAAAGTAATTTAATTCTCCCATCATACTCATCTCAAACTCTTTTTGCATACATGTGGCAAATTCTTTACATAAATCTTTATTTGTAGCTCCAAATATAATATCATCCACATATATTTGAACTAATAACAAATCTTTGTTTTTAGTTTTAATGAATAAGGTACTATCAACTTTTCCTCTTGTAAATTCATTTTTAAGTAAGAATTTACTTATTCTCTCATACCAAGCTCTTGGAGCTTATTTCAAACCATAAAGAGCTTTTGTCAATTTGAATACATGGTTTGGATTTTTAGAATTCTCAAACCCTGGTGGTTGTTTGACATATACTTCTTCGTTTATATATCCATTCAAAAATGCACTCTTCACATCCATTTGATATAACTTAAAATCCTTATGGGCTGCATAGGCTAAAAGCATCCTAATGGCTTCCATTCTTGCCACAGGTTCAGAAGTTTCATCATAATCAATTCCTTCTTCTTGATTATATCCTTGTGCCACTAACCTAGCTTTATTTCTCACAACAACTCCATTTTCATCCTTCTTATTTCTAAACACCCATTTAGTTCCTATAATTGATTTATCTTTGGGTTTTGGTATTAGTTCCCATACTTGACTTCTTTCGAATTGATTTAATTCCTCTTGCATAGCTATAATCCAAGAGTCATCATTTAAGGCATCTTCAATATTTTTTGGTTCATCTTGGGATAAAAAAGCATAATGATTGCAAATATTTTTTAGTGAGGCTCTAGTAGTTATCCCTTTTGATGTTTCACCAAGAATTTGTTCTTTTGGGTGATTTTTGTCATATTTCCACTTTTTAGGAAGTTTCAGTTTCTCTGAAAGATTTTCATTTAATGCATCATTGTTCTTTTCTTCTTTTATTTCAAGAACATCTTCCTTTTGTGAAGTGACTTCTTTCTCATCATTCATATCTTTAATGTTATAATGATTTGATTCATCAAAAATTATATGAATTGATTCCATAATTGTAGAAGTTCTTTTATTATAAATCCTATAGGCTTTACTATTTGTAAAATAACCTAAGAAAATACCTTCATCCAACTTTGCATCAAATTTTCCTAGGTCATCTTTAGTATTTAATATAAAACATTTGCAACCGAATACATGAAAGTAGGATATATTTGGTTTTCTATCTTTCCAAAGTTCATATGGTGTTTTATTTATTTTCGATCTTATTGATACCCTGTTTACAATATAACATGCTGTATTTACAACTTCTGCCCAAAAATATTTAGGTAAACTATTTTCATTGAGCATTGTTCTTGCCATTTCTTGCAAAGTTCTATTTTTCCTTTCAACAACTCCATTTTGCTGTGGAGTTCTAGGTGCTAAAAAATTGTGAGTTATTCCATGTTCATTACAAAATTTATCAACTTCCTTATTTTTAAACTCTTTTTCTTGGTCACTTCTAAAGCTTGTTATATTATAACCTTTCTTATTTTGTAGTTTCTTGCATAAGGTTATTAATTGATTGCAAGTTTCATCTTTGTTTGCTAAAAATATTACCCAATTAAATCTTGAAAAATCATCTACAATTACAAAAACATATTGTTTTCCACCTAAGCTTAAGGTTCTAGTTGGACCAAATAAGTCTAAGTGTAGGAGTTCTAGGGGTCTTTTGGTGGATATGAATTTTTTTCTTTTTAAAACTTTTTTTTACTTGTTTTCCCTTTTGCAAGCATCACATATCTTGTCTTTTACATACTTAACATTTGGCAATCCTTTTACAAGGTTTTTCTTAGATAATTTAGATAGTAGGTCCATGCCAGCATGTCCTAATTTCCTATGCCATAACCAACTTGCTTCATTCTATAGTGATTTGTTATATTCTCAAGATTTATATAGTAAACATTATTTATTCTATGAGCCATAAACAAGGTTTCTTTATTTTTGGGATTCTGGATAACACATTTTTCTTCCATGAATAGTACCTCGAACCCTTTATCACTTAATTGACTGATACTTAAAAGATTGTGTTTTAGTCCTTCTACTAATAGCACATTATCTATAGTGAGTGAAGGTTCTCTACCTATTTTACCTATACCAACAATTTTACCTTTGGCATTGTCGCCGAAGGTGACGTATCCCCCATCTTTTTGTTTTAAGGTAGTGAACTTGTTATTGTCACTGGTCATATGTCTTAAGCATCCGCTATCTAAGTACCATTTTTCTGTTGTCGTTGTTGTCCTAAGGCAAACCTGTAATGAGGGACACTATGTGTTAGTTTTTTGAACCCAAATTCTTTTGACTTTCATTGTTTTATTGTTAGTTCCATTATTTGTTTTCCATTCCCCTTGGACTTTAACATATTTTTTCTTTAATGGACAATTCAACATTATATGACCTTTAGTCTTGCACATATAGCAAGTGGTGTGTTCATGTTTGTTATTTGATGAAGTGCTAGCATAAAACCTAGCTTCCTTATTAAAGTATCCCATGTATAGCTTTTTATTCTTTTTATTTGTTTTACCATTGTAGCATATTCCTTCTTTGTTTCCATGAAGCCTTTGCTGTCCAATCATCTTTTCAAAGTTCTCTTTACCTCTAGTAAATTTATAGATAATCTTTTCCTTGTCCTCAACTATCTTTTTGAGTTCATTTATTTCTAAATCTTTCTTATTCAAACCATCTATATGAGTTTTATCTAATTCTTGTTTTATTTCTTCTTCTAGCTTCTTAATATAATTATTTCTTTCTTCTTCAATAACTTTGAATGATTCTAGTTGCTTTACTAGTTCTTGATTCTGATATTTCAAAGTTATATTTCTTTTAGACACTTTTATAAATCTTTTATGTAGTAAAAATAATTCAGTTTGTAATTCCTTATAAGAAGGCAAACTGTCACATGATTCATCGTAAGACACATTTTGAGATTCTGTTGAAGAGTAATAAGAATTTACCTCTTCATCGTTTGCCATGAAGCATATATTTACATCTCTTGTTCACTTGATTCAGTTTCAGTTTCTCTGGAGCTTGAATCGTCCCAAGTAGCTTTCATTGCTTCCTTCTTTTTCTTCTTGTCCTTCTTGAACAATGGACACTCTGGTTTAATATGTCCTGGCTTTTTGCAATGATAACAAATGGGTAATTCATTCTTACCTTTATTTTCTTTCCTACTTGTATCTCCTTTTTTAGTTTTCTTTTTGTAGAATTTTCTAGGAAACCTTTTATTTCTTCTATAGAATTTTCCTAGTCTCTTAGTAATGAATGCCAATTCATCTTGATCTAGGTCACTTGTTTCGCTTTCTTCTTCACTAGAGCTATGGCTAGATGCCTTTAAAGCTATGGATTTTTTATGCTTTGGTTCGTGGTTTCTTTCTTTCAGTGCCATTTCATATGTAAGAAGTGAACCTATAAGTTAATCCAAAGACGTAGTCTTAAGATTTCTACCTTCCATGATAGCTGTGGCCTTTGGTTCCCAAATAGAAGGTAGACCTCTTAGAATTTTCCTGATCATTTCATATGTAGTATAGGATTTTCCTAAGGCACTTAGAGAGTTTATTATGTGGGTAAATCTGGTATACATGCTTGATATTGTTTCTTCAGAATTCATTTTGAAAGCTTCGTATTCACTTGTCAGCATGTCTATCCTATTGTCTCTAACATCAACAGTTCCTTCATAAGTTACCTCTAGTTTATCCCAAATCTCCTTAGCTGTTTTGCAGGCCATAACTCGATTAAACTTATTTGCATCTAATGCACAAGATAACGCGTTTATAGCACCTACATTTATTTGAAGCATTTTATAATCTAAGTCGGTCATGTCTTTCTTTGCTTTTGGAATATGTTTTCCATCAACTAACTTAGAGGGAACAAGATTTCCATCCATGACAACTTCCTAAGCTTTCCAATCCATGTGTTGGAGATATATTTCCATTCTCTTTTTCCAAAAAGTGTAATTGTGTCCACAAAAGATTGGTGGACGGGTTGAGGATTGTCCTTCACCAAAGGGTGCTACTCCAATATTTGCCATTTGATCTTTTTATAGTTTCTTATTAGGAATTTCTATAACTAGGCTCTGATACCAATTGAAATTAAGAATAGCTTTCCAAGATGGGGGTGAATTGGATTCTTTTTAATTTTAGTGATTTTTTAACTTTCTGATTTTAATAACCCAGAAAACACAATATATAATAACAATAACAACACTTAGAAAGTTGAAATTTAAAATTATAATTCAATCAATGGAATCAATTAATCAAAAATATTTAGGCTTTTGTTGCATTCCCTGTAGCCTTTTATTATACACTTTACTTGATTAAGATTTCCGCAGATTAATCAACGTACTCCCCTTTTCGGTTTTCGCAACCAATTAATCAAAACGTACTTTCTATTTATCAAGTACCTCTGTATCCTTCTCAATTTAGATCCTGCAACCTGCACTTATAAATCTTATAACAATAGCAAGTAAAGTATGTAAAATAAAGCAGAGAGAAAGAGACAAGAATTTTTATGAGGTTCGGCTTCAACACAGCCTACGTTCCCGCCTTTGGCAAAAACACCAAAAGATTCCACTATATCAGTTCCATTACCTGGTGGAATAATACCAATTTACAACACACTCCTTCGATTAGGCTAGAGCCCGTCTCTCCAAATAATAACCCCTTATTCGGTTCAATGACTCAACAACTCTGAATCGTTTAAGAAAGATAATAAAAAAAATTTTTGTACAAAAGAGAACTCTCACAATAGAGTAAATTAGTACAACGATCAACTCACTTTATACCTCAAAGTAATTCAAATATAAGAAATTTCAAGCTCAATACTTAGTATGAATTACCAAATAATTTTCCAAATAAAATGAAAGATTCTGATTGTTGGAAAATTTTGCTTCAAAATGTAAATCAATTTCAGATCAGAGATTTTACCTTGAAAGAATTTTAGATCCTTTGAAAACAAAATTTTCAATACTTGAAGATCGGTCGATCTAAAACCTTTGAAAAACTTACTTTGATTTAAAAGCCTTTGAATTTTTCTGGATCAGAAAATTTGTTGAAAATCACTAGATCTGGAAACTTTAGAAGATTGCTCAATTTCAAAACTTTTTTGGATATTTCATCAATGTTCTCTCTACTTTTTTTATAAAAAAAAAAAAATTTTGAAATTAAGACTATTTATAGAGGCTTTAGAAATCATCCATTACTCCTAAAGATTTCTAAAATTCATTTCCAAATATTTTGAAATAAATATATTCAAAAACGTGGTTCAAAAAATCTTCTCATTGATAAATTTATTGCCAGCGTTCGAGTGGCAGTCGCCCGTCACAAAGCAACTCTCAACACAGAATACAAGCAGTTGCCTGCAAGAACTAAGGCAGTCGCCTGACTTGTTCATGCAGGCGCCTGGCTAGTTAGGCAGTCACCTATCTAGCTATTGACTTTGTGAGAAATCATTTTCTTAATGTGGCAGTCGCCTAGCCCTTCATTATTTCAGAAAATCTTTTCTTCTTAAGTCCTTTTTATTTATAAAAAATATTTTCTTTTAATTTTCTATGAGCTTCAAACCTCTTTATATTTAAGTTTAACTTTGAAGTACTTACATTTTTAGAATATCCTTAATATAACTCTTTTAGTCTTCAAATGTGTTCTACCATCAGCTTTGTGGTTGCAATCTTTCCTTTGAGCTTTTCACAGTATAACTTTTGTTATTCATGCTTTTTATAACCCATAAGCCTTTCTTTGTATTCTACAAGGATTATTCTGCAAGGACTCTATGTAATTCATAAACGTACTTTTACACTTGAGCTTTACTGTTTTCCCGTAAAAAAACTTTTACTTGAAACATGTTAAACATATCATTTTATTTGTTATCATCAAAATAAGAATTGTAAGCCTCATTAGGCCAATAGAAAATTACAATTAAACACATATAAACTCTCCTAAAACCACTCAAACATAAAACCATTACATATAGATTACAACCTTATACAACCAATCGAACAACCTACAAAAACATGCTTGCATATAACCAAATACCTAGCTGAATAGTTACACTAAACTATCTACTCTCAGCCCTCATCAAATAACTGTGGATACTTCTGGTGTATTTCTTCTAATTTCCATAAGACTTCTTCAACTGCATGATTCCTCCAAAGTACTTTTACCAAAGGAATTTTCTTCGTACAAAATTCTTGCTCCTTCCTGTCTAAGATCTGAACCGACACTTCATCATATGATAAGGTGTCACTCACTTCCAATGACTCATAGCTTATCACATGTGAAGGATCTGGGATGTATTTTCTCATCATGGACACATGAAACACATCGTGGATCCTAGATAATATTGGGGGTAAAGCTATTCTGTAAGCAGCTGGACCAATCCTCTCTAGTATCTCAAATGACTCAATATACCTAGGGCTTAGCTTACCCTTTCTCCCAAATCTCATTACCCCTTTCATTGAAGCAATCCTTAGAAATATCATAACCCTCACATCAAACTCCAATTCTCATTAATGAGTATCAGCATAACTCTTCTACCGACTCTGAGCTGCTTCAATTCTATCACGTATGAGTTTGATCTTTTCTAAAGTTTGTTGAATAATTTCTAGCCCCAAAATCTACCATTCGCCAACCTCATCCCAATATAGTGGAGATCGGAACCTTCGGCTGTACAATGCTTCATACGGCGCCATCCCAATACTAGCCTGGTAGACATTGTTGTAGGTGAACTCTACTAAAGACATATATTGAATCTAGCACATGCCCGTAACATATCCTCTAAGATCTGGATCATTCTCTCTGATTGTCCATCCGTCTGGGGGTGAAATGTTGGGATGAAAGTCAGCTGAGATCCCAAAGCCCCCTGCAAACTCTTCCAAAATTGGGAGGTAAACCGTGGGTCTCGATTTGAAACAATGAACACTGGTATGCCATGAAGTCTAACTATCTCTTGCACATATAGCTCTGCTAGCCTATTCATGGAGTAACTGACTTTAATTGGAATGAATTTGTAGTCTTCATCGATTGCTCAACAATTACCCAGATGGCGTTTCACCCATGTAATTCTGACAGTAACCCCGTTACAAAATTCCATGGAGATGTGCTCCCACTTTCACTCAAGAATGTGGAGTGGTTATAATGGCTCTGCTAGTCTCTGATGTTCAGCTTTTACCTGCTGACACGTAAGGCACTGCTCCACGAACCGAGCAATCTTCCTCTTCATATTGATCCACTAGAATGACTCATGCAAATCCCGATACATTTTAGTACTTCCTAGATGCACTATATAGAGAGAGCGATGAGCTTCTTTCAGAATTGTTCTTTCGATCTTTGTATCATCAGACACACATAATCCATCATGAAACCTTAGAACTCCATCATCTTTTATATTAAAATCCGCCCCAAGTCCACTTCGTACTTTATCTATAATTTTTACTAACTCTGCATCATTCTTCTACACGACCTTAATTCATTCCAGTAAGGTCATTTGGATCACCAAATTAGCAATGAAAGCTTGATGATTCCCTTCCACTATTTCCACACCAAATCTTTCTAGATCCATCCTTTTTTTATGCTGAGCTACCACTGCCGAGACTACCACATTCCTTGATTTCCGATTCAATGCATCTGCTACGATATTAGCTTTCCCCGGGTGGTAGTTAATGGTACAATCATAATCTTTTATCAGCTTTAACCATCTCCTCTGTCTTATACTCAACTCCTTTTGCATGAAGAAGTACTTAAGAATTTTATGATCTATATAAATCTCACACCTCTCACCATACAAGTAGTGTCTCCAAATTTTAAAGAAAACCACTGCTGCTAATTCCAAATCATGTGTCGGGTAATTCTTTTCGTAATCCTTGAGCTGCCAAGAAGCATACGCAAAAACCTTTCCCCATTGCATCAGTACGCACCCAAGCCCTTTCCTAGATGCATCACTCTAAATTACAAAACCTCCTTCTCCTAAAGGAATTGTCAATACCGGCACAATGATGAGTTGCTGCTTTAACTCCTAGAAGCTCTGTTCACAATCATCTGTCCACTCATATTTTACATTCTTTCTTGTCAATTTTGTGAGTGGACTTGATAATTTAGAAAAGCCTTCCACTAATCGGTGATAATATCCCACCAGGCCTAAAAAGCTCTTGACCTCGTGAACATTCTTCGATCTCACCCAGTTTACTACAGCCTCTATCTTACAAGGGTCCATAGAATTAACGCCCCTCGATGCCTCATACCCGAGGAATGCAAATTTTTCTAGCTAGAATTCACATTTCTTAAATTTAGCATACAACCTCCTTTCCCTCAACACTTGAAGTACCATCCTCAACTGATTTTCATGCTCCTTGGAACTCCTTGAATAAACCAGAATGTCATCAATGAATACCACCACAAATCGATCCAGATATTCATGAAACACCCTATTCATAAGATCCATAAATGCAGCAGGAGCATTGGTTAGTCTGAATGGCATAACTAAGAATTCATAATGGTTATACCTAGTTCGGAATGCAATCTTCGAAACATCCTTTGCCTTAACCTTCACCTGATAGTACCCGGATTGGAGATCCATCTTAGAGAAAACCCATGCTCCCTGAAGTTGATCAAGCAAATCATCTTAATAGTCACTTTGTTTATCTCTCGATAATCGATACACATCCTCAATGACCCATCTTTCTTTTTCACGAAAAGCACTAGTGCTCCCTAGGGTGACACGTTGGGTCTAATGAACCCTCCAGTAGCTCATGTAATTGTTCCTTTAATTCCTTCAATTTAGCTAGAGTCATTCTGTAGGGAGCCTTAGAGATTGGTGTCATTCTTGGAAGTAGTTCAATGGAAGATGGGAGCAATTTAGAGACTTTTAGAGCTGAAATTGATGCTTGGTGAAAATTTATAATCTTTTCCAAACATATCTTGTATTCAAATGATTCATACTCAATGCCTATGCCTATGTGTTTTATGTTTCCTATAGCCCTTTTTGCTATTTCCAAAAGGGGGAGAAGAGGAAAAATTGGGTATATTTTAAAATTAGACATATGTTTTAAGAATATTTAAAATTTTAAATCTTAAAAAATTCTCAATTATGCATATTGTCGACAAGATCCTTTCAAGGTAGTATCCACTTTTGCATGGTGTATTTGTCATCATCAAAAAGGAAGAGAATGTTGACCGTATTGGTTATACCCGATTTTGATTATGACAAATACTCAGATATTTAATATCTATCAAGTTTGTGTGCATGTTCATATTTGCAAGATCACTTGATGACATGAGAAAACTTATAGTCTAAAGACCCAGAAGATTTATTCTTGTTGTAATTTATTTTATGCTCATTCGGGTCTATAATAGTAATTTAGGAAAAGGTCTATAATAATCACTGCATATCATACATATAGATGCAATAAGCTCAAAAGACCTTATAAAGACCTTAGGTCCTTGCACATACACATAAGATGTCCCCAAAATCACATATATTATCAGGGGATTTAATTGAAGTAAAACAAGACTTAAAGGGAAAAATCAATGAGGCTTTGTGCAACCGAACTGTTGTGTTCAAAATGCTTCGGGTGATTGAATCATTGACCAGTCAGCAAGTTGACTTGGTTTCAGGTAGCCGAACCAAAATAAACGTACTATCCTCGGTCAACTGGACCATGATTCTAACTTTTTCCACCAACTCGGCAGCTCAAACTTCACATTCAAAAATGTCTCAGGCTACCGAACACATGAGTTCGGTAAACCAAAATCAGGACCAGGTGACTGAACCAAGAACATAATGGAAATCAACTTAGGTCAGTAAACCGAACCCTGTTTCGGGCACCCGAATTTTAAAAATTAATATTTTTTATTGTGTCTGTTCAAGTGACCAATTTGTGGATCAGGCACCCGAAACTCTTGAGTTGTTTTAATTTTTACTACGGTTGAGAAAGGTTAAATGGGGTTAATTTTCTTAAAAAGTTTTAAAATAATTTTAATAATTACCCCTATGTCCCCAATGGTCTAAATTTAGCCCTTCTCTATATACACAGGCTCACTTACTTGGATTAAAAAAGAATTAGCAAACTGATTAGCAAAAAACTCTATGAAAAATTTCCAAATCCTATCTTCTCATACTAAGCCCATACACTCAAATATCTCCATTCCTTTGATAAATCTAGCATTGTGCGTGTTTTTTTCACTGAGTATTATTACTAGAAACCCTCACATATTCTTGTGTATTTGATTTTTATTTGAGGGTTAAGCAAAGATTTTTTTTTTTCTCCTTGATTTTATATAGTAAATCTTTGGTTGGGGAAAAATCTCATAGCCTTGTGGGTCTTTGCATTATTTGTAGAGATCTGGACAATTATAGCAATTAAATAATAAAGGAAAAGAGAGAAAATGATTTTCCAAGGGGGCTCATCAGGGTCTCGCCGACGAACGTAGAACGTTCGTCCACGAATAGCCTTCTTGGGAGCGTCAACAAGGACACATATCTCGTCGACGAAGAAATATTGAGAGAAAATTTCAAAACTTTCAAACTCACCAATGAACCTATGACTTTCGTCGACGAACTCCCTTCTTGGATTCGTCGATGAGGTGATGTGGCTCGTCGACAAGGCCACGTGAACAACACTCTATAAATATGCTCAAACCACATTTCCAGTGAGAAAACTGCATGCAAAACCTTCTCTATCTCTAAAATCCATCTCTCTCACCTTCTTTTTTCAATTCTGGCTTCGATTCTTACCGATTTGACGATCAGAAGCTGCTACGTTACTCTTGGGAAGATTCTCTACAATATTTCCGAATCAAAATTTTGATTTTGAGCATTTGGGTATCATCCCAAAATCTTTGTAAGTTGGTTATTTTAAGTTTTATAAGTTATTGGCTATTTTTGGACTAAGGGGAATGTGTAAAAAGGTAATATACTGATGATTGTTGATTTGTTGGGAAATGTAAATTTTAGGGTGTTAAGTTGGGAACACATAGGAGTAGGTTTGGTTAGATTTGTGAGCTTCTCAGTAGCCAGGTAAGGAGATAAATTAAGTTGGTATTTTTCATGAAATTATTGATTAATATACAACATTTATTTTCAGAAATTACGTATGTTATAGTATAGTGCTTGAGAATACCGTTGTTGAACAGGAAATAGATTTAATACTTTCTTTTTCCAGAAAATATGGATTTAGATCGGATTTTATGTTTAGAATATTAATCACATTTGTGTGGCATGAGTATAAATTTCCATAAAATTATGTTATATCATAATAATATGATTTTCCAGAATAAGCATGTTACCACAGTTTTCAGATAAACCATAAAAAATAGTACAAGGACTATGGTTTTAGAATATTATGTTAAATAGTACAAAAATTTCATGTTCAGTATGTTATGATACAACCGGTGCAGATGCCGTAATTTACAGTCAGCGCAGATGCCAAGAGATTCAGATGGTGCAGATGCCGTAATTATGCATGTTATATCAGAATTCAGGAAAATATTATTATGTCATATATTATTCAAAAATACGAAACAGTTATGTATTAGTAATATGAAATGTATTATATGTTATCAAAACCCGGATGGCTTAGTTTAGATTTCCATAGCAAGGTACAGTAACTATCAGTTCAAGTTCATGTTAGTGCTACCACACATCTCAGATAGAGTGTGGGAGATGGCAGTCGATGTGGCTTCAGTGTAGTGCAGCTATTCCTCTGGCAATCTGAACCAAATAGGGCAAGCCCATCGTACTTATAGACTCATGATTGACTTAACATGGTTGGCAAGCCATTGCTAGGTCCCCCCCTATTGGATGCACAACGCAATCATGTGGGGGTGATACATGACATCAGCTAACTATCCATCCTAGGTAATTTATCAGTATTGTATAGCTATAGAAAATGATTTACATATTATATAAATCTAGTATGATATAGTATGTTACAACGAATTATGTTTTATTCAGAAATTATACACTCAATTTTACCAAATATATTATGTACAGTTCATGTTTATAACACGATAAAACTCTTGTTGCCACACACTGATATTAGTTTATCTTTCTTACTAAGAGGTGTCTCATCCTAGCATTACAAACATTTTAGTAAATCCAGATAGAAGGGCGGATAGAGCTTTGCAGCAGTAGAGGTTGATTGAACTACCCTGTTAGAAGGGTATGTTTATTGAGCTAGGGTCAGATTGGTTTTTGAGTTATAACCCTAGGATACTTTTTGGTTCTATTGTGGGTGTTTATATATATATATATATATGGCAGATTTAGTAAAACTCTGGTATTGTGCCTGGTGTTATGACATATATGTAATATATGTTTTCCGCTACTTAAGTATCAGAGATGTATGACAAGTATATCCCCGATACCCATGGGTCCAAGTTGATCATGACTATATCAGTTTAGTATGATATCAGAGTTATTATGAATGTTGTTGTGTGGAAAAAAAATAAAAAAAATTAATATAAAATATAAATATAAATGTATATAGCAAAAATAGGCAGGTCATTACAATTTGGTATCAAAACCTAGGTTGCTAGGTTCTATAGACTCTAGAGTGTAGCGAAAACAATATCAAAGTATAGGAAAAGGATTTAAGATTTTTGTTTGGCCATTTGGAGGCAGAATTTCAGCGGTGGTTTTTATATCTTTCCTGGGGTAATGATTTCAGGAAAGCCATAGTAAACTATTGTTGGGTTGTGTTTCTAAAGTGTAGGACAAAATATTGAATTAAGATAAGGGTATCAAGAGAGAGAGAGATAATATGATATTTCAGTTAGATATGTAAACTATAAGGATAGTGTTCCTAAGACATGTTTATTGTCTTCTCAGGATAGACCCTAGGGTGGGTAGTGCTTATGCGAGCAGTAGTGAGGCTATAGGGCCCTCGAATGCAAACGGAGGTGATTTGGATGCGGTATTACGCAGTGTAGCTCAGCAGTTCATGGCTGAGATTGCACAGAGCTCCAGGGAACAGGGAGGTTTGTCTGCAGGCCACGATTGTACGATAGAAAAATTCACCACGATGAATCCCCCAGCGTTTTCAAGAGGATCTAATCCTGCAGTGGTCAAAAATTGGATGTAAAAAATTGAGAAAGTATTCGTAGTGTTGCATTGCACGGAGGAGCAAAGGGTCTTATTTGCCACCTATATGCTGACAAGAGAGGCTAAGAGATGGTGGACTGCTGTAAAACTATTGGAAGAACAGAAGTCGGTACCTATAGCTATGACTTGGTGCCAGTTTAGAGACTTATTCTTCCACAGATACTTTTAGGCCACTACTAGAAAGGCCAAAGTAGAGGAATTCCTAAATTTGAAGTAGGGACAAAAAATAGTCCAGTGGTAAGCGGAAAGGTTGATAGAGTTGTCCCGCTTTGCCCCGTATATCATTCCCGGTGAGGCAAAGAAGGCAAGACAGTTTGAAAGAGGTTTGAGGCGAGAAATATATAAACAAGCAGTAGTGTTGAAAATGCAAGACTTTGTTGAGTTGGTAGAAAGAGCAGTTGTGGCAGAGGCCAATGATCAGATGGGTGCAGAGGAGTAGGGACAAAAGAAAAGGTCCATGCCTTCAGGATTTCAATAGGGATCTAGTCGAGGCCCATGAAGGAGAGGTAATTATGGCAAGGGTCAGAGGCAGGAGACGAGGGACCATGACATTTAGGGTATGCAGACCTACCTTGTCTGTCTGACATATGGGAAGAGAAACTTGGGGAATTATCGAGTAGGGAGGGGTGTCTGCGATCGCTGTAAAGGACCAAGACATTTAGTACGAGATTGCCCTACGCCACCTGGTACGGCTCCTGCGCCAAGTCCTTACCGGGGAGGTTATTAGGCACCCTATGGAGGAGAGTAGAGGAATACAACCCCGACAAGGGTTTATGCATTGACGCTAGGAGACGCTGAGACCGCAGGCAATGTCATAACAAGTACCCTTACTACTTTATCATATCAAACTATTGTTTTGTTTGATTCGGGTGCCATCCATTCCTTTGTGTCTGCGAGATACATTAAATTGTCTGGAGTCGAGACACAATTATTAGATGTTGAATTGTCAATAGCTACACCAATAGGATTAGTGGTGAGATGTCGTAGGGTGCTCAGAGGCTATCCAGAACATATTCAGGGGAGAGTATTACCAGCTAACCTAATTGTACTAGACATGCATGGATTCGATGTAATACTGGGTATGGACTGGCTAGCAACTAACTATGCTAGTATCAACTGTCATCTAAAAGAGGTGATATTCAGACCACCGGGAAAGTA
This sequence comes from Malania oleifera, assembly GCF_029873635.1. Taxonomy (NCBI): domain Eukaryota; kingdom Viridiplantae; phylum Streptophyta; class Magnoliopsida; order Santalales; family Ximeniaceae; genus Malania; species Malania oleifera. Next base: position 14,944,966 of record NC_080419.1, read on the forward strand.
AGAATTCAGATTTGTGGGATCGCAGGTATATTCCCCATCGCAGTTAGTGTCATCCATGCAGATAAGAAGACTACTCCTGGACGGATGTTATGGGTTTAGGGCCTATGTAAAGGAGGTGACAGAAAATGAATTGAAACTTTTCAGTACACTAGTGGTAAAGGAGTTTCTAGACATTTTTCTAGAGGAGCTACCCGGGTTGCCTCTTGACCGCGAGGTAGATTTTGCTATTGATTTACTCCTAGAGATGGCACCGATCTCTAAAGCTCCTTACCGAATGGATCCAGCATAATTGGGAGAATTAAAGAATCAGTTGCAAGATTTATTGAATAAAGGGTTAATCAGACCTAGTGTATCACCCTGGGGAGCTCCAGTTTTATTCGTGAAAAAGAAAGATGAGACTATGAGGATGTGCATATATTACAGGGAAATAAACAAAATAACAGTTAAGAAAGGATATCCTCTACCCCATATAGATTATTTGTTTGATCAACTTCAGGGTACACGGATTTATTCAAAGATTGATCTACGCTCTGGATACCATCAGGTAAAAGTTAGGGCAGAGGACATCTTTCAGACATAGTTTTGGACTAGGTATGGCCATTATAAATTTTTGGTCATGCCATTCAGACTGACCAATGCTCCTGATGTATTTATGAATTTGATAAACAGAGTTTTTCATTAGTATTTGGACCAGTTCGTTGCGGTTTTCATTGATGATATACTGGTCTACTCGAGGATTTTTTAGGAGCATGAGACGCACTTAAGGCTAGTACTTCAGATGCTTAAGGAAAAGAAATTGTATGCAAAGTTTAGAAAATGTGAATTTTGGTTAGAGAAAGTTGTGTTTCTGGGGCATGTTATATCAGAAGGTGGAATTTCAACAGATCCTAGTAAGATAGAGGCAGTGGTGAATTGGGCCAGACCGAGGAACGCTCAGGAAATTAGGAGTTTCTTAGGATTGGTGAGATATTATCATCGATTTGTATAGGGATTTTTAGGATTATCAGGGCCTTTGACGTGACTAATCGGGAATAATGTCAGCTTTGAATGGAACAATGATTGTGAATAGAGCTTCCAGGAATTAAAGCAGAGGCTCGTCACTGCACCAGTGTTGACCATTCCATCATGAGGTGATGGTTATGTGATCTATAGTGACGCATCCTTGAAAGGGCTCAGATGTGTGTTGATGCAATAGGGCAGAGTTATAGCGTATGCCTCTAGACAATTGAAAGAATATGAAAAGAATTATCCTATCCATGATCTAGAATTGGCTGCAATGGTTTATGCATTGAAAATTTGGAGGCATTATCTATATGGAAAGAGATGTGAAATATTTTCAGACCATAAAAGTTTAAAGTACTTCTTCACGCAAAAGGAGATGAATATGAGGTAGAGAAGATAGTTGAAACTTATTAAGGATTACGACTGCACCATCAGTTACCACCCAGGGAAGGCAAATGTGGTGGCTGATGCTTTGAGCCAAAAATCAGGGGAAGCAGTACCATTAGCAATAGTAATTCAGCACCCAATCCAGATGTACTTGGAGAGACTTGGTGTGGAGCTAGTAGAGAGTGATCATCAAGCATTTATTGCCAATTTAGTGGTGCAGCCTACCTTACAGGAAAGGATTAAAGCTGCTCAGAGGAATGATGTAGAATTAGCAGAGCTGATAGCTAAAGTGCAAGATGGACAAGGAGAGGAATTTAGTATTTCAGATGATGGAGCTCTAAGGTTCCATACTAGGCTATGTGTGCCTGTAGATGTGGATATCAGAAGGATGATCCTAGAGGAGCCTCACCGGTACTTGTACACGGTACATCTAAGTAGCACTAAAATGTATAGGGATCTTCAAGAGTTTTTCTAGTGGAGTGGCATGAAGAGGGAGGTTGCCGAATTTGTGCAGCAGTGATTGATGTACCAGTAGCTGAAAGCTGAGCACCAGAGGCCGCCAGGACAGTTGCAGCCATTCCACATTCCTGAGTGGAAGTGAGACCATATATCCATGGATTTTGTCACAAGATTACCGTTGACGCCACGGGGACAAAATGCCATTTGGGTGATTGTTGACTGGCTGACAAAGACTGCCCACTTCCCACATATTAAAGTTAGCTACCCTATGAATAGACAGGCAAAGATATATATTCAGGAAATAGTTCGACCTCATGGGGTGCTCGTATCTATAGTTTATAACCGATACCCACATTTCTCTTCCTGATTTTGGAGGAGTTTGCAGGAAGCTATGGGGTCTCAGTTTACATTCTGCATGGCATTTCGTCCTCAGACTAATGGGCAGAAAGAGAGGGAAATTAAGATCCTTGAGGATATGCTACGTGCTATGTGCTGGACTTCAGAAGTAGTTGGACCCAGTATATGCTGTTGGTGGAATTCACGTATAATAACAGCTATCATGCCAGCATTAGGATGGCACCTTATGAGGCATTATATAGTAGGAGGTTCCGTTTACCACTATACTAGGATGAGATGGGTGAAAGGTGAGTTTTGGGACCAGAGTTAGTGCAGAAGGCGTACGATAAAGTCTGACTTATTAGAGATAGAATCAGTGCAACTCAGAGTCGACAAAAAAGCTTTGCAGATACTCACCGCCGAAAATTAGAATTTGATGTAGGAGATTATGTGTTTCTGACAATAGCACCGCTAAAAAGAGTCAAAAGATTTGGAAAGAAGGGTAAGTCGAGCCCTAGATTTATTGACCCATTCGAGATACTCAAGAGAGTGGGGTCAGTTGCCTATCGGGTAGCTTTACCACCAATTTTATTTAGAATACATGACGTATTTCATGTTTCCATATTAAGGAGATATGCCCCAGATCCCTCCTATGTGATTAGCTATGTAGGGATAGAACTCAGTAATACTTTGGCATTTGAGGAAACACCAGTGCAGATTCTGGATAGGAAGGAACAGGAATTGCATAGTAAAAAATTCCATTAGTAGTCCTATGGAAGAATCATACAGTGGAAGAAGCTTCATGGGAGCTTGAGGAGTAAATACAACAAAAATACCTACACCTATTTGGTGGGGATCAGCATTAATCAAAAGTACGTAATGTTTCTTTTGCAGGTTAATCAGTACATGTATTAGTTTCTATTTTGGTGGGTTATGGGAGAATTTTGTTCAGTTATTGTAATCTTCTAGAACCATATATGTAACCACGGTATTCCTCTAGCATAAGTGAGGGTAAGTAATAAAAAAAAGTAGCCAATTTTTTCTCAAGGGATGGTGTATAGCATAGATATCAAATTTCGAGAACGAAATTTTATAAAGAGGGGAGAATGTAGAGACCTGAAGAATTATAGCAATTAAATAATAAAAGAAAAGAGAGAAAAGGATTTTTCCAAGGGGGCTCAGTAGGGTTTCGTCGATGAACGCGGAACACTCATCGACGAATGGCCTTCTTGGGAACATCGACAAGGACATGTGTCTCGCCAACAAAGAGATACCGAGAGCAAATTTCAAGACTTTTAGACTCACCAACGAACCTGTGACCTTCATCAACGAACTCCCTTCTTGGACTCGTCGACGAGGCCACGTGGACAATACTCTATAAATATGCTCAAACCACATTTCCAACAAGCAAACTACATGCAAAACCCTCTCTCTCTCTCTCTCTCTCTCTCTCTCTCTCTCTCTCTCTCTCTCTCTCTCTCTCTCTCTCTCTCAATTCCATCTCTCTCACCTTCTTTCTTCAATTTCGGCTTCGATTCTCATCGGTTTGACAATCAGAAGCCGCCACGTTACTCCTAGGAAGATTCTCTACAATATTGCTGGATCAGAATTTTGATTTGGAGCATGAAATTAGGAATAGCTTCCCAAGAGGGGGGGTGAATTGGATTCTAAAAATTTCTTTTGATTCCTTTTAAAATACCTTAAACTTCTTTTATTTATTTTAACCAATTCTTGACTTGTTTTTCAATTCCTTAATCAATCAAGAACTTAGTTCTTTTATCCAATCAATTAAACATTATCTTCAAACCAAACAATCAATTTATTTGCCAAGTACAAGTTAAACAACAAACAACCAAACCAAGATATAAAGTATTCAGCAATTTGGTAATATAAGATCTTGAGATAGTTTGTTTGTTTATATAAGCACTGTGATTATGAATTATAATTTATGCTTACTGAAGTAAAGCCCTGTATAAATAAATCCAATCACTCTTTCCAAATATTTAGAATTCAAATAAACTCTTGGTAAATTTATCTTTGGGGTGTTAACCAAGTAACGTACTCCCGTATAGTTTTCACAAGATATGGTGTAACCAACGTACTCCCTTTCGGTTTTCGCAACCCAAATCAAAATTGGATTTTAAGTTTACTTGATTTCCAAATATGCGTAGTATGTATAATTTAGATATTTAAATCACCCACGCAGTTGTATATGAACTGAAAATAAAGAATAGGGAAAGAGAGAGTGAGACGGAGATTTTTACGAGGTTCGGCTTATACCCAACCTACGTCCTCGCCTTTGGAAAACCACCAAAGGATTCACTAAACTTGTTCCATTGACGGGTGGAACAAAACCAATTACAACATTCCTTGGTTAAGGCTAGAGCCTGCCTTCTCCAAACGATTTTCCCTCATTCGGTCACTCCTTACATAGGCTAGAGTCCGCCTCTCTAAGCAATATCCCCTTGCTTAGCAATAAACTACAAGAAACACAAGATAAAATCTGCGTACAAGTATACTCTTTCAAAGAGCAAGTTAATACAATTTCAGCACTATATACTTCAATGTAAAATATCAATAGGAAATAGAATGAAACTCAAGTGTAGAATTCACCAATATCCTTCTTGGAAGAGGATTAGTAGTAGGAATTCAAAGGAAGAAGGATCAGCACTTCAGAGTTCTTAGCAAAAGAATTTTTCAATGAGTGAGCAAGAGAATTTAGGAAGAACAAGAGTACTTTCAGCTTCTCAAAACAGATTTTTCAATTCTTAGGTTTTTTTTGTTTTGAAAAACCATGTATTTATAGGCTTTAAAACTTGCAAAGGTTTCCTTAAAGAGTTTACCTATTTATTAGAATATTTAAGGTTCAAACGGCTATAATTTAAAACATTAGAATTTTAAAAATCTGCCCATTGAACAGTGTTTAAATGTTTGACAACAGTGACCCCATTTCAGTGTTTTGGCCATAACTTTTTCTGTATAACTCTAAATTAGGTGTTCTTGATGTCAAAAGAAAGCTAATAGAAAATAATACAACTTTCATGTTTACCACTCTTTAAAATAATGAGTATAGAGAAAAATTCACCTCAATGCGGCTGTATAAAAATTGACAGTGTTTGGGAAAAACTCTTTTTGGTGCTCTTTATTCCAAAAATGATTCTAACCTTTTTAAAATAATTTTTGACCTTATAAAAATATTATTCAGGTATTTTAAAAAATATCTAGGTCTAAGAGTTAACCTAAGAGCTTCAAAATATTTCAAACGATATTTTAAACATTAAAGCACTTACATGAGACTTCTAAAATATTAACATTCTAAGTTCTTAACTCTTCATGCTTTGTCCTTGGATTGAATCCATCTTTTCTTCAAGCTTCCATATTCTTTCAGCTTTCTTACTTTGCCTTTATTTGGATCTTTTGACTTTAATATGCCTTGGCTTTCAACAACTTATTCATGTCCTCATGTTCTTCAACAAGTAATTCATGTCTTGGCTCATTTAAGCTTCATTTGATCCTTGTGAGCCCTTTGACCTTACTTCCATCATATTTGATCCTTTTGGGCACTTTGACCTTACTTTCACATATATGAACCCTGAAATATCATTACTCACACAAATACATTAAATTTCACTTGTTTGTTAGCATCAAAATAAGATAACAAGATTTTAAGCCTTGTAAGGCGAACAGAGCATTTGGGCACCATCCCAAAATCTGGATAAGTTGGCTATTTTAAGTTTTATAAGTTAATAGGTATTTCTGGACTGAGGGGAATGTGTAGAAAGGTACTATACTGGTGATTGTTGATTTTTTGGGAAATGTAAATTTCAGGGTGTTGAGCTGGGAACACACAGCAGTAGGTTTGGTTAGATTTGTGAGCTTCTCAGTAGCCAGGTAAGGGAATAAATTAATTCAGAATTTTTCATGAAATTATTGATTGATATAGAACATTTATTTTCAGAAATTACATATGTTACAGTATAATGCTTTAGAATACTGCTGTTGAACAAGAAATAGATTTAATACTTTCTTTTACCAGAAAATATGGTTTCAAATGTTTTGAATATTCCTCACATTTGTGTGGCACGAGTATAAATTTTCATAAAATTACATTACATCAGAATAATATAATTTTCCAAAATAAGCATGTTACCACAGTTTTCAGATAAACCATAATAACAGTACAGGAACTATGGTTTTTAAATATTATGTTAAACAGTACAGAAATTTCATGTTTAGTATGTTATGATATAATCAGCGCAGATGCTGTAATTTACAGTTGGCGCAAATGCTGAGAGATTCAGATGGCACAGATGCCATAATTGTACATGTTATATCAGAATTCAGGAAAATATTATCATGTCAGACATTATTCAAAAATACGAAACAAATATATAATAGAAATATGAAATGTACTATATGTTATCAGAACCTAGATGACTTAGTTTTTTTTTAGAGCATAGTACCGTAGCTATCAGTTCAAGTTCATGTTAGTGCTACCACACATCTCAGATAGAGTGTGGGAGATGGAAGTCAATGTGGCTTCAGTGTAGTGTGGGTGTTCCCCTGGCAGTCCGGACTAGATGGGACAAGCCTATCGTACTTACAGACTCATGTTTGACTTAGTATGGTCGGCTAATCATTGCTAACTCCCACCTACGGGCCGCACAACCCAGTCATGTGGGGGTGATACATGACATCAGCTAGCTATTCATCCTAGGTAATATATCAGTATTGTACAGCTATAAAAGATGATTTACATGTTATAGAAATCTAGTATGATGTATTATGTTATGACGAATCATGTTTTATTCATAAATTATACACTCAGTTTTACCTAATATATTATGTACATTTCATGTTTATAACACGATAAAACTCTTGTTGCCACACACTGATATTAGTTTATCTTCCTTACTCAAGGATGTCTCATTCCAACATTACAAACATTTTAGGAAATCTAGATAGAAGGGCAGATAGAGCTCCACAGTAGTAGAGGTTGACTGAACTACCCTATCATAAGGGTAAGTTGTTAAGCTGGGGTCGGATTGGTTTTTGAGTTATGACCATAGGATACATTTTGGTTCTTTTTTGGATGTTTGTATATATATGGAAGATTCAGTAAAACTCTAATATTGTACCTGGTGTTGTATGACATGTATGTAATGTATGTTTTCTACTGCTTAGGTATCAAATATGTATGACAGGTATATTCCCGGTACCCATGGGTCCAGGTTGATCATGACTATATTAGTTTAGCAGGATATCAAAGTTATTATGAATTTTGTTGTGTGGAAAAAAAATATATAAAAAAATTAATATAAAATATTAATATAAATTTATATAGCAAAAATAGGCAGGTCGTTACATTATCATTGCAAGACTTATTAGGGCTTGTATTTTTGTGTGCAAAAATATTTTTACAAGCTCAAATTTGAATATCTCCTTATGCTTGATATTGAGAAAACTATTTTTGAGATATTCTAAATTTCCATTGGATTAAATCTTTGAAAATCTAAATTGAGATTGAGATTTTATCATTACTTAGTTTCAAAGATTTGCTTGTAGAAACACTCTTGTGCTTGATTTGAGATAATCATTATTTTGAGTGTTGATTGCACAAAAACACCATTGAGCTTATTGTTCTTACATGATTTGCATGTTTTGATTATTACTGGTACAAATCTGCTTGATTGAGAAGCATTTTATTTGTACGCATCTTGTATTGAAATACTGTTGTATTCCAGGCGTGGCCTGGGAGGGAGGTAATCCATCCCGGAATTATTGGTTGTGAAGGTTAAGGTCAACCCTATGCTAATTCACCTAGTTGTATTTAGGTGACGCTCCACTCGTTAAGTGAGTCCATAGTGTAATCCTTGTACTGGTGAGCCAAGGCGAGGACGTAGGCAGTTTGCCGAACCTCAATAACATTTCTAGTATCATCTCTATTTACTATTTTATCGTGCATGCTTAATTAAATCCCTTGTGCAGTTTAATTTTCGCTGAATATATACACTGATTTATTTTATACGTACTAGATTGACCTTAGGCTTGTGTAATACTGTTGTTAGTGAATCGATCTAGGGTATTAATTTTTAAAATACCAATTCACCCCCCCCCCCTCCTTGGGATTACAGTAAAGCTAATATCGCACTAAAGGAAAAAAAACCATCTTTTCCTTATTCTTCTTTTCTCTTTTTGTTTTCATATTTATTTCTATTTTTTCATGTGAATTTTGTTGTTCTCTTTTGGATTTTCTTGGATTTTCCTAGAATTTTCATGTTGTCCAAACAAGATGGGAATTTGGTTCTAACTAGGGTTAAGGGTCAAGTCTAGTTAGGTTAGGGTTTGTTTGGGGTGGGTAGGTTACGAATTTGGGTAAAGTTTGGGGTCAGGCTTTGCTTAGGTGGGTCGCGAGAATGGGCTAAAGAGATGTTCGGTAGGTTATGTTGGTTAAGACAAATTAAACTAGGCCCAATTGCACTTAATCTGGGACTAGGTTGGGGGGACTGGTTTGGGTTGGTTAAGTTTGGCCTATTGGGTTTAGCCAAGCTAAGCTTGGGAAATGGATTTAATTAGGCTAGGCTTGGGTTGTTAGGCTTAGTCATTATTAATTGGGTCTTAGGTGTAACAACCCCAAAAATGCTATACATGGAAGTATAAAAAAAATAAAATAATAATAATAATAAATAAGAATTATTAATTAAATAATTTAATATATTAATATAATATTATATTATATTATATATGTTTATATATATATATATATATATATATATATCTATGTGTGTGTGTGTGTGTGTGTGTGTGTGTGTTAAACATTCCTGAAGCTTTCCTAAAGCTTTAGGAATCTTCAATCTCATTCCCCTCCCCAATCTCTCAGAACCGTCTCTCTCTCCTTCTGTTGACTTTGTTGTATTCCCAAGAGGGGGGTGAATTGTGCATTTAAAATTTATTCCTAGGTATGTCCAAATCAGCAGTAGTAATAGGTCAATCAACAGGGCTTACCTCAATCTATAACCACAACTTACCAAGATGGTGCACCTAACTTTCCTAACCGAGTCAAAGTCAATTCGGGACTATTCACTAGGGCGAGTCTCCCTTTTCAGGCCCACACCTGGAATTCAACAAACAATATAATTTTTTTTGCATACACAGAAATATGCTTCTCAACAAAGCAGACTATGTACCGATTTAGAACAGTATAATCAATGCACACCAATAGTCTAAGAACTATAAGCTCGATACTATATGTGTGCAATCAACACTCTAAGTAATGACTATATCCAAGCAAGCACAAGAGTGTATTTTCAAATAATCTTTGAAACGGTAAACCAAAGTATATCAATCACAAGTATGGTTTCAAAGATCTCCAACAAGTGTAATAAAAAATATCTCATAAAATAATTTTCTCAACAATCTAGCACAAGAGATATTTGTAGTGAAAGCTTGTAAAAATATTTTACTTCACAAATCAAAATACAAGCTTAGGAGTCTTGCAATACAAATGCTAAGACTCACAAGCTACCAAGTTTTCCCCACACAAGATTTATTAGATTAAATCAATGGGAAAACTTAATCATAACTCTCAATATGAAAGTCAAATAACAAATAAGGCAATGAGAGTTTTTGAGCAAGATTGAATGGAGTATAATCACTCTAGGTACTCTCACAAGACTTGGATTATCAAGAAGGTAGTAGTATGTGAGAGTATAGACTTAGTATAGGAAAAATTTGCCTTAAAAAATATAGAGGATTTTTGGCTAATCCAAATCCCTAATTCTTGCTTAAACATGCAAATGAACAAATGTATATATATATATATATATATATATATATATATATAGAGAGAGAGAGAAAGAAAGGATTATAATCGTTGGGGGACACTAGGGGAATTATCATATTGTTTAATTGAGTTTTAAGAAATTAACCCCGATTTACCTCTTTTAACCCCTAGTAAATATTAGCCAACCCAAGACTTTTAGTCGACCGAGCCCAAGGTTTGGTCGCCAGAACAGACACATGAGAAAAAGCAATTTTTCAATGTTCGGGTGCCCGAAAATACATTATATTGGCTGAACTAGGCTATTTTTCAAATGCACGAGGTTTGGTCCCCTATTTGTGTGTTCGGTAGCCCAAACTTGCCAATTCAGTCGCCCAAGTGTATTTTGAACGTAAGAGTTCGGGCGCCCAAGTTGTTGAACCAAGTCTTAGTATATGTTCGGTCGATCGAAGGCACTATGTCCAATTCAGTTTGGTCACCCGACCTCAAGTCAACTTATTGATTTAGTCTAACGTTCAGTCGACCGAGGCAAAAATGTACTACTAAGTTTAGTCACTCGAATCCATAGGATTTTGCACATTTAAGTTCAATTTAAAACATAAGATTCCCCAAATAATATATGTGATAGTCGGAACTTTCCTAGGTGCAAGTACTGGGACCTCGGGTTTCTAAGGTCGTTTTGCTTGCCGAAAAAATCTGGTGTCGGTCGACCTTTAAGGGTGATCCCTAAGGTCTTTCTAAGGTCTTGAGCTTATAGTCCTACATGCATGATATGCAAATTATTACAGACCTTTTTGAATTTAAATATTACATACCTAAATATGAAAATACAACAAGTAAATATACCGGAGTCTTCATTCTTCTTCAAGTTGCCGCATGCCATCAATATGATCTTGCTAGTATTATCCTGCACACAAAATTAAAAAACATTAAATACCTTGGATTTGTCATTATCGAAAATGAGATAGGACTTAAAAGGTCAACACCTTCAATTTCTCACTCTCTCTCTTCAAACTCTTACTTTCTCTCTCTAGATTTTATCTCCGCCTGTAAGCCAAATTGAAAAATGAACACCATATCTGGGTCCTAGCTCTGCTCCTGAACACTTTAACCAAAGTGAATTTGTCGTTGGGACGCCGTAGGCACCACTCCAGGGCTGAGGAAAGGGGAATAAATTATGTCAGTTGTTTTTAAAGATTAACCGATTAGATTAAAGATCATAAGTATGTGGAAATTATGTGGGTTTTAAGCTACGTATAAGTATATTATAAGGTATATGATTATATGAATGTTATCAAAGTATGATTTATCATTTAAACGTGTGGCATAAGAATATTTCAGTTTATTGTATAAATTAAACCTGTTAAGATCACGTAGATTGGTGGAAGGAAAGTGGAAAGATTGTCAGATATATGGTATCGTTGTATGGTGCAATTGTATATCTGAGGGATATGTTTGGTGATATCAAGGCAGAAGGGAACAAAGATACGTATTGCTCGGATCCTCGAGACTTATCCCAATGGCTTGCTAGCCTGTATATGCACTAGATGCAGTTACCAAAAGATAGAATTGCTTATACGTAAACATAATCTAGGGAATGAGAAGATAGAAATATTGGTTTATGGAACTGTTTAATTGTTTTTTATGTAAACATTAATGAAACAATATTAAATGTTATTTATATATATAATACACTAAAACTCATTGCTCACACATTGATAATAATTTATTCCTTCTTACTGAGAGGTGTCTCACTCCATCATGATCAATTATTTTTCATATGCCATGACGAGTATAACAGTAATCAGAGTGTGCAGTCGAAGCATTGGTGGGTAGAAGGTCCTTAGTTAGAATTGTTATTATTTTATTTATGTTTTTTATGAGTTAATAAATTTACTGTGACACTGGGATTTTTATTGTAATTAAGGATGATTTTTAGTATTTTGGTAATTATTATGGAGATCTTATGTAGCGACCTGCTTATTAAATTGATTTTTTTTATACACTAATATTTTACATGCTCTGATACCATACTGGAATAAATCCATCTATAAACCTAAGCAGCGAAAAGCATAAACTGAATACACATATCCATATCGTACAATATCAATACCAGAGTGCTACCATGTTTTTCCCGAAAATGTACATGTATTTATTTCTCCAAAATAACTTCAGCTAGCTAAGGTTTACAAAAATGTTCCCAAAATGATACTCACTCTCTGACAGGGCACTACAGACTCCCCTCTATTTGCAAGCCTAGTCTGCTCGCCTACCTGGATCACCTGAAAAATATTTCAACACTGGGATGAGCCAATGCTCAGTAAGAAGAAATATGCTATTACTAGTGTGTGGCAAATGAGCTACTATATATCTATATATATATATCATGAAATCTGTTTCATATAAACATGAATAACTGAGTACAACAGTACAGCACAAATAATAAAGTACACCACCCCTTTTCCCTATTGCTTGACATATCAATATTATGGTTATAATTCAAAATACTTCTAATGTATATAAGTAGGATCCCCGTTTCTATAAATCAATACATAAGTAATAGTAACTGAAACTGTTCCCTGTGACTATCTGTGTCATGACATGCCCCTCATGACGAGGTTGTGTGGCTCGTAGGCTGGATTTACCCTGACTGGCCATCCAGGAATAAATCACTGAACTTCGTCTGTCGACCTGCCCACCTCAACCCATATCTGGATGGGGAGCCTAACCTCTTCAAGGGCCTAGGTGGTCGACCATACCACGTATTATTTGAATAGGTGGTTGCACTCATAAAGTAACATTGTATCTGTAGCAACGGTACCGTGCTCTGTAGCTGCAAGTCCAACAGGGTCTGATATCATATAATACTTTTCTATACATATCTATCTGATTTACCATGATTCTGAAGTAATCATATTAACCATGATGCTGCATAACGTACTGAAATCTGAATAATCATAACATGGAATTGCATATTCGTAATACTGGAATTCGTACAATTATGGTACTGAAATCTGTAAAATCATGGTACTGAAGTTCACATAATCATAGTACTTAAATCTGTAAAATCATGGTACTGAAATTCATAAAAATCATGAAACTACAATTCATAAAACATATCCCCGTACTACATACATATTCACAAGCCACACCATACTTCAATACATAATTTTTGTAAATAAATACATTGTATAATATTTAGAAACTTCCTAACATAGCATATTTCCCTTACCTTAACTTTGAAAAGCCCCTACTGTACTCTAACCCGATACCCGCAGGGCCTCCTTTACAATACCCTAAAAACAATATTTGCCAGAACTAAACATCAGTATTTTCCTGCCTACATCATTTCCTATAACTATCAGGAAGTCAAAAATTGGATAAAAGTCCTTACCCTGAATTTGGGATGAAACCCAACTTCGTTTTCCTGGCGATCCACTCCAGCAGTCTTGCAGAGAGCTCCGCCAAGAGCGTCGTGGTAGCTTCGAATCGTCGATCCGACGACTGGTGGGTCCGAAAACAAAGAGAGAAGGGAGAAAGAGTCATAGGAGAGAGAGAGGAGAGAGAGAGAGCGGCGAGAGAAATGTGAAATATCCTGGGTTTCTACTATTTATAGGGCCAGGTTCGTCAACGAGACACGTCACCTCATCAACGAGCCCTTCACAAAATTCGTCGACGAGACCCTGTGTTTGTTGATGAAATTCAAAGCAGCCCGAACCATCTCTCGGTATTTTCTCGTTGACGAAGCCCTGTGTTCGTTGACGAAATTCTGAAGACCTTCGTCGACGAGACCTTGTGTTCGTCGACGAAGCTGGGCAATTTCCTAAATTTATGATTATTTAATATTATCTTTAAAATGCAATGTCGTCGACGAAGTTTACGGCCTCCTTCTGTTTCTGTATCTATTTCCTCTCCCTCTTATTATTAAAATGCTATTATTCTTCAGGTCACTACATCTTATGCTGTGTATTTATTGGTATCAGAAATTTATTTAATATAACCCTCCGGACCCCTTTCCGGGTTTGGGGTGTCACAATTGGTATGAGCTTAGGATACAGATTCTGTAGACTCTAGGGATGATTATTACCAGAGTATAGGTATGAAGTAGGATGAGGATAGGAATCGGTAAATTAGGATATTTTCTAGTGTTAGGCGTTAACAAAATTTTTTATTTAGGATTATATTTAACAAATTTCGAGGACAGAATTCCTATAAGGAGGGGAGAATGTAACGACCCCAAAAATACTATGCATGGAAGTGTAAAAAATAAATAATAAATAATAATAATAAATTAATTAATTAATAATTATTATTAATTAAATGATATAATATATTAATATAATATAATATAATATAATATATATATGTTAAACATTCCTAAAGTTTTCCTAAAGCTTTAGGAATCTTCAATTTCATTCCCCCAAATCTCTCAGAACCGTCTCTCTCCTATAATTTCTCACTCTCTCTCCTCAAACTCTTACTTTCTCTCTCTAGATTTTCTTTCCGTCTGTAAGTCAAATCAAAAAACAAACACCATATCTGGTCCTAGCTCCACTCCTGAACATTTTAACCAAAGTGAATTTGCCATTGGGACGTCGTAGGCACCACTCTAGGGTTGAGGTAAGGGGAATAAATTATGTTAGTTACTTTTAAAGATTAACCTATTAAATTAAAGATTATAAGTATGTGAAAATTATGTGGGTTTTAATCTAAGTATATTATGAGGTATATGATTATATGAATGTTATCAAAGTATGATTTATCATTTAAATGTGTGGCATGAGAATATTTCAATTTATTGTATAAATTAAACCTGTTGAGATCACGTGGATTGTTGAAAGTAAAGTGGAAAGATTGTCAGATATATGGTATCGTTGTATAGTGCAATTATATATCTGAGGGATATGTTTGGTGATATCAAGGCAGAAGAGAACGGAGATACGTAACGCTCCGATCCTCAAGACTTAGCCCAAGGGCTTGCTGGTAGGGAACGACGATACATAACACCTCACAACAAGTGTTTGGGTATGCACCAGATGTGGTCACCGAAAGATAGAATTGCTTATACGTAAACATGATCCAAGTAATGAGAAGATAGAAACATTAATGTTACAGTATTAAATATTATTGATATATATGACACACTAAAACTCATTGCTCACACACTGATAATAATTTATTCCTTCTTACTGAGAGGTGTCTCACCCCATCATGATCAATTATTTTTCATATGCCATGAGGAGTATAACAGTAATCAGAGTGCACAGTGGAAGTGTTGGTAGGGTAGAAGGTCCTTGGTTAGAATTGTTATTATTTTATTTATGCTTTTTATAAGTTATGAATTGGTTTGGTTTATGTTGGCCTAACAAGGCTTACGACTCTTAATTTTGATGATAACAAAGTAAGATAATTTAATATGCTTCAAAGTTATGATGTTTTAGGAAAACTAGATCTTGGAACTCACCATAATTCATATGATCACAAGGAACATTTGAAAGCTCACTTCAATTCAAGTGATTGAGAATAGAAGCTCGAAGAACAATAAAGCATAGGACCAAGAGAACTCAAACCAATAATTTCAAGACTTCAAGGAGTTCAAGAAATGAAGAGTTGAATGAGTCTATAAGACATATTTTGTAAGTACTTCAAGTATACTCAAATATGAAATTCATTGAAGCTCATTAGGTGTAAGAGACCTAGAGACCTAAAACTTAATCTTGGAACATATTTTTTAAGTAAACAAATTAAAATTCCAAGAATTGAGAAGCAAAAAGAGTTCTTACAAAAATATCTTAAAAACAGTATTCTTGTACTTGACAGCAGCTTGACTGAAATCCTCAGTAGGCTAACAATTTAAAGGTTTTTAAAATGCACATACAGAAGGTCGTCAAGCTACTGCCTAGACCCTGACAGGCGCCTGATGAGGCAAACTGAGAAGTCTGACTGGGTTCTGCCAAGTGACTGTCATCCTACTAACTTTGAAATTAAACTGTGTATTTAGTGACAGGCACCTGACCAAAAGGTGACTAGCTATTGCCACGCGGGAAATTTTAAATTTCTATAATAGAAATATTTTTTAAATCAAATTGCTTGGGGCTCAAACTTAATTAAAACTTGGGCACTACTCCAAGTAAACCTAGGGATCAAGTAAATTCATTTTATCAAGTCTATAAATAACCTCAAGATCAATGTTTTTAAACACCCAAGCATACAATTCAACTCTTAATCTCTCTCAATTGCTCTCATCATTCAAAGGCTCTCTTGCTACCATATTGTGCACGAATTCTACTAAGTGTTGCTAACTTTCAATCACTGATCTTGTACTTCAAATCTGAATCTTTCAATCATTGAAAGAATTAATTGGTGATAAACTTCCTTGAGCTTCAATTTCAATTTCATATTGATTTACTTTGAAGTATATAGTTTGAAATTATACTAATCAACTCTATTGGAGAGTATCATGTGTACAAAAATCTCTTGATTATTTTCTTGTAGATTATTGATGATTCCAAGGTGTTTGGATCGTTGGACCGAGCGAGGGGAATCGCTTGGAGAGGGTGCTATGCCCTTAAGGAGGGAAATTAGTAAACGGTTTGCTCTATTAGGAAAGAGCGTTACTAGTGGTATCCTTTGGTGGTATTGGCCAAAGGCAAGGACATAGTATAACAACTCAAAGAATAATGGTATTTAAATAATAAAGAGGGAGAGAAATGGAATCAGTAACAAAAGGAGGCAAGCAACTTCACGACGCTGCACTTTGGAGGAAATAAGGTAAAAGAAATATGCTATCCTAGGCGATTCTAGTATGTTTCAGTATAAATTATACGTTTTTACCAGATTATATTTCACAACAGAAATTTACACAATTTATTAAGTATGTTAAATATGTTTTAAAATTACTATGTGGCTTGAGAATATAGATGTAGTACAGAAACATGTTTTACAGTATTTTTCAGAGCTGTGTTTTACAGATTATACAAACAGTGAATATATTTTATAGTAATTACAGAATACCATGATTATACAGTTGATACAAATACAGTTTACAGTACCATGACATACAGTTTTACAATTTATTTCAAAAAATATAGTTGAGACAGATACAGTTTATCACAGCGTTATGATTAATACAGTTATTACAGAATCATGGTAAAACAGATAGTTATATATAGAAATGTATTATATAGTATCAGACCCTATTGGATCATTACAGTTTACATAGCACAGTGTCATAGTTATATACAGTATAGAGTGCAACCACCTATTCAAATAATACGTGGTATAACAGTTGATCATATAGAGCCCACGAGTGGATAGCCTCCCCATCAGATATGGGTTGAGGAGGACTGATCGGACTGATGGAGTACAGTGGTTTATCTTGGTTGGCCAGTTAGGGTAGATCCCACCTACGGGCCGCATAACCCTGTCATGAGGGGTTAAATCATGACACACAGTTATCCACAAGAAAGTTTTTAATTATTACTATGTTTATACAGATTTACATAGACATAATATATATATATATATATATATATATATATTAGAAGTATTTTGAGTAGAAAGCTAAAGTGCAAATATGTTAAGCAATAGGGAAAAGGTGATGGTTTATATTACTGGCACTATATTTACAGATTCAATGATACATGATTATATAGTAATAAATTTTCACAGTATTGTAACTCAATTGCCACAAACTAGCAATAGCATATTTGGTCTTACTGAGCGTTGGCTCGTCCCATTACTTTAACATTTTTCAAGTGATCCAGGTAGGCAAGCAGATCAGGCTCACAGATAGAGGGGCCTCAGTGTTATCGTGATAGTAAAGTGAGTATTTTTGGGAGTATTTTTGTATAACCCTAGCCAGTTGAGGGTATTTTGGAAAACAGTCATATATGTATATTTTGGAAAACATTTTAGCACTCTGGTATTATATATAATTATATATGGTTATGTTTACTTGAGTTCTACTTCTCTCTACTTAGGTTGATGATTGGGTTTAATCCAAGGTGGTATCAGAGCATTATAAATGTTATAGTATATAAAAAAAAATCAGAACTGGAAAATAAATAACAGGTCTTTACAATTTGGTATCAAAGCCTAGGTTGCTAGGTTCTGTAGACTTTTGAGTGTAGCAGAAGCAATACCAGAGTATAGGGAATGATTTGAGGTTTATTCTGTGGTCTGGGTACAAGATTACCGTGGTGGTTTCTGTGTTTTTCCTAGGGTGACAATTTTAGGAAAACCATCGTAAACTATTGTCGGGTCGTGTGTCTAGGTGACAAAATTGGATATTGAGTTAAGGTCAGGGAAGGCAGTTAATTTTGAATTGGTATAGGATAAATCTATGTAGGAGATAAGGTGCTTAAGTGTGTTTCTTGTTTTCTGTATGGACCAGGAAGCAATGGTACGAATGCTAGGGAGGATAGGCCAGGACCTTCTAGCATAGGTGGATAAGATACAGATGTTGTACTGCATAGTGTCATTCAGTAGGTGATGGCTGAGATGGCTAGGAGCTTCGAGGAGTGTGGTTGTTCGATCGAGCAGTTTATGCGGATGAAGCCCCCATCTTTTTCTAGAGGAGATGACCCGATTGTAGCTGAGAATTGGGTTCATGACATTGAAGATACGTTGGCAGTGCTTCCTTATTCAAATGAGCAGAAGGTAGTATTTGCAGCATATAAGCTGACAGGGGAGGCAAAGCACTAGTGGAGATCAGCGTGACTGATAGAGGAGCAGAGGTTGGTTCCAGTGCTAGTGACGTGGTACTAATTCAAGGAGCTGTTCCCGAGTGGTATTTCTCTTCTATCATTCAAAGCGCGAAGACAGTAGAGTTTATGCACCTGGTACAAGGGCAGATGTTGGTATCCCAGTACACAGCTCGATTTATCGAGTTGTCACGTTTTACTCCACATCTAGCACCTGATGAAGAGAAAAAGGGAAGAAATTTTGAAGAATGACTAAGGAAGAACTTATTTGAGCAGGTGATTGGCTTCAGAGCTTAGACATTCATGGAGGTTATAGACAGAGCTACGATCATTGAGAGTGGTATACGGAAGGGTATAGCAGCTCAGAGTCAGAGGAAGAGGCCTGCACCTCAAGGCTTTTAGGCTGGCTCTGGTAGGGGTCAATGGAAAGGAGGTCACGATAGGGGAGATCAGAGGCAGATGGCGGGACCTCGGGGAAATCAGAGTGCACTGATCATCCTGGTATGTCAGACGTGCGAGAGACGTCATTTGGGGGAATGTCGGGTAGGGAGAGATGTATGGTATCGATGTGGGAGACCCGACCACATGGCACGTGCATGCCCAGGACTGCCAGACTAGGTCCCAACTCCTAGGCCTTATCTGGGAGGAAATCAGGTGCCACGTGGAGGACAGCAAAGGAATGTGGCCCCGGTGAGGGTATACGCGCTAACGCCGGGTGATGTTGAGGCTACTACGAATGTAGTGACAGGTACTTTTACTATTTTATCACATTTCGTTATTGTTTTATTTGATTCAGATTCTACTCATTCCTTTGTCTTTGCATCTTACGTTAAATTATCTAGAAGTGAGACTCAGTTATTAGATAGAGAACTATCAATGGCTACACCGTCAGGGTCAGTGTTGAGGTGTAAAAGGGTACTCAGAGTCTATCCAATAGAAATTCAGGAAAAAGTGCTACCAGCAGACCTAATTGTGTTTGAGATGTGTGGGTTTGATGTAATACTGGGTATGAATTGGTTGGCTGTTAATCACACCAGTATTGATTGCCATCAAAAAGAAGTAATTTTCAGACCCCCCCCCCCGGTGAACAAGGATTCCGATTTGTTGGCTCTCGTGTGCGTGCTCCCTTGCAGATGGTATCAGCTATACAGGTGATCAGACTACTCCAAAAAGGAAGTCAAGGGTTTATGGCTTTTGTAAAATAAATGATAGGGAATGAATCGAAGCTTGATAGTACCCCAAGTTGTACAAGAATTTCCAAATGTTTTTCTAGAGGAGCTACCAGGGTTGCCTCCCGAACGCGAGGTGGATTTTCCCATAGATTTACCTCCAGGGATGGCACCGATTTCTAAGGTTCCTTATCGTACGGATCCAGGTGAGTTAGGAGAATTGAAGAATCAGTTGCAAAATTTGCTTAATAGGGGATTTATACGATCCAGTGTGTCGCGATGGGGAGCCCCAGTGTTGTTTGTAAAGAAGAAAGACGGATCTATGAGGATGTGTATTGATTATAGAGAAATCAACAAGATTACTATTAAGAATAAATATCCTCTACCCCATATTGACGATTTGTTTGATTAGCTCCAGGGTACACGAGTGTATTCCAAGATTGACCTAAGATCAGGTTATCATCAGGTGAGAGTAAAGGCAGAGGACGTTGCAAAGATAGCCTTCAGGACTAGGTATGGGCACTATGAATTTCTCATAATGCCTTTTGGTCTGATGAATGCTCCAGCTGTGTTCATGGGTTTGATTAATAGAGTTTTTCACAAGTATCTAGATCAATTTGTAAAAGTTTTTATTGATGATATACTGGTGTACTCGAGGAGTTTTAAGGATCATGAAGTGCATTTGAGGCAGGTACTGCTGACACTCAGAGAAGAGAAACTCTATTCCAAGTTTAGCAAGTGCGAGTTCTGACTAGAGAAGGTTGCATTTTTAGGTCACGTGATCTCAGGAGACGGTATTCCAGTGGATCCCAGCAAGATCGATACAGTAGTGCATTGGGTCAAGCCGAAGAACGTGCAATAAGTTAGAAGTTTCTTAGGACTGGCTGGTTATTACCGTCGGTTTGTTGAAGGGTTTTCGACTTTGTCAGGACCTCTCACGTGTTTGACCAAGAAGAATGCTAGGTTTATGTGGGATGAAGAATGCGAGCAGAGTTTCAAAGAATTAAAGCAGCGGCTCGTCACTGCACCAGTGCTGACGATTCCATCAAGAGGTGATGGGTATGTGATTTACAGTGACGCGTCTTTGAAAGGGCTCGATTGTGTACTGATGCAGCATGGTAGGCTGGTGGCGTATGCATCCAGACAGTTAAAAGAATATGAAAAGAACTACCCTACTCATAATTTGGAATTAGCTGTGGTTGTACATGCACTTAAGATCTGGAGACATTACTTATATGGTGAGAAATGTGAAATATTTTCTGATCATAAAAGTCTAAGGTATTTCTTTACACAGAAAGAGTTGAATATGTGGCAAAGGAGATGGTTGGAACTCATCACGGACTATGATTGCACTATTAGTTACCACTCAGATAAAGTAAATGTTGTAGCTGATGCACTGATCCGTAAATCAGAAGATTCAGCAGGGCTAGCACCAGTAGTTCAGCACCCGATTTAGATGAACATGGAAAGGCTTGGCGTGGAATTAGTAGCAGATGATCCTCAGGCGTTTATTTCTAGTCTGATTGTACAACCTGCAATTTATAAAAGGATTAAAGCCACCCAAGGGAATGATCCAGAATTGGTAGAAGTGATGGCCAGAATACAGGATGGCCAGGGAGAAGAATTCAGCATTTCTGACGACGGGGCTTTGAGATTTTGCACCATATTGTGTGTGCCTGCAGATGACAGCATCAAGAGGACAATTTTGGAGGAGGCAAATAGATCTCTATACACTATTCATCTTGGCAGTACAACAATGTATAGGGATCTACAAGAGTATTTCTGGTGGAGCGGCATAAAGAGGGAGATTGCAGAATTTGTACAGCATTGCTTGATGTGCCAGTAGGTTATGGCTGAGCACCAAAGGCTGGCAAGACAGTTGCAGCCACTTTTCATTCCTGAATGGAAGAGGGACCACGTATCCATGGATTTTGTTACTGGGCTACCACCGGTGCTGCATGGTCAGAATGTCATCTGGGTGATTGTTGATAGGTTGACAAAGACAATGTACTTTCTGCCCATTAAGGTTAGCTACCCTATGAACAAGTTAGCAGATATTTACATACAAGAGATTGTTCAACCCCATGGAGTGCCGGTATCCATAGTCTCGAACCGTGATCAACATTTTACATCGTGGTTCTGGAGGAGTTTGCAAGAGGCACTGGGGACTCAATTAGCATTCAGTACCATGTTCCATCCTCAGATAGAGTGAACTACTCAGGTACTTGAGGAAATGTTATGAGCGTGTGTATTGGATTTTGGTGGTAGTTAGACTTAGTATGTCATTGGTGGAATTTTATTACAATAACAGCTACCAGTCTAGCATTGGCATAGCTCCTTATGAGGCACTTTATGGTAGGAAGTGTTGTTCCCCTTTATACTGGAGTGAGCTGGGTGAGAGGCGAGATTTGGGTCCAGAGATAGT
Organism: Malania oleifera; assembly: GCF_029873635.1. Taxonomy (NCBI): domain Eukaryota; kingdom Viridiplantae; phylum Streptophyta; class Magnoliopsida; order Santalales; family Ximeniaceae; genus Malania; species Malania oleifera. The sequence goes on from NC_080419.1 coordinate 14,967,229, forward strand.
TCAGCAGACGTACGATAAGGTCCAACTCATTCGAGATAGAATCAGTGTAGCACAGAGTCGATAGAAAAGCTATACAAATACTTGTCACCGGGAACTGGAATTTGAAATAGGTGATTATGTATTTCTGAAAATAGCACCATTGAAGGGAATTATGAGGTTTGGGAAGAAGGGTAAGTTGAGCCCTAGGTTCATTGGCCCATTTGAGATACTCGAGAAGATTGGGTCAGTTGCCTATCGATTGGCTTTACTGTCATCTCTATTTAGGATTCACGACGTGTTTTATGTATCTATGTTAAGAAAATACATCCCAGATCCTTCCCATATCATCAGCTATGTGGAATTGGAGCTCAGTGGTGATCTAGCATACGAGGAAGCTCCAATACATATCCTAGATAGAAAAGAACAAGAATTACATAATAAGAATATACCGCTGGTAAAAGTCCTGTGGAGGAATCATGCGATAGAAGAAGTTTCATGGGAGCTTAAAAGCGAGATTAGACAGAAATACCCCCACCTGTTTAGTGGGTTATAGTAGTAATGTATAATGAAAGTAATAGTAATTTTATTTTGTTTAATATAGTGGAATTCTAATGTAGTGTATAGGATAGGTAGTATTATGGTTTTGGGGGAATTTTCTTTTATACTTTTGTAATCTCCCAGAACTACCCATGTAACTACGATATTCCTCTGCCATAAGTGAGGGCAAGTAATAAAATAAGTAGACCATTTTGCCTTTAAGGGATGATGAGTTTTATGAATAGTAAATTTCGAGGACTAAATTTTATAAGGAGGGGAGAATGTAACGACTCGAAGAATAATGGTATTTAAATAATAAAGAGGGGGGGAAATGGAATCAGTAACAAAAGGAGGCAGGCGACTTTGTCGACGAATGCAACTTTGGAGGAAATAACCCAAGAAATTTTCCAAGCCTTGTCGACAAACACAAGGGTTTCGTAGACGAGGGTTCTTCAGGATCTCGTCGACGAGAAGATATCGAGAAGGATTTTTTGAAGTCTAAAATTCATCGATGATGGTGCAAGTTCGTCGATGAACTTTCTATAGGACTCGTCGACGAGGTGACGTGGCTCATCGACGAATCCCGCAGTATAAATCGTGCTTAAACTCAGTTTTTACCCAGAAATTTCAGTGAAGACACTCTCTCTCCTCTCTCTAAGGTTCATCTCCCATTTTTCTTCGATTTTGGCTCTGTTAGCCACCGGATCGACGATTTGAGGCCACCACGACACTCCTGGGAAGTTCTCTTCAAATCTGCTGGAGCGGATCATTGGTGGGACGAAGATGGAATTCATCCCAAATTTTGGGTAAGGTCTTTTATTTGAAATTTGCCTTTCGAGAAGTTGTAGGAAATGCAGTAGACGTAGAAATAATGATGTTTCATTTTGGGATATTTGATTTTCAGAGTGTTGAGTGGAGAACCCTACGAGTATAGGAACTGTCATAGTATGGGATTTTTTTCTAGCAGAAAATGGGTAAGGGAAATATGTTATGCTAGGCGATTCTAGTATGTTAAATTATACATTTTTACCAGATTATTGTTCACATAAAAAATTTACACAGTTTATCAAGTATGTTAAATATGTTTTAAAATTACTATGTGGCTTGAGAATATAGATATAGTACAGAAACATGTTTATAGTATTTTTCATAGCTATGTTTTACAGATTATACAGACAGCAAATATATTTTATAGTAATTACATAATACCATGATTATACAATTGATACAGATACAGTTTACAATACCATGATATACAGTTTTACAGTTTATTTCAGAAAATACAGTTGATACAGATACAGTTTATCACAGTGTCATGGTTAATACAGTTATTACAGAATCATGGTAAAATAGATAGTTATATACAGAAATGTATTATATAGTATCAGACCTTGTTGGACCATTATAGTTTACAGAGCACGGTACCGTAACTATATACAGTATAGAGTACAACCACCTATTCAGATAATACGTGGTATAACAGTCGATCGTATAGAGCCCACGAGTGGACAGGCTCCCCATCAGATATGGGTTGAGAAGGGATGATCAGACTGATGGAGTATAGTGGTTTATCCTGGTCGGCCAGCCAAGGTATATCCCACCTACGGGCCGCACAACCTTGTCATGAGAGGTTAAATCATGACACACAGTTATCCACAGGGAAGTTTTCAGTTATTACTATGTTTATATAGATTTACAGAGACAGAAAATATATATGTTAGAAGTATTTTGAGAAGAACACTAAAGTACAGATATCTTAAGCAACAGGAAAAAGGTGATGGTTTATATTACTGGTATTATATTTACAGATTCAATGATACATGATTATATAGTAATAGATTTTCACAGTATTGTAACTCAATTGCCACACACTAGCAATAGCATATTTTGTCTTACCGAGCATTGGCTCATCCTATTACTTTAACATTTTTCAGGTGATCCAGGTAGGCGAGCAGATCAGGCTCATAGATAGAGGGGCCTCGATGTTGCCCTGATAGTAGAGTGAGTATTTTTGTATAGCCTTAGCCAGTTGAGGGTATTTTGGAAAACAGACATATATGTATATTTTAGGAAACATTTTAGCACTCTGGTATTGTATATAATTATATATGGTTATGTTTACTTGAGTTCTGCTTCTCGCTGCTTAGGTTGATGATTGGGTTTAATCCAGTGTGATATTAGAGCATTATAAATGTTATAGTATATTAAAAAAATCCAGAACTGGAAAATAAATAGCAGGTCTTTACACGTAGGTTGGGGATAAGCCAAACCTCGTAAAATTGTGGTGTTCTTCTTGCCCTATTCTTTTAAATTTCAGTACTTGATATATTGTGTGTGTATGTGCTAAGTGCAGGTTGCAGGGCTCAAACGCTGAATTAAAAAGAAAACTCTTAATTTAACTAAAGTATGTTCCAATTAACTGTTTGCGGAAACCCACGAGGGAGTATGTTGATTAATTTGTGGAAATATTAATTAAGAGAATGTAATAAAATCAATTAAAAAACAGGGCTTGCAATTTACTTACAGGGCATCTTACAAAAACAAAAATTGAAATTCCACAAAGGTCTTCAAATTGTGATTGGTTTGGTATTTGTGGTTGGTTACTCTTAGATTGATTGGTTGTTTAAGTTTTCAATTAATTTGTGGATTGATTGAGTTTTAATTATGAATTGATTGGTTTACTTCAGTTTTTCTATGTGTACTAAACAAGCAAGTTAAAATTTGTAAAAGGAACTTAAAGATTTTAATAACCCAATTCAACCCCCTCCCCCCCTCTAGGGATCACTATTCTACTTTCAGTTTATTATGCGTATTTTGTAAAGAATTAAAGTGAGTAGGGATGGTTATCTCTATTTTTCCTTTATATACATATTTTGAGTTAGATAAATTGTGGAGATGATTAAACCTCTGTTTTCGATAAAACAGATATTGGGTATAAAACGACTAGTTTTCCAGTAGTTTATATAATCATGAGAAACACTCAAATCGTGTGGCATGAGGAAGAGTATTACTATTTAATTAAAATTATGAGTTTATAGTTTTATATAACAATACAGGAATTGTGTTGGTGTTATATTATTTTCTAGAATGATTAAAAGAATGCATGTATAGTAACTGTTTATAGTGGCTTGTAGACCATGGATAGTTTTATTAAATTGCAAAGTATGGTTTAAGAACTCCGATGGACCATGGAATGCTCGATACCACAGCTACAATAATGAAGACCTTAGAGCAACCACACGTCTCTGAGAGAGAGTGTTTGTATTGAATAGTCGATTGGGCCAGTGAAGTGTAGAGTTCTCACCTAGAGTTTAGACTAGCTATGGGATGGCCATTTGTACTAGCAGACATACAATATAGTTGACTTAACCTGGTGGCAAGCCAGTAAGGGCTCAGTTCAACCTACGGACCGCACAACCCGTCACGGGGGGAAGCATGTCATTTATCCATTCGGGGGGAGTTCTTATATTCATATTTGTAGATTTAACCATAGTATAATAAAGTAGAGTATATGAAAATAGAGTATAACAGAGTAGAGTATTCTAGAGGTTACAGTTCACAGAGTATAGTTACAAAGTATTTACAGTACACAATTTATAGTTGCAAAAGTATTAACAGCTTATAGTTTATAGTATTTATATAGGTGTGATTTATAGTTTTCATGTGAAATTTATTTATAGTAAAGTTTTAATTGTATTTTATACTGCGGCATTACATGTGATTAGGGCGAAGTAAACTCTCCGCCCAAGGGGTTGCTGAGTAAGGCGAGTGCCCTGATAGGTATCAGCTATAGCCACGCCCAAATTAAATAGGCAAGGTTATATAAGGTATCAGAGCAAAGGGGCATTACATGTTATAGGCTTGTAATCTCCCCAATTCTCAGGAACTTTCGCTTATAAATAATGATGTATGTGTGAGTATAATTTATAAATGTATTAAAAGTTGTTGTTATTGATTAACAAATGGTTATATTTTGTATACACTAAACTCATGATAGCCACACACTAATAATAATCTATTTCGTCTTACTGAGAAGTGTCTCATTCCAATATACAAATCATCTTTTTTAGGACCTTCTGGTGGTCGATCTTAGAAAGCTCTAGAGCAGGGTTGATAGTATAACATAGCGTGAGTGATTGTAGAAACTCAGATGTATTTTGGTTATGTTTTATAGCGTTGGTTGTGTAATACTATAGAGACCCAGAGAATTGTAGCAAATAAATAATAAAGGAAAAGGAGAGAAAAGGATTTTTCAAAAGGGGACTCAGCACAGTCTCGTCAACGAGCGCAGATTGCTAGTCAACGAGTAGCCTTCTTGCACTCATCGACGGGGACTCATGTCTCATCAATGAGAACTTACCGAGAGAGGTTTAGTGGAGTCTGAATTTCATCAACGAGGGTTACGAGTTTGTCAACGAACTCCCTTCATGGAGTTGTCGACGAGGTGACGTTTCTCGTTGACAAATTCGCATTCTATAAATGAGCTATGCTTGGGATCCAGTGAGAAAACTTCATGCAAAATGCCTTTCTCTCTCTAAAATCATCCCTCTCCCCTTCTCTTTAGAATTTCGACTTCGTTAAAGTCTGGATCAATGATCGGAAGGTACCACGCTACTCCTGGGAAGTTTATCTTCAAGTCTGCTAGAGTAGTTCGTTAGTTAGGCCAACTTGGGCACCATCCCAAAACTAGGGTAAGTAAGAGATTTAAGGGTATTATGAGTTGTTTGAAGTATTTGAAATGTAAGTAGTATTATACTGAAATTGTTGTGGGAAATGAGGATATTAATTCGGTTAAAATATGATTTTTAGGTTTTTGAGTTAGGAACGCCGAGGAGAGTCAAATTGGGTGTTGTTGTGAACATCTAAGTAAGTCAGGTAAAGGGAATAAATTATAGCAGTATTTTTATAGGGATTATGGTTTGAAAATTATGTGAAAATGGTATATGATAGTTTACCTGAAATTTATTTATAATATAAATATCAGACGAAATTTGGGTGGCATATATATTATATTGGAAAATGTTTCAACTAGGATAAATGAATTATCCTGTGGAATATGTGGTATTGAATTATGTTATGATAAGAGAATTGAATTGTGGAAAAATGATGAAAGTGAAATATGCAGGAAATGTATTTTTTGAGAAAATGAGAAAATGTGAAATATGTGAATATGTTTGAGAAAACACTAAATATTTGTGAAAAGAGATAATTATATGATGAATGTGGTGAAATGAATCATGAACTGAGAAAGTATTATTGAAATGATAAATATGTTGAGAATACTGGATTTGAAATGTGTATATTGCAATGTAAAATTCTATAATATGAATATGAGGAATGTGAACATGTGAAACATGATGACAAGAAATATGGAAATGGGAAATGTGAATATTGTATGTTAACTCTGCAATATGTATTCTAAATTGTGAGAGATGAAGTGTGGAATTCCGCACAGGGAATACAGACATGAAATGGATGAAATGCCGATACCACATAATGATTGTTGGTATATGGCACTAAAACCCTGATGGATGGATATGGAAACCCTAATGATGGGTTATGATATTGGAGCACAATATCTTTGTTAGTGGAGCAGTGCAACCACACAGAACTCTTGGAGCGTGTGGCGTGGAATTAGGCTGAGTCATATAGTAGGGTTGTTGTGTCCCGTGAGTCCGGATCAGGGCTTTGGTCGGCCAGTGGTACCACAGACATGAGGTATATGGTATTATTTGATCTAACCAGGTTGCCCAACCGCGGTTAGATCCAGCCTTCGAGCCGCACAACTCTGACCATGGGGGGAAGCATGGCATGGAGAAAAATCTTTAGAGCAGCTATGAGTTACAGACATAGGTGTATGGGTTACTGAGGATACTTATGCGCTAGATATGGAAATTGAAATGGAAAATTGAAATGAAATGGAAATGGAAATGAAATGAAAATAAGAAATGAAATTAAGTGAGTAAATAAATAATTAAAGAGAAGTAAGACACACCGCCTGGGGGCTTACTGAGTAAAGTGAGTGTTCTAATAAGTATCAGTTGTAGCTGAACTCGAGTTAATCGAGCTAGGCTGCAAACGATATCAAGGTAAAGGGAAGCTACTTGTATGGATGGGTAAGTTTCCCTATTCTTAGGAACTTTGCAGGTAATACTTGGGTTATACTAAATGATTTTGGAAATAGAGATAAAAGTTTCTTGAAAACTTATTTTACATATCTATATGATAGTAAATGTGGAATGGTATATTTTCTTAGAAAATACTAACACTGGTATGCTTATATGTTATGATATAATGAATTTCATATTGCCACACACTGTAAATAATTTATTCCATCTTACTGAGATGTGTCTCACCCAATCATTTAAATATTTCAAGAATCGAAATCGAGCTGGTAATAGAGCTCTCAGATAGAGTGGAGCTGATACCTCGACATATAGGGTGAGTGTGTAACTAGGGATGGATGATTTCCCTAGAGTTCTGTTATTTTGGGGATATATGTTGATGTATAAGCTTCTGGTTAGTAGACATTATGGTATGGGTATTCACTATGATGTATATATATATATATATTTTGTGACTTCCACTGATAGGAATATCGGTATGATCGTTTTATCCGGTACCCACCTCGGGTCGGGTCTTGTTTAAATGGTATCAGGGTGGTGGCATGGCCGATATGTTATTTATGATATTATGGAAAAAAAATGGCATGAAAAATCGGGGCGTCACAGTCTGATATCAAAGCTTAGGTTTGCTAAGTTCTGCACACTTTAGTAAACAGCGGAATACAATACCAAAGTATAGGAATGAATACTGACGAGATATAAGTCAGTCATTGTTGGAGGATGAGATTAGAATTTAGGGTTCTATTTTGCGATCTGGAAGCAGGGGTTTCGTGGTTGTTTCTATGTTTTTCCTAGGGTGACGATTCTAGAAAAACCATGAATACTATTGTTGGGTCTTATTTTGGGTGGTAGGACTGAATTCTAAATGGGAACTGAGGATAATAAGATAGATGATTTTAGAAGGATGTTTTATAAGTTATAATCTAATGAATATATTGATTGTGTGATAATGATGGAATTTTGAGATAGGTTGTTTCCTTTTCAGGATGAACCCTGGGAACAGTGATATGAATATTGGGGGTGATAAAGCAGGACCTTCCAGTATGGGGGCAGAGATTCCGACGCAGTATTGTGCAGTATCACTCAGCAGGTAATGGCTAAGATGGCTAGAGGTTCAGGGGAGTGGACCTGCACAATCGAGCAGTTCATGCGGATAAGACCCCTGCCATTTCTAGAGGTGCTAACCCACTAGTAGCTGAGAACTGGCTCCAGGACATAGAGGATATGCTACCAGTGTTGCTATCTACAGATAAGCAGAAAGTCTTATTTTCGGCGTTTAAACTTACAGGGGAGGCAAAGCGCTGGTGGAGATCAGCAAGGTTGTTGAAGGAACAGATAACGGACCCTGTGGCGGTGACGTGGAGCCACTTCAGGGATATGTTTTTTGAAATAATTTTTCCCACAACAGTTAGGAGTGTAAAGGTGGCGGAGTTTCTGCATCTAATGCAGGGACCGATGACAATACAGTAGTATGCGGTGAGGTTTGTCAAGCTGTCTCGGTTTGCTCCGTATCTGGTACCTGATGAGGAGAAGAAGGCGAGGAAATTTAAGAAGGGTCTGTCGCAGAATCTATTCAAGTAGGTTATAGGTTTTCAAGCTCAGAAATTTGCAGAGGTGGTAGATAAAGCTGCCGTTATTGAGGCTGACCTTCAGAGAGGCACCGCAGCGTAGAGTTAGGGGAAAAAGCCTGCGTCTTCAGATATTCAGGCACAGTCCAGTCGGGGACCATGGAGGAGGCAAGACAGCAGAGGTGAAAGGAGACAAATAGTGAGAGATCGAGCTGTATAGAGCGGTCAGGTGCCCCCCTCCTTGTCTTACATGTTATAGAAGGCACCCTGGTGAATGCCAGCTCAGGGAGACAATTTGCTATTGGTATTATCAGTCAAGACATATGGCGAGGGATTGTCGTGCACCACCGGCGACAGTGCCTGCTCCGAGATCATATAGAGGAGGACATCAAGCACCTTGAGGTGGTCAATAAAGTAATACCACCCTGGCACGAGTTTATGCGTTGACAAATATTGGGTAAAACAGATATTGGGTATAGAACAACTAGTTTTCCAGTAGTTTATATAATTATGAGAAACACTTAAAACGTGTGGCATGAGGAAGAGTATTATTGTTTAATTAAAATTATGAGTTTATAGTTTGATATAACAGTATACTGGAATTGTGTTGGTGTTATATTATTCTCTGGAATGATTGAAAAGAATGCATGTATAGTAACTGTTTATAGCGGCGTATAGACCACGGGTGGTTTTATTAAATTGCAAAGTATAGGAATTTCGTTGCGTGCATGATGATTGTGGTATCAGAGATAGGTGGAAGGAACACATAACACCCCAGGCCCCACTTGCGAGTTTAGGTTGTTACAATATTTATTAGTATCAGAGATTTATTTAATATAACCCCTCGCGTTGAATTAGGTGTAATCCCAAGAGGGGGGTGAATTGGGTATTTAAAAATTCTTTGGCACCTATTTACCTCTTGAACCCTTCTTATATATTTACCAATGAATTCTTGTTACTCTATTACTTATGTGTAAGACTATCCAACCTATATATGCAATATACACAAATTAAATGCAGTGCTGAAAATAAAGAGTAAAGGGTAGTAAACCAAACACGGCTTTTACGAGGTTCAAACGACTTGGCCTACGTCCTCGCCTTGAGCAACCACTCAAGGATTTCACTAAATCCCTGCTCCTTAAATTGGAACGGAGCTTCCCTTACAATCTGCTGCTTACAAGAGGCACAGCTCCCTCCTACTCCGCTGCTTACAAGAGATACAGCTCTCTCCTCACATACCGGTTCACACACTGAACCATGTATACAATAGAATCTGAAAAATAACACTCAAAAATGCTTCTAACAAAAGCGTGTGAGTACAAATCAAATCCCTAATACATTAACATATGATATAACTTGAAGCTCATGAATGTATGAAAATGATACAATTGTTTTAATGTGTGATATGTTTTAACACACAAATCCCTATTTAACCAAAACTCCAAGTAAAGATATATTTAAAATATTCTGGAGTATACTAGGGTTCTTGGTTCACTTTGCAAAAATGCACAAATATATTTAAGTGAAATTGTTAACAAAAACTTTGTCTTGAATATTAAATCAATCAAAATCACAAAGTTTTTCTTTCAAGTATTCAATCACAAACTGAGTATATTAGTTTTCAGAAATTATCCCTCAAAAGAATATATAGTTATAAGTACCAAGGATATTTAATCAAGCGTTAATACATCTAAAATATAGATCCTTTAGAAAACACACACTTAAAACAAACCTTTCAATCAATCACACAACTTAAATCAAGTAATGATCTAGTTTAGAATAACTATGTATATGTATAGGTACTTTCAAGATCAACCTTTTAATCAAAATAGGTTTTTCAATAATAAGCTCAATGAATGATATATATATATATATATATATATATATATATATATGTATATTTATATACTCTTGAATCAAAAATCAATCAACCAAGTTAAATAAGCTTTCTCAAGTAATGATCTTTTCAAGAATCAATTTTTATACGAACATGCACACTCAAGATCAAAACTTTTCTAATGATAGCCAAGAGCATGTAATGATATGAGATGAGAAATTCTTAAGAATAATAACTTGAAAGATCAAACCTCAATACTAGATTGAAGTACAGTTGAGTAAACAAGTTCCCTTTGAGAATCTGAGTTGATTTGCCCAAGCTTGAAGATTAGAGATTGAAGTGTAGGCAATCGTATAGCAATAGGAGCAAATTTTCAATATTCTTTCAACAAGGTGTGTTCTTCTCTTTCTTGTGTGTCTAACATATGTTCTAGGGTTTAGATATCCAGTATATATAATGTCTTACCCTTAGAATTGATCATAACCATTGGATCAAAGAAAAAGCTCGCGAATCTTTTTAATAAAAATCTGATTTTTAAACTTTCCCACGACTTCAGGCAACCGAAGTGGGGTTCAGGCTCCTGAAGTGGCAAGTTCAGGCGCCTGAGGTCCTCAGTTCAGGCGACCGAAGTGCCTCGGCCAGGTTCTATGTTTCCCATTAATTTTTTAGGCTACCGAACTTAATCTTCAGGCAACCAAAGAAATTCTTCAGGCGACTGAAGTTGAATTCCGGCTACTGAAGTGCCCTTTTTCTTAATTTTTCCTTTCTAACTTAAAAATCTGTTTTGCTTTCTTTCTTGGCTCTTTTATAAAAACTTTTTTCAAGATTTTAACAACATTTCTAAATCCATGAATGTCCCCTAAAGATATATATATATGAAATGCATGAATCCTAAAGTCTTTCTAAGTTATGTTGAGCCTCAAATTAAATCATATGACAATGTAGGTACATGAGTTCTAAATACTCATTCCCAATATGTTCTTGAACTTTGCCGCTTGCATCTTGATTCTCGTACTTTTTGAATTCCATGGATCTTACCAAGATTTGTTAGCTTTACTTGAAGACTTCCATGACTCGTTGTCTTTCCATGCATGCTAAATATAGTTCCTGTAGTTCCTATTCACAAACTCCATGCACAGATCAAATACCAAGTGATTCTTCATTATCAAAAACGGATTGGACTCGTAGAGTCAACACCCCGGACCCCTTTCGGGGTTTAGGGCATCACATTAGGTCTGTGACTTAGGTCTGGGTAAAGTTAGATCCAAATTGGGTTGTGAGTTTAAATGGGTCAACATTTGGGTTCTAAAGTAGTTTTGGGTTTATAGGCTGGGGCTAAGTTAGCTAACCCAGTCAACGATGACTTGGGTCCAAGTGATTGGGTCAGATTCGGGTCATTGGACCCGGGTAATTAGGTTCTTGGGTTTGGTTAACTTGGACCTCAGTCAAGTTGACCCAGGTCCTCACGTGAAGTCTAGGTTTTGGATCTAGGTCTTTTACCCAAGTCAGGGTATTTTGACCCACGTTTTTGGGTCTTCCTTTTTGGATAATAGTTAAAAACCCGAGTTTTTTCTTTTTTGGAATTTAGGGGAACTTGGCAAGGGTTTTTGGTAGGTTTTTAGGGATTTATTTGGGAATTTTATGGCTCAAATTTGGGCTCTAGTTTGGGGTTTCTACAAGAATTTTGATGAATTATTTAGGGTTTCTAATTTTGGGGGTTTGACTGGGATTTTTGGGAACTACCTTAGGGATATTTGGGATTTTTTAATTTTTAAATTTTAAGGCTTTATCATTTCCGTTTTAGGAATTTCCTAAACAAGTCAACCAAGAATTCAGAAATTTAACAATAAGGCTTAGGAAAAGGGGTACTAACCTTTTAGACCTTCAATGCTCCCCTTTGCACTGCTAATTCTGTCCAAATTTCTTGTTCAATTTCTTTACTTTTTAGTCCTTTCGGCCCTTCGATGCCAACCTTTCAGGCCTCTATTTTCTTTCTCTAGCCTTCAAATTTCAATCTTACGACCCCTTCTTCTCCATTCAATTCCAATCTCTCTTCTCTTTCAAATTCTTCCTCTTTAAATTTTAGTCTCTCAATGTTAGTCTCTTTTTTCTTTTTCTTTTTTTTTCGATATATGAACCTTTTCCTTCAATTTCAGCTCCTCCCACCTATGAATCTCTTATGTCCTTTAATAGGCAAGCTCACTTATGATGAATGGGTGAAGGTGATTGGCCATGAGAACCATCCACCTTGAAAAATGATTGCATAGGAAAAAGAAAAATCATGCATCCTTACCATTAGGAACGACCGTGAAAGATGTCGCTAGGGCTGGGCTCATTTCCACCCTTGACCCAAATTGGGCCAGATCTTTCAAAAAACGTGCCCATGATTGGCCTCTAATCATCTAAAGGCTGCCACTTTCAAAAACAATCCCAAGATGGTCCATACCAAATTTTAAATACTAAATTGGCCTAAAATGTGAAGACTAAAAATTGCACTTGTAACAATTTGTACAAAAATACCTAATTAATGAAAAATTCAATTATGCCCGGTGAAGTTTTAAGAGAATAAAAAATGAGAGAGCCGCTCCAGGTTGAGATATTAGATGACACTTAAATATGATGAATAAAAAGAACAAAAATTCCTTAAGTTTAGCCATAGAATGGCCGGACAAAATGAGATGTCTATAGTAATAATTATTGGATATTTTTGTACCAAATTAAAATTTATAGACTAACATGCACCTAACTTGTAACTAAGTAAAATTTTAAACACATATAAATTTAGATGATTGTTTGATACAAATAATTTTACATATAGCCACGGATTTTAATGGGTTGAACTTAAAATTACTATTTTTTTTTTCTTTTTTTTTTATGATTCAGTGCGTAGCATGTGATGTGGGCAAAACGGTTCATTGGATAAACAAGTTTGGGTTTGAGTTGACCCGTTTACAAATCGATATCTAGAATATAAATCTACCACTCAATTAGTTGCTAGTCATAAAAATGGGTACCTATTAAAAATATGTAATATTTTTATTTTAAATTTTTGTTTAGTATTTCAACAAACACAAGTTAAACATTTTTAAGAAGTACTTATTTATCATTTTTCTCTTTAAATTTCAAGAAATATGAGTTAATTTTTTTTTTAAAAGAACTTATCCAATTATGTATTATTTTTATCTTTGGTATTTCAAAAAATATGAATTTGCTTTTTGAAAAATATCATCTAGGGGCAAAAGGATAACTTGTTACGCACCCGATACAAACTTGTTTAAACTATTAAATAAAATTATTTGAATTTGAGTTGACCTAATAATAAATGGATCCACTATACCCTAACTTGATTCATAGAAAGTTTTTGCCGCATCTAGCAAATATAACACTTTAACATACTAATGATTTAGTAGCATGAAAACATGGCATGCACAATTTTATAGCAAAAATTGCTTCTCTCTCGTCATATAATATGTAATACTAATATGTAATACTAGCAAAGACTTCGTACTATGCGTGAAGTATGATTTTAAGAATATCTCTTAAATTAAATCATTAAATTACAAGATTATAAAAGAAAAAATATTAAATTAATTTCATGTATTCAATCATCAAAATTTTACCACAAAATTTGGATTACATTTTTCAGAGTCATCTTTAGTGGAAGCTCTAAGTGTTTGATTTCTTTAAAATTATTTTTAACAATTTTAAATTCCTCAATGATATATATAATTTAATAATCTAATTATCATTTTGAAGTCCTCTCATCAATAGAATTAATATTTTAGAACCATATAAAGTGGTAATTTCTCAACTGTTCTAATAAAATTTAAAATAATTTTATGAAAAGAAAAAAAAAAAATCATTATCATCTAAGTTAACGAAGAATTTAACAGATGAATGAAAACATGAAAGCATGCCTTCATATGTGAGTTAGCTAGTCTAAACAAATTTGCTACGCTTAAAATAGTGTGTTCCCAGATGAGGAGAAGAAAGATATTACATCAAACAGTAAATTTCATCGAATCAAATGGGATCGGCACTCTATTTGAATTAATCTCACTGAACGAAGAAACCTGATTGAAAAACCGCACTGATCTTTTCGGAAGACCTAATTTTTCTCTTCTCCCAAATGGGAACCTTTTCTGCCATAAGATAAAAATTTTTATTGTTTAATTTTCTGCCAAATGAACTTCAGTAAAATTTTTATTATCAGTTTTTTTTCAATTTCCATTTTGATGATATTGTTTCCAAACTAAACAAATAGATCCGAATATTGAATTCAGCATCTCAAAAAATATATCTAAAAAAGCAGATGCGAATGCACTTGAAAGATTATTAGAAATAAAACAAGTTTGTTAAAACATGAAGATTCAATGTTATTACAAATACCTTATCATAATATTCAAACCACAAAAGAAAACCCTAAAAATCACACACACAGATTTTATACCGTTGAATATGGTAAGAAATAAAATCAATCGACGTTGGACAGATAGATATCGTGATGAGAGGGAGACAAAGACTGATCTGGTGGAAATGAGTTGGAATCATCGAAATCGGAGTGGGGAGAGGATTGAGATTTCTCGAGAATGTGTTGGGCTTTCCGGAGGATGGGCTTGTAGGCGAGCTCCAGACTCAGCCATCCGAAGGCCAACGTCCCCACCACCACAACTCCCGATCTTATCGCATTCATCTTCGCTCTTTCCCTCATCTCTCCGCCGTGACTGTCCGCTCCTCGATCCCTCCTCCCACTGCCCCCGCCGCCGCCTCCGGCTTCCGCTCAGTTATGCCCAACCCGCTTTGAGTTACCGGCTGAAAGTCCTTCACATTGAGCGCACGACGTCGTTTTCAGTAGCTTGGGAAGCGCTTCAATTCCAGTTGAGTAAGTCAAAGTTTTTAGACTCTGTTTAATTAACCAAATGTTTTTATTATTTATTAATCAAATTTAAGATTAAACTCAAAATATCTTTATATATGTTGTACAAAAATGAATGCACAGCGGAATAACACAAACATATATCGCAGCACTCAACGGTAAAAATACTGAACAACACAACCACGCAAATTATATGAAAGCATTAATAAGAGACACAAAGGATTACGTGATTCGACAATGCCTACATTCACGGGAGTAATTGACTGTATTTTTTAATACTTGTGTCAAAGACACCAACAACCATTTACAAAAACATCACAAATGACATATAAATAGAGTTCCTGGAGGCTTTCCCTCCAAACCCCAACTAACTTAACATCCCTTATTCAAAATATGAAAATCTGCGCTAGGTTCCCGAACCAAACCGTCGATGCTTTGTCCCATACCATCGACAATTTTAGACAGAGAGTAAAAACTCTCAGACAATGCTCCAAACTCTTGACAGTTACAGGGTTACTGTCGACGATTTCCCCTATTGCATCTTGATTTCCATAATGTTTTCTCTTTTTGCATGTTTTCCACTTATGTAAGCCACATATCACAACAATATACAAGATTTCCATTTTTGTTTAATTATATGACGCTATAAAAAAACTTAAAATATAAATAAAAACATGAGTCTGCTTTTGAGAAATCAATATTTAAAGTAAATTTAAAATGAGTTTTAAGTTGAGCTTATTAATGAGCCTCTTAATAAGACCGAAAATAAGTCAAAATTTGATCTTATGTATGTTGTGGAGTCTCAAAGAGCCAACCTCGAAAATGATGAGTAGGATGAATATCCGAATTGATTTGACTGAGTGGCAAACTTGATATATTATGTAGAATTGGTTTAAATTATGAGATTGAGAAATGAGTAATTTATAAATCAATGGAGTTGTGATATCTCATGGAAGAAAGGTTTAAAAGGATTAGATATTACTACCTATATCAACAAGGTGCACATTTCTTTTCGGGAGCCTTCCCATAAGAACTTCACGGTTAAGCGTGCTTGGTTTGGAGTAATATTGGGATGAGTGACCTTCCAGAAAGTTTTCTCAGGAAGCGTGTGTGTGAGGACAAAATACATTGAAAAGGACGCATGTTGGTCTGTGGGGCCAGTCATTAGTCCGATAAGGTCCGCCCCTCTATTGTCTGGTCCAAGTGGAGAAGGAGGAGAAACACACTGCTCTCTGGCAGACCCAGGATGGGGCATTACAAAATGGTATCAGAGCCATTACACAGCCGAAAGTGTGATGAAATTCACATCGCCTTAGTTTGGAAATGTAGGTTCACAACGAGGACGTTGCATTGTGTAAGTGGGGGAGAATGTGATACTCCGTGGAAGAAAGTTTTAAAAGGATTAGATGTTACTACCCATATCAATAAGATGCACATTTCTTTTCGAGAGTCTTCTCCTAAGAATTCCACGATTAAGCGTGCTTGACTTTGAGTAATTTTGGGATGAGTGACATTTTGGAAAGTTTTCTCAAGAAGTGTGTAAGTGAGAATAAAATACACGGAAAAGGACACGTATTGGTTTGTGGAGCCAATCATTAGTCCGATAAGGTCCGCCCCCCTATTATATGGTCTAGGTGGAGGAGGAAAGACACAGTGCTCCCTGGCAGACCCAAGTTGGGGCGTTACAGGAGTTGCCACTAACCTATCTTACCTAGGTGCAGTTAGAATATCTATTTAATATACCATTAGTTCATTAGTCACTAAACTACTCATAGGTCCAAGGAAACTAGTGGTCAATGGTTGGTGCTACTAGATTGGATTCAGGAGTACGATTATACAAAGGGAATATATTAGCACCCATTCACACTCATCCAATGGACAATACCTGATTAGCCTTATATTACCTTCAAAATCCACCGATCATTACTCAAATTTTTCTATTTTATTCAATTATCTTATCATTAAATATTGAATAGCCTTGCAAAAGACATAGATAATCCTCACATCAAGATCCTTCAAAGCACGCTAAGGACACAACTCCCGATGATCCGTTCTAGGATTATTTATTTAGTATGTTTTCCATCATTTGTAAAGTGTACATTACCTAACATTTAACTTATTGAGAGAACTTGCATAACACAAAAATCCCTCACCTACACTCCTTAAAGGCATCTAAAGACATAACCCTCGAAACCAAAGGAAGTTTTCTTGTGGATTTGATTTATTCAACAACATACAAACATAGGCAAGAAAAATGACATATGAACAAGCAAATTATATATATATATATATATATATATATATATATATATATGTAATTGGTATAAACATTCATGCAAAATCTACATATAAGGTGTGCACCTTAACTCAGAGAGTCTAATCAAATTACTAACAAAAAATACTCAAAGTTATTTTTTTAGAATTTCTGCCCTTCAGAAGATAATTGAAGATCAAATAATCCTAATTTATAGAGCATATGGGTAGTTCACATACATATATGCATGCAGGCACACACGCATAAAATAAAGGAGAAAAATGCACATTCATGTGACAAGCAAAGCGTACAATAAGCAAGCCATACAAGAAAAACTAAAGGAAAACAACCAAAATTGAACAAAAAGGGTCCTAGATTCTTTCCATAAGTTTTCTTTATTTTAGAGAATTTTTTTACAATTTTTAAATATTTTTAAGGAATTTTATCAAGTTTTATCTATTGTTGTGATTTTTTTTTTTTTTGGGTTCTTTGAATTAAAAAAGACTTCGAGAATTTTTCCTAATTCTTTGTTGTTTTTACTCTAATTTTCTTAATTTTTTTATATTTTTAATGAATTTAAAATAAAATCTAAAACTATTGTTAGTTTAAAAAAAAAGGAAAATAGTTCAGATGGTTGAATTGGGTCAAATCAGTTCAATCAATTTGACCAAGTCAATAGGGGTGACCCCAAACTCAAACCAAGTTGACATGGTTCAAATGAAATAGAGGAGGTGGGAATTAGCTACCACGTGTCACATATATGGGGTGACTCATGACCCATTATGATTAGTTAGATTTTTTATTTTTTTTTTGGAAATATAGGGAAGTGACACATGGTAGGGTGATGCCAGTAGGTGACATCATGCTGACATCACCCATATGTCGCCTGTCACATGGCGCATTGCATTGACTCAAATTCGTTTACAAGAATCACTGGCGTGGCAGTGATCCAGCCATTCACAAAAAATATAGACTAGACGGTATGGATCGCGCCAAGTCACTAGGTGACATTACCTAGAATGTGTGGGCCAAAATGTGCCACGTGTCACTACTCGACGAGTGACATGTGGTCCTAATTTTTTTAAAAATATTTATGTTGGAATTTTTGTATTCCCAAGAGGGGGTGAATTGGAATTTTAAACTTCTTCCTAAGTTTAACTAAATATTAGCAGTATTTCATAACCTAGGGTCTTTCTAAATGGATTCAAATGCCTAAAGTATTCAAGGCATGTATGTGAGGACAATCAAGACAATAAATAATTAAACATACATGAACTGAAATCAAAGTGCAGAAAATAAAGGTAGACACATGATGTGTTATCGAGGTTCGGCCAATACTGCCTACGTCCCCGCCTCAGCTCGCAACCCTGAGGATTACCACTATTGCTCACTTAACATGTGGAGCGATACCGTTTACAACACCAAGTCAAATTACCAAGGCTGACCTCAACATTTACAACCAATCCTTACGGGCTGGATTAACACCCCCTCATGTCACGCCTGGAATATAACAAATAATAAAATACAAATTTTGTGTACAATATATGTGCTTCTCTAATAAGCAGATATATACCAGTATGCACTTTAATATGATAGGATCTATAAGCTCAGTGCAGATAATATGTCTACTCTCAAGATAATGCAAATATTGCAATCACAATGTGAGAGTGTATGTGAAGGGATCTTTGAATCAAAATGACAATATCAATCACAACATGCAATATCAAAGATCTTGAAACACACGATCAAAATCTCGAAAATGATTTTCAAAAGTCAAGCACACGAGATGTTTTGAAAACAAGCTTGTCAAAAATATTTTCTTCAAAACACAAGACAAGCTCTTGAGTCTTGCAACAAAAATGCAAAGACTCATTAGCCTACAAAAGTTTCCCACAAATGAATTTATAGATTAAATCTTCGGGGGAAAACTTTTTGCTTACTCTCAACAAAATCAACAATCAATTAAGTATATGAGAGTGTAAGCTTGTTGTAACAGTATAGGATATCTCAAGATACTCTCACCAAAGGTATTTTGCAAATGAGAAAATGTGGAGTATGTATAAGCCTGTATGTGAATGAATAGCTAAAGAAATTTCAAAGAGAATTTTTTTTAATCAAGGCTCTAATAATCATGTGTTAAGTTTTCCAAATGAAGGTATATATATATAGCCTTTAACAAAAATATAACAGTTTGGACACAAAGGGAATTATTAAAAATGTTTAATCAATTTTTAACCTC
Source organism: Malania oleifera (assembly GCF_029873635.1). Taxonomy (NCBI): domain Eukaryota; kingdom Viridiplantae; phylum Streptophyta; class Magnoliopsida; order Santalales; family Ximeniaceae; genus Malania; species Malania oleifera. The sequence continues at coordinate 14,986,644 of NC_080419.1, forward strand.
AATTACCCTTAATTATCCCGCGGTAAAAATGGGACAACTCGAGAGTTTCGGTCGCCCAACCCTTAGGGTCAGTCGCCCGAGCAGACACAATCAGAAAAGTTCACTTTCTAACTTCGAGCGCCCGAGTGAAGGTTCGAGTGGTCGGGCTAAGGCGATTTTTCAAACTCTCGAGGTTCAGTTGCCCGGTGGTCAGTTCGGTCTACTGAACTTCATACTTCATAAAAACAAAGGATGGACGATAGGTAGGATTAAATTCAAACAAGTAGGCTGGTTGGTGATGGTAGGTTGCCTACTCTCCACTGTAATTCAACAACAGTGGGTTGGGATTCGTGGAGCTGCCGCCGTAAAATTTTACTGCCACTGTCAAGTTTAGTTTTAATCTTCAACATTCCCCCTTAAACTTGACTCTCCTAACTTTATCATTCCAAACATTGTCTTCAGTCTTGCAAAAATATCATGCCTGAGTGGCTTCATTAAAATGTCAGCAATCTAATCATATGTTCTGCAAGATATCAACTCCACTTCTTTCTTCTTGACATGCTCCCTGATAAAATGATACCGAGTATCAATATGCTTGCTTCTTTTATGGAAAATTAGATTCTTCGCAAGTGCAATCGTTAAGCTATTGTCGATGTAGACTTCTATGGGGTCATCTGAGAGAAATCTCAGATACTTCAGTACATTCCTGAATCATATACCATGACAAATAGTTAAGCTGGCAGCAGCATACTCAGCTTCACATAATGACAACGTTACAATAGGTTGCTTCTTTGATGACCATGTAAACGTTGTATCTTCCATGAATACTGTGAATCCAGTCGTGCCTTTTCTTTCATCAAGATCTCTTCCCCGATCGCTATATGAATAGTCGATAAGTTTGCAATCACCTCTTGATGAATAGAACATATCATCAGTGATGGTACCCTTGACATAGCAAAGTATCCTTTTTGCTGCATTCAGGTGGGACAAGTCCAAGTCCATAGAGTATGTCTGGTCTAGTGCACGTCAAATACCTCAAACTTCCAACCAGACTGTTGAAATAAGTGGGGTCAACATCCAATCTCATTTCAACAGAAGTTGTCACAGGGTTGCATTTGTCCATTCCAAACTTCTTCAGTACTTCTTTTGCATAGTGGCTCTGGGAGATGAAGATTCCCTTCTCTCTTTGTACGACTTCTATACCAAGAAAATGAGCCATCTAGCCAATATATGTCATTTCAAATTCTTTGACCATGCTTCTTTTGAAAGCGGCAAACATCTCTAAATTGTTGCCGGTGAAAATTAGATCATCAACATATAGGTAGGTAATTAGCATGCTCCCGTATGTCTCCATCTTCATGTATAGCGCATGCTCGTAGGGACACTTCTCAAATCCATTCTTCTGAAAATAGTCATCAATCCTCATGTTCCACGCACGAGGTGCCTGCTTCAAACCAAAGAGTGTTTTCTTCAGCTTGTACACTCTATCTTCTTTTCCCTTCTTCACATAACCAAGTGGTTGATCGATATAAATCTCTTCTTCCAGAAAACCATTCAGAAATGTTGATTTCACGTCCAACTGGTAAATCTTCCATCCATTTTGTTCTGATAGTGAAATTAGTAATCTGATAGTTTCAAGCCTAGAAACTGGGGCAAAGATTTCTCCATAATCAATCCCTTTTTTCTGCTTCAAGCCCTTGGCGATAAGTCTTACTTTATATCTCTGAACTTCTTCTTGAGCGTTCTTCTTGGTCTTGTAGACCCATTTCACACTAATAGTTTTGCAACTCGTTGGGAGATTTGTCAACTCCCAAGTCTTGTTCTTCTCGATGGATTGAATCTCCTCATCCATCGCTTTTCTCCATTTGTATTCTTCGTTAGCATCCTTAAAGTTAATCAAGTCGCTAGTCAACAATAGACAATATAGTGTAACATACTCTTCTATTGGTTCTGTAGTTTCATACAGATTAGTTAGATTATGAGCTCCTCTAGGCCTCATGTATGATGTTTCATGCTCAATTGGTGATGAAGATTCATTCCTTTGTGGTGAACTGTGTGGAGGTGTCTACAGCTCGGGAACTTGTGACTCAATAGTCACTTCTCTTGTCTGTGTGGGTTCTTCTCCTTCAAGCGTCAATTCCGCATCTTTGGAAGATTCAGTCTGGTCCCACTTTCAGGATTCATTTTCTTCAAAAATGACATCCCGACTGTGAATGACTTTCTTGTTGATGGGATTGTAGAGTCGATATCCCATCGTGTTGTCATTGTATCCAACAAGGATATACTTATCTCCTTTATCTTCCGACTTTGTTCTTCTTGTTTCTGGGATCTTGGTGTAGGCTATGGAGCCAAACACTCTAGGATGACTCACACTAGGCTTGTGAATACTCTAGGCTTCATGTGGTGTCTTTGTATCATGACTCTTCGTAGGACACCAGTTAAGCAAATAGACTACACATGACACAGCTTCTGCCCAAAAACTCTTGAGCACATTCTTATCATTTAACATGCTCTTGGCCATGTTAAGGATCGTGCGATTCTTCCTCTTAGCTACACCGTTCAACTGGGGAGTGTAGGTCGGTGTGAACTATTTTTGAATCCCTTGTTGCCTAAAGAATTCTAGGAAAGTTTGGTCCTTGTCCTCTCCTCCTTAGTCTGATCAAAGTAACTTGATGCGATAGCCACTTTGTTTTTCCACAAGAGCTTTGAACTCTTTGAACATGTCGAACACCTCTGAATTTTTTTTTTCAGGAAGTAGACCAAGTCTTCTTGCTGTAATCATCAATGAAGGTGAGGAAGTATCGGTTCTGTCCATTTGAAAACGGCCTCAATGGACCACACACGTCTGTGTGAACTAGTTGGAGCAGCATGGTAGATCTCTAGTCAGCTTGCTTTCCAAAGTTATTTCTGTGTTGCTTGCTCAGAACACAGCTTTCACATATCACATTTGGGTGGTAGATGTTGGGTAAGCCTTTCTCCATCTTCTTGCTTCCCAACTATTTCAAACTTTCAATATTCAGATGTCCATAACTGAGATGCCATGGCTAGTATTTGATGATAGCGCTCGAACACCTTGGCGTATCATGTTGAATGGTGAGCGAAAACATTCGATTCTTTACCATTTATACTTGAGTAACGAGCTTACCTCGAGCGTCTGTTATCACCATCTTCTTATCTTTAAGGCTAATTCGGTAGCCTTTCTCCACAAGCTGTCCTAGACTAAGTATATTAGTCTTCATGGCTGGCACATAGTACACGTTGGAGATAAAAGCATGGTCTCCATCCTTCCTCTTGATTAGGAAAATTTCCCTTCCTCGAACTAGGACTTTAAAGAGATCACCAAATGATATCTCTCCCTGAACTTTCTCATCAAGTTCATTTAATAGGTTCTTTCTACCAGTCATATGATTGCTGGCTCCAAAGTCAAGGTACCAAACATTTTGGTCCTGGTGGGTTGAACTGTGTGCCATCAGCATCAACGATTCTCCTTCGACTTTCTCCTTTTTTGCAAAGTTAGCATTTTCATTTACTTCATGATTTTGGGGATTACCTCTGCACTCATTACTGTAGTGTCCGTACTTGTGGCAGTTGTAGAACTGAACGTTTCTCTTGTCTATGTTCGGACGGTTATTGTATCCCCCTCTTCATCCTTGTCCTCTGTCTCATGAGACATAGTTCTTTTGATTGCGTCATTCTCTAGTGGGACCTCTTTCGCCTCTGGATTCAAAATTTTCAAAATTTCTTTCACGAGATCCTCGGCCTCGTCCTCTTCCTCACTGTGACGTCCCCCCTTTATCATATCTATCTATAGTGAGGGACAATTTCATTTGGAGGGCTTGCTCTAGCGCTTTATCATCACTCCTTCTACTAACTTTCTGCTCATGGGCTTGGAGTGAGCCCACAAGTTCTTCTACGGACATGGTTTCCAGATCTTTTGTTTCTTCCATGGTCACAACTATATAATCAAATTTTGGATCCAAAGATCGCAAAATTTTCTCACAAATTCTCTCGTCATTAAGAGTCTCTCCATTTCTTTTCAATTGACTTGATACTACCATAACTCGTGTATAGTAATCAACAATAGATTCAGTATATTTCATTCTTAAAGATTCGAAATCACCTCGCAATGTTTGAAGACGAATCTTCTTTACTTTGTCTGCACCTTTGTGTGTTCAATGGAGAGAGTCTCAAACTTCTTTGGATGTTTTGGTGGAGGCGATGATTTCGAACGTGGCCTCTTCAAGGCCTTAGTAGATTATGGACTTCACCTTGCAATCCTCCTTTCATTCGGCTCACAGGATCGTTCTTTGAGCGTTAGACATAGTTGCTTCGATTTCTTTTGATGGGCTTTCTCTACACTCATCTTCAACAATGTCCATGACATCCTGAGCACCTAAAAGGGCTCTTATTTGAATAGACCAGTTGTCATAATTCTCCCATGTCAACTTTGGAATGACCGAGTACCGTTTGCTATTAGATTTAATATATCAAAAAAACAAAGTGATGGGGATATATTTTTGCAAATTTGATTCCACCAATGTGTTCAGGAGGTCAAAAAACTCTAGGAACTAATTTTGGGTTGCAAAGAATCGGTTTAAAAATCACTAAATCAGCCAAAAAATAAGTTTGAACCGATTTGACTGGACCGGTTTAACTTAACGGACGTTAACGGAGATGACGACATGAGTGATTACCGTTAGGGCCACATGGCGGCTTCTGGGCGTGCTGCATGTCAGCGATTGGACGTGGGTCCATCAGCTAGGTCGGGTCGTTCACGCTCGTTTGGTTCCGGGTTGTTGGTTGTTGGGCTGGGTTTCGGATCGGGTTTTCGGTTCGGATCACGTCAGTCAGGGGGAGAAGACGCGTGAAGATGCGTGTGGCACGTGACTTCACCGGTAAATAGTCTCGCTAGCGCGTGAGGTGCGTGTGGAGGGAGCAGCTTTGTCTGTCGACGCGTGAGAGCCCGTGTGGGGGCTCCTGGACTCTGTTTGAAGCACGATTTTCACCGCTGAACTTGTCTCAACGTGAATTTCACAATGGTGTGTACTCAATTTTGGATTTTGAGCAACTTCAAATTTGGGAAAAAATTCAAATTTCCCTTCTATTTGCCTCTATTTGGCAAAATTTCAGCAAACCTAGATGCTCTGATACCATTGATGGGTGGAGGGGACTCGCTCAATCACTAGCTGTGATTGAAACTCAGTGAGGATTGCACACAAATACACTCAATTGATTTCAATAATAAACTAGAAATAAATTACAGAGGAAAATCTCAAAACAAATCTCTCACTCACTGGTTAACGTTATTCACCCGCTCTACCCCACATCTTACATACACACACACATCTATTTATAGTAAAGGATGGATGATAGGTAGGATTAAATTCAAACAAGTAGGCTGGTTGGTAAAGGTAGGTTGCCTACTCTCCACTGCAATTCAACAACAGTGGGCTGGGGTTGGTGGAGCTGCCACCGTCAAATTTTGCTACCACTATCAAGTTTAGTTTTAATCTTCAACATAATATACAAGAAATAGCTAGCTATTACCTATATTCCCGAAATTTTTTCACTATATTTCATCTTATTCAATGAATAGCTATTCTGCGAACTAAAAAAGTCTTATATGTTTTAAACTTGGAAAAATACTTTTACACTTTAAACATTTTTTATTATTTTTTAGTAATTCAGAACTCCAATTTAGATGAGTCAATTTGATCCTCTCAAATGGAGCCAAATTGGTATGGATGTAACCAACCTTATAATTTCTCTTATAATTAAATTTATTTTAATAAATTAAAAATTAATTAGTTTTCGTGAGCAATCAAAATGAAAGACCTTTCATTAATTATTAGGAAATTTTATAGCCTATCCATGTGTACTTGAGCAACTCATGAGGGCACACACAAAATATATATTGATGGACAAATTCCTGAGTTCTCTATGCTCCTAGTAATGGACAAAATACTTCTCTGAATTAGGGCTACACCAATACATATCCTCTTTCCTGTACTATTGAATTTATTTTTATTGATATAATAATCGCATTTTTAAAATCAAATTATATTTAATTTTTTTGACAATATTAAAAATATAGCTCAATTAAAGTTCTCTCGTACTTGAAAAATTGTAAAAAAGTAAATAGCGCAAGACACAAACTTTTGAGATTTAGTAAAAAGAAGCATACGTCTCTTCAATTATCAAAAATTATACAACCTCTCTTGATATTTAAAAAGAAAAAAAAAATACAAACTCACCCCTCTTAAAGATGTAAAGATGTCACAGAACCTCTCTAAACATTTTCTTAAAAAAAAAAATACTTATACTCGTTCTCTAATTTAGCATTAAGTCTAGAGACGGATATTTAAGTGTGTCAGATTTCAAATATTCAATATGTAGGTTTTTTGAAATTTTGGGAAAACATTCATATCTTTTTGTCCAAAAATCAAGAGTGAGGCGTGTGAGATTTTAAAATCTCACGAAAAGTTTATATCTTTTTCGTTAAATCTTAGGAGTAATCAATTATTTTCTTAAATAAATAACTTTCTTACATATTTTATTTGCAAACTAAAATAAAATTAATATTAATTAAGAAAAATATTTAGAAGGAATGGTTTCTCCACGTAAGATTTGTAACCCACTAATTACAGGTTGTTATATTAATATTTGGGTCCAATAAAACTGCGTAGAATTCACACCTAATAATACTTCTCACTTGTATGAGTTCAAGTATCAATATAACATCTCACATTTGGTGGATTCCAATTTTTATGTGCAAAAACCGTTTTTTCTAAGTGTTTTTCATTAATTAATGTTTTTCTCGTGTAGATACCTATTTAGTTAATAGAATAATATCGTACCCTTGATTCTTGTACCTTGATTGTTTGGCAAAATTCTAAATAAATAGTTTTTTTAATACCATATTATTTAATTAATTAATCAACATCATATAAAGTCAAGTGCAGTTGGTCATTTTGTATAACAAAAAACAAAAAACAACAAAAAAAACACAAGTACAAATCAATGTCACCTATCCTAAAATTAAGGCATATAATCAAATACATAATTAAAGTACAAATTGTACACGGTCATCATTTAGAATAAGAACAAAACTCTCAGCCAACCTAAGCTTAATAATAATAATAATATATAGCAATATTCAAACTCTAACCCCCAAGTATGGGACATTGGGAGGAGATTGCCTTGAATGGTGGGGGGAAGAAATCTTGGGTCATATATTAAGATTGTGCTAGCGGTTTCATCTTCACACCTTTCACACCTTTCATATGAGATGTTAAGGGTTGGAGTCTCACTAATTGCCGCAAGTGTTGGTTGGGATTATATGAAGATTTATATAAATAGCAAGTCTTCTCATTTTAGAAAAACTATTGGGTACATCTTACTATGTACAAAAAGTAATTATAACTGTTTGATCTAATTAGTTTTTTTTTTATTTATTACATAGGAACTACAGCCACCAATAAGCCCTCCGGACTCCCTGGTGCGGCACTAAACTTATGAATCAGCGTCCTCCCCCTAGGTCTCGCTGATTAGGTAAAGTCCGGAATGCGGACACGGCCTCCGTGCATCAGTTGGACGTTCGGCCCACCCGACTCCCAATACACATCTCCATTACCATCCACGATCATCGCTAGCTCATAGAAAACTATCACCATCCACGGTCCCCGTTGGGTCACAGAACGAACTCTCACCATCTACGGTCCCCGCTGGCTCACAGAGTAAATTCTCACCATCCACAGATACCGTTGGCTCCGTGAGTGTATCTACCTGGAATTGAATCCCCGATACTCCTTCTTACGTGCTGATGTCTTTCCACCGCGCCATGCCCGTGGGGGCATCTATTTGATCTAATTAGTTGAAATGCATACATAGTATAATTTTATATTGATTTTAGATGTATCCTTATAATATTAATGTATGGTTATATACAAAACACAACACTATAGTCTAGCGGGGCCTAAAGAGCAAGACTTGCATGCACCGCCATAAAAAGGACTCATATTTTTATTTAAGATTTATAAACAACAAAAAAAAAAAAATAATGCTTGAAATATTTTAATATAAATGTAATCTTTCGGAGGTTTTAAAATTTTCACTAGCTTCAGTCGAAAAAATAAAAACTTCTTTTTGTATTTGGCAAAAGAACGACTCCATGGAGTCATATAAGCGGCCCAAATATATCAAATGTTAAAACAAGTATATAAGGTTTTTGAAATATTAATTAATAAAAAATTTTATTTGATTTAATAATTAGTCTTCTCGTTAAGATATCTTACTCATTCAAAATGTTCCAGTGAATCTAGAAACAAATTCAAGTAAAATAGTATCAAGATTGTTTCCTGGCTTAGAGAGTTTGAGATCGATCCAAGCACCAAATTCTTCAATTCTATCTCTCCATTTTGTTGGTGAGAGACCTTCAAATGAAAACCAAGGACCATTCTGGGAAACAAGTTGCTTTGGGACTCGGTCAGTAGGAGTTGATTCAACTTCAATGGGTTCTTCTACAATGGGAGTTGTAGTATCAGTCTGTTCATTGAATTCCTGGGTTCTAGATAATCCTGGATCAATTGGGGTTGCCATAAGCATGTGTGAGATATCCCTAATCTCGTCATCTAATGTAGACAAGGCTTCTGACAATGCTTCAGTGGAAACATCACTGTCATTTTCTTCAAAGGATGCTTCAGGGATAGTCAGAATACTGTCAACAAGCATTGATGGTGGCTGATCCTGGGATGGAAAAGGTTGTTTGAACTTTTGGTCAACAAAAGTGGGATTAGAGGATTCTGATTTGGGCAAAGCTGAGGATCTCGAAGAGGAAGGTTTGAAGGGTGGTATGAGAGAATTTCTTCTGAAGATTTCAACTGTGGATTTGAAATGTTTTGAATAATCTGGCATGTAAGAGGGAGATGGTGGTCAATGAGATGGGAAAGAGGAATAGGATGGTGAATATGGAAAGGATTTAGGGACATAGGATACTGGAGGAGGACGATGTAGATCTCGTTCCATCTGAGATAACTGATCTTTGAGTCTGTTAATCTCTGATTGAACATAGGTCCAAATATCCTTCATCAATGTATCGTCTGAGCTTAGTATCAAGACTAGCAATCCTTCTTTTCAGGCCAGTGTACATCTCATTGAGTTGGGAATCAAAATAATCAAGTCTTTGGTTCATCTGAGTGTCATGAGAAATAAGCTTGTCAACTTTATGATCGATGAAGGATAAAGTTGAATTCTGAGATCTGGCATTCTAAGTTTGCCAATTTAGAACTTGCTCTGCTTGAGTGGGAGGCTTTCTGGAGCCATCTGGTTGAACTTCAGTGTTTTGAACAAAAGGTCTAGAATGGATGTTTAATTCTGGATGTGCTCTGGGTTCCAATGGTGGAAAATGTTTTTGTCATATGGGGAAGCCATAAAACAAGGAATAGGTTGGGTTTGAATTTGGGTAGGTACTAGGTTCTGGTAAGGGACTGGGTCAGACTCTTCTAGAGGAAGTAATCTTTCTTGATGAAAAATTTCAAGAGCTCTGTCGTAGATCCATAAAGGGTTAGGTTTAGGATCTAGACGCCGAATTCCTATCCATGGGCTATTTAGGCCATCAGACTTTCTCTGAGGAGAAAATGGTTTACAAGATGATTTGGTTTCTTTCTGGTGGAATTTGTGACAATCACAATCTGGGTCACACATCATTGGATCGACATCCCAATAAAGTATATGTAATTATTTAACTTTACTTTTTTTCTTCAAAGCAAATTTTAACTAATAAGATGGAAATTAAGAAAAAAAAAATGCTCCATGAACCTTTTTCCCAATTCTAAACAGCTCCGACACCCAATGAGCAACATATATATTGGGCTGTTTTCTGTTATTATTTTTATTGGGGTAGTTTAATATTTTATTAATAGAAAGAGAAATTTAAAAGTGATGAGCTGAAATGGGGAGGAGAGAGAGAGAGAGAGAGAGAGCGCGCACGTGAGGTTGACGCGTAAGGGGCTCTGAGTCAACATGTGGATCCAAACACTGATAATAAAATAAAATGTGGGGAACGCGTCGAGTGAGGAGACGGAGGGCAATTAATTAATAAATAAATGAAGTTGGTATTACCTCTGCCGCGGCCAATATAGCAACTTAAGCATGAGTAAGTGAAATTCACTAGCTGCATTCTCCTCCTCCTCTTAATTGCTACTGCTACTGCTACTGCTACTGCTACTGCTGGCTGGTAGCGGGTGGATAGTACTACTACTACAGGGAGACGACAGGACAGGGGAGGAATGGGGATGGGATCGCCGGGCAGCAGGCGGGGCAGGTTTGCGAAGTGGAAGAGAATGGTAAGGCAACAGAGGGGAAAACTCTATATCATGAGGCTCTGTATCTCTAAGCTTCTCTGTTGGGACAGGTACTCCTAGTCCTAGCACCGCATATCGCATGCCATGCCATGCCCATATATATCTTCGATGAGAACCCTTAAGAAATCTCTCTCTCTCTCTCTCTCTCTCTCTCTCTCTCTCTCCTTCCTCTGTGTGATATATATATCTCTGTAATCTTGATCATTTTGTGTACGGGGCTGTTAAGACCCAAACTCTAGAAAGCATGGAATTAAGAAACTTAGCTTCGTAAATATAAGTAGAACAAGCTGCTTCTCTCTCTCTCTCTCTCTCTCTCTCTCTCTCTCTCTACGTCTTTGCTGGACATGGGTTTGCAGCTTATATTATGTATGCCAACGTACATATGGGCATGATTCAGAGAAACACGTAAGAATCCAACCCACTTCGAAGGTATTGGCAATATCAGTTTTTTTTTTTTTTTTTTTTCAAAATGCTTTCAGCATTATAATCAAGTAGAGGCCTTCCAGTTTGATTATTCGTATTAAGTTTTTTTTTTTTTTTTTTTTTGCCTTATTTATTGACTAACTAAATAAGCCAGCCAAGTTCAATAGTATTTATTTTTTTTATTTTATAAATGAGCTTTAAAATTAAACCTAAAACGTACTCATTAATGCAAACAAACAAGCCATTCGATTCATTTGCAATTCTTTTTTTTTTTGGTTGACTAGAAGTCCAAATTGGCTTGGACTATCCAAAGAGAGGTAGTACAAATCCTTTTAGCTTGGATCATAAATTTCTCCTAGGAGATGCAATTCTAGGTGTAACTTGATTTGTGCTTCATTATTTGCTGCCGTAAAAATTAAAAAATTCATAGATTATATGGTACAGATGATTCGAGAAAAAATATTTTTTTTTTAAATTATATTGAGATTAATTATATAAAATGGATCATTTTATATTACAAATTAATGAACTTAATTATCAAATTAATCATAAATCTAGTAAATAAACATATTGTCAAACTTATAAATGTGAGCCCGAGATAGATGGCTACCTCATGAACTTGGAAAGTCAGTATGATCTAATTCAAGTTTTGATAGTTTAGTTTGTGAAGTTCAAATTTAAATTCAAATCTTATTTATTTGACTGAAAAAGTCCAAACGAACTAGTTAGGGTTACAAACGAGTCGAACCAACTCAAACTTCAGCATGCTCAAACTCAGTCCGATATAGTTAGAGCTTGGCTCGAGCTCGGCTTGAGACTAAAAATATTGGCTTGGCCTCAAACTTGAGTTCAACTCATTTGTAGGCTCAAGTTCAGGCTTAGGCTTGGGATCGGACTTGGGCTCAAGCTGAAATTTTATAAATGATCTAATAATAATAGTTTCATACACATACTTTGTTTGAACTAAAATTTATGTCTTTCTCTTTGGGCGATTGGGATAGTATTGGACTCTTGTGATTGGTCCAACTTAACAAGCCTATTAACGAGCTCATCACCAAGCTCCTTAACAAGCCTAATAAACGAGCCTATTCGAGCTAGTTTTCTAGCCACTCACAAGTTGAAACTAGCCGACTCTCACTGTGCTCACACTTGGCTTGTTTACAAATCGAGCCCAAAAATTGGACTTGAGACTCGCTCATTTAGATAATAAACAAGTCCGGATGAGCCCTTACTGAGTTAAGCTCTTGACCCGCTCGTGAGCGGTTTGATTTGTTTGCAACCCTAGAGCCAATATAGAAGTCATCAAGCATGCATTAAATAGTTCGTAAACTACTTGACCCATTTGGTTAATTAAAAGTTCATATTAGGCTTGGGCTACACAATGAAAGGTAATCCATTTCCTATCCCTTCCCATCTCTCTTAGGATTCGAATCAAGATCTTCAATAAGTGAGGATGTCTTCACCTTTGACTACTAGGATATCTCCACCAAACACGTACACCTAATAATTTCTCAAATTAATCTTTAACATGATTTTGAAATTTAGACCAACCAATCAACCTAGTTAAGTGTCAAATTAATCAAACTGGTTAAAGTGGTAATATATATATATATATATATATATATGCTAATCAAAATTATAAATTCGTCAATTAGAGCAATAAATACTTCAAAGCAACTCTTGAAACAATATTTGTACTATTTCCTTATTATTCTAAATTAATTGATAGCAATGTCGACTAAAACAATCAAGTTTAGTATTTTTTTTTTTTAAGTATCATTTATTAATGATTGTTAAAATTAACCAAATATTTGCTAATTAATATAAATAAATTTCATTTGCAACCCCACACATAGTATTTTTATTTATGCTCCATTAATTTAAGTTATATTTTTATTTGTGCTCGATTTATTTATATTATAAAATATTTTTAAAAGACAAATAAGAATTAAGAGAAAGTACACACATATGGTGGACTAACTCATGTATTAATTGTAATAAAGTTGGTTCAAATTGCAAACTCCTTTTAAAGAGTCTAAAACTATCATGCTTGGTGATTCACATGTCACCCAAATACTTGGTGGCCGTGAGGTTGAATTAAAATTTACTTTTGAAAAAATATTATTATTAAATGAAATGTATTAATTGCACTTTTTTCCATGAAAAATAATTTGGTGTCAGGTTTTCTTCTTAATGAAGTTGGGTTTAAATAAAATGTGGAATCTTAACAATATGCATCACTAAGAATGAAACATTTGTCATCAAGGTAATGTCTGTGATAGTCATAGGTTTAAATTAAATATTAAGAATGACAAAAAAACATCCTCAAATTTTGTTTACATTTGTTCTGTTTTAAATTTTTGGCATGCTTGTTTATGTCGTACTAATAGTAGATATGTACAAATCATGAGTAGTTTAGGATTGAGTCCAAATATTAGAAAGAATTTTGAAAAATGTGAATCATCTTTTTTTTTAAAAGAATGACGGCACCTCCATTTATTTATTGATAACCCTCACTTTTGGCGAAGGAATACCGTGGTTACAAGTCAAGTAAAGAGAGATTACAAAGACAAAACTTTAAAGGCCTCCCAAACGAAAAAACAACACCCACATCCAGCCCAAAAACCGGGTTGGATGTTAATTCACACAAATTTTTGTGAATTTGAAGAGGAGTTTTAAATTGTAGATGAAATAGATATTCTATCACTTTTATTAATGATTTCTCAAAATATATGCAAGTTTATTTGTCGAAAAATAAAAGTGATGTTTTTGCTAAATTTAAAACTTTCCTTCTCAAAGTTGGGAATTAAATTAAGGTGAAATTTGAGAGAAATAAAAGCGGTAGATACCATGAGTATGAATTTTTTAAATTCTACTCTTATGTTCAATTATTAGAAATAATTCATGAAATTACTTCACCTTATTCACCTACTTCTATTAGCATTTTTAAGAGAAAAAACATAACTTTAATAAATTTGACTAATGGTATGCTAATAGAATCAAGTGCATCTCCTAATGGTATGCTAATAAATTTAACTGCTTATCATGAATAGTGTCACATAAAAAGATCAAAGTTATACTTTTTTTAAAAATTTCGAAAGGGCATGAGCAAATTTAGCTTACCTTAGGGTTTGTGATTGTCTAGCATTGGTATTTACAATTTAAAAAAAAAAAAAACTTAAATTACATGCTAGAACTTCTACTCATATTTTTCTTTAATATGCAATAGATAATACATCCAAAAAATTTTCAAACGTTAAGAATAATGTTATTTTTTAATCAAGTAATACAATTTTTCGTGAAGAGGATTTTCTTTTTATGGTTAGAAATAGTGAGAACCACAACAATTGTGATAATATTTCTACATAACCTAACTCATCTACTCTTGCCTTTAAAAAAATGTAAGATTTTGATATTGAATTTAGGAGTAAAAAAGTAGAGGTAAAAAGAATTCCATCCTGATTATTATTATAATTATTATTATTATTAGAGGAGAGTCAAATTAACAAGAAGCATTTTTATCACCTAATGCTATTTTTTGGAAGAAGTTATGAATAATGAGATGAATATCTAATTATTAATAGAGCTTGGAAGTGATAGATTTAACGTTGGGGTGTGAAATCATAGGGTCTAATGGATCTTTAAAAAATCAAACTTAGATTGATCAATAGACAAGTATAAGACTCATATTGTAGCCAAAAAAATTAATCAAAAAGAAGAGTTTGATATTTCTGATACTTTTTCTCTGAGTTTTAGAAGTACATCCATTAAATTATTAATTGAAATTATTTCATTTTATAATCAAAAAAATCATCAAATGAATGTAAAAACTACTTTTTCACATGGGACTGATGAAAAATACTTTGATTCCTGCATAATTGAAAAAAAAAAGATATAAAAATGAGTATGATAATTGTATTTATAATAAATTTTCAGAAAACTCACATATTATTATTAATCTTTATGTGGATGACTTGCTAATTTTTTGTTCACTTTAGGTGTGATAATTACGAGATCATGTAGTATTATATATTTCTTGATCAGTTGCATTACACTCAAAATTTTGAGTAAATATGGATATGATAATTGCAAGCTTGTCTCTAGTCATTCAAGTAATCACTTATTTCCTATTTAGAGTGAAAAAAAATGTAGTAGTTAATCAAAAATAATATAATACATTATTGATAGTCTAGCCCCAACATTACATATACAATAGTTGTACTTAGTAGATTTTCTATCAATTCAGGTAGAGAACAACCAATTTTCTAAACCTTTGAATGAATATCGTGGCAGCTACCTTGCCATATTTTACGTAATTTGGTTTCAATTTCTTTTAGCAACCATGCATGTATTTTTTTAGTTAAAAGATTGAGTTTCCCCATCAGAAATTTTTGCCCAGTCAAAATCAGTCACTTTCCTGGTCTAGATTTACCCGGACTAAATCCAGTCCAAGTTTCAAATAGAGCACAATATAAATTTGGAGACTTGGTTTGAAACTTTTTCACATTACGTTTGAGAACATGGAATTCAGCTCTTGAATTTGAATTTAAGTGAATTTGGACAAAATTTCAATACAATTTTATATTACATCTTATCCAAATCCAAACCTCTTCACATATAATATTAGATTTAAAAGAAATCTAATACAATTTTACACTACATTTTATTCTAATCCACGAATCCAAATTCATGCTCCTAATGCAAGATCAAAATTAGTCACGAATACTTCAGCCCTCCTGTGGTAGGATTTGAAGCTGACAGAATTGGTATTTGGAAGGGGAAAAATTCCA
Source organism: Malania oleifera (assembly GCF_029873635.1). Lineage (NCBI taxonomy): Eukaryota > Viridiplantae > Streptophyta > Magnoliopsida > Santalales > Ximeniaceae > Malania > Malania oleifera. The sequence continues at coordinate 15,002,197 of NC_080419.1, forward strand.
GGTTTTGATTTAGGTGCTAGGCAAAAATGAGAGCTGTGATGGCATCTTGCCTAATTATTGTGGTTTCCTACAATTATGTCAAATACTGTGCATTTCAAAGGGTCCTAGGATTAAACATCCTCTTGAGCACTTGTATTTCTTCCTTCAACCCCACCCCGAAGAACAGCATATTCTTGATTGAGATTCACCTCTATTTAGCGTATAGATAGGCTTGAAGTTTGACTAATTATTTCAAATTCTTCAAATCAATAATGTAAACTTCCCATTTAAACAAATTCCTATTAATCTGGTTCTTCATAAAAATCTACTGCCGTTGCAGGGCTTTAAAATTCCAAATGTATATCAAGCCAACCTGATTTTGGATTCTTCAAGAGTTCATCAACTTCAACAGAACACCAACTGAGGACTAGCGGTACTCTTTGGATTTGAACAATTAACTCCCTGCATCTAATTCACAAATTGAGCATCTTGTAGAATTAAAACTACAAACTAGTAATGAGCTCTCAAAGCTCAGCAAAAGCTCCCTTTCCGCACCAATGTCTTACCGTACTGACTCTTCATTTCAAGAATCATATGTTTCTACTCTTAAAATCTTGGTATATGGCACCTTCGGCCTTTGTGCCAAGATGGAGCTCTACTACCAATTGATAAGTGTAGTGATAAGTTTGCACAGTATCTTAACTAGATAGCTATTTAAGTGTGAGCATCAGAAAATAAAGGGACAAGAAGAAAAATAGTTATAGAGGGGGAAATTAGATGAATCGGGAATAGACAGGGATGCCATAAACTGATTTAGCAGTTTTGTATGAGATGTCAACATCTTTTGAGAAAAGTAGAGCATCATATAACTAGAGAAGTTCATAGAAGAATTGAGGAAATCCTCGAAGTTGTAGTATTCATTCTCATAATCCATGCTTGTCCATCACAATTGTATTTAGATCTGTTAAAGCAAGTAACCCTTCCTTTTACAACAAAATTAATAGAAATTGACCAACTACTTCTTACAGTCAACAGCAGAAAGTAACGAACTGATTCATAACAATTCATATCAAACTCGTGTAAACAAACTCAAAAAGTGTATGCTCAGGAAAATATCCGTGCAGATAATTTGCTCATTAAACTTCCAAAATTACAATATATCACATGAGCTTTTATTTTTCTTTTTCCCACAATGGAAATAAAATACCTCTCTTGAGATCACCAAGATGGGTTCATAATAAGTAACATGATTACAAAAATTCATTTCTTGTTCAAATGAAAATGCTCACCAGGGGTTCCATGAAAAGGCTCCTCGGCAGACTTTTTTGGTGTTTGCCCTTGCTTACTGAGGGCCCCCTGAGGCATTGTAATGCAAACAAGAGAATAAATAAGCTCCAGTCACAAGAGCTAAGGTGTGTACTAAAAAAAAAATTAACAGAAAGTGATTCAAGATCAACACTTCCTACGGGCAGATGTGCATGTGGAGAACATTTAAAAAACAAATTCTTTCTCAGCTAGTTTAAGCTTACACTACAACTACCATGAAATATATGTTGAGAGTGAAAAGCCAAAGTGCCAAATGACTTTGGATATCTCATCAAATGTCTGTGTTTGACAACAAATTCCACATTCACTCACTGTCAACATGGTTAATTTTGGGCATCTATCAGCAGTGTTTGACAACAAATTCCACATTCTCTCTCTCTCTCTCTCTCTCTCTCAACACACAATAGTGGTTGAGAAGCTCGCTCTCTCTCTCTCTCAACACGCAGTGGCAGTCAAGAGAAGACCTTCAACTTGGTTCTCGAAGGTGGGAACATCAACATCCTCAGCATCATGGAGTACAAAAGAGCCAGGAGGACTTCCATCTTTTTATCGAATGGTTCCTCACAGCTTGGAATAAGACTTCTGGGTGACACGAAGCAATAGACACATGACGACATAGTGGCAACATCAAAATAAGGAACAAAGGGCAAAAGCTTGTCGCTGCAACTGAACGCAAACAAACAGGGAAAATACCGTGCCCCAGAGATAAACAGTGGCATCAGGAGATCCATAGCCTTCCCAGAGGGCTGCGACTGAAAGGTTGGCAAGATCTTTTTTTCAGAAGATGAGCTAGGTCGTCCAGTAATTCCCACTTCGAAAAGTAAGTATGAGGAAGGCCTCTGCACTGAAAGGGATGACACTGAAAACTTGCAAATGGAGAAAGCTACCTTTCTCTCTCGAAGCAGTTCCAACTTGGACATGGCAAGAATCTGTGTTTTTGCCCCCCACTGCCGCACTGCAGTAACTCATTAAGGATATCCTTGTACATTGAACATATACAATGCTTCACAGCAAGGAAACAATGGCCCCAATTGTTTTTTCTAATTTTCTGGGCCTGACTCCTACTCTTCTTTTGCAGAACTTGGGTGGGCCTTGACTTGGGCTCTGTACCACAAGCATGGGGGGTTATCTTTCCAGCCCCTCTCACCCTCACAAGCATCTAACTCTAGGTCCAACCCAATTCCTCCACTTCCTTCAAGTTCCATGAAGGCCCACGCAGTGTCATGGACATGGAGAGCTCAAAAACCAAAAGTAATCACCCTTACCCAAATCTACTCAAAGTGTCAAGGAGTCAGGCCCATGCAGTGGCAAGACTATACTAAGTCCAACCCAATTGTACTCATCCTTATCAAAAGAAACACTCCAAGTGTAACCCAGTGGTCAAGTCTCATGACTCAAACGCCCTTGAACCAACTACGGTTGTTCCTAGACTCAACATGGCAAGGGAGTTGAACTCAAATTCCACTAGCACCGAAGGTAACTCTTATCCCCACGGAACAACCAGAATCTTGGATGACAATGCCCAATTCAATAGCCAATGACTAAGAAGGGCATACACCCAACCTCTAGGTTGAGAGTACCGTGTGACCTCATTCTCAAATGGATCCTATGTGGGGCCCCCAATTCCACATGGAAGCCCAAGACACACCTCTATGATACCGGCGGAGGTAGGCTGCTCACCTAGTGTTCCCCCAAAAGTAATGTCTCCAAAGGATTCTTGTTTACATAAGAGTAATCGCCAAGAATCTAATGATCATACATCTTAAGTTCAAGAACCCCACCATCAACACTATCTAGATCCACCACAACATCATAGTGACATACTGGAACTATCGTCATGACATCTTCATAGTCAAGTCAAAGTATTTTGTGAATGGCCGAATGGTTTGGCCTTGAGTTCTGTATATTATATATAGACTTTACAAGAATGCTATACATGGAAAGTAAATAAGTTCTAGCATGATTCAAGTCTTATACATGTAAACTATAATTTGTCAAGCCCTATACATGTAAACTAAATACATGCTAAATGTATAAAATAATGAATGGAGAAATAAGGAAATAATTGTGGGCTAAAATAAGGAAAGAAATCTGTTGCTGTTTGTTGTTCCGTCGACAGGCCCCCTCAAATTGATGTGGGTTGATCAACAAGCATCAATTTGCTACTTAGGAAGCAATTTCGATGACGAGAGAGAGCCTTGGTGAAGATATCAACAATTTGTAATTTAGTGGAAATATGTGAAAGAGTGATAACATGAGTTTCAAATGCTTCACGGATAGGGTGACAATCGACTTCAATATGCTTCGTGCACTTATGATAAACAGGATTGGCCATGATTTGGATAGCACTCGTATTATCGACATATAGAGGTGTAGGATCAGTCTCAGAAAAAATCTAGCTCAGCAAGCAAACCTCAAAGCCAAATAACTTCAGAACAAGCAAGAGATCAATGCATCACCTAAGAACACACACCAACCAGTGATGGACCAACGTGTATCCGCACAACCAACCCAATCAGCATCGCTATATGTAGCAAGGCGAGTAGAATTGCCTACAGGGAAGAATAAACCACGAGCAGAAGTGCCCTGAACATAGCGTATGATCCTTCGGACAGCAGCCAAATGAAGATGACGAGGAGTCTGAAGAAACCAACTAACTTGCTATACAGCAAAAGAAATATCCGGTCTAGTAATGGTGAGATAGACAAGACTACCCACCAACTTCCGGTATAAACTAGGATCAGCAAGTAAGTCACCCTCCTCTTTGCGAAGCTTGGCATTTAATTCCATGGGAGCATCAACAGAAGTACCCTCCTGAAGGCCAACTGTAGCCACCAAATTACTAGCATACTTATGTTGATTGAGTGAAATACCAGAGGGACTACGATTCACCTCAAGACTAAGAAAATATATGGGAGACCCAAGATCTTTCATATGAAAGGACTCTGAGAGATAAGTCTTGAACTGAGCAAGTAAAGCATAATCAAAACAAGTAAATCACAATATCATCAACATAAACCAAAAGAACAACAATACCCATGTATGATTTCCGAAGAAACAATGAAGTGTCATAGTTGCTCTGCTTGAATGAAAATTGTAATAAAGTGGTACAGAATTTATCAAACCAGGCCCTCGAAGCTTGTTTGAGACCATAAAGAAAGCAACGAAGCTTACACACATGTAAAGTTGGAGAGGGAAACAAGCCCAGGGGTGGCTTCATATAAATACTCTTTAAAATCCCCGCGAAGAAAAGCATTCTTGACATTCATTTGATGTAGTGACCAATCACAGGAAGCAGCAATAGCAAGAATTGTACCAACAGTAGTCATCTTAGCCACAGGAGCAAAGGTCTCTTCATAAATGACATCATATTCCTAATTATTCCCAAGTGCAACAAGGTGAGCTTTGTAACAATCCAGACTTCCATCATATCGAACTTTGACTGAGTAAACCCATTTACAACCTAGAGGTACAATTGCTTCCTACATAGCTTGTTGCCAACAATCATGCTTGGCAGTGTGTGAGTAGGATGTGGGAATATCTAAATTGGACAATGCAACAATAAGAGCTAAAACAGAATTGCCAGAACTAGAAGAGGGGAACCCATACCTATCCGGGGTACAGACACTCGAGAAAAGCGATGTACCAAAGGCTCTGGAAGTGCTGCAACTGACTGAATCTGGAGCGTGGTAGGATCAGATATCGGATGAGCCACCGGAAGAGACTGTGAGCAGGAGTGTCGCATATACATGATACTTGGTTTAAAACAATAACTAACTTGATGAGGATCCGAGACCTGCTCCTCAAAGGAGGGGAGAATCACAGTAGAAGAGGACGGTACAGAGGAGATAGGAAAGAAATGTTGATTAGAAAATAACATTCCTAGAAATTTGTGTACGATGTAATGTAGGATCATAGAAAACAAATCCCTTTTGACACACATTATATCCCAAGAATGCACATCGAACAAATTGAGCAGATAATTTATGTCACTCATGAGGAGGTAAATGAACAAAACATACACAACCAAAGGTACTGAGGTTATCGTAACTAGGTTGCTAAGCAAATAAGCGGAAATAAGGAGACTCCATGAGTAGGACTTGAGAAGGTAAACGATTAATCAAGTAAGTAGTAGTTTTTAGAGCCTCAACCCAAAACAAGGATGAAACAGAGGATTCTAGCAAGAGAGTACGTACCACATCTAAAAGATGACAATTTTTGCGTTTGTTTACTCCATTCTGTTGGGGAGTAGCGCTACATGGACGTTGATGAATAATACCTTTAGAAGCCAAAAATGTCTAAAACTCAGTAGACAAATATTCACCACCGGAATCTGTGCATAATGTCTTAATAGAAACAGAAAATTGATTGTCAACATACACAAAAAACTTAGTGAAAGTACAAAAAACCTAAGATTTAGAGCGAAGAAAATAGACCCAAGTAAATCCGCTATGATCATCAATGAAAGTCACATAGTATTTAAATTTTTCATGTGAACTAACCGAGAAGGTCCCCAAACATCACTATGGATAAGATGAAAGCACTGAGAAGCTCTACTAGCATGCAAAGGGAAGGGAAGATTTTTGCTTTTACCAAGTTTGCAAGAAGCACACTCAAGAGATGAAGAATGTTCTTTATTACCAAGTAAACCAGAGTTCAATACATGAGATAAGATCTGAGTATTAGGATGGCCTAAACGACGATGTCATATCATACTAAGATCTGAAACATTATTACAAGCAAAAGACTTAATAGAAGAAACTGGAAAAAGTATTGGAACAGGAAGAAGTAGTGGAAACAAGCGCCCCACTTGTGGTCCCTTCACTATCGGCTCCTCCGCTTCTTGGTCCTGTACAACACAACCATTACAAAAAAAATTAACAGCACGATTGTTATCAACTAATTGACCGAGAGATATAAGATTCGTGGAAAGCTAAGGAGCAAGAAACACATTAGTGAACTTAGAAGAGGCATCTCTAACAGCAGCTATTGGCAAAGAATTGCCATTGGGAGTCTGAATAGCAGATTGACCAGTGTAAGGCCAAATATGACACGAGATAGTGGGATTATTCGTCATGTGATTAGAGACACCCGAGTCCACATACCAGAGATAAGTAGAATTGTTACCTTGGAGCTCCATTGCTGAGAATGCCGAAATTAGCATCTGTTGCACTATTTCGGGTGTGCAGTAATTCATTGTAGGAGGTGCAAGAACAGAGGAGTCAACTAAAGAAGAGCCAAGGGCCACAAAAGTCACTGTGGGAGGTACAATAATAGAAGTCTGTAATGCCTAGGTCTGACGATTCTGCGGGGGGATACGACACTCTATGATAATGTGACCCTTCTTGCAATAAGAGCAGTATTTCTTGGAACAATTAGCAGCAATATGCCCAAATTATTTTCAGCAAAAACACTACAAGGTGCTTGAATGAGAGGCGGTCCTCGTCGTTGAGCAGCATAAGCCACAGGGACGGACCCTGAACTACCATGAGATTGTGCTAGAGTAACTTGAGTACTAAGTTGTTGTTCTTCACGAAGTAACTCACCAAAACAAAAATCAATAGAAGGAACAAGAGAACGATTCAGCGGAGAAGAGCGAACAGATTCATACTCAAGGCGGAGTTTCATAAGAATTTGATCACGACGACTAGCATCGTGAAGACGTTGAATAATGGGAAGAGAGGCAACAGGAATATCCGCGGTAACCAGATCATAATATTCTTTCCAAAGAGTCAAAAACGCCGAATAATAGTCTTGGATGGAACGATTGTCATGTTGAAACATGGCAATCGCATGCTCTAACTGAAAACGACGGGCACCGTTATCTTAATGATATACTGTTTTTAAACAAGTCCACATGGATTGAGCGGTGCGATAAGGTCGCAAGTTGGGGACAATATGTGGCTCAACCGAGCCAAGAAGTCAAGACATAATTCGAGCATCAAGCACAGCCCATGAAGGACAAGCCGCTGAATCCTTGGATTTATCAAGATTGGGTGCACAATCAGTGCCATCAATATGACCCCAAAGATCTTTTCCCTTCAAGAAAAGTTCAAATTGAAAAGCCCACGTAGAATAATTGTTGCTCGTGAACTTGGCACACACAAGTGCGGATTCCATGTTAAAGAAAGGAGAAAATTGAGAAGCTCAAAAAAAACAGACTTTGCCGAAAGAAAAATACTACCAAAAAATTGAGAAGCCCAAAAATAAATCAACACACCTACAAAGAAAACCAAGATGAACCTGCCTGCACAAAAAAATAAATCTTGAACCAAGAAACCTGGTGTGCAGAGAATCACAAGGGCAAAGAAGCACCAGAACCAGGAATAGAAAGAACCAAGATCAACCTTCCTGCACTAAAAATTAAATCTTGAACCAAGAAACCTATTGTGCCAAGAATCAAAAGGGCAGAGAAACACCCGAACCAGCAACAGAAACCAAGATCAACCTTCATGCACTAAAAATTAAATCTTAAACCAAGAAACCTATTGTGCCAAGAATCACATGGATAGAGAAGCACCAGAAATAGCAACAGAAAGTTGTTCCGATCGACCTCCCTGCACTAAAAATAAATTGCAAACCAAAAAAAACTGTTGTGCCGAATCACAAGGGCAAAGAAGCACCGGAACAGCAACAGAAAGTTGTTCCAACAGCCCCTCAGCCACAGAAATACCAGGAAAAAAAAAACAAAGAAACAAAAACTTCTAGAAGAGAATAGACCCACAACAGCCACAGAAACGAGAGACACCTCCGAAACCGAGAAAACAAAAATAAAATAAAATTCAAAAGGAAAAAAAATTAGCAGTCAGCAGGCTCTGATACCATGTCAAAGTATTTTGTGAATGGTTGAATGGTTTGGCCTTAAATTCTGTATATTATATATAGACTTTACAAGAATGCTATACATGGAAAGTACATGTAAACTATAATCTATCAAGCCCTATACATGTAAACTAAATATATGCTAAATGTACAAAATAATGAATGGAGAAATAAGGAAAGAAATCTTTTGCTCTTTGTTGTTCCGTTGACAGAATCCACATTAGCCAAGTTCCCTCCAAGTCAAAGTCATATAACAAAACCATGTGTCACAGGCACGGGACTCTAAGGCCATGACATAATGCTAGGAAGAACATAGTCAAATTTGAGAAGATTACTCCTTTATAGGATCCCCCCTCTCAGACAACAGGTGCTCATGAAGAAAAGGAGGACCAAGAGCTAGGATCCACCAATCCTCGAAGCTTTGCAAGACAACACATGCTTTAAGGAGCAGGTCACCAATTGGGTTCTCCAAAAGATAAAGATGGTTTAGTAAAACCATCATAGTGCCCTTCAAACGCTTTGAAGACAGTGCCTTGAATGTTCAAAGATATTAAAATAAAGAAAAGGGAGGATGGGAGAAATATTAGAAAGGAATTTCAACACCAATAGGGAGTTAAAATGACTAGAATTTTCAGTGAATTACAAAAAACTAGGAAGGTGCTCTGAAGTGGCAAGGACTTGCCCCCACGGGCATGGTGCGGTGGTAAAGCAAGCGGGGCGTAACATGAGTTCCAAAGGTTCGATTCCCATCGGTGACAAAGTCTTGGTGCACTTTGTAGCTCCTCAGGGGGTCCCATCCGCATGATGTAAAGGAGGGGCCATGGGAGGGTGACCGCATCCTGAAGGTCAACCCAAGTGTGTATAAGTCGTGACCGCATATGGATTAATACGGATGGTGCATAAGGGGGGAAGGTAGCTATCCCGTGGGTTTGGTGCTGCACCAGGGGGTCCAAAGGGCTCGTCGGTGGCTGGAGTTCCCACGTGAATCAAAAAAAAATGTTGAGGAAGCTCATCTCATAGAACATAAGGGTCCCAATTATAGATAAAAAGGCTTTAATTACGTCCTTTCTTAAAGATTGCAGAGGCAATGTTGTTTGTTTGTAGGAAACTGAAGTAGTGGAGGTGGATCAGTTTTTGGTCAAAGGTTTATGGTGACAGAAGGCCTGTGGGTGGATTCCCCTTGGAGTTAAGGGTAGTGCAAAGGGTATTCCTATTCTGCATAAGCATACTGTAGTGGAATTAATGGACCACTCCTCTAATTCCTTCTATCTCCTGCTTGTTCAAGAACCTTTAGTGGATACTCATTGGGGTTTATAGCCTAGATGAAGGACCCCCCTAGACATCTTTTTTGAAAGGAAGTCTTGGATGTCAGCATCTAGTGGAGCTCCTTGGATCATGGGAGAAGACCTCAACATGGTGGTCTATCCTTATGAAAGAAGAAGGGGTAACTCATAGAAAAATTGCAGTTGTTTTTGGAATTCATCAATGAGAATACCCTCATTGATCTTCCGCTCATGTATAGCACTTTCGCTTGGTCCAACTCCAAGGATCCACCTTCTTTCTTGAGAAATGACAAGTCCATAATTTCTGCGGATTGGGAAAATTCACTTCCCTAAACTAACTCAGAGTCTCCTGCCTAGGCCCATTTCAACCACTTTTCTATACTCCTTGACATAGGAGAACTTAAATGGGGCCAAACTACTTTTCAATTCAAAAACATGTGGCTCAAGCACAACAATCTCAAGGACCAAGTTAAGCAATGGTGGTCTATGCTCCATTTCAAGGGGAAAGCCAACTTTGTGCCAGTCTCAAAATCAAAGGGATTGAAAGAAAAGTTGTGGTTGTGGAATAGAAGTACCTTTGGAAATGTTCATGTGAAAAACACTACGACTCTTAATGGCATCAAAGAACTTGACAAGTTGGATGATAAGACGCTAGGGTGGGCTTCATCATATAGAAATTGGGGAAATTGAAAGGATGGAAAATAGTAAGAGAAAATAGGTTGATTACTTCAAGAGGATCTACCTCCAAATTAGCCAAAGGCTATGAATTCTGTTATTGCTTGAATGAAAAAGCCTCGCAAAGTTACATATATATATATATATATATATATATATATATATATATATATATATATAGGGTAGGGAACCCTACTCCTATTAGGAATGTAAAATATCCCAATCCAAGTCCTTAATGGATACAATCCTAATTGATTTGGGACTCTGGGAATACTAACACATGAAATAAAAATCCTAACATTAAATAGAATCAATGTTTTAAAAGGCAATGGCTTCAAGCAAGGTGTTCTAACCCTTAAGAGGTGAGGCGTAAGGCAAGGCGTTGGTGCGTAATCCTTTTGAGAATTTTATTTTTAAATTAAAATACGAATAAATTACATTTATTTTATAGTTTATAAATAAATAAAAATTAATAAAATCACAAATATAATGTCTAAAAAAATCAAATATAATTTGCAAACTCCTTATTGGACGTTAAAAAGTTACTAACTTTAATTCATTACATAAGTCATGAAAAGAGATAGCTATAACATTATAAAGTTCAAATTATTTTCAAGATCTACGATACAACTCTCAATTATTTCGGAAAGGGTCCAAGAGTTTTTGAAATCAACTCATATTATGACATTCCTTTTATATATACATGGAGTTAAAATTTTCTAGCCAAATCTAAAAAAGTGCAAAAGGTGTGTCTTTTGTACTAATGTGTAAGCCTTAGCATGTAAGTTGCCTCGAGGTGTGCCTTGATTGAGCCTTTTAAAACATTGAATAGAATCCCATAGATTTGGGAATCATAATACATTAATTAAAAATCCCAATTGATTTGGGAATCTTAACATAGGAGTTTGGCCAAGGTCTTAATGCTAAAAGATGGGTGAAGAGTGTTGCTCAAAAAAGAATTGGACGAGATTATCAATCTAGAAGAGATCACATGGAGTCAAAAATCTGTAGCATTATGGGTAGGTCAAAGAGGGGGGTCAGAACACTAGTTTCTTTTGTTGGACAGCAAACTCTCATTGAAAATTTAATGCCATATCCAAAATCAAAACTAGGAGGGACACCATGACTATAGAAGAGGATATTAAATTTTACAAGGACCTCTGTGTTGACTCTGAAGCCTAGAGACTAGTAGTGGATGTAATTAACTTCAAATCTCTTAGCTCTTCCACTACGGTGTGGCTTGAGAGGCTCTATGATGAAGCAAAAAGTCTTCAAGCCCTCGAGGAATGTAATAGGGATAAAACCCCTAGCCAAAATGGTTTCTCTTTGGCATTCTTTCAAGCAAATTGTCATGGTGGGCGTGCTTCTCAAGCATGAGATTCTCAACACTTTTGAGGAGTTCTATAGAATAGGTAGATTCATGAGTTGCATTAATACCACCTTTGATTTTGAAGAAAGCTGGGGCTTGCAATATCAAGGATTTTCGCCCCAATAAGCCTTGTGGGATGCATCTACAAGATCCTAACCAAAGTCCTAGCTGTGAGGATTTTTTTTTTTTTTTTTTTTTAAAAAGGCCCATTCTAGAGGTCATTGGGCAGCACCAACAGACTTATGTGGCTGGGATGCAGCCCTTGTAGCAAATGAAGTTGCGGATGCCTACTGCAAGGAAAGAAAATGAGGGTTGTGTAAGCTGACATGGAGAAAGGTTTTGATAACATCACCTAGAACTTCTATATATTCCTAGAGATTGGCGTTGGGGAGCTTTGGTGCAGATGGATTGCACAATGCATCAATATCCAAGCTTTTCTATGCTCATTAATGGCTGCTCATCTAACTTCTTTTGCTCCTCTAAAGGCTTGAGACAAGGTGATCTCCTATCCCCTCTTTTATTTATCTTGGTTATGGAAGTGTTAAGCCTCATGTTGAAGAAAGCTACTGAAGGAAGGCTACTTAAAGGTCTTAGTGTGAGAAAAAATGGGAGGTTTATGGAAGTTCCATTAATGAGACCCCCTCCAATCCACAACCTTTGATGCCTTTTGGTTGGGTTTGAGGCTATTAACTGAATTTGGGAAAAAGTGAGATTATTCCAATTGGGGATAGCACAGGAGGGCCTCTCCTAGCTGAACTTCAATCTACAAGATGGGACCTTCCCATTAAATACGTGGACTCCCTCTTGGAGCCAAATTCAAAGATAAAGGAATTTGGACACTAATATTGAAAAGTTCGAGAAAATAGTAGCATGCTGGAAAAGGAGCCAGTCAAAAAGTGGGAGAATCTCATTAGGAGCAGCTTGACTAACCATATTATCTAGTACATGTCCCTCTTTCCCTTTACCTATTTTAGTTGCCAAAAGACATGAAGGAATTCAAAATACAATTCTTTGAGGGAGCTCGAGGCAGGAATTTAAATACCACCTTGTCAAGTGGGCGTTGGTTAAACAACCTATTCTTGCGGGATGCTTGAGGCTTGAATCCCTCTACACTTTCAATAAAGCACCTCCTTGGAAATGGTTGCGCAAATTCATGAAGGAAAAATGGCAGGGAATCATTGCTTCTAAATATGGGCTCAAGCACAACATCACTACTGTTGGAAGAAGATCCTATGGTGGGGAATCATTGCTTCTAAATATGGGCTCAAGCACAACGTCACTAATGCTAAAGGGATGGGATGATTTGTTTCCTCTATCTTAGCTTTCAAATGGAGAACAGGGACAATGTTTTCTTTTGGCACGATGATTGGTGCGGCTAAAGGCACCTAAGCGCTAAATTTCCTTCCATCTTCAGCTTAGCTTGTGACAAGGATGCCCTCATCAGATAGCATCTTTAGATCTCAAATCAAAAGACCTTAGAACAAAACCTTCATTAGAAATGTCGCAGATAGGGAACTTCAACCTTACAGACTTTTACAGTAATTTGCACAAATTCTAATATCGAAAACACCATCAACGAACCAAAATGGAGCCTGGATAGTAACGGTATCTTTTTACAGGAAACTTTCCCAATGGGAACAAATTGGGACAACCTCCCTTGGAATCACATCTGGAAGAATGGAGCCCCCACAAGAGCTGCTTTTCTTGCTTGGGAAGCAAAACACTGGAAGATTTTAACCCTTGACAACCAGTAGAAAAAAGGGGGCCAACAAGTATTTTCTATGTATAGTTGGCGTTGAATTAGTGGACCACATCCTCATGCACAGCCCCTATACTCGGAACGTTTGGACATGGCCTTCTCCTTAACCAGGCTGCAGGAGGGGAGTTTCAACGAGCAGAGCAAGGCTTTGACTCTCGTCCCTCTTGCCATATTTTGGTGTACTTGGAAGGAAAGAGACAGGAGAGACTTTGAAGGATCAATTATGCCCTTGCACAAAGGGTTGTAACGGTATCAATAACCCCCAAAACCATTACGTAACGGCGCTACGTAACGGTCACGGCCTTTATTTAAAACCATGTTCCACGCACAAGCATCAAGAAAAGTCTAAACAGAAAAAGAAATTACACTTCAATATATCTTTTTCACATATTCTTTCCTGTGGTACCAACATTTTGTCATTATTATCCAGACAATTTGGATTTTGAGTTTTGAGTGGTCCATATTTATCTTATCATATGGGCAAAAGATCCTACATAGAAAACTTAGTCTCTGCCAGTATTCTCGAACGATGTCTATTTAATCTTTGACAAACAAGCACATTGATGGGGATCAACATGCACCTCGAGTATCTTTCACGGATATTGTCACACGTGGACAACCACCCGAAGTCCACCATTAGATGTGAACTTTATTTGCAGCAATTGCAGAATTTATGCAATTAAAGACTTTAGCTGCAACAACTATAGTCTTTGTGCAATTGAAGACTTTAGCTACAGCAATTGCAGAATTTATGCAATTGAAGACTTTAGTTGCAGCAATTACAGACTTTATGCAATTGAAGACTTTAGTTGCAGTAATTGAAGCTTCTCTTAGAAGCTAAAAGGATGAAAACTTGCAAGTCAAAGTGTCTTGCCATCTTTATTTTACTTTTGTAAATCTCTAAGATGTCATGTGCATGCTCATGTAAGGTTATAAATATGTCATCACTTGTATAGTAAAGATCATTGCATTATCAATTAAAAAGAAGCCTTTGCTTAGATTTGTGAATCTTGTTCCTCTCCTTGTGAGTGAGTAGTGTGAGACTACATTCCATCTCCCCAGAGATTGGGTGGTGAGAGACCACGACAACCTCAAAGTCATCATCAACACTACACGCCCACTCTTCTTTCCTAGCCCACAGTCACAATCTTCCTCGAGCTTCATTATTGTCTCAAGATTCGGAAGGATCAACAGCTTGTTCGTGGTGTGAATCAAGTACTCGTACATCTTGGTGTTTGTCATTCCGAATCTTTAGTAAGCTCATTTCAATTCCTTGTTTGTTACCATCTAAGATAGCCCCTAAAGGTACCTTGTAAGCCTTGAAACTCTACCCAAATACTTGATTGAAAAATCTTGTTCATTCTCTTTGAATCTTCCTAGATTTTCAACATGAACATGCTTGCTAGTACCATGCTTAGGGAAATTTGATTTGTATGCTTGGACTTGTGATCTACGAGTTTTAATATAACATATTTTAAGTGAACTTGATTACTTGAATGAAATGATCAACTATGGATTTCTAACCAAATCATATACGTTTTCAAAATACCAACAACTTGTGATCATTAGAATATGTTTGTGATGTTCATGCTTGGTTGATTCAATTCCTTCCATAGATTGTGATATTGTGTGCGTGCTACAAAGAGGGTCAACCGTAGGACTAGGGTTACTTAGAACCGCCCTACATCATATTGGTATCAAGGCCAAGGTTAGGTTCACATTTCACCCTACTTTGTGTGACCAAACACCACTCCAAAAGGCTGCCCTAGTATTGGCCGAATCCTTCCCCAACCACTAGGATGTTGACTCGAGCCAAAAATCCTTACTGAGGTCGTAGGGCTGATGATGAGAGAGATACCTCAATAGATGAGTTGTCAAGTGAACCAAATGAGAGTATCTAATTGAGTGTGATGAGACGCATTACGATCATTCCCAAGGATCGGGAGGATTGGCGTCGCATTTCTATTTTCCATACTTACATCAAGCGTGGGAGTAAAAGTTGCAAGATGATCATAGATGGTGGTAGCTGTATGAATGTTGTGTCTAAATCCGCAACTGGGATGTTGGGATTGAAAGTTGAGCCACGCCCACAACCATATAAGGTAGCTTGGGTTGATGCCACTACCATGCCAATGAGCCATAGATGCCTAGTCCCCATTAAGATTGGTGATTATAAGGACGAGATTTCATGTGACGTCCTTCCATTGGACGTTGCCCATATTCTTTTAGGACAACCTTGGTTGTATGATTTGGATGTCTCACGTAATGGGCGTGCCAACACTTATTCCTTTAGGTGTAATGGCAAAAGAATTATTTTGAGTCCACTAGGGTTGAAAGGTGAGAAAAAGAAGACGAAAAGACAAAAACTAGTGGAGAATCATTGAATATCATAAGTAATAATCAGTTGAGCAGGAGAGTAACGATACATAGGTAGTGTATATGGTTGTCAATAGGGAGACCGAGGCACCTCTTCCTGAGCATGAAACACCACTGGAAGTATCACATATACTCTCAGAGTTTGAAGATGTCATCTTTGAGCCACCTAGTGATTTACCTCCCATGAGAGACATTCAACATGTCAATGACCTTGTTTCTGGTTCATCTCTGCCTAATTTACCATATTATAGAATGAGCCTGAGAGAACATGAGGAGTTGATGAAACAAATGAATGAATTCAGGGAAAAGGGCTTTATTCAGGAGAGCATAAGTCCATGTGCCTGCCCTGCTCTCCTTACTCCCAAGAAAGATGACACTTGGAGGACGTGCATCGATAGTAGAGCAATTAAAAAGATTACTGTCAAGTATAGCTTTCTCAAAACCATTGCTTCTGATAGGGATGTGAAGCTTGTAAGCTACTTCTAGAAAACCTTTTAGGCATTACTAGGTACCAAGCTCAAATTTTCTAGTGCATATCACCCACAAACTGATGGGCACACTGAAGTCGTGAATAGGAGCCTTAGCGACCCATTGAGATGTTTGGTAGGTGAGAACATCGCAGCTTGGGACTTATGCCTTCCTATGGCCGAGTTTGCATTTAATAGACCCGTGAATAGGACCACAAGACTTAGCCCATTTTAGGTGTCACAGAATATAGTCCTAGGAACCTTGTAGATCTTAACCCATTACCACATGAGTCTAGAGTGAGTGAGCAGGTTGATACATTTGCAAAGCACATACATGATTTACACTCTCAGGTAAGAATGAAAGTTAATTTAAGCAATGAGCATTATAAATCTATTGTTGATGTACATCGCAAGTTGCAAAAATTTTCAAAAGGTGATATGATTATGGTTCGAATTCGCCCCAAGTTGATCCCTTCAGGAAAGGTAAGAAAGCTTCATGCCAAAAAGATGGAACCATTTAAAGTTCTCAAGAAAATAAGCTCTAGTGCTTACATGTTAGCTATTCTTGATGATTTTGGTAAAAGCAATGTATGTAATGTTGAAGTTCTAACGCCTTTTCTGGAAGCTAATTCTTTTACAAAACCTAGCCCTACTAACCTGCAGATAAACCTACTCCATTCATAACTCCAGTTGCACCAGACAAGCCAAATTTACTGTTGCCACCACCATTAGTCCCACCAAAGAAAGTCAAGAAAATTGAAGAGATTCTAGATAATAAAGCAGCATACACACGAGCTAAAGCGCACCAAAAGTTTCTGTTCAAATGGAAATGGAGACCACTATCAAAAAAAAGTTGAATTCTTAAAGATGATGTCCTTCATCTCAACCCGGAGCTATATACCGAGTACATTCGACATTTTTCTCCGAAGAATTCTTTTCGGTCGGGGAGAGATTATGGAGATCAACATGCACCTTGAGTATCTTTCACTGATATTGTGACATGTGGACGGCCACCCGAAGCCCACCATTAGATGTGAACTTTATTTGCAGCAATTCCAAAATTTATGCAATTGAAGACTTTAGTTGCAACAACTGCGAACTTTATGCAATTGAAGACTTTAACTGCAGCAATTACAAAATTTATGCAATTGAAGACTTTAGTTGCAGCAATTGCAGACTTTATGCATTTCAAGACTTTAGTTGCAACAATTGCGGACTTTATGCAATTGAAGACTTTAGCTGCAGCAATTGAAGCTTCTCTTGGAAGCTAAGAGGATGACAACTTGCAAGTCAAAGTGTCTTGTCATTTTCTTTTATTTTTGTAAATCTCTAAGATGTCATATGCATGCTCATGTAAGGTTATAAATATGTCATCACTTGTATAGTAAAGATCATTGCATTATCAATTAAAAAGAAGCCTTTGCTTAGATTTGTGAATCTTGTTCCTCTCCTTGTGAGTGAGTAGTGTGAGACTACATTCCGTCTCCCCAGAGATTGGGTGGTGAGAGACCACGACAACCTCAAAAGTCATCATCAACACTACACGCCCACTCTTCTTTCCTAGCCCACAGTCACAATCTTTCTCAAGCTTCATTATTGTCTAAAGATTCTGAAGGATCAATAGCTTGTTCGTGGTGTGAATCGAGTACTCGTGCGTCTTGGTGTTTGTCATTCCGAATCTTTGGTAAGTTCGTTTCAATTCCTTGTTTGTTAACATCTAAGACAGCCCTAAAGGTACCTTGTAAGCCTTGAAACTCTACCCAAATACTTGATTGAAAAATCTTGTTCATTCTCTTTGAATCTTCCTAGATTTTCAGAATGAACATGCTTGCTAGTACCATGCTTAGGGAAATTTGATTTGTATGCTTGGACTTGTGATCTAAGAGTTTTAATATAACATATTTTAAGTGAACTTGATTACTTGAATGAAATGGGTTTCTAACCAAATCATATATGTTTTCAAAATACCAACAACTTGTGATCATTAGAATATGTTTGTGATGTTCATGCTTGGTTGATTCAATTCCTTCCATAGATTGTGATATTGTGTGCGTGCTACAAATAGGGTCAACCGTAGGACTAGGGCTACTTAGAACCATCCTACATCACACATGGCCAACAACACAATCAAAAGCAAAAAGTAATATAATGTAACTTACTGTTCCTTTCTGGGCAGTTAGCCTCCGAATTGATGGAGCTCGTGCCATTGATGAAGCAGCTGCAGCTGCAGCCACGCGTATGCTGCACAAAGATAATTTGTGAACATTAACACAACCAACCAACCCCCCCTGGCACCCCCCCTCCCCCCCCCAAAAAAAAAAAATATCACCAAATAAAGCGCTTTTTTACAACCATATCATAATATTGCATCTAGATCATCCAAAGCTTAAACCTACCGTTTATGTACGTCAACAAATTCATCCGTTTCATCCACTATCTCCTCCTGCATCCATTATAAAAAAGCAATCAAGTGAAGTTTGCTGAAAACTGAAGAAACCCACAAAATCAATTGAAGTATGAGACAGTGAAGATTGCCTGTAGAAGTTCTTCAAACACATCTTCCAGGGTGATTATGCCTATGACTTCACCATCTTCAATATCCTGTGTCAAATACGGTAACCCATTCGTTGCAGCGTCATTATATTTAGAAGAGGTTTGTCTATTGCCAACAATAGGCCTTGAAGCCTTCTCGATGTCAACAGCAACACTTTCTGACTTTTCATTATGGTTTGATAACAAAGGAGTAGTTAACTGAGAATCTCCACTAGCAACATTGTTTTCTTCAGGTATTTCCCCATCCACAATTGGCAGTGGATTCTTGCTTTTCCCTTTCACCTTCACCACAGCTGCCATATGACTGCTACCCTTCTGAAACTCATTCAATATATCATATAAAGGCATATCTGCTGGAACCCTGGGGGAATGTTCCACAAATGAACACTTCATTTCCATGCTTAAAAGTTCTAGAAAAGCAG
This sequence comes from Malania oleifera, assembly GCF_029873635.1. Classification (NCBI taxonomy): domain Eukaryota; kingdom Viridiplantae; phylum Streptophyta; class Magnoliopsida; order Santalales; family Ximeniaceae; genus Malania; species Malania oleifera. Next base: position 15,021,228 of record NC_080419.1, read on the forward strand.
GTTTAAGTATACATAGGGTGAGCAAGCACACCGTGGAATTCTTCGGATTGAAACAGCACTCACTGGGGTCTCCGTTTCAGGTCGTACAGTAAGAAGACTCTTTACCTATTCCAGAAATGGGTCAACAAAGAGGGGTGGGAGCAAGGGGACATATAATTACAAAGAATTAAATCAGCTGAAAAAAAAATGAAAGCCAATTGCATATTTAACAGTAACTTGATGAGGAGCTGTTAGGTTCTATTACTCACAAGGAGAAGGCCAATGATATTTTTTAGATTTCCAGAATAAACAGGAACACGGCTATGGCCTCGTGCAAGAATTTTCCCCATCGCCTCCCTGAATCAAAAAATGGATGCAGAATATACATATATATATATATATATATATATATGAACATATGTATGTATGTATATCTTTGTTCTAGAACTTATTTCAAACACATGAAGTAATTTGGGAAAAAAAAAATGAATGCACTTAGGAGTGTTGATTCCAATCTCAAACATTCCTAAACACATGCAAAAAAGCCTATCACAAGTTCATGGGATTAGTTTGAGAAATAAAACGTTAACAAACTAGTTAATGTCCTCAAGCATTTCAAATGGCATGTGAAATCGAAAGAAGTTTACAATCTCGACAACCAGACAAAAGACCTTTATAACAACAGAAAACCATCAAAACCCAGGAAAAAAAAAGGAACACGTGCACATATGTGCATGGACATATTCACGCATGTGGGAGAGAGAGAGAGAGAGAGAGAGAGAACTCATGAATGGTCAAATTTTCAGTTATCAGAACTTGTTTCAACAAAGCCAAGCTCAACCCTGAAAGCCTAAATAATTCTTCCCAAAACAAAAGAAAAAAAAAACAACAGTTTGCAACAACAGTAGGTTTACAATTTACAGACTAAGAAAGACTCCCAAAATATTTATTTAAAAAAAAAAGTCAAAACCACATTTCATGTCAAGGGACGGTATCAAAATGAACCTCATTCTAAGCAGAGAACTAAGGTAGATATGAATGAGACCAAAAAAATGAAAAACAAAGAACAAGATGAAACTATGAGCAGACCTACCAGTCCAGTTTTGAATTTACATCCAAGGAAAATGTTGACTCAATTGGTGTCATAGCCTCCTCAGCAGTCTGTTCACAAAAATAACTAAATACATAAATATATGGGAGCACCTTGATATTCTGACTGCATCTTTATTTGGTTGCCTCAGAACCTTAAGGTTGGGAGCAGGGACGAGATTAAAAAGAGTAAGTACTAAAACTTGGTAAGTGATGTGCCTAGGCATCATTTGTGAAGCCACTTAGGTTAGTTACTTCTAAGCTTCGACGTAACACTAAATCAAGCTAGCTTAATTTGGATTTATAAATTGCTTAAATTGAGATTGAGAATTAATTCTGCGGAGGAAAAGCAGGTTATTCATTATTTCAAGAATCCAGCAATATGAGCTTGTACTATATATAAATTTGTCTGAAATAGATTGAAACTTTGAAAAGAAAAATAGTTCGATTTAAATTAAGGAAAAAAATTAATACAAATAATCTGTATATTCAGGCTGGTCACATCCAGTAAGAGGTTCCATGACTCAGAGAAGTTAGGGTTCATGAAGAGGACAAGGGAAAAAGAAAAATGAGGCCATAAGCCAGTTTCACTGCTATGTATACCTTTTCCGTCAAATCCAATGCTCCACTAATAATTGTTGTCTCATCATGCGTGAGTTCACCACCCTTACCAGCCTAGAAATGACAACAGTAAAAAAGTGAAATGGAACTTGTTTTTAAGAACTTTCAGCACAGTGCATAGTGCCATGCAATAACTGTGATGCTACATGCACCAATTCCGTGTGACTTAGTTTACCTCCTGGCCATGAATGGAGACGAGGGCTTTTAACTGAGCCCGCCTAAACAGTGCTTCATTATGTCCCAGTGCCCAGTCTAGAATCTGCAGTCGTAAAAGGAGTCAATATATAGATACAGTAAACTTCTAGGTTACATTTGGTTTGCAAAATGTATTCCCAGGAATAGATTAGTTTTAGTAGGTTAATTACAATTAGTTACAAAAAAAATTATGTTGTTACTATAAAGCAAATAACAATGTGAAACATTTTATGAATCCATAATAATGAATAGACAAGAAATAACTATTCTCAAATTTCATCATGGGGATGTCTATTCATCTCTTATTGCATGTTGAATGAAATCATAAGGAATATACAGGGAATAACTATTCCCTTGATTCCCAAAATTTAAACTATATTCCATATTATTCCAATGAATAGCTATTATGTTGAACCAAATGAGCCACTAATGTTAAGAAGTAAATATGTCAAATTAAAAAAAAATTATCATTGATATCATACATAAAAGTACAAAGGGCGACCCCAGGCCACAATGCTCCCCGCTTTGCAAGGGTAAGGGGAGGGTCATCACAGTATAAGCAGCCTTACCCCTGCTTTTATGTAGAGAGACTATTTCCTTGGACTCAAACCTATGACCAACCGATCACAAAGGAGCACCAACCTTATTGAGTTAACATTGATCCAATGCTCGTCCTCATTATATAAAAGTACAAATAGTGTGAATCATTTTTTGGACAAAAAATATCCTTGTCTTTTGAAAGCAAGACGACAAATTCCTAAAAAATATAAATTCATATGCTATGCATAGAACTATAGAGGTATAAATAGTGTAAATCAATTGTGGACAAAATTATCCATACCTTCTAAAACCAAGAGGTATAAATAGTGTAACTCATTTTTTGCACCAAAATATCCTTATTTTTCGAAGGTAAGACCAAGTATTCCTTAGAGAAGTAAATCTTTATAATATACAAAGTAAATTCAACTATAATCAGATAAAATTACATTTACAATGTTCAGAAATTAATGTTTGAATATGAAAGAATAAACACTTCCATTTGATTAAAAAACAAAAAAGGTAACAGTATATATACATATCTATATCAATATTTATACTACATATATTAACAAAATTACGAATAGGGTAAATAATTTTGCGGCAAAAATATGCTTTTTTTTTTTAAATACAATAAAATAGTCATAAAAGACAGTAACCAATAACTTTATTTTATGACTGTTTTATCGTATTTATAGAAAAAAAAATTAATACCAGAAAATTAGATAAAATTGTGTTTATAAAATCTATTTTACATAAGTTAAATAATTGAACCTAGATAATAGACCAAAGAATTTTCAAAGTAATCCACGACAATAGTTTGGTTGTTTGATTTGTTACTATTCTATTAAGTTGCAAGATTATGGACCAAAAGTTTTTCATAGGAATTCAATATAAAACAATAGTTATGTGAATCCCATGTTTGAAAAAAAAAAAAAGTTGATAACTAAAAAATACCTTGCCAATAGGATACGCAATGGGATAGCAAATTATCATTAAAATACGCACGAGCCACACGAAATTCGCACCTACTGCAAGCCCATATCTAGAACATATAGCTTGTGGAATAACCTGAAAAATTAATTAAAGGACCAAATTTTTTCAATTATACACAAGTGCAAAAATTGAAGATGAAGCAAGAAGGTTTTAACGAATTGTACCTCTCCAAAGAATAGAACAAATGTCACGGATAGCACAATGGCAACGAATTGATTGAAAATTTTATCAAGGTAAAGAGGAAGGGCCTGCAGGTTGGAAGCATCAGAGAGTAGATTGCTGTAAGTAAGAGTTAAGCATGAAAATGTATGTGACTACAAGAAGATATTAAAACAGAAAAACTAAACTTTTTTCTTTAAGAGAAACTTTATCGTTATTTGGTGATCTTGTCTAGTTTTATTTTGTGAACTTCAGTTTTTCTCTTTCGTTTTTCTTTTTTCTTTGATGGTTCTCTGTCGTTATTTGGTGGACTCCTTGTCCCCACAAGACGTACCTTCTCTTTTTTTTTCTTTTTTTTTCTTTTTTTTTTTTTTGGGTAACGCCGGGTATCCACAGCCGTCAACGCGCGTCCGTTTTACGGTCCGCACGCACCGGCATGTGACTAATCCCACGCCCTGTAGCAGGAGCCCCACCCACCACAGAGAAGTAATTCAGGCGCCCGCTGCAAGAATCGAACCCGGGATGCCAGGATTAGGCTCACCTCGTGAAAGGAAATCCCGGAGTCCGCCCTTGCCAACTGAGCTCAGCCCTGGGGGCACCTTCTCTTCTTTCTATGTAATAAAGCTTCTCTTATTATTTAAAAAAAATGTAAGACAAACTTTATTAGCAAGGGTAGTACAACATGACCTATAGCCAAGGGAAGAACCTCAAAGCCTTTTAGGTTGTGGCAAATGGCGAGAACCTTTTACATAAAAAATAATGGAATAGTGGAGAGTATTAAGAATTGCAAGCCAGCAAATGGCAAATTGCCTAGGTAGGTATATGGTGCTTGAACCAAAGGGCATTGGACCAAAGGATGGGATTGTTCTTGACTCTAAGGTTATCCAAGGCTGCACAAAGAGTACAAAGATTTTGAGGGGTTGGGGGACCAACTGGAGGAACCAGCGAGAGACAAAAATGAGGGAGGAGGTGAGGTTTTCCAAAAAAAAAAAAATGTCATCATCTTTGATTTGGGTGGGGAGAGGGGAAGAGTGGAGGGAGAAGGGAGGAGGGAAGGATTTTGATGGCCCGCTGCCGCCTTTCCACTTGTAAGAGTAGATGAAAAGACAAAGAGGACATTTGGAAGTAGGTTGTTACTGGTTATTTTAATCATTTAGCCTTGTGTTTTTGCTGCACAACAGCTCAAGTAAGTGTGAGTTAGTAAGGGTATTATGGTTTTTGTCATGTACTTTTGGCATATATTATCCATAGACGCAGAGACCCATCATTTTGATTACGTCATCTAATTTACCAAATATTTTTAAATGGTATCAGAGCGTGGTCCTCTACTTCTTCACTGCTCTGCTGCTCTGTGCCGCCTCATTAATGTTGTTCTTTTTTTTCCAAGAAGCATTTCTTTTTCCCATGATTTCTGCTTCTGCAATCTGGAATTTCCAGCATCAGCCAGTGTTGCACTGCTGCTGCTTTTGCTGTTTTATTTTTTATTTTTTTATTTTTTTTAATTTCCCAGCTGCTTATTGCTGCTTCTATTTTGTGGAAGTTATGGCATGAACATCACATGTTATTGACTAGAGATGACGACTCAAAAGTTGGATGGAAAGAATTATGTTCAATGGTCTTGTTGAATAATTGGGTAAAATGGAAGACCAAACCTCAATGATAGGTTTCTCCCTCTATTTATGATATATATAAAGTACAACAGGAATGACCATAATACCCTTACTAACGTACACTTATTACAAAACAAACTCTAACAATTAATAATAATGCTAAATGACTAAATAACCATTAACACTCCCCCTTAAGCTGGTATCATATGCTCCTAGCTTCTTACAAATGAATTTCACACAAGCACCTCCCAAGGCTTTCATGAACAAATCAGCAAGCTGAAACTCGGGCTTCACTTGAGTGGTTGTGATGAGCTTCTATACAAGTTTCTCTCGAATAAAAATGGCAATCAACTTCAATGTGCTTTGTTCGCTCATGTAAGACAAGGTTGGAGGCAATATGAATAGCAACTCGATTATCACACATCAACTCCATAGGCTGAGAATGTGGAAAACCTAGTTCTTTCAACATGTTCTTCGGCCAAACAAGTTCACATGTAGTATGTGCTATAGCTCTATATTCTAACTCAGCACTTAACCTGGTCACCACAGTTTGTTTCTTACTTTTTCAAGAAACCAAATTACCACCGACAAAGATAAAAACCCGGTTGTGGACCTTCAATCAAAAGGCGACCCAGCCCAATCTGCATCTGTATATCCCTGCATATGAGTGTGACCCTGATCCTGATATAATAAACCTCTCCCCAGTGCACCTTTAAGATATCTCAAAAATGCAAATTACTACATTCCAATGACTTGTTCTTGGGGAATTGAGAAACTAACTCACAACACTTGTTGCGAAGGATATATCTGGTCAGGTGACTGTGAAATAATTCAACTTTCCAAAGGTCTCTTATAAAGACCTGAGTTAGGCAACAAATCACACATATCTGGCACTAACTTACTATTGGGATCCATGTGTGTATCAACTGGTTTGGATCCCAACAACCACATCTCATCTAAAAGACCAAGAACATACTTTCAATACAGTTCCTTTACGAGACCTTGATACTTTTATACCCAAAAAGTATTTCAATGATCCCAAGTCCTTGGTCTAAAACTTACTCTGTAGGAAAAGCTTAAGGTCTTGGATGCCTCGATCATCATCACCAATGATCACAATGTCATCTACATACACAATAAGCAAAATCCTACCAAATGGAGTATAATAATAAAAAATAACCTGATCTACTGCACACCAATGAAGGCCAAACTCAAGTACTACAACACTAAAACGGTCAAACGATGCCTTTGGAGATTGTTTCAATCCATACAATGATTTCTTAAGTCAACATACTAACCCTGACTCCCCTTGAGCAACAAACCCATGGGGTTGCTCCATATATACCTCCTCATGAAGATCACCATATAAGGAAGCATTCTTTACATCTAACTGATGTAGAGGCCAATCGCAAGTGGTGGCTAAAGAAATGAACAAACGTACTGAGGCAAGTTTAGTGATAGGAGAGAATGTGTCTGAATAATCCAAACCATACACCTAAGTATATCCCTTAGCAACAAGGCAGGCCTTCTAACGAGCCACAAGATTGACTTTCACAGTGTACACCAGCGACAACCAACCACAGACTTATCAGGAGGAAGAGGTAAATTCCAAGTATCATTATCATGTAGTTCACGCATTTCTTCATCCATTGTTATCCTCCACCCAGAATGAGATAGGGCTTCAAAAATAGATTTTGGAAGAGCAACGGAAGACAAAGTACTAACAAAACAGTAATAAGAGGATGACAAGAAATCATAAAAAACAAAATTAGAGATCGGATGTTGGGTACAAGTGCATTTAACAGTAATAAAAGGATGACAAGAAATCATAAAAAACCAAATTAGAGATCGGATGTTGGGTACAAGTGCATTTACCTTTTCAAACAGCTATAGGAGGATCAACATCATGGGAAATAAGATCATCAGATGAGGGAACTAGAGGCACTGTGGTAGAAGCTAGAGGAGGCACTTCAGCCTTGAGTCGCCATGTGCATACTTGCAAATTGGGATGATCCAAGCGACGAGGACTCAAACTAGATGAAGATGTAGGAGGATTGGGTATAGATACTAGGTTTGGAACTGGAGAGCAAGGCAGAGGAAGAGACTCATTAAGGTCAACAGAACTCAAGGAATCAAAGTAGTATGGTGTAGACTCAAAGAAGGTGACATCAACAGAGACAAAAAATCTATGTAAAGTAGGACTATAACATCGATATCCTTTTTGAGTATAGGAATAGCCCAAAAAGATGCATTTGATAGCACGAGGATCCAACGTATCCATTCGTGAAGTTAATTGATGGACAAAGGACAACCAAATATACAAGGAGGAAGGGAGAACAAAGGAGACTTAGGGAAGATAACTGAATAAGGGATTTTATTGCCAAGGACAAAGGCTGGCATTTTATTAATGAGGGAGCTAGCTATGAGCACAGCATCACTCCAAAAAACTTTGGGGACATTCATTTGATACAATAGGGTACAAGTGACTTCAAGAAAGTCTTTTTTCTGCTCTGCAATCCCAATTTGCTGTAAAGTGTGGGCACAAGAGGACTAATGGATCATACCAGAGCTAGGCATATAAGTACTGAATTGGGTATTGAAGTACTCCTTAGCATTATCACTATGAAGTCTCCTTACTGGCACATCAAATTGAGTCCTTATTAGGGAACAGAAGGCACAATATCAAACAACTCAGAACGATCTTTCATTAAATATAACCAAGTCATCCTAGAGTAGTCATCAACAAATGTAACAAAGTACCGAAACCCCAACTTTGATGTGACATGACTAGGACCCCAAATATCGGAATGGACTAGCAAGAAAGGACTAACCACTCGTTTGTCGACCCGAGAAGCAAAGGGAACTAGCTGTTTCAACTTGTCCAAGGGTGGATGACCAAGGCAACAATGGATTTGAAGTGTAGATACGAATGTGCAGGCAATGGGTCGAGAATGGACTCAAAGTAGTAAAGTCCATTAGCCTCACGTCTTGTGCCAATTGTCTTTCTCGTCTTCAGATCCTAAATAACCAAAGAATCGAGAAAGAATGTGATAAACAATTTAGTGACTTTGTAAGCTTACTAACTGACATAAGATTGAAAGGAGATTTAAGAATGTATAAAGCATAAGAAAGAGAAATGGAAGGAGTAGGATCTACTGTTCCTATCTCCTTAACAACAATAGTGGACCCATCAGCAAGGGTAACTTAAGGTAGATTTTTAGGATACGGGAGATCAAAAAAGAAGTTGGTTGCACCTGTTATATGATTAGTGGCAGTAGAATCGATAACCCAGGGGCTAGTAGGAAGGATACCAGATGACATACAAACAATAGGATTACTTTTCTGAGCAAAAGACGTAATGTGAGAAGATGCTTGCTAAGACCACTGATATTGTAGAAACCTTAAATACTCCTTTAATATGGTCACAGTACGTGGTTCACTCAAACAAGTGAACCGCGACATTCTCAAACTCCATCACAACATTCTTAAACTCATACCAATGACCATAAGATTAATTATTGGAACAATCAAAACAACCACGAACAAGGTGACCAACCATGAACAAGTCACAAATAAATCAGTATAAGACTGCCATAGCACCAAGCAACTCAGACACAGCCCCAAGAAAGCAACTCACAACACCAAAACAATTGGAGAAGTGAGCCAATGAAAATACCATGGAGAAATCACCAACTAACTTATATAACACTACCATAGCCTCACCAAAAACAGCTTATGAGCACTGTCACTGCTCCAAGAAAGTCACCAATGACTGTTACCAACACCGAACAACAAGCCCAATCTGCATCTGTATATTCATGGATATAAGTGTGACCTTGATCACGATATAAAAGACCTATCCCAAGTTCACCTTTGAGATATCTCAAGATGCGAATTACTGTGTCCAATGACTTGTCCTTGGAGAATCTAGAAATTGACTCACAACACTTGTTGCAAAAGATATAATAGGCCGAGTGACTGTGAGATAATTCAACTTTCCAAGAAGTCTTTAGTATTGTCTAGGATTAGGTAGCAAATTACCCATATCTGACACTAACTTATTGTTAGGATCCATGGGTGTATCAATCGGTTTAGATCCCAACAATCCAGTTTCATCCAATAGATCAAGAACATACTTTTTTCTGTGAGATCTGCATACTTTTATACCCAAGAAGTATTTTAATGGTCCCAAATCTTATGTTTGAAACTTAATCTATAGAAAAAGTTTGAGACTTTGAATACCTTTATCATCATCACTTGTATGACAATATCATCCACATAAGCAACAAGAAGGATCCCCGACCCGATGAAATAGGACGATAAAACATATTATGATCCATTGCCTCAAAGACCAAACTCAAGTACTACAACACTAAAATGACCAAACCATGCTTTGGGACACTGTTGAAACCATATAGTGTCTTCTTTAGCCGACACACGAAGCTTGATTCCCCTTGAGCAACAAACCTAGGTGGTTGCTCCATATAGACCTCCTCCTGAAGGTGACCATGCAAGAAGACATTCTTCACGTCTAACTGATGCAAAGGCTAGTGACAAGTAGTAGCCAAGGAGATGAACAAACGTACTAATGTAAGTTTGACAACCAGAGAAAAAGTGTTCGAATAATCAAAACCATACACCTGAGTATACCCTTTAACAACAAGATGGAATAATCCAAACCATGCTTTGGGACACTGTTGAAACCATATAGTGTCTTCTTTAGCCGACACACGAAGCCTGATTCCCCTTGAGCAAAAAAACTAGGTGGTTGCTCCATATAGTCCTCCTCCTAAAGGTGACCATGCAAGAAGACATTCTTCACGTCTAACTGATGCAGAGGCTAGTGACAAGTAGTAGCCAAGGAGATGAACAAACATACTAATATAAGTTTGGCAATCAGAGAAAAAGTGTTCGAATAATCCAAACCATACACTTGAGTATACCTTTTAACAACAAGATGGATCTTTAAACTAGCCACTGAACCATTAGGATTGAATTTCACAGTGTATACCTAGCGACAGCCAACGAGAAACTTGTTAGGAGGAAGAAGAAGATGAAGTTCAAAAAATTGACATTCGTGGCAAGAGAGTGCTTACTGGTGATGGAAGTAAAAGATCATACCAATCCAACTTGAAGAAACCAAAACAGAAGGGGCCTATAGACTTGTTTTTTACTCCCGATCCAAAGAAAGTGGTTCAAGTAGGAAAGAAGGGAAAATGAAGCAAACATCAATAAATGAGGCGTGCAAGAAAGAACTAAGAAAAAAGGCAATGGGAGATTTTGCTAGGTGGATGTATGATGCTAGAATACCATTTAATGATGTACGTCTAAGCAACTTTGCAGTGGCACTTGAATCGATTGGACAATATGGTCCTAGAATAAAGCCACTTAGCTATCATGAAGTGAGAGTTCCTTACCTAAAGGAGGAAGTTAGTCGAATAAAAAAGAGTTGTTGAAGGTCCATAAGGAGGAATGGACAAAATATGGTTGCTCAATTATGTCTGATGGTTGGAGAGATTCAGTTGCTAATAAGGACATAATAAACTTCTGAGTAAACTCTCCAAGGGGATCAGTATTCATCAAGTCTATTGATGCTTCTAATCTTGTCAAGAATGCAGATAGAATGTATAGATTACTTGATGAAATGGTAGAGGAAATTAGAGAATCAAATGTGATTCAAGTGGTAACTGACAATGCGTCAAACTATGTAGCAGCAAGTAAGAACTTATTTTTAGAACTACTTTCTAGAGTGTATATATTGTTTATTTTAATATTTTAATGGCTTCATTCCCTGATTTTTGAACAGGGAGATTGTTGGAAACAAAGAGGCCACATTTATATTGGACACCGTGTGCTGCTCATTGCATTGATTTAATTTTGAAGGATATTGGGAAGATGCCTTCAATTCATGCAACTTTGAAAAGGGCAATTTTTTTGAGTGACTATATCTATAACCGTGTTGGCATTGTGAACTTGATGAGACAATTGGAGGAAAGGAGTTACTAAGACCTACCGTTACAAGATTTGCAACTGCCTTTATCACCCTTCGTTCAATCCACCTTCAAAAGGACAACTTGAGGAAGATGTTTACTTCTGAAGATTGAAATACTACTAAATGGGCAAAGGAGTCAGCTGGCAAAAGAGCAGCTACTATTGTTTTGATGCCTACTTTTTGGAGTACCATCGTCTATGCTCTTAAGTTAACAGGTCCACTTGTTCGTGTACTCCGTTTGGTTGATGGGGAAAAGAAACCTGCAATGGGATACATTTATGAAGCAATGGATAGGGCTAAGGAAGCCAAAGCTAAGGCTTTTGGTGAGAGAGAGGATAAATTCAAGGAGGCATTTGAAATTATTGATACGAGGTGGGAATGCCAACTCCATCAACCGTTGCATGCAACTGCACACTACTTGAATCTAGAATTTTTCTATTCAAACCCCAACATTTTGCAAGATGAAGAAATTATGACGGGTTTGTACAAATGTAATGCAAGGTTACTGCCAACTATTGAAATGCAAGATAAAGTTTCAAATAAGTTGGAAAAATACAATGCTGCTAGTGGCGTCTTTGGAATTAGTTTGGCAGTGAGACAAAGGAAGACAAAAGCACCAGGTAAAGTGGCATTTGTACTACCTCTTTCTTTTTGAAAATTATTTTTGCTATTACCTAGTAGGTATTCATTTAAAATTTATTTTATAACAGCGCAATGGTGGATGGCATATGGATCAACAACTCCAAACTTGCAAAAGTTTGCTGTGAAAATTCTTAGCCTCACGTGTAGTTCTACCAGCTACGAAAGAAATTGGAGCATATTCCAAGATGTAAGTCATTAGTATATCATGGATTAATTATTAAAGAACAAGAACTACCAATCTACTGCTTTTTAGAATCATTATTAACCATATTACTTTAAACTTTTTGCAGCTTCATAGCAAAAGGAGAAATAGGCTATCCCAACAACGCTTGAATGATTTGGTATTTGTGAAATATAATCGAACTCTGAGGCGTCGATACGACAAACGTGACACCATTGATCCCATCCTCCTAAAGGACATTGATGATAGTAATGAGTGGTTGATTGGTAGGATGGATGGCGATTCTGATGAGGATGATGAACTTGTGTTTGAAGATGATAATTTGACTTGGGATTCTGTTGCTAGAGCTGCTGGACTAAATAACCCCCCGCATCACACTAGATCAAGAATAAGTACAAATATGCCATCATCGTCTAGAGGAAGAGGAAGAGCTTCATCTAGTAGTGCAACCAATGCTAGGGGTCGAACCAAAATGTTGGAACTTGTAGATGAGGATGAAATCCAAGTGGATAGTGCAGAGGAGACGGAAGAGGAAAAAGATGTTGGAGAAAACAGTTCTAATGATGAATAGGAAGATGATGATATCTTCGCCGACTTAGTTGATGATGAGTGATGAGTGATGAGTGATGATTGAGAAGGATTTTTAGATTTTATTCTTTGAAATCTGTTATTGTACTCTTTTCTTTTGATGTTGAATGATGTTGAATTGTTGATGCTTTTGGGCTTCGTCTTGGCAATTTTATTAAATTACCAATTTTGTTATTGAATGTTTTGGCATTTTAAATTCTAATATTACTAGATATTCATATGTTCATATATAAATTACCCTAGATAGACATTTTACACCATTTTAATAATTGTGCGCCTCACCTTCGTGAGGCACGCGCCTTCGCCTCGCCCTCGCACCTCGGCTTCAAAGACCCTTTGCGCCTCAGCTCGCCTCGCGCCTCTGACTACTATGGCCTCAATAAGCCCCTTCCTCTACCTAGCTTTCCAAAGTCTAGCTTGTTATCTCTGCTCTGTCATCCACTTGCATCTTCATCTAGTCTGAGTCCTTCCCATCACCTTGATGATCCTAGTTTGCGAGCGTATACACGAGGGCAACTCAAGGGAGGAAAGCCTACTCCAACTTTTATTGCTATGCCTTTAGTTTCCTCAATGATCTCATTTCCTAAGATGCTTATCTTCCATTTTTGTCTGAAAAGGTAATTAGGTAAACTACACATTTTGGGTGGAGGACTACAATGGTTGAAGAGATGCATGTGTTACACGATAGGGATACTTGGGAACTAGTACCTCTTCATCCTAATAAGTTTGTTGTTGGTTGTGGCTGCATGTATGCCATGAAAGTCAATCCTAATGGTTCTGTGGCTCGTCTAAAGTCCCACCTTGTTGCTAAGGCATATACCCAAGTGTCATGTTTAGATTATTTAGACTCATTCTCCCAATTCAAGTCCTCAAAATATCAAGACATGGCCCACACTACATGTAACGTCTTTGGCTAAAGAACATATTGTAAAAATTGGTCTTCAACATTCTTGGCCTATGGAGTTAATGTGGGGTAATAAAGCTACTATTCATATCGCCTCTAACCTTGTCTTCCTTAAGCACATAAAACACATGGAAGTTGACTGTCACTTTGCGAGAAACTTGTGCAAAAACTCATTATAACCGCTCACATGAAGCCTAAGTTCCAACTTTCTGATTATTCACCAAAGCCTTAGTGGGTACCCATGTTAAATCCATTTATAACAAGCTAGGAGCATATAACATCTATGCTCCAACTTCAATCATTTAGCATTTTGTTATTGCTATGTTAGTAAGTATGAGTTAAGAGTAAGGAATTATGGTCATTGTCCTGTACTTGGCACAGTATAAATAAAGGGAGAGACCTATCATTGTGAGTTGGCCTTCTAATTTACCCAATAATTTGACAAAGATGTTCCAAAGTAGTATATTGATCTTAAGAGACGAGCTTCAGCCCCAAACCATCTTCAGAAAATGGTTTAACAAACATCAGCTCAATTCACTTTGCAGCCATAAGTGTTCCAGTCATTACAGTTGATCATATATGGGAAGATTCACAATTTCACACACATATTTTGTTCATCATAGTAGAATCAACTAGATTCTAAAACTTTAATTGGGAGGAAAATAAGGGGCAGATGTCACAGAAAATTACAATTTATAATCAGAGCCTTCTCTCTCTCTCTCACGCACGCGCACATCCATGCACACACACACGCGCACACAAGGGAAAGTTCAATCAGTTACCTCCATGGCGGCTGCATTACAGAGAAGCAAAGTAACAAGCAGCTGATGTTGCTTCTGAACCACTGGAAGGATGGCAGCTGAAATATATTTTTCCAAAAATGAAATTTAAAAAAAAAACTAAATTAAAAGAATAATAAAAGAAATCATATTTTTCTTCAAGACATTCCAAGTGTAAAATTACCAACAAGAAAGCATTCATAGGAAACCACCTGTCAAATTAATATGCAATCCATGGGTGTACACAAATATTTAAATCAGCAATTTCGTGATATTTGATACACCATTGATAAACTTGTCAGTAAGCATCATCAGCAATTCTTAGAGAACAGAAATCATTACAATGCTGAAAATGAAACCATTACATCAGATTTTCCTTTTCAATTACATGACATTAGCTGCCAAATGTCCACTTCAAATTTCCAGGTTGCATAATAAAGTCTTCAATTCATGCATGAGATTCTATCTACTGAAAGTAATTGTACAAGCCACTCCCTTTATGGTCTTCCACCCAAAACAAGCCGCAGTCCCATTCTGTCTCATCATTTGTTGTTTTAAAAAAGGGGGGGGGGGGGGGGGGAGTGAAGTCATAATGAAGTCGTACGTACATACATTACAAAATGCGTCAATAATCTAGGTAATAATTTCTTATCCCACCTTTTACTTCTACTTTCTATCCGCATGCAGAACTTCTAGAACAACAGTAAACCTGAACAAAGAACAATATCATAGCATACGTCGAGTACCACTTTAATGTGTGCATACATTGTGTATGGAATTATCTTCATTTATTGTACTCCCATAAATCATGGGTAACAAGAGTTCCTGAATAATGGAAAATAATAAAATCAATCAATACAAACTGTAGCCATAAATCAAACACAGAATATCTGCTTCGGATCATTTGGTCAACCCAAGCATCACAACCCACTCTCTTTGGGTCCCCACAGGCAAGGTGCAGAGAGCTGTAAGCTTGGAGCATAATTAACGAAATCGTAGAGATGGCACCTTTTGAGAGCTACTCAGCTAGTAGATCATGAGAAAAGAGAAACAAACTTAGAGTTGATTAAGCAACATGTGCCCTTACAAAGTGGGAATAAACCTCCATGTGTTTTGCTTGAGAATGGAAAACAGGGTTGGCAGTGAGAGATAGCATTTATTTGCAAAATAATAGGTGGCTCAGTTTGATGAAAGCCAAGTTCACATAGCAAGACTGAATCCAAATGAGATCTGTAGCTGTTTCAGCAGGAATTTAGTAGTATGCGCGCAACTGTATGTTGCTTTTGATGAGATCAAATCAAAGCACTCTAGAGTAGATAAATAAAAAAAAAAAAAAAAAAAAACACTAAAAGAATGGCAGCAATCAGGATTACTAGTCCAATCAGCATCAGAATAAGCTTGAAGCACAGAAGTTACTATCACGAGAAGGTCATAATCAAGACTCAGCTTTAAAAATGAAGAATGCGCTTGACTGCAAACCAATGTTGAGTTAATGGATTAGCATGAACTGACCTGATTAACAGCAAAAGCTATATCAGCCTATCAGGTCCTGTTACAGTTAAGCACTAGAAGAAATAGGACCGGAGATGGGTTTTACCACCATCCACACCAGTCCTGCAAAGAAAATCACAAACATAACTATTTTCAGTCAAGAGAAGTCACACAGGAGTAGCACAAGCTTGAACTCCCAAAGTAATGAAGAAAGCCAAAAATTTTTGTAGTGTATTCTTGTTGAAGAGAATCAATAATATCATCAAGTAGCATTGGGTGTGTCGATATCCACAGACAAGGAGAAAAGCCTCAAAACCATTGTCCATTTAACAAACAGAGAGACAACACCAGTGTGTGATCTAGGAAAACCAAACGTAGGAAAGGAAAATGGTTGTTGAAACCAGGCTGAAGGATGTTGCCAGGCCGCACAAGGATTGCTACAGCTCACATAAGGAAAGGATTAGTAATAGCTGGATTTCATGTAAACCTACTAGAAAGGAGCTATTGGGAGAAGATTCTTGGTATCTAAATAAAGCATGGTCCAACAGCCAGAAACAACCATGGAAAACATGGTGCAAATAGTGGCATGCTTAAGATTTGAGTATTTGATCATAGCTAATGCCAATTCCAATTTGATCATGGAAATTTTTTTAAGCAAAAAAACCCATTTACACCCAATGATATTGTGATTAGGCAGTGATGAGACTGACACCAGCATGCCACTACTACAAAAGGCATTATATTAATCAACAGTTGCTTCCCATCACTGCAGATTCTTGTGCCTGGATAGATGTTTTAACGTTGGTAGTAGCTGTACCAGCCATGGGCTAATGATTATCAAATATTCAAGGTTTAAGAGTGTCATCTATAGAACAAATACCCATAGGATGACTACTTCCTTGTTAACCTGCTGGTAGTGTCTCCAACAGCAACCACCATGACTACCTCCATCCAAGAAAACTCCGGCACTTTTAAGACCAGAAAACCACAAACCCATCTCATCCATCATTTGTTGAAAGGGAATAACCTCGATTATAAAGAGTATAATAAGTGTCTCTTCCTCGGTCTGCATTAATGGAAATCCTCAAGACTTTACCTCTCAGTCTGGAGGCTTAATCCCACTTTGCCTCATCTATTTTGTGATTGTGCAGAGAGAGACTCCTTCTTGCTTCAGCAGGAAGAGCCAGAGGGAAGCATTTTGGGCTGCAGAACAGACACGACTTTTCTGTCAGTCAACCACTTGTCCGTTGTTGATGACACTCTTCTGTTTGGGAAAGCTTCAGATTCTGTGTGTGAACACCTACAAGATGATTAGCAGGTACCAGATCATCTTCAATAAATATTCAGTGTTTTTCAGTAAAAATACTCCTCAAAACCTCCGAGCAAGAATCACTGAGAAGCTAGGGATCAAGAATCTTGGAAGTCAAAAGAGATAACTGGGGTTGCCAGTTTTTATTGGAAGATTGAAAGAGGATATTTTCGGTTCCCTCAAGGAAAAATTAAGGCATTTTAGCTGTGGAAAACATTTTTTTATTTTTTTTCCTTACCAATTTCATCTCCATTTCTAAGCTTTCAGTTGAAAATTTTGAAAAACATAGAGAAAGTGTTCATTTCAAAATAAAAATTTTTATTTATTAACAGAGTAGCATAGAGTAAAGGTTATGATGGTGATACATGGTAGTGGCAACAAGTGGCAATGATAACCGGGTGTAGGAGGGTGACAGGTGGAAGCGGCGGCAGTAGCAATGGTCAATGGCAGTAAGAAGTGATTGCAGTGGTGATGGCAAAGGCAACAGAAGGTGGTGATGGTGGTAGCAGCAATGGAGGAGTCAGCAGAACATGATGGTGGTAGGTGCAGCAATAACGGTGATGGTGGTAGTGGCAATAACCACAATGCTGGTAGCGATGGCAACAACGACAGCAATGGCAGTGGTGGAGGAGGCAATGGCAGTGGTGATGGCAATGGTGGTGCTAGTGGAACAAATTTGAGAGATAAACTTCAAAAGATCTAGAAAAATTAAGAAGATGTTTTCCAATGTCTAGTATAAATTTGCAAAACTAGAAAATTATGGTGCGTCAAGTAATAGGGGAACTTTCTTAGAGTTCCAAGTTGATACTAGAGTTTGAAAAACATCTTTAGATTTTTCTAATTGAACTTCTCAAGTTTATTATTCCACTACCACCATCCCACACCATTTTAGTCATTGCCGCCACCACCTAGCAATTGCCTCTCCTATTGCCATCACCCTCTACCAGCAAAATCACCACAGCTGCCACTGGCACAACCATCAAAACCACAATACCACATAACTTATTGCCACTGCCAATAACTATCGCTGTGTCATCGCCATCCAACCACAGTCATTGTCATCACCACCCACCCACCTGCATCAACATTGCTGTACCATCATCACCACCTGCCACCACCATTTACCACCATCATTGCCACCAACTATCACCACCACCACCACCACACAAAACCCAACATACCAATTACTCTTATCTTTTTTTAATAGATAGTTTTCATTTTGAATTATTGAAGGCATTCTCTGCATTAAGAATGTTTAATAGAAAGAAAATTAGGAAGAAAACTAGGAAATAAAAATGAGAAATGTTTTTTACAATTTTATATATATATATATATATATATATATGTGTGTGTGTGTGTGTGTGTGTGTGTATGTATATATATATATATGTATGTATATATTTGAACATCAGTTTTTCCATCATTTCATTTTCACAAAAAAAAAATTCTAAATTCCTAAATTTATAGAGAACGGGAATGTTGAAAACTTATCCATTTATTGACTACGGCCTTACTTTCTTAAGAAGGGGGGGGAGAAAGTTTTAATCAAGGCAATACAAAGCGTTATACCAGATTATTCATGGTGTCACAAACTCACATTGAATGTGTACTAGGGAGATCTTAGACCTTAGACAAAACCTATTAGGCCTTAGATTGGTGTCAAAGTTGATTGGCAAGGATGCTCATGGTTTGAGGGCGGACAAGGTTTAATCTATAGTCAGTTGAGAAGAAACAAACTTGATTTAAAGTATTCCTTTGAACCTATTAAGTGGAAGGGATGAAAGAATTTGGCATTCGAAAAAGCATACTTAAATTTTGAGTATTCCTTAGTCAAAACTGCTTATCACTTGGCAGTGAATTTCCTCAAAGAGCAAAAGTTTGTCGTAGTACATGGAATGATCAGGGAGAACCAAGATCCTGTTCTGAAAGGAATAAAGTTTCTCATTGTAAATGGAAGTTGGTGTTCCAAATAAGATAAAACACTTCCTTTGGAGATATTTCAACAAGGGTCTCTGTTCAGTCTAATCTCAAGAAAATGAAGGTTGCAGTACAAATGATTTAACCTAATTGCAGCTCGGACAAGGAGATATTGGAGCATCCTTTCTATGGCTACCCTTTCTCGCATTCAGTCTGGTTTATGTCAGACTTCAAGTTAAAGATCTGATTGCATAGGAAGAGTGTCCTTGTGGTGTCGGGTGATGGAACTTTGCTGCACATAAAGTGAAAGGATGTTGGAGGACAATTTCTCATTTAATCAACCTGAAGGGTGAAGGCTCGAACAATCATTTATTCTCACTCTACAATAATGTTCTAAATAAAGAGGATTTCCCTTCTTTGAACAATGCTATAGTGTGGGACATTTGGCAGCTGACACAGAGCTTTCATAGTTACAATTCCAGTGTTAGAAGACGGTTCAATAGTGCAGCCCACCTAGTGGACAGGAATGCTTTGTTTGCTAATGAGTAATGACATTTTAGAGTGGAGACTGTCTAAGTTTCCCAGTTGGCTGAGAAACTTGAATCGCTTACGGCTGAACCGATGCATCAGTCAATTTGTTAAGAACAAAAATCAAGGCAGTTGTTTTCAAAAGAAAGAAAACTAATTGAAAGAGGCACAATTCAATTTATTCAAGCAAAAATGTAAAATCAATGCAGTTTTGTTTTCACAAAACAAAAACTACTTCGAAAACTCCACCAAGTATAGTCTACATCACAACATTCACCCGTGTTCTCTCTCTATCCGTGACTCCATCCACCCCTCTTGAGTTTCAGTCGAACTGAATCGCCACGCGGAAATGAAACAACGATTCCCTAATCAAACCAAACCGAATGAGAAAATGACAAAAAATAAAGAAAGCAACGAACCTGCTTGCTTCTTCTCGTCAGAAGTGCCGCTGCGCTGGAGAATTTCGAGGTCAACAAGACTAAGGGACATGAGACCTAGGGTGAGACCAGACATGATCCCGGCGAAGAGGACCAGAAAGCAGGAGATCCCGGCGTAGGTGAACCACCAGAAGGATCCAAAGGCTATGCCGGCGGAAAGCACCGGAGCCTCTCGCGCTACCATGGCAGCGGCGGCCATCCGAGCGACGGCCACCGCATTTACCAGCTGCATCGCCCCCGGACTCTCTCTCTCTCTCTCTCCCTCTCTCACTGTCTCCCTCTCTCACTGTCTCTCTCTCCCTCTCTCCGATCTCTGAGAGAGTCTGACTGCGATTATGGGAGCGGTCGGTTTTGGTAATGCGCAAAGAGAAAATGGTTTGTTTGTTTGAGTTCCGGGAAGAGAGCATTGGACGGACTCGTGGACACAATGCTGATTGGCTTCGTAAATTTTGGTACACGTGGCAAGATTTGGGTATTTTGTTCGAATGGGGATATGGTGTGTGACTTGGGTACTTCTAAGGAGTACGTCTTCCCCGAGGACAATAAAAAAATATATTGAAAATCTTATTAATAATATAAATTTCTATTTTTTTATTTTATTTCATATTTATGCTCCATAGTATACTAATTTTTGAAAATTTTTCTAACTTTCAAAATTTAAGAATTTGGATAAAATGTCAAGGTCAAATAATTTTTAAATAAATATAAAATACGAATTTCTATTATATTGTTTAGATTATAAATGATATGAAAATCATAATGATTACAAATGTTTGATTGTAAAATATTCTTTTATAAACTATGTGATAGATTAAGACAATACATTTTTTAGTCCCCATTATCCTTTATTTTTTTTCCTTTGATATTATAATGAAATTTTCCTTTTACAAATGAAATCCAGTTTAACATCAACTCCAATATAATATAATATAATACAATATAATATGTTAAATTTATATAGCAGTACACAAATTCTCTAGTGCACTCATTCAAAATTAGTGTGAATTATAACAATAAAATTAGAAATTTCATTTTTTTTGGACTTAATTTGGATAGAATTCAAACACTAAGCAATGGTGTGAATTTAGATGGAACAATGATGTAAAGATAGGGATTGGTAAAAATCATAGCAATTGTAGAAAAAGAGAAAAAAGAGGAGGTGAAAAAACTTAAATTAGAAGAGGTGTAAAGTAGGGGTATAATTGGTTCAGTTTGGTTTGATTAGGGGTCAAATTGAAAACCAAATCGAAAATTTTGATTTTTGAACATTCCAAACCGAAATCGAAACCAAACCAAATTTGTTATTCCATGAAAAATCGAAACATTCAGCACTTCGATTTCGATTTTTAAACGATTTTCAAAGGTAGTGGTGCAGCACAGCTGCGCTACCTGCGCAGATGGCAGAGGTGAGGTGAGAAGACTAGGAGAATCTAAGAGAGAGGCAAATCGGCATCGCAGAGAGACTGAGAGTCTGAGAAACAGAGAGATATTGAGAGTCTGAGAGATTGAGAAAGACCGAACCGATTAGTCCTTTGCACAGCAGCTGCCACCAACCTCCTACATTTTCTGCAATTTCTTCTAGTTGTAGCCCCCTCTGCAATGCCTCTTTGTTGTCCCATCTTTTCCTACTCCTTCACGCCTTGGGCTCTCCTCTTCTCCCCCATTTAGTATGCTCGGAATTTCTTTTCTTCCTAAAAATTTGCTAGGCTTCTTAGGGATTGAATCCCAGCAATCTCTTCCAGGGGATTGTCTCCCTAAAATTGTCGAAAGACACAAGCGATGAGACCTACTTGTAGGGAACATTGTTAGGAATCTGTGAGCAATAAACACACGCCAGAAAAATAAGAGACATCAGAAAATTACGTAATTCGGTTTAGATTGACCTACGTCCACGGAGGTGATGGAGGAATTACAATAAATCGGCAATCAATAGCCGTGGACACAGCTCAACGCGGCTTGCACCAGCTTGCACGCGGCACCAGCTCACACACAACACCGCGTCTTTGGCTCCAGCTACTCAACAAACATCATCGAAATGTCTAGCATTTTCCTTTTTTTTAATCCTTTACATCTACGATTTGTTTGATTACGGAGAAAATGTAGGAGTGAAATCTGAAGACTGAAATGAAAGTATGAAACATTGAAACCCTAGTCCCCATTTCAGCCCGGCAAATTTATATATATTAAGTAATTATATTAATTTATATATTTTTTATTTAAATCAGTTTTTCAATTTTTTTGGTTCAATTATATTTTGAAACTAAAATCGAAACTGAAAATCGAAAAATCGAATCACTTGTGATTTCGGTTGAGTTTCGATTCAATTTTTTATTTTTCGGTAATTTTTGTACACCCCTAATGTGGAGAAGGTGAGGGAAGAAACTAAGAGAGTGAGAGGAGAAGAGAGTGAAAGAGAAAGATAGATAAGGATAGAAAACACTCGGGCCTATATAAAATTGGACTAGTTGTATTATGCGGGTAAATTGATTGAGAGAAGTTCTATAAGATATGTTTTATACCTATTTATATCTTTTTACGGTTGTTTTTGTCGGCTCGGGAGTATAGTCAATAGGGGGTGAACTGACTCTTTCGCGTATTTTCAAATTTCTCTACAAAATAAAATTCTTGGCAAGAAATAGGCAATTATACCACAATATATGAAATGTAAATAGTGCACAAGATTTAAAATAAAGAGAAAGGTAGAGAAACTTAACACCGGTATTTTAACGTGGTTCGGCACCAAGCCTACGTCCACGCCTTAAGACCAACTCAGGGATTCTTCAATCCACTATAAACTCCTTCACCGGTGGAGAAGTCTTGCAATGAGAGAACAAATCTCTCAATGCTCACCAAGAGCCTTCACATGAGAACAAATCCCACAACGCTCACCAAGAGCCACAAGGTTCACCAAGAAGCCTTACAAATCGATTCACCAAGAACCTTCAACAACGGTTCACAAAGAACCTTCAACAGGGAACAAATCTCTATACAACAAGAAGATGGGATACAAAGAAATGCTCCTTGATTGAGCTAATATCAATTACAATACAAACCTCACGCTATTCTCTCAAGTAATGAATCAAAAAAGATTAGAGAGCAAGAGAGAAATTGAGCTTTTGTGAATATAAAATAAAATGCAAAGTGCTTAGGGTTGATGTTTAAGATATGTTTTTCACTAAAAACTTGTAAACCCTCAAAAACTTGTCTAAAGAAGTCTATGGACTTGTATTTGTAGCCAAAAACACGAGCTAGTTGTTATGTGACCGTTAGGAGTGAATCCCATATGATTTGCTCAAGAACTAGCCATTTTCTAACCGTTGGTGTTCAGGTCTTGATGTTAATCCTCGACGAATTGCACCCATTGTCAACAAGTCACCCTCAGTTGTTGACGAATTACCCCTTTTCGTCGACGAGTCACCTGGGCTGAATGGCTACTGGAAAAATTCGTCGACAAATCAAACCCATTCGTCGACAAGTCCTGCCAATTTGTCGACGATTCACCCCTATTCGTCGACAATTGTCCTGTTTTTTTAATACTAATTGTAGACACCCCAATTTTAATCAGACCCACCTAAAGACCTGGCATAATAAAGCTAACCTTTAAGTCCAATCAAGCACTGTTTGTTCTTTTTGAAATTAGAGTCCCATTTGTTTTTCAATTAGTCTTTTTCGAATTTGGGTCTTCGTATTCTAAGAGAAATGAAGAGTCTTTTTAATTTTTATTTTGAGCATAGTTTTGCTAATCTTAATTGGTGTCCCGTAATTGCAAAAATTAATATTTTTAGGCTAGGTTTTGAAAATCCTCTGTTTTCAAAATTAAGTTCTTTAAGTTTTAATTAAGTTCTTTTGATTTGAGTCCTTTATTTTTCATTTTTGAAAATTGAGTCTAAGTCCTAGATCTTAATTTGAGTCCTTCAAAAGTTTTGAATTAAGCGTTTAAATCTGAAATTAAGTCCTTCAAAATTGGGAAATTGAGTCTTTTTATTTAGTCTTTTTCAAAACCAAGTGTTGTGGTTAAGTCTTAAAGGCCATTTTATTATTAGATGACTTTTTAGGAAAGTTTGGTCAAACAAATTTTGGGGCAGAATTAAAAACATAAAGTAACGTCACATTTCATGGAAAAGGGGAAGGGCACGTGCGCACACAGGAAGTACAAACACAGAAAATATTATAGGGGAAATAAAAAGTGCAGAAATAAAATGTTACAGGGAAAATAAAGTTGGTATAGGAAAGGTGTACAAATAGAAGGTGCAGTACAAAGAGGGGTGGGGGTACATCCAATTATAGGGGTTACAAATGAAATCAAATACATAAGTTTATACAAATAGTAGTTGCTGGGGGAATAACTATGGGGTATATACATGCAAAAATAACAGGAAAAAGTAAATACATGAAATGAAAATTCCATGCCCTCCACTCCCAGGTTGCCACCTAGACCTTCCAAGCTCACTTGTGCACAAAGAGAGAAGAAAACACATCAGCAAAATGAAATTCATAAAAGAAAAGGGCAATCACATGTGCAAGGAATTAGGTTGTTAAGAAAATATTCCCTGCTAGAAGTGAATTTTGTTAAAACCATCCACGCTAGAAGGAGAATTTTGGCGCCAAAGCACCCCTCGGGCCTCCCTATAAATAAGGAGGCTCGCACTATAGCATGACATGGTAGAGAACATTAGAAAGTCTCTGCAAAAATTGAGGGAGAAAGATCAGAAACCGAGTAATACCATGCAGAAATTGGGAGATGAGAGAATTAAAGAGCAATTTTGCCACAATTGAAAATGAGAGAACATTAGAAATACTCAGCCAAAGTGAGAAAAGGAAACTTTGTAGTGTTGGAGAGAGGATTGTACAATCACTACAAAAAATCAGGGTATTAGTGAAGGATCAAATCAGTCACTAATACTTATAAATTCGTCACTAATACTATTAGTGACAAATTTATAAGTATTAGTGACTGTTTTAAATTAGTTGTTATATCTGCCATTACTACTAACTATTAGTGACGAATTTAAAATCTATCACTAATAATACAGTATTAGTGATATATTATAACTGTCACAAAAACCCTAATACTGTCACTATAAATTCTACATCGGCTCTGCTCAAATTCGTCACTAATAGTAGGGTATTAGTGAATGATTCAAATTCGTCACTAATAGTAGGGTATTAGTGATGAATTACAAATTCTTCACTAATAGTACAGTATTAGTGAGGGATAAAAATTCGTCACTAATATTAGGGTATTAGTGACGATTTTGAATCCTTCACTAATAAATAAAAAATTAAAAAAAAATTAATACTAATTTTTTTTAATCATCAATTATTATAAAAATTTGTAATTACATTTTCGCATACATAACCTGAAACCATAATTACTACAAAATTCATAAATTATTCAAAATTTCGAATTCAAATACAAATTCAATTAAAATAAAGAAATAACATCTGTTCAAATAACAAAAAAAAAATTCAAAAAATTCAAAATTCAAATTCAAATACATTATACAAATTCAAATTAAAATACAGAAAGACACCAAATTAGACACCCCATACAGAACAGAAGCAGAGAGCAGAGAACAGACACGACAATTCAGTAGCGGGAGTAGAATAGTGCATACACAGAAGAAGGAAAAGAAGGTCAAAGGAATTAGAGTCTTGAGATAAAACTAATTTTCCTTTTCCCCTACTCTTAGCATGTAAAATTAAATATGAATGCAGAATTCTGAATGTAGGTCCCCCAATTCAACACTTAGGTTCATACTTGAACCTAAACTCAAGAGTACGTAGTGATCAGACCCGAACCCCATATCCGAATCCTTGAAATCAGTCCTTCGTTTCTCTTGAACTTGGACTAGGGATCAAACCCATTTGGGAATAACTGAACCTGAAACTAAACTCCTGTTCAGATTCTTTGAACCTGATCCAGCCCCCATTTGCCTTGAACCTGAATCCAAGTCTGGGTTCTCACCTTGTCTTGACCCGACACCCGTAGCCCATTTTCATTTCTAACCTGCAGCCCATTTTTAAAATTGAACCACAACCCATCTTCATTTTAACCCAAGGTTGTTAAAATGTTTTAACCCAAGCCCGTCAAAATATTTTAACCCTGAAGCCCATATAATCTTTTAACCTAAGCTTATTAAAATGTTTTAACCCAAGCCCATAAAATGTTTAAACCCCAGACCCACTCGTGTTTTAAACCAACCCAACCATCTACTTTAAAAATTGACCCAAGCCCATTAAAATGTTTTACCCCTAGGCCCACTCGTGCTTTAAAATACCCTTTTTTTTAGCCCAGCCAGTTTAGAAATTGACCCCAAATCCATTTCAAACCCAAAAAGCCCACACTGACTTAGACCCACACATGACTGAGTCACGTAACCCACTCGGGTCAAGCCAGGTCCACACAGCTCACTCTGGGTTAACTCATGTGAGTTAACCCACACTCACCCAATCGAGTTGAGGACGAGTTGACTCGTCTTCAACCCCACACTCGGCAAACCAGAAACCCCCTAACCCTGCAATCTTAAACCTTAACAATCAAAACAACATTCAACCATATCATCACAGGATCGAAACCAAGATTTTGAACACGTCCACATCAACACTTGATTGCAAGATTCAATATTCAAATAATAAACCAACCAACATTCAAATTAAAAAAAAAAAAAAAGCAAGAAGGGTGTGAGAAAACTTAACTTCCCTGTCGGCTTTGAACCATTCTCAGGTCTTGGTTGGAGCTCACCACCCCCCTCAATCTTACACGCAGATAGACCATGAGCTTTGGCTTCACATTGAGAAGCTAAGTGGAGTGCTAGTTAGAGATCTGGGGTTTTCAGAAGAAACCCCTTTGAGAAGGGAGACAAGAGAGGGGAGGAGAGTTATGCCCCCGAATGAAGCTTTTGGAGGTGGAGTTACAAAGAAAGAGAGGGTTTAGAGGTAAATAAGAGTGAGAGGCAGTGGCAGTGAGGCTAGGGTTTTGGGACCTAATCGCAAGTTTGTAGACAAGAAGGAAGGATAAGAGGATCAGGGATGGAGAGAGGTTGAGAGGGAGAAGGTAAGCTTATAGGTGTAGGGTTCTAGTGTTGCAAAGAGGAGGTTAGGAAGAAGAAAGAAACCTAGGGTTTCTTGTTCAAAGAGAGAGAGAAAAAAGAACAGAGAAAGAGAGAGCAAGGGCTGCAAAAAGGGAAGGACAAAAATTAAAGGAAGGGAAAATTTTGGCTTAAGTATCTTAAGCCTTGAAGCCTCCGGATTGCAACACGTGTCACACTTCTAGTTGTGCGATTAGAAAGCTATGTAACCTCCTCCATCACCGTGCGATGTGTGCTTCTTCTCAATGAGCCAGATCTTGCCACGTTGACAATCCATGTACGTCTCATCGCAGCCGTTGGATCTTTGATCCTCATCAACAACAATGATTGTCTCATGTCAGAAGCCTTCATAAATGCTTGTACGCTCCTTCTGATTACGTACCAAAACTGCGTAATTGGGCGTTTAACTCAGGCTTTACGATTTATATTTTTAATTAAATGTCCAAAATTGTTCAATATTTTAATAAAGTGCCAAAATTATCAATCTTGAACTTTATTGCACTATTCATATAGTTTTGGTAATTTTTTGTGCAGGAAAATTCTCGGGAATCAAAACCGACACCTGTTCGTATTTCGTGCATAACTTTTCCATATGAGCTCCAATTGAGATGATTCAAATTTCTGGAGAAAGAGAAAATGATCATCTACAACTTTTGTGTTTTGAGTTTTGTGAGATACAGGCTCCAAAAGAGCAGAATTTGTGACGAACAGAGAACAAATAAACTAAAAAAAAAATTAAAAGAATTGGATAGTTGATGTGACCCGGCCATGCATAGCCGGGTCGGGTTGGCTAATTGGGTAGGGCTTCTCTTTTTTTTATCTTTTTAAACCCCCCCAGCGCTGCTTCCATCAATCCCTCTCACGCTGCCTTCTTCTTCTTCTTCCTCTTCTTCTTCTTCTTCTCCTTCTTCTTCTTCTTCTTCTTCTTCTTCTATTCTCCTTATTATTCTTCTTCTTCTTTACTTTGCTTTACTTCATTCCATCTTGCTCTACTTCTCTTCTCTCTGTTCTCAAGTTCCACTAAACTCCTTACTGTCTCCTCTGATTTGCTATTGTGCTGTGCGTGGAAGACCAACCCGAGCATAGCCTTGCCGAATCCCTGTTCTTGCTGTGTTGTTGCTACCAACCCGAGCACCCCTGCTTCTTTGCTCTTGCTGCTGTCCTGCCTCACTTATTGTTGCTGCGTGCTGAATATCCCAAAGAACCCGAGAGGTCTTGCTGTGCTGCCACAACAAGACTCTCCCCAGCTCCAGCTCTTCTATTGTTCTTCCAGTGCACCGCAGCAGCATCCTTCTCTGCTGTCCAAAAACAGCAACACAGCAACAGCCCCTTGCTGTCCGCACAACACAGCAGCAGCCCCCTGTTCCTCCACAGCACTGCCTCCTCTCCAGCTGCAACACCAGCAAACCCGAGCACACCAGCGGCTGCAAGAGTTTCACCAACACACAGCAGTGGCCAACCATCATATGCAGCAGACACAAACACCACCCTTGCTGGCCACGCACCAACAAGACTCTCCCCAGCCCCAAGGCTCTGTTTTTCACTCTCTTTTCTTTCTTTCTTTTTCCCTTGTCTTTTTAAATTGCAATTGAATAAATTTTATTTTATTTCATTTATTAAAGTTAATCTGCATTTAGGATTTGGATATTTGCTACGTAATTTTTTTCTTGAAAGTTTAGTTTTTATTCATTTATCTTGCCCTTGATTAATGTTAGTGTTAGCTTTGAAGACTTTAAGTTAATTGTTTTTTGTTTATAATTCTTTGGTCTATCTCTTAAAAAAAAATAAAAAATAAATAAAAAATAAAAAAGAAAAATTCCAAAAAGAGAAAAATGTTTTTGTTACGTAATGTGCTTGCATTTTGGTTCAAGATTGTGATTTGATTAAAAGTTTGTTTTTTTTTTAGTGTGTGTGAATCTGATTGAGTTTCCATAGTGTGTTTTTAATTCCATGTTCTAGGTTACCATTTTTAATGAGCGCGTGTGTCAATGTTTCCTTAGGTAGATTAGAGTTTCTATTCTAGCGTGTTTTAATTCCTTATTTGTAGTTTCCATTTTTAATTAGTGCGTGTCCCAATGTTTCTTTAAGTAAACTAGAATTTCTATTCTTGTTTCTTTTTAGTTTTAGGGTTTTTAAATTGCGTGTTATTTAATTTGTCAAAAGTAAAATTGAATCATCTTGAAAAATCCGAATCTGAACCGAGTTCAGTACAATTTTGTTTTCGATTGGACGAACGTAAAATTTGAGATTTAAACGCCTTCCCTGAGGAGACGATCTAGCCCTTGGGCTTAATATTACACGACAGAACTCCTATACTTGGGATAGCTCTCGAGCTGCTCATTTTTCGAGTGAGTCACCTTCGCACCCCAGGAAACACGTGGCAAGCCTGTCCCCCACACTATTAATGCTTGAAACGACTCACTGCAAGCCATTGGATTCTTGCCTGCAACGGACACCCAGGATTGAGCCACATAGCCTATCCTCATCTGCATGCGTCTCCCATTCATCAGATGACACGCGGCAGTGGCCTTGACCGGGCCTAAAATTGGTTGACCCTCCCCTTGGACCGATTCTGCTTCAAACCAGTTTGGGTCCTCTGAACCGGTATTGAAACTAGTTTAGTCTTTTATTTAATTCTATATTTAAATCCTTTAATAATTCACCAAAATTCACAAAAAAAATTCATAAAAATTTAGAAAAATTATTATAAATAAGAAAAATATGCTTGATCAGTTTTTTATGCTTATTTCCATATTTTTAAACTTGATTTTAAATTCTGAAAGATGTTAAAATCATAAAAATCAAGAAAAATACCAAAATTTCATGAAATAAATTTGCAATAAAAAGTGTTTTTACACTTAGAAAAATCACAAAATTCAGAAAGCCCATGATATATATATATATATATATATATATATATTTTTTTTTTGTTTTCTTTAATTGTCTTTTTTGTTATTTGGGGAAAAACACAAAAAACTGTCACCAAAATTCAAAAAAATTACAAAAAATATTTTTGAGGTTGAAAATCATCTTTGACATTCTTTATTACCCCAAATGCACTCCCAAACCTCCTGAATTAATATTTTCCTGCTTAGAAAAAGCCTACAAATTCCAAAAATCCCGTGAGTATATTTTTATAAATTATTTTCTTTATTTTCATCCTGATGATTTAAAAGGGAGACATGAGCTCTTCGGAGTATGGTATGCCCCGGTTATGAGGGAATACTTATATAGTATTTGTTTCGCGCATTTTTTCACAATTTTTTAAAGGAAGTAATTTCGAAGGCTTATTAAATTTAATTTGTAAGATAATTTTCAATTAATTAGGCATCGTTCGTAGAACGGGCGTGTAGGGGG
The DNA here is from genome assembly GCF_029873635.1 of Malania oleifera. Lineage (NCBI taxonomy): Eukaryota > Viridiplantae > Streptophyta > Magnoliopsida > Santalales > Ximeniaceae > Malania > Malania oleifera. Next base: position 15,051,630 of record NC_080419.1, read on the forward strand.
TGCTAATACCTTCCCCTTGCGTAACCGAACTTCCGAACCCGACTCTGGTAAGGCAGATTGATTCCACCCTTAATTGGGTAGTAATCAAGTATTCTAACCACACTCCAAAAGGTTAGTGGCGACTCCATTACACTTTATTTTCCACAAAAATATACTTTTAAAATCCACCACCTCATCCAAGTTCGCCTCGGGAATGTCACGACAGCTTGGCAACTCTGCTGGGGATGTGAGAGTTGAGCCATCAATTAGTTAAAAATTATCCCAAAATTCAAAATTACTAAGCCTTTTTAAGTACTCCCTTTCATGTTGTACAAAGTGATAATTTGATTACACACATGTGCTGTGAATAATGGTTAACTATAAATACCTTGTTTACTTTTAGGAAAAGCATGTGATTACTTGTGGATATTTTGTTTAGCATGTGATTGATTGTGAATACTTTGTCAAGCATGTGTTAATTGTAAATACCTTGTTGTTTGAATAAGCATGTTACTTTGTTTAAAAAAGCATGTGATTGTTTGCGAATATTTTGTTTGAATACATAATTATGTAGATGAATGTGGGTTAGAGGGATTAGGCCAAATTGATGAGTTCACACACTTTCACAACTCTATACTCGGGCTTTCCCTGTTAAGATTGGATAGGAGTGTAATAGTGTTAGTCCCTTTGTGGCAAAGCTTGATGGGACACATGAATCACTCTGCTCAGTGCAGGCTTTGTCCGGACCCTTATGGGGGAGGATTGAAGTTTAATATGGGAACCTTTTATCAATAGGGATTAGAGTCTAACCACACGTGTTTATCCAAAGTCCTTTGCTTAGGATAGAGCCACAGAATACCCTGTATATACAAACCTACCCTAGGTTGGGACAGAAGCTCCATCCTTCTTCGCATGGTTTCATGTTTGTATATGATTGTTTTGGAATTGTGTGATATCATGACTAACATACTATATGCACATAGGCATCACGTATACTTTACCAAGGTTTCGAAAGAGATCCTGAATCATTAATGGAAAACCCAGCAGCCTACCATGAGACTGAGTCTGCAGTACAACAATATTTAGAAAGTCAGCAGACCAAGCGGGGCGACAATCTCAATCAGGGGTCCGTCATTGAATTACTAGATCGTATTAGCATCATCATGAGATCCTATCCACTAGATGAGTTGAAAGTCATATGGAAAGAATGGTCCCCTGCATGACGGTTAAAATTCTCTCAAGAATATGGGCATATTGGGTTCTTGTTATACGTCTCGGTGAACATTTAGGCCATAAAAGCACTAGTTGAGTTCTGGAATCCACCATATTGCTGTTTTATGATGGACGGGATTGACTTGGAACCGACCATAGAAGAATATGCTTCACTCCTACATTTAGTTAAATTGTAGACGCCATACCGAACCTATATACATGATGCCAGTACCTCCTTCGTGAAGGAGTTGTTTGATGCCATTGGGATCAAGATTCGGAAAACACTCTCAAAGGAAGGTGCAGAAGTCAAAAAAATCTCTTGGAAGCAACTGAAAGAAATGATGGAAAAAGAAGAAAAGGAAGAGGTTCAGATACGCGTAATGGCACTAGCCATTTATGGTCTAGTCATTTTTCCAAATGAGCTAGGCACTATTAACCAAGCGACTACTTCAGTTGTAGCACAAGTACAAAAGGGAGTCAATCCAATGTAGGGCATCCTGGAAGAAACTTTCCGTTCTTGCAACAGCTGCAGAATGAAGAGACGATAGCGTTTAAGATGTTGCGTACCACTACTTTATATTTGGATCGTGAGCCACTTATCACCTAACCAAGGAGGTTTCTACAACATTTTCTCGGCTATCCAAATTCCTTTGGTTAAATTCGAGGAAACCCAATGGAAGGAACAATCTGGTTAGCCTGAATAGAACGCGAAACTACACAAGTTGGTTAACTCAGGGATAGTTTGGTAGGCACCATGGATGGATGGCTCGAACGTGATATATAGGTGTGGAAATTTCCCGTGGGTACCATTGCTAGGTCCTTGGGGAGGGATCGCTTACGCACCCCTCATGTTCAGAAGGCGGGTCGAGGTAGTTCAATTCATACCAATGATGCACAGACTGGCAAATGCTCAATTCATATATGGAGAAGGTGATAATTTGAAGCGAGTCCGAGAATTCGCAGTGTCTTGGAAACATGTATGCTTGGTAGAGTCGAACAGTCCGGATTTAAGTGTCCAGAGGAACTATGAACCATGGTGGGCTAACAGAGTGAACTTGCGAGTTAGGAAAATACCAAAAGTCCTCGCAACTCAAACCAAAACTCTAGTAGCAAATTCATAGTTAAAAGAAAGTATGCACCCAACATAGGGGAAAACTATAGGAGCAGTGGCAGAAGATCAATAGATAGAACAAAGGAAGGAGGGTTTGGTTTCCTACTATCACTAGGAAGTCAAGCGGCAAATAACTCAGTACACGCAATTAGAGGGAGGAGTATTAGCCCTAAGAAAAGAAAGATGAGCGCTTCAAGCAGCTCTCGAAGAAAAATCCTGGATGTAGGTGCCAGAGCTGAAATTGAGGAAAGTCCCTCTACATACAGGAGCTGGAGAGTCAGTGGGACAAGTAGAGGGACAAATACAACCAGGTGCTGGAAAAGTTGGAGTCATGCGTGACAAAAGCAAGCGATTGGGAAGCCAAATACTGAGCTTTGCGGCATAAGATAGCCAACGCAATATCTCCAAGGCTAAAGTCAGCTCAGGAAGGCACGAGCAGTATAGTGAGGGACAAGCTTGAGGTTCCGAATTCAAGATCAGGTTGAGTCATTCAGTGCTTTTTGTATTTCCGAAATATTGTACAAAAAAAGCTCTTTTACTAAAAATGATGACAATCTTTTGCATGAACCTTGGCTAGAGTATAATAGTTTGCATACATGATCATGTTGTGTTTTTATATATTGATTCATTTTGCACTGTACATCCATTTGCATAGCATAATCATGCATTCACTATTCTAAAGAGAGGGATTTCTGTACAGAGGACTACAATAATTGAGGCGCCCACTCACACCTACAATACCAAAGAAAGGCTAGGATAATAGCAAAACAGCTGGAAAGCCGGGTCCTAGGCATAGAACAGGGACAGGAAGAATCGAGTAGCAAGATGAACATGATATTGGATTTGCTACTAAACAAGGGAAAGATAGTTGAGGTACATAATGATGAGGCCAAAATGGATCCCGTCCACACTTTGGGTTTTACACCAGTCCATGGGCAAGCATCTGGGCCACTACCAGTTATCGTAGAGGGCCCACCACCAAATATTGCCACATTCATCCCAGCTGCACCAGTACCAAGGTTCCCAATAGTTAGAGTACCTGCGATAATGACTATAGATACAAGAGCAAGCAAATTTGCAACTGAGCATCACTGTGATGTGCTCAAAGAACGCCTGAGAGCCATTGAGGGGACCAATGTGTCTGGTTTTGTTGATCCTGCAGACCTCTGCCTAGTACCAAAGATAGTGCTACCGCTAAAGTTCAAGGTTCCAAACTTCGAAAAGTTTGACGGGACCCGATGTCCATGAACCCATCTACGATTGTACTCTCAAGAGATAGCAACTTACTTGGATGACGAAAAGTTAATAATGCATTGTTTCCAGAGTAGTCTAACCAGTGCGGCCGTTAGATGGTACATCCACCAAGATTGGGCACGGATTCGTACTTGGAGAGATATGGCTACTATTTTCATAGGCTAATACCGCCATGTGATGGAAATGGCACCGGACCGAATAACCTGACAAGCGATGGAGAAGAAACCTATAGAAACATTCAGGGAATACACCTATAAATGGAGAGACATGACTATCCAAGTGAACCCTTTAGTAAATGACCAAGAAGCCATCTCCTTGTTCGTGAGCACGTTAAAAGACCCCTACTGTGGGCACCTTCTAGGAGCAACTCCCCATGATTTCATAGATGTTGTGGCCGCCATAGGGAGGATTAAGGCCGCCATCAAAACAGGCCAGGTCAAAAGCAGTAGCACTAAGACTGGTCCAAGCAAAAAGTGGACCAACAAGAAAAAGGGACCCCAAATTATCCAAGGGCAGTCTAGTCAGAGGAACCAATATTCAAGAGGTCGGAGCTAATGGCCTAAAAGAAACTTTGTTTTTTAACCCACGGTGAATCAAGCGATACATACCAGCGTGAGGCCCCAATTCATGGCTCCTGGGCCCATGTTGGCCCTTCAGAACATGCAAACCTGTGACAGAGGTACCCCCAGAAACTTTTGCAAGACAAAGCCCATTCCCATGACTTACGCTAAATTGTTCTCCCAATTGTGGGGAAAGGGGATGGTGTCTGCAATACCAGGAATTCCCGTTTCAAACCCTCCCCCACACTGGTATGACCCTAAGGCTCATTGCGAATATTACGCAAACTCTTCTGGTCACGTCATTGATCGATGTTAGGCATTTAAGCATAAGGTGCAAGACTTGAGGGATGCAGGTTGGCTGGCATTTGATGACAAGCAGCCAGGAATACAAGGAAACCCTTTGCCAGATGACAGAGGAAACAACGTGGGGATGATAGAAGAAAGAGCTGAGGGGATCTTAGAAGAGGAATTATATTAGATGACATTAGACTAGGTACAAAGTGAGCTCATGGTAGCAAACCAGAAAAAGCAGCAAGTTGTTTGTCTAAATGGCACACTCTGTGCATGCCAAAACAAAGAAAGATCGGTGCAGCACTGCGCGACCTTTAGAGCATTTTTGCAAGGAACTGTAGACAGCAAGTGTATAGAGCTTGGCTACGTTCAAAAAGGCAATGAGGTGTCAACTGTTAGGGAGAATCAGTCAAAACAACCCCAATACACAAATCAACCATTCATTCTTGCTATGAAAAGGAAGTTGCATGACCCTAAAGCACCAACCCATTTGGTAATATCTGCTCCCAGACCATTTCCTTGCCGAAGTAACCAGGTAGTGCCATGGAGATACAATTTTGAAGTGCATGTCGAAGGGGAAACCAACAATATGGCCAAAGTAAAGATGATTACCGAGAGCGGAGGGGTGTACACACCATAGCACATGGAATAGACGAGTTCAGGAAAGGCAGTAGAGTAGAATAGAAATATAAAGAAACCAGTTCCACCTTAGGAGGCAGAAGAGTTCTTAAAAATAATCATAGTGAATACAACATTGTCGATTAGCTAAAGAAAATGCCTACGCACATATCCGTTATGTCGCTGTTATTAAATTCAGAAACCCACCGAGAGGCTTTGCAGAGAGTTCTTAACCAAGCCTATATCCTACAAGACATCAGTGTTGACAACTTCAACCATGTGGTTGGGGGCCTCACAACCACCAATTATAACATTTGCTAACAAAGAAATCCCGGCAGAAGGACAAGGGCACAACCAAGCTCTGCACGTCTCTGGTAAATGTCGAGACCATATGATTACGAGAGTACTAATAGATAATGGGTCATCTTAGAACGTCATGCCAATGGAAACCTTGCAAAAATTGTCCATTGATCTTTCCTACATGAGGCAGAACAACTTGGTTGTGCAAGCTTTCAACGAAACCCGTAGGGAATCGATGAGGTCTATAGAAATTCCTATGCAGATCGAACTTGTCACTTTTGATATAACTTTTCAAGTCATGGTCATTACACCATCTTACAGCTGTCTGTTGACAAGGCCATGGATACACAATACAGGGGCAGTTACATCATCTTTGCATCAGCGGGTGAAATTTGTTGTGGAAGGAAAAATGGCATGTGTGTATGGGGAGATAGACCTGATGGTGACCAAACCCTCATCTACCCCCTATGTGGGGGCCACCAAAGAAGCTTTTGAAGATTCATTCTAAGTCTTTGAAGTTATCAATGCCATTATGGTGATGGAGGGTTGTCATGCCCCGAACCTCGAAATGGGACCCAGAGGTGAGAATGTAACCTAACCTATCCCTGTATCATACAATCATCAAAAGATACAATACAATAGATGAGGGTCGGCCCCTGTGAGGTTCCCAGGCACCCTAGACGCATCCAAACATAATCATATACGCACCTGAAAAAGTCATACTATATCAACATATACAGTACCATAACAGAGTCTATACAAGAGCAGAACATGGCTTTAATAAAATGTACAAACTGGGTGCCCAAATGCAACTCAAAATGGTAATCCAACAAAACTACAGTCCTAGCACTTACCCAAGCGCTAACGCAATACACCAGCCACTACGCTCGCCACACCAGGACGCTAGTTCCGGTTACTTGAAGGACCTATAAAAAATGTACATACAGTAGGGGTGAGACACCTCTCAGTAAGGAAGAACACATGTTATATCGGTGTGTGGCATTTGAGTGTTATCATAACAAAAACATACACGCAGTTAAATGTAGTCCAGTACTAGTTTACACAGTGCAAATGCGCACACACAACATATGATTAGTAACCCAGTAACCAGAACAGGCGATCCCATCAGCTCAGTCCCATCATATACACGCACATGATTAGTACACAGTGTCGTCACACTCATCGGCCGGAAGTCGATCCGGCATTCCGGTGTTGGCCCGTACCCAACTCGCGAAACACGGCGCCACCGGCACATAGCGAGTCCTCCACTCCCATGGCATCATACCGGCGCTAACTGGTGGATCCACACCCTTCGGCCTGATCTGCCGAAATAGGCTCACACCCTCGGATATAGAGCCGGCCACTCTTGCCTACGTGGAAAGCGGTAAACACAGGCCCTCGGATATAGAGCCGGCCACTCTCAGTACCTGGAACAATTTCGAAATCGCGTTCCTACTAGCATTTCAACATATCACACACACATGCATGCTCATATAACCAAACAAACCACACCCATTTGGTAATCTAAATTATGGTTTTCCAAAAAAATACAGTTTATACAAAGTCAAGGCACGACCATCCCAAACACGCAGTATAAATCAACATATACATAGGTTTTCATCAAAACCAATGATGCAGCCCATCGCCCCCTTTTTCCCAAAAAACTGTAATAAATGAAAAACCCATTTTTTCCCCCATTAGATCCCCCCAAATGAGTAGCCAAAACACACACAGGACCATGGACCACAGTTCCACTAAGTCCGATTTCAAAAATAACCAATATAAACATAGTTCCCCTTACCTTAACCCCGTTACTAAATCCCAAACTCCAAGACTCCTAAACAATGAACCGAGTTCCAAAACCTATAATCAACAGTACATAAAATACTCACAAGACTGATACCTGCAAAACTACCAGATCAGAATTGAAAACCGAGTCTTACCTCGATTTTTTCGCGAAAACCCAAAAATCTCCGAAACGAGATTCCGATCCATAGAAGTTGTAGAGAATCCTTCCACAATCCTCGTGGTAACCTCGAATTTCCGATTCTATCAACGACCGGCAAGGAAATCTAGAGAGAGAGGGTAGAGAGAGTTTAGAGAGAGAGATTTAGAAAACTTAGTGATTAAGAAATGAAAATTTCCTTTTATACCCCTTTGACCCGGTTAGTTTTTGTCAACGAAATGTGCCTTCATTGACGAAAAGTCAAGGATTTCATCGAGGATGTCGGCAGCCCCGTCGACGAAGTCTGATATTTAAAATTTCCCATACCTCTCGGCTTCTCCTCATCAACGAACCTCTGAATTTCATCGACGAAAAGTCTTCTGCCTTCATCGACGAAATATGCAGAAATCCATTTTTAAATATTTCGGGTTCTTACAAGGGTTCCCCCATTCTTTAGCCCCATATTTCTTCTACAACGCGTAGAGTGGCTTCCAAGATGATCTGTTCGGGATTTCGCCCAGGTAAGGGATTGGGCAGGCACCTTCAGGGCATTTCGACTCCTTTGCTGCTAGAAGGGGTGAAAGATTGGTATGGCCCCAGGTACACTCCCACCCCCGTAGACCAAAAAAAGAAGATGGCAAAAAAGAAAGAGTAAAGAATGGAAAGACTTGTAGGGAAGGTGAGCACCAAGTTGGGAACTGAAATCCCACAAATCAGCCAAACTTTCATGAAGAGCAACTAGGAAAATCTTGAAGCAGAGATGAGGCATCTAAGCATATTAGTTGTAGACCTGGAAGACTCCTAAGATGGCGCGAGCGAATGTGTTCGCCCTTTATCCGTGGGAACCGAGTTGCAGAACTTGAACGCTTTGGACTATCTAATTGCTTTCATGTAATGATTTCATTTTTCTTATTTTTATTTTTTGTTTGTAATCTGTAGACAATATAGCCTCGAATATGTTTTTCTTATCAATGAAATGGATTATGCATTCTTTGACTTCATTTGCATCTTGAGTTTAATCGTCAAAGGGTTGTTTGCTTAAATCTCACGTAGGAATAGGGAAAACGATAACATTTCTGAAATCAATGTTAACTTTGAAAACTTAATCTATGAAGCAGAGATTAAAGAAGATGAAACTAATTTATCACCTGAAATGGAAAGAATGCTAAAATCTGATGAAAAACCAACCTTGACCAGTAGTGACCCCACAATTACAATAGATCTGGGAATTGAGAAGGAACCAAAGTAAGTAAAAATTGGGGCACCGTTAGGGGGTGAAGATAAGAGCAAATTAGTCAATCTTCTAAAAGAATATCAGGATGTTTTTGCATGGTCTTACCAAGACATGCCAGGTTTGGACACAAACTTGGTAACTCATAAGATACCCACTTACCTCAATTCTAAGCCGGTAAAGTAGAAATTGAGGAGAATGTGGCCAAAAATGTTAATCAAGGTAAAGGAGGAAGTCCAAAAGCAATTCGAGGCCGGGTTTTTAGAGGTATCCCAATACCCAAAATGGATGGCCAGTGTGGTTCTGATAATGAAAAAGAATGGAAAAGTTTGAGTTTGTGTTGACTATCAGGACTTAAATAAAGCTAGCCCAAAAGATAATTTCCCACTCCCCCACATAGATGTGTTGGAGGACAATACAACGGGGCATGCTTTATTTTCATTCATGGATGACTTTTCAAGATACAACTAGATTAAGATGGCCCCAGAAGACAAAGAGAAGACCACCTTCATTACCTTATAAGGGGCGTTCTGTGATAAGGTTATGCCATTTGGTTTGAAGAACGTGGGGGCCACTTACCAAAGAGCCATGGTAACCTTGTTTCATGACTTAATGCACAAGGAGATAGAGGTGTATATGGATGACATGATTGTGAATTCTCGAAATGGGGATAGCCATATGGTACATTTGGAAAAGTTGTTCAAAAGGTTACGAAAATGCCAGTTGAAGTTGAATCTAGAAAAATGCACTTTTGGCACCACTTCGGGGAAGCTATCGGGTTTCATCGTGAGCAAAAAGGGGATTGAAGTTAACCCGGACAAGATAAAGGCTATTCAAGAGATATCTAGCCCTAATACGGAGAAAGAAGTTTTGAGCTTTCTAGGCAGGCTCAATTTCATAGCCCGGTTCATATCCTAGTTGACCACCACTTGTGAACCCATATTTAAGCTGCTAAGAAAGAATAACCTGAAAAAATGGAACGAAGAGTGTCAAGAGGCTATCAAGAAAATAAAAAAGTACCTCCTGAACCCTCTAGTGCTGGTTCCCCTAGTACCTGAGAGGCCGCTCATACTCTACTTGGAAATATAAGAGAACTCTATAGGTTGTGTATTGGGGTAGCATGATGAGTCCGGAAGGAAAGAGTGGGCCATATATTACCTAAGTAAGAAATTCACGGAATATGAGTCTAAGTACTTAGACTTGGAGAAGACTTGTTATGCTTTGGTATGAGTGGTCAGTAGGCTGAGACAATACACATTGTATTACTCAACCTGACTGATCTCCAAGATGGACTCGATTAAGTATATTTTTGAAAATCTTGCAGTGAAAGGTCGGGTGGCACGATGGCAGATGCTATTGACCGAATATGACATCACCTATGTGACGAGAAAATCCATCAAGGGTAGTGCCATTGCAAAATATTTGGCGGATAGAGCTGTTGAGGATTACCAGCATATGGAATTTGATTTCCCGGATAAGGACATCGATTTGATAAGCCAAGAAGAAGGAGATCAAGTTGGATGGATGATGTTGTTCGATGAGGTGGTCAATGTATAGGGGCATAGAATAGGGGATATGCTCATCTCACCAGAGGATAAACTTTACCGAGTCACAATCAAGATCACTTTTCCTTGTACCAAAAACATAACCGAGTATAAAGCATGTATATTGGGTTTGCAGGCTACCATAGACCGGGGAATCAAGGAATTGGACGTAAAGGGAGACTCGGCGCTGGTTATTCACCAGTTGACCGAAGAATGAGAGACTCGAGACTCTAAGTTGATACCCTATTAGGAATACATCCAGGAGATGAGCAAAGAGTTCGACCACATCCGTTTTGCCCACCTACCAAGGGAAAACAATTTGATTCTTGATGCTTTGGCCACATTAGCAGCTCTGTTTAAAGTTGAGTCGGGAGTAGAGGTTGAACCAATTTGTATAAGGGTGCAGTCAAAGACAGCATACTATGCATTGATGGGAGAGACCGATGGGAAACCTTGGTTCCATGATATCAAGACCTTCATTCAAAAGAACGAGTATCTCGAGGGGGCCTCTAACAATAATAAAAAAACAATCAAAAGATTAGCCATGGGATTCTTCCTGGACGACGAAGTGTTGTACAAAAGAAATCACGACATGACTCTCTTACAATGTGTAGATGTGCAGGAAGCCAGACAAATTATGCAGGAGGTCCATGAAGGAGTTTGTAGTACCCATGCCGGAGGTCACTCATTGGCTCGAAAGATCCTTAGGATCAGATTTTATTAGATGACCATGGAGAGGGACTGTATAGAATATGCGCGGAAGTGCCACAAATGTTAGATTTATGGAGATTGCATACAAGTTCCGCCGGCCCAGCTACAAGTCTTGTCCGTGACTTGGCCTTTCTTCGCCTGGGGCATGGATCTAATTGGCCCGATAACCCCAAAGGCCAGAAATGGGCTTTGGTTCATCTGTGTGGCCATTGATTATTTCACCAAGTGGGTGGAGGCAACATCGTATTCCAGTGTCACCTAGAATGTAATCTGCCGCTTCACAAAGAGAGAGTTGATCTGCAGATATGGGATCCCAGAAGGAATAATCTCCAATAATGCCAAAAATCTGAACAATGAGGCGATGACAAAGTTGTGCAGTCAGTTCAAGGTTAGGCATCATAATTTAGCTTCTTACAGACCACAAATGAATGGAGCAGTCAAAGCAACCAACAAGAACATCAAGAGTATCTTGGAAAAGATGACCGAGACCTACAAAGATTGGCATGAAAAGCTCCCCTTTGCCTTTCTAGTCTACAGAATTACAGTCTGAACCTCTAAAGGGGCTACCCCTTTATCTTTAGTGTACGAGATGGAGGCGGTGGTTCCAATGGAAGTAGAAATCCCCTCTTTACGGGTATTGAGGGAGGCAAAACTAGCAAAAGCAGAATGGGTACAATCTAGGCATAATCAGTTGAACTTGATTAAAGAAAAAAGAATGGCTGCCATAGAACATGGACAGTTATACTAAAAAATGATGATAAGAGCTTTCAACAAAAAGGTTCGGCCTCCACAATTCCAAGAGGGAGACTTGCTATTGAAGAAAAAATTTCCAATCCACACTGACCGTCGCGGGAAGTGGACTCCCAATTATGAAGGGCCTTACGTAGTAAAAAGGGCATTTTTCAGGAGGCACCTTGTTGCTGGCAGATATGGACGGGACAGATCTTTTGCACCTTGTTAATTCAGATGCTGTGAAAAAGTACTTTGCTTAGAAAACTGTTGACTTTTTTAGTCCGATCCCTATTTCTATTATGACAAACCACAACATCTCATGTGTGCATTTATTCTTTGAACATATTTATAATGCAGAAGGCACAAATGAAAAATGCAATATGGAAGCCTTGAATGCACACCAACGATCATATTCCAAGGCGTATTCCATGGACAATCAGAGGAGCAGAAGACTTGATGACTTTATTTATTATTTTCTAAGTTGTAATAGTAATTTAGGGTTGTATGTGCATGCATATCATATGAATTAAATTGAAACTCAAAATGACCATAGATTGACCTTAGGGACCTCCAAGAAACATGAAAAATATTTTATTTAAAATGCTAAACTTACCAAAGGGTTTTTAAGGGGTTTTTGAACTTAAATGGAGGCAAAACTATATTTTTGAAAAGGCCCTAGTCGACCATACAGTAGAAATGAGCAATTTTCTCAACTAATCCATTCTCATATTAAAAAGTGTTCAACATGAAAGTTGTGGTATTTTCTCTTAACTTTCTGTCAATACCAAGAACGTTTAATTTGGAGTTTTATAGAAAAATTTATGGCCAAAATTCCAAAAGGTGTCCGTAGCAAAAAATTCTTTTCATTCTGAAGACTTTCGGGAAAAAAACAGTCGACAATTTTAGAGAGCCCAGAAAAATCGTCAATGGTTTTGGATGGTGTTAGAACACTTAACGGGCAAAAACGAATAGTTTTTCAAAATAAAATATATTTTCTTCCCCCAATAGTCATAAAACGGCTAGAAATGAGTTTGACCTATAAATACAGCCCCAAACACTTGAAAAATATTAGAGAATCATCATACAAGCTTAGTTAAATATCTTTGTGATTCTCTCCATTTTTTCATACCCCATTTGAGCTTAAATTATCCTTTTTCCTACTCTTTCTTAAAGATCTTTTTTGGAGAAATTTTTTTGGAGTTTCTTAAAAAAGTTTGAGCTCATATCCACTCATATATTTGCTTGGGAGCCCTTCTATTCTTGAAGTTTTTCAAAGGCAAATTTTCCCCTTCTCACTTTTATTTGAAAATCATTTTTGGAGAAAATATTTTTTGGGGTTTTATTTGACAATAGCTTGAGCTTTTATTTCATTCATAAATACATTACTCTAAGGCCTTTTATTATTGTGTTTTTCAAAGATTAATTTCTCCTACACTCACTTCTTGAAAATCTTTTTGGAGAAAAATATTTTAGGGTTTTATTTTAAAAGGTTTGAGCATATATATATATATATATATTGCTTGATAGTCTTTGTATGGTTTTCAAAGACAATATTTCTCCCATACTCTTCTTTGTAAAAATTATTTTTGGGGAAATATTTTGTTCATCCAAGTAAGACTTGAGCATATATTTAAATCTCATATATATATATATATATATATATATATATATATATATTTTTGCTCTTAAGTCTTCTTATTTTTTAAGGTCATTCATTTACAAATAAAACCCGAGTTCTCTTATTCTTATTTGAAAATATTTTTGGAAAAGAACTTCTTGGGTTATTCAAGAACTTTAAGCATATATTTAATTGATATATATTCGCTTGAAAAGGTTCTTGAGAAAAGCCTTGAGCATGTATTCAATCAAATACATATTTGTGCAGAAGGCTTGTTGATTATTTTTAAAGGTCTTTAAAAAAAAAAAAATCATTTTCCATACTCTCATGTTTTATTGAAAAAATTTTTTGAGAGAAAAATCATAACTCTATTAAGCTTCATGTTTAAATCATATGAGAGTGCATTTAGATCTTCAACTTGTACATCTCTGCTTATTTTAAGAAGCATTCATATTGTACGAAAAGTTTTATACTTGTAAGTCAGTTTGACTTAGCTTGGTAATTGAACTGGGGAGACTTCGCCCCATAAGGAGGAACTAGTTTGGGTCAACCTGGTAATTGAGCTGGGGAGACTCCGGCCCATAAGGAGAAGTGTAAATGACTTCTGCTCTACCCATTTAAGTGAGCAAGTTAGTGAAGTCCTTGGGAGTTTACCCAAAGTGGGGACTTAGGCAGGATTGACCGAACCTCGATAACAAATCTTGTGTGTGTCTCTCTTTCTATCTCATTTAATTTCCGCACTTTAAATTTTGTACTTGTATGCTTGTTCATTTAATGTTATAATTATTTTGCATACACACATTTAATTTAAATGAGATATGCTCCACATGTATATGTCTATACTCGTTACTTAAATTGGTTTACATACATGCTCATCTTTTTGAATGGGATATGATTTGTGTTGAATGGTAAATTTAATTTAACCAAAAAGTTTTAAACCCAATTCACCCCTCCCTTGGAATCACACTATAACTACCAAATACCATGTAAACTCTTTGAAGGAATTAATAAGATGATTATGTTGTTGTTCCATGGTTCTCTTATCTACTTATGTTTCGATCAAATGATAGATGACTCTTCTTGGTCGGCCAGTTTTCCCATGGAGAACTGAACATTAATTTATCACTTGCCAAACAAATTGAACTTGAATGTTAAACCATTTTCTTCTGAAAAGTCATCTTCCAAAATTTAACCAGGGATAGGCTTCAAGGGTTTGGCAAATTATACGAGACAAAAATTGGATGTCAAAATGACGATAGGTCATTCTTCTGATACCCATAAAAAAGAAAAGAAAAATCCCTTGCTAACCTTCTTAAGCCCAGAAAATTCACTTCTTGACTAACTTGTCAAAAGATCATACCCCATACTAGGGCAGTTTCGAAAGTATATTGTCCCAAGAGATTTGCCAAGGAAAATAATATCAACAAGTCATTCAAAAAAAGCAAAAGTACAACTAATGAAGAAGGAAAAAGAAAAAATGAAGAAGAAAAGGGACATGCTGTAAATGCAATCTAAGACCAATGACTACCCTTCATAAAAACTCGAGCCTTATTATACCCTTTTCTTTTTTGACCTATACCTTAGCCTACATTACGATCTTATCAAAAGACCTGACCAGATTGGTACACATTGTTGTCTCAATTGATTTGTCAGACTCAACGTTGAGTTTGAACTACGTAATGACCTGATCTTGGAAAGGTACATAGGTAGCTTGTTCAAATGGACAAGTTCGGTTGATGTCTTGCAAACGCGCCAACCCCAAAGTAGGGCAGAAAAACATTGTTTAAGGATGGGTTTTTTTAGCCTTAGTTGCCTTTTTTCTCCTAAAGAATCGGTAACTTGAAGCCTACATTTCGTCCCGAGTTGTAAAGACCATATTGAGATCGAGACATGAGCTAAGCATGATTAAACCATGAAGAAACAGTAGAACAAGAAAATTCCTTTGGCTTCATAGCGCAAAAGGAAGAAAGAGTAGGGGTCCACTTCAAAGGAACTGTGGTAGTTTGTGAAAAGGGGGAAATCATCTCTTTAAGGGTTTAGTTTGATAAATTAACATCAATGTTATCCAAATTCTGGGATGGTGGTGTAAATTTCCCTTTTTCCTTAAAACAACATGTGAACATGGTAAAACATCACTTTTGTACATATTGACCAACTGATTTAATAAATTGATGTCATGAATGCATGGTCGACCTCAAAGTTTCATTCCTTACTCTCCTAAGGCCCCTAAACAAAAAGGATAGTCAAAAGGTTTTAGATTCATCGATGTATCTTCCAGTAGAGGAGACCCTTGTTGAGAAAGTGTAGTACGGGAGGAGTTGATCATAGACTAACTTGAGTAGACTCTAGATTGAAGCTAGTTGGGGAAGATTTTGTCAAGCTAATGCTTTCATATCAGAATAGAACTTGGCCAAGTTCAGGGGCCAATGCAATTAACTGGGGAAGATTATGTAAAGTCATTATTTTCACATCAAAGTAGAAGAGGGCCAAGTTTAGTGGCCAATACAGTTAACTGGGGCAGATTTTGTGAAGTTAGTGCTTTTGCAGTAGAAATGGGCCAAGATGATTTACAAACACAGTTAACAGGGGCAGATTTTGTGAATCCAGTTCCAAAGCTTGCATGACAGAAAAGAAATGGGCCAAGTTCAGTTAACTAGGGTTGATTCTTCCAGTTCCAGAGTTTGCACATCAAGATAAAAATAGCCAAAAATAGTTGCAAATGCAAACTAGGGCAGATTTGGTGATTTAGTGGAACCCACTTAGGCATCTTTGGAGTTTTGAAAACATAGCCAAGATCTAAGAGCGGGTTGTTGACCACACTGGAAAAGAAACTGCAGACATTATCATACACTTCATGCATTACATGCATCATGTAGTAGCTTGCACACATGTGATAGCTTGCACACATACATGTAGCAACACGTCCCTGCATCTTGGCACCATGAGTAGCAACATGCATACATCTAGCAATAGAACACCGTTCATTCATACTTGCCTTGTTGGGTAGACTTTTGAACAATCCCTTTACGATGTTGAAACTGGGGCGGCTGACTCCAGGCACACAATGATATACCTAGAAACTGGGGTAGCTGACCCCAAAGACAAACTAACTCGAGCATTTATTCAGGATCTTAGGGCCATCCACCTGAGTGGACATCCCTAGTGGAGTAACATTTTTCCAAACTCACAAACCTACACCAGAATACATCTTGGAGATATTGAGGCTCGCCTCGTTGTACTCGCCGTGGCTTGGATTCTTACATTCGTAGCAAGCCATCATAGAGGTTTGAGTCGTTGTACCCACCGTGGCTCAGATTCTTACATTTGCAGCAAGCCGTTATAGAGGCTTGGGTTGTTGTACCCTCTGTGGCTCGGATTCTTACATTCGCAACAAGTCGTCATAAAGACTCGGGTCATTGCACCCGCCATGGCTTGGATTCTCACATTCGCATCAAGCCGTCATAGAGGCTTAGGCTTAGGTCGTTGTACTCGTTGTGGCTCAGATTCTTACATTCGTAGCAAACCATCATAGAGGCTCAGATTGTTGTACCCATCGTGGCTCGGATTCCTATATTCGCAGCAAGCCGTTATAGAGGCTCGGGTTGTTGTACCCGCCATGGCTTGGATTTCTTACATTCGCAGTAAAATTGTCATAGAGGCTTGGGTCATTGTACCCGCTATGGCTTGGATTCTTAAATTCATAGCAAGCCATTATAGAGGCTCGGGTCGTTGTACCCGCCGTGGCTCGAATTTTTTACATTCGTAGCAAGCTGTCATAGAGGCTCGGGTTGTACCAACCGTAGTTTGGATTCTTACATTCGCAGCAAACTGACATAGAGGCTCGGGTAGTTGTACCCGTTATGGCTCAGATTCTTACATTCGCAGCAAGTCGTCATAGAGGCTCGGGTCATTGTACCCACCATGGCTCGGATTTTTACATTCGCAGCAAGTCGTCATAGAGGCTCGGGTCATTGTACCCACCATGGCTCAGATTCTTACATTCGCATCAAGCCGTCATAAAGGCTCAGGTCGTTGTACCCGTTGTGGCTCAGATTCTTACATTCGCAGCAAACCGTTATAGAGGCTCGAATCGTTGTACCTGTCGTGGCTCGGATTCCTATATTCACAGCAAGTCGTCATAGAGGCTTGGGTTGTTGTACCCGTCGTGGCTCAGATTTCTTACATTCGTAGCAAAACTATCATAGAGGCTTGGGTCATTGTACCCGTCATGGCTCGAATTCTTAAATTCACAGCAAGCCATCATAGAGGCTCGGGTCGTTGTACCCGTCGTGGCTTGAATTCTTATATTTGCAACAAGCTGTCAAAAAGGCTCGGGTCGTACCCGGTCTAGCTTGGATTCTTACATTCGCAGCAAACCGTCATAGAGGCTCGAGTCGTTGTACCCACCGTGACTTGGATTCTTATATTCGCAGCAAGCCGTCATAGAGGCTCGGGTCATTGTACCCATTGTGGCTTGGATTCTTACATTCGCAGCAAGCCGTCATAGAGGCTTAGGTCGTTGTACTCATCGTGGATCGAATTCCTACATTTGTAGCAAGCCATCTTGGGTCATTGTACTCACTGTGGCTCGGATTCATACATCCAGAGCATGCCATCCACTTAAGCACACTAGCTCAGATTCTTACATTCGATGCATGCCATCTTCAACCTTTGTGATTGCATACTAACTACTAACCACTAACCCTTGCTGATGAGCCAAAAAAAAAAAATACTAATTAATTTCCCAAAGAATTGTGCAACATTCCTACTTTGCCTTGTTTGTCAGAAACAATACCCAATTGATCAAAACTGTAGCCTGGTTAAAAAATGTGTCTTTTATCTTTGCAAGCTTGTTGCTACAAATAACGTAGGATAGTTCCTACTATTACATTGAAGCAACAAGGCCCGTAAAGAAAGGTAGCTATAGACACTCTAATTTTAACAAGGCTCACCTAAAAATACCCGGCATAATAAAGCTAACCTTTAAGTCCGATCAAGCACTGGTTGTTCTTTTTCAAATTAGAGTCCCATTTGTTTTTCAATGAGCCTTTTTTGAATCTCGGTCCTGGTATTCTAGGACAAATGACGAGTTTTTTAATTTTTATTCTGAGCATAGTTTTGCTAATCTTAATTGGTGTCCCGTAATTGCAAAAATTAATCTTTTTAGGTTAGGTTTTGAAAATCCTCTGTTTTCAAAATTGAGTTCTTTAAGTTTTAATTGAGTTCTTTTGATTTGAGTCCTTTATTTTTCATTTTTGAAATTTGAGGTTGAATCCTAGATCTTAATTTGAGTCCTTCAGAAGTTTTGAATTAAGCGTTTAAATATGAAATTAAGTCCTTCGAAATTGGGAAATTGAGTCTTTTTATTTAGTCTTTTTCAAAACCAGGTGCTATGGTTGAGTCTTAAAGGCCATTTTATTGTCAGATGACTTTTTAGGAAAGTTTGATCAAATAAATTTTGGGGCAGAATTAAAAACATAAAGTAACGTCACATTTCACGGAAAAAGGGAAGAGCACGTGCGCACATGTGAAGTACAAACACATAAAATATTACAAGGGAAATAAAAAGTGCAGAAATAAAATGTTACAGGGAAAATAAAGTTGGTACAAGAAAGGTGTAAGTATAGGGTGCAGTATAAAGAGGGGTGGGGGTACATCCAATTACAGGGGTTACAAATGAAATCAAATACATAAGTCTGTACAAATAGTAGTTGTAGGGGGAATAACTCGGGGGTACATACATGCAAAAATAACAGGAAAAAGTAAATACAGGAAATGAAAATTCCATGCCCTCCACTCCCAAGCTGCCACCTAGATCTTCCAAGCTCACCTATGCACAAAGAGAGAAGAAAACACATCAGCAAAATGAAATTCATAAAAGAAAAGGGCAATCACATGTGCAAGGAATCATGCTGTTAAGAAAATATTCCTTGCCAGAAGAGAATTCTGTTAAAACCATCCACATTGGAAGGAGAATTTTGGCGCCAAAGCACCCCTCGGGCTCCCTATAAATAGGGAGGTTCGCACTATAGCACGACACGGTAGCAAGCATTAGAAAATCTCTACAAAAATTAAAGGAGAAAGATCAGAAACTGAGCAATACCCTGCAGAAATTGGGAGATGAGAGAATTAGAGAGTAATTTTGCCAGAATTGAGACTAAGAGAACATTAGAAATACTCTACCAAAGTGAGAAGGGGGAAGCTTTGTAAAGTTGGAGAGAGAATTGTACAATCTAGTGAGCGAGAGAGGGGGAAGGAGAAGAAGGTACAGATGGACTGTTCAGCACCTGAACTAGAGCTTGGAAGCCCATCTAGACCAAACACCGGATTAGACACCCCAGACAAAACAAAAGCAGAGAGCAGAGAACAAACGTGACAATTCAGTAGCAGGAGTAGAACAGTGCACACATAGAAGAAGGAAAAGAAGGTCGAAGGAATTAAAGTCTTGAGGTAAAACTAATTTTCCTTTTCCCTTACTCTTAGCATGCAAAATTAAATATGAAATGCAGAATTCTGAATGCAGGTCCCCCAATTCAATACTCAGGTTCATACTTGAACTTGAACTCAAGAGTACACAATGATTAGACCTGAATCCCCGATCCGAATCCCTGAAATCAGTCCTCTGTTTCTCTTGAACCCAGACTAGGGATCAAACTCGTTTAGGAATAATTGAACTTGAAACCAAACTCGGGTTTGGATTCTTCGAACCTAATCCAACCCCTGTTTCCCCTGAACCAGAATCCAAGTCCGGGTTACCCTATCTTGACCCGACGCCCGTAGCCCATTTTCATTTTTTAATCTGCAACCCATTTTCATTTCTAACCTGCAGCCCATTTTTAAAATTGAACCACAACTCATCTTCATTTTAACCCGAGCCCGTTAAAATGTTTTAACCCAAGCCCGTCAAAATGTTTTAACCTTGAAGCCCATAAAATCTTTTTACCCGAGCCCATTAAAATGTTTTAACCCCAGACCCACTCTTGTTTTAAACCAACCCAACCATCTACTTTAAAAATTGACCCAAGCCCATTAAAATATTTTACCCCCAAGTCCACTCATGTTTTAAGATACCTTTTTTTTTTTTTTTTAACCTAGTTTGTTTTAAAATTGACCCCAAACTCATTTCAAACCCAAAAGCCCACGTTGACTTAGACCCACACATGATTGAGGTCACGTGACCCACTTGGGTCAACCCAGGTCCACACAACTCACTTCAGGTTGACTTATGCGAGTCAACCCACACTTACCCAACTGAGTTGAAGACGAGTCAACTCGGCAAACCAGAAACCCCCTAACCCTACAATCTTAAACCTCAACAATCAAAACAACATTCAACCATATCATCATAGGATCAGAACCAAGATTCTGAACAAAACCACATCAACACTTGAATGCACGATTCAATATTCAAATAATAAACCAACTAGCATTCAAATTTAAAAAAAAAAAGAAGCAAGAAGGGTGTGAGAAAACTTAGCTTCTCTATCGGCTTTGAACCATTCTTAGGTCTCGGTTAGAGCTTACCCCCCCCCCCCCTCAATCTTACACGCAGATAGACCATGAGCTTTGGCTTCGCAGTGAGAAGCTGAGAGGAGTGCTAGTTAGAGATCTGGGGTTTTCGGAAGAAACGCCTTTGAGAAGGGAGACAAGAGAAAGGGAGAGAGTTGTGCCCCTCAGTGAAGCTTTTGGAGGTGGAGTTACAGAGAAAGAGAGGGTTTAGAGGTAAATAAGAGTGAGAGTATAATGACCTGCTTAATTTTCATATATATATATATATATATATATATATATTATAACATTTAAAATGCTCTTATACCAAACTGAATCATCAACCTAAGCAGCGAGAAGCAGAAATCATATAAACATAACCATAAATCATTATATACAATACCAGAGTTCTGAAATGTTTCCCAAAATATACATATAAGTCTATTTTCCAGAATACCCTCAACTGACTAGGGCTATACAAAAATACTTCCAAAAATACTCACACTACTGTTAGGGCAAAACCGAGGCCCCTCTATCTGCAAGCCTGATCTGCTCGCCTACCTGGATCACCTGAAAAATGTTAAAGTAATTGGGATGAGCCAACGCTCAGTAAGACAAAATATACTATTACTAGTGTGTGGCAAATGAGTACAATACCATGAAAAATGGTTTCTGTATAACCGCATATAACTGAATCTGAAAATACAGTACAAGTAATAAAAACCACCGCCATTTCCGTGTAACTTAACATATCAGTATTTTTGGTTACCATTCAAAATACTTCTAATGTACATAAGTATATTCTCTGTCTCTATAAATCTGTATATACGTAACAGTAACTGAAAACTTTCCTTTTGGATAACTGTGTGTCATGATTTAATCCCTCAAGACAGGGTTGTGCGGCCCGTAGGTGGGATCTACACTGACTGGCCGAGTAGGGTAAATTACTATACTCTCTCAGTCTGATCTGCCCTCCTCCACCCATATTTGATGGGGAGCTTGTCCACGTTAGGGCACTATACGATCGACCTACTATCACGTATTATCTGAATAGGTGGTTGCACTCTATAAACTGTATGTAGCTACGGTACCGTGCTTTGTAATTGTATGGTCCAACAAGGTCTGATACTATATAATACATCTCTATATACAATTATCTGTTTTACCATGATTCTGTAATAACTGTATAAACCATGACACTGTAATAAACTATAACTGTATCATCCGTATTTCTGAACTGAACTGTA
The DNA here is from genome assembly GCF_029873635.1 of Malania oleifera. Classification (NCBI taxonomy): domain Eukaryota; kingdom Viridiplantae; phylum Streptophyta; class Magnoliopsida; order Santalales; family Ximeniaceae; genus Malania; species Malania oleifera. The sequence goes on from NC_080419.1 coordinate 15,073,471, forward strand.
ATCTGTAAGTCATGGTACTGAAAACTGTATAATCATGGTACTGTAAATTGTATCATCATGGTACTGTAAACTGTATAATCATGGTATTCTGTAATTACTATAAAATATAACCACTGACTGTATATTCTGTAAATCATATCCTAAAAATACCGTAAAGCATGTTTCTTTACTATATTCATATTCTCAAGCCACATAGTAATTTAATACATAATATTCATAATTAATAAATTATATAATGTCCTTTTGTGAATAATAAACTGGTTCAAATATACATTTCATACTGGAAATCATTTTAAAACTACTTAGCATAGCATATTTCCCTTACCTGTTTTTCGCTAAAATCCCTTTACTATAATGGGTCCTACACCCGTAGGGTTCTCCACTCAACACCCTGAAAATCATCAATCTTAGAACAAAATATCAATATTTCTTGGCCTACATCATTTCCTACAACTTCCAAAAAGTCAAAAATTGAATAAAAGACCTTACCCTGGATTTGGGATGAATTTCAACTTTGTTTCACCAATGATCTGCTCCGGCAAACTCGAAGAGAACTCTTCCAAGAACGTTATGGTGGCTTTAGATCGTCGATCCGATGACTGACGGGGCCGAAATCGGGGAGAGAAGGAGGAGAGGCCATAGGAGAGAGAAAGGGAAGAGAGCGGTGCTGATTTTTGCGATTAAAATGAGTTTAGAGTTTTTTATACTACGGGCTTCGTCGACGAGCCACATCATCTCGTCGACGAGTTCTTAAGTAATTTCGTCAATGAACCTTACCCTTCGTCGACGAAATTCAGAGTAGCCCAAATTCTTCTCTCGGTATTTTCTCGTCGACGAAGCCTTGATAAATTTGATGGAGTATTTTCCAAAAGTGCGATGTCGTCGACGATGTCTATTGCCTTCTTTTGTCCCTGTTTCCATTTTCCTCCCTCTTTATTATTAAAATACTATTATTCTTCGGGTCGTTACAGAGAGGCAATGGTAGAGAGGCTAGGGTTTTAGGACCTGATCGCAGGTTTGCAGACAAGAAGGAAGGATAAGAGGATCAGGGATGGAGAGAGGTCGAGAGGGAGAAGGTAAGCTTACAGGTGTAGGGTTCTGGTGTTGCATAGAGGAGGTTAGGAAGAAGAAATAAACCTAGGGTTTCTTGCTCGAAGAGGGAGAGAAAGGGGAACAGAAAAAGAGAGAGCGAGGGCTGCAAAAATTGAAAGGAAGGGAAAATTTTGGCTTAAGTATCTTAAGCCTTGAAGCCTCCGGATTGCAACACGTGTCACACTCCTGGCCGTGCGATTAGAAAGCTATGTAACCTCCCCCATCATCGTGCGATGTGTGCTTCTCCTCAACGAGCCAGATCTTGCCACATTGGTAATCCATGCGCGTCTTGCCGCAGCCATTGAATCTTTGATCCCCATCAACGGCAGTGATTGCCTCGTGTGAAAAGCCTTCATAAATGCTTGCACGCTCATTTGCGCCTCAGGCAACACGTAGCAAGCTTGTCCCCCACACTATTAATCCTTGAAACGACTCATTGCAAGTCGTTGGATTCTTGCCTGCAATGGACGCCCATGATTGAGCCACATAGCCAATCCTCACCTGCATACATCTCTCATTCATAAGATGACACGCGACATTGGCCTTAACCGGGCCTAAAACTAGTTGACCCTTGCCTTGGATCGGTTCTGCTTCGAACTGGTTTGGGTCCTCTGAATCGATATTGAAATCGATTTAGTTTTTATTTTTTTTTATATTTAAATCCTTAAATAATTCACCAAAATCCACAAAAAAATCATAAAAATTTAGAAAAACTATAAAAAAAAAAGGAAAATAAGTTTGATCAATTTTTTTGCTTATTTCCATATTTTTAAACTTGATTTTAAATTATGAAAGATGTTAAAAATCATAAAAATCAAGAAAAATACCAAAAATTCAAAAAAAAAATTGCACTAAAAAAGTGTTTTTACACTTAGAAAAATAAAAAATTTCAAAAAGCCCATGATAAAAAATATTTTTTTGATTTTCTTTAATTGTCTTTTTTGTTATTTGGGGAAAAACACAAAAATTGTAACCAAAATTCAGAAAAATTACAAAAAATATTTTTGAGGTTGAAAATCATCTTTGACATTCTTTATAACCCCAGATGCACTCCCAAACCTCCCGGATTAATATTTTCTTGCTTAGAAAAAGCCTACAAATTCCAAAAATTTCAGGAGTGTATTTTTATAAATTATTTTCTTAATTTTTCATCCCGATGATTTAAAAGAGAGACACGAGCTCTTCGGAGTATGGTATGCCCCGGTTATGAGGGAATACTTATATAGTATTTGTTTTATGCATTTTTTCACAATTTTTTTAAAGGAAGTAATTTTGAAAGCTTATTAAATTTAATTTGTGGGATAATTTTCAATTAATTAGGTACCGTTCGTAGAATGGACGTGCAAGAGGTGCTAATATATTTCTCTCGTGTAACCGAACTTCCGCACCCGACTCTGATAACGCAGACCGATTCTACCATTAATTGTGTAGTAATCAAGTGTTTTAATTACATTTCAAAAGGCTAGTGGCGACTCCATTACACTTTATTTTCCATGAAAATATACTTTTAAAATCCACCATCTCGTCCAAGTTCGCCTCGGGAACGTCGCGACACTAATAAGCCTTTTAATGAATTACCCTTTTCTTGGACAAAAGTATATTAAATATATTAAGTCTAATGAAGATTAATACTTGTCCAAATAAAGTTTCAATCAAATACAAAATATCTTGTTAATGAAAACAAATTTGAAAGCTCATTTTGATATCTTATAAGCTCGTATGTCCTTTATAAAAATATACTTGAACTTCTTTGGGTCTTTAGGACATAAAACTTGTTTTGACTCGATCAGGACCAAGTATGCAAATGTCCATAATATCAAGATGTTTGAAAACTTGTCCCTTTAGAAAACATATTTGAGCATAGGATGTTTTTGACAAATTCTTTGATTTAACGTGTCCTAGTATGCACATGCAATTTTGCTAAACTCTTACTCAGAAATCATGCATGAAACAAAACTGCAAAAGTTATAATAATTCCTACCTCAAACACTTCTCATTACAAATAATTCTACATTAACCTTCCTTTGGTTGTGGTTGGGTTCTTCCGAGTAAGTGTCTTTTTGATCCTTCCTACTTAATGTCTACTTGGTCTGATCTTTGCCTTTGATATAGTATTTCATGTATTTGTCACTTGTACTTGTACTTAACATGATCTACAAAGATGAAATACACTAGGAATCACAAATAGGATAATATCATCAAAACACATTAAATACGATTATGAAGCCACCAAAACTAACAGTTTTATACCTATTTATATCTTTTTAAGGTCAAACTTATATTAGTTTTAAGGTTACAAAACATAAATTCAAGTCATAAATCCTAATAATAAATTAAACCTGTTTCCAAACATTAAAACCCTATTCATAAATTATGATCGTTTCTAAAACATTATAACCTAATAATAAATTGGAATCATTTTATAATATTATAGATCCAATTTATTATAGTTGACATATTTTTTCAATGCTTATTAGCCTTTGTCATTGATGACTATGTGACTTTTATTTTAGGAGTATGTGATCTTCACTTGATGACTAGTATAGCTATCGTCACCTTGCTAGCCTCTTTTGTCTTGGCGACTACTTGATATTTTTAAAATGCCTAGATAACAAGTAATTTGTCTCACAATTTTCCGTTATAACTCCTTGATAATTTTCTTGATTGGACGACTATAATCATTCTACAAGGGAGTGTACAAAGAAAGTGCGAGCAAAACTACAAAGCAAACATACAAGAAAATATTATAGGCCCAATCAAAATAGAAGGACTTTTAGGCATGAGTTTAATAAAAACAAGACTAGTTCTAGTGTGTGAAAATGTGGATAAGCTAGTGCATAAATGTACATCAGTTGTTAACTTGTATATTAGAAATTATATATAAATTAAATAGTTAATATAAAAGATATTATATTTTCATTGTTTATTATGTTTTTTATCTTCTTCTTCTTCTTCTTATTATTATTATTATTATTATTATTATTATTATTATTATTATTAGTAAATGTAAGAATAAAAATATAATTGTTAATTTGTTACTATTTTATGTGTTCCATCCATCACACATTTTTTTATTAGTTAATGTTAACATGAATTCTATTCTTAAGTGTTGAATAGTGTGAAAATAGTTTTGAGCATTGATGTCTATGAAATAGACTTATAAAATGATAGAAAGAAGAGCTTTATGAAAACTTTCTAATAATTAAGTTTATAAAAAATCAAATAAAGATATAGAAGGCGTCCTTTAAATATAAAGGACTCTGTCAAGAGTTGTTTACCTATTAGCGAGGTCAACTACAAAAGATAGTGACCTTTATCTAGGGGGTCATTGAGGTGTAATTCATGCTTTTAAATAAGAACATGTGTTGACCCTACAAGGTTTAAAATCTTATTTTGATGATAACAAATCAGATGAACTTAACATATTTGATTAGGTGATGATATTTCAGGACTCAAGTATGTGAATACAAGGTCAAATGCTCACAAGGATCATTAAAAGCTTATACTCCAACGAAAGATGATCAAATGAAGCTTAAAGTATATTAAGACATGAATTCAAAGAGATCCAAAGATAGCTCAAGCAACATCAACATGAGTAATGTAACAACCCGAAAATCTATACCATTTTTTTATAATAAAATTACTCTGATACTCTTGTATTATAACATCTCAGACCCCAAGTGAGCACTGAGGAATCCCTGATCATGTACATACCTATGCAGCGGAATACATAAACTGTACATCCACATTTATAATACCAGAATTCAGTAAATCTACCCAAGCCATACATACATATATACACATAACCCCAGTATCATTTACTCAAAAATACCATCTCTTGTATACACTTACCCTACAAAAAGGGTAGTGTAATCATCCTCTTTATCTGCGAGCCCGATCTGCTCGCCTAACTGGATCACCTGAAAATATTAAATCACTGGGGTGAGACAACGCTCAGTAAGAGAAAATATGATATTACTAGTGTGTGACAAAAAAACTACATAAATACTATACTGATAAGTAATTGAAACAGTGAAAGCTGATAAAATAATATACAGTACATTTCATATCTATTATAATTTAAAATACATTTGTAATATCTGAGTTTTCTATTTATTCATACTTCTAGCAGTGTAATATCTCTGCTGATATTCTGTAAATTTGTATATATATATACGTAACTGTGAAAAATATCCTGAAAAACTGTACGTCATGATTTAACCCCTCATGATAGGGTTGTGCGGGTCCGTAGGCGGGACTTAATTCTGGTTGGCCTATTAGGTAAGTCAACTATAACTCTACCATTCTCAACTTGGCCAATCTGCAACCTCTTCTAGGCACAATACTGGTATCCACCTCGTCAAACCGGCCACCTCTTCTAGGGAGCCTGCAATCCCTCTAGGCATGGTTGACGGAAACCTTCTACATACTATCTAAGATGTGTGGTTGCACTCTGATCTATAATAGCAACGGTATTGTGCTCTGCTAATAATTGATATGATTCATCAGGATCTAATATTGTGTATACTATATGTATTATCTTACTATTTCACCATGATTTCAAAATAACCATAGCACTATAAATTTGATCTGAAATACTGTAATATTTGACTCAAATAACTGTAATATTTGACTGAATCATCTGTAATATCTGAGTGTTATGGTTTTGGAAAATCATGGAATTCTGTAAATACTGTAAAATATTTGTTTGTAAAATGTATCTGTCTGTTTAATATCTGATAAAACATATTTTTGTGCAAAAATACTATAACTCATGATAGTCTGAAAACTGTATAATGATATTTTTTGCTAATATACTATAAAATATGATATTTGAAAGCTGTATAAATATTGAATTGATTTGTTACGAGCTCATGCCACACAACTAAATAAATAAATTTCCATGCTCTGAAATCTGTATTTTTTGATAGGCTAATAATTTGTGAATTGAATAATAATCTAGTAAAACATATAATTTACTGATAACCATACTAAAATTCCGAGCATAGCATATTTTCCTTACCTAACTGATTGGGAGGCTTGCCTCCAACTCTATTCTCATGCCCTCGGCATACTATCCTCAAAATCTTGAAAACATAACACCCTAATTTTACTCCACAAAACTCCAGTATATTCTCATATAATACAAAATCTGGACTCAAATAAGCCCACTAATACTAAAAATATCTAAATAATCTACTTGCCCTAATTTTGAGATGGTGCCCAAGTTGTTCCAATCAACAATCTGTTTTAGCAGACTTGTAAAGAAACTTCACAGGATCGACGTGGCGACTTCTGATTGTCGAACCGAGGAGTAACAGGGCGAGAAATCTAGAGAGAAGGGAAGAGAAATCAAGTAGGAGAGAGAAAAAGCTGAGAGAAAATGAATTTTCTCGCTGAACCGTCATTTGTTGTTATTTATAGACCTTTGGCCACATGGCCTCGTAGACAAGCCACGTCATCTCGTTGACGAGTCCAAGAAGTGAGATCATCGATGAACTCATTACCCTTGTCGACGAACTTCAGGCCCTGAAATCACCCATCTCGATATTTTTTCATCGACGAGACATATATCCTTGTCGACGTGCCCAAGTAGGCTATTTGTCGACGAACGTTTCGCGTTCATCGACGAGGCCTTGCCGAGTCCCCTTTTAAATTTCCTTCTCCATTTTCTTTTATTATTTAATTGCTATAAATTTTCCGAGTCTCTACATTCTCCATTCCTTATAAAAATTTCAACCTCGAAATTTGCTATTTATATTAAACACCATTCATTAAGGAAAATAGGCTACTTATTATATTAATTATTCTCACTTATGACAGAGGAATACCGTGGTAACAAAAGTAGTTCTGGGAGATTACAAATATACTCAAAAAAGAAAAGTTCTACCAGAACCCAAAACATTGCCTACCCTATACTCTAAAATACAACTATATATTCATCACTCTGTACTGAATAATATAAAACTGTCATTATCTGAACAATACTAACTACTACTGTATCCCACTAAACAGGTGTGGGTATTTTTGTCTGATTTCCTCCTCAAGCTCCCACGAAACTTCCTCTATGGCATGATTCCTCCACAAGACTTTTACTAACTAAATTTTCTTGGTACGCAATTCCTGTTCTTTCTTATCTAAGATCTGTACAAGTGTTTCCTCATATGCCAGTGAATCTCTAAACTCTATCTTTGCATAACTGATTACGTGGAAAGGGTTTGAAACGTATTTCCTCAACATGGAAACATGAAATACGTTGTGAATTCTAGATAGAGCTGGTGGTAGAGCTAGCCTATAGGCAACTGACCCCACTCTCTCAAGTATCTCAAATGGGCTAATGTACTTAGAGCTCAACTTACCATTTTCCCCAAATGTCATAACTCCTCTCAATGGAGCTACCTTCAGAAACACCCGATCTCCCACGTCAAATTCTAACTCCCAGCGACAAGTATCTACGTAACTTTTTTGCCGACTCTGAGCTGCACTGATTCTGTCTTTAATTAGTCAAACTTCATCGTACGCCTGCTGAACCAATTCTGGTCCCAAAACTCGTCTCTCACCCACTTCATCCCAGTATAATAGAGAACGATACCTCCTACCATATAAAGTATTGTAAGGTGTCATCCCGATGTTGGCATGATAACTATTATTATAGGCAAACTCAACCAGCGGCAAATACTTGGCCCAGCTACCCCTAAAATCCAACACACATGCATGCAACATATCCTCAAGTATCTAGATCGTCCTCTCTGTCTGCCCATTAGTCTGAGGATGAAAAGTTGTGCTGAATGCTAAGTGTGACCCCATAGCCTCCTGAAAACTCTTCCAAAATCGTGACGTAAATCGGGGGTCATGGTTTGAGACTATGGATACTGACACACCATGTGAGCAAATTATCTCCTGAATATACAACTCTGCTACCCTGTCCATAAAATAGTTGACTTTGATAGGGATGAAGTGAGCGGTCTTCATTAGTCGATCTATGACTACCTAAATAACGTTTTGTCCCTCTCACGCTAGCAGTAGCCCTGTTACAAAGTCCATGGAGACGTGATCCCATCTCTACTCAGGGGTGTAGAGTGACTGCAACTGCCTTGTGGGTCTTTGGTGCTCAGCCTTTATCTACTGGCACATCAAGCACTGCTTTACGAATTCAACAATCTCCTTCTTCATGCCGCTCCACCAGAAGGATTCCTGTAAATCCCGGTACATTTTAGTACTACCTAGATGCACAGGGTATAAGGATCTGTGAGCCTCCTCCAAGATAACTCTCCTGATTCGAGTATCTACAGGAACGCATAATCTGGAACAAAACCGCAAGGCTTCGTCATCTGATATACTGAACTCTTTCTCCTACCCGTTTTGCACTTTCTCTATCAACTCTGCTAGTTTTGGATTAGTTCTCTTGGCAACTTTAATCCTTTCTTGCAATGTAGGTCGTAACACCAGGTTGGCAATAAATGCCAGGTGATCACCCTCTATCAACTCCACGCCTAACCTCTCCAAATCCATTTGGATAGGGAACTGAATCTCCACCGCTGATACCGCTGCTCCTATTGTTGTCCTACTCAGTGCATTAGCCACCACATTTGCTTTGTCTGGGTGATAGTTGATAGTATAATCATAATCCTTGATAAACTCCAACCATCTTCTCTGCCGCATATTCAAATCTTTCTGGGTGAAGAAATACTTTAAACTTTTATGATCAGTGAAAATCTCACATTTCCCACCATAAAGATAGTGCCTCCAAATCTTCAGAGCATACACAATTGTTGCTAACTCTAGGTCGTGCACTGCATAATTCTTTTTATACTCTTTAAGCTATCTAGATGCGTAGGCGATGACTCTTCCATGCTGCATTAACACACATCCGAGTCCCTTCAAAGATGCATCACTGTATATCACAAATTTATCCTCCCTTGATGGAATAGACAGTACCAATGCAGAGACCAACCGCCGCTTTAACTTCTGGAAGCTTTACTCACAATTATCGGTCCATTCAAACCTCACATTTTTCCTCGTGAGTCATGTTAGCGGACCTGACAATCTGGAAAAACCATCCACAAAGCGTCGGTAATAGCCTGCCAGACCCAAAAAACTTTTAACCTCCTGGACATTTCCTGGTTTTACCCAACTCACCATTGCCTCTATCTTACTTGGGTCAACTGATATACCGTCCCCGGAGATCACATACTCGAGGAAAGTAACTTGCCTCAACTAGAATTCACATTTCTTTAACTTCGTGTAAGACTTCTTTTCCCTTAATACCTGCAATACCAGCCTCAAATGATGCTCGTGCTCCTCAAAACTCCTCGAATAGACTAGTATATCATTTATAAAAATCACAACGAACTGGTTTAGGTATTGATGGAACACCTGATTCATTAAATCTATAAATACTACTGGGGCATTAGTCAACCCGAACGACATTACCAGGAACTCTTCGTGCTCGTATCTGATTCGGAATGCTGTCTTTGATACGTCCTTTGCCTTGACTTTCACTTGGTGATAACTTGATCGAAGGTCAATTTTAGAGTAGACCTGAGTTCCTTGGAGCTGATCAAATAAGTCATCAATCTTGGGAAGAGGATATTTATTCTTAACTGTCAATTTGTTTATTTCCTTATAATCTATACACATTCTCATGGTCGTGCTCCCCAAGGCGACACGTTAGGTCTGATAAACCTTTTATCCAACAATTCTTGCAACTGATTTGTCAATTTTTTCAGTTTAGCTGGAGCCATTTTGTAAAGCGCTTAAGATATTGGTGCCGACTTTGATAATAGATCCACAGTAAATTCGATCTCTCGATTTGGTGGCAAGTTAAGTAATTCTTTTGGAAAAACATCTGAAATTCTCTGACCATAGGAATATCAGCCTGTTTCAGTTCTTCTTTCTGTAATTCTTTTATGTAAGCTATATATCTCTGACATCTACCCTGAATCAGTCTCTTCGTCTGAATAGCTGACGTTAACTGTGGCGAGACAACCTTGCATGAACCCACAAATCTGTATTCTTGCTCGCATGAGGGTCTGAAAATCACTTTGTTTCTGATGACAATCTATGCCGGCGTGATTAGTTGTCAGCCAATCCATACCCAATATTACATCAAATCCCTGTATATCTAGTATTACAAGATCAGCTGGTAGCACTTTCCCCTGAATGAGTACTGAAAAATTTCTAAGTACCTTCTTACACCTCACAATAGATCCAATCGGCGTGAATACCAACAACTCAACATCTAACAACTGTGCTCCTAACCTAGCTACTTTAACATACCCCGATGATACAAAGGAATGTGTGACACCTGTGTCAAACAAGACAACAACTTTATATGACAAAACAGTAAGTATACTAGTGACAATGTCTCCAGTAGTCTCAGCATCTCCCGACGTCAATGCATAGACTCTCGCCAGTGCAAAGTTCCTCTACTGGCCTCCACGGAGCGCCTACCATCGTCCACCCCAATGCGATCTTGGGAGCTGGTGCATAGATTGGTGGTCCCCAACATGATCGAGCCATATGACCAGGTTTCCCACATCGGTAATAGACTTTCTCACACAACCGACACTTGCCCAGACGTCTCTGACCACACCTAGGACAGGTGAGATAAATTTGCCCTTCTTGATATCCACTGTGTCCTATCGTCTGCCTCTGACCCCCACCAGATCTGCCTCCTTCCCATGGACTCTAGCTAGAACTCGTCTGAAAACTTGGAGGCGTGGGCCTCTTCCTCTAGCTCAATCCTCCTACATCTGCCTGCACACTCTCCTCTGCTACAGTGGTTCTATCAACCAACTTAGATAAATCCTGCATCTTTAATACTGCCTCCTGCCTGTATATATCTCGTCTCAAATTTCTTTCAAACATCCTAACCTTTTTAGCTTCATCTGGGACAATATAAGGGCAGAAACACGACTACTCAATAAATTTCGTCGCGTACTGCTAGACTGTCATCGTTCCTTGGGATAGGCTAAAAAATTCTTGTACTTTAGCCTCTCTGACCGTGGCAGGATAGTATCTGTCAAAGAATATGTCTCTAAATTGGGCCTAGGTCATCAACACTGGAATAGGTCTCTGCTCCTTCAGTAATTTCGTGGCAGTCCAGCATCTCTCGACCTCTCTTGCCAACTTATACGTGGCATAGAGGACTCTCTGCTCGTTAGTGCAGTGCAACACCGTCAACACTTTCTCTATTTCCTACATCCAGTTCTCAGCAACTACAGGATCAGCTACTCTTGAAAATGCTGGAGGGTTCATCTTCATGAACTTCTCTATCGTGCATCCCTAAGCTGTAGATGGACCTCCCTCCTCCCTGGAGCTCCGAACAATCTTAGTCATGACCTGCTGAGCTACGCTACGTAAGACAACATCTGAGTCCCTGCCTCCTACACTAGAAGGCTCTGCTCCATCGTCGCCACTAGCATGAGCGCTACTACCTCCTGGATTCATCCTACAATAATATCAAATTATCCTAAAGATCCAAACCTTATAATATTATTCTATCTAAAATACCCCACACTTCCTATCACTAATTTAAGGTCTAATCCTACCATATGGAAATAGAAATTGACGATAGTTTACTATGATTTTCCTGAAATCGTCACCCTAGGAAAATCACGGAAACCACCCCGAAATTCTACCTCCAGACCGCAAAATAGAACCCTAAATTCTCATCCTAATTCCCCAACATCAACTCACTGATATCCTGTTCCACTCTTCTCAAAATTCCATTCCTATATTTTGATATTGTTTTCCGCTGTATTCTAGAGCTTGTAGAACCTAACAACCTAGGCTCTGATACCAAACTATAACGACCCGAAAATCTATACCATTTTTTTTATAATAATAATTAAAATTACTCTGATACCCTTGTATTATAACATCTCAGACCCCAAGTAAGCACTGAGGAATCCCTGATCATGTACATACCTACGCAGCGGAACATATAAATTGTACATCCACATTTACAATACCGGAATTCAGTAAATCTACCCAAGCCATACATATATATATATACACATCACCCCAGTATCATCTACTCAAAAATATCATCTCCTATAGACACTTACCCTACAAAAAGGGTAGTGTAATCACCCTCTTTATCCGCGAGTCTGATCCGCTCGCCTAACTGGATCACCTGAAAATATTAAATCACTAGAGTGAGACAACACTTATTAAGAAAAAATATGCTATTACTAGTGTGTGGCAAAATAGCTACATAAATACTATACTGATAAGTAACTGAAATAGTGAAAGCTAATAAAACAATATACAATACATTTCATATTTGTTTTTTATTTAAAATACATCTGTCATATCTGAGTTTTCTACCTATTCATACGATATTCTGTAAATATGTATATATATACATAACTGTGAAAAATACCTTAGAAAACTGTACGTCATGATTTAACCCCTCATGATAGGATTGTGTGGCTCGTAGGCGAGACTTAACTCTGGTTGGCCTACTAGGTAAGTTAACTGTAACTCTACCATCTTCAGCTCGGCTAATCTGCAACCTCTCTTCTAGGTATGGTACTGGTATCCACCTCGTCAAATCGGCCACCTCAACCCACACTTCTAAGGAGGCTGCAATCCCTTTAGGCACGATTGACGAAAACCTTCCACACACTATCTAAGATGTGTGGTTGCACTCTGATCTATAATAGCAACGGTACCGTGCTCTGCTGATAATCGATATAATTCATCAGGGTCTAATACTGTATATACTATATGTATTATTTTACCATTTCACCATGATTCCAAAATAACCATAGCACTATAAATTTGATCTGAAATACTGTAATATTTGACTTAAATAACTGTAATATCTGAGTGTTATGGTTTTGGAAAATCATGGAATTCTGTAAATACTGTAAAATTTCTGTCTAAAAAATATATTTTTCTGATTAGTATCTACCTGTAAAATGTAGCTGTCTGTATAATATCTAATAAAACATATTTGTGTATAAAAATACTGTAAATCATGATAGTCTGAAAACTGTATAATGATATTTTCTACTAATATACTGTAAAACATGATATTTGAAAGCTGTATAAATACTATACTGATCTGTTACGAGCTCACACCACACAACTAAATAAATAAATTTCCATGCACTGAAATCTATATTTTCTGATGTACTAATAATTTGTAAACTAAATAATAATGTGGTAAAACATATAATTTACTGATAACCATACTAAAATTCCTAATATAGTATATTTCCCTTACCTAACTGTCTGGGAGGCTTGCCTCCAACTCCACTCTCACGCCCTCGGCGTACTATCCTCAAAATCCTAAAAACATAACACCCTAATTTTACTCCACAAAACTCCAATATATTCTCATATAATACAAAATCTAGACTCAAATAAACCTGTTAATACTAAAAATACCTAAATAATCTACTTACCTAAATTTTGGGATGACGCCCAAGTTGCTCCAATTAACAATCTGTTCCAGCAAACTTGTAGAGAAACTTCACAAGATCAACGTGGCGGCTTCTGATCGTCGAACCCAGGAGTAACGAGGCGAGAAATTTAGAGAGAAAGGAAGAGAAACTGAGCAGGAGAGAGAAAAAGCTGAGAGAATGAATTTTCTCGCTGAACCATCGTTTTCTACTATATATAGATCTTTGGTCACGTGACCTCATTGATGAGTCCAAGAAGTGAGATCGTTGACGAACTCATTACCCTCGTCGACGAACTTCAGACCTTAAAATCACTCCTCTCGGTATCTTTTCGTCGACAAGACACATATCCTTGTCGATGTGCCCAAGTAGGCTATTTGTCGACGAACAAAACGTTCGTCGACGAGACCTTGCTGAGTCCTTTTTTAAATTCCTTTTCTCCCTTTTCTTTTATTATTTAATTGCTATAAATTTTTCGGGTCTCTACAAGTAAAGTGTGTGGAAATCTAAAGTTGACTCAAGCTCAAGTCAAAAGGAACACAAAACAATATACCATGGAAGACTTGAAGATTAGAGTTTTTAGGCTAAAAGATCAATGATGTAAGTACTTCATATTAAAATATCTTATGGAAATATATTGAAGCTCTTTAGGGATTAATTATGGACTTAGAGACTTTATTTCAAATCCCAAAAAATATTTTATAAGTAATCAAAGTAAGAGAGCAAAAAGAACTTTTGAAAACTAAACTGAAAAATAAGAAAATGGATTGCCCAGACGACTGAAGTTTCACTTCAGAAGACTGAAGAGTAAGTTTAGTTTGCTAAAGATTTTCCTGTTGAAATTCTGAAGAGGCAGTGCCCCCTCAGAAGGCTGAACTGGTTAGCCCAGTCGACTGATCCTATTTCTAGTTCAAATTTTTTGTGTTTTAAGGTATTTCAAAAGATTGAACCCGACACTTTAGTCTACTGAACTCTGTTAACGATTAATTTCTTTTTAAATGTTTTAAATGTCAAATAAAGGTTTCTTATGCCTCAAAATTTATGAAAACTTGGAAAATACTCCAAGTAATCTTGGGCAACACGAAATTACTTTTGAAAGCCTATAAATACATGGTTTTAGCAAATTAAACTTATCAAGAAATTCAAAATTTGTTCATAAGCTGAAAGTCTTGCTGCTCTCACTTGCTCAACTTCTTACAATACTAATTTGTTGAAAATCTAAAGTGTTGAAACATCCTACACTGAGTTCTATTGCCGATTCTCATCTAATAGAAGAAAATTGGTGAATTCATTCTTGAGCTTCAATCTATTTCAATTTGATATTTGAATATTGAAGTATATAGTGCTTTAAATTAAACTAATCTACTCTTGTGAGAGTGTTATTGTATACAGGGATTATTTCTTGTTTCCTTGTAGTGAATTGACTCCAAGTTGTTGGATTGTTGTGCCGAGTGTGGGGTATCGCTTGGAAAGGCGTAACTTTAGCCTATTGAAGGAGTGACTAAGCGTGGGGTATCACTTGTAATGGTTTGCTCCACCCGGAAATGAGTGTTCTAGTGGAATCCTTGGGTGGTATTGGCCTAAGGCGAGGATGTAAGCTGAGGATAAACCGAACCTCGTAAAAATCTTAGTCTCGCTCTTACTCTATTTTTTACATTCAGTATATATATATGTATATATTGTGTGGTGTGTATGAGTGCAGGTTGCTAAAAAGAAACAAAATCCAAGATTAATAAGAAGACTCTTAAACTGAAGAAAATACGTTTTTATTAAACTTTTGTAGAAACCCATAAAGGAGTACGTTGTTTAATCGTTTGTGAAAATCTTAGTTAAGAGAGTGCAAACAATTTTCATTCAATACAGAGCTTGAAACAATTATATACATGGAGGCTAAGATGTGAAAATTATACAAATTTGGAGAATAAAAGAATCAACTTCTTCTAAACCATCCGGACCAAGAAAGTTTGGGTAACTAGATAAAAAACCTTGTTCACAAACTAAGGACTCCATAGATTTTAGGTATTCCCTTTTAGAAATTAAGAAAACTACTTAATCCAATTTAATACAAAGATATTGAACTAGTTGAAATAGAAAATCTCAAAAAAGAGTTTAAGAGCTTATTGACGACTATAACATTGAAACAAAACAAAAATGACATTGTTGACCAAAATCGTAGAATGATTCGTACAAGGCTTAAACTTAGAAAATATTAAGATTTGAAAAGCAATATGAATTTTGGGAATTCATATGAAATCAAAAGAAAGAAAATCTGAAGCAAATTGAACTTATTGCATGAGTATTTTGATTAAGAAAAGATATTTGAGCAAAATGAGAGGTATTTAAGCAAAATGAGAGATATTTGAGAATGAGAGATACTCGAGTAATATGAGAACAATTTGAGCAAAATTGTAGTACAATGCACAAATGATTATAATATGTTCCATACATATATGATATGCTGATATGCTACATACTTATATGCTAAATGCTGATATTTTGACATGCATATGTGGTGAGATACTAATGATATGATAATATGAACTAAATACTGAACTATGACTAATGCTAAAATGCTGACTTGTATGATATCTTGATATTACCAAAGACATGATAATGACTTGACTTATATTGATGATTTATGACTCACTATACATTACAAATTTGAGCATGAAATTAATAAGTATGATTATGAAGCATGAATCTTGATATGATAATGATATATGAGTATGAAATTAATTCTTGACCATATCAATTTACATGCTAAATGATGGATCACATTATATATCTCTTGCATAATTGACTAATGGATAAACATTTTGAAATATATGCTGGCTTATGGACCTTTGTATTGCAATCTAAATGTGAAATTTGTTTTGATCCTTAATATCTCTGCATAATATTTATTTCGATTTATCTTCTTGTTGATACAAAAAGGGAGAGAGATTTGAGTTGAAAACTTGATATCCATAAGCAACGCATGATATGATATTGATATGATTCTTGATATTGGTATCCATGAGTACTTACATGAAATAAATTAATATTGAAAGCATGACATGATAAATTTGAAAGCACAATTGGTATCTTCATGAATACATAGTTTACAATTCACAAATGAAAGTCTAATTTATTAAATATAAGATACATGTCATTCAGGAGGAGTTAGTCTTGTAAATAATGATATCATGATTTATGGAATCATTGAAAATTACGATATATAATCTATTGTATTTTTTATGCTACTTTGAGACTCTTTGTTAATCTTATTATGCATGATAAATGCAAAGTTTCTGTTTTGAACCTTCACTAGATCTATACTTTTGCTTATGGTTGCTCATTGCCTTAGTGTTTATACATTTTTCTTGATATCTTACTCTTTGATTGATGTCAAAAGGGGGAGAAATTTTAGGCAAAAATTGAACATGATACCTAAGCATGTATATTGGCTCCACTATGAAAGTATTTGATCTTGAATGATGTGATTTTTATATATGAGCATGATATTGAAACTAATATTGAAACTGGTCTTGATATTGCAAATATTGTGAAATTGATGCTTATTGTAAAGGAGAATCTTTTTAAAGCTTACTCAATTTTTTTCCTCCTTATTTGTTATCATAAAAAAAGGGGAGATTGTTGGTCTTACAAGACTCCAAATCTTATTTTGATGATAACAAATCAGATGAATTTAACATATTTGGTTAAATGATGATATTTTAGGACTCAAGTATGTGAATATAAGGTCAAATGCTCACAGAAATCATTGAAAGCTTATACTCCAAAGAAATATGATCAAATGAAGCTTAAAGTATTTTAAGGCATGAATTCAAAGAGATCCAAATATAGATAAAGCAACATCAACATGAGTAAAGTGTGTGGAAATCTAAAGTTGATTCAAGCTCAAGTCAAAAGGAACACAAAGCATATACCATGTAAGACTTGAAGATGAGAGTTCTAAGGCTTTAAGATCAATGATGTAAGTATTCCATATTAAAATATCTTATGAAAATATGTTGAAACTCTTTAGGGGTTAATTATGGACTTAAGATACTTTATTTCAAACCCTGGAAAATGTTTTATAAGTAATCGAAGCAAGAGAGCAAAAAGAACTTTTGAAAACTAAATTGAAAAAAAATAAGAAAATGGACTGCCTAGACGACTGAAGTTTCACTTCATCACAAGACTGAAGAATAAGTTCAGTCTGCTTAAGAATTTCTTGTTGAAATTTTGAAGAGACAGTACACCCTCAAAAGACTGAATTGGTCAGTCGAGCCTAGTCGACTGACCCTGTTTCTATTTCAAATTTTCTGTGTTTTACGGTATTTTAGAAGACTGAACCCGACACTTCAGTCTATTGAACACTGTTAACGACTATTTTTTTTTAAATATTTTAAATTTCAAATAAAGGTTTCTTGTACCCCAAAATTTATGAAAACTTGAGAAATACTCCAAGTAATCTTGGGTAACACAAAATTACTTTTGAAAGCCTATAAATACATGATTTTAGCAAATTAAACTTACCAAGAAATTCAAAATCTGTTTATAAGCTAAAAGTCTTACTACTCTCTCTTGCTCAACTTCTTGCAATACTGATTTGTTGAAAATCTGAAGTGTTGAAACATCCTACACTGAGTTCTATTGTTGATTCTCATCTAGATAAAATTGGTGAATTCATTATTGAGCTTCAATATATTTCAATTTGATATTTGAATATTAAAGCATATAGTGCTTTAAATTGTACTAATATGCTCTTGTAAGAGTGTTATTGTACACAGGGATTGTTTCTTGTTTCCTTGTAGTGAATTGACGGTCCAGATTGTTGGATCGTTGTGCCGAGCGTGGTGTATCGCTTGGAGAGGCACTACCCTAGCCTATTGAAGGAGTGACTAAGCGTGGGGTATTGCTTGGAGGCGTAGCTCTAACCTATTAAAGGAGTGACTGAGTGTGGGGTATCGCTTGTAACGGTTTGCTCCACCCGGAAATGAGTGTTCTAGTGGAATCCTTGGGTGGTATTGGCCTAAGGCGAGGACGTAGGCTGAAGATAAGCCGAACCTTGTAAAAATCTTGGTCTCGCTCTTACTCTACTCTTTGACATTCAGTATATATATATATATGTATTGTGTGGTATGTATGAGTGCAGGTTGCTGAAAAAAAAAACAAAATCCAAGATTAATAAAAAGACTCTTAAACTTAAGAAAGTACGTTTTGATTAAACTTTTGCGAAAACCTACAAGGGAGTACGTTGTTTTATCGTTTGCGAAAATCTTAGTTAAGAGAGTGCAAACAATTTTCATTCAATACAGGGCATGAAACAATCATATACACAAGACTACAAACAAAAGCTGAAAATTTCCAAAGAGCTGAATACCATATCTTAATTGGGTATTTTGTGGTTGATTTCTTTAGCTGTTTAATTGGTTGTTTGATTGTTTAAGTATAACTTGTGTTGTGTTGAAATGTTGGTTTGTGGATTGAATAATTAACTAAATTTTTGCTGTGTGTTTGATAAATCAACAAGAGGTCAAAGAATTCATAAAAAGAATTAAAATTTTTAATAACCCAATTCATCCCCCTCTTAGGACAACTCCTTACCTTTCAACATGATCTCCCAATGTCTCAAATATGAAAGAAACAACTCTCAATTCCTATTGACTATAAATGAGAACCAAACTAAAAATTTCACAAATTCCCAAGCTCTATACAACATGAATACTTCTATTTTAAAATCTTTATATTATGTACGCTGAAATCATTCATTCCTTATATTAGAACTTGAACGAAGGGATTCATCTAATATTGTGTGCAAACATCATTTTTTTGTTTAGACAACTTATAATCACCTAAACTTGTCTACAAATAGAACATAAATTCAATTTGAAGCTTAGTCTAATTTTTTAAAATTATTTTTTAGGCTTTAGTTGCCTATTTTGTTTGTGTTCCTCAAGATTAAGCGATGATTAAAATTAATGTGAAGGCATCTGACCTTAAGAAAATTCAAAACCATATTATTTGTTTTGTTTTTTTTTTTGTTGCATGTTCTAAATAATAATAATAATAATATATTAATAAATAGAGACGAGATAGAAATTTTACGCAGTTCGGATATACCTACTCCATGGGCAAATGGAATAAAAAATTTCACTATCTCGGGTAAAATTACAAGATGATTTGGAACTGACCTTGTACAAAATATTGGAATCGACATTCTACAAGATATCTCTCTTCTCTTTATCTTTCATCTTCTTTCTATATGCCTACTTACTTCAAGCATGCAAATATGTGTTCCAAATAAGAAGGGGAGAGTGTCCTTATATAGGGCAATAAGGATAGCTAAACATTTATTGGGATGAAAAACGAAGGAGTGGAAGATGGGGTGACATTCATATTTTTCATAACACTCCCCCTTGGATGTCACTCATATATTAACTTATTCTGCTAAAATCTTTAAAATGTTTCATTCCGATGAGATGAACCAATTTCTTAATTAGCAGTTTTCCGTAAAGAATTACATATCTAGTTTGAGATTTAGCATTGTGAGGATCAGATAGATATTCAGCATATCCTACTAATTGAGGTTTGGAATCAAATGAGTAGAATAGACCCAAATCAGATATACCTCTCAAATAGTGTAAAATGTACTTAATTCCATTCCAGTGTCACCGAGTAGGAGTAGAACTATATATAACTAGTAGATTTACAGCAAATGCAATGTCAAGTCTTATACAATTGGCCAAATACATCAAAAAGCCCTTAAATATGGTACTTCAGGACCAAGTAATTCTTCTCTCTCATCATGAGGTCGAAATGGTTCCTTCTTAGCATCAAGTGATCGCACCATCATTGGAGATCCCAAATGATGAACTTTGCCCATATATATAATTGCCTTAATATCTTTTCGATACATTTAGATTGATGAACAAGAATTCCGTCATTTACATGTTCAATTTGTAGGTCAAGACAATATTTTGTCTTTCCTAAATCTTTCATCTCAAATTCCACCATTAAATAATCAGCAGCTTTAGTGAGCTCTTTAGGAGGCTCAACTAAATTCAAATCATCAACATAAACAACAATTATAACAAATCTAGATTATGATATTTTAATAAAAACACAGACAAATTGGATCATTTATAAATCCTTCTTTCACAAGGTACTCACTTAATCGATTGTACCATATGCATCCAAATTGTTTTAATCCATATAAAGAATGCTGGAGTTTAATTGCATATAAATTTATGGATTTTACTTCAGCAAATTTAAATCCTTAAGAGATTTTCATATAAATTTCATTATCCAATGATCCATATAGGTATGTTATTACTATGTCCATAAGACGCATGCTCAGTTGTTTAACAACTGCTAACCCAATTAATAATCTGAAAGTGATTTCATCCATTATAGGAGAATGTGTCTCCTCATAATCAATTCCGCGTTTCTGTGAGAAATCTTGTGCCACAAGTCTTACTTTAGATTGAGTAATTTCATTATTTTCATTTTATTTGCGCACAAATACCCATTTGTATCCAACAAGTTGGACATCTTCTGGTGTCTGGACTATAGGTCCAAAACTTCTCTTTTCAGCCAGTTACTTTTATATCAACATTCATTAATAGATTTAAGTTCAGGATCTTCATTATTTCTAGTAATGTCAGTAGCTACTGCATATGCAAATGTGTTCTTAACAACTTTATTTCTATCTCACATTTCTCCTATGTAATGAATTGAGATTTCATTATTATTTTCAGGTACCTGTCCATTTTCAATGGATGTCTCTTCAAGAGGTTTATCTTCAGAAGGTTGTATAATAGGGATTTCATTTTTCAGGAGAAACAAGTTTGTGAATGTCGAATGGATTATCCACCTCTATAACCTCTTCTAGAGTGTTTACATATTTCAATTTTCTCATTGTGGGAGTTTTATCTTTTGCATCAACAGGTTTTCCACGCTTAACTTGTGATTTAGGTTCATTAGCCGACTATTGTCTTTCAGGGACATCAATATGTGTTGGAATATTTGCAATAGGTATATAAGATTTTAATATGGCCATGATATCTGCAAAAGAATCTAGTAATTGATTTGCAACCCCTTGTAAATGTATAATCTTCTAAACTTCAAGTTCACTTTGATTTGTACGAGAATCTAAATGAGATAAACTCGTGACATTCCATGTGATTTCATGTTGTGCTTCAAGCACTGATTTTGCTCCCTCTAATGTAGAGAATATTATTTCATCAAAATGACAATCTTGAAACCGTGCTTTAAATAAGTCACCTTTTAAATGTTCAAGATATCTAATAATAGACGAGGAATCAAAACCTATATAAATACCAAGGTTACGTTGAGAACCCATTTTAGTTCTTTGAGGATGGGCAATAAGAACATATATTACACAACCAAAAGTTATTAAATAAGAAATATCAAGTTGTTGCCTAGAAACTAATTGTATAGGTGAAAAATTATTGTAAACAATTGAATTTATACGAACTAAACATGCAACATGAAGAATTGCATGTCTCCAAACAGATAAAGGCAATTTGGTTCTCATAAGCATAGGTCTAGCAATGAGTTGAAGTTTTTTAATAAAAAATTCAACTAAATTATTTTGTGTATGGATATGAGCAACGTGATATTTAACATCTATTCCAAGTGACATACAATAGTTATAAAAAATTTGGGATGTAAATTCTTCAACATTATCCAAACCAATTGATTTAATTGGATGATCGAAAAAATGAGCTCATAATCTAATCAGTTGAGAAAGAAGTCTAAAAAATGCAATATTATGAGTAGAAAGTAGAGACACATGTGATCATATAGTAGATACATCAATTAAGACCATGAAATATCTAAATGGTCCAGATGGTGGATGTATTGGTCCGCATATACACCATGAATTCTCTATAAGAAATTGGGAGATTCAAGACTTACTTTTGAAATAAATGGTTTGACAATTAATTTCCCTTGAGAGCAAACAGTACACATGAAATCACTTGATAAAAGAATCTTTTGGTTCTTTAGTGGATGACTGTGAATTCTCAATGTTTCTTCGCATCATTACATCTCCAATATATTCAAGACGATCATGCCAAAGTGCAAATAACTTGTAAATAACTTTATGTCATTGCAATTTTGGTCCAGAAGATAAAGTTGACAATTTCTCTAAAATGTGTTTCTTCCTAGAAACAATAAAAATTCATTATAAAATTTATCATAGCAATAATAAATATAATAGTTTATTTATTTAAATCCAAATTTGGCTTACTTTATATTTTAAAATATTACATCATTATTTTCGTTTTAGTTTAAAAGAAAATCAACAACATCAAGATAAATAGAGTTGGATGGTCTAGCATCAAGGTCTATTAAAATAATATTATTAGCAAAATTTGTTTCTATTTCTTTACTATTTTTTTTTTAATAGAGGCTTGGTATAAATCTACTAAGTGTCTAGGTGTACTACAGGTACATGACCAATGGCAGTTTCCTGCACATTTGTAGCATTTATTTTCATGATGTCTGAGTCATTAATCCTAATCATTCCGCTTCTAGGGGTCATCCCTCTTATGGGGGATTGTAACCTCATGTCAATGGCAGTGATTATTTCGATCACGGCCATAACCATACATTCGGCCTTGTCCTCAACCACGAGATGTATTTATGTTCACTTCAAGAAATGAGATTGAACCAGTCGGACAAGTTTGGTGATTTTTCATCAAAAGCTCATTATTTTACTCAGTCACAAGAAAACATGATATAAGTTTAGAAAATTTACAAAATTTCATCTCCCTATATTGCTGTCGCAAGAGCACATTAGTAGGATGGAAAGTAATAAAAGTTTTTTTTTTTTTTTTTTTTTTAAAGCATCTCTTCATCAGTATTATTTTCACCACATAATTTTAGCTTTGAGCTAATCTTATACGGAGCTGAGTTATATTCACAGACTATTTTAAAATCTCGCAACCTCAAGTGCAACCATTCATATAGAATATTTGGTAAAAATCAGTCTTTTGGTGGTCAAATCTATACTTTAAATTTTTCCATAAGATAAGTGAGTCTTTATAGTGAGATATTCAATCTTTAATTTTTCATTTAAATGATGACGGAAAAAGAAGATAGCTTTTGTGCAATCTTGCAGGGATGCAGTATTTCCATCTTAAATAGTGTTTTCCAAGTTTATTACATTTAGATGGATAACAACATTAAGAATCCATGATAAATAATTGTTACCTTTGATACCAATGGGAACAAAGTCAACTTTGCTTAAGTTCGACATCTGAATAAATTAACAATAATAAGACAATTTAGAAAATAAAATGTAAAAATTGAAATAAAACTGAGATAATAATATAATATTATTTCCACCATTCCTGGGGACTTAAATATGTTTCTTTAGGAATATTATATTATTTTTCTCAATTTGTACTTTTCATGAGAATGATCCCAATTTACAATATTAAATTGGGTAATAATTTACCACATCTTCCAAAGGTTAGATATACTACCTCATCTGGAAGATAAACGTTTCACCTTTTCAAAATGTCGAATTTAACATCTATTCGATAGGTTAAAAATATACCATCTTCAGGAGCTTAATATTTATCATCTCTTATGAAGATTAGATATATAACTTCTTCAGGAGATTTATCTCTTTGGGAGATTAAATATATAGACGAGAGATTTAAATGTATAACCTCTTTAGGATGACTATCTTACCATCTCTTTTGGAGATTGATATTCTTTAAACTTTAAAAGACATATTCTCTTCTGGAGAATATTATACTCTTGTGGAATAAAAGTTACAAGAAATAAATTAAATAGAATTTAAAGAAATATCTCAGATAGTTAAAGTCTCTTGCTAATTACGTGTTATAAAAGATGTAGGAAAATAAATAGAAAAAATAAATAGAGACGAGACAGAAATTTTACGTGATTCATATATACCTACTCCACGGGTAGATGAGATAAAAAATTTCACTATTTCGAATGGAATTACAAGATGATTTGGAACCAGTCTTTTACAAAATATCAAAATTGGCCTTCTACAAGATATCTCTCTTCTCTTTATCTCTCATCTTCTTTCTATATGTCTACTTACTTCAAGCATGCAAATGTGTATACAAACATGCAAATATGTGTGTTCCAAATGAGAAGGGAAGGGTGCCCTTATATAGAGCTATAAGGATAGCTAAGCATTTATTGGGGTGAAAAACGAAAGGGTAGAAGATAAGGTGACATTCCTATTTTTCATAACATAATAATATTAATAGTAAAGGAGTATGACCAAAATGATGTATTTTTAACACCAATTTTAAATAACAAAAATAAAGAAAGAGGGACTAAAAGTCCTCTTCTAGTAAGAAATAATGCCTACGCCTTCTCTTCTAAATTGTCAAATTGTCAACACGTTTGAATCTTCAAACATCTATTTTAAACTAAAAAATTGACTAATCTTTTGTGTGTGTGTATGAGAGAGAGAGAGAGAGAGAGAGAGAGAGAGAGAGAGAGAGAGAGAGAGAGAGAGAGAGAGAGAGGTCATTATTGATTCAAATAGGAGAGCAGAAGAAAATAAGAGTTAGAAAAACATATGAAAGCATATATAAGAAAAATGGGATAAAAAGGAGTCAATTGCATAATTATTAGAAAATAGGGATGAAAGAAAAAAGAAAAAAGAAAAAATCTAAAGAAATTTTTTTAAAAAAAAAATCTAAAAACACATTTTAATAAAAATAGAGGGTACATATGCTCTTTATACAATTCATAAATTGAGTCAATGGCAGTGCCCCATTTGTATGGATGTACTGGAACTAGGGTTGCAAATGAACCAAACCGCTCATGAGCAGCTCGAGTGCTCGACTCGATAAGAATTCATTCAGACTTATTTATTGTGTAAATGAGTGAGCCCCAAACCCAATTTTTTAATCTCGATTTGTAAAGGAGATAAGAGTGAGCACAATTAGGTTCAACTCATTTTGACTTGTGAGCGGTTTGATAATTGACTTGATTGTGTTCATTTATTACACTAGTTAAGGAACACAGTAATGAACTCGTTAATAGGTTCATTAAGTTGATCTAATCCCAAAAGTCCAATACTGACCCAATTGCCCATGGAAAAAGACATGAATCCCGACTCAAACAAAATATGTGAATGAAATTGTAAGCATGAGCTCGAGCTCGAGTTGAGCACTCAATCTACCGAGTCGAGTTCGAGTACACTAAATTTTGAATCGCCCTAGCTCAGCTCGACTCATTTGCATTCCTAGTTGGAACCAATGGAACACCATTTCCTCTCCAACAACTTCTCCTGTCCAAATTGTAAAGCTTATGAATTCTTTCTTTTATATTTTCTTTTTAAAAAAAAAAAAAATTGTCTTCCTAAGTATGCTCCTTGAATCAAGATTTTTGTTTAGTTGTGAAACATAACTCCTTTGATTCTGCTACCTCAAGAAAATCACTGCTACCATCTATCACATTTGGAAATTAAGAAACTTGTTTTACAAACTCACTCATATTATGTTACATTTAAAAGCAAGAGTTTCAAACTTTATATTTAAATTTAAATACAATTTTATATTATATTTTATTTAAATCCAATATAAATCAAATCCAAACTCTGCCTGCGATGCACTTAATGTCCTAATTTTTTCACACACAGTTGGTCCCAAGCCCGGGTTAAGAAGGAGGGTTGCGTTAGGTAGCTGACAGCCAGCGTAAAATTTGTCAGATCACTATGATATGAATCCTTACCGAATATTTGCTGGGGCATCCCCTACGAGCGATGTGTTGCACTCGAACCACCCAGGTGTAGTGAAAAGTGGGCGAGGGTGGGCTAGGTCGTCGCCCTGAAGCAACGCGCCGTGTCGGTGCTTGGGTACGGTGTCAAATATGCAAGGGTTCTTGCATCATTCTGGACGTGAGCAGGTAAAGACGTTAGTTTAGAAAACTATTATTAGATTAGCAATTTGGAATATAGGGACACTTATGGGTAAAAACATGAAAAATTAGAAGAAAAATTAATATAATTTGCCTCCAAGAAACTAAGTGGGTGGGGGAGAAAGCTAAAGAAATTGATAAATTAGGATTTAAACTTTGGTATACTGGAAAAGAAAAACATAAGAATGGAATAGACATTATTATAGACAAAAACTTAAAAGATAGCGTCGTGAATGTAACTAGAGTAAGGGATAGAATTATAAAAATCAAGATGGTATTAGGACAAAACATAATAAATATCATTAATACTTATGCTCCTTAAGTTGGCTTAGCAGAAAATCTTAAGAGACAATTTTGGGAAGGTATGAATAGTATTATACAAGGCATACCAGGGATGGAGAACATATTTATAAGATGAGATCTGAATGGACACGTTGGAAGAGATAACAAAAATTATGAGAGGATGCATAGAGGATATAGATATGGAGACAAAAATGAATCTGGCGAGATGAACTTAGACTTTGCTATGTCATATGATTTTAGTATAATGAATATTTGCTTTAAGAAAAGAGAAGAACACTTAATAACCTTTAAAAGTGAACAAAATAGAAGTCAAATAGATTTTTTTTTTAACTAGGAGGGTAGATCGTTTATCATGCAAGGATTATAAAGTTATTCCAGGTGAAAGCATAACCACAGAACAAAGAGTCTTAGTGTTAGATATATGTATTAAAAAATGGAAGAAAAATGATAAATTAAACTAGTGTAAAAGAACTAGATAGTGGAACCTAAAAGGAGAAAATATAATAAAATTTAAAAATAAAATGATCAAAGATAGGGATTGAACCTTAGAGGATGGGATAGATACAAATACTCTTTGGAATAGATTAGCTAGTTCTATTAAAAATGTAGCAAAAGAGATTTTAAGTGAATCAAGGGGAAGATTCTTGAATAGTAAAGAGAGTTAGTGGTGGGATAAAGATGTACAAAAAATCATAAAACAAAAAGAATTTGGTATAAAACGTGACAAAAATGTATAACAAAGATAACTTTGAAAAATAAAAAGAGGCAAGAAAAGTTACAAAAATGGCCGTTAGCGAAGCTAAATATAGATCATTTATTAGTTTGTATGATAGATTAGGTACAAAAGAAGGGGAAAGAGATATATTTAAACTTGCTAAAGCTAGAGAAAAGAAGAGCAAGGGCTTAGGAAATGTAAAATGTATAAAAAGTGAGGATGATATTGTCTTGGTTAAGGACGAAGATATTAAAGAAAAATGACAAAGTTACTTTAATAAGTTGTTTAACGAAAACCAAATAGAAGGCTTAAACTTAGAATTGTCAAATGAGAAAAAACTAAAAATATAAGATTTATTCGCAAAATTAGAGTTAACGAAGTTAAGTTTGCACTAAAAAAGATGAAAAATGAGAAAACTATGGGACCAGATAACATCCCAATTGAAGTTTGGAAATGCTTGGGTGATAACAAAATTATATAGTTAACTAATTTATTTAATACAATTGTAAAAACTAGGAAAATGTCAGATGAATGGAGGAAAAATACTTTAATACCTATATACAAAAATAAAGGAGACATTCAAAATTGTAATAACTATCGTAAAATTAAACTTTTGAGTCATATGATGAAACTATGGGAAATGGTAGTTGAACAAAGATTAAGGTTAGAAACAAAGATTTCGAAAAATCAATTTGGTTTTATGCCTGAGAGATCTACCATAGAAGCTATTTATCTTTTAAGAAGATTAATGGAAAAGTTTAGAGAAAAGAAGAGGGACTTGCATATGATATTTATTGATCTTGAGAAAACATATGATATGATACCTAGGGAAGTTCTATGATGGGTTTTAGAAAAAAAAATGTGTATGTTGTAGGTATACCGATGTCATTAAGGATACGTACAATGGAGTAATGACTAGAGTAAGGACTATAGATAGAGAAACTAGAGAATTTCCAATTGCCATAGGTGTACATCAAGGATCTGCTTTGACTCCTTATCTTTTTGCTTTAGTGATGGACCAATTGACTAAGAATATTCAAAAGGGGGTTCCATGGTGTATGTTGTTTGCAGATGATATTGTATTAATTGATGAAACTAGGGACAAAGTAGAGGCTGAGTTAGAATTATGGAAAAAAGCTTTGGAATCTAGAGGCTTTAGGATAAGTAGAAATAAAACAGAATATATGAAATGTAATTTTAGTAATGATAGGAGGAATATTTGAGACAAAGTTAAACTTGATGAAGAAAAAATAAATAACACTTGTAGATTTTGATACCTTGGATCTATTATGCAAGTTAAAGGAGAAATTGAAGATGATGTAATGCATAGAGTTAAAATAGGTTGGTTAAAATGAAGAAGTGCTTCAAGTGTGCTATGTGATCGTAGAATACCTTTAAAATTGAAAGGGAAGTTTTATAGAACAGCTATAAGACTAGCTATACTATATGGATCGGAATGTTGGGCGACGAAGAAACATAATATCCAAAAAGTAAAAGTTGCCGAGATGAGAATACTTAGATGAATGAGTGGTATAACATTAAAAGTTAAATTAAGGAATTAACATATTCGTGGTAAGTTAGGTGTAACTCTTATAGAAGATAAGATAAGGGAGGGACGACTCAAAAGGTACGAACACTTGCAACGTAGGGCTTATAGTGCACCTATAAGGAAGAGTGACTTAGTTACTGTGGGAGGCAGTAGAAGAGATAGTGATAGACCTAAAATAACTTAAGAGGAGATAGTAAGAATTTAATATCCTTGAATCTATCTAAAGAAATGGTCTATGATCACATAAATTAGCGGAAAAGAATTCATATAGCCGACCCCACTTAATGAGACTAAGGCTTGGTTTTGTTTGTTTGTTATAAATCCAAATCCAAAGCGTTTCCAAACATAAAATTAGTGTTGATTTGATAATAAAAAAAGAATTAGGGAATTATCTTATTCTCTCTACTTTTTTTTTTCTTCCTTTGGTCAGGATTTTCTAGCCTTTTGTATTCCCCTGTGCTCAATAATATATTCTGTTACCTTTATTTAATAAATGGTAACAAAATATGAAAAGCAATATGGGGAAAAAGGAAAGCAGTATCTAAAAGTGAAATAATAAAAAATGAGCCAAATCTTGTAGGTGTATCTTTTAAAAACATTTCTTTATATTATTTGTACACATTTTTTTTTTTTTTTTTGAATTTTAACTTGTATGTCTTTGGAAATTACTTTGCCTTAGAATTCCTTTAGAAAACATGCATAATTATGTTCTTCATATACTGCTTAATTGATAAAGGGAGAGTTGGAATGTTGATTAGGATAATAAGAGTGTTATGAATGTTACTTTCTCTCACATTAATTTGCTAACCTTTTTATTATCAACTAATGACATTGCTTGTATTTGATTTGGCTATAATGGAAGAGTTGAATAACTAGCCATAAGTATAGCTATTTCCCTCTTGTTGCCTGACCGCTAAGAGAAATCATCTCTTCATGTCATGACTACAAATATGATATTTGAAAAAAAAAATAAATAAATAATAAAAGAGAAGGCAAAAATAGGCACAAGATTTGTTGTGAAAATAGGGTCTCTTCCAATAATGCGCAGCAGAATAAACATTGCATAAAAGGATCACACATATACTTGCAATAATATCAATGATGAATACAAAATCATTCCATAATCATAACAACATAAAGAAAACAATAATAAAGGCAACGACACCAGGAATTAAGTGGTTCGGCAAAGCCTACATCCACGGGAGCAATCGGCAAAAGATTTCATTATGAAGATCAAAGATTACACACTACAATGATCTTCTCTCCATCTCTCACCCTCTCTCACTCTCTTACTTGTCAAAATATGCCCAGAAGAACATGTATAACAAACCCTCGGAGGCTTCCCTCCGAATCCCCAACCGTCACACCGTTTACATTCAAAATTTAAATATTTTCTTGCCACCTAGGCGCACTCGTCGACAAGTACAGGGGATTCGTCGACGAGTCAAAGAAGCCCACTCGTTGACGAGTCTATTCTCTCGTCGACAAGACTTCTGCTCTGAGATTTTCTAACTCTCGGTATCTACTCGTCAACGAGCACAAGACACTCGTTGACAAGTCGTTGTTGCTGCACCAACATATGTTTTTCTCCCTTTGTTCATAAGCCCCCACAAAGTATAAGAGCCACACTATAAACAATAATCTCCACCTTGGCAATTATACGCCCCTTAGGAGAACTCGAAAACATATCTAACTGCTCCACCTTGAACTTAGAACGCTCGGTTGGGACCGTCTCCCTTCTAGCACTTGGAGACATGCACCAAGTCCAAGCAATACCGCTTGAACTTGCCGATGTGAGCTTCACCTTCTACCATTAACCTCGATACAGTTATAAATGCAATACCCAAAGGCTTCACCTTAGGCTTCCAACAAGACAATCCCACAACAATAAACACTAAAGCTGCTGTAAGCCTTATATCACCAAAACCCCCGTATAGTCTTCAACAAAACTAACAACTAACAGCCCATTGCTTGCTGAAACACCTCATTGCAATCATGAGGAACCTTTGACATACTCTGGACATCACAACCCGTCCTTGGGTAGCATACGATAGACCTTCAACATTGATTCTCTATAGAACCCCCTTGAGACAACAAACGAAGTCTTCCAGCAGTTCCATCCATAAAGCCACCTTGAGATAACACCAATCTCCCTGTAGCCCTGTTCACAAAACCACCATGAGATAACACCAATCTCCTTACAATTTTGTCCATGCGAATCAGCAAACCAAGACCTATCTTGGTCGTACCCAACACATTCATGTCAAAACTTTTAACAGAGTTTCCAACTGATTAGCCTCAATCAAAGCCTTTCTAGCCAATAACATGTTATTCACACACAACATATACATCACTCCACGACATCCTATCACCATCTTCTAAACTGGAAGTCTCACTAACTCACTTGAGTAGTGATCTGATAGTACATATGAGCCCATCGTGATCCTGTTAGTCTCCCGAGCTAAAAAACTCTTTGCAATATGAACTATGTCATCTCTGCCCTAAGTCTATTGCTCCACTTGCATCACATACCCATTCATATTGTGATACTATTGACTTGGGATAGAACTCCCCGTATTTCTACCCTAAGTTCCTAACTCCACTAAAATAACATGATTGTTGCTACTACAATTTTCTAGCATTTGTTTATCTTCCTTTACCTGAGTATGCTACTCCATGACTCTATCACCAAAAGTCATGTCCTCGATCACCCCTTTGTTTGGCATAAGATCACCCAACTTGCACCCACCTTTCTTATACCCCAAAAAAGTGTACAATCCGAACATAACACCAAGCCTAGATCCTCCATCACTAGAATAGTCCACCAGTGGACATCCACTCGCAACAGAGTAGTTTACAGCAAAACTTGCCCACATTCACCAACAACTTTCCCATCTACTGATACCTTTGGTGATTGGTTACACAAGAAACGCATCATACTCACTAACTTCACCAAGAAGTACCCTGCAAGCCCTACATATAACCTGCCCTGCTCACAAAACTTCTTGAACGAAACCAGCGTACTTAGCCCGAATGTTTGACTTGAGAATCTCTCTCCCGGTTTGGTTCTCTGCCTCAATCACTGCATGAAGTACATCAAGACCCTTCGTGATAAACACACAAAATACATGTCTATCCCCTGATGCTATCATCATCGGTTCCCAAACATCTTAATACATGTAGTCACCCATATGCTCTAACTGCATATGCCACAAGAAACTCGACTCAGATTCAACAGTTGCAACTCCACTTACAACCGTAACATCCTACAGTGCAAAGATATTTCCCGCTACTTTATCCCCTTTCATCACTATCAAGTTACCTTCACACACTTTCATTTCTCCATATTCAGACTCGTAACAATATCCATTACAGTCTAAATTTCCAATGAAAAACCATTCTTCCTTAGACCCGATTCATACTTTACGTCACATATGACTTTTACAACACCATCACGCATTTTGATTTTGACATTTCCAATAACAAACATTTTACATGGAATATCATTTTTCATCAAAATACAACTAGTATAAACTGACCTGTAGATGTCAAACTATTTTCTCGGATAAAAAAACCTGGTGACTAAGATCCAAGAATTACCCATGAGGCACTTCGAACCCGATGAAACATGTAGCATATCTCCATCACTACATTCTGAGTCTTCCTCCACTATACTTGCAGATTTTGATGAACCCTTAGACATATATCGGCATTCTCGTTTTCGATAAACTAATGCCGGAGAATTCTCATCCACGACGTGATACAACACGTCTCTAGTCAAACAAAATTGAATGATTGCTCCCAATTCATTCAAAGTCGTTGCATCCATGCTATTCGGTTGAATTCTGCATAAACATTCACCATGCCCTGTTACACCAAGAGATCCTTAAATTCAGAGGCCATACAACACGCTCTGATACCAATTGTTGTGAAAATATGGCATCTTCCAACAATGTGCAGCAGAATAAACATTGTATAAAAGGATCACACATATACTTGCAACAATATCAATAATGAATACAGAATCATTCCACAACCATAGCAACATAAAGAAAATAATAATAAAGGCAACGACACCAGGAATTACATGGTTCGGCAAAGCCTACATCCAAGGGAGCAATCGACAAAAGATTTCACTATAAAGATAAAAAACTTAACACTACAATGATCTTCTCTCCTTCTCTCACCCTCTCTCACTCTCTTACTTGTCAAAATATGCCCAAAAAGAACATATATAACAAGCCCTTGGAAGATTCCTTCTGAATCCCCAACCGTCATACCGTCTACATTCAAAATTCAAATATTTTCTTACGACCCAAGCACACTCGTCGACGAGTAAAGGGGATTTGTCGACGAGTCAAAGAAGCCCACTCGTCGACGAGTCTTCTGCTTTGAAATTTTCTAACTCTCGGTATCTACTCGTCGATGAGCATAGGGCACTCGTCGACGAGTCGTTGTTGCTGCACCAACATATGTTTTTCTCCCTTTGCTCATAAGCCCACACAAAATATAAGAGTCACACCATAAATAACAAGATTTACATGATTTGATTTACAACCGGTACTTGCAAGCAAAGATAACAAGAGATTTCACTATTGGAAATGATCAAAATACAAGAACATATAGACCCAAAGACATCCATAATACACACCCTCAAAATTAACTTCTTATAAAATTAGGGAGAGCAAATTAAAGCTCACTAAAATCGAGAGACAAATTAACCTCAATTGAAGTTTACATTCTCTTTATCAATATTTATTTCTCCTCTCCTTAATAAATGGTCACATATTAATTGCAAATAATCCCTCTTTGAATGAGGCAAAAGAATCCTCTATTTATTACAAATAACTTCTCTCCTTGAATTGGGATTATGAAGAATGAGAGCATTCATATGGGTTGACCCATCATAACACTTCACCTATTGGATACCCAATGGAAGTAAACATACTTGTTAATAGAAGGGAAGTGTTATTAGCATATATCTATCATAATATTTTTCCCCATTTATTCTCATGCTTGATTTTAGTTTTCAACTAATCTTGATAAAGATGGAATGCTAAGAAATAATTCTTAGGTAGGCTCTATCCACCAATTTGAAACTTTGTGAGCTATTATTTTCCCAAATGCTAAAGGGTAGGTAGAGGATGAAAATCTCACTTACATGGGTAAAATGCACAATATCTATCATTAATGACCTTCTTTGCCTACACAATTTTACAAATTTTACAATTTTGACCGTGTATCAATAAATGTTGTCTTCCAAAACCAAAAGGAAATTTTTTTATTTTCTTGCAGCCACACTCAAATCCTACTATATAATAATTCAATTTTGTATTAATTGTTTTTAAAATGGGTCATATTTGGGCACCTAGCATTGAGAATTCCACTTGTGAACTGTCCCATATTAAAATGAGTAAATGATGGGTGCTTATATAAATGATTGGGCCCAAGATCCAATAGGCTTAAGTTTTTGGGTCAGGATCATCTAAATTGCCAAGATGAATCCAAATAGGGTCAAGACGTATAAGGTGGAATTGATTTGGAGGCCCACTTGGAATACAATCCGAGACACATAAAACATAGTAGTAAGGCCCACTTAAGCAAGTTGTTGGAGAGCTAGTCTCATGAGGGAGAAGATGATTTCCGTTCAAGGGGAAGTAGTTGAAACTCACAAGTGATAAAGCTTCCGTTCAAGGGGGAGCAGTTGAAACTCATAAGTGAGGGAGAGATTGTTGAGAATTCTATTTGTAAGTGTCTCACATTGGAAAACGTGAGTAAATGATGGGTGCTTATATACATGGTTGGTCTCAAGATCCAAAAGGCTTAAATTTTTGGGTCAAGTTGATGCTCACTCATGTCTATCAAATACACCTATGGACTGATCCGGTTCTAACACCTAGCACCTTCCTACACGTGAACTCTTTGACCATTTTTTAGGTTTTCAAACCATTTTAATCTTAATATTTTTTTCCCTGAACTTTTCTCTAATATAATGACATTTTTTTTTCATCATTTCCATTCTTGCTTAGAAGTCTTGCATATCACAACTCACGACTCTATGAATTTGAGAACTCCTATATCTTGAGGTGGATTTGGGTAATGGAAAATCTAAAACTAGAGAAGCAAACGCAAAAATATTTCGAACCTAACGTTAACACCTGTTGTCTTCTTGTAGCATTATGTTAACTAAAACATCTGAAAACGAAATTATACATGGTATACCACGAATTTCATCAATGGATAGCATCTTCTTTTTCAAATTAGCAAATGTTGAGGGAAAAAAAAAAGATAGGACTATAGACCTTGAGCATGCTAAGCTGATTTAAAGATACAATCCCAAATCGATAATAGACACTTTCCCACCTCCAATAATGCCTGCGTTAGAATTTATAAGGCTTTGCCTTTACCTGGTTTTTGGGAGGTCCAGGCCTAGCAATTGTAACATAGATGAACCTACCATCAAAAAACTGAACAGCAAAAACACACTTGGTCAGAAAACTTCTAATAGCCCCCAAACTGACAAAGAACCAAAGTGGTATATAGGTAGCATACCTTTCCATTCATCTCTTCAATAGCCAATTGAGCAGACTCTTCAGTAGTAAACCAAAGATATGCAAATCCCAGAGATTGTCGATATTTTTTATCTGTAATGATTCTGACTGCACAACAACAAACAGCAATCATAAAATAATGAATGATTAAAAAATCAATTGCTTTAAACGTCAAAAAAATGATACTCAAGGACTGCCGTTTCAGGTTTGATGGACAAGCAAGAGAGCATAATTAAGGAAATATTATTTATAATGTCCCATAAGCTGCACCTTGAAGTGTTTGGCATGCAAGAATGAAATGGATTAGGAGTGGAATGGAGAACATGTAGAAGTAGACTAATCAATTCCATTACATTCCATTCTGCTCCAAGGCACAGCCGCACAATCATGTTTGGTTTGTAGATGGAACGAGAGATGGAAAGGAATGCAATGAATTTGAATGGGAAGCCTGACAAAATCAATGAATAAATTTGATTCTATTCCCCTCGATTCCATTCCAATTACCGCTTACCAAACATGTAGTAAATACTACATAACTATATGATTGGCACATAGGAACGGATTGGAATTGGATAGAGTGGAACAAATCCATTGCTTGGTTTTTGCATCTTCTTCATTTGATTTTGCATTCGATTTTATTTCTGCCTCATTTCATTCAATGCACCAAAAATGCTGTAAGCTCTAATGATACGAGTTCAATTTCAACAAGCATATAGGTGTGGTGTGCACAAATTCAATAAAGTATCACCTCATCCAATAACTAAATAGTTTTACAATGATCTTCTCTCCCTCAAAGGAAATGGGTGTAAGGGCATTATATCCAAAAACCTGAATCTAAATTCCCAGGAATCGGATTCAACCATGGGGTGGGTACCGCTGCTATGCGGGCACAAGAACATGCAGAAACAATTTGGTGTAAACTATTTACAGTATTTTATACAACAGATAGGAGGATAACCTTTACTAACTTCTCCAAACCGTGAAAATGCCTTGGTCAAAATTCTCTCAGATGTTGTTAGCGGCAACCCTGCATCAGCTTGAAGGCTTCAGACAAAAAAGTAATCATCTGCAGAGTGGTTGATGGAGAACCATATTTAAATGAAAAAGCAGCTTGTATGTAATTGGTGGCACTAGCTTACATATCATGCAGACTGGCATTATTCAACAATTTAGGTGCTGAAACAGAGTGCTGGAAGAAACTGAGACTTAAGCAAGAAAATGAGAAATACTTCTTCTTATTCCACATACCAATACAAAGCTATACATGCTGTATTTATAAGCAGGAAAGAAAAAGAAAGAAGAAACAGAAAAAGAAGAAGAAAGAAAGAAGAAACAGAAGAAGGAAGAAGGAAGAAGAATCACGGAACAGAATACCAGAAAATAAAACTAACAAACTAACTAAACTAACTAAGGTTCTGTAATAGGTGCCTCAAATGTCAAATCTTTGACAAAGCTAAAGAATACCATTTTTGCTAAAATAATTTTCCCAGTGCAGTTTCCATTGCAGATTATGGAGAGAGGGTAGAGCCCAAATCAAATGTAGAAACACTTTTTTTTTTTTTTTTCCTTTTTTTCTTTTCTTTATTTTTGGTAATGGAATACAGACTAGTCCTATTTGGTGGATATAGAAGGATACCTTTTATGAAGATTCTGGTTTTATCACACTCAATCGAAGAACTCGAGCTCAGGCAACAGTGAAAGCTAGCGGGAGATGAGTACCAAGGACTGAATGAGGAAAATTTGGACGCCGGGGAGAGCTTCAGGGGGCTTCTCCTGGAAAGTAGGGGTTCCGACACAGATAGTTTCCGAAAAGAAAGCGTGTGGGATTGAAGTGGAGGTAAAGGAGGAAGACACCGCCATAACAGGGCCATTCGAAACCCTAAGGAGTTTCAGGAACGAAGCGCAGTAAGACTCAGAGAAATGAATTACGCGCGAAAATGATGAGCTGAGGATTGGAGGCCCATCGATGAAAGGCCTACAATTGAAGCGTGGGCCGTGTGGCCGCCTTCAGAGTGGGCTAAACCAGAGGCCCATGGGATCTTTTATTTTATTATTTTAACTCTTCCCTTTGAAATATCATTTACTATTTTGATTCCTCAGAATCAAATATTATCATGATGTATTAAAATTAAAATTTTAAAAATTAAAATAAAAAAATGTTGAATTTTACTTGTGGTCAATATTATTACCAATATTTTTTTTTAAGTATTCGAATAACCAAAACTTTATTTCTTACTATATTTTTTCTTTATATTAAACACTATTAAAAATGAAACATTATTCTAGAAGTTAAAATTTTTTTAAAAAAAATCAAATATTAAGGATGTGCGCTAGTAAAATTTTGTTTATTTATTTGGTAAATTTTTTATTTTCTTTCCCACTTCCCTTGATAGCCAAACATAAAAAAGTGAAATCCCTTTTTTATTTTTTTTCTAATATTTTCCAAATTCCAAATGGGTCATAAGTTTTTTATTATTAGAGAAAATATAAGACAAAAAAAAAAAAAAAATGACCTTCCACGAGATTTTGGCAAAAAAAACACGGATCTCTTTTGTTATTCAAATCTCCCCTAAGGTATCAAACATCTTATTGTTCATTTCATTTTATTGTGCAAGACAAACATAATATACACAAAAGTTTGTGCTTCAAAATGGACATATAATATTATTTTCATTTCTCCGGCCATCCAAAAAAAAAAAAAACACTTGTCTTGGGAATAAGGATGGGCCGGGGAGGTGATCCAACAGAAGTTTGGGCCTTTAGTTGATTTAATGGGATGGGCTTTAATAAATTGGAAGCTCTTCTCATCGAAATTGAGCTCTCGGGCCGTTTCAATGTAAATGGGCCTAGCTAAGGTTTTTTTTTTTTTTTTTTTAATGCGATTTTTTTGACTTTGACTTTATGCGCTTAACTTGGGATTAATTTTAATATGAAATTCTAGAAGCTCGAGTTTTGGAATCAATGAGACTGTAAATTACTCTTAAATATGATTTTTTTTTTTCAATTATTTTCTTGTTGTGCAGAAAAGAATCTTGATTTTTTTAAAAAAATAAATAAAAATGGTGGCGGTGTGGGCGTAGGGGCAATGAGGAATAATGTAAAAAATATATATACCTTAAAAAAAAGTGCATCCACACAATTGTTGCCGAATTTACTTTATAATAAAGATCTATTTATTATTTTTTTGCTCTTTGGCATCAACTACTATGTTATTCTTCAACATGAGTAAAAAAGCATATTTTTTAAATTATAAAAATAAAAATATTTATGAAATTATTTATTCATATATAATTTTTTTTTTTGTCAAACATGCGGCAATTGTGATGAATAATACGGAAAAATATAGAGATAAAGGAACAAAAACACACTAATTTAACATGATTCGACAGTTTGCATTTATATTAACCCTAGTCGTACAGAGGTATTAGAAAAATTCATTAAATACTTCTGCTGGGGGTCCACACGTGTTCCACTCAATATGAGCCACATACTATAATATTTTTAAAATTTATATATAATAATTTATAAAACTAAGGTTATTTTAAGAATAATGTTGAAAAAAATAAAACCACACATTCTCCTTTTCAATGTTCACCATCAGTCTTAATTATATTATAAATTATTGCAGAAGGAAAACACACATCTTTTTAAGCTCCATTTAGATCAATAATTTTGATTAGAAAAAAGAAAGAAATAAAAATTAAGAAGGAAACTCATTTTTCAATATATTTCTATTATACCCAGCATAACTAGAAATTAAAATGTGTCTAATTTGGTTGAAAATTAAGAAAAAATTAAATATTAATTATATATATAATTAAATTTTATTTATTGATTTGGTATATATATATATATATAATTTTTTTCTCATTTTCTTTGACAACAACACATGAAAAAATAGATTCTTTCATATTTTTTTCTCCTTTCCCGATTTCTTTCTATGCTCCAAACAAGGTCTTAGTGTTTTGTCCCTTTTCTACACTTGCAATAAAAAAAATATAGTAACCATTATCTTCAAGAAATAACTTTGTTATTTTTTTTTTATCAATTTAAAGTGCAGATTAGACTTGGGTTATACTATAAGAGATAGTCATAGTCTATCTCTCGTCTCGTGTCCCTTCCCTATCTTATTAAATTCAAACCTAAAAGCATAAATAAATTTCTCAAAGTTTTGACTTTGGGAATGTCCCTTGACAAAAAAATAATAGTATTGAAGAATTTTTTAAGAGAAAATTTGTTAATTATCAATTATTAAGACTACTAAATACCCATAGTGGAGCAATGTTGGTCCTCGTATTATCAATCTATTAAATGTTCATTAGCAAAAATATTTATATTTATTTATCTATTAGGCCCGAGTGTAGCATAAATTTGGTAGTTATTTTTTGAAAATTATTTATGTTGATCCAAATGTGATATCTTGTATGAAAATCGTATAACCAAAAAAAAAAAAAAAATCTCATGGCACATATACATCTTTTAAATAAATTAGAGACTGCAAGAATGAAATGAGTTAGTATAAAATTACAAATCTCATGGCACATATACATCTTTTACATAAATGAGAGACTGCAAGAATGAAATGAGTTAGTATAAAATTACTAAAAAATAATTTTATTATATTTGTAGCTATTAAATGGATTTAAAAATTATAAATAGAATCTACATATTGAAAATCAGTTAGTTGCTTTGTTAATATTTGTAAAACTAAAATAAATTAAAATTTTAATTAAACAAGTTTACTTGTGTCATTGAATCAAATAATAGTTAAAAGTTATGATTAAAATAATTAAAAATAAAATAATACACATTTAAACTATTATAATAAAATAAAAATTATTATATTTATTTATGCACTATTTTAATCAAAATTCATTTTACAAGAGCAATCTTTTTGCACATGACAATTGAAAAGTAATAAAAACTTTTGTAAATAGTTTAATTATTTTTTATATATTTTTTTAAAAATTATGAACATTTTTATTTTGAATTCATATGATTATTTTGTTTTAATTTTAGTTAAAAATATGTATAAAATAAACAATTTAATTCAAAAAATCAAAAGTTTTAAATATTAAAATATTTTAATAATAAGTTGTCAAAATAATAACAAAATATAAATTTTAAATTTTAATTTTTATAGATCAAGAAATAAAAAATTAACAATGCATCATAATTTGATAAAAAAAAAACAAAAAACAAAAAATAAATGGTACCAAAAGGAGTAGGTATAGGGCCTAGAAGCCCTATTCCAAAAAGGGAAAGGGGGAGACTACAAATTTGTCTGTAACTCCTGGAAAAAAAAAAAAAGGCAATTCCTAAAATGTGGGGCCAAAAGTGAGAATATGGATAATGAAGGCCCCTTGTAGCAAAATTTGGCATAGGATGCATATTCATTAGTCGGTTTGGTCCGTACATGTAGGGGTGAGCATAATTCGGGGAAATCAGAATTAACCGAATTAATTGACCGAAATTGGTCGATTCGGTTCGGTTAAGAACATAAGATCGGTCGATTCAGTTATAATTTTACAAAGTTCGGTTAATCGGTTCAATTAAAAGGAATGTTAATTCGGTTAATCAAAATAACCAATTTAATAATTAATTAAAATTTAAATATAAATTAGTATATGTTAATTTGTTAATATATTAATTAGTATATGCTAATTTGTTAATTTGTTAATATGTTAATTAGTATTTAGTAAAAAAAATTTACAATTATATTATGTTTTTATTAATTAATTTCAAATTAATTCGATTAAATTCGGTTAACTGAATTACCCAAAATGGTAATTCGACCAGGTTCGGTTTGGTGAGGCCCCTCTATTCTGTCGGTTCGGTTAACAGTTCTCATTAACCAAAAATTTTGGTTAATTCGGTTAATTAACCGAATTTGATTGAATCGACCGTTTTCTCATGTACATGGGTGGGCTAAGCTATATATTATCCTATATTATTTAATTTATACCATACTCGCTCTAGCTGACAGCTGTGAGGAATTTTTAATTTTATTTTGAAATTTTTTTCTCATCTGGATCGCACCCACTGAGAAGAATAAATGCCATCCCTCCCCCATAAACGCCATGGTCCAATCTCTGGACCTTCTTCGCTTTCTCTTTTAGGCAAGAGCATATAAACTTTCTCTCTCTTTTAATTAAA
The DNA here is from genome assembly GCF_029873635.1 of Malania oleifera. Classification (NCBI taxonomy): domain Eukaryota; kingdom Viridiplantae; phylum Streptophyta; class Magnoliopsida; order Santalales; family Ximeniaceae; genus Malania; species Malania oleifera. The sequence continues at coordinate 15,115,183 of NC_080419.1, forward strand.
ATTTAATTATGAAAATCTAAAGAAGGAATGGAATTTAATTTATTTTTCATTTGATTTATTTGGTATGCTTTAAAGAATCAACATAGTTTGAATTGCATCGTATTTTGACAAGATTTAAATTTTTGATTTACGAGGAGATAAAAAATGGAAACGAACTTAAAAATAAGAAATATTTGGATAAAATGCTAGAAAATCATTTTCTTCTCGTCATTATATATATGTATATATATATATATATTGTTGCGTGTAATTTCAGCTGATTGCTAATTCTATTTTTCAGATTTTAATTAATTCCAAATCAGCCACAATAACACCTAAACGTAAACCTGTTTATTTTTATGCGTGTATGTGTGCTAAGTCTGATCAAGAAAAATATATGTTCACCAAACAATATTCAGCAAAACATAAGCATGCCAATCACACAGTCACAATCCACAAGAACGCATTTACATGGTTCGGCCCAAAAATTGGCCTACATCCACGGCAGAAACTCACCTCTAAGATACTATATTAACTCCAGTGGGAATAAATATACATACACAGATTTACCCCTTTTTGGCTTTCCAATTTCTTTTAGAAATCAGCTTAAGAATAATCCAAGAAATCCCTTTTTCGCTCCTGCGAAGAACCCTAGATTTCTCCTTATATTCCTTCCTAAATTTCCCTACAAGAAATTCCTCCCAAGAAGCTAGATCCGTGCATTACCTCCTTTACCTGTTCGCGAACCTCCGCTGGAGGTCGGAGACACCCAGCGCCGCACCTCCTCCTGCCGGTTCCTTCTTTCGTGCGGCCTCACTCTCCCGCTCCACTGCTGAAGCCTCTCGGTTCTGCAGGTGCTCTCTCGGCTGGGAGGTCTCCTGCTGCTAGAAAGAACTTGCGGCTGGCTGTCGAAGAAGATGGAGCGGCGTCTCTCTTTCTAGGTTCTGGAGCTGCAAACAGGAGAAGAAGAAAACCTCTTCTGCCCCTTCCGTGTCTCAAGCTGCGAAAAAACAGAAAACTAAAGCAAGCCTGCTTTTCCAGCCTCTCCTGCATACTATTATATTTACAATAGTAAGTGGTAATTACATCCATGCCCCCATAAATAATAAAAAACACAGCACTAGCCATTGGATCTAAAACGGAATGGACGGCTGGATTTGTTTTAAGCCTTGACACTCCAACATATATATATATATATATATATAAAGATTATTTTATGGTGTATTGATAGTAGTATTTTTGTTATTTTTCTTTAAAAAAATTTATATTAGCAACAAACTAATAATTCGTGATTTATAGTCAATAGTCAAATCATCAAGTCTCTGTTGTAATTATCAAGCGGTGCTACAACCATAGATTCATTGCAAACTTTGAGTTACCTCTGGTTTTCAAACTCCATATCAAATGCTTATTTATGAACTTGTAGAAGTCAAATAGTTAACAATACTCGACATGAGATTGATCACAATATACTTTGGAATCGAAGTGATTTATTTCAATTTTTCGATAACTAGAAAATTGAGTGGGGGGAGATGGTGAGATTTGAATCCTACTCAAAAGTAGGGTAAGAAGTATGCATCACTACTACGACATCTCTTGTCCTTAGTCCATTTTATTATTTTAATAATAGGAATGTTTTTAATTTCAATTTCTTTGACTTTTGATCATATGTTCGTTAACAAGAATTAATGTAGACATTTTTTAAAATGAACAAGTAAATTGCATAAAAATATAGAAAATTAAGTTGCTTCTGAGAATATATATTTGACATTTTGACATATTTGTAGTTTCCGAGGTCCATCAAAGAAGAAAAACCCTTTCCCTCTTTAGAGAGAGAGAGAGAGTGTGTGTGTGTGTGTGTGTGTTGGTACAATATACAATTCACATACTATTGTTAGTGATATTTCTAAAAAATAACTATTTCATTTATAATCTATTTTATAATGCAAACTAATAAAATTAATTTTAAGGAAAAGGCCTCTACTTACATTACATCCTGAATTAAATAAAGGCATCTTCTTATAAACTGGTATGCAAGGATCGTTTGATCATTCAAAATATTTGCAAATCTCTCTCTCTCTCTCTCTCTCTCTCTCTCTCTCTCTCTCTCTCTCTCTCTCTAGGTCATGAATCGTGACACCCATTCCTTCTGTCTTTTTAATCGAGTTTGTTGTGAGTCAGTCCATTGATGGAAGGGTACCCAATTGGGTGGATTTGGATTGTCAACCAATTAACTTGGACGGGCAAGTTTGTCTTTTGGGCTTGAATTAGTTATTGTTATGAAATCACGCCCTAAGGTTATGCACACACACATACAACAATTACAATAAATGGAAAAAATCAAAAGAGAGAAGAAGAACAACAAATTTACGTGGTTAGACATGCAATGTGCCTACGTCCACGAAAGCTCTGCACAATTTCCACTATCATCAAAATTGGCTTAAAGTTTTAACCTTTGGCCATAATATGTATATAGAGCTTTAAATTAAAAAAAATCCTAAAATACCCTCATATGATAATAGTACATTATGCCTTGACTCAAATGCCCTATGGGCCCTTGAGCCCTCCCACTATACTTCAAGCGGCTAACCCCTATGTATATAAGTTATAACTCAACAATCTTCATCTTAACGAATATTCACCCCCTTGGAGCTTTTAAACTTGTACCCCTACCAAAAGTTGCACATCACTGATTCAACAACTAGCAATATGGAGTAAGTTCAAGTAATGCAAGAACTTCTCCTTAGAAACAACCTTCTTTGAAATATCAACTGCATTTTCTTGTGTAGCTAGCTTAACTAACTGATCTCATTAGTACTAATCAACTCTCGTATCTTGTGATATCTAATTGCAATATGCTTTATTTCTAAATGATAGACTTGATTTATTGCTAAGTCAATAACACTCCGACTATCATAATGTAAATGAATAGTCAGTTGTTCTATGCTAAGTTTAGTTACCAATCCCTTCAACAACATAACCTGATTGCAACCTCTGTTACTGTTATATACTCTACTTAATGGTAGATAATGTAGTAACAATTGATTGTAACAAGAATTTTGAGCAAATAGGTTTACTTGTCATAGTGAATACATAACTTGGGGTGGATCTTTTGTCATCCAAATTTCTTGCATAATCTGCATCAACGAATCCTTGTATTAAAGTTGAATTATGTCATGTATCAAACTCGATGCCAAGATCTGCAGTGCCTTTCAAGTACTCGAGGACTTAGTTCAAAGCACTCAAATGTTCCTTGCTTGGATTTGTCATTAACTTACTCACCATGCTAACTGCATGTGTAAGATCTAAATAAGTACAAACCATGACATACATCAAGTAACCCACTACTTTGGCATATGACACTCTTGACATCTCCTCCACACCGTCCTTTGATTGTGGAAATTTTGTTGAAGATAGTGTGAAATAATTTGCCAATGGGATAGACACTAACTTAACATTACTTATGCTAAATTTCTCCAACACCTTCTCTATATAAGTCTTTTGAGAGATTCAAAGCTTTAGATCTTTCTATAAATATTCATTTTTGACCAAACAAATCTTTACTTAAATGAATATATCAAAATCAAAGAAAAATAAAGAGATAGAAGAAAATTTACACTAGGTGATCAACCCACCACTTTTAGGTGATCAATTGACCTCTTTCCCTCCCTTTGACCCTAAAAAAATTCAAATTTTGTGTTATCCTCTAGTGATTGGTTAGAGAATTTGGGCATGCCACATGTCAAGTAATAACATTGACAATTGATAGTTGGTAGTTCTCAGCAATTAATTTTGAATTTGAATTTTTAAAATTCAAATTCAAAAAGGCATTTCCTCTCTATTTCATTGGAAATCTATAAAAGGACCATTTAGGAGAGAGATAGAGGCACACCCAAGTAGGGCAAGGAGAGGATTTCCAAGAGTTTTCATGGGTTCAAAAAGGGATTTTTATTAAAATAAAAAATGAGAGAAAATCACATATCTCTTCCTATTTGGGGAGTGGATTGAAGTAAGGGTGTCCTCTACTTGGTCTACAGTGAATCATTCTTTAATAAGATCATTGTCTAACCATCTACTTTATTCATTTCCATTAATTTTATTAGTTTTTGTATTTTGAGGCATGTTGATATTTCTTTGAATGTTTATATTCAATGCTTCATGATTTCTCCATTAATTCATGTTTTTGCAACGTCCTAGAGAAGAGTCCAGAATGGCGAGGGGTAATAATAATAAAGGTTTGATGGAGTCACCACTAACTTGTTATTTTCCTAAGTGTGGCTAGTTCACCAAATTACTACTCGTTGATTAGTCTCTAGACTAATCATAGGCCAATGAACTAGTAGTCTCGGTCTGCATATACTAGAGTTGGGATCGGAAATCTAGTTGTGCAAGGGGAAGGTACTAGCACCCCTTATACACCCATTCTATAAACAACACCTAATTAACCATGAATTATCCTTAAAATGAATCTAGTGGTTTTAATTAACTCCTAAAAAAAGTAAATAAATATTAAAAATTTAAAAGAAAATGAAATATGGTGCAATTTGTGAATGTCTAATAAGACCTCCAAAGTAAGGAAGATCTGAAACACCTTTTTACCCTTTGTTTAATCATTATGACACACACACACAAAATATAATATATAAAGATAATAATCAAACCAATTTATCAAATTTGAGCAAAAATTTTTTTTTTTTAAACATTTTCAAGTTTTTCAAAATTTTTTAAGAATTTTCTAAAAATTTTCCAATATTTTTCTACAATTCTTTGGGATTTTTAAAAACTTTTTCTCCATTTTATTTATTTTTGGTATTTTTGATTTTTTTTTTCGTTTTCTGCTATCTGAGTCAAAATAGCTCAAATAATTTTTATTTATTTATTATTATTTTTTTATTGTTTACTATCTTCCCAAAATTTTAAAATAAAAAATAAAAAATAAAATTTTAAATTAAGAAAAATGAACTGATGGTTTGGGACCGATCAAATTAGTTCAACTGGTCTAAATCGGGTCAACTCAGGTTGACCTCGGTCAAATCTGTGTTGACTCGGTTTAGACGGGCTTGCCACTTGTCATCTAACAGTGTTGACATGCAATGTAGGATTTTTATTTTTATTATATATATATTTGAATTAATAGCAACAGGGCGACGTCACCAAGACGTCACTCGCCACGTGGTAGAATTCGGCAGATCTTGGGAGTTTGACATGGATCACTGATCTGGTAGTGATACATCAGTGTTTTATCCTCATCTTCACATCCACTTTAAGCAAATCATTGAGAAATTGATTAAACTGGTTCATATACTAATTCAAATCCAAACTCAAGCATAAATGAAGAAATAAATATGACTTCTTCAAAATATTTTTGTTAGTATTTACTCTTCGAAATTAGAGAATCCATAAACCTTTGGTAGTTTTCTCCTTTATCACATCAAGTACAATGAAAATTTGCCAAACAAGATCAGATAGTATTAAAGACGATCTATTCTAGGTCCATCCTAATTATCTTCATCCATCTTCTTCGGTGCCTTTCCTATTAGAGTCGTAAACCTTCTATTGAACCAATAGATTAGTTCCCCGCATTTGCCATAGGTTGAAGTTCCCTTTATAGTCGAACTTTTCAAATCTAGTCTTCACCTTGCTCATCCTTTTTATGATTTATATGCAAACCCTTGAAAATAAAGCACAAATTGGTGCTTTGATACCAATTGTTGGGAAATCAAGCCCTAAGGTTATGGACAAATACATATAACAATTACAAAAAATAGAGAAAATCAAAAGAGAGAAGAAGAATAATGAATTTACGTGGTTTGGTAATGTGTCTACGTCAATGAAGTCGTTACGTAATTTGCACTATCATCAAACGAAAGCAACCTTGCGGTTCAACCCATGGCTATAATATGTATATATAGCTCCATATGAAAAATTCTAAAATACCCTCATATAATAATACAATTACATTATACCTTCGGCCCCCTAAACCCCACCAACGCACTCTCTCTGGGCTTAATTAAGTACACAAGAAGGTTTCACATCCTAATTGTAACAAACTTCAACTGAAGAACTATTTTGAATATTAGTCATAACTCAACAATTATGATGATGATCTGGACTTGATCTTACAAGTTAGGGTTAGGCAAGCGGGTTTAGGTCAGTGAGAATGGGGATCTAGCTTGGCTTTGCACACATACACACACATTTAAAATTTGTCCTAATTAATTGCATTTAAAAAAAAAAAAAAAAGACTTGTACAATGAAAATCATTATGATGAAATAATTTTTATTTCTTCTCCTTAAACATTCATGATTTGATTATTATTAATGTATTATTTTTTAACCTTCATGCTCGGATTACAGAATCGATCAACTATCAGTCTTTTTTTTTATACCGATTTAGATTATGGAGAGAACTTCTAAATGTATACGCATTTTTGTATCATTCATATGCATAATCCATGCTTTCTTTTTCGAACTATATATTATATATGTTATCCTAATGTTTTGACTCGAATCAGAAGCAATTTTTTTTTGGGCCAGGAGTCATTCTCACCTACACCGCCTGGTAAACTGGTGCCACATGCTGCAGCCGGACCAAACCAAAGCAGCAATTGAGCAATACAGCTGCAATGCATAGGCATAACAGTGACAGCAGAACTGCAGAAGGGACTGATTAAACCGGCCAACAACAATGAAAGAAAAGGATGGAACAAGGCAATTAAGGGCAGGTCTGGATTCTATCCTTGACTAGGACACCTTCCCTTCCCTTTTCATGCATATCTTTATTCCTTCTTTTGATCAAACACCAGCACTTCCCTTTCCTTTTCCATGCACCACCCCCTCTCTCCTCTTTCACTCCCCCCTTCCCATGTACCTTTCAATTTGGACATCTTAAATTCGTTAACTTGTCACAAAAGATATTTGTTTTTGTTAGCTTTGTATTGCCGAGTGAGTGAGTGAGTGAGTCGACTACCTATAAAAAAATTAGAAGTCTTAAATTTGAAGTGGTATTCGATTTGAATAAAATGTAATACAAAATGATTTTAAAATTTATCTGAATTCACCTAATTGCATGTCTAAGGTCTAAAATTCATGTTTTCAAACGTAGCGTAAACTTTTTAAAAATTATCCACCACCCAATCAATCTTGAAAAATTATTCAATAATTCGGATTGCCATGGGTTACAAAGTCGCGATTTAATATGTAGTATGCCCTACTTTACCTAATTTTCGTGTCAACTTGTGACCCTCGCGGGCTATGATAATTAGCATGACTCGAAATTATAAGGTTAAGCTTAAATTCGAAAAAAAAATTAATTCATGGTTATCTATTTGAGTCTTGAGACTCTAATGGCTGGTATGAGTTATCACAAATTCCTAAATAATTAACTTTAATTGTCCTAATTTGTGCCTACACACACACACACACACACACATACATATATATATATATATAGTAACTCCTCAAATGCCATAATCTTGCTTATACATGACTTCTTAACGTCCTACATAAGGGGTAATGAGATACAAAATGGGAGATGAGCTATCTTCTTTCGTGTAATATGGCCTGATTGAGTGTTGGCCTCTGATAAAAAAAAAACAAAAAATAAATCTATTAATCTTAGAGTCCAACTGCGTCACAACATCCAAAATTTTAGAATTTGGTTTATAATTCCTAATTTAAAATATGGCGGGCTAGACAACTTACGTGCCTTACTAGGTTTTGCCGGAAAAGTCGAAACGAGTTTATGACGGGTTTGCTGCACTATATATATCTATCTTAAAAGTAATCGATTAATTTGTAATTAGACAAATGACAAAAAATGGATCAACCAACGCGGTGCAAGATTATCCTATGTGGGACCCAAAGCACCAAAGGATGGACCAGTGGAGGCAAACATTCTTGAGGAAAATTACAAACCAGCAGTTCGATCAGAAAGATTTTTGGAGTTGATTATGATTAGATAGGATTGATGATGATTAGTTGGATGGTGATAGGCATATAGGATGATCATGGTCTGAATCTGCCTGATCCATTCTTTTATGTGTTTTGGTTAACAACTGGTTTTGATAAGCTCAGCAATGGTGTCATGTTAATTCGGATACCTTTGTAGAGAAGAATTCTTCCCATCTCCATCAGCCTGCCTTGTCCACCACGGAAAACCATAAGAAAACAAACTGAGGGAAAATGAAAATTGAGTTCATATTTACCATTCATTCTCCCTTTCTGTCTCCCCAAGCTTCTAATCATCTTTTTTTTTTTTTTTTTCATTATTTAGGATAAATCACTTTGATTTTATTAAAAAAAATCTTGTTTTTGTTGATCTTGAAACAAAATTATATGGTCCTTGATCTCTCAAGTTTTATTTTTAATACCATTGATTATCACTTAAATAGTATTTGACAGTATGGATTTCAAATTTTTCATTTGAATTCATGTGATTTGTGGAAGAAAAATATATGATCCGATCATCATGTATTTTCTTAGGATATTTTTAAGTTGTTAGACATGATGCATATCTTTACTATAAAATTATTTATTTTCAACTATTAAAATTAACTTTGGATGCAAGATGTTAGAAAAATGAATATGAAAACATGACGTAACGAATAAAATTAAGAGAACTTATCGGTTCAGCCATTGAGCCGTGCATAGCACTATCCTTTGGAAAGATTCCACCCCTTCACTATGGTGTAGAATACTTATTGGTGTTTACCCGTTAGAAGATAGGAACAATATGACTTGGTTAAACCAAACAAATATAAATAATCACAGAAATCACATTCAGATCAACCACAGAAACGCTTTCATAGAAAGAAGAAAAAAATCAAAGCAGTCGCAAAATGATCATAAACAGGCCACAAAAATAATCAAAACCGTTTTAAAACACTTAAATCAAAGTATTTCTCAATCCCTCAAATTTGCATTTTAAAGGCGTGAATGGTAGAGAGGAGGCTTAGCTCATTTGTGCGTTTATGTGTGTATTTTTTTCCCCTCACATAAGAATTCATGGGAACTAACCATTTTTAGTTTAGAAGAGGATGGGTCAAGCAAAGCATATATAGTAAATACTCTCATGTTGTAACTGCATAAACTAAGATGACAAACTGATACAATTTATAAAAAAATTAAGAGAGATTTGTATGTGTGTGTTTTTTTAAAAGCAATTAAATTGATGAAAGGACTGTATTTTGTCCTTTAATTTATTGTAAAAAACAAATATGTGTTTTCAGAAAAGTGATGTTTGAAGCTTTCTTTGCAATGCCTGAGAGTTCATTAGTTAGGAGGGGATGGAACATGTTTTCAAAAAACGATGTTGTAAAACACACTTCCTAGTGCATACATAGGAGATTGAAAAGAATAGAAAAATAAAAAAATATGGTCATTTACCTGTTTTAGTAGTAATGTGTTAATAATGTTCGTAGAGTCTTTGTAGAATCTCCAATATTCCATTAATGAAAAATGTTTCTATTGAAAATTCCACTTGTGAAGTTTGTCTGGAAAAAGTGAGTATTTAATAGGTATTTATATACATGGTGTAGCTCAAGACCCAATAGATTTAAACTTTTGGGTCAAGTTGGTGTTCACCCATATATATCAAGCACGCCTTTGGACCCCTCCGGTTTTAAATTGTTGTGTCGGGCAACCCACTTGTACCAAACACCAATACTATAACTATTGCTATTGAATATATAAGAAACTAAAGTAATGCAGAAACTAATAATAAAACAGTAAAAAGAATAAGATAAGAAATTAATGAGGTTCGGTATAGAATTACCTACGTCATCGGGCGCCGATGATCAATCCACTACTTCTTGACAAAGTACAACTTTGAGGTGTGTTTTACAAATGAAGAGTTGAGCTCTTTATATAACTTTAACCTCAAATCCAAAAAACACTTCTCTCCAATGTGGGACAATTACTAAAAAATTTTCAAAACAACTTTTTATACTAATGTAGAACTATTCTACTAATGTGGGACAAAAAACAACAAATCTCTACCTTGACAATAAATTCAACAAAATTTTCAGTCACCAACAATTTCTGGAGTTCCACATCATCGGCGCCTTAAAAAATTATTTAGACTTGCAGGATATTGATCAAGTCCAAACAATGTTTGAACTTGATTGTTGTCACAATTTTGGTCAACATATCTATAGGATTTTCATTTGTAGCAATCTTCTAAAGAAGTATCTTGCCTCCATCAATAATATCCCGTATAAAATGAAACTGAACGTCGATGTACTTCATTCGTGCATGATAGACTTGGTTCTTTGTCAAATGAATAGTACTCTGACTATCACAGAACACAACAATGTGCTTCTGAACAATTCCTAAATTTTCAAGTAAACCTTGCCACCAAGTAGCTTCCTTAACAGCCTCTGAAACTACCATGTACTCTACTTCTGTTGTAGACAATGCAATGGTAGACTGTAAGGTAGACCTCCAACTCACTAGACCATTAGCAAATGTAAAAACATATCCAGTAGTTGATCGACATTTATCCAAATCACCTATAAAATCAGAACCTACATATCCAACAACATGTTGATTAATAGTATTATTTTTCTCAAATACTATACCAACATCAATCGTATTCATAATATATCTCAAAATCCATTTCACAGCTTGCTAATGTCCTTTACCCGGATCATGCATATACCTGCTCACCATATTAACAGCTTGTGAAATATCAGGTCTAGTACAAACCATTGCATACATTAGACTACCAACAACACTTGCATAAGGAACCTATGACATATACTTACGTTGCTCATCTGATTTAGTAGATAAAACCGCACTAAGTTTTAAATGAGGAGTAAGAGGAGTGTTTATTGATTTTGACTGCTCAGATATGCCAAAACTCTGTACTACCTTCTTCAAATACTGTTTCTGAGACAAACTAACTCTTCCTCTCATTCTGTCTCTGCGAATCTCCATGCAAAGTATTTTCTTTGCTTTACCAAGATCTTTCATCTTAAACTCTTGATTTAACTAACTCTTCAACTTGTTGATTTTTTCCCTATTCTTTGAAACTATCAACATATCATCAACATACAAGAGTAAATATATAAAAGATCCATTTTGTAGTTTGCGAAAAATAAACATAATGATCATTTATTTCTGATGTACTTTTGACCTATCATAAACTAATGAAATTGTTTGTAGCACTGTCTTTGAGACTGTTTTAAACGATACAACAATTTACCCAGTTTACGTACGCAATTTTCTTTTCTAGCAACCTGAAATCCATCTGGCCGAGTCATATAGATTTCCTCTTCCAAATCACCGTGTAAAAATGCAGTTTTTACATCGAGTTGAACTAGTTCAAGATCAAATTGTGCTACCAAAGCCAATAAAATTCGAATGGAAGAATGTTTAACAACCGGAGAAAATACCTCATTATAATCAATGCCTTCCTTCTGTGCGTAGCCCTTAGCTACCAATCTAGCTTTGAAGCGAACATTGTTTGCATCTGGAAATCCTTCTTTCTTTACATAAACCCATTTGCAACTAATTGCTTTCTTACCCTTGGGTAGTTAGGCTAGCTCCCAAGTCTGATTCTGATGAAGAGACTGCATTTTTTCATCCATCGCTCTTCTCCACTTATTTAATTCAGAGTTCCTCATTGCTTCTTTGAAAGTGTAAGGAACATTATCATTTACAACTGGAAGTTCTTAGGCCACCATATCAGTATATCGAGCAGGTTTTCGAATTTCTCGTCTTGGCCTCTAAGAAACAATTGATTCTTATTGCTGTGAAGATTCTTGAATCGAAATCTCCTCTTCTTGTATACTATTCCCCACCATAACTGGAGAGTTACCTTGTGTAGTCTCATTTCTTACTAGGTTTCCCAAAATTGTCTCAACCTCCACCTGTTGTTGAGTACCACTGGTCTTCTCTTCAACTCGTGACTCCTTGCGTATTGTTTTCTTCATCATCGCAAGTTCATCAAAAGTCATATCCCTACTTAAAATCATTTTTTCCGTCTCTAGACACCAAAAACGGTATCCTTTGACTCCTGCACTTATCCCCAAGAATATTGCTTTCTTGGCTCTTAGATCCAACTTAGATTCTTTAACATAATAATAAGACATAGTACCAAATACATGTAAAGAATCATAATCACTAGTAGGCTTTCCGGACCATACCTCATTGGGTGTTTTCCCCCTATTGCAGATAATGGTAGAGGATTGATAAGATGACACACATATCTAACAGCCTCAACCCAAAACCTTTTGTCTAACCCAGCATTAGACAATATACATCGAACTTCTCCAGCAAAGTTCGATTCCTGCGCTCTGTCACCCCATTCTGCTGTGGTGTATCTCGAACTGTGAAGTGTCGAGCAATACCTTCATCCTAACATACCTTCATAAATGGGTCACTCGTGTATTCACCACCATTATCTGATATGAGCTGTTTAATCTTTCTGCCAGTTTGAGTTTCAACTAATTCTTTCCACTTAAGGAAAATATCACACACTTCATTTTTATACTTCATAGAATACACTCAAACTCTTCTGGAAAAATCATAAACAAAAGTGACAAAATAATGCATACCACCCAACGAAGCTGTTTTTGTGGGGCCCCGTACATTTGTATGGATGTAGTTTAAAATACTTTCAGTCTAGTGCATTGCAGTGCCAAATTTCACCCTAGTCTGTTTTTACAGAATGCAATGCTCAAAAAATTCAAGTTTGCACACCTTTGCACCCTTTAACAAACCTCGTTAGCTAATTGTTGCAAAGATTTTTCTCCTGCATATGCTAATCACATATGTCATAACCTGGTTGTACTTGAACTTGCATCTTTCTCAGAAACAACAGCTGCTGAGCTAATAACTGTACTACCTTGTAAATAATACAAGTTATTTTTCCTACCTTGACTGATGTTGGGTATGTTCCAAGCCTAAAGAAGAATATGATTTCATTGGGTGCCTTAAAATCTAAAAGGTTCACTATCACTTTGAAAGATGAAACCTTAAAGAAGAATCTGATGTTAAGGCATCTCAATCCTGTCTACTTGGATTTGAAAGAAACTTACTCACCATACTGATTGCATGTGCTAGTTATGGTCTTATACATACCATAGTATACATTAAACATCCCACAATACTAGTATAGGGGACCTTTAACATGTCCCAAATATCATCATCCATCATTGGATATTGAGCGGTAGACAAGTTAAAGTGATTCGCTAATGGTGTACTTACCGATTTTGCATCAGCCATACTAAACCTTTCTAACACCTTCTCCATATAACCGCCCTGAGATAATAACAATCTCCTTACAATTCTGTCCCGACAAATCTCCATCCCAAGTATCTTCTTGGTTGCACCAAGGTCTTTCATGTCAAACTCTTTATTCAATAAAGTCTTCAACTGATTTACCTCAATTATGTCATTCGCAGCAATTAGCATGTCATCAACATAAATCAATAAGAAAATGAGAGAACCATCATCAAGATTCTTTACATACATGCAGCAATCATACTCACACCTCATGTAGCCTATCTGGATCATATAAGAATCAAAGCATTTGTACCATTGTCTCAGAGACTGATTCTGCCCGTAAAGTGAGTTCTTCAGTTTACAAACCAAATGCTCCTTCCTGGGTTAACTAAACCCTTTTGGTTGTACCATATAGATTTGCTCCTCCAAATCACCATGGAGAAATGTTGTCTTCATGTCCATTTATTCCAAATGCATATTATAGTGTGCCACTAATCCCAACACTACCTTTTATGGAATTGTGTTTAACCACAGGTGAAAAGATATCGTCATAATATATTCCTTTCTTATGTGAGTATTCCTTTGCTACTAATTGTGCCTTGAATTTCTTTCATTCCTTTTCTGAAATTGTTTCCTTCTTCCTATACACCCCCTTGCAGCCTATTGCCCTCTTCCCATCTAGAAGCTCCACCAAATCCCAAGTATGGTTCTTATGCAACGATTCCATTTCTTTCATCATTGCACCTATTCATTTACTTTTCTCCCGGTAGTACACTGCCTCTTGAAAAGTAGTTAATTCCTTGCAACTGTTAATGAAAGAATAAGATACTAGATCATCAAATCCATACATGGGTGGTGGCCTTATAATGCTTTTGGATCTACGTATAGGAACACTGTCTACCTGCTGGTTTCCTGAGTTAGAACTCTCTGCAATCTGGGGACTATCATCATTGCCTTAAGTTTCTAACTCCACCTACACAACATGCTCATCTCGGCTTTCTGGCTTCTGTTTTTCTTCATCTTCCTCTTGAGTACATTTCACCATGACTTTCTCATAAAAAACTGCAGCTCTACTGATCACCACCTTGTTTGCCATTGGATCCCATAACTTGAATCCTTTCACACCTTTATGATACCCTAGAAAAATGCAGCGTCTAGTGTAACGACCTTAAAAATAGTTATACAAGATTAGTGGAATAATCCTTAAAAAATAAAAAAAATAAAAAATTAATTAAATATTATTAAATTGAATTCATTAAATAAATAATATAATAAACACACAAATAAATATATAAAAGTAACTTCAGGAAGAATCCTGAAGCAATTCCAATTGAAAACAATTGGAGATTGCCCTAGAATTGTAGGCTCTCAATTCTCTTTCTCTCTCTCTCTCTCTCTCTCTCTCTCTCTCTCTCTCTCTCTCTCTCTCTCTCTCTCTCTCTCTCTCTCTCTCTCTCCTTGATTTCCTCGGCCAAATGTGCGCCGATCGAAGAATGAAAAATACCCTTGGGTTCTAAATTTGACTACCAACATTTTAACTGGAGTGGATTTGTTGTAGGAGTGTCGTAGGCACCACTCCTGGGATAAGGTAAGGGGAATACATTATGTCAGTTTTTAAAGATTTTGAACTGATTAAATTTGAGGATTTGGGCGCATAGAATGGTCATTTTTAAGTGTTATACATATTTGAGAATAACTAGGAGGGTGGTTCGTGTGCCTCTATTTTAGGAAAAATTGCATGTTTAAATTAATTGAATTTTCGAATATTATACATATATGTCATATTTGAATTTCTGTATGATTTAGGTGTATGGAATGGTCATTTTTGAGTGTTATACATATTTGGGAATAACTAGGAGGGTGGTTCGTGTGCCTCCATTTTAGGAAAAAATGCATGTTTAAATTAAATAGAATTTTAAAAAAATAATCGGACCAGATTTTGGAAATACACGCTTTTTCTCGGTGGATTACTTAAATGAAAATTTTAACATATAACCGTGTGGCATGAGATTAATTAACAAATAATTTTATATGAAATTGTTATGGTATGATATTGTGAGTATGTGGTGTAATACTAGTTTATGGATATATGTATATAGCGGGATTACTGTGAAATTAAAAAATGACAGGTTTGCTATGGATATGGGGATATGACAGTTTAATTTCATTAATCATTAAATGGTAAGTTAAATTATGTATTTGATTATAAAAAATTGAAGTGGTGATGCTCAGTATAGAAACTCTATGTAAAGTTTATACTAATGCCGAAGGCCTGAGTGGCATATAAAATTGAAGAGGTGATGCTTAGTATAAAAACTCCATGTGAAGTCTATACTGATGTCGAAGACCTGTGTGGTGTTTAAATTGAAGTGGTGATGCTCAGTATAGAAAATCTATATGAAGTTTATACTGATGTCGAAGGCCTGTGTGGTGCATAAATTGAAGGAGAAGGTCTGTGTGGCATATAGAAGTGCTATTGTCACATCCCTCTATCACACCCTAGGCCCCACTTGGCGAGTTCAGGGCGTGACAACTATAGGATTGTAAATTTAATTATCCGTGATGTGTTGTAAAACCTTACGTTAATAGATTTATTATAAACTACTTTACCTTGTGTGTGATATGTCGTAAAACTTACGTTAGTAAACTTATCTAACTGCATCATATTGATTATATTGATGTTGAGTATATTTAGGGGTAATATAAGAGACATATATAAATAATTGTCACAATTGAACTCATTTTCTACACACTGATAATAATGTATTTCATCTTATTGAGAGGTGTCTCACCCATCCAGAATATTAACTTTTCAGGTCCTTTAGGAAGTCGAGCCTTGGAGCTCCAGGGCGGGACTTAATCGATCACGCCGAGGGTGAGTGTGGGCAGGATATTGTATGGTTTATGTTAGATGTTTTTGGATATTTGTGGTGGTCATATGTATTATTTTGGGACTAGTAGATGTCTTGGTTGGGTTAGTACTCTCGTAGGTCAGTTTCAGGAAAATATTTGCTTCCGTTGTTTGTTTAATTATGTTATGGACAGTGATACCTTGGACCCTACTGAGTGCTTAATGATATGACAATCGTGGTATCAGGGCATGTATGTGTTGATGGTAGTTATGATATGAAATTCCGTGTATTCATGTATATGATGTGTTGAAATTTTTTGGGGTCATGGTAAGTGGTATTAGAGCATTTATCTGATGGCGTTGCTAATCATGTTATTTGGTTATTTTAAAATTTCGGATCGTTACATCTAGAATTTGCATCAAGTTTTGATCTCTCCTCGCTAGAAATGTGCATATAAGCTGGATGACCGAATATTCTCAAACTGGAGTAATCTACCATATTACTTGTCCATACTTTCTCTACAACTTTTCCCTCTAGTGAAGCCTTTGGTGATCGCTTTACCAAGAAACGTGTTATACTAACTACCTCGACTTAGAAGTTTTTCACTAGACCTGCATTCAACCTGAGACACCGAGCTCTCTTTGAGTTCGGTTCATCCTTTCTACCACACTATTTTGTTATGGTATCCGACAAATTGTGAAATGTCTCCTTATGACCTGCTGCTCACAAAACTCCATGAACCTAGAATCAACATACTTGGTCCCATTATTTGACCTAAGGTATTTGATTCTCCTCTTGGTTTGATTTTCCAAAATTTAAACTTGGTAAACGTCTCTGACTTGTATCGCATAAAGTACACCCAGAACTTCCGTGAGTAATCATCAATGAAACTCACATAATACATATGTTCACCCCATGATGCTACTCTCACCGCCTCCCATACATTCGAATGAATATAGTTAAGAATACCTTCTGTCTTATGAATAGATGTTTTGAAATGCACCCTATTCTGATTTCTAAGAACACAAAACTTGCAGAAATTCAGTTTACATATTTTCATGCCCTTCAAGAGTTTCCTCTTATGAAGTTCCTTCATCCCATGCTCATCCATATATATATATGCCCTAACTGCATATGCCACAAAACGGTGTCATCAAACTCAGAATCTACAACTGTAGCTCCACCTACAACCGTAGTGCCCAACAGTGTATAGGTGTTTCCTGCTAACTTATGCCCTTTTATCATCGTTAGAATGCCTTTACACACACTTTCGAACTTGTAACTAAATCCGTCATAATCCAAAGTGCCCAATGAAATTGAACTCTTCCGTAGATCCATTATGTGTCTTACATCACATAAGGTTCTTATAACACCATCAAACATCTTAATTCTTACGTTTCCTATTCCAATTATTGTACATAAAACATCATTACCCATCAAAATGGAACCAGAATTAACTAACCTATAGGTGCTGAACCATTCTTTATTTGGTGTCATGTTGTAACGTCTCGATTTTCATATCATTTTTTTTAAATCAACAATAATCAATACACTGCCACATCACACTCTTTGATACCATATCAACATAATTCGACCTGAAATGGGTACTAAGTAAATAGTCTATCTCATACAAACATATCTAACAACGGAAGTTAAAATTTACATACCATCCAGAATACAAATAACTAGAGTTTTAACCATATATATATATATATATATATACATGTCTAAACACATTCCCAAAAATCAACAAAATACTCTAGGAGAATCATACATCCCTAGCTCATAACACTCACCCTGTCTATCAGGGTACCAACTCCCTTTTATCTCGGAGCTTTATCTAATTGTCTATCACGTTTTCCTAAAATGTTTAAATATTTGGGCGAGACACCTCTCAGTAAGATAGAATAAATTATCTACAATGTTTGATAGTATGAGTTTAGTTATGTAATAATATACTCACTTAAGTGATTATATCATCTGAGAAGATATATATATATATATATATATATATATATGTATATATATGTACTTGTAATCATATAGGTATAAAATATAATTTCATAAGCTATGTTACCATTTCTTATACTTACACATCTACAACCAATATTTATCAGCGAAAGTTCCCGAGGATTAAGGGGGATTACACACCCATACATATAGCGCCCCTTTGCTCTGATATCATTTGTAACCTTACCCGATTAACTTGGGTGCAGCTACAACTGATACTTATCAGGACACTCACCTCACTCAGTAAGCCCTCAGGCGGAGAGTTACTTTACCCTAATTATTTATGTAATTAAATTCAAACTCTTTAATTTCTCATTTTCATTTCACAAACTAGCTTATGAGTGTCCACCAGTAACAAATACACATCTTGTCTGTAACTCATGGCTGCCCTTAGGATATTCACATCGTCATACTTCCCCCTATGACCAGACTGAAGGCTGGACCTAATCGCAGTTGGCCTACCCGGCTAGACTAAATAATGAAATTGCCTGTCCGTAGTACGATTGGCTTACCCACTCTTGGTCCAGATGCATGGTGGGAAAACTACCCTTCTCACTAGCTCAATCAACTGCCACACTATCTCCACGAGACCGTGTGGTTGCACTAACACCTCGCTAGCAACGGTACCGTGCTCTCTAACCAACAATCGTCCATCAAGGTTCTTATTTCACAATTCAGTATTCACATTTCAATATTCACGTTTCAGCATGTTGGTACATTTCATCACGTCAGAAATATCCTCACCATTTTCTCGATCATTTTCATTATTTCAGTGCACATTTCATCTCATATCAATATAAAACTCAATTCAATATTTTTGTATAAAACATTTCTGTACCAACATATCTTTCTATCACATATATCATTCTTTCAATTGAAATACATCTGTATCTCATATTTTTATCAGATCACAGTAAAAATATGTTTGTATAACATATTTCATCATTTCCCAGTAAAATTATATCTATGTTTGACATTTCATCAATTCTGTATATAAACCTCATATCATTATACTTATATATAAATATATATATATGCAAATATTATTGGGTTTCCATTTCTTCATATCTGTATAAAATATTTCAATATAATCATATCTTATTCTCATTTCTTAGTACAATTTATATATTTCAATTTCAATCACATTCCTAGTATTAAACAATCATTTCATATTTCCTCTTGCCACACAAATTTTCACCTGATATTCATAATATAATAACCACCATGAATATATCCTATTTTCATTTTCACATATTTACTCAACCAGTAATTTTAAAAAATAACTGTTATAATTTATTCTCCTTACCTGACTTACTGAGAGGCTCGTTAACAACCCTAATCCTATGCCTGCGATGTTCGAAACTCAAAACCCTTGAATTCACATTTCCCCAAACTAATCAACTTAACCCCCAGAATATTTCTCATTTAGCATTTCCTAGTCCCTATATACTCCAAATTAACAATTGAACCCTAAGATACCTTACTTACCTTAGTTTTGGAGTGGTGCTTAGGAACCCCAACTCAACGATCCGCTCCAATTAAGTTGTAGAGAATCTTTCCTAGATCCTTGTGGCGGTTCCTGATCGTTGAAACAGGCTTAAACAAAGTTGAAATCAAAGAGATAGAGAGAAGGAGGATCGAAGAGAGAGAGAGAGAGAGAGAGACAGAGAGAGAGAGAGAGAGTGAGGGGAGATAATCTCGTTGGAAAATGACCCATTGCCTATTTATAGGTTAGGACTTGTTGACGAGACACGTATACTCGTTGATGAGCCAAAGAAGGGAGTTCGTCGATGAAAATAGTGGGTTCGTCGATGAACCCTGAATAGTTTGAAATTCCTATTCTCGGTATCTCCTTTGTACTCATCGATGAGTCCCTACTTAAGCCTCTTTTAAATTTCTTCTTCCTTCTTTCTTTCCCTCTTCCCTTTTTCCTTTATTATTTTCATAAATTAAATTTTCCGGGTCTCCACACATGTGATAAGAACACATCAAGTCTAGGATTCAAAAGTCCGTGAGGCGATCCAACCTTGATGAAATTGAAAGCATATCACCATCAATGCTTTCCGAAATTTCCTTCTTCTACTACATTTGCTGATTTTGAAGAACCCTCTTTATTTTTGGCATTTCTCTTCTTCCATTCTAGACACTCCGTTTTTATGTGTCCATTTTTACCACACTTAAAATATCGAATATCCTTCTTCTTCTTGGACTGCGATTGAGACTTATTGTGATTCGATCCATTCCTGAATTTTCCTCTCCCACGTTCATGGTTACCCTTCACCACAAGCCCTTCACTATGTGAAATTTCATCGTTGACTTTCTTTCTTTGATGAAAGCCCAGCAATGCGCTTGTTATCTCTTCCAAATTTAGGGTTTTTTTACCCAATGTTAGAGTCATAACCAAGTTTTCATATGTGTGAGATTCAGGTAGAGAATTCAATAGCATCAACGCCTTATCATCTTCCTCAAATTTCACATCAACCCACATTAAATCATTTATGCTTTGATTGAATGCATTGATGTGTTGGTTCAAATCCAAACCTTTCACCATCTTAAGCCAATATAACCTTCTCTTAAGAAATTATTTATTTGTAAGAGACTTAGACATATACTAGCTTTCAAGTTTTTGCCAAACAACCGCAGGATAATCCTCTTCCATGACGTGATACAACACGTCATTGGCTAAATACAATCTAATAGTCGTCAACGCCTTTGCTTCCAAATCCTTTCAATTTATATCATCCATGCCTTCCGGTTAAACTCTGTATAAGGCCTTCACCATACCTTGCTGCTCGAACAGATCCTTCACCTTTCTCTATCATAAATCGAAGTTTTCCGTTCCATCGAATTTAATGACATTGAACTTTGCAGAAGAAGTTCCAGAAGCCATTACAACAATACTATGATACTAATTTGTTGTGGAAATTGAATGCATAGCAGAATAACACGATCTTACAACGCAACTATCAATGGTGAATAATATAGAAACAATACAATCACGCAGATTATATGAAATCAATAACAAAGACACAAAGAATTACGTGGTTTTGAAATATTGTCTTCATTCACAGGAACAATCGGTAATGATTTCTTACTATCTTGTGTCAAAGACACGAACATCATTACAAATACAACATATACAATGTATTTATAAAGGTTTCTTGGAGGTTTTTCCTCCAAACCCTAACCAACCCAATGTCCCAATTCAAATTTGAAAATTTGCGTTGGGTTCTTGAGCCAAACTGTCAATGGGTTGTAATAATTGGTAACACAAAATTGTTTCTTTTTCCTTTATTTTTGGCATAAAATATGCCCATTTCCTTCCATTTTTATTGGGACTAATCTAAAAAAAATTAAAAGCATGGTTTCCTCTCTCTCTCTCTCTCTCTCTCTCTCTCTCTCTATATATATATATATATAAGAACAAAAATATAAACACTACTAATTAAAAGAAGAGGAGATAGTTTCAATCTACATTTTCTGCTCATTATTTCTTAAGGATCTATTTGAATAATTGATTTTACATGGTAAAAGAAAGGAAAGGAAAGAAAAATAAGGAGGAAACTCATTTTCTCTTATAATTCCCTTCTTTATTAAAACTATAAAAATTGAAAGTTTGCTTTAATATAAGTGAAAATTAGGAAAACTAAACATTAACGGTGTGTAAAATCAAAGTTTTGTTTATAAATTTGGTATATTTTAATTTTCTTTATCATTTTCCTTGATAACCAAATAAGAAAATAAGGATTCTTTAATATTTTTCTTTCATTTTCCTAATATTTTGTGAGTTCCAAGTGGGAGCTAAATGACCTCATGAGTTCTCTTACATATAAAAAATTAAAATTAATATAAAATTTTCAATTAATGACTAAATTAGCAACCCTCCCCACCCCCCCTCGGCGGAAATATCTTCCTTAAAAAAGGTAATTTCAAGGGTTGATTGCAAACAAACATGCACATCTCATGTGCCTAAGGCTGTAGATGAGGTGAGTCGAGCCAAGTCTTGTCTTGCCCAAGTATGTTCATCAAAAGTTTAACTGAATTCAAACATGAGCCGAACTCAAATGGAGCTTTGAGAATGAACTTATCCAAATTTGTGTATTATGCAAATGAATGAATTCACAAGCCCTTATCAAGTAAAGCAATCGAGATGTTCACCAACAATTTAATTCTTTTGGAACCTCTCATTTTGAGAATCAAGAGATTTTGTTAGGCAAAAAGGTGAATAGTGGCTTTATCTTATTAATAGTGCCTTTGAGCTTTTTGGCCCCATCAAGCTTTGCTATTGGTTATGAGTATTAACTTTATTGCTAATTTAGGTTATAGAGTTTGAACTAACTAATTTTATATGCAAATAGTTCTTGCTTTTAAGCATACTATAGTTTACCAAGTCTAATTTGACCTTATTAAACTAACCTATAAGTGATTCTAATTCAAACTTATTAACCAAACCCAAATTGAATCTATAATTAAGTTGCTCATGAGTCGAAACGAGTCAAGTCCATTCATATTCAGGAACATAAAATTAATTAGCTTTAGGAATTACTCATTCATATAATGAACGAGCCTAAAATGAGTTCTCACTAAATCGAACTTCCCAATCGCTTGTGAGCGAACTGATTCATTTGTAACTTTATGCATGCTCATAACTAATATATAATTATAAATTAAATTGAATAGGTCAACTGAGTCCACTAATTAAACAAATGAGGTCATGAGCAGCTCCACCCATATTGATGATGAACGTCAACTTACCACCCAACATGAAGCAAAATACAATGAAGTAATTAGATCATGCACCATTTAAGCATTAGAAATTTATGGCAGTTAATTAATTAGGCATAATTTCATGATGGAGATGGAGTTATCAGTGAGCGTGCAAGTTGAACATGAAAAGCAAACACCTTTCCACTTGCACAATCATGATCAGACCAATTCATCATCTTCATCAATCGTCCAAGTTATGAAAAATGGGGTTTGAATATTGTCGTTGTTCATTTATCCATCCATTTCTGGAAGATGCCTTTGGTGGACTTTTATGTGCATTAATGTTGGAGCACTCTTGTAGTGCTTCCCCATGTAGCATTACCCACTTCATTTTCTTTTCTTTTCTTTTTTTTTTTGAATATTGTCTTGTATGTTTGGACATTTAACTTGGCTCAAACTTGCATATTTCAATCCTTCGTATGGAATATTTTAGATGTAAATTCCTTACTTCTTTGTTACATCTCTCTCTCTCTCTCTCTCTCTCTCTCTCTCTCTCTCTCTCTCTCTCTCTCTCTCTCTCTATATATATATATATATATATATAAACTTTTTTTAATTAATTACATGGTGGTTTGGGCTGCATTTGTCTGATGGTCTCTCCAAACACATTTTTTTTTTTTTTTTACACTAACTACTATTTGTATGGGAAAAAAAAAAAGGAAAAAGGAAGAAGAAGATTGAGTAAATAAATTAATGAGTGGATGATTTAGTTATAAGTTCTTAAGAAAATATTTAATGACTAGAGGTTGAGTACACATTGTTTAGTGTCACGGTCCCACATTGGATGTATATTAGAGAGATTTTGTATTTATAAGGAGGGCTTGGGTTCAAACTAAGCGAGGCTCCTTTTATAAGATAAACCTGTGAGACTAGTGGGTTAAAGTAGATGATATCTCACCAGAGTTAGACCTAAGACCATTACATTATATTTGGTATCAGAGTCATCCTGAGAATACTATCATGTAAGTGAATCTGTCTTGATGGTATCATCATGTGAATGAATCATACACAGAGGTGTGAGCCACTTTGATGAGGTTGCTAGAGATCGGACGAGAGAACTTATTATGACCTTATATAAGATGTGTACCAGGGAGATCACCCTAACAAAACGTCAGAAATTAGACGGGAGAGTCTGCCACGTTCACTTCAGATATGTATCGAATGTGTACTAAGGAGATCTTGGACTTATAAGGAGGGTTTGAGTTTCAACTAAGTGAGATGCCTTTTATAAGACAAACTTGTTAGACTAGTGGATCAAAGCGGATAATACCTTACCAGAGTTGGACCCAAGACCGTTACATATAGGCTTGTATATTAAGATGGTTTGAAGACATTTAATGTAGGTTAAATAACACACTAGTTAGGGTAAGTTAATGAACATTAATGGCAATAAGTGTGATGACCCAAAAATATATATACGATTAAAACATAATAATAATAATAATAATAATAATAATAATAATAATAATAATAATAATAATAATAATAATAATAACGATCATTAAGTTAATACCAATACAGAAGTATTTTTCTGTAGGATCCTTGATTCCATATTTGATGCCTAAGAAAGACCTTATCTTAGCGAGTGCTCAGAGACCATTGCAGCTCAGTCGCTCCTTGGAGGTTGGCCTTATCAAAATGAAATTTCATAAAATAAACATGATAGATACTGTTTGTATACGTAAATAAGTACATAAACATAAAATAATATTTTGACTAACATAATTTGTAGAAATATATAATAATAATAATAATAATATAGATATTCTATGTGGGGCCCACATGAGTCCTGAGGCCGTGTGGCATCCCGAAATTGTGTAGGGCCCATAAAATCGTGTGAAGTATATTGGAATTACATAGAACCCACTTAAGTCTCGAAATTGTGTGAGGCCCATAAGACCATGTGAGCCCACATGAGTTTTCGAAATTCAAATTTAATTCTTTTTCATAAAAAAAAAAAACTAAAACATAACTTAAAAATAATAACAATGATAATAAATAATGATTTAAAAATAATAATAATTAATTAAGTATATTAATTAAAAATTAATCAAATGGGAGTGTCGGCAAGCACTCCCATTTCTCCCACATGATTCTCATCCCCATCTCATACCTAACCCATACCTAATTCATCTATGTCCATTCCTTAATTTTAAAAAATTATAATTTTACCATTCTTTCCACACTTTTACAAATTTAATTTTCTTCTCCAAAATTTTCCTATAAATAGGAAGCTCTTAACATTCATTTTTCACAAAAAAATTTCTAAAGAAAGAGAATGATTAGTGAGTGAAAGAACTAGTGGTAGAGGGAGAATTTTCGTTATGATTAAAATTCTCACTCACCCACTCTTTACGATCTCATTTTTTAAAGATATTCGTTGTGATCGTAACACAAGGTTAAGTGAGAGGTAAGTAAATTCGATAATATTATATTTTTATTTACAATTTTTACTTGAATTTATTTGTAAGTAAATTTTGATTATGTAAGATTTTTATTAAAATTTGTACCTAAATTTATTGGTAAGTAAAATTGTTTATGTTAGATTTTTATTTATACCTAAGTTTATTTGTAAGTAAATTTTGATTATACTAGTTATTTTTATAAAATTCTCTCAAATTTATTTTTGTACATGTTTAATTATACCAGTTTTATCTTTAATATACTTGCGTTTATTTTTGAGTCAAGAAATATTTTAAACCCCTCAGGTATTTTGCAACATTAATTTTTATTCAAAAAAATATATTTTTAACATGAAAATTGTGTGGCATGAGTTTATTTTTACGTTGCATATTTTACGAAAATATGAGTAAAAATGACCTGAGTTGATTTTTACGTTGCGTATTTCATGAAAATATGAGTAAAAAAGAGATTTTCATGATATTATTGAAATTTTATAAATTTTATAATAAGATGTTTTCAATATCCCTTATGGCACAGACGATACAAAAAATTACGAATGCTTAGTACCGCAACTTAAAGTTTAAACAGATTAGAGTACACCAACGCTATTTGCAGAGTGATTTTATATGGTAGTGGATTTCTCTTGAGTGCACATCTGGGTCGAATCAGGGTTTAATAAGGAAAATCTCACTTAATGATGATCTACGTTGATTTAATTTGGCCGAACAGCCAGTTAAGTCCAGTCTTTGGACTGCACAACTCAGTCATGGGGGTAAACATAACTTATGATTAATAGACATAAGGGTGGTTTTTACAATACGTGTATATACATATTTAATTACGTATATAGATCTATTGATGAATTAAAGGAAAATTATATGTTTATGTGAACGTGAGCATTTTATGCTTAGATAATGATTTAATAAGGAAAAGTATATATATATATATATATATATATATATATATATATATATATATATATATATATATATATATTTATACATGATTGAGTATTATAATTATAGTTTTAAAAATTAAAAAGTTTAATTTAACAGTTATAGTATATGATTATAAAATTTTACTGTTATAGATGATAGTAAAAGTTTTATACAGAAATTTTTAAATTTACATTTATTTTTAAAGTAGTTTTGAAGTTATAGTGTTAAATATTATTTTACGAAATTAAAATATAATGAAAGCTCATTTTGACCACACACTAATAATAATTTTATTTACTTACTAAGCATCGTCTCACCCCAATCATTATTTTACATTTCAGATCATTTTGAAAAGTGTACCAGAAATCTGGCGTAGTAAGTGTATGAGCGGGAATAGAAAGAGTGGTGTAGAATAAAAATTTAGCATAATACAATTTAGAATATGTTTGTGTATTTTAGAATTTTAGAAATTTGCATTTTAATAGTTGAGACATATATTTGTAATAAAACTAATTAGTACTCTGGTAATAAAAATAATTTAGATTTATTTGTGTCCGCTGAAAAATTTATATGTAAGAACCTACTCGGGTTCGGGTCCTTACAATAAGAGGGAGAGAGATAAATTTAGAATAATTTGAATCAAGGCAATGAGCAAGATTTGGGGCTTGGGTTTATTTTTTAAAAATGGGTCTAAGGCCCATAATTTTAAACAATGTGGGTTTTAAAAAATTGGGCCTTGGGCCTTTTGTTAAAAATGAGCTTTGTTTTAAAAATGGGCTTGAGGTCTGTTTGTTTGTTTTTTTTAAAATAAAAACGAGGTATGGGTTTAATAATTGAGCCTTAGGCATTTTAAAAATGAACAGTGAGCTAGGGGACCTAGTCAACAGGCTAATGGGTCAATGGGTTTGTAACGACCTAGAAAATATTCATATTCAAATATTAAAGAGAGAGGAAAATAGATACAGAAACAGAAGGAGGCCTTAGACATCGTCGACGAACATTGCATTTTGGGGAACAAAATAAATTCAAGAAATTACAAGGACTCGTCGACGAATACAGGGATTCGTCGACAAGTGGTTAAGAAATTTCGTCGACGAACACAGGGCTTCATCGACGAGAAAATGCCGAGAGGGGTTCTGAGCCAGCCTGAATTTCGTCGATGAATACAGGGCCTCGTCGACGAAATTTGTGAAGGACTCGTCGACGAACACAGGGTCTCGTCGATGAAATCCCCTGTTTATATATATATATACGGAATCCGAGGAAAAATTTCATTTTTATGAATCTCTCTCTCTCCCCTCTCTCTCTACGACTCTCTCTCCCTTCTCTCTTCATTTTCGAACCCACTAGTCGCAGGATCGACGATCCGAGCCTACCATGACGCTCCTGGTGGAATTCCCTACAAGTTTGCCGGAGCGGATCGTCAAAAAAACAAAGTTGAATTTCATCCTAAATTCTGCGTAAGGTCTTTTATTGAGTTTTTGACTTCGTGACAGTTATAGAAAATGATGTAGACTAGAAAATACTGATATTTTATTCTGAGGCATTGCGTTTTCAGGATATCAGGTTAGGAATCCTGCGGGTATAGAGTCAGATTTTTATAGGGGCTTTTCAAAGTTGAGGTAAGGGAAATATGCTATGCTAGGAGTTTTTATAGAATTAATAGAGATTTTATAA
Source organism: Malania oleifera (assembly GCF_029873635.1). Taxonomy (NCBI): domain Eukaryota; kingdom Viridiplantae; phylum Streptophyta; class Magnoliopsida; order Santalales; family Ximeniaceae; genus Malania; species Malania oleifera. Next base: position 15,143,039 of record NC_080419.1, read on the forward strand.
ACATATTTTCATGTTAGTTTATTATACAGCTTTTATAGGAAATGAGCATAAATGTTTGTGTGGCCTAAGTAGACTTTCATGTAAAGAATAAATTTATACAGTTGTTATGAAACATCATACTATACTAGATACAAAGATATAGATAGTATATATATTTGATATAGTTTTCCAGCATATGAGATTATACAGATATAGATTTATATTCACAAAGAAATGTACTTGCTTATACAGATTCTATATGGATGGCTTCATGAAACAGTTATATACATATATCCATATACATGTATACAGATACACATATCAGTATTTTATATTACAGTTTATTACAGAACAGTATATATATATATATATATATATAGACAGTGTTATAACATGCCATGTTTTTTTTCCTATTACCATAACATACAGAACACAGACAGAGTATATATACAGAATACACAGATAAATATACAGAGGTAGCATCGAGATGCTATAGATACAGTGTTTACAGTACAGAAAGACAGAGTTATGGTAATTTTGAGAACACGATGAAAACAGTAAAAGAGTATATATATGTATATAGTATCAGATCCCTGAGGAAAGTTACACAGACAGATACAGATTACAGAGCACGATACCGTTGCTAGATACAGATAGAGTGCAACCACATAACTTAGATAGTATGTGGGTACCGTCAGCCGTGCTCGGAGAGTATGCAGCTCCCCAGTACACTGGGTTGAGGGGGCCGATTTGACGAGGTAGTAGCCAGTCCCGAGCTTAGGAGAGGATGCAGTTTGGCCGGACTGAGGTAGTGTAGAGTATGATGACCTATCTAGAGGGCCGACCAGATAGAGTCCCGCCTACGGGCCGCACAACCCTGTCATGAGGGGTCAAATCATGACGTACAGAGTCCCAGGGATAAAGTACAGATATTTATATATTTACGATTTTACAGTATAGTATGATATTATCAGTATGAAAAGTAGAAAAATATAGATGATATAGTGTACTTTAAATTGAGGAGGAAAGATATGATTTACAGTTGCATTACAAAACATTTATTATTTTAAAAGCATACTTAACTTAGTTGCCACACACTAGTGATAGCATATTTCCACTTACTGAGCGTCGACTCACCCCTTTATTCTAACATTTTTCAGGTGAGCCAAATAGGCGAGCAGATCAGGCTCGCAGATAGAGAGAGTGTTTGGTCACCCTGGTTATAGGGTGAGTTTTTGGCAAAATTGTGTATGTTTTTGGGATAGATGATACTGGAGTGGCATTTTTGTATGGTTTGTATATTCTAGAATCTGGTATTGTATAGTTTATGTATAAATGGTTTCATGATATATGTTTCCGCTGCGTAGGAATGTTTACTGTAAAAAAAAAAAATTGATAGAATTTTGAGGTCGTTACAGGGTTGGCTGGATATGGACCCATTGGTCGGATCCGATTAATTTCAGAGTGCTTATGTTCCTGTTTTTGAATGAATATTGAATAAATAACCAAGAAAAAATTAAGAATAATTCAAAATACCTACTTGTTGTCTTCCACTCCTTCAATCTTTAAATAAAATACTAATGCCCCTTTCAATCGTATGCTTTTGAATATCAGAACCTCTCTGTTGGTGAATTGCTCTACTATGTGAATTGCTCAATACTGCTAATGTTGTTCCCCTTTCTATCTCTGGGTCTCTGTATATCTCTATTTTTCTATGTGCTCTAGTTTCTCCTTGTGAATCTCAATTTATATGCCCAGAGATGCACTTAAATCTAACCCTTTATTAACTATTGCCCAATTTCGTTGGTGTAGGCGTGCAAGTTCCAATAGCGTTCCAAGGCTAAGTATTAGTGACGGTTTTGAAACCATCACTAATAGCGTATTATTAGTAAAGGTTTTAAAATTCGTCATTACTACTCTACTATTATTGACGATTTTGAAATTTGTCACTATTAGTTGCTAGTAGTAACGATTTTGAAATTCGTCACTATCACTCTACTATTAGTGATAGTTTTAAAACCATCACTAATACTCTATTATTAATGATGATTTTGAGCGGAGCCAATGTAGAATTTATAGTGATGGTATTAGGGTTTTAGTGACGGTTATAACCTTATTTTTTGCAATGTCCCGTCTCCTCCTTTTTTTTTTTTTTTTCTCTGCTACATTGGTACAAACAGTGTAATAATAAAAAGTATATCTTTGTTATATTTGGCTCTTGGACAAAATGGAGTGTCTACAACACTCATTGTTGGAAATAATAATTAACTCATGAGTTGTTTCACATTGAAAAACGATGATGATTTAAACTTTGAATTAGTTTGGTATTCAGTCATGAACAATATATATAAAGTCCACATAAGAACTCTAATATCTCAATTAGCATCTTCCAGAAATCGAAGTTGGTGTCGTTAAGTATGTCGATCTTTGAGCTCTTTTTATTTAATATCTTGATTCGTCAATTTAGAGATGAAATTAGCTCAAACGGACAGTACGATTGAATCTGAAACGGCCGAAAACCTTAGCAATGGTTCAAGTCGTTTGAAAAACGGACTTGAAATGACTCTGAAAACCTAGTCAAACCTTCTGATCAAAATCAATCAACTTTCCGTTAAACTTAATGGAATATACTCCCACTTGACGCTGTCACATGGTTGTTGACATGACATGTGGGGTCCTGGGATGACGTGGCGGCTGACACGTGTTCTGGTGTTCTTATTTTTGTACTTATTTTGCTTGTGTGCGTAATTATTGTTCCTAAATCCCTAACATTTTTGTAAGATCAACCATAACATATCGATAATTATAAGTAATTTAAATTTAAATTTAAACTTCAAACCCGACTCTGTTCAAGTTACTTGATAGAGATTGTTTGACCTATTTTAGTTTACTAGTGGAAAGGGATATAATTATTTATCTTTTCCTTCTCTCCTAACTAGTCCCATACCATACCAAATTAAGATGTACACTAGTAGTACTCTCTATGATTTTCTTATTCCTATATTCTTGCTCGTAATGATTTTTATCCTTATTGCGAACTCATGTAACATCACGTTTGATTTTCAAAATGAAATTTATGAAATAAAACTTTGATAGAAAGCATGTAGAGAAATGACGAAGTCACTGATTCAATTTGGTTTCGCTCCTAAATGCCAAATGTATAGCAACATTACATAGCGGGACATATGAAAAAACTCGTAAAGAATATAATCTACTTGTTAGAGCATTCATTATCGATAACAGCTTTAATAATCAAATCACCAAACACCTCCTAGCTCTGGCACTCATGATGAGAAAGTGACATAAGTTCTCCAGCTCTATGAGTGAAGGGCGCGTGTTAAGATGGCGAAATGGAGAGATCTCCCGCCTGCAATGGGAAAAGAACAAGTTGCTCATAGATATTTATGATCGTATATGGGGATGACCATCCCATGCTCGGAGAAAGCAGAAAAGGGATAAATTTAGATTCATTTTCATGGCATGACAATCATGGCTGATAAACGTAAGATGTGGACTGATACCCATGAAAAGCTTAGGAATCTTTATCCCATTTTTCTCTGTTTGGGATGCAAAGCCAAGATTAGACCCCTCCCCCAAAGTTGATATTGACCATTTGTGAACTTTTCCCGCAGGGGAAGCTCCAAGCCAAAAGATGTTTTTTTAATTTTTTTCATTGCAATCATGGGGCAGCAATTGCATATATATACATTTATTTGGGCCAAGATGAGTCCCACCGTCCCACCAATTAATAAAACTCTTTTGCCCTTTGCCCCTTTCCCCAAGAGATTCCCTTCCCAATGTATGCAAAATCACATACACCAAAGAATAAGTATAGTAGGTTGTTCATGTGTTAAATCAATGTGGTTAGTATCCTATCAATTGTCCATCGGATGGAGCATCCATCCCCCACTTGCAATTAGGGTCAGTGGGTCTCACACCATTAATGCATCTAACATTGTTGAATCTCACTTGTGTGTGTGGTGACTGAAATTCAGCATTTCCCCCTTCTTTTAATGGAACGGTTGAAGATACCAAGGCTAGCTAGCTAGCTTTAGTTGGGTGGAAAGTGAATAAAATTTAAATTTTAAAATTTGAGTCTTCTATTATACGTTTTTTCTTTTAAAATATTTGAATAATACATTAAACTGGTTATAAAACAAGTAGTTGAGATATTTCAACCGCCATACGAATACATAGATGCATCATACGCGACCTTTTTTCTTGCTATGGTGGGAATATATGCTATTTGACACTTAAGCTCGGAAGAGTGGTGCGTGCAAGCATAGATTCTTAAATTACTTTTCAATAGTATGTTCCAAAATATAAGTGCTTGACAACATTTTCTTTGTACGGTTTCTCTCTTTCTTTTTAATTTTAATATAGCTAAAGGAGGGGAAGTAATTGTCTGGCATTTAACTTCAATAATTTACTTTTTTATCTGAATTGTTTTGATGAAATAATTTTGTAATACGAGTTAAAAGTTACAAAAACTATTTCAAAAGTGATTTCAGGTGCCTTCTATCAATATTTTTTTACAAATATACTTGAAGCCACTTTTAAAACATACCATGCTATGTTTGGAAATATAGGACTCTAATCATCAATTTGAAATAATATATACTTTGAAAAAAAAAATCATTACTTATCTTCAACCATTAAGTACTTACTTGTATAAATTTATATTAGACTTTCTCAAATTTAAAAAAAAAACTAAATTCAAAACTTAAATTCCATGCTTTCAGCTGTAATATAAATATAATTTTACTCGAAGGGATCAATCTTTCAAGAGTTTCTTACTAACATATAAGCGTGCACCCCCATCCATGCATGGGGCTATGGTGTCCACACTTATGTGCGACTAAAAGTATACTTGAATACAAATTTTAAAAAATTAAAAAGGATCCATAATTTTGTATTATATTCTGCTCTAATTTATCCTATTTTCTGAAATATAGCATAAAAAATTGAAAAGTGATTGCCACGTGGCACCATTTATTGCCCTCCTGGTAGATTGCGCGGGTCCCGCTTTTCATCCAAAAGTGGCAGCCACTGCTGCTGGTGCAGCCATCGGTGGCACAAGGGCGGTGGCCAAGCAGTCTTCGTGGGATAGAAACGAGCTTTCACCGGACAAAAACCGATTTAGAATCGCGGTGCTCGGCCGCAAAATAAGCCTCTCCCATGCCTCCGCCGCTTCTACGCCGCGTTTCAGAAACACGTCCGTCGCGTCGAGGCGGTGCATTTTGTGGCCCAACAGGTTGTCCAGTCGACGAATCTTATGTAGTTGCCGATACGCCAGCTTACAATTATTCTCCTTGATTTCCCTAATGGCGTCTTGTAGAAGCTTCGCGCGCGTCTCCTCAGCAGCGGAACCTTCGGCCCGGAAAAAGGGGTCCAGCTCTGGCACTCCGATCGCGCGCCGGATCCCCCGTGTGTAGTCCGCTTCTGGGTCGAACATTCCCCGAACTTCGTCAACCAAACCGGATTGGACCATCCGGTCGACCCGGTTGGACACGAAGGAGTAGAGCACGGGCAGTGCGACATAGACGCACAGGAAGCAGAACTCGTACTTGGACCGGAACTCGAGGTCGTCGTTGACGAGAGCTTCGACGTAGGAGTTGGAGCCGCCGGCGATGATGGGTAGGCGTTCCCGGGCGGCGATGGAGTCCACGGCGAGGGACGCGTGACGGCGGAATTCGGCGGCGGAGAAGTCGGCGTTGGGGTCCACGAAGCCGAGGAGGTGGTGGGGGACGCCGCGGCACTCGTCGGCGGTGACCTTGTTGGTGGCGATGTCGAGGCCCCTGTAGGCTTGCATTTTGTCGGAGTTGACGACCTCGGCCGAGAAACGGGTGGCCAAGTCAATGGAGAGCCTGGATTTTCCAGTGCCGGTGGCTCCTATCACGATCACGACTTTTTCTTTCCAATTCCGGGGATTGAAATTGCATGTGCCCATATTGAACCCGCCGGCGCCGGTGGTGAAGCTCAGCAGGGGCTCTGCTGGCTTGCAGGCAGACAAGGCGATCCTCATGATGAACTAATTAACCTGCTGACGAGAGAAGAAAAAGGTACAGAGAAGAAAAGATTAATCAGGGAATTTGAAACTGAAATTGAAGCCTAGGAATATATTGAATTGAAGGAGCTAAATGGGTAAATAACTACATATCTAACCTGTCCATATCCATCTATAAATAGGTTAGATAGATTTACATAAACATGTGCATGTAATACAAGCCACACAAAATTCAAACACCCGCTATCTTGATATCTCCAAAAAAAAAAAACAAAAAACAAAAAACACGATTAGTATTTAGTGCATAGCACATACCCTTCAACGTGTGTGTGTGTGTATATATATATATATATATATATATATATATATACCACAGATGCGGCGGCGCGGGGTGAAGAGGGAAAACCCAGAAGACAAACACAAGATTTCTCGGGAAAATTTGAAGAAAGTGGCTGTACTGTAAAGGAATGAAGTAAAGGAATGAGCAAATTTTAGGTAAATGGAAAATGGGCTTTCGATATTGGCAGTAATTTTTGCTTAAGATGTACAAATGATTACACCTGTGGGACAAGAATATTTGGGAGAGAAAATGATAAAATTACAAGCATATAGTACTGAAGTCTGAACGTGGAATGTGCACGCTGCCATTAGGGATGGGGGGCTTGGGGGGGTATTTATATATATATATATATATAGGGGTATGGGTATGGGTGTAGGGGAAGAGTCCATGCAAGTCGCTCCGACCCCGCCTCAAGCTTGGAGCCACATAAGACTGACACCTGTAAAAGCATATGTGAAATTAATCATGCATGCGTGTGCATCATATATAACAATGGTGCCATGCCAACTTGCATGTAATATATTTGTACGCGGTTACCTAGCTAGCTAGAGCTACGTTCAAAGGGACCAACCATATCAAGATTAATGCTAAATTCCTGTTGTTTTGACTCTCGAGGAGCAAGCTAGAAAAAAACGTACAAAAGGAAAATTTTGTCTAATTGGGGGTGGTACGGAAAATATTTTTATGATTTTGCTTTCTCACATACTATGTCAACGCCTATACGCAAATATATGAGACTTGTTTTTCGATCCGAATGTAGAATATTATTAAAAGAAAAAACACACTTAAATCAATATCTATGTCAAAATAAAATCGAATATCAAATATTACAGCTTGTACTACCATAGTATTTGCTAGCCTAAGATCTTCTAAAATTTTTTCATATGATTTGAAGCATCATGTTGATCGGCAATATGAATGGTCGATCTTCAATTATTATTTTTTATTATATAGAAACTCCAGCCACCAACAAATCCTTTGGACCCCCTGGTGCGATATCAAACTTACGGATCAACGTCCTCCCCTTAGGTCTCGCTGATCAGGTAAAGTTCAAAATGCAGACACGGCTTCCGTGCATCAGTTGGACATTCGACTAACCCGACTTCCGGGACACATCTCCATTACCATCCATGATTCCCGTTGGCTCATAGAGAACTTTCACCATTCACGGTCTCCGCTGACTCATAAAGCGAACTCTCACCATCCACGGTGAGACATACCTTTTGATCAAAATATAAAATTTTAAGGGCGAGTCTTGGATTAATTAATGGTGGTCAAGTCCAAGAAAGTAATCTTTTAAGTAAAGGTAAGGCTGTGTTCACAATCTCTCCTGCCCTTATAAAGCTGAAAGCATTGTATTTTATATTTATTTTTCATAAAAAAGCAAAAGTGGTTGAAAACCAAAACTCTCTAAGTCATTTCCTAATTCATCCTTCTTAAGGTGGTTCCCACAAAATATATACCACTGATGCATGCAAAGTAAATGGTTTCTTGCTAGATTTACCAATTACAAGCAGCACCCAGTGCCTCTTCCCGCAAATGTGACCACTAGATGAAGAGAAAGGAAAAAAAAAAAAAAAAAAGACAGAAAGAAAGAAGAAGCTTAAAAGTTTCTATTTATTATTTTAATAAAAAGGACTGTCCCCGTGTAAAAATATGTAATTAATTGGTCAACCGAAAGTAGGGGTTCCTGATTCTCTCAATCCTCTGATTTAGAATTAATGTCTGAATTTGGTTAAGTTTATGGGCTTATCTTGGTAATATAAAATAGTATTTAGGCAAAGGCATGCTGATGGGTTTGCCTCTCTTTGCTTTTCTTTCTTTCTTAAACTGGCCAAAAAGAAAGACTCCTTTATTAATGGTTGCTATACTCTTGTAATAATAATAATAATAATAATAATAATAATAATTATAATAATTATTATTATTATATATGTGGTTAGAGGGTAAGCTCACATATATATAGTAATATAACTCTTTTGCTTGATGCCATAATTAATCAAGCTATTATGGACATTTTTACAATAACGTTAATAGTCATTATATGATACTTAGTATAATGAACCTCGCTTCATTGTTGTTTACATAAGACAAATATGCACATCATATTAAGTCACATGAAGTAATATTGAACACTAAAGAAAGAATGTGATGTGTGTTTAACGAAAAGAATTCGAATGATTTCTTAGTTGTCCTCTTTTAGTTATCTATCAAATCCTAAACATCTCTCTGAGCATGTGCATATACATTATTCCTGTGAATTAAAAGTGTTAGCATTAGAAGGCAAAATTTTATGTGATAAAACAAAGCTTTACTAGCATAATGATTATAAACTTTTATGTTTAAATTTTATTAGCATATATTAATGCAGAAGGATGCCCCCTATTGATTCAATCATATAACAATACTTTTTGTAATTGTAGATAATAATTGAATTAATTTATGAAATAATAATGGTTAAAGTGTTAATATTTTATTAAAATAATTGAACACATAAATACTGATAATTATAAATAATTATATGAAAGTCCAACTGTTTTTGAGCATTATATATATTAGGCAACTCAACTTGTCTTTTTGTAAACATTATCTTGGAGTATATTAGTTGTCGACACCCCAATTTTAATCAGGCTACCCTAAAGAAGACCCGAAACATAAAGTTGACTTCACGTCCCGAAAATTGGAGAACCCTTCTGAGAGACCTAATCGAGTCTCGGTTCATTTTCAATGAGTCTCGTTGTGCTTGCCGAATCTTGGTTTGTTTTCATCGAGTCCCGGTGTGTCCATTGAGTCCCGTGTTGTCTTCCATGAACCTCGGAATTTCAATCGAGTCCCGATGTGTCTACCAAGTCCTGATTTGTCCTTTGTGAGTCTCGGAGTTTCAGTTGAGTCTTAGTATGTTTTTCCGATTCCCAATTTATCAATCGAGTCCCGGGTTGTCTTCATCGAGTCCTGTTTTGTCTTCAATGAGTCCCGATCCATTTTTGTGGAATCTCAGTGTCATTGCCGAGTTCCATTTCATCTCCAGTGAGTCTATTTGTTTTTACCGAGTCTTGGTGCCTCTACCAAGTTTCGGTTTTGTTTTTAGTGAGTCCAGTTGTTTTTACCAAATTTCTGTTCGTTTTCAATGAGTCCGGTCGTCATTGCCGAGCCCCAGTTTTGTTTTCAGTGAGTCCGGTTATTTTTTCTAAGTCTCGGTGCCTCTATCAAGTTTCGGTTTGTTTTCAGTGATTCCGATCTTTTTTTCGAGTCTCGGCGCCTCTACCGAGTTTCGGTTCGTTTTCGATGAGTTCGGTCATTTTTACCGAGTCCCGGTTCGTTTTGACCAAATTTCGGGTATCTTAAGAAAATGGAGTCTGTGTCCTCCTTTGACTTCCCAGAAATCAAGTTTAAACTTCCAGCCAAGTCTCTCTTTTTGGAAAAGACAAGGGTCGTTAAAAAAATATAAAAATCCTAAATAGTAGTATATTTTTATTATCATTATTATTATTTTCATTTTTAGTACTAGTATTATTATGTTAAGTAGTATATTATTATTATTATTATTATTATTATTATTATTATTATTATTTTCAAAAACAAAACAAAAAAAGGAAAAAAATAAAAGAAAAAAACAAAAACGACCTTTAAGGCCGTTTCACGCACACACACAGGGGGGTGGGGCATTTTCTTTTAAGATTTTTTATTTTTCTTTTCTTTTTCCTGTTTTCTCCACCAACGCTGATATCTCCAGAAGCTCGCCCATTCTCCCAGAATGGCCCCTATCTCCTCGCTCTCCTTAATCCCCACCAGAAACTCGAGCAGCAAAACTAGCCTCCAGCCATCTCTTTCTTTTCCCTCATATCTCCCTTTCCCTTTCCCTGGGTTTTACCCTCTAGTTGAGCCTCCCTACCTACTCAACCTCTCCCACATAGCCACCTGGGCACAGAAAACTGCCCACGACCATGTGCTCTCACCATCCTCTTCCTCCATCCCCATTCGCACTAGCAGCACCTCCAACACCAGACCTTCATAGCGCCACCCAGCCAAGCCACCATAACCACCACCACCCACGGCCACTCCAACACCAGCAGCAGCTCCCTATCAAACCCTCGACCACCATTCGCAACCTTCACTAGATCCAGCCAGCAGATCCAGACCATCTCGTTGCCCCTTTACTCCACCAGACAACCACCTCTCAGGCACCAGATCAGCCACCAAACCAGCATTACCTGACGCCCACAACCACCTGCTCCGAACCCCGTAGCAACCCCAACCCGCAACATACCACCATCCTCCATCTACTCCCAATCACTCTTAGGCACTCATCTCCCCTATCATCTTTTTCACGACCATCACTAACAGCAGCCACCATACACTCTCACAACCACCTCACAACTCTCTCTCTTCTCCATACCACCCACAGTCCCGAGCACAAGGTTGACCCCCTCAATCTCTCCCACCAACCTCTCGGTACCAACACATCCACAACCTCGAACCTCCTTCCCACTGCCCCCATTCCTCTGCTCCATTCCAGCACCACCAGCCGAAGCTGCATCCTTATCTAAGCGCCATTGAACCAGCAGCACCTGCAGACACACCCGAGCTCCGTTGTCCCCAGCCACACCTCTTGGGTCTCTCCTGGCACCACCGAAGCCACCATTGCTAGTCACCCTTCGCAGATCCCATTCTCTTGGTGTGCTCTCCATCTTGCCCTCTTACATTTCATGGTTTTTCAATGGGACTCTTGCTAATGGTGGGTTGTGTTGGCAGGGTCATAAGGTGTTTGTGAGAATGTCTGAATGAAAACACAGCTTGCACACACCATTACACACACATTGTTCACACACCACACACACAGTGGCACCCACTACTACACGCACACTCACCTCATTGCATGCTACACACACACACACATATGCTTGCTCACTCACACTTGCACAAGCACACACTAGAACACACACTAATGTTCCTCTATCTTACACAACACACACACTGCCAACCCATTAATCCACATACACTGTTTGAACATATTCACTCATACTCCACACACTGTTTGAACACAACATCACACACACTATTAGCAATGCACACCAAGTGTTTGACATAAGTCCCTTGTGGCTTTTCGCAACTCACTAACCCAACATCACTACACACACCACTCACTCACATCAACACACACTGCTCACTCGCCATTACATCCACTATTCACACACTTTTTCACACACCCTCACATGCTAATTTACTAACTTTAACTAACATTCTTACTTCTTTATTTGCATCATACTAACCCTAACTCATGCATTTACTAACTCATGCTAACATTTAATTTCCTGCACTCTAACATTTAAATCCTAGTATACTAACTTTTAAATTCTTGTATATTAACCTTTAAAATTTTGTATACTAACATTTAAATTTCAGTATACTAACTTTTAAATTCCTGTATACTAACTTTTAATTTTCTGTATACTTACTTTTAAATTCCTGTATACTAACTTTTAATTTTCTGTATACTAACTTTTAAATTCCTGTATACTAACTCTTAATTTTCTATATACAAATATTTAACTTCCTGTATACTAACCTTTACTTTCTTGTATACTAACGTTTATTTTCTTGCACTCTAACTTGCATACTAACACATGCTAACTTGCATACTAACATTTACTTACCTGTGTATTATGTCCTTTACCCACCTTTATGCACACACATGTTGCACATGTCATTTACACACATTCATGCACTCACATACACATGTGTTCGCACACCCATGCAGGCAAGCATGCAGTTGGACATATGCGCACATTCACATTCATTGCACATACATGCAAGTTCACACAGTCACATGCACACATGCATTCATATACACCCACGTCCACATACACACATATACATGCATACAATTTCACACAGTCACATGCATGCATTCATTCATATACACTCACATGTCCATGCCCGCACATGTACACATGCCTCATATACACACATACACATACATATGCATTCATATACCCACGCATGCATGCATGTAGTCGCACATACACATACATTCACATTCATGCACATGCACACATGCACGTGTACACACATGTACATGTATGTAATGCACATAATCACATACTTATACGCCTGCGTGCCTGCAACCCACCTCATGCATTCCGATGTCACCCATGACATCATAACGTAGGTCATTGTCCATTCATGCACACATGACATAAGTATTCCAGTCCAAGCCTTACATCATGTCATTATTCATGCATGCATGCATACGCATGCCTATGCGTGCACTGTCGCGGCGTCCCGGGAGCGCGTGTGCCCCGAGCGGCGAAATAAAAATCATTTTTAAATTTTCAGGAAAAACATGGATGTCAGAGTCGCCACTAACCTTTAGTGCGGTTAGAACACATGATTACTACCCCCGTTAGGGGTAGAATCGGTCTACATTACCAGAGTTAGGCTCGGAAGTTCGGTTACGCGAGGGTGTGGCTGGGAGATGGAGAGGGAGAATGAAGATCGGCCGGAGCCAAAAGAACCAAGGTAGGGTTTTCTTTTTATTTTCTGTTTTGGCCCCTCTCTCCTTTTGCTGTGCGCAGCCTCCTCTTATAAAAATAATTTTGAAAAAAAAACCCTAAAAAAAAAAATTCCTTTTTCAGTTTTTGGTATTTTTTTCTTTTTTTGGAAATAATATATACTACTATTATGGTTATAAGGAAATAATAATAATAATAATAATAATAATAATAATAATAATAATAATAATAATAATAATAATAATAATAAATAATAATAATAATAATAATAATAATAATAATAAGTATAGCAAAATAATAATAATAGCAAAATAGTAATAACAAAAATTCATAAATAAATAATAATAGTATAAAAAATAATAATGATAGCAAAATAATAATAATAGTAATAAAAACAAATAAATAAATAAATAATAATATAAAAATAATAATAATGATAGTAAAATAATAATAATAAATACTAAAAATGTTAACAAAAATAATAATAACAAAAATAAATAATGATAATAATAATAATAATAATAATAACAGGATAAATAAATAATAGTAATAATAATAATGATAATAAAGGTACTAAAAATAATAATGATAAAAATAATATTAATGATAATGAAAATAAATAATAATATAGATAGAAGTAAAAATAAAAATAAAGGTAATAATAATAATACTAATAATAATAAAAATACTAATAATAATAAAACAATAAGGGAACCCCTTGTTCTATTTGGTTAGGGCAAAAATAGGGTGTCTACAACTGCCCCTCTTTGTAGGCTTTGTTGCTTCAATGTAACGGTAGGAACTCTTATACGTTTTTTGTAGTAACAAGCCTGCAAAGATAAAAGACACCTATTTTAGCCAAGCCATGCAACTGTCTGGGCTTTTCAATCAGGTATTGTTTGCTTTTGCCAATCAAGGATAATTTGCACTAAATGTAAGAATCTGAATGCCAAAGTATGTGAGAGTGACTTGCACTGGGTTTGAGAACCCGAGCGCCAAAGTACAATGATACTACTTTGCACTGGTTTCGAGAACCCGAGCGCCAAAGTATATGAGAATGACTTGCACTGGGTTTGAGAACCCGAGCGACAAAGTACATAAGAATGACTTGCACTGAGTTTGAGAATCCGAGCGCCAAAGCACATGAGAATGACTTGCACTGGGTTTGAGAACCCGAGCGCCAAAGCACATGAGAATGACTTGCACTGGGTTCTCTAACCCGAGCGCCAAAGCACATGAGAATGACTTGCGCTGGGTTTGAGAACCCGAGCGCCAAAGCACATGAGAATGACTTGCGCTGGGTTTGAGAACCCGAGCGCCAAAGCATATGAGAATGACTTGCGCTGGGTTTGAGAACCCGAGCGCCAAAGCACATGAGAATGACTTGCGCTGGGTTTGAGAACCCGAGCGCCAAAGCACATGAGAATGACTTGCCCTGGGTTTGAGAACCCGAGCGCCAAAGCACATGAGAATGACTTGCCCTGGGTTTGAGAACCCGAGCGCCAAAGCACACGAGAATGACTTGCACTGGGTTTGAGAACCCGAGCGCCAAAGCACATGAGAATGACTTGCACTGGGTTTGAGAACCCGAGCGCCAAAGTACATGAGGATGACTTGCACTGAGTTTGAGAACCCGAGCGCCAAAGTACATGAGAATGACTTGCACTGGGTTTGAGAACCCGAGCGCCAAAGCACATGAGGATGACTTGCACTGGGTTTGAGAACTCGAGCGCCAAAGTACAATGATGGCTTGCTTCGAATGTAAGAATCCGAGCCGTAGGGACACGATGATCCAGCCATGGAACACAATGATGGCTTGCTTCGAATGTAAGAATCCGAGCCGTAGGGACACGATGATCCAGCCATGGGACACAATGATGGCTTGTTTCGAATGTAAGAATCCGAGCCGTAGGGACACGATGATCCAGCCATGGGACACAATGATGGCTTGCTTCGAATGTAAAAATTCGAGCCGTAGGGACACGATGATCCAGCCATGGGACACAATGATGGCTTGCTTCGAATGTAAGAATCCGAGCCGTAGGGACACGATGATCCAGCCATGGGACACAATGATGGCTTGCTTCGAATGTAAGAATCCGAGCCGTAGGGACACGATGATCTAGCCATGGGACACAATGATGGCTTGCTTCGAATGTAAGAATCCGAGCCGTAGGGACACGATGATCCAGCCATGGGACACAATGATGGCTTGCTTCGAATGTAAGAATCCGAGCCGTAGGGACACGATGATTCAGCCATGGGACACAATGATGGCTTGCTTCGAATGTAAGAATCCGAGCCGTAGGGACACGATGATCCAGCCATGGGACACAATGATGGCTTGCTTCGAATGTAAGAATCCGAGCCGTAGGGACACGATGATCTAGCCATGGGACACAATGATGGCTTGCTTCGAATGTAAGAATCCGAGCCGTAGGGACACGATGATCCAGCCATGGGACACAATGATGGCTTGCTTCGAATGTAAGAATCCGAGCCGTAGGGACACGATGATCCAGCCATGGGACACAATGATGGCTTGCTTCGAATGTAAGAATCCGAGCCGTAGGGACACGATGATCCAGCCATGGGACACAATGATGGCTTGCTTCGAATGTAAGAATCCGAGCCGTAGGGACACGATGATCCAGCCATGGGACACAATGATGGCTTGCTTCGAATGTAAGAATCCGAGCCGTAGGGACACGATGATCCAGCCATGGGACACAATGATGGCTTGCTTCGAATGTAAGAATCCGAGCCGTAGGGACACGATGATCTAGCCATGGGACACAATGATGGCTTGCTTCGAATGTAAGAATCCGAGCCGTAGGGACACGATGATCCAGCCATGGGACACAATGATGGCTTGCTTCAAATGTAAGAATCCGAGCCGTAGGGATACGATGATCCAGCCATCTCAACAAGTAACAAGGTGTGTAAGCAAAGTTTTGAAAGTTGTTACTCTATTTGGAGAATGCACTTGGGGTAAAGTCTGAATGTCAATGAATGAATCCCCCTGTCTTTGGTATTTGTTGCCCCAGTTCAAAATAAATCAACGTATGTCTGGGGTCAACTTGCCCTAGTTTTCCAAGTAAATCAATGTGTGCTTGAGGTCAGTTACCCAGCTCATATTTAAACACAACAAGAATCTCTCCATCAAGGATGTCAAATAATCATTTGAAAGCTCAAGACAAGTGTGAAGGGTGCTCTATTGCTGCTTGTGATGCTAGAATGCAATGATATGCTGCTGTATGCATGTTGCTAACTTAATATGCATGTTACTAACTTGTGATTATATGTATGCATTCTTATTTTTTGTGTAATGTATGAAACGCACAATAGCGATGCATGAAATGTATGGTAATGCGTGAAATGCATGACAATGCATAAGATGCATGGTAATACATGAAATGCATGACAATGCATGCAATGCAGGGCGATGCATAAGATGTATGGTAATACATGAAATGTAGGTAATGCATGCAATGAATGACAATGCATGTAATGCAGGCAATGCATGAATTGCATGGCAACGCATGAAATTTAAGTGATGCATGAAATACATGGCAATACATGAGATGTATGGTAATGCATGGAATGCATGGCAATGCATGAGATGCATGGTAATACATGAAATGCATGACAATGCATGAGATGTGTGGTAATGTGTGCAATATAGGTTAATGCATGGCAATGCATAAGATGTATGGTAATGCATGGAATGCATGGCAATATATGAAATTTAGGTAATGCATGAAATGTATGACAATGCATGAAATTTGGGGTAATGCATGACAATGCATGAATCTTTTCTCCCAATGCACTTGTGGTCAATGACCTCATCTTTGGTTTCCACATGAAACTCGCCATATTTGAATGGATCTGTAACTGATCTTGGCTTTAATCTTCTTTATTCATCCAGTCATGAAAGTGATCGACTCAGCTCAAAAATCACAAAATCTGCCCCAGTTGAATGGACCTACAACTGATCTTGACTCTGATTTCCTATTCCAATCCGATAAGAAAGTGCTTGAATGGGACCTACTGAGACTCAACTCGGAATTTGCCCCAGTTAAATTCATCTGCCACCGATCTTGACCCTATTGTTGGATTCCTTTTGAACTTGACATAACATTTGCTGCTCTTTCTCCACAAGGATCTTCTTTATAGAAGTTTCTGGTGATTCTGAAACTCTTTGACTATCCATCCTTTTTTAATGCTCTAAAGAATAAGAAGGGTTCCTTTTTTTTTTTTTTTAAGGAACAAGGAATGATTATGCAACTCTGACATCAACTTGCTAAATCAAAAGGCCATTTGCACAAAATAAGTGTCTTACCATGTTTCAATGCTATCATAGGAAAAATTCATGCCAGTATTCAAAAGTCATGTAACGTTGATTTCCCAGCTTAGATGACTGTCATTCTCTTCAACTGCCCCTGTTTCATCAATTCATGCTTTGATCTCAAGATGGTCTTTAAGACTCGGGACGAAACGTAGGCTTAAGGATGTAGGATTTCAGAATAAAAGGGAAACTAAGGCTTAAAAATACCACCCCAAATAATATTTTATGCTCCCAGTTCGAGTTGAGGCGTTTTGCAAGATGTTGACCGAACTTGTTATTTAAACAAGCTGCCTACGTATCTTTTCAGGATCAGGTCATTACGTAGTTCAGACTCAACATTGAGTCTGACAAATCATTTAAGACAACAAATGTATACCAATCTGGTCAGGACTTTCATTTGGACCGTAATGTAGGCTAAGGATATGGGTTAAAGAAGAAAGGAGTTACATAAGGCTCAAAAATCATCAATTTTATCAGGGGTAATTTGGTCAAAGATCACATATGTAGCAAGTCCCTTATTTTCTTTCTTCTTCCTCCTGCCCTTTTCTTTTTTTTTACTACAACTTTCACTTTTTCTTTTATAAAAGAATCTTGACTTCATTTTCATTTGAACTTCAATTGGGACCAATCTTTTAAAAACTGCCCCAGTGTGGGGTGTAATCCTTCAACAGGTTAATCAAGGAATGAATTTTTCAGGCTCAAAAGGGTTGTCAAGGGATTTTTTCTTTTACTTTCTTTTGGATAGCAGAAAAATGGCCTGCCATCCTTTTGGTAATGACTATTGTCTCAAATGATTTGCCAAACGCTAAGGGACCCAAACCCAGGTTGAATTCTTGGTGATCTAACTTTCAAGAAAAAGCTGGTTTAACATTCAGGCTCAATTTGGTTAACAAATGGTAAATCATAGTTTGGGTTCTTTTAAGGATAACTGGTCAACCAAAGAGGGCCATCCATCATTTGATCAAAACATGAGTGATTAATTTATCAAAACAGTGCAGCCACCTTGTTGAATTCCTTGGAAAGTAAAAAAAACTTCTTCATAACCTCTGAATTCAATGATTGTTTCATCCTTTAACATCTCTTTCTAACTCATGAACACTGGCCATATTACTTTCCCTATTCTGACATGAAACATAAGCAAACAGAATTTGGCAATTGGACTTATGATAAAAGTGAGATAACGAACTGCATATTTATTGAATATAGAAACTATTCCGAGACACAAGCGTCCACGGACTACAAAAAGCAAATGACAATGGAAAACAAAAGAACATCAATTGAAAAGGATTAGATAGTCAAAAGTTTGGTACTCCATCACTTTAGCCTCGGCGGATAATGACTGCAACCATTGATTTTGGGAAGCTCCCTGATATGTCAACTACTTCCTTCCTCGTGTTTGGGCAAAGGATTCCCCTGGACTCCTGGTTGCTTGTCATCAAAAGCTAACCATCCTGCGTCTCTTAACGATTGCACCTTATGCTTAAAAGCCCAACAGCGGTCAATAGTATGGCTAGGAGAGTTAGCATGGTACTCACAACGAACCCCAGGATCATACCATTGGGGAGGAGGGTTCGCAACATGGGAATGGGGTCCACCCTTCGGAAGTTTCTGGTCACAAACCTGTCTTGTGTTTGCTGATTCGGTGGACCAGAGTGAACAATCTGGGGCCTTGTGCCTGTATGCGCCGTTTGATTTACCATGGGCTCAAAATCAAAGTTTCTCTTGGGCCATTGGTTCCCACCTCTAGTATACTGATTCTTCCAATTAAACTGCCCCTGTATCATTTGTGCTTCTTCCTCCTTCTTCCTATTAGTCCACCTTTTGCCTAAACTGATTTCCGAGCCACTATCCTTAACTAGGCCTGCCTTGATATCACCTTCAATTCTTCCTCCCGCAGCCACAATGTCCATAAAATCATGGGGAGTTGCTCCCCGAAGATGTGTGCGGTAAGGGTCTTTTAATGTGCTCACGAACAAGGAGATGGCCTCTCGGTCACTCACCGGGGGGTCCACTTGGATCGACATATCCCTCCACCTATAAGCATATTCTCTGAATGTTTCGGTGGATTTCTTCTCCATCTCTTGTAGAGTCATTCGATCAGGCGCCATCTCCGTCACATGGCGGTAGTGAGTAACAAAAGCGTTGGCTAAATCCTTCCAAGTGCGGACCCGAGCCTTATCTTGCTGAATATACCAACGGATGGCGGACCCGGTCAAACTACTTTGAAAGCAATGCATCATTAGTTTTTCATCGTCCGAGTAAGCGGCCATTGCTTGGCAGTACATCACTAAATGTGTTCGAAGGCACCGGGTCCCGTCAAACTTTTCAAAGTCTGGCATTTTGAACTTTGGCGGCAGGGTGACTTTCGGCACCAAGCAATGGTCATTTGGATTAACTGAATCGAAAGTATTAGAACATTCCATTGCTTTTAAGCGCTCTTCTAATACGTCACAGCGACGCTCAGCCTCAGATTTACTTATCCCCATATCAGACGGTACTAACGGAGGAGTTCCTACCACTGGGAACCCCTGTGCTGGCATAGCAGGGATGAAAGGAGGCATATTTGGTGGTGGACCCCCCATGACGCCAGGTGGCGGAATTGATGTTTGTCCATGATCTGGGGTGAATCCTGGGGGATGAGCAGGGTCCACATCTACTTCGAGATCAACATGCACTGCCTTCCCCTTGTTCATCAGTAACTCCAGAACCTTACTTATCTTGTCATTTATTTCTTCTTGTCCTTGTTCTAGACCCAGGACTCTATTTTCCAATTGTTCACTCATTTCTCTCGCTCTTCGCCTGGTATTGTACTGATGCGTGGTAGTCTCAATTATTGCTTTATGTTACTCAAACCACCTCTTTGATTAGGAACTGAAAACCAAAAAATTTCTTCTTAGAATCATGAATGCACAATTATGCATGAGTGAAAGTGTTTTGATGCATGATTAGGGTATGCAATAGGTGTTTATGCATGGATGCAACTAGTGCACTTACATATACAAACAAAGATATAAACGTGCATGCAGCCTATCGTGCATGACTATGTATGAAATGAAATGCATGAATATGATGTCCTAACTTACTACTTAGCTAGAATTCTAGAAAAAATCCCACTAATGAAACGGGTCAAGATTAACATGACCATTGATGGGTCACGATTTCAATTCAATTTCTCCCTTACCCATTCATTTCCTTGATGATGGTCCATGTACCTCAGATTCTATAAAGGGTCAAATTATGTTCTGAGGTTGGGGTTGACCCAGGCTAGTTAACCCATTGGATTCATTCAATGTGAACTTGTGGACTTTAGTGTGCACTTGGGTTTCAAGTATTTTAAAATATGGGCTTTGAGTTATTTCATGATGGGTTAAGGCCCTAGTTGAAAAGGAATTGGGCTTGGATTACTTGAAAAAATGTTGGCCCAAATTTTTAGGCAATGGGGTTGAAGTCCTCTTTTGAAATTTGGGTTTGCCCCTTTTTGAAACTTAGGCATGGGCCGAATTTTTGCTTAGGAAAAGGTCAGGCCCAAGATTTGTTTTTAAAGAATTGGGCCCGAGTTATTTGAAAAGGGTTGGGCCGACCCATATTTTTAAAATGTTTGGGCCAAGTGCTTCGTTTTTTTTTTTTTTTTTTTTGAAAGGATGGGCCATGGTCTCATTATGTCTCATTATTGGGCTCTTTTAGAATACTGGCTAAGTAGTATGTAAGTCTAAAATGGATGCAGCATGCATGGTATAATACAAGGTATCTCATAACATATATATAACACACTATACATGGAGAAGGATGTGGCTCCTGTCCCAACCTAGGGTAGGTACGTATATATGGGGTTTTTCATGGCTCTATCCTAGTTAGAAAAGACTATAGACAAGTACGTGTGGGTAGGCTCTAATCCCTATATAAAACAGGTTCCCAATCTAACCTCCATCCTCACCCAAAAGGGGTTTGGACAAAGTTTAAACTGAGTGGAGTGGTTCGCGGGTCCCCACAAGCCCTGCCACGTGGGGACAAACGCTATTACACTCCTATCTAATCCTAGTAAGGAAAGCTCGGGTATAGAGCGTGAGAGTGTGTGATTTTAATTTTTAACCTAATCCCACTATCCCCACATTTATTCACATGCTATAAACAATATGGAAACAAGATATTTACAATTAATATATATATTCAAAAGATAAGGAAACACAATATATGCAATTAATATGTTTATTCACAAAAAATTTGGAAACAAAAATAAGGAAACAAAATATTTACAATTAGTATACAAAATATCTATAATTAATTTACTTTTTCAAAATATCTTACAATTAATATGCTTTATTCAGAATATCTACAATTAATATTTAAAAAAAATTAGGAAACAAATTATGGAAGAAAAATATCTACAATTAATCAAAGTTATTTACAAATTACAATATTCACAAAATAAGGAGTAATTAAAAGTTTTATTAAATCTGAACTTGGGATAATTTCTAATTAATTAATGGCTTGAATCTCTCATGTCCCCAGCGGAGTCGCCAAGCTGTCGCGGCGTCCCGGGAGTGCGTGTACCCCGAGCGGCGAAATAAAAATCATTTTTAAATTTTCAGGAAAAACATGGATGTCGGAGTCGCCACTAACCTTTAGTGCGGTTAGAACACATGATTACTACCCCGTTAGGGGTAGAATCGGTCTACATTACCAGAATTAGGCTCGGAAGTTTGGTTACGCGAGGGTGTGGCTGGGAGATGGAGAGGGAGAATGAAGATCGGCCGGAGCCAAAAGAACCAAGGTAGGGTTTTTATTTTTTATTTTCTGTTTTGGCCCCTCTCTCCTTTTGCTGTGCGCAGCCTCCTCTTATAAAAATAATTTTGAAAAAAAAACCCTAAAAAAAAATTCCTTTTTCAGTTTTTGGTATTTTTTTCTTTTTTTGGAAATAATATATACTACTATTATGGTTATAAGGAAATAATAATAATAATAATAATAATAATAATAATAATAAGTATAGCAAAATAATAATAATAGCAAAATAGTAATAACAAAAATTCATAAATAAATAATAATAGTATAAAAAATAATAATGATAGCAAAATAATAATAATAGTAATAAAAAAAATAAATAAATAAATAATAATATAAAAATAATAATAATGATAGTAAAATAATAATAATAAATACTAAAAATGTTAACAAAAATAATAATAACAAAAATAAATAATGATAATAATAATAATAATAACAGGATAAATAAATAATAGTAATAATAATAATGATAATAAAGGTACTAAAAATAATAATGATAAAAATAATATTAATGATAATGAAAATAAATAATAATATAGATAGAAGTAAAAATAAAAATAAAGGTAATAATAATAATACTAATAATAATAAAACAATAAGGGAACCCCTTGTTCTATTTGGTTAGGGTAAAAATAGTGTGTCTACATGCACCCATCCATCACATATCATGCATATATGCACGACCATTCGTGCCTCATATGCATATGCATATTCATGCATCAGTGTCGTTGTTCGCACGCAGGCACGTGCATCTTCACTCACACACCACATATGCATTCTCATTCCCATCCATGCACACGTACACTTAGGCATTTCGATACCACCTATGACATCATCATGTGGGTCATTGCTCATTCACGCGTGCACGCGCATTCATGCACGTATCCACGCACATGCATTCTCACTCGTGTCTCACATGCATACGTATATTCATGCGTTGGTATCATTATTCATGCATGCATACAGGTGTGTGCATGCACTCATCCATATACGTCCACATTCATGCACGTACGCATCCATACACATGCATGTCATGCGCACACGCACACACACACACACATTTTTGCACGTGCTCATTCGTGCATGTATTCACATTCATGCATGTACTCATTCACATACGTGCACATTCATGCACGTACACATCCATACACATGCATGTCATGCACATGCACACATTCGTGCGCGTGCTCATTCATGCATGCATTCATATTCATGCATGTACTCATTCATGTACGGGCACATTCATGCCCGTACTCGTTCATACACATGCATAACATGCACGCACACACATTCGTGTGCGTGCTCATTCGTGCATGCATTCACATTCATGTATGTACTCATTCATATACGTGCACATTCATGAACGTACTCATTCATACCCGTGCACATCATCCATGCACACACATGCACATTCATGCATGTACACATTCATACACGTGCACATTCATGCACGTACACATTCATACACATGCATGTCATGCACGCACACACATTCGTGCACTTGCTCATTCATGCACGCACGCACATTCGTGCACACGCTCATTCATGTATGCACGCGCTTATCCATGCATACACACGGTCATGCATTCGTGATCACACATGCATTATGCATCATTCATGCACGCTAGCATACACCTGAACACACACAGCCCACGCGTCAGGCAACGCGTGTTGATTAATGGTCTTGACAAAGACATTAAACTGGTTTCCCTCCCGCACCGATCAACGTTTGACTAGTTCATCCTTCCCTCAAAACCAGTTCACGCCGATTTTCTCCATTTTGCTAGTATATTATTATTATTTATGTACCAAGAAAATCCACAAAAATCACAAAATTCTAAAAAATCCCAAAAATATTTTCATACTTTGATTTTCATTGATTTTATTTGCGTTATTTTGAAGTTCGGGAAAAATATTGGAAAATCACAAAAAATCACAAAAAAATGTTTTCACACTTAGGAAAAAACACAATAACATTTTTTAGGTACAAAAAATCATTTTCATCCCAAACAAATTTCAAAAACCTCTCAACATAGTATTTTCTTACTTAGAAAAACCTACAACTTTCAAAATCCTCGGGAGCGTATTTTGTATCCTATTTTTGATTTTCCTTCCTGATGATTGCAACCAAGGGCATAGACTCTTTGGAATACTGGATTGCCCCGGTTCTGAGGGAATACCTATATAGTTCTTTTGATTTTTGAAAGGGAGTAATTTCGACAGGCTTATTAAGTTTATTTCAGGGATAAATTTTGATTAATCTGGTATCGTTCATAAGAACGGGCGCGTAGGGGTGCTAATACCTTCCCCACGCGTAATTGTACTCCCGCGACCGACTCTGGTGACGTAGACCGATTCTACCCCTAGCGAGGTAGCAATCAAGTGTTCTAATTGCACTTCAAAAGGTTAGTAGCGACTCAATCACACATTGTTTTTCACGAAAAATCACATTTTCAAAATACACATCCATTTTTCCCAGTTCGCAGTCGACCCCACTTTTTGCCAAATAGTGGTGTTCTCTGGGCCAGGTTCGGGACGTCGCGACATTAGTATTTTTCAATATATCTTTTATTATATTATTCTTCTATATTCTTTTTTCTTTCTAATATAATTAACACATCTTAGTTATTTTAAAATCATATAGACTTGACCAATAACAAATATAAATGTTTTCTAAATGTTTTACTTCATTTTTTTTAATGATTCTTAATTTCACATTTACTTTTACTACCATGAGTCTTATAATTTTTTTTTTCTCTTATATCTAGGTTCTCCAACCATAAAATCTAAAGTACATTTTTTTATTTTCTAATCTATCTTGGAGCTGAGCCTAGATTACACAACGTGAGATAGTGCATCTCCCATTCCATACTCTTTCATATGCTCTCTTAATATTTGAACTGAGACCTCTAACACATAATGTTATGTAAAAACTCCCAAATATGTACATCAAAAAATATATATTTGGGTAAAAGATCAAACACACAATGCAACAATCTAAATGGTGAAAATATGGAACAGTTCCACAACCACAACAAGTAAATAAAACAATAACAATAACAATGACACCAAGAATTACGTGGTTCAGCAATGCCTATATCCATGGGAGCAAACAGTAAGGATTCACTATCATCTTGGCCAAAGAACACTGTCAATAATACTCTCAACTACACTTGGCTTTCTTGGCATACTATATACAACGTATTCTATGTATATATATAAACCTCCTCAGAGGTTTCCCCCCGATACCCAACCAAAATAACGTCCAAATATTCAAAATTCAAAATCTGCGCAGGTTGTTTCGAGCCAAACCGTTGACTGATTGGGCCAAACCGTCGACTATTTTGGACAAAATGTAAATTTTCTGAATTTTGGAGCCAAACCGTCGACTGTTTCAGCCAAACAGTCAACGGTTTCTCTGCTGCTCCTCAGCACATGTGATTTTTCACTATATCTTCTTCTTTGTTTATGCAATCTATCAAATATATAAGCCATAAAAACACAACAATCTCTACCTTAGCGAGTATACGCCCCTTAGGAGAACCTGAAAACATAGCTCACTGCTCCACCTTAAGCTTGAGACGTTAGGTTGGGACTGTCTCCTATATAGCAATTGGAGGCAAACTCTAAGTCCAAGTAACGCCGCTTAAACTTGCAGATAGCAGCTTCATTTTCTACCATCAACCCCGATACAGTTGTAGATGCAATACCCTGAGAGTGCGCCTAGGCTTCCAACAAGGTCTTCCTATAACAGTAAACATAAACGCTGCTGCAAGCCTTTTATCACCAAAACACCTTCCTAAATACCTCATTAGACCATCATAAGGGACTTTTGACATATCCCGGACATCACAACCCGTCCTTGGGTACCGAGCGGTAGACATTTCACATCGATTCTCCATAGAACTCCCCTGAGACGGAAAATGAAGTCTCCCTACGGTTCCATCCATAAAGCCACCCTGAGATAACACCAATCTCCCTGTAGCTCTATCCATGTGAATCAGCAAACCAAACCCATCTTGGTCATACCCAACACATTCATGTCAAAATATTTCAACAGAGTTCCCAAATGATAAGCCTCAATCAAGGCATTCTCAGCCAATAACATGTCATTCACAAACAACAGATACATCACTCCGCTGCATCCTATCACCCTCTTCCACACTGGAAGCCTCACCAACTCACACACTTGGTACATATGCAATACCTCCATTTCCTCCACCATAACACTTATCCTTCTATTTTTCCCTTTACTATGCTTGGAAACTTGAAAAATAGTAGGAACCTTGTCGCTGGTAGTATTGAATGCATATAACAACAAAATGCCAAATTTATACCTGAGTGTTGGTCTGATATGCATATAGGCCTACTGTGATCCTGCTAGTCTCCCAAGCTAAAACTACCTACAATATGAACAATGTCATCTCTGCCCTAAGTCAATAGCTCCACCTGCATCACATGTCGATTCATACTATGATACTGTTGACCTAAGATAGAACTCCCTGCATTTTTGCCCTGAGTATCTAACTCCACTAGATTTACATATTTGCTGCTATTGCATTTTTCTAACATTTATTTCTCTTCCTTTACCTGAGTACATTGTCCCGTAGTTTTATTACCAAAAACTATGTTCTCGATCCCTCTTTTGTTTGCCACAGGATCACCCAGTTTGCACCCACCTTTCTTATACCTCAGAAAGATGTACTGTATGGATATAACACCAAGCCTAAATCCTCCATCACTAGAATAGTGCACCAGTGGACATCCACTCACAACCAAGTAGTCTACTGCAAAACCTACATATAATTCACCTGCAACTCTCTTATCTATTGATACTTTTGGCGATCGGTCATACAAGAAATGCGCCATACTCACTGACATCACGAAGAATTACCCTACAAGTGACTTTAGAATCTCTCTCCTGGTCTGGTACTCAACCTCAACCATAAGTTTAGCCTAGTAAACACATCAGGCTTGCGCCACATGAGATAAACCAAGACCTTTTGTGGTACCCCCACCAAAAACATATGTCTACCTCATGATGCTATCCTCACCGGTCCCTAAACATTTGAATATATATAGTCACCTATATGTCTTAACCGCATATGCCACAGAACATCTGACTCAAATTTTACAACTATAGCTCCACCTACAACTGTAACACCCTGTAGTGCATAGAATTTTCCTGCTACCTTTTCTCCTTTCATCACTATCGAGTCACCTTCACATACTTTCCTTTCCCACTTTCAAACTTGTAACTATATCCGTTATAGTCTAAAGTTCCCAATGAAACTGTATTCTTCCTTAGACCCGGTACATGTCTTATATCACATATGGTTCTTACAACACCATCATACATTTTGATTTTGACATTTCCAATACCAAATATTTTTGTCTATCTTTAGGATGGATTATGGATGGTTATTTTTGGGATTTATGTAAAACTATGTTGATGATTAGAACTCTGGTATTATAGTTGGATGTACATACATATATAGATGCTTTCGCTGTGTAGTATGAAATGTTTGAGGACTGTTGCACCTGGTGCCACTTTGGGCATCACAAGGTACTATAGTGTATTTTATACAGATATTGTGTATGGAGTATTGCACAGGGCATCATAGTTTGGTATCAAGGCAGACATATTTTATAAAAAAAAAATTTATAGCAGAATTTTCGGGTCGTTACAGTTTGGTATAATAGCTTAGTTTGCTAGTGTAACACCCCAACTTGGGTTTGCCAAGGAGTATTGCATCTCTCCTCCTCCACCTAGACCAAACAACAGGGGGCGGGCCTTATCGGACTAATAACTGGCCCCATAGACCAACACATGTCCTTTTCAGTGTGTTTTGTTCTCACTCATACACTTCTTGAGAAAACTTCCCAAAAGGTCACCCATATCCTAAGATTACTCCAAGCTAAGCACGCGTAACTGTGACATTCTTTTGGGAAGACTCCCAAAAAGAAAGGTGCACCTTGTTAATATGGGTAGTAACATCAAATCCTTTTTAAGCCTTTCTTCCATGGGGTATCACATTCTCTCCCGCTTACAGAACGCAACGTCCTTGTTGCGAACCTACATTTTTAAACCTAGACGATGTGAATCTCATCATACTTTTGCCTGGGTAATTGCTCTGATACCATTTTTAATTTAGTAACCCGAACCCAAAAAATAAAATGAAAATGAATAAAAGAAAAGATAAATAAATAAAGGAAATGAAAAATAAGGAAAAGAAGAAGATGGTTTGGTTCAGCACCAAACCGTCGACGGTTTGAGGATCTCTCAGAAAAAATCATCGACGGTTTTCTCTTCAACGGACATTTTAAGAACCAAACCATCGACGGTTTTGTCAAGTGCAGGAAAATCGTCGATAGTTTTTTGTGGGGACAAAACACCTATAAATAGATCCTATTTCATTTTTTTTAGAAAAAATGCTTTTCTCTTTCACTGTCCCCGCTAGGGTTTTGGGTCTTTGGAGGTTTTAGGGCATTGCAAGTGTTTTTAAGCCTATTCAATGGTTCGTGATCGCTTCTAGACGTAAGGTTCATGTTGTAGCTCGTCGATTTCCATTCAATGACGAGTTTGGAGCCTAGGGTTTTGATTTTTTTGTATATTTCAGGCGGTTTCTTTAGAAAGCAGGTAAAGGGAATTAATTATAGCAGGTTTTACTAAGTTTGAACTGATTAGATTCGATTATAAAAATTTATATACTTAGGTATGATTTTCTAAACAGTTAGGCATTTGGAAAATAATGATTTTGATATATATTATATATGGGAAAAGAATTATGTGGTATGAATATAACTTTTATAATTTAACTAGTTGCGAATACTACCTGTTGTGAATACTGATTGGTGATAAATACTGACCGCTTGTGAATATTGGCTGATAATGGATACAGTTTATTTGTGAGCATAGATTGGTTGCGAATACTGGCTACTTGTGATTACTGTGTGATGAATACTTTGATGTATGTGAATGGGTCATTATGTGTGGTTATTCGTGTGTATCACAATATAACGTTGGCAGGTCTGAGGAGTTCGTTATATTGCCTAGATATAATCACGATATAACGTTGGTAGGTCTGAGGAGTTCATTATATTGTCATTATATATTGGGGAAGAACATTGGCAGGCTTGAGGAGGTTGTTCTACTGATTTACTACGGGTAGGTTATGGGGATTGGATACTGGTAAATAGTGGTGCCTGTATGGGCCACGTTATATCCTGTGTGAATGTAATTAAAGTGTGTGGTATCCTATGTGGATGTGTGTGGTGTTGTGTATACATGAATCTCAGTGAAATGGTTTATAATGTATATGTGTGAATTTAATTACATAAGTATCTATGGCAAAGTAAAACGCTCCACTCGAGGGCTTGCTGAGGAAGGCGAGTGCCCTGGTAATTTTCAGTCTGGTAGCAGAGCAAAGGGAAGCTACTTGTATGAGTGGGTAATCTTCCTTATTCTCAGAGACTTTGCCTGGATACATAACTTAAGGGCTTACTGAGTAAGGTAAGTGCCCGGATATTGGTACCAGAGCAGAGGGAAGCTTCTTGTATGAGCGGGTAATCTTCTTTATTCTCGAGAACTATCACTAAAAATAATTATGTATGTGTGAGTGTAACCTGTATGTGCTTCCTCTACTGATGTTAAATAGAAAATGATTATATTTTGTATTTACTAAACTCTCTATCACACACTGTTATGGTTTATTCTTCCTTACTTAGATGCGTCTCATCCTAACAAATTATTACATTTTCAAGTCCATCAGGCAATTGAGCTTAGAGCTCCGGGAAGGGTAGTATTTTGGTAAATTTTGGGGTAAATGTAAAAACAGTTATGTATGGTTTATGTTTTTAAATACTGGATTGTAATATAAACAAATGGACACTATTGTTTTATTTGGGAGTTATAGATAGACTCTAGTATTTAAATTGAGATTGTTATTTATTTCTGTTGCGCAATTGTAGTTTATGGTATCGAAAATAGGTGAATGAAGCACGTAACCTTTGGGCCCCATTAGGTGGGTTCAAGGCGTTATAGATGGTATCAGAGCCTAATGGTTCTGCAGACTTTAAGGATGATTAATACCAGAGTATAGGTTCGAGTTAGGATAAGGAAAAGAATGGGTAGGTTAGGTGGAATAGAGGTTTGGAAACTTGGAGGCGGAGATCCTTTGATGGTCTTCTGTATTTTTCCAGGAATAACTATTTTTGGAAAACTATGGTAAATCCATTAATGGTTTCGTTTCTGGGTTGAAAGACTGGAACTTGGGCATGTAAGTCGGAGCGATAAGTTAGTTGAGTATGTTTGTCATGTCGGTGTTACAATTTTGTGGTAAGATGGTATGAATGAATTGGAGATTAGAACTTCTATACTATATCAGCTTTTCGTTTCAAACTTCTTTCAATTATGATAAATGAGGAGATTCTAGGTTTGTTTCTATCCTATCTTAAGGATGGATCCTAGGGGGAAGTACGTTGACATTGGAGGATATAAACACATGGATACCTCTAGTGGGGATGACGTTGATGCCTTAGTGGTGTTGCATAGCATAGCACGTCAGACTAAGAAGGGAGCTCAGAGAGAGCAGGATTAGTCACTGATTGATAGGGGCTGCACTTTTCAGCAATTCACCCAGACGAGTCCGCCGACTTTGAAGGAGGTGCATACTCGATTGTAGCTGAGGACTGGATTTAAGAGATAGAAGAACTCCTGACTGTTCTGCGCTGTACTGAGGAGCAGAGGGTACAATACGCCACCTTTAAACTGGTTGGGGAGGCCAAGCGGTGGTGGAGGGCAGTGAAGCTGGTAGAGGAGCAGCGACTAGGACCTGCAGTCATCACTTATAGTTGCTTTAAGGAGGTGTTCTTTGATCGATATTTCCCCACTGCCACCTGGGCAGCTAAAGTAAAGGAGTTGCTACATTTGACCCAGGGGTCCATGACTGTGCAATAGTATACGACCAAGTTTGTGGAGTTATCCCCTTTCACTCCACATATGGTCCCGGATGAGCCGCTGAAAACCCGGATGTTTAAGAGAGGACAGAGGCAGGGGATACGTGCTCAGGTGGTGGCATTATTGATTCAGAGTTTCTCTGAGCTGGTGGACAGGGCCATGGTAGTTAAGGCCAGCATACAGGAGAGTGAGGCAGAAGCGAATCAGACGAAGAGATCCATTACTTCCAGCTCACATACTGATGTTTGATAGGATTTTTGGAGGGGAGATCGAGATTTTGGGGGTTAGAAGTCAGATAGGGCTGATCGAGACTACTGGGAGAATTTATTCGGCCCCCTTTATTCCACATGTAATTAGAGGCACTAGGGGGAATGTCGGGGTGGGAATACCGTGTGCTATAGATGCGGAGGATATGGTCACATAACTCATGATTACCGTGCTCCACCGAGCAATGCACCCACTTCTGATTAGAATAAGAGGAACAACCTGGTACCTTGCAGTGGCGGCAGCCTAGCGCGTGTCTATATGCTTACCTCGACTGAGGGGGACAATGCTAGAGGTGCAGGTAATATGTTTACGTTTGAATAAATGATAGTTTTGTTTGATTATAAGTAATTCGATGGTTCACATATTAGAATAAATTGAATTGTATGAATGTGGTTAGTTAGCTTTTAAGTTGTGAAAAATGATGGAATAACGGATTTCGAGGATGAAATTTTGTAAGGGGGGAAGAATGTAGTAACCCGAACTTAAAAAATAAAATAAAAATGAATAAAAGAAAAGGGAAATAAATAAAGTAAAGGAAAAATAAGGAAAAGAAGAAGATGGTTTGGTTTAGCACCAAACTATCGACAGTTTGAGGATCTTTTAGAACAACCGTCGACAATTTTCTTTTTAGTAGACATTTTAAGAACCAAATCGTCGACGATTTTGTCAAGTGCAGGAAAATCGTTGACAGTTTTCTGCGGGGAGAGAACACCTATAAATAGATCCTAGTTCATTTTTTTTTAGAAAAACTCTTTTCTCCTTCGCTCTCTCCTCTGGGGTTTTGGGTCTTTGGGGGTTTTAGGGCATTGCAAGTGTTTCTAAGCCTATTCGGGGGTTCGTGATCACTTTTGGACATAAGGTTCATGTTGTAGCTCAGCGATTTCCGTTCGACGGCGGGTTTGGAGCCTATGGTATCAAGTTTTCCGTATATTTCAGGTGGTTTCTTTAGAAAGCAGGTAAGGAGAATTAATTATAGCAAGTTTTAGTAAGTTTGAACCAGTTAAATTCGATTATACAAACTTATTTACTTAGGTATGATTTTTTGAATAGTTAGGCATTTGGAAAATAATGATTTTGATATATATTGTAGTGACCTAGAGAAATTTTAGTATTTAAATGATAAAGAGGGAGAGAAAGGAAATCAAAAAGGAGGTACAAGAGTTCGTCGACAACGTGATATATTGCTCGTCGACGAGGGTGTGCTTCATCGATGAGAAAAATAACAAGAATGGGGTTTTGGGTGATTCTGAATTTTGTCGACGAGGGAAGAGTTTGTCAATGAATTGCCTCTTGACCTCGTCAACAAGGTGACGTGGCTCATCGACGAAGACCAGTGTATAAATAGGCCAAATCTTCATTTTTGGCCGAAAATGCATGCACAACTTTCATTTTCTCTCTCCTCTTCAGTTTCCCATCCTTCTCTCATGATTTCTAGGTCCGTTTTTCGCCGAATCGACGATCCGAAGCCACCACGACACTTCTGGGAAAGTTCTCTGCATATCTGCTAAAGTGGATCGTCGATGGGTCGAGCTTGGAATTCATCCCAAATTCAGGGTAAGACAAATTTGGTATTTGGTCTTCCCTACAGTTGTATAAAATGTAGTATGCATAGAAATATTGAGTTTCTATTCTGGGGAATGTTGTTTCTAGGGTATTGAACAGGGAACCCTATGGGTGCAGGACTATTTTCTTAGGAACTTTTTCAAGAATCAGGTAAGGGGATAAACTAAGTTAGATCTTTTATGAAAAATAAGTATAATTTTATAGCATTTGATTTCAGGGAAATATATGTTTATATATATATATATATATATATATATATATATATATGATTATGCATTATGTTAGAAAATACTGTTGAAAATGGCGATATGTTCTGAATATACGTAATACCCATTTTGTGTGGCATGAGTAGAATTTATAATGAGTTACTGTTTTCTAGGAATATGATAATGATATGGATGTGTTTATTTTGTGTATGGGCTGACCTATGGACATGTTTTTCCGGCGTACAGGCCAAGCTATGGATATGTTTTGCTAGCGTACGGGCCGAGCTATTGATATGTGATACGGTGTACTTGGCCATGATTGATAAAATATGAAATGTTGGTGTACGGGTCGATGATTTTCATGATGTATATATATATGCAAAATGATATGATGATATTGATTTGGTAATTAATGGTATGAAATATCCATGTATCACAATTTCATTATATGCTATATGTTATTAGAACTTGGTTGGCTGGGTTTAGGCTAGCACTTGCACAATACCGCTGCTATGTGTTCGTGATCATCACGATATTGTGTTAACGCTGCTGTGCGGAGTAGCTTGAGCACGGATAGTTGATGTGGTTTTAAGAAGTGTGAGCGCCCCTGGTGTACAGACCAAGTTAGGCAAACCCATCAGACTTATATACTATACTTTTGACTTGACAGTGGTCAGCCAATCATTGTCAGGTCTCGCCTTCAGGCCACACAACCCAGACATGTGGGGGTAATACATGACAACAGTCAACTAACCTACCAGGATTATTTTTATTATTGTATATGATATGAATTATGTTTATGAAAATGCAGTATGTTCTGTCATGCTATGATGATATATGTTTTCCCAGATATGATATAACAGTTTACTAAATATGTTTATATATATGGTTTATGTATAACATGGAAAACTCATGTTGCCATAGACTAGTATTAGTTTATTTTCTCTTACTGAGAGGTTTCTCACCCCGAATTATATGAACTTTTCAAGAGTCCCTGATAAGAGAGCAGATAAAGCTCTGCTGAGGTAGTTACAACTGGTCTGCCCTTTCTGAAGGGTAAGTGTTTTGGTAGGGTCGGATGTATTTTGTGGGAAATAACCCTAGGACTCCTTTT
The DNA here is from genome assembly GCF_029873635.1 of Malania oleifera. Lineage (NCBI taxonomy): Eukaryota > Viridiplantae > Streptophyta > Magnoliopsida > Santalales > Ximeniaceae > Malania > Malania oleifera. The sequence continues at coordinate 15,177,119 of NC_080419.1, forward strand.
GGGTTGTAGATATAACTACTATGGGTGTTGTAACCCTGGTATTGTGATGTATGGTGTTGTGTATATGGTATTATGAGGTGTTTATGATTTATGTTTCCTGCTATTTAAGCTTCCATACTATACTTCTGATGTATCCCTGTACCCACGGGTCCAGGTTGATTATGATCTGCTGAGCTTGTCATGTTGTTTTTATTTTACTATGGAAAAAAATATGTGAAAATTAAGCAGGTCATTACATATATATTATATATGGGAAAAAAACTATGTGGCATGAATATAACTTTTATAATTTAACTGGTTGCGTATATTAGTTGTTGTGAATACTGATTGGTGATAAATACTGACTGCTTGTAAATATTGGCTGATTGTGGTTACAATTTATTTATGAGCATAGATTGGTTGTGAATACTGGCTACTTGTGATTACTGAGTGATGAATACTTTGATGTGTGTTGTGAATTCAGGTGTAATCCCAAGAGGGGGAGTGAATTGGATATTTTGTAAATATTTAATTTTACTTCATTAATTAGTCCCTATTTTAAGATTTAACACAAACAATCACCAGGGCTTGAAATTAATTCAATCTAATAATTTTATATTCAGTTATACCCAATTAATTACCAAGTGCTTGTAAGGTTATTCAACATACACATATGCAAGATAGGTAATGCAATGCGTTACGGAAATTAAAAAGAGTAAGGGAAGAGAGAAGGCAAACACAATTTTTACGAGGTTCAGCCAACTCGGCCTACGACTGAGCAACCCACTCAAGGATTCCACTAAATCTCTGCACCTTTAACCAGGAAGGAGCTTCCCTTACAATTTGCTGCTTACAAGAAGTACAACTTCCTTTTAATTCGCTGCTTACAAGAGATACAACTTTCTCCTCAAATTTGATTCACAACCCGAACTGTGATTACAATATAACTATTCTTCAAAAACTCAACAATGCTTCTACACAAGTTGGTGAGTACAATAGAAATCCCTAACACATATTCATATGATAAAACTTGAAGCTCAGTATCTATGTAACAATAAAATCGTTATATGTATGATTATGCTTCGCAAAATTACCTTCAAGATAATATCTCTGAAAAATTAATTTCTTATAAATAAACACTTTGGAGATTTTAGGGTTTCAAACCAATCCACTTGATGCAGGAAAATCAAAATATGATCTTGTAAAAATAATCTTGTAAAAATCAAGATATGATCTTGTACAATTAAGTTACAATATGCTATGCATAAAACTTTTACCATCAACTATAACAGTAAAATTTAATAACCATATACTGTGACTGTTAAATTAAACTTTTAACTTTAAAACTATGAAAATATTTAATTATATATATATATATATATAGATTCTTTATACGTTTCCTTTAGATCGTCATTTAAGCACAAGAATAACCCTTTTTATATAAACATATACTTTTCCTTCAAATCATCAATAACTCTGTACATGTAATTAAATATGTATAAACATATATTGTAAAAACCACCCTTAGGCCTGTTAGCCGTAAGTCATGTTCACCTCCATGACTGAGTTATGCGGTCTGAAGACTGGACTTAACTGGTTGGCCAACCAAACTAAATCAACGTACATAATCATTAAGTGAGATTTTCCTTATTAAGTCCTGGTCCGAAATCAGGTGTACACTCAGGAGAAATCCTCTAACAAATAAAACCACTCTATAAAAAGTGTGGGTACACTCTGATCCGTTTAAACTTTAAGTTATGGTACCGAACATCTATAGCTTTGAACTTCCTTTGCCATAAGGGGTTTTAAAACCATCTTATTATATTTTATGCAATTTAAAATAATCTCGTGAAAATCTCATTTTTACTCATATTTTTATGAAACATGCAACGTAAAAATAAACTTATGCCACACAATTTTTGTGTTTATTTATATATATATATTTGAATAGAAAGAAATGCAGAAAATTATTCGAGTGGATTAGAACATTTCTTAACCCAAAAATAAATGTAAGAATATTAAAGATTAAAATTAGTATAATTAAATATGCGTAAAAATAAATTCAGAGGAATTTTATGAAACTAAGTAACATAATCGAAATTTATTTACAAATAAATTCGGGTATAAATTTTAAATGAAAATCTAACATAATCAAATTTGCTTACCTCTTCTTTTACCTTATGCTATGAACACAATGACTATCTTTAAGAAATGAGATCGAAAAGAGTGGGTGAGTGAGAATTTAATTATAACCAAAATTCTCCCTCCACCACTAATTCTTTTACTCACTAATCATTCTCTTTCTTGGAAAATTTTTGTGAAAAATGAAGGTTGAGAGCTTCCTTTTTATAGGAAAATTTTGGGGAAGAAATGAAATTTGTAAAAGTGTGGAGAGAGGGGTAAAATTATAATTTTTTTTAAAATTAAAGAATGTGCATGGGATGTGATAGGTATGGGTTAAGTACGGGATGAGGATGGGGATCATGTGAGAGAAATGAGAGTGATTGCCGACACTCCCATTTAATTAATTAATTAAAATTTTTTTTAAAAAATATTGTTATTACTTTTAAGCTATGTTTTATATATATATTTTTAAAAGAATTAAATTTGAAATTCGAAAACTCATGTGGGCCCCACATGGTCTGGTGGGCCCCACACAACTTTGAGACCCAAGTGGGTTTTATGTAACTCCAATAGTCCTCATACGACTTTATGAGCCCTATACAACTTTGAGACTCATGTGGACCCCCACACGACTTTGGGACTCATGTGGGCGCCACACGATCCTGTGGATCCCGCATAGGATACATATATTATTATTATTATTTTATCATATATTTCTACAATTTATGTCAGTCAAAACATCATTTTATGTACTTATTTACGTATACAAACAGTGTCCACCCTATTTATCTTATGAAATTCTATTTTGATCAAGCCGACCTCCAAGGAGCGACGGAGTCGCAATGGTCTCTAAGCGCTCGCTTAGATAAGGTCTTTCTTAGGCATCAAACATGGAATCAAGGATCTTAATAGAAAAACACTTTCGTTTTGATACTAACTAAATGACAATTATTCTACACATTTTTTTTTTTGGTTATTACATTGAGGGTACATACGATCCTTGTGCTGAAATTCTCCTGAAGTTCTTTTTGCTCACATCATTTTGCTGGAGAAAAACTCTACGATATTGGTGGATTAAAAAACAAGAGATTGGTTCTGAGTTGCATCTAAATTTTTGTAAGAACCATTAGTGACTTCTAAACCTTTAAAATTTCACATTTTCTATTTAACTTTGGTTTTTGAAGTACGATTTAGAATTTAATTTGGACAACCTGCTCTGAATTGTGAGAGTGCTTTTGTACACAGATCTATTTCTTTCATCTTGATCTTTGACGATTCAAATGTTTGTTGGATCGTTGGACCAACCAGAAGTTGGTGCTTGATAAGGTTTCTCTTCCTAAAAAAGAGGGTAACTGTTGTAAGGTTTTTGTTCCACCCAGAAGGAATAAGGTATAGTAAATTCCTTAGGTGGTTGACCTAAGGCGAGGACGTAGGCTAGGGGTGAGCCGAACCTCAAAAAAGTGGTGGTGTCACTCTCTTTCCCTTACTCTCTTTTAAATTTTAGCAAAGATATAACCTGCGTGGATGTTTTAATTTTTTAATCATGAAGTAACGTGTATTGGAAATTAAGTAAACCCAAAACCTAATTTGTTCTTGGGCTTGCGGAAACCGAAAGGGAGTTAATCAATCTTTTGCAGAATTCGAAAGGAAGTACGTTGATTGGTTAGCAACCCAAAACCTATTAGCTGAAGGTTTAATTAAATTCTGATATTGAAAAAGTGTTTGTATGTTATTTTAATATTCAAATTCAAAAGCCCACTATAGGAATTGCGCATTCATATACAGGGCCGCTAAATATTCCAAATTGATTTCTTGTTGTATGGTTGTTGTGCTTGAATAGTAAATTAATTGATTGTGTTTGTTGTGATTATGGATTGATTAGAGGAAATAAGAGTTTGTGTGGATTGCCCAATTAACAAAAATACAAGAAATCTTTAAGAGAGTGCAAAAAGGAGCAAGAACTCTTAAAAAGGAATTAAGGAATTTTTTTAAATAACCCAATTCACCCCTCGTCTTGGGACTACTCAAATACCATCTGAGAAAATGTAACACCCCGACCCCGAGGGGCCTGGGATATTAACTCTTTACTACTGATTTACAGCGGAAGCAAATAAACTCGATTCTTATTAAACCAGAGCGCTAATTATTCATGTTACAATCACTTATTTCAAAAGAAGAAAATTACACAAACGTAAATATCTGAAATCATACTAATATTTCTAGTCAATCTTTATTTTTCTAATCCCCACCTGCATGCTTGCTAAGCCTGATTTCCGTCATGTCCTTTAGAGTTATCTGAAATAAAATATGATTGGGGTGAGACGACGCTCAGTAAGTAAATAAGATTATTATTAGTGTGTGGCCAAAATGAGTTTTTAAAGAATTTCGTAAAACAATATTTAATACTATAACTTCAAGACTGCTTTTAGAATAAACATAAGTTTAACAATTTCTGCATAAAACTTTTGTCATCAATTTCAACAGTAAATTTCTACAATCATATACTATAACTGCTAAATTAAACTTTTAACTTTAAAACTGTAAAAATATATAATGATAAACATACATATACTTTTCCTTATACGTTTTCTTTAGATCGTCATTTAAGCACCAAAATGATCATTTTCACGTAAACTTACACTTTTCCTTCAAATCATCAGTAACTTTGTACACGTAATTAAATATGTATAAACATATATTATAAAAACCCACTCTTAGGCCTGTTTGCCGTAAGTCATGTTTACCCCCATGACTGGGTTGTGCGGTCAGAAGACTGGACTTAGCTGGCTGGCCGACCAAACTAAATCAACGTACGTAAACTTTAAGTGAGATTTTCCTTATTAAGTCCTAGTCCGGAACCAGGTGTGCACTCAGGAGAAATCCACTAACATAAATAACCACTCTGTAAACAGTGTGGGTGCACTCTGATCCGTATAAACTTTAAGCTGCGGTACCGAGCATCTGTAACTTTGAACTTTCGTTGCCATAAGGGGTTTGAAAATCATCTTATTATCATTTATGCAATTTAAAATAATATCGTGAAAATCTCATCTTTACTCATATTTAAAAAAAATGTAACGTAGAAATAAACTCATGCCACACAATTTTTGTGTTAAAAATATATATATAATTTTATTTTTGAATAGAAAGAAATGCTGAAAATTTACCCGAGGGGATTGGAACATTTCTTAAACCAAAAATAGATGCAAGTATATTAAAGATAGAACTGGTATAATTAAATATACGTGAAAATAAACTCATGAAAATTTTGTGCAACTAATTGACATAATTAAAATTTACGTACAAAATAAACTCGGGTATGAATTTAAAATAAAAAGAAACTAACATAATCAAAATTTACTTACTAATAAACTCGGGTATAAATTTTGAATAAAAATACTAACATAATCAAATTTACTTACAAATAAACTCGGGTATAAATTTTGAATAAAAATACTGACATAATCAAATTTACTTACAAATAAACTCGGGTATAAATTTTGAATAAAAATACTAACATAATCAAATTTACTTACCTTCTTCTTTTACCGTGTGCTACGAACACAATAATTATCTTTAAGAAATGAGATCGGAAAAAGTGGGTGATTAAGAATTTATTCAAAAATTCTCTCTCCACCACAAATTCTTTCACTCACTAATCTTTCTCTTCCTTGGAAAATTGTTGTGAAAAATGAAGGTTGAGAGCTCCCTGTTTATAGGAAAATTTTGGGAAAGAAATAGAATTTATAAAAGTGTGGGGAGATGGGTGAAATTATAATTTTAAAAATTAAAGAATGGGCAAGGGATGGGCAAGGTATGGGTTGAGTGGAGGCTATTTGGGAGTGCTTGCCACCATTCCCACTAAATAAATTTTTAATTAATTACTTACCTAATTAATTAATCCATTACCTAACTAATTATTTTATTATTTTATTATTTTTCTTAATCATTATTATCATTATTATTATCATTGTTATTAATTTTAAACTTGAGTGGAGGCCATTTGGGAGTGCTTGCCACCATTCCCACTAAATAAATTTTTAATTAATTACTTACCTAATTAATTAATCCATTACCTAACTAATTATTTTATTATTTTATTATTTTTCTTAATCATTATTATTATCATTGTTATTAATTTTAAACTATTTTTAGTATTTATTTTATTTTATTTTATTTTTGAACAAGAATTAAATTTAAATTTTAAAAACTCATGTGGGCCCCACATGGTCTTGTGGGCCCCATGTAGTCTTGTGGGCCCCACACAATTTCGAGACCCAAATGGATCGTACGTAACTCCAATAACTCTTATACGATTTTATGCATCCTGCATAGTTTTGAGACTTGTGAAAACCTTCATACGGCTTCGGGACTCATGTGGGCCCCACACAGTCTTGTGGGCCCCGCATAGGATACCTATATTATTATTATTTTATCATATATTTCTTCAAATTATATCAGTTAAAACATTGTTTTATGTACTCATTTACGTATATAAACAGTGTCTTGTGGCTCCGGGACTCATGTGGACCCCACATAGTCTTGTGGGCCCCACATTTGATACCTATATTATTATCATCTTATTATATATTTCTACAAATTATGTCTGTCAAATCACTATTTTATGTATATATACTTATTTACGTGTACAAATAGTGTCTATCCTGTTTATCCTATGAAATTCCATTTTGACCAGGCCGACCTCCAGGGAGCGACTGAGCCGCAATGGTCTCTGAGCACTCGCTAAGACAAGGTCTTTCTTAGGCATCAAACATGGAATCAAGGATCCTACAGAAAAACACTTCTGTATTGATATTAACTTAATGACTATTTTTATTATTTTATTATTATTGTACTTTAATCATATATATATATATATTTTTGGGTCATCACAGAAAAGATACAAATTCGTATTCATAATCATATAGTTATAAAACACAATCTTTTCATAGCTTTATTTCATTTCTCAAATTCATGAACATGCAACCCATATTTATCAACTAAGGTTCTCGAGGATAAAGGAGATTACATGCCCATACGTGTAGTGCCCGTCTGCTATGATATTGTTTATAACCTTACCTAAATAGTTCGGGTGTGTAGTGACTCGAAAATTAATAGTATTTTAATAATAAGAGGGAGAGAAATGGAAACAGCAATAGAAGGGAGCAGTAGGCTTCGTCGATGAACGCACGTTCGTTGACGACATTGCATTTTAGAGGTAATAATAATTTCAAAAATTTTCAGGCTTCGTCGACGAAAACAAGATTTTGTTGATGAGAAAATACCGAACGAAGGTTTTGGGCTATTCTGAATTTCGTCAACGATGGGTAAGGTTCGTCGAAGAATTTACTAAAGGACTCGTCGATGGGGTGGGTGACATGTCTCGTCGACTAATTTGGCCCTATAAGTAGTGAAAAATTGGATTTTTATCACATTTTTAGTGCTCTCTCTCTCTCTCTCTCTCTCTCTCTCTCTCTCTCTCTCTCTCCTTTCTCTCTCCTATGGTCCCTCTCCTTTCTCTCTTAGATTTCGGCCCCGCTAGTCACCGAATCTACGATCCGAAGCCACCACGATGCTCCTAGCGAAGTTCTATGCAAGTCTGCCGGAGCGGATCGTTGGTGAAACGAAGTTGGATTTCATCCCAAATTCAGGGTAAGACCTTTTAGTCCATTTTTGGCTTTCTGATAGTTATAGGAATTGATATAGGCAGAGAAATACTGATATTTTGTTTTGAAAAATGTTGTTTTCAGGGTATTATGTAGGAGGCCCTGCGGGTGTTAGGCCAGTATACCATAGGGGCTTTCCGATAGTCATGTAAGGGAAATATGGTATGCTAGGTAATTTCAAAATATTATACGGTTTATTAAATTATGAAAATTATGTATTAAAGTATGGTGTGGCTTGAGAATATGAATATAGTACGGAGATATGTTTTACGAATATAAATGATTTTATGAATTTCAGTACCATGATTATACGAATCTCAGTACCATGATTATAAGAATTTCAGTATTATGATTATGTAATTTTCAGTGTTATGATTATACAGTTCTCAGTACTATGATGTATGGATTATAGTTATAGTTTATTTCAGTATCATGGTTATTACGGTTATTTCAAAATCATGGTAACTCAGATAATTGTATATAGAGATATATTATATAGTATCAGACCCAGTTGGATTATGCAGTTACAGAGCATGGTACTGTTGCTACAGATATTTATGTTATGAGTGCAACCACCTATTTAGATAATACGTGGTAGTAGGTCGATCACTTAGGCCCTTGACGTGGACAGGCTCCCCATCAGATATGGGTTAAGGTGAGCAGATCAGACCGATGGAGTATAGTGGTTTATCCTGGTCGGCAAGCCAGGGTAGATCCGGCCTACGGGCTGCACAACCCTATCATGAGGGGTTAAATCATGACACACAGTTATCCATAGGAAAAGTTTTCAGTTACTATTACGTATATGCAACTTTAAAGAAACATGGAACATACTTATGTACACTAGAAGTATTTTGAATAGTAACCTACCATACTGTTATGTTAAGCAACATGGAAAAGGTGGTGTATTCTATTACTTGTACCGTACTTATGTATCCAGTTACACATAATTGTATAGACACAGATTTTCATAATATTGTAGCTCATTTGCCACACACTAGTAATAACATATTTCGTCTTACTGAGCATTGGCTCATCCCAGTGTTGAATCATTTTTCAGGTGATCCAGGTAGGCGAGCAGACTAGGCTCGCAGATAGAGGAGCTTCAGTACTGCCCCGTTAGTAGATAATGAGTATGTTTGTGGAGAATTTTTGTATATCCCAGCATAGTTGAGGGTATTTTGGGAACCAGATATATGTGTATATTTTGGGAAACATGTTAGTACTCTGGTATTGTATATATATTTATATATGGTTATGTTTATGTGATTTCCTCTTCTCGTTGCTTAGGTTAATGATTGGAGTTACCCCAATATGGTATCAGAGCATGTTAAATATCATAATATATATATAAAAAAAACCTAGTTAACTAAGCTGGTTGTTACAGTTTGGTATCAGAGCCTAGGTTGTTAGGTTCTATAGACTTTAGAATGCAGCAGAAGCAATACCAGAGTATAAGAAAAAGATTTGGGGTTTGTTCGGTTGTCTGGATACGGGATTTCCGTGGTGGTTTTTGTGTTTTTCCTGGGGTGACGATTTCAGGAAAACCATAGTTAACTATTGTCGGGTCGTGTGTCTAAGTGACAGAATTGGATATTAAGTTAAGGTCAGGGACGGTAATTAATTTTGAGTTGGTACAGGATAGGTCTGTATAAGAGATAAAGTGTTTAAGTGTGTTTCTTGTTTTCAGGATGGACCCAGGAAGTAGTGGCATGAATGCTGGGGAGGATGGCCAGGAGCTCTAGGGAGCGTGGCTACTCAATTGAGCAGTTTACGCCGATGAAGCCCTCATCCTTTGCTAAAGGAGATGACCCGATTGTAGCCGAGAATTGGGTCCAGGATATCGAAGAGGCGTTGGCAGTACTTCCATGTACGGATGAACAGAAGGTAGCATTTGCAGCATTCAAATTGACAGGGGAGGTGAAGCGCTGGTGGAGAGCAGCGCATCTGATAGAGGAACAGAGGCTTTTTCCAGTTCCAGTGACGTGGGACCGATTCAAGGATCTATTCTTTGAGCGGTATTTTCCTGCTATCGTTCAAAGTGCGAAGGTAGCTGAGTTTTTGCATTTGGTACAGGGGCAGATGACTGTATCTCAGTATGCGGCTCGGTTTGTCGAGTTGTCGCGTTTTGCTCCACATTTAGCACCTGATGAAGAGCAAAAGGCAAGGAAGTTTGAAGAAGGATTAAGGCAGAATTTGTTTGAGCAGATGATTAGTTTTAAGGCTCAGACATTCATAGAGGTTGTAGATAGAGCTGCGATCATTGAGAGTGGTATTTAGAGGGGTGTAGTAGCTGAGAGTCAGAGGAAGAGGCATGTGCCTTAGGGTTTTCAGGTTGGCACCAGTAGGGGTCCATGGAGAGGAGGTCGTGATAGGGGTAACTAGAAGCAGATGGCAGGACCTTGTGGGAACTAGGGTATGCCGACTTACCTGGTGTGTCCGACGTGTAGGAGACATCATTTTAAGGAGTGCCGGGTAGGCAGAGGTGTATGTTATCGTTGTGGGAGACCTGGTCATGTGGTACGTGAATGCTCAAGTCAGTCGGACCAGGTCCCAGCTCCCAGGCCCTATCAGGAAGGACATCAGACAGCTCAGGGAGGATACCAGGCGCCTCGTGGTGGCCAACAGAGGAATGTGGCCCTAGCGCGAGTTTACGCTTTGACACCAAGAGATGTAGAGGCTACTATGGATGTGGTGACATGTACATTTACTGTTTTATCATATCCGGTTATTGTTCTTTTTGACTCGGGTGCAACTCATTCTTTCATTTCTGCATCTTATGTTAAATTATCTGAGAGTGAGACCCAGTCATTAAATATAGTGCTGTCGGTAGCTACATCATCAGTTTTAGTGACCAGATATCAGCAGATACTTAGAGGCTGTCCGATAGAAATTCAGGGGAAAGTACTACCAGCAGATCTGATTGTGTTTGATATGTGTGGGTTTGATATAATACTGGGTATGGATTGGTTGGCTGTCAATCATGCCAACAATTATTGTTTCTAGATAGAAGTAATTTTCAAACCTCCTGGAGAGCAGGTATTCATATTCGTTTGTTCACGAGTACGTGCTCCAACGTAGTTGGTATCCACCGTGCAGGCAAGTAGATTACTCATGGATGGAGGTTAGGGGTTTATAGCATTTGTGAAAGAAGTATTTGAAAATGAATTAAAGATTGACAGCACTCCTGTACTATAAGAATTTCTAGATGTTTTTCCAAAGGAGCTACTAGGGTTACCTCCTGTGCGCGAGTTAGATTTTCCTATAGATTTACCTCCAGGGACTGCGTCGATCTCTAAGGTCCCGTATGGTATGGCTCCTACCGAGTTGGGAGAATTGAAAAATCAGTTGCAAGATTTGCTGAACAAGGGGTTTATACAACCCAGTGTATCGCCATGAGGAGCTCCAGTGCTGTTCGTAAAGAAGAAAGACGAGTCCATGAGGATGTGCATTGATTACAGGGAGATAAACAAAGTTACTATTAAGAATAAATATCCTCTACCCCGTATAGACGATTTATTTGATCAGCTCTAGGGTACACGGGTATATTCCAAGATCGACCTCAGATCCGGGTATCATCAAGTGAGAGTAAAAGCGGAGGATGTCGCGAAGATAGCCTTCAGGACCAAGTATGGGCACTATAAATTTCTCGTTATGCCATTTGGTCTGAAGAATGCCCTGGTTGTGTTCATGGACTTGATGAACAGAGTTTTTCACTAGTATCTAGATCAGTTTGTATTAGTTTTTATTGATGATACACTAGTGTATTTGAGGAGTTTTGAGGAGCATGAGGTGCATTTGATAGGTGTTGCAGAGTCTCAAGGAGGAGAAGCTTTATACCAAGTTTAGCAAGTGTGAGTTCTGGCTTGAGAAGGTGGCATTTTTAGGTCATGTGATCTTAGGGGGCGGTATTTCAGTGGTTCCCAGCAAGATTGACGCGGTGGTAAATTGGGCTAGGGTGAGAAATGTGCAGGAAGTTAAGAGCTTCTTAGGACTGGCAGGTTATTACCGCAGTTTCATTGAGGGATTTTCAGCTTTGCCAAGACCTCTCACGCGATTGACTAGGCAAAATTCTAGATTTGTGTGGGATGAAGAATGCGAGCAGATTCTAGGAATTAAAGAAGCGGCTCGTCACTACACTAGTACTTACGATTCCATCGGGAGGTGATGGTTATATTATTTACAGTGACACATCTTTGAAAGGGCTTGGTTGTGTGCTGATGCAACATGTTAGGGTGATAGAATATGAAAAGAACTACCCTACTCATGACCTAGAATTGGTTGCGGTTGTACATGCACTGAAGATTTGGAGACATTATTTTTATGGTGAGAGGTGTGAGATATTTTCTAATCATAAGAGCCTAAAGTACTTTTTTACATAGAAAGAGTTGGACATGCGGTAAAGGAGGTGGTTGGAACTTATTAAGAATTATGACTGCACCATCAGTTACCACCCAGGTAAAGCAAATGTGGTGGCTGATGCTCTGAGCCGTAAATCAGGAAACACAGCACTGTTAGCAGCAGTAGTTTAGCATCCGATTCAGATGGACTTTGAGCGACTCGGTGTGGAATTAGTGGAAGATGATCCTCAGGCGCTTATTGCCAGTTTGATTGTACAACCTACACTTTATGAGAGAATTAAAGCTGCTGAGAGAGATGATCCAGAGTTAGTGGAGGTGATTGCCAGAATATAGGATGGTCAAGGAGAGGAATTCAGTATTTCTGATGATGAGGCTATTAGATTTCGCACCAGAATATGTGTGCCTGCAGATGACAGTGTCAGGAGGATGATTCTAGAGGAGGCTACGAGATTATTTCTGGTGGAGTGGCATGAATAGGGAAATAATAGAATTTGTGCGGTAGTATTTGATGTGCCAATAGGTTAAAGCTGAGCACCAGAGACCGGCTGGTCAATTGTAGCCATTATTCATTCCCGAGTGGAAATAGGAGCATGTATCCATAGATTTTGTTACTGGGCTGCCGCCGGCACCGCATGGTCAGAATGTCATTTGGGTGGTGGTTGATAGGTTGACAAAGATAGCGCATTTTCTGCCCATTAAATTCAGCTACCCTATGAACAGGTTAGCAGAGATTTACATACATAAGATTGTTCGACCCCATGGAGTGCCGGTATCTATAGTCTCGGATTGTGATCCACGTTTTACATCACGGTTCTAGAGGAGTTTGCCGGAGGCACTAGGAACTCAGCTAGCATTTGGCACAACTTTCCATCCTCAAACAGACCGTTAGACAGAGAGAACAATCTAGGTATCAGAAGATATGCTTCGTGCCTATGTGCTAGACTTTGGAGGTAGCTGGATTCAGTTTTTACTACTATTTGAATTTGCTTATAATAACAGTTATCAGACTAGCATCGGCATGGCACCCTACGAGGCATTATATGGTAGGAGATGTCGATCTCCTCTTTTCTGGGATGAAGTAGGTGAAAGGCGAGTTTTGGGTCTAGAGATAATTCAGCAAGCATGTGATAAAGTCCGACTTAATCGAGATAGGATCAGTGCAGCTCAGAGTCAACAGAAAAGCTACGCGGATACTCACCACCGAGAACTGGAATTTGAAAGTATTTTTGAGAATAACTCCACTGAAGGGGATCTTGAGATTTGGGAAGAAGGGTAAGTTGAGCCCTAGGTTTATTGGCCCATTTGAGATACTTGAGAAGATTGGGTCAGTAGCCTATTGGCTAGCTTTACCGCCATCTCTATTTCGAGTTCATGACGTATTTCATATTTCTGTGCTAACGAAATACGTCCTAGATCCTTCCCATATCATTAGTCATGCAGAACTGAAAGTCAGTGAGACTTTAGCATATGAAGAAGTTCCAGTACAGATTTTAGATAGAAAAGAACAGGAATTGCACAATAAGAAGATACAGTTAGTAAAAGTTCTATGGAGAAACCACGCAATTGAAGAAGCCTCATGGGAGCTTGAAGATGAAATCATACAAAAATATCCCCATTTATTTGATGAATTATAGTATTGATGTATATGCTAAGATGGTAATTTTATTTTGTTGAGTCCAGCATAATTGTAATGTAGAACGTAGGTTAGGTAGTATTTTGGTTTTGGGAGAAATTTTCTTTTATGGTTGTAATCTCCCAGAACTACCCATGTAATCACGGTATTCCTCTGCCATAAGTGAAGGCAGGTAATAAAATAAGTAGACCCTTTTCTTCTATTGGATGATGGAGAATATAGATAGAGATACAAATAGTAAATTTCGAGGACGAAATTTTATAAGGAGGGGAGAATGTAGTGACCCGAAGAAAAATAGTATTTTAATAATAAAAGGGAGAGAAATGGAAATAGAAACAGAAACAGAAGGAGGCAGTAGGCTTTGTCGACGAAGGTCTTCAGGATTTTGTCGACGAAGACAAGATTTCGTCGACGAGAAAATACCGAGCGAAGGTTTTGGGCTACTCTGAATTTCGTCGACGAAGGGTAAGGTTCGTTGACGAATTTACTGAAGGACTCGTCGACGAGGTGACGTGTCTCGTCAACGAATCTGGCCCTATAAGTAGTGAAAAATCATATTTTTATCACATTTTCAATGCTCTCTCTCCCTCTTTCTCCTACGGTCCCTCTCCTTTCTCTCTTCGATTTCGGCCCCTCCAGTCGCCGGATCGACGATCTGAAGCCACCACGATGCTTCTAGCGAAGTTCTCTACAAGTTTGCCAGAGCGGATCATTGGTGAAACGAAGTTAAATTTCATCCCAAATTCAGGGTAAGGCCTTTTAGTCCATTTTTGGCCTTCTAATAGTTATAGGAAATGATATAGGCGGAGAAATACTAATATTTTGTTCTCGTAAACGTTGTTTTTAGGGTGTTATGTAGGAGGCCCTGCGGGTGTTAGGCCAATATACCATAGGGGCTTTCCGGTAGTTAGGTAAGGGAAATATGATATGCTAGGTAATTTCAAAATATTATATAGTTTATTAAATTATGAAAATTATGTATTAAAGTATGGTTTGGCTTGAGAATATGAATATAGTACGAAGATATGTTTTACGAATATGAATGATTTTACAAATTTCAGTACCATGATTATACGAATCTCAGTACCAGCTTATACGAATTTCAGTATTATGATTATGTAGTTTTCAGTGTTATGATTATACAGTTCTCAGTACTATGATGTATGGATTACAGTTACAGTTTATTTCAGTATCATGGTTATTACAGTTATTTCAGAATCATGGTAAATCAAAAAATTGTATAAAGAGATATATTATATAGTTTCAGACCTAGTTGGATTATGCAGTTACAGAGCACGGTACCGTTGCTACAGATATTTATGTTATGAATGCAACCACCTATTTAGATAATACGTGGTAATAGGTCGATCACCTAGGCCCTTGACGTGGACAGACTCCCCATCAGATATGGGTTGAGGTGGGCAGATCAGACCGATGGAGTATAGTGGTTTATCCTGGTCGGCCAGCCAGGGTAGATCCCGCCTACGAGCCACACAAACCTGTCGTGAGGGGTTGAATCATGACACACAGTTATCCACAGGGAAAGTTTTCAATTACTATTACGTATATACAACTTTACAAGAACAAGGAATGGTAATTACAATACTGTTATGTTACGCAACATGGAAAGGGTGATGTATTCTATTACTTGTACCGTACTTATGTATCCAGTTATACATGATTGTATAGAAACAGATTTTCATAATATTGTAGCTCATTTGCCACACACTAGTAATAGCATATTTCGTCTTACTGAGCGTTGGCTCATCCCAGTGTTGAATCATTTTTCAGGTGATCTAGGTAGGCGAGCAGACCAGGCTCGCAGATAGAGGGGCTTCAGTACTGCCCCGTCAGTAGATAGTGAGTATGTTTGTGGAGGATTTTTGTATATCCCAGCATAGTTGTGGGTATTTTGGGAACCAGATATATGTGTATATTTTGGGAAACATGTTAGTACTCTGGTATTGTATATATATTTACATATGGTTATGTTTATGTGATTTCTGCTTCTCGCTGCTTAAGTTAATGATTGGAGTTACCCCAATATGATATCATAGCATGTTAAATATCATAATATATATATATATATATGTATATTTTATATACAAAACCCGGTTAATTAAGCAGGTCGTTATAGGGTGTGGCTACAACTGATACTTATCAGGGCACTCGGTTTACTCAATAAGCCCTCAGGTGGAGAGTTTTACTTCACCCCAATTATTTATGTTATTAAACTCTCGCTCTTTCATTTCTTATTTCCATTTCACATCTAGCTCATGAGTATCCTCGGTAATCAATCCATGTACGGTTTGTAACTCATGGTTGCCCTGAGGATATTCTCCATGCCATGCATCCCCCCATGGTTGAGGTTGTTCGGCCCAAAGGCTAGATCTAAACCGCGGTTGGCCTACCCATTTAGATCAAAATAGGAAATCCATCCATGCATCTATAATACGATTGGTCTGCCATAACCTTCATCCGAACCTAAGGGAAAAACTACCCTTCTCACTAGCTCAATCGACTGTCAATACCACACTCACCATGAGACCGTGTGGTTGCACTAACAACTCACTAGCAATAGTACCAGGCTTTCAATAATACATCCGTCCATCAAGGTTCTCATTTTCACATTTTAACATTTTACATTTCGTATTCACATTTCAGTATTCACATTACAGTATTCACATTTCAGTGTTCACATTTCAGTATTCACATTGCAGTATTCACATTACAATATTCACATTTTCATATTCACATTTCAATATTCATAATTCAATATTCACATTTCACAATTCGCCTTTCAATATTCTCATTCCAATATTCACATTTTCAATATTCATATCTCATATCATAATAGTATATATCACATTTCAATATTCTCATCATTTTTCAATAACACAAATCATCATTTCATATTTCCTCATTTATCACAGAAAACATTTCCATATATATATATATATATATATATATATGTATGTATGTAGACCCTATTCCATCATTTTCCAGTAAACATATCTATGTTTCACATTTCATTATTTTTCAAAAAATACTCATCAATATTTAGCTCTTTTCATCATTTCCCAAATTACAAATCCCAAAACATTCCAACTCAGTATAAATCATATGCCACACAATTTTATCTGATATTCGTAACATAATAATTTTAGGAAAAATAACATAGTTTCATTTTTCACATATTTCCTCAACCAGTAATTTAAAAAATAATTGCAATAATTTATTCCCCCTACCTGGCTTACTGAAAGTGTAGTAACTCGAATAATTATGGGAATTAAATAATAAAAGAAAAGAGAGAAAATAAAGATTTCAAGAGGGACTTAGCAGGGTCTTGTCGACGAACGTAGAGCGCTCGTCGACGAGAAGCCTTCGTGGGCTCGTCGGCGTGGACTCATGTCTTGTCAATGAGAACTTACCGAGAATGCTAATTTTAGGGCCTGAAGCTCCCCGATGAGGGTTAGGTGTTCATCGACGAATCCCCTTCTTGGACTCGTCGACAAGAAGACGTGGCTCGTCAATGAGGCCATGTGGACAGGTATTCTATATAAGGCCAAACAATCACATTTTCTTCAAGGATTTACATGTAGACTCTCTCTCTCTGAAATTTGTTTCCCTCTCCTTCTTTCTACGATTCTGGCTTTGTTCTTTTTCGGATCAACGATAGGAAGCCGCCATGCTACTCCTTGGAAGATTCTCTTTAAGTCACCTGGAGTAGATTGTTGATTAGGCCAACTTGGGTACCATCCCAAAAACAGGGTAAATTGATTATTTGGGTATTTTCACTATAACCAGGCTTATCTGAGTTTAGATTCTGTATTGTATGGAAATATACTGGTGTTCTGTAGAGTAAAACTAAGGTATTAATGTTTTCAAGATTAGGGTGTTTTGGGACCCTGAAGATATGGGTTGAGGACCCCAACGAGTATCTTTCGAGGAGTTAAGGTAAATTATAGTTTAGAAATGCTGGATATGTGGTGTTGGGGAAAATATGAATGTGATAATTATTATGGTAAATTTAGTTGTGTGATTGGGGGTTATATGGGTGTTATTTCAGGGTGTTAAAAATTATGAACGCCGCAAGCGTGAGATTATTAAATAATATCTAGAGCTAAATAGTCAGGTAAGGGGAATACATGTTATGTCAGCGTTATTAGACATTTTACTAGTATAATATAGTATTTGATCAGAGCATGAAAATTATACAATTTTACGGAACATAGTTATAGAGTTTTATTGAATTGTGTGGCATGAGAAATACTGGATTATTATAGAATATGTTATATAGTTTTACAGTAGCATGATTAGATAGCCTATAGAGTTATGAAACAAAACTTGTACAATTTTATATGCAGAGCTACGATTATATAGAATTATATAGAAATACAGTTTATATGATGTACAGTGTTTTACAGAATCATACTTATACAATATTTTATAGAATTATGATTACATAGTATATTACAGAACAAGATTGTATAGTATTTTACAGAATGGATTATGCAGTGTTTTTATTACCATGATTATATAGAATGTAGAACCATGATATACAGAAATATAGTTTTTACAGAGCATAGAGCCATGACATACAAAATATAGAATTATACAGATATACAGTTATTATAATGTCATGGCTATACAGTTTATACAAGATCATGGTTATTACAGAAATACAGAATCATGGTAAAATAGTTAGACTTATATAGAAATATTATTATACATTATCAGACCCCGATGGAATACATTACTTTGCATAACACGATACTGTTGTGATACAATATAGACAGTGCAATCATACGTCTCAAACGGAGTATGATATAGTCGGTTGTGCCCTTAGGTAGAGTTGTGAGCTCCCTGGCGTTCGGACCAGGTGGAGCGGGCCTTTTGTGGTATAAGCATCTAGATATGCATACAATTAGGCTAGTACTGGAGGGCCAACCAGTGTTTAGCCCTGCCTACAGGCCGCACAACCCAGTCATTAGGGGGTAAGTCATGACATATAGCCATCCAGGGGGAAGTTTACAGATATATGGTTATGTATAGTACACACAGAAAGTAAAGATTACGTATTATAGTTAAAAGTACTTTTGAATAGATAACTCAGAAATTTTCATATTCTATATGATATAAGCATGTGTTATTATACAAATGTTTTTCTTGATGTATATCGTATATAGTATTAATTAAATTATATGTTGTCAATTAACTCATATGTCACACACTGGTAAAAACATGTTTCTCCTTACTGCGAGGTGTCTCACCTCAGCATTATTAAACATTTCAGGTAATCCAGAGAGGCGAGCGGGGCCGATTCAGAGGTAGAGGTGGTGTTGAGTCGGCGTAGTTTTTGGGGTGAGTTTTGGGCTGGTCTGTGGAGCCCACAGTATTTTGAGATTTTTGGGAAATGTTATGTATATATGTGTATGGATACAACTAGGTATATAGTACTCTAGTATTTTAGAGTATGATGGATATGTATGCACTTCTGCCACTTAGGTGTTATATGAAATGCACAGGATACCATGGTCCCACTCCAGACCGTGATAATGATAGCTATGCTCATGCAAGGTATTCGGAGTTATATTAATATAGAGAAAAAAATGGATGAAAATTTCAAGTTGCTACAGAGAGGCCTGCTAACAACCCTAAATCCGTGCCCCACAGCGTTCGAAGTTCAAAACCCTGAAATTCACATTTTCTGAATGCAATCAACTACATCCCAGAATTACAACTATTTTAACATTTCCTAGGTCCACACACTCCAAAATCTAATTAAACTTTAAAAATAATTAACGGATATATTTCCACTATCCTACCCTCGCCTTGGAGTGGTGCCTTGGAAAACCAAATTAAATATCTGCTTCGGCCAAAATGATGAAGATCGGAGTTAGGACCCAGTGGTGGTGTCCGATCGTCGATTTGGCTGGAGATTTAAGGAAAAATTGAGGAGAGAGAGAGAGAGAGAGAGAGAGAGAGAGAGAGAGAGAGAGAGAGAGAGAGAGATTACCTTACCCTAGGAGTGGTGCCTACGTCTCTCCTATGACAAATCCAGTCCGGTAAAAATGTCGGTGACGGAGATATGATCCTAGTGGTATTTTCTGTTTTTCGATTGGTTAAGTATTAGAGGAGAAGAATTGTTTTAATTTGATTAGATTTGTAATCTTTTTTTGGTTGGGTGTTGGTGTTGTATTTGGGAGGCCTTTAAAGATTTGTCTTTTGTTTCTCCCTTTAATTATCTTGTAACCACGGTATTCCTCCACCAAAAGTGAGGGTTTATCAATAAATAAATGGAGGTGCCGCCCTTCTTTAAAAAAAAATAGAGTAGAAATTAAGGAGAGAGGGAAGGAGGAACAGAGGAGAGTGAGAGAACTACAACAGAGACACAAGGGGCGTGCGCAGATGAAATAAAAAGGGGGGCTTCTGTTTCCTAATTGATTTCAGGAAGTCTTAAGACTTCCTGAAACTTCATATATATAAATGTTATATTATATTAATATATATTATATTATTTAATTAATAATTATTATTTAATTAATTAATTTTAATTTTAATTAACTTATTATTATTATTATTATTATTATTATTATTTTTGGAATCACAACATCCTCCTGTAATAATTATTTTTGAGGCATTACATGAACTTGGAAAGAAAAAAATGCATGTGGGGGAGGCTATGTCTAATAAACAAATAAAGGGAATAATATAATGGAATTAATGGTAATTCATGAATGCTTCGAGAATAATTTGGGGGTCAAAAGCAAGAGAACCAAATGATTATATTTTAATGATAATGGGCTTTAATGTGGAAATTGGAATCTAAGTTAATTCATGAATGAAGGTTGCAATTGCTATATTTAATTAGACTTTATACATTCAAGATTCTTTTTTCTTTTGCCTGCCTTTTTCTTTTTCTACTTCTAAAAGCTTTGCACTATTTGGGCTCCAAATATACACAATCATCCAATTTGTCATCCAGATGTATTCACAAATTTTCTTTTAAATCACTCATGTTATACAATATTATACCATTTTTTTAGTCTATTTGGAGGCCCGACGAATTTGGAAAAGGCAAAATCCCTCACTTTTTTTATAAAAGAAATTTAAAATTTGAGACCATGTTCTAATATATATATGTTCTAAAGTTTAACTATTGTAATGTTAAAGACAACTTAGCTGCATGCAATACTCGGTATTAGTTTGGATAAGAATTTTATAAATAATAGGATTGGATTCTTTTAAGACCCTTGCTCATGCATTATTTGGGAATTAACAAACATTAAAAAGAAGGATTTTGAGAGTCCACATCCCAAACTTAAGATTCTGAAGGGGTTTCTCAAGTTCATTTTATTATTTGAATTGAATAGATGATTTTTTATTTTTATTTTATAAATCTCAAGTTTTACTTAAAATTCTTTAATTAACCAAAGAGGTTCCAAATGAAAGAAGAAAACCAAAGAAGAAGAAGAAGAAGAAGAAAAGAGCGGAACATCAAAAAGCACGATGCATTTGAAAGGCACGCTCACCATACTAACATGATTGCTTATAAATGCTCATCTCATTTACTTAAGATGGGAAATCACCATGTCAGTTACAGTATAGCTACTATTCTTTGAGTAGGATATATAATGCCTTAATGAAATGGGGGAGAAGGGAATATGAGTATTTGGTAGGTTTGATATGCAAAAGTTGAAATAGTATAGAAAACTTTTGAGAAAAAAGGTGTGTTCATCAATCATTCTAAAACTCACTAATTATTGTAAACATTTTTAGCCTACATGCATCACTGGTTAACACACATTATTGCCTACAAAGGTGTGAATAATGAATTTTGTTACTTTGCCGTTTGCCACGTGACTCTTGTTTGCTTTTATGATTGCTTAATGTTTTCTATTACTTTATATTCGATGATTGTCAATTTATTCATGGGGTAAAATTATGATTTAATTTGGCTGAATAGTTAAGTTGGTGTGCTACAACTAGTGTCACACAAGGTTCACGACTGGACACAAAGAGTGAAGTACTCGATGCATGATAATTGGTATGGAAGTTTCATTAATTGCTCAATTGCTTTCGAATTGTGGGATTGTGTGAAGCATCGAAAGAGAATCAAGTTGCACGTTAGATCGAGATAATTGCCGTGTTAGAGCCTCCATAGCTACAATATTTTACAATTATATATTAAGCTTATATCCACCACATGTACTAGATATTTTCCCCAATTTAAATTTAATTAAATTCCAATGACACAAAAGTTTTTATTTTTTTAAAAAAAAGAATATATAAAAAGAGAAGAACTTGGAAAGCAACAGCTTACCCATTTGGCCTTAGTACGTACTACGTATGTCAAGTTGTCATCATTTGACCTACCGAATCATGATATAGGCCAACTTGGGTCCATGGGCATAACTATCCAATTTATATATATATATAGTTTGAGAGGTCAGAACCCCATATATGGCTAGCAATAAGTAATGATGCAATCCATAGGGCGCAATCATTAGGAAATGAAAATTTTATACATTATCTGAGAAAGACCACCAACTTGCCCATCACTTCCCCCAGGCATTGCCAATTAAGCAAGCAGTTCCTCTCTCTCTCTCTCTCTCTCTCTCACACACACACACATGCAAGTATTGCTTTTAAGATTAAAATCATGAAAATAGTGTCTCATAGCTAGGTTTCAAATATAAACTTTGAGGATTAAATTTGAATTTAGGTGAAATTGAATAAAATTTAATATAATTTGATATTATATTTTATTTAAATTTATATAAACTTAAAATTTGAGATCTTTTGATTAGTCCAATATATCTCTTTTCATATATTTTTTTAATAATTTAAACTTCAAAGTTATGAATGAAAGTTTGAATGCGTAATTATGAGTTGATCCGGAATATATGTATGTATATGGAGGGAATCGAGGAGACTGTGGGAAGCATTTAAAAGAGAAAAGTGTATGGTAGGAGCATGCCTGTGAATGAATAATAAAATTGATATGGCCTGATTATAAGCAGTACGACTGGGATCTGTTTGTGCGTGGGTGCATGACTGATGAGTGCAAGTGTCACTTCCTTTGTTTTACAAGTCAAAAATGTTCAACCACAAGTGCATGGAGCAGGGCGTACTGGATGGAATTTTAAGGGTCCATGTGCCCCACAATGTGAGTTGAAGGGTCTGTGTCCCACAATATTATGGGCTATCTTCTTTCTTTCATGGAGAGAGAGAGAGAGAGAGAGAGAGAGAGAGAGAGAGAGAGAGAGAGGAGGTGATTTGATTTAATAATGTCAACCAGAAGCTAGCTAAGCAAGCATGTATGCATATGTGTCGTTTTGATATTGCTAGCTAGCGAAAGCTGGCAAGAGATTGATCATGGAGTTGGTGTCTATCTTTCTATCGTTTGAGGATGATTACTGGATATATATACATATGTAGTACTGGCTGCGCCGCACGCTGAATTGAAAAGGCAATCATTGTGGTGAAAGCTAATTATGGGTCTATAATTAATGTCATCTCACACACATTATATAATTAACCAATGTACTTTGGACAGAATCGCCATAACTAATAAATTGATAATCATATGTTTTATCCAAACAAACCCAAAATGTAGAAGGAAAGTTAGCTCCCAGTACCACCCGTGCAAAATACTACTATGATTTATATATTAAGACTTTTCCCTGCCCACGCTAAGTAATTTTCTATCATAATTTTATCATCACTTCTATCTAATATGAGTCGCACTAAGTTATCTTTTATTTTTTAGGTCATTAAAGGTCTACAAAATTTGGATTGTGCAATGAGAGGTAATTCGTCTTTTATCTCATTATTTTTTTAACCATGGATATTGGATAGTAAGACTTCTAATATGCAAGTCTCGTCGTTGAGATGTCACCTAAAGAATAAAGGTCGAGTTAAATTTTAGCCCATCAACATCTTTTCATTCCAATTAATTGCATTACTGCTAACTTTTGGGTAATGCATTAATTAATCCTAAATATATTGTAAATTAGTTCTATCATTTTGCTATTATTGATATCTATCTGATAAAAAATTAAGCACATTTTTGGTAATGATATAGATTTAAATGGGTAGATTGTAGATTTGTCTCATTGTGGATAAATATTTAAGATACACTCTGGAATATCTTGGAGACCAATACCATCAAATCTATGATATAAAATACTAGGACGTTCAGGAGTCGGCAAAGCCAGGGGCTGAAGTTAATGCCACTTGCGTTAGGATTCAGAACTCAACCATGCTCATCGCCCAATACTATATGAGTTAGCAAAGGACAAAATAGCAAAGCAATTGATGTTCTAGAATCACATCGAAGATGCGTGACGTGACAGTTTTGGGGTGAAAAATGACATTGGTCGATCATGAAGACTTAGCTCAATGGCTATGAAATCCATATAGCCTCGCCAAACTGCTAGGAGAATTAGATTAGGGTTCTTTTTATGTTGTATTTCTCTGATTAAGTCCCAAGCATTGGCCAAATTCAAATAAACCTAAATAAAACCTAGTCTTCTCCATAACCTCATTTGATCTACTAATTCCATCAGCTTTGCCAAATGGCATTGCACCCCAAATCTCTCTTCATCCTAACTTATGTAGGTGATACTTGTCATGCATTTCACTTCGAAGATTTTTCTATGAGTATATCACTTTAGCACAAAATAATTTTTCTCATGTCAGGTGAGGTTCACTTATGCAATGCTCATAATGCACTTCGCTTGACGATGGTCATGTAAGCTTCTAAGCTAATGCTGAAATTGAGCAATTATGACTATTTTCCATGAGTGTTACTCCATTGAGTAACACTTATTATTTTTTAATGAGTAAGCATGCTCCTTTTTTCTTTTTCTACATTTCAGCCAAGGAGAAAGTATTACCTTTCTTAGGCCAAATTGTGGTTGGTCAAATTATTTATAAGTGATACTTCTTGAATATTGAATACATAACAAGTTTTGATCGACCAGGAGTGGAGGATGGAATAGGATCATTCGATGCCGAATTTAGGCCAAGCTAAGGGATGGTCCTCCCTTAGCTCAAAGTTTTTGTTGATGAACTCATTAAGACATGTGTATTGTGCATCAAACTGAACCCAAACATTGAAACATGGACATTGTACATCAAATCGTACCCAAACATTGAAACACCTACATCATACTTTGGCCTTGTTGTGAAAAACGAATTGCACAGTGGAATATATTTGTATATAGGATCAAACACATAATGCAGTAATCAATGATAAATATACAGAACAATCCACAACCACAACAAGTATCTAAAAGCAATAATAACACAAGTAATTACGTGATTCGACAATGCCTACATTCATGGGAGCAAATGGCAAAATTCACTATCTTTTTGTCCAAAAGGACATGAAAATTGTACAACCCTCTTCCTTTTATAATCATCCTTTACAAATACATCTGATATGATATATAAATAGAGTTCCCAGTGATTTTCTTTCCAAACCCCAACCATATTAACGTCCCCTTTTCAAAATTTGAAATCCGCGCTCTAGTATCCTAAGCCAAACCGTTGATAGTTTTAGACAGAATGTAAATTTTCTGAAATACTGCTCCAAATTATCAACGGTTAGAGCCTTACCATTGACAGTTTCCACTGCTGCTGTTTTTTTTTTCTTTATGCTTTCCTTTTGTGCATGCTTTTCACTCAGTATATGAACCACATATCACAACAATCTCTACTTTGGCAAATGTACGCCCCTTAGGAGAAATCGAAAATATGGCCCGCTGCTCCATCTTAATCTTAGGGAGTTAGGTTAGGACCACCTTTCGTCTAACAACTGGAGACAAAAATCAAATCCAAGTAAGGCTTGAACTTTCCTATGGTAGCTTCGACTTCTGCCATGAACCCTAGATCAGTTATAGATGTAACAACCTGAAACTACATCTGTAACAACCCAAAAATTCATGTCATATATATATATATATATATATATATATATATATATATATGCTATATAATAATATTACTCTGATACCCTTGATAACATCTATTATAACATCTCAGTCCTAAAGTGGGCACCAAGGAATACCTATTCATAAGATAACACACTTATGCAGCGAAAAACATAAATTCATAATACCATAAATACAATATTAAAATTTCAGTATTTTCTCCAAAATATACATACACATCACTCCAGAAACATCCACCAGACCTCCTAAGATCTATTCAAAAATACATCTCCCTGAAACACTTACTCTGCAAACAGGGCAGTACAAACATCCCCTCTATCTCCAAGCCTAATCTGCTCGTCTAGTTAGGTCACCTGAAATGTGTTAAATTATTGGGATAAGACAACTATCAGCAAGACGAAATATACTATTACAAATGTGTGGAAGTTGAGTTTACATGAAGATATACTATTAAAACAACTGAATGTGAGATAGCATGTAAAATCATATACAGTATAACTCACAACTATGTGACTTAAAATACAACTGTTTATGAACTTTCTATTTAATCATAATTTTAGTTATTATAAATATATTAGCTATTTTTTTTTCTGTAAATCTATATACATAACTATGAAAACTTCCCTAGATGGTTGTATGTCACGATTTAACCCATCATGACAAGGTTGTGCGGCCCGTAGGCGAGACTAAACATCGGTTGACCTACCAGCCCTAGTCATATATATCTATATATATATATATATATATATATATATTTGTAGCACGAAAGGCTTGCCCCACTTGGTCCGAACGCCAGGGAACCCTCTACTCTACCTATGGCACAATCGACATTTAACACCACACTCTATCTGAGATGTATGGTTGCACTACTATATTGTATAGGTACAATATCATGCTCTGTAAACTGTTCTTTTCCATTAGGGTCTGATACTAAGTAATACTATATATATAATTTCTATATGTTTTACCATAATTCTGTATCAACTGTAATTACCATGATGTTATAATTCTCTGTATTAACCATGACGCTATAATATAACTGTATATATGTATCAACTCTATTTATGTACGTCATGGTTCTATAATCTGTAAATCATGATTCTGTATAACACTGTATAATCGTGGTTCTATAAAACACTGTATATATTCATAATTCTGTAAAATACTATATATTCATGGTTCTGCAATCTAAATAAACTTTAATATCTGAATATAACTGTATATTTGAGTAAACTGTAATATCTGTATAAAACTGTATATATGAGTAAATTGTAACATTTGTATAAAACTGTATAACTATAATCTATAATACTGTATAATTTTTTTCTCTAGAAACCCATAAACACATACTACACTTTACTAGTAAAAAATTCTAATTAATTGGCACAGCATATTTCTCTTACCTGATTCCTATAAAGCCTGCTAAACTCTAAATCTACACCTATGCAACATTCGAAGCTCAAATGCCTGAAATTATATTTTTCCCCAAATCAATCAACCTAATTCAGAATAACAACTATACTCGCCTTCCCCGGGCTCACATATCTCTTAATCCCTAAAATTCTAAACTACTCATTAATTATCAATATTACCTGAGTTCTTGAGAAACATCCACTAGAATCCTCAACCCATGTCTGTGGTATTTGGGAACTCAAATCCTGAAATCACAACAACCTAATTTAATCAACTAAAACTTCAGTATATTTTCAACTAACTCAAGATATGGGTTCAGAAAAGCCTGATAACCATGAAAACCCTAAAATTACCTACTTACCCTAATTTTGGAATGGTGTTTGAACTTCTCAAACCAAAATTCTACTCCGGCTAAGTTGTAGAGAATCTCCCCAAGATTATAGTGGTAACTTTTGATCATCGAACAGGGGAAAAACGGGGCCAAAATCTTAAAGAGAAGGTGAAGAGACCGAATTTTAGAAAAATAAAGTGAAGAAAGCTAATTTTCTCACCAAAATTTGATTTTTTGCGTATTTATAGATGGCTAGTCACGTGGCTTCGTCGACAAGACACATGGACTCATTGATGAATCGAAGAAGGGAGTTTGTCTACGAGGATGATGAGTTCATCAACAAACCAAAGGGTTTGAATGTCTCCCTCCGGGTATCTCTTCGTCAACGAAGCACAAAAGCTCGTCCACGAACCGTATATAGGCATTCGTCGACAAAACCAGAGGGTTCGTCGACAAACCCTGCTTTTATTCTATTAGCTTTGGTGCGATCCCAAGAGGGGGAATGAATTGGTATTTCAAAAATTAATCGCTTAGGTCAATCCACTAGCAACAGTATTATACAAGTCCAAGGTCAATCTAGTGCGTATAAAATAAATCAGTATATATATTCAGCAAAAATTAAACTACACAAGAGATTTAATTAAGCATGCACAATAAAGTAGTAAATAGATACGACACTAGAAATGTTATCGAGGTTTATTAAACTGCCTACGTCCCTACCTTGGCTCACCAGCACAAGGATTACCCTATGAACTCACTTAATGGGTGGAGCGGCACCTAAATACAACCAGGTCAATTAGCATAAGGTTGACCTCAACCTTTACAACCAGGTCAAATTAACACAAGGCTGACCTCAACCTTTTGCAACCAACCCTTTCGAGCTGGATTGCCGTCCCCTCAAGCCACGCCTAGAATACAACAAATATTCAAGTTAAGATGTGTACAAATGAAATGCTTCTCAATCAAGAATATTTGTACCAGTAATAATCAACACACTACTGAATGATAAGATATGATAAGTTCAATGTAGTTTTGATGTCAACTCTAAAAAATAATGCAAGTAGTAATCAGTACGTGAGAGTGCGTATGTAAGGATCTTTGTATCAAGATAATAACATCAATCACAATGCAGCAACAAAGATCTCAAGCACACTTCAAATATCTTCAATAAATTATTTTTCTCAAAATAAACCACAAGAGATATTTGAAAATCAGTTTGTAAAAATATTATTTCACAAACAAAATGCAATACGAACTCTTGAGTATTGCAATGATTATGCAAAACCCACAAGCTCAAAGAAGTTTTCCTACAGAAGACTTATTTACGAAGTCTCTTAGAAAAACTTAAAGCTTACTCTCAAATAAAAATATCTCAATCAACAAGAACAAATGAGAGTGTAAGCTTAGTGAGAGATTTACAAGAACACTCCTACTAGATGATTTCAGCAGTAAGAATAAATAAGAATGAATGTAGGAAGCTTGAATGTGAGAAATGAAGCTTTTGGAATTCAAAAAAAAAATCACTAATCTTTTTTGCTAATCTCTACCCGATCTTTGCAAATGAGGGGGTATATATAGACACCCCTAAATTTTTAACTGTTTGGGACCTATTTGTCATTTTTGGAAAAGTTTAAATGAGGTTAATATAATAGCGTTTTAACCTCGGTAAACTCCGAGCAACCTGAGAGGGTTGGTCGACCATTTTCATGGTTTGATTGACGGGGGTGCTTAGTTCGGTCGACCAGAAAGTATTTGAACTATAAGTTCGGTCGACCATTCATAAGGCGATTTTTGAACCTCCGAGGTTCGGTCGACCATTTTTGGGTTCAGTTGACTGAACTTGGGTGTTCGGTCAACAAGGAAAAATTTCTTCTGAGAGTTCGGCTGACCGGGAGGTTGGGATCTCCCACATGTCAGTTCGGTCGACCAGAGCATTGCAGCTCATTTTAGGTTTGGTTGACCAAAGGGTCAAACTATTGACCCGGTTGAGGTTCAGTTAACCGAAGGGCCCTGAGTATTAGGGTTCAGTTGACCGAACATTTAAATTTTGGCATTTCGGTCCTTTTCTTCTTATAAAATTGTCCCTATTCATATGATGATTAACTTTAAGACAATAGGGAACTTTTTCATGCAGAATTGTGGATCCTATGGTCGATTTAAGACCTTTTGAGCTTATCTATCCTATCATGCATGCAATGTATTAAATTATTACAGACCATTGATCTTGAATTATTATAAACCTGAATAAAACTTAATTAAATTACAATAAATAAATGGACTGGGTCTTTGGCTTCTTCAAGTCCATGTGCATCATATTGAAACCTCCAATTGAACCTGCACGCAAACTCATCAACCATGAAATACCAGAGTATTTGTCATAATCAAAATGAGATATGACCTATAAGGTCAACATATTCCTTTTGAATTTTACTTTTATTTTTCGAGTCTCTATATTCTCCCCTCCTTATAAAATTTTGGTCTCGAAATTTGCTATCTGTACTATACACCATCTTCTTGAGGAAAAACTTGCTACTTATTTTATTAATTACCCTCACTTATGGCGGAGGAATACTGTGGTTACAATTAGGGTTCTGGGAGATTACAAGTATATACATAAAAGAAAATTTTCCCAAAAACAAAAACACTACTTATCCTATAA
Source organism: Malania oleifera (assembly GCF_029873635.1). NCBI lineage: Eukaryota > Viridiplantae > Streptophyta > Magnoliopsida > Santalales > Ximeniaceae > Malania > Malania oleifera. The sequence goes on from NC_080419.1 coordinate 15,207,248, forward strand.
TCTGAAATATACTTATACATACATTATCCTACTTCACATATAATAAAACCAAACTATATTTACTTTACCTGAATTATTATTGTTTCTTTTTCTATCTAATGCTAGTCCCCACTGAACAGATGTGGGTATTTCTGTCGTATCTCCTCCTCTAACCCCCATGAGGCCTCCTCCACTGCATGATTCCTCCATAGGACTTTTACTAGTGGAATTATCTTAGTGCGCAACTCCTATTCTTTTCTATGTAGTATCTGTACTGGTGTTTCATCATATGCTAGAGTATCTCTAAGCTCTATCTCCTTGTAGTTGATCATGTGGGAGGGATCTAGGACATATTTCCTTAATATGGAAACATGAAATACGTCATGAATCCTGGATAGAGTTAGTGGTAAAGTTAGCATATAGGCGACTGAACTCACTCTCTCAAGTATCTTAAATGGGCCAATAAACCTAGGGCTCAGTTTACCTTTCTTTCCAAATCTCATGGTTCCTTTTAGTGGTGCTACTCTAAAAAATACCCGATCATCAACATCAAATTTCATCTTCTAGCAGCGAGTATCTGCGTAACTTTTCTGCCGACTCTGAGCTACACTGATGCTATCTTTAATTAGTCAGCCTTTATCGTACACCTGCTGCACTAACTCTGGTCCTAAAACTCACCTTTCACCCACTTCATCCTAGTATAGTGGAGAACGACACCTCCTACCATATAACGCCTTGTAAGGCATCATCCCGATGGTGGCCTAGTAGCTGTTGTTATACGCGAACTCAATGAGCGGCATATACTGGGTCCAACTACCCCCGAAATCTAGCACACATGCTTGTAGCATATCCTCAAGTATCTGGATCGTCCTCTCTGTATGCCCATCTGTCTTAGGATGAAAGGTTGTGTGAATGATAACTGAAACCCCAAAGCCTCCTACAAACTCCTCCAAAATCACGAGGTAAATCATGGGTCTCAGTATGATACTATGGATACTGGCACACCATGAGACTGAACTATCTTCTGTATGTATAACTCTGCCAGTCTGTTCATAGAGTAGTTGAATTTAATAGGGAGAAAATAAGTGGTCTTCGTTAATCGATCAATGACCACCAAAATAGCATTTTGTCCATGCAACGCTGGCGGTAACCCTGTAACAAAATCCATGGAGATATGATCCCACTTCCACTCGGGGATATGGAATGGCTGTAACTGTCCCACTGGTCTCTGGTGCTCAACCTTTACCTACTAGCACGTCAAGCACTGTTCCACAAACTCAACTATCTCCTTCTTTATGCCGCTCCACTAGAAGGATTCTCAAAGGTCCTGATACATTTTAGTGCTGCTAGAATGCACTGTATAAAGGAATCTGTGTGCCTCCTTTAGGATAGCCCTCCTAATCTCAGCATCTATAGGTACGCACAGCCTGGTACGAAACCTCAGAGCTCCATCATTTGAAATAGTAAACTCCTCTCCCTGTCCGTTCTGTACTTTATCTATCAGCCCTACCAATTCTGCGTTATTCATCTAAGCAACTTTAGTCCTCTCCTGAGAGGTAAGTTGTAACACTAGGTTGGCAATAAATGTCTAGTGATCATTTTCTACTAACTCCACACCGAGCCTCTCCAAGTCCATCCAAATCGGATGTTGAATTTCAACTTTTGGCAATGCTGCTCCCATTGATTTTCAACTCAAAGCATCAGCCACCACGTTTGCTTTCCCTGGGTGGTAGCTAATAGTGCAATCATAATCTATAATGAACTCTAGCCATCTTTTTCGTCTCATATTCAGTTCTTTCTGGGTGAAGAAATATTTCAAACTCTTATGATCAGTGAAGATCTCATATCACCCACCAAAACAATGATGCCTCCAGATCTTTAAAGCATACACCACTGCAGCTAACTCTAAATCATGTACTGGGTAGTTCTTTTTATACTCCTTAAGCTACTGAGAAGCGTAAGCAATAACCCTCCCATGTTGCATCAACATACACCTGAGTCCTTTCTGGGATGCGTCACTGTATATAACAAATCCATCCTCTCCTAGTGGAATAGATAATACCGGTGTAGTGACCAGCCACTGCTTCAACTCCTGGAAGCTCTGCTCACACTCGTCAGTCCATTCAAATCTCACATTTTTTCTCATGAGTCGTGTTAGTGGACCCAATAACCTAAAAAAGCCTACCACAAAACGCCTGTAGTACCCTACTAGACCCTGGAAACTCCTGACCTCCTAAACGTTCCCCATTCTCACCCAATTCACCACTGCTTCTATCTTACTCAAGTCTACTAATATGTCATCCCCAGATATCACATGCCCGAGGAAAGTGGCTTGCCTTAGCCAGAATTCACATTTCTTGAATTTAGCGTATAACTTATTTTCCCTTAATACTTGCAATACCAACCTCATATGATCCTCATGCTCTTTAAAACTCTTCGAGTAGACCATTATATCATCAATACATACCACAACAAACTGGTCTAAGTATTGATGGAACACTCGATTCATTAGGTCCATAAACACTGCCGGTGCATTAGTCAATCCGAACGGCATTACTAAGAACTTGTTACTCATGCTACACTACTAAATAAAACTCATTAACTATAATCTGTAATAATGTATAATTTCTTTCTATGAAAACCCATAAATACATACTACACTTTACTGGTAAGAAATTCTGATTTAACTGGAATAGCATATTTCCCTTACCTGATTCCTGTAAAGCCTACTAAACTCTAAAGACTGAAGGTGGAGAGACCGAATTTTAGAGAGAGAAAGTGAAGAAAGCTTATTTTCTCGCCAAAATTTGATTTTTCGCATATTTATAGATGGCTGGCCACGTGGCTTTGTCGGCGAGACACGTGGACTCATCGATGAACCGAAAGGGGAGTTTGTCGATGAGGATGATGAATTCATTGATGAACGAAAGGGTCTGAATGTCCCCCTCTCAGTATCTCTTTGTCGATGAGGCACAGAAGCTCGTCCATGAACTGTATATGGGCGTTCGTCAACGAAACTACCCGACGAACCCTACTTTTATTCCTTTTGATTTTTCCTTTTATTTTTCGTGTCTCTACAGCATCCTAGGCTTTCAACAAGTAGGCATTCCCACAGCAGTAAACACAAAACTTGCTGTAAGCGTTTTATCATCAAAGCCCCCTACATAGTCTTAAATAAATCTCACAACTAACAACCCACTATGTTGCCTACCTAAACACCCCACTGCACTATAATTGAGGACCTTTGACATATCCCAGACATCACCGTCCGTCCTTGGGTACCGAGCCATAGACATTTTACATTGATTTTCTACAGAACCCCCCTAAGACAGAAAACAAAGTCTTCCCACAGTTATGTCCACAAAGCCACACTGAGATAACACCAATCTCCCTACAGCTTTGTCCATGAAGCCACCCTGAGATAAAACTAATCTCCCCGCAACTCTATCTATGCAAATATTCAAACAAAGACCCTTTTTGGTTATACCCAACACATTCATGTCAAAACCTTTCAATAGAGTTCCCAACTGATTAGCCTCAGTCAAGGCGTTCTCAGCCAATAACATGTCATTCACACACAACACATACATCGCTCCACTGCATTCTATCACCCTCTTACCCACTAGAAGCCTCAGCAACTACGACACCTGGTTTTTATACAATACTTCAATTTCCTCCACCATAGCACTCATCCACCTATTTTTCCCTTTGTTGTGCACTGCAACTTGAACAATAGTAGGAACCTTGCTGCTGGTAGTAATGAATACATAAAACACCAGAATGCCAAATTTATACCTAAGTTTGGTTGGATAGTGCACCTAAGCTCACCCTGATCATGCTAGTCTCCCGCGTTAAAACTCCCTGCAATATGAAAAATGTCATCTCTACCCTGAGTTTTAGCTCCACCTGCATCACATGCCTTTTTATATAGTGATACTATTGATCTGAGATAGAACTCCCTACATTTTTGCCCTAAGTATCTAGCTCCGCCTAAATCACATATTTGTTGTTGCTGGTGCAGTTTTTTGGCATTTGTTTCTCTTCCTTTACCTGAGTACGTTGCCCTAAGACTTTCTCACCAAAATTCATGGCTCCACTGATCACCCCTTTGTTTGCCATAGGATCACTTAGCTTGAACGTACTTTTCTTATACCCTAGAAATATGTACTATCTGGACATAACACCAAACCTAGATCCAATATCACTAGAAACGTGCACCTATGAACATCCACTCAAACCCGAGTAGTCTACCACAAAATCTACCCACAATTCACATGCAACTCTTCCATTTAATGATACCTTTGGTGATCAGTTAAATGAGAAATGCACCATACTCAATAACCTCACCAAGAAGTTTCCTACAAACCCTACATATAACCTGCCCAACTCATAAAACACCTTGAACAAAACTTGTAATAACCCAAGAAATTTTTCCAGGCCTCAGCGACGAACACAGGGGTTTCGTCAATGAGGGTTCTTTAGGATCCCGTCGATGAAGCCCGTCTTATCGATGAGAAAACACTGAGAGATGGTTTTTGGAAGTCTGAAATTCGTCGACGAGGGTGCAGATTCATCGACAAACTTTCTATAGGACTCATCGATGAGGTGACATGTCTCGTCAACAAATTCGGCTCTATAAATAATGAAAACTCAGATTTTTGATAGAATTTCAGTGCAAATCTCTCTCTCTCTCTCTCTCTCTCTCTCTCTCTCTCTCTCTCTCTCTCTCTCTCTCTCTCTAAAACGCACCCCTCTCCTTCTCTCTTCGATTCCAGGTCTGTTTCTCGCCGGATTGAAGATCTGAGGCCACCATGACGCTCCTGACGAAGTTCTCTACAAGTCTGCTGGAGCTGATCGTTGGTGGAGTTGGTTTGAAATTCATCCCAAATTTAGTGTGAGGTGTTTTATTCAGAATATGCTCTCCCTGCAGTTATAAGAAATGTTATATGCACGAAAATACAGATGTTTTGTTTAGAGGGATGTCATTTTCAGAGTGTTGAGTGGAGAACCTTGCGGGTGTAGGGCCAGTGTTCAGTAAGGGCTTTTCAGAAACTAATTAAGGGAAATATGCTAGGTTAGGATTTTTACAATATGAGCAGAGATTTTATATATATCAGTTTATTATCCAGCTTTTACAGAATAAGAGTTTTCAACACTTGTGTGGTCTTAGTAGATATTTCTTTGATATAGAACTTATATAGCTTTTTACAGCATATCATACTATACAATATTTACAGATAAAGATTGATGTATATCACAATATATTTCAGAACAATTTATTATAGATATTTATTCAGATCACTATACATATACAAAAGTTTATTTAGATTAGTATACTACAGTTTATTCAGAATCAATACGTTACAGTTTTTATACAGATCATTTTATACAATATTTATAGTATGTCATGTTTTCCTAAATGCCATAACACTTAGAGTATACAGACAGAGTATACAGACAGATTATACAATATAGTATCAAGATACTATAGTTTTTCAGATATACAGTATTTACAGTACAGAGTTATAGTGTTATGGTTATTTTGGAAACATGATGAAAATAGTAAAGAGAGTATATATATATGATATCAGATCCCTGTGAAAAGATTATAGATAGATATAGATATAGAATACAGAGCACGGTATCGTTGCTAATACAGATAGAGTGCAACCACATTTCTCAAATAGTGTGTGGTACCATCAAACAATGCTCGGAGAGGATGCGGCTCCCCAGTTTGCTAGGTCGAGGGGACCAGTTTAACGAGGTAGTAGCCAATCCCGAGCCTAGGAGTGGATGTAGTTTGGCCGGATTGAGGTAGGGTAGGGTATAGTGACTTACCTGAAGGGCCGACCAGGTTAAGTCCCGCCTAGGGGCCGCACAACCCTGTCATGAGGGGTCAAATCATGACATACAGAGTTCGAAGGATAAAACAAAGTTATGCATATGTATATAGTTTTACAGTATTTGATAAATATTGTATGATATTAGTAGTATGAAAAGTAGAAAACTCAGATGATACAGTTATGTTTTAAACTGCGAAAATTGTAAGATATTCTTTACAGATTTATCATTTTATTATAGCTCAGATGTTATTTAAAGTATATGTAACTTAGTTGCCACACACTAGTAATAGCATATTTCCACTTACTGAGCGTCGACTCACCCTATTATTCTAACATATTTTAGGTGAGCCAGTTAGACAAGCAAATCAGGCTCGCGGATAGAGATTTCTTGGTTACCCTAGTACAGGGTAAGATGGTGTTGAGTTTTGTATTTTTGGGATAGATGTTACTAGGTAGAGATGTATTATATGACTATGTATGGTGTCTATGGTTGTATGATTTATGTTTCCTCTATGTAGGTATAAGTATTGTATACGGGAATACCCTAGTGCCCTTAAGGCCTGAGATTCTATAGCAGGGGTATCAGAGAAATTTATATATAAAAAAAATGGAGAAATTGTGGGTCGTTTCAAAACTAGTGTACTCAGTCCCAATGTCTGACCTGAGGATCTCTTTACTGGTCTGGTTCTCCACCTCAACCACAAGTTAAGTCTGGTATACACCTCGAACTTGTGCCACATAAGATACACCAAGACCTTTCGTGGTAAACCCATGAAAAATATATGTCCACTTCGTGATGCTATCCTCACTTGTCCCCAAACATTTGAATACATGTGTAACGACCTCAAAATTACATCATTTTTCTCTACCTTTTGCTCTAGAGAAATTGTAACGACCTCAAAATTACATCATTTTTTTTCTTTCTTTATAATATATAAATGTTAATTAACTGTTTTGATACCCTCTTCTATGAAACTCGGGCCTTAGCAGGCACTAGGGTAATCATGTATACAATATTCATACCTACACAACGAAAACATAAACCATACATCCATACATACTATACAATACCAGAAACCAGTACATACCGACCATAGCCATACAAAATAATTCTCTCTAGTATCATCTACCCCAAAAATACAAAACTCTGTCAACACTCACCCTACAACCAGGGTAATCAAATAAACTCACTACCTGTGAGCCTGATCTGCTTGTCTAACTGGGTCACCTGAAAAATAATAAAATAATGGGGTGAGACGACGCTCAGTAAGTGAAAATATGCTATTACTAGTGTGTGGCGATCGAGTCGTAAAACTATAATAATAGTATGTAAAATTGCATCATCTGGTAAATCTGTAAAAACACATATATCATATGTATAGTAGCTTAAAATATATGTATCATCTGAACTTTCTATCATTCATACTACTAATATCATACTATATACAACCAAAGCTGTAAAACTGTATACGTATACATAACTGTGCTCTTTATCTCTGAAACTCTGTATGTCATGATTTGACTCCTTATGACAGGGTTGTTCGGTCCGTAGGCGAGACTTAATCTGATCGGCCCTCCAAGTAACTCACTATACTCTACACTACCTCAGCCCGACCAAACTGCATCCACTCTTAGGCTCGAGACTGGCTACTACCTCATCAAACTGACCCCCTCAACCCAGTGAACTGAGGAGTTGCATCCTCTCCGAGCATAGTTTGATGGTACCCACACACTATCTGAGATATGTGGCTGCACTCTATCTGTATTAGCAATGGTACCGTGCTCTATATTCTGTATCTATACTGTATCTATCTGTAATCTTTTCTTAGGGATCTGATACTATATATATACATATATACTCTTTTACTGTTTTCATCATGTTTCCAAAATTACCATAATGCTATCTTTTGTACTGTAAATACTGTAATCTCAGTATTCTATATCTATAACATCTTGATGCTATCTCTACATATCTATCTGTATACTCTGTCTATATACTCTATCTGTATACTCTTAATGTTATGGTAATAGGAAACATGACATACTGTAAATACTGTATATATTATTCTGAATAAAGCTGTAATATACTAAGCTGAGTAAAACTGTAATATACTATTCTGAATAAATATCTGTAATATACTGATATGTGTAAAACTATAACATACTGATTTGAGTAAAACTGTAATATACTGTTTGGAATAAATATCTGTAATTTATTGTCCATATCTTTGTTGCTGTATAGTATGATATACTGTAAAAATTATATAAATTCTTCATCACATAAATATCTACTTAGGCCACACAAGCATTTAAAACTCATATTCTGTAAAACTGGGTAATAAGTTGGTATATACATATGTGTAAAATTTTTGATAACACTATAAAATTCCTAACATAGCATATTTCCCTTACCTTAAATCTAAAAAGCCTCTCACTGAACTCTAACCTTACACCCGTAGGGTTCTCCACTCAATACCGTGAAAACAACATCCCCCAAAACAAAATATAAGTATTTTCTTACCTACAACATTTCTTATAACTACAAGGAAGACATAATCTGAATAAAATACCTTACCCTAGATTTTGGATGAATTCCAAACCAACTTCTCCCATGATTAGCTCCTGCAGTCTTGCAGAGAACTTTGCCAGAAGCATCGTGGTCGCCTCAAATTTTTTATCCGGAGAGAAACAGGACCAAGATCGAAGAGAGAAGGAGGTAGAGGTGTTTTAGAGAGAGAGAGAGAGAGAGAGCCTTTTTGCGCCAAAATTCTACTAAAAAATCTGGGTTTTGGCGATTTATAGCCCCAGATTTGTCGACGAGACACGTCATCTCATCGACGAGTCTTTAAGAAATTTCGTTGATGAACTTCCTCCCTCGTCAACGAATTTCAGACTGCCCCCAAAACCTTTCTCAGTATTTTCTCGTCGACGAAACCTATCCTCGTCGACGAACTCCTCTTATGTCCTTGTTGACGAATCTCCTGTGTTCGTCGACGAGATGCTGAAAATGCTTCGGGTTATTACAACATGTAGTCACCCATATGCCCTAAACGCATATGCCACAGAACATATGACTCATACTCTATAGCTACAGCTCCACCTATAACTATAATACCCTACAATGCATAGATATTACCCACTACCTTTTGTCCTTTCATCACTATCAAGTCGCTTTCACACACTTTCATTTCCCCACTTTCAAAATTGTAACTATATCTGTTACAATCTAAAGTGCTCAATGAAATTACCTTCTTCCTTAGATCCGATACATGCCTTACATCACATAAGGTTCTCACAACACCATCATACATTTTGATTTTGACATTTCCAATACCAATTATTTTGCATGAAATATCATTTCCCATCAAAGTTGAACTAGTATTAACTGAAATGTAGGTGTTGAACTATTTTCTATTTGCTGTCATGTGATAAGAGCATCCGGTATCTAGGATCTAAGAATAATCCGTGAGGCACTCCAAACCCGTTGAAACACGTAGCATATCACCATCACTGCTCCCTGAGTCTCCTTCCACTACATTTGCAGATTTTGATGGACCCTGGTGATTTTCAGCATTCCCTTTCTTCCACTTCGGGCATTATGATCTTATGTGCCCAATTTACTGCACCTGAAACACTTTATGTCCTTCCTATTCTCAAACTGCAACCGAAATCTGTTTCAAGACTTACTTCTTCCACGTTACTGGTTACTCTTCACCACAATCCCTTCACCATGTGAAACTTCATCGGTGGCCATTTTTCTTTGATGAAAATCGAGAATTGCGCTTGTCACTTTTTCCAAATTCAGGCTTTCTTTGCCCTATGTAAAAGTGGTAACTAAGTTCTCATATGTGTGAGACGCAAGTAGGGAAATCAATAGCATCAGCGCCTTGTCTTCCTCCTCGAACTTTACATCAACATGCATTAAATCATTCACAATCTGATTGAATGCGTTGATATGTTGGTTCAAATTCTAACCCTCCGCCATCTTAAACCAATACAACATTTGCTTAAGAAATAATTTGTTCAATAAAGACTTAGACATATACTGGATTTCTAGTTTGTACCAAAATACTGTCGGAGAATCCTCATCTGTGACGTGATACAGCACGTCATTAGTCAAACATAGTCGGATGGTTGATATTGCTTTTGCCTCCAATTCATTCTAGCTTGCTTCATCCATGCTTTTCGATTAAATTCCCTATATGGCCTTCACCATGACTTGCTACACTAAGAGATCCTTCACTCTTCTTTGCCACAAACCAAAATTTCTAGTTCCATCAAACTTTAAACAATGTCAAATTTCACAGATCCAAAGGCCATTACAACGATGCTCTAATACCAATTTGTTGTGAAAAACGAATTGCACAACAGAATATATTTGTATGTAGGATCAAACACACAATGCAGTAGTCAATGATGAATATACGTAACAATCCACAATCACCGTAAGTACATAAAAGCAATAATAACACAAGGAATTTTGTGGTTTGACAATGCATACATCCACAGGAGCAAATAGAAAAATTCACTATCTTTTTATCCAAAAGGACATGAACAATGTACAACCCTCTTCCTTTTACAACCATCCTCTATAAATACCTCTGATATAACATATAAATAGAGTTCCAGGAGGTTTTCCCTCCAAACCCAAGCATATTAACGTCCCCCTTTCAAAATTTGAAATCTGCGCTGGGTATCCCGAGCCAAACCATCGATGTTTCAAACAGAATGTAAATTGTCTAAAATACTGCTCCAAACCGTCGACGGTTAGAGCCTTACCATCGATGGTTTTCCCTATTGCTGCTTGATTTTCTTCATGTTTTCCCTTTGTGCATGCTTTCCACTTAGGATATGAGCCACATATATCACAATTGGACTGTACTGAATCGAAAAACCTCTAGATCAAGCTTGAGTTTATCTTCGTTCACAAGATCATCTTGGCCTTCATCATTGGTAAGCTTTAAATTCTGTCAAAATAGGAGTTATGGTATTCTTCATATATTGCTTGTTTATCTTTTCGATTATTGCATTATATTTGTTGAACTTAGATAGATATCTCCCCACGATAATCATTATACATATTTATATCCTTCTCGAGTCAAACCTACATTAATTCTACAATTACAAGGATAAATTCAAAATACTAAATCCTAATAATAAAGGACATTTCCAAAACATTTAAAACTTAATCATAAATTGAGACCATTTCATAACGTTAAAGCACCAATTTATTATAATTGACATGTTTGCCCAATATTTATCTGCCTTGTCGTCTGATGATGGGAAAGTTTTGCCTAATGATGATGGGAAAGCTTTGCCTAATGTTTGCATGATCTCTATCGCCTAAGTAGCTACTTACAATTTTTGTGTTGCTTGGGTAATGAGGATTTTATCCTTTAGGAAATTTGTGCCTCATTAGTAATATTTTTCTGATGCTTCTTTTAGGTGATTCTTCACTTACTCATGAGGGTGACTAGGTGACATATGATTCACCTTTCATAGGTGACCTCTTTTTAAAAGTGAATATCCTGATTGGAAGATCATCATCACATTCTGAAAAGGTGCAAAATGATGGTACAATCAATGTCAAAAGTTGATGAGGCTTGATTCATACCCTAATTTTTTTTATCATTAGTAGCAACTTGATAATCACCTTACACAATTTACATACATTATAGAAGAAAATGACACTTCAGAGTTACTGAGTGCTCCAATGCCAAAATCAACTAAATTTGATGAGGTTATTCATTCTCAATTGTAACTCATTGACGGCAACTTGATAATCACAGTACACACTTTACCTACATCATAGAAAGGTAACATATATTCATGAGTGCTCTCAATTGTAAGGAGTATGCAAATTTAGATTCTTAAAAATTGACCATATACATACGTACACCTTAAGAGTATATACATTTTCCACTAAAGTGTATCAATTTAAGTAATCATTACATTTGCTATTATAAAAGTGATAGTCAATTTGTGCATGTTAACCCATTAATAGAGGGATTACTTATGCGAAATTTAGCAATTAATTGATTCTTAAGTTTGTTAGGTGTTTGATGACTAAATTAATTTTTTATTGCCCCCATCTTTAATTTATATTCAAATTGGAGGTTGGATATGGAACTAACAGTTAGAAGAAAAAAAAAAACAAATAGACAAACAAAACAAAACAAGCTTGTTCATTCCTTTCTTAGCTTCTTTTGTTTTTGGATTAGAAACAAGTGTTGGAAATATATTAATTTTTTCAATTACTTTTTCACTCTTAAGTCAGAGCAAAAATTGCATAATGACTCTTTTACCTTTTCCTTGAAGTTAATGGGGGATAGTTACTTAATCATCCCTCATCAATACCAAGCCTTTTATCCAACAAATTTTTTTGAATGCCTGACACACAATACTATAGGTGCCTACTTAAATAGAAGTAGCTCATATTGACAACTTGTTCAATAAAGTTGATGACTCATTCTAAAACTTGACCCTACTAACGTAATAACTTATGAGGGGTCAACAATTCCCTTTTTTTTTTTTTCCTTTCTATTTTTGTGGCCAATTGGAGGCATGCACTAGACTTCAATTGCACAATGAGATGCCCTATTTCTCCAATTCCTACTCCTTCCTTCTTCTTAAGTTCGAAGTCAAGACCAGCTCTAATATAAAAGTCTCAAACTTTAATTACGAGACAAATCAAATTTACCTTCAATTCACGTATAACTACGTGTATCTAGCAATATATATTTCCAAAAACCATCAGGCTACATACCCGTAATTAATTAATTAAACCTTCAAAATTTAAAATTTTTCAATTTTTAAGTATTTGAATTGAATGTTAGGGCGTAGATTAATTTTGTAAGTTTCATCTTTGAGGGTCAGTTGCTAATTTGAATCCTGGAGAGAATAGATGGGCAAACTCTCTTGATGTGATTGTGGGGTACCATTTGGTTTGACCAAAACATTGGGCAAGCAGCATGCCACATTTTCAGCCATTGACATTTTGGCAAAAGCTAGCATTATCATTTGTTCATCATAATTGGTGAACTTGTTGAAATTGTTCCACAACAATTAATGACAATTAATAATACTCATTGACTGATGCTGTATGTGTAGATATTCAGCTTGAGCATGGCACTAGCAAGTTAGCTAGCCTGTTTCATCTCCACTTACATCTGCAATTGGTTCATCACTTTATGAAGCCACTAAGGTGGCAGCCACTCTTACGTCAAGGTTCAAGTGCACCATGAACCTGGATTCCTGAAACTTATCTCCCTTTGGAGTTATGAGGTCGGCTTCAAGGGGCACAGGATTAGTCACGTGCACCGTAAAACGGACACGTGGAAATCCGGTGCCTAATCCAAATATATATATATATATATATGTGTGCGTGTGTGTGTGTGTGTGTGTGTGTGTGTGATTTTAAACTATATATTTGAATTTATATGAATTTAAACAAATATGTCCAATTTCGATTTGCATATATAGGACAAATATCCCCAATACCGCTTCTTCTTACTTTACTACGACAAACTTTATATAATTTTATATTATATTTTATTTAAATTTGTATAAATTTAAAATTCATACTTTCAAACATTACTTAGCGCAAAATAAACTCACTATTTTTTTTAGATTTTTTAAATTAAATGTACTTCTTGAGTTTTTTTTTTTTTTTTTTTTTAATAAAAGGCACGAATTTTCTTTGAGATTTAAAAAAATTCATGGATTTTGTTTGACATTGAGCAAAAGATGTAGGCTACATCAGATATTTGGCAGAAGACAAGTCTAGAGAGGGAGCATAAATATCCCAAAAATCAATCGTCATCAAAGATATGTAAGTTTTTTGAAATCTAAGGGGAAGTCTACATCTTTTTATTGAACCTCAGGAGAGATCTGTTAGTTTTTTGAAACCTTAGGAGAAGTCTGCATATTTTTGTAACCAAACTCTAGGTGAGGTTAGTGTGTTTTGTCCTAATAATAATAAAGTATTTTATTTTATTTTTATAAAAATGTAAAGAAAAAATAATAAATCTTTGAATTAGACTGGTGATTTTTGGCCATTTTCAATAAATTAATATATAGGGAGGAGTTTTGCAACGTCTTGTAGGGTCACCACTTGTCGCAGGTAAATCTCTGAATTGTCTTGACTTGAATGGTAATCGTAAGATGAAAATTTATGATAACATGAGATGAGACATGGATAAACACAATCCATGGAGTTGCTAATAACATATTATTTTTCTACATATAGTTAGATAACTTAATTACTATCAATTAATTGATCTCTAAATTAACATAGGATTGACAAACTGATAATCATGATCTACACTACTAGAGCCAAGTTTACGAGCACGATTATGTACATGTGAGGAGCGCCCCTACACACTTGTCCTATGAAAATGGTATCAAATTAATCTTACATTGTTTCAAATTGAAATGACATATAGTTAGCTCTCATTTATTATGATTACTTTCCTTTAAATATTGAATCCCAACACAAATATCTATAAATTTGTTTAGGCACATGTGGTTCATCTCACCCCACGAAAAATTGAAGAGATGCAATTTGCCCCTCCTTCAAGCTCCATCCTAAGATTGATTTTATTAAAAATTGTATCAATTTTATTTAAATTTCTAGCATAAGATATTAGATGAATTCATGCCTTATCTTGAATATTCAAGTTAGTACACAAGTTTCATCTCACCTTAAGAAAACTAACTTGAAGGGACACAATTTCCCCTCATCCAAGCTCCACAGACATATGAAAATTCAGGAAAACTTGAAGAGATGCAATTTGTCCCTCCTTCAAGCTCTATCTTGGGATTGATTTTATTAAAAACTTTATCAATTTTATTTAAATTTATAGTCTAAGATATTAAATGAACTCGTGCCTTATCTAGAATTCCATTCAAGTTAGTACATAAGTTTCATGTCGCATTAAAGAAACTAGCTTGAAGGACACAATTGCTCCTCATCCAAGCTCCATAGACATCTAAAATTTGTTTAGGCACATGTGGTTCATCCCATCCTCAAAAAACTTGAAAAGATGCAATTTGCCCCTCCTTCAAGCTCCGTCTTAGGATTGATATTATTTAAAACTTTATCAATTTTATTTAAATTTCCATCCTAAGATATTAAATGATCTTATCCCTTATCACTACAAAAAATAACGCTTTTAGTAACGGTTTTAAATCACACTAATAATAGAAAACCGTCAGTATTAATTATTAGTGACATCTTAGTGATGCTTATGGAATGGTGATTATAACCGCAATCTCAACTTATTATTAATAACGTTTTTCAAATCTATCACAAATAATGGAGTATTAGTGACAGCACATCTCCGTCACCAAAAGTGCAATATCGTCACTATAACTGACTTAATTTTTGGACTGAAAATTGTCACTAAAGACATACTATTAGTGACCATTTTGAAATCGCCACCAATAGTCAAGTTGTAGTGATAGTTTACAATCGTCACTATTGTCCTTCTTTTAGCGATGGTTTGCAACCGTTACTATTCTCCTTCTTTTAGCGACAGTTTGAAACCGTCACTATTTCCCTACTTTTAGTGATCATTAGCAACCGTCACTATTAGGACACTTTTAGTGACTATTCTAGAGCAGTCATTACTGCCAAACTTTTAGTAACTTTTAGTGACAGTCATAAAATCATTACTAAAAGTTTATAATAATTTTTTTTTCCAGAAAATCATGCATTAATTCCTGTGATAACCCTAATTAATTTTCTTCGCACATAATATTGAACCATAATTGAGGATCAATTCCTATAATTGTTAATAAAATAAATAAATATATATATATATATATATATATATATATATATATATATATATATACACACCCAAAAATTGTTATAATGTGTATACATCATACACACACACACACACACACATGATCTATTGACATAACAAAAAAAAAAAAAAAATAGTCTGCATCATTATTATTGTGCTTGTCATCGTCCTCATCATCATTCAACGGGCCACAGACCCTACAAAGTAATAATTATATAAAAAATTAGTACAAAATTTTTGAATATGTATGTATTATAAGTACAAATGATTTGATAGTAATATTGATTATACATAGTTAAACAACAAATGATAAAATTTTAAATATCTAAGTTTGATTAGCCTGGGCAAAGTTTTTGGGCACCGATAGCTCCAGCATGTCCAGCTCAATGTAATGGATGTGTCGAAAATAACCCCACTTGGTTTGGACCTCGTATGCCCGACTTAGACACCCAAGTGCTTAAGTAAACTAAGTATATATAGATCTACTTGCTTGTAGTCTAAGTTTGCTTCTAAGTGCCTAATTTTCAATCAGGGAGGAGTTTTTGAGCACCGTCAACTCCGGAACGTGCAGTTCAATGTCACGGATGTGTTAGAACTAACTCCATTTACTAATATCCTGTTTAATATTTCGCCTAACCATAGTAATACGCACAATAATCATCCAAACTAACAGTAAAGTCTACTAAAGCTGGTGGATGATGGTGAGTTATGCCTAACTTATAGGTTTGCATGGTTTATCCACCTACTCACCAAGGGAGGGTTCAAAGGGTAGACTTTCACTTCAACTCTCAGCAACATACTCTTGCAACACTTTTATTTGCAAGAGTAAACACTTGAAAAGGTCTTATAAAAGTATGCCCCTCCGAACCTCCCCTCGGGGAGTGACATGAATAACCTATGCAAACCAATAGACATGACATAACTTATCATTGACTAGCTTTCGAAGGCTTTACTATTGGTTTACATGTTTTTTGCGCGTATTATGATGGTTTGTGAGTGAGGCCAGCTCCAGCACGTCTGTGATAGTGAGGTGGATGTGTTGAAGTAGATGATGTACATCCTATTCAAATCAACATTGGCCAAGTGGTAAGTTATGCCCAATTTATAGGTTCACTTTGTTTATCTACGTACTTGGTGAGGGACAACACGTAGATAAACCATAGAAACCAATAGGTTGGGCATAATTTAATTTACCACTTGGCCAATCTTGATCTGAATAGGGATTTTTAGCCGTCAGGTCTGGCATGTCCATGACAGTGAGGTGGATGTGCCAGAGCTGATGGTGTCCATCCCTGTTCAAATCAACATTGGCCAATTGGTAAGTTATGCCCAATCTATTGGTTCACTTGGTTTATCCACGTACTAAGTGAGAAACTGTTCAAAGGGGCACACTTTCAAATCAATTCTCATCAACTTACTCTTGCAACACTTTTATTTGCAATAGTAAATACTTGACAAGATCTTAGAAAAGTGTGCCCCTTTAAACTCGCCCGTATTGAGTACGTGGATAAACCATACAAACCAATAGGTTGGGCATAATTTAATTTACCACTTAGCCAATCTTGATCTGAATAGGGATTTTTAGCCCTCAGGTCCGGCATGTCTATGATAGTGAGGTGGACGTGCCGAAGCTGACGAAGTCTATCCCTATTCATCCCTAGCTAACCTAACCTATAGGTTAGGGCTAAAGCAATGTTGAGGAAAAGGTTAATGTGCAAAACATGAATTATCTTTAAAAAATCATCATAGTTATGTTCACATGCACCTAACCACAGTTATTTTCATACACATACACACACTTAGATGCACACTAGGCAGAGGAGGAGCCACTTGCAACATCTCCTTTACATTGGCAGAGCATTTTATCAATCTCTGATTTCCAGCACATTATAGCATAAAGGTGTTTCTCCATGTCCTCATTCCTCTGGATAACATCCTATAGTTGTTGCGCCATAGCAGACACCTGATTTGTGGCCTCTCGATCTACTTCCTCAATTTGAGCTCACTATGCAGCATGATATATCAGTGCTGATACTGGGGCTATGTATTCACCCCCAAGACCTTTCACGTAACCCTAGTCGATGCCCGAGAACCTGATTGTAGATCTCATCATCTTTGGGTCGCTAACTACCCTCAAGAATGTCTGCATCCCGCATCTAGACCATCCTCTCCTATTTTCATTCATAAAAATTTAGAAAATGATTAAATAGCAATGAAATTATGGCTTGTTTCATTCAATAATGAACTAAATACTATAACATTCTAACATGTTTGCTTTGAGCGCCCTGGCACCACTCCCTCGACTTCCTTTGATGTGATCTTTGATAAAGAGGTGACCCGCTCTCTGGCTATCCCGTGACAAGATCACGCTACATTATCATATCAAACCTAATATTAATAACTTTGTATGTGTAAACATAACATTTGTAATGTAATACTATGCTATTATAAAGAAATTACCACTCTATATTACATAAATAACCTTGTCCCACCACAATGCGTCACATCTAATCTGCTTCAGTTCTCAGCATTTATTTGACACATTTTATACATAAAATATTTAATGACATAATAATCCACATCGATACCAAAAAGTAGTACTAATTTAAACACATCACATGGTAGTGAGGATCACGAAAATTTTGGCACACGAACTCCCAATCTTTATAAGAGATTTTATCGAACGGGTGTCGTTTAGCTTCATCTCCCATCATCTTAAAATTTTTGTGCATGTTATGCCAATAACTCTTAAATCGAGCACAAAAGTTCTTGTTCACCGATTTTTTTGGTATGAGAGTTGATGAAAATGTCAATATCAAAAGATATCTGCATTTGAAATACATATAAAATGTTAAAGAGTAAATAAATAAAGTATATTAAAACTAATAAAATTTGTTGGAAAGCTTACTAATATTCGCTCGTACAGAACCAAGTGCTGCTTCTCAGTCTCCTGTGACCAACTATGGCATGTGACTGGAGCAAATTTTCGGCATATAATGCTGACCTCGCGTACCCAGGTCTGGCACCAATCATTGATAATTGTTATGTAGCCGATAGGAATCTCTCTCCAAATACGCTCTCTTGTTAGCTGCAGATGCCTCCGAAACATGGTGCTTTTCGCTGCACCATGCCTTGAACTCGTTTGTGATGAGGTCGATGCTGAAAATAGATTTCAAAGATTCATAATATATATATATATATATATATATATGTGTGTGTGTGTGTGTGTGTGTGTGTGTGTGCGCGCGCGCGCGCACGCGCATTCGTATGCGTGTGTGTGAGTTGTAGTGTGATCCTAAGAGGGGAGTGAATTGGATATTTTAAAAAATTTTATAGGTCAAGTGAACTATTACAACAACATATCACAACCTAGGGTCAAACTAAACAACTATCAATCTAACAGATGTATGGACGTTTAAATAAATTATACAACTATCGTCGTTACCCAATAAACTACAATATAATGCTTAAGCACTGAAGCAATAATTTCAAGAGATAAATGTAACCAAGCAAAAGTGGAATGTAAAAAGGATAGGGACAGAGTGACACAAGATATGTTATCGAGGTTCGGCCAACAGTTCCTATATCCCCATCTTAAGCCAAACCAGCTTAGAGGATTCCACTAATACTCACTTAACGAGTGGAGCGACACAGTTACAACCACCTCTCCTTACTAGGCGAAAAATACCCCAGCTCACATTCATAGGGCTAAGCCCAACCTTTACAGCTACACCTTACAGGACGATGCACCTAGTTCTTCTAACCGAGTCTGAATAAATCTGATATTTTCTTAACCAAGTCTAAGTCTATCTAGGATTCTCCTAACCAGGTTTGAACCAATTTGGTACACGTAATAGGCCAGTGCAATCCTCTTCCGACCACATGTTGGGAATACAACAGTAATAAAGATTTTGTGTACAAATAACAAGCTTCCAAAATAAGCAAATTATGTACACCAATAAGCACAAATACACTCACAAATTATAGGAATTTAAGTTCGATGAGATTTCAGTAAACTATTTGTCAACTCTCCAAATGTGTATATATCACTGTATATGTGTGAAAGTAAGATCTTTGATTTCAAGATAATATCTTCACTCTACGTATTATCAAAGAATCTTTAAGCCCTAAGAAAATATCTCAACAATATCTTTCAAATAATAAGCACAGCAAATATTAAGGTTAAAGCTTGCAAAAATGTATTTCTTAAAATCACTAAGCAAGCTTTTGAATCTTGCAATAAGGATGCAAAGATTCACAAGCAAATGTAGAGTTTTTCCTAATAAATATTTATGAATAAAATACAATGGGAATGACTCAAGCTTACTCTCAAAAATCAATATTCTACAATGCAAAAATGAGAGAGTTTAAGCTTTGAACTAAATATTGAAATACATACAATAATGAACTCTCAACCTAGCTTCAAGTGCAGTCAATATGCAGATGAAGAAGGTGAGTTTTATGCTCTCTTTCTCAAATGAATGTGCAAACAATAATACGTGAAAGAGATTTGAAAATATATGCTTGAATGTGAGTATAATAGCAAGAAATAGCTTAAAGAAATTTTAGAGTGAATATTTTCTAATCAAGTTGCTAATCCAACTTATAAATGGGATATATATAGACTCCCCAAAAAATATGACCGTTAGGAACATGGTCGGTATTTTGAAAATGTTTAATTGTAAAATTAAACGTATGTAGTGCTTAAAAATATCGGCAACCTAAGAGGTTCGGTCGACTGACCAATGGGTCAGTCGGCTGACCACGCATAAAAAACAATGCGAACCCAAGAGGTTCAGGTGACCAAGCATAAGGTCGGTCGGCTGAGCCCTCTATGATTTTTAAAAATATACGAGGCTTAGTCGAATGAGACAATGGTCGGTCGGCTGAGCTTAAGGTGATTTCCAAACTTTCGTAAGTTGAGTCGACCGGGACTTTCCTTATGTCATTTTGGCCGCTTGGCTGAGTACATAGAAAAGGCAATCCCCAATGGTTGGTTGAACAAGGAAGATAATATGTTCATTTTAGGGCCGGTCAGCGGAGGCTTTGTAATCAACCCTGTTGACCTTATAGGTCACGCCCGGTTTTGATAATGACAAATACTCCTGTATTTAATAAATATTTAGTTCATGTGTAGGTTTATATTAGCATATCATCAATGGCACGTGAAAGCTCAAAGCTAGAAGACAAATTCATGCTCTAAATTGTAATTTTTTTCTAGTGAAATTTGTCTGTAATAGTAATTAGGGTATTCGGTTTGTAATAAGCACACACATCACATGTATGGTTTATTTTGTGAGCTCAAACCAATTATGATGCAAAATGACCTTAGAGTGACCTTAGGGTTTTCCCTTTGGTCGACCTCTGGTCAACCGACACCGGACTTTTTTGGTATCTTAATTTTGGACATAAATGACCCTAGGACACACAAATTTGCATATATGTTTGTTAGGTACTCGAATAGGGTTTGATTGTATCAAGATGGGAGCGAAATGCACACTTGGTGCACTTTCGATCGACCGACCAACTCAGTTCATTATGGCCTAGTCGACCGAACTAGACCTGGGTCAACTTTTGACCAAGGTCCCGGTCGACCGAACCAACTCAGTTCAAAAAGCCCTGGTCAACCGAAACTTCCCTGGGTCAAAAGTTTGACCACCTGGTCGACCAAACCAGGTTGTTCAAAGAGACCTAGTCGACCGAAACCCTCCTTGGTCAAACATTTGACCATCTGGTCGACCGAGAACTTTTGTTCTCCAACTACCTGGTCGACCGGAGGGTCCTCGGGAGAATTCCCAGCGGTCTGGTCGGCCGAACCAGCCAGTTCAAAATGGTCTGGTCGACCGAACCTCGAAAAATTGAGAAATCGCCCTCTCCTAGTCGACCGAGCCTTTAGTTCAAGACTCCCCTGGTCGACCGAACCATATGAAACTTAGTCGATCAAAACATTTCTGGTCGACCGGAGCTCTCGGGTTACCCTGATTTTTACCGCAGTTAATATTTTTTAAATAGGGTTAAATTGGTTAAAATGTCATTAAACTTTTTCAACAATCCCTAATAGGTCCCCCAACGATCAAAATTTTCAGTATGTCTATATATACTCCTTTATTTGGGAGAATTAAGCAGGGGATTATCAAAAACTAAAAATCAAATTTCTTTCTCAAGCTAAATACTTCTTATTGCTCATACTATCTCCAAATCCACTCAAACTTACCTACTTCATCTCAGTATCATTTGTAAGTGTATTTGAGTATTATTGGTTTGAGGTTTTGCTCTCTTATTCTTTGATTGTTTGAATCGATTTTCTCGAGAGCATTACCTAAGTATTCTTAGGGGGCTTTTCTCATAAGCCTATCCTAAGAAGACTTTGCTGAACTTCTAAGTGTTGCATTCTCATTGCAATATCTTAGGAAGTTTGCATTTGTTTTTGGCTTGTAAAAATATTTTCAAACGTACTCAAATATCTTGTGGTATTCATATTGATATATTTGTGATAATATATTTATGTGTGTTATGTTAATCTTTGTGGCAATATCCATTCAAGCCTACATCATTTGCTGAAATACAAAGATTACATATGTCTTGCAAACCAAGCATATACACTATTCACATGATTGACATATTCTGCTATTTGGGATATTTGAATATTGCATAAAATCTTTGTTTGAGCTTCTTGATTGAGAACATCTAGAAATACAAAGATTGCTTGTTGACACTCTCACGTATGTATAACACTGATAGAAAATATATTTGAGAGTTGAACTACTTAGACCACATTGAGCTTACATTATTAAATCATCTGTGGTATTTGTGATTGTGCGCATTTGTGGTACAAATTTACTTTACGTGAAAGCACCCTTATACTGTACCTTTTGATTGTATATTTGAGAGATTCTAGGCGTGGCCTGAGGGGGCGGTAATCCAGTCCGGTAAGGATTGGTGTAAAGGTTGAGGTCAGCCCTGTGCTAATTGACCTGGTTAAGGTTAAGGTCAGCCTTGTGATAATTTGACCTGATTTGTATAGGTGCCGCTCCTCCTGTTTAAGTGAGCAAGTTATTGTGATAATCCTTGTGCTAGTTAGCCAAGGCGGGGACGTAGGCAGTTGGCCGAACCTCGATAATATATCTGTGTGTCACCCTTCTCTTTACTGCTTTCTGGTGCTTGTATAATTAATTAAACTGCTTTATTTAATTTCTGATATTACCTGCACTAGATTGACCATAGGATTGTGAACATACTATTGTTAGGAGGAATACCTAGGGGATAGATTTTAAAAAAATACCAATTCATCCCCCCTCTTGGGATCACGGTAAAGCTAACAAACCCAGCTATAAAGGGTCAGTCGACTAAGGCTTTTATAATGCTGAGAGGTCGGTCAACCGAGGCCCTTGAAAAATCAAGGTATGCCCTATCTTTGATCTAAAAGGTTTGTCCCTATCTGTATGAGTCTAGAAATTTAGTTTAGGGGATATTTCATGAAACGTTTGGGGACCTAACGTCAATCTAAGGTCTTCATTAAGCTGTCATTCCCATCATTTATGAATGCATTATTACAGACCCAAAAATTAAATGCATTTACAATAGAAATGAAATTGTCTTCATCCTTTGCTCTTCATGTTGCCATGCCAGAAGTAATCTTTTAGCTCCTCATGGTTTTGATAGTACCTCCACTCTTCGTGCCATCTAAGAGAAATACCTATTCAAGTACTGGGTGCACAAGTGAGATACCTTGTATTTGTCATGATCAAAATGTGATATGACTTATAAAGTCAACAATACACACACACACACACACACACACACACGTATTTAAGACAATCAATTTATTAAAAAAAAATTAAAGAATCATAATCTTACTAACGTTGCTCATATGGGTGCACAAATCACCCTGGGTCTCCCCAGTTGATGGATACACATCGGCATGGGTTGCCTCCGGCTTTGTCGATGACGCATCGGCATGGACATGCTCCGGCTGTATCGGCGCCGCAACATGGTCTTGACTGGTCATACTGGTCAACCTACGCCTCAACCATCTAAGACCTCCTTGTGCTATGTATGCATTATAGACAACATTAAAAATAAGATAATTACATATTAAATGAAATTATAGTAAATACATTTTTAGTTATTTGTACACATTAGATATATGGAATGTAATATGACAACATAACATGCTTACCCTTATGAAGTGCATTATGATTACAAATCCTCAGTATCAGTATCATCATCACTTTCTACTATCTCTTCCTCCTTAGTACAGTAATCCACCATTGTTTCATCTTTGATATCAATTTCATCATTGTTGATGAAATCAACATGTACATCACCAATTCCAAAGTCATTAGCCCCTACGTGTTCTGGTGTGACACTAACCCTATTCAATGGTATAAGATCAGATCCTTCCTCATCAGCATAATTGTCACCAGGCAATGCTACATTCGAATTAGATTGAATTGCAACACTGACAGATGGCTCAGCTTGTTGGAAAGCTTCCTTGATTACATTCTTATCCCCATCTATGACTTCTGTTATATCATACAAACTTCTGGGTTGAATTTTTTGTGTCACATGCCAATCAACTTTAAATTTTGTGTCCTTAAGGTAGAACACTTGTTTTTCCTGTGGTTCTAGCGCACAAAAGTATCATCTTCATACCATGTCCTACTAAAAATTGACACAAGTAGGTATCTCTGTGTATCTCACTTTTTTTATTGCTAATATCCTACTAGTCACATTTGAACAAGTAGACGAGACTATTGGCTCCACAGTTTAGCTCAAAAATGTTATTTAATATACCAACATAGTCAATATGTTAATCTCCTTCTGTGTCTAGCACAACAACCTCACTATTTTGGGTTTTTCTATGCAGTTCAATATACTTCATATGAAACCTTAAGCCATTAACAATGCAACCAATGTAGTGCTCAACTCATTGATCGGGGCCACATACCAAAGCATACAAATCTTTACTTTCCATTGGTTCTTTATTATAATACATGACTTTCAACTAGTAAAAATAAGTTTAGATAGATGAGTTAACCATCATTGAAATTTTCGTTGCTTCAAACTCACAGAAAATTTGTTACTTACATGTGTCCTAAACCAGTTGAAAAATTCTTTCTTTTGTCCTTCTCCAACATTTCCTTCATTTTCATTCACAAGTTTAACTTTATGTTCACTATATGCAACACTAGTACATGTTAATGTCAACTAAGTACATTGTTGACTTTATTGCAATCCCAAGAGGGAGGGTAAATTGGTATTTTAAAATTTTTCTCCCCTAGGTCAATTATCCAGTAGCAGTATTACATAACCTAGGGTCAACCTAAAGCAGATAATGAAATGAACTAATAAACACAGCTGAAATTTAAATTGCGCAAGTAAAATATTCAAGCATGCACAGCAAAGCAAGTAAAGAGAGATAACATCATATATGTTATCGAGGTTTAGCAACTATGCCTACGTCCCCACGTTAGCTCAAAAGCACAAGGGTTCCACTACGATTCACTTAAGGGGTGGAGCAGCAACTAATACAACCAGGTCAAATTAAAGTAGGGCTGGCCTCAACCTTTACAACCAATCTTTCCGGGCTAGATTAAGGCCTCTCAAACCATGCCTTGAATACAGCCAATTTGTAATACAAAGTGTGTAAAAAATGAGTGCTTCTCCAACCAGTAGATTTGTACTAATATCAATCAATGCACATCAACAAGATAGAAACTATATGCTCAGTGCAAGATGTGTTGTCACTCAATCTAATGTCAATATGCAATCAAGTTCAAGAGTGTATAATCAATCCATCTTTGAAACTATGTATCCATATTAATCAACCACAGCTAGCGTTTCAAAGAGTTCCAACAAGAGTATTCAAAATATCTCAAAAATGATTATTTCAAAAATATTAGCTCAAGAGATATTTGAAGTATAAGCTTATCAAAAATAATTTTTGCATAATCAAAATACAAGCCTCGGAGTCTTGCAATACAAATCTCAAGACTCACAAGCTTCAAAGTTTTCCCCACACAATGAAGTTATTAAATAAACCGGGGGGAAAAACTTTTATTAAAACTCTCAATATAAAATCAATCAATCAACTAAATCAATGAAAATTTAAGTAAGCATGAATCTATGTAGAATCACTCAAGGCACTCTCACCAAGTTATATTTTGCAAAGGAATAACAAAGGGTGAGTTTATAGGCTTTGTTTTTGGAAGAGTAAGCTTTAGAAATTTCAGAGAATTTTCTCTTAATGAAAAATGTTTATCATGTCTTAATCTAAGCAAATGAGCATATATATATATATAGGCACGCTCAAAAAATAACTATTTGGGACCTAAGGGTAATAATTGAATTTGTTTTAAAATGAGTTTAAACCAATTAACCCTGTTTTACCCTTAATAACCAGCGGTAAAATTAGGCCAACCTGAGAGTTTCGGCCGACCGAGCCTTGGGTTCGGTCACCGGAACAGACACATGAGAAAAAGCAAAATTTTCAAGTTTGGGTGCCTGAAAATATGTTCGGTCTACTAGCCAAGGCGATTTTCCAACCTGTTTGAGGTTCGGTCGCTTGGTCTCAAGTTCGGTCTGCGAAACTTGAACTTTTGGTCACTCGAGGATATCTTGATCATAAATGTTTAGGCGCCCGAGTTGTTGGAAAAGTCCTTAATAGGAGTTCGGTCGACCGTCAACACTAAGTTCATTTTGGTTCAGTCGCCTGAAGTCAGGTCAACGTTTTGACTTCTCCTATGCTTGGTTGACTGAGGCATTTTCAATGCCAAGGTTTGGTCACTCGAATCCTTAATATTTTAATACCCATGTCCTATTTTTGAAAATTGATTTCCCCTGATAACATATATGATAATGGGAATTTTCCTAAGTGATTTGTGCAAGGACCTAGGGTCTATCTAAGGTCTTTTTACTTAGTCCCAAAAATCTGACATCGGTCGACATCCCTAAGGTCAATCTATGGTCTTGAGCTTATAGGTCCTATCATGCATGTCACACATTAATTATTATAGACCCAAAATAAATAAAAGAAAATATAATACAATTTGAAAAGGAAGTCAATCTTCATGCACTGCTCCTTTGCAATTCCATGGACTATGCCAAAAGATGTGCTCGTTTAAGTGCTTCTTGGCTTCTATTTCTCATCTGTCATATGTGCTTAGAAAAATAAACTTGTTCATACACTTAGCACACAGATAAAATATTGTGGTTTGTTATAATAAAAACAGGAGACTGACCCAAAAAGTCAACAATCTCCCCTTTTTTGATAATGATAAATACAGGAGCAAAATGTGGGTTTGCCTGACAAGGCTCTCCCTAACAATATGCACAAATACAAAAAGATATTCAATAAATTTCACAAACAAACATGAAGACTTCAAAATTTTTTCAAGTTATTCTTTTAAGTACAGTTATTATTTTTCATTTTAAGTAACAAAAGTTCAAGAAGAAAGGACTAATTTTTCTCTTATTAAACATGCCCCCCTTTTGTCATCAGCAAAAGGGCATGAAAAAAATATGACTGTTTTTGAAAAATATGACGATAAAGTACACAATACAGTATAAATGGTCATTAAAAGATTTAAGTGACATGAAAAACATAGTCAGACCAAAATTATCCACAAACCATTTTAGTGCTAATATTTCATAAGACTCGTGAAAGATTTTAGTTCAAAGCACACGACATATGAAAGCAAATAGAAGGTTTGAGCATAAAAACAGTCTAACTAGTTCACATGCATTTTCATGTGTAGTTACCAAATTAGTTATGCAATTTAAAACCATATATATAAATATATAAATAATAAGACAAGACATAAAAATTTTAAGTTTTGAAAATGTTGACCTTATAGGTCACGCCCGGTTTTGATAATGACAAATATTCATGTATTTAATGAATATCTAGTTCATGTGGAGGTTTATATTAGCAGATACATTGATGGCACGTGAAAGCTCAAGGCTTGAAGACCAGTTCATGTTTTTCAGTTGTAATATATATTCAGTGATGAAAATTGGTCTATAATAGTAATTAGGAGATTTGGTTTGTAATAAGCACACACAACACATGTATGATTTATTATGTAATCTCAAACCAAATATGAACTAAAAGTGACCGTAGAATGACCTTAGGGTTTACCCTTCGGTCGACCGACACCGGACTTTTTCGGTGTCTTCATTATTGGACATAAATGACCCCAGGACACACACTTTTGCACCCATGTTTGATAGGCACTTAATTAGGATTTGTGTGACCGAAATGCACACATTGTGTACTTTTGGTCAACCGACCAAGGTAGTTCATTTTGCCTTGGTCGACCAAAACAGGCCTGGATCAACAGTTGACCAAGGCCCTGGTCGACAACCAATGCAGTTCAAAACCCCCTAGTCGACCAAAACCCTCTCTGTTCAACAATTTGACCATCTAGTCAACCGAGCCAATTTTGTACTCCAACTACCTGATCGACCGAGGGTCATTGGAAAAATTCCCAGCGGTCTGGTCGACCAAACCAACCAGTTCAAAATAGCCTGATCAACCGAACTTCAAAAAAATGGGAAATCGCCCACTTTCGGTCGACCGAGCCTTTAGTTCAAAATCCTCCTAGTCGACCGAACCATATGAGATATGGTCAACCGAAACTGTTCTAGTCGATCGGACCTCTCGGATTGCCCTGATTTTTACCGCGGTTAAATATTTTTTAAACAGGGTTAAAATGTTTAAAATATCATTAAATTTTTCTAACAATTCCTAATAGGTCCACAACGGTCAAAAATCATGGGATGTCTATATATACCTTTTCAATTGGGAAAATTAAGTAGTTGATTAAGAAAATAAATTCAAAGTTTTCTCTCAAGCAAAATACCCTCTACTGCTCATACTCTTTGTCCAAACACTCTAGCTTACATTCAAAAATTATTAAATCATCTGTAAGTGTTCTTGAGTGTTTAGATAGGAAGGTTTACTCTCTCATTGTTGTGAGATTGATTCATTTTTTATTGAGAGCCAAACCAAAAGGATTCTTAGGGGACTTTGCTAATAAGTTCATCCTAAGAAGACTTTATTAAATCTTCTGAGATTGCATATTCATTGCAACATCTTGAGAAGCTCGTATTTGCTTTTGGTTGCGAAATATTTTCAAAATCATTTACAAATATCTATTGTTCTTTATCTTGAAAACCATTTGAGGAGATATTTGTTTTTGAGGAGAAACATCTTTGTTGCAATATTTATTCACTCACATATTATTTGCTGAAAACAAAGATTATATATATTTTGCAGTCCAAGCATATACATATTTATGTGATTGAGATATTCTGCTAATTAATACTCTTGAGGCTTGCTTGATATTCTGTGTGAGCACGTTTGATTTAATATTTTGAAATACACAGATTGTCATTGACACTCTCACGTACGCATTACACTGATAGAAAATATCTTTGAGAGTTGAACTATTTAGACCACACTGAGTTTACATTTTAAATCATCTGTGGTGTTTGTGATTGAGCGCATTTGGGTACAAATTTGCTTTACGTGAAAGCACTTTTATATTGTACCATTTAATTGTATATCTGAGTGATTCCAGGCGTGGTATGAGGGGGCGGTAATCCAGCTCGATAAGGATTGGTGTAAAGGTTGAGGTCAGCCCTGTGCTAATTGACCTAGGTTGTATAGGTGCCACTCCACCCATTTGAGTGAGCAAGTTATTGTGGTAATCCTTGTGCTAGTTAGCCAAGGCGGGGACGTAGGCAGTTGGCCGAACCTCGATAACATATCTACGTGTCACCCTCTCTTTACTGCTTTCTGGTGCTTGTGTGATTGATTAAACTGTTTTATTTAATTTCTAGTATATTTATATCATTTGCACTAGATTGACCATAGGGTTTTGAACATACTATTGTTAGGAGGAATACTTAGGGGTTAAATTTTAAAAATACCAATTCACCCCCCATCTTGGGATCACGGTAAAGCTAACAAAAAATATTTCTTGCCAAAAAGTATATGTAAATAATATATATATATATATATATATATATATATATATATATATATATCCCCCTTTGATGTTTGCAAAAAGTACTGGGGGTTGCTTGCAAAAAAAAAAAATAATTTAAAGCAAGCTAGCAACTGCCATTCTAGTTTAGCATTTAAGTACAATTTCATAATATAACCAAAATAGGACAACCATACAGATCTTGAAAAATTTAACAATCACATGCAAGATCATATGGCAAATTCAAAGACTATGTGGCAAGTATTATACTTAAGGTATTCAATAAAAGCATAACAATCAAACATATGCCAAAATACGTTTCAATGCACATCTAAGCTTAAGAATATTGGAGAGCACAAACAAGATAAAAAGTTTATTTCAAGAGCTCCCCCTATTGATTTGAAATCTAGCTTAGATGAAGTAAACCGCTCATACTAACTAGAAATTTATTTCATTATGTCTAGTAGTATAAGCCTTTTCCAAAAAGGCAACTATACTAGATATTGATTAATTCATTTCAAAAATGGCAACCGGTATAACTATCCCTGTAATTCACACATGCATAAGAAAAGTGATATTAAGGCATGATATGATGCTCATAAACCAAGAATAGTCCATATCAGATCATGAAGCTCTAAGTGTTGGATATAATGTTCAAGGTTTTTCAGAAGAACCTCAATATTTCAAAAGGCGAAATGATGCATATGAGTCCATTAAGCTCTTTTCCTAGGGATGGAACTCAGCTCTCCTAAATATTCTCGACGATTACGTAAGGATGAAATTTAATATTCATTTAGTTTTCACTCGTCCTTGCAAAAAGACTTTTATCATTAATTTCATCATAATCATCTTTGTACATGGTTTTATTTTGGGAAAAGTCTAACGAAATTTTGGCAGCATGCCGTCTATAAATTGGACGTTTTCCCATAAAATATGTACCTAATATTTAGTTGTTTTCAGCTAATAAGTCAAATAAAGCATGCAACAACCTATAATCCACTACCAGCATGCAATTCTCATCCACTGCATCCACCATGCAGGAGTCATTCAATACAAGCATGCATTTTTGTAGTAATACAATAACTGTTCAGAATATCCTAAGGAGTTCATGCTATAATCAAGAGAAAAGAAAAATTACCATTCATCAAGGAATTTGAGCATTTAATACATTATGGATAGGAGGTTGAAGTGTTGTTTTGATAAAGGCATGCGAACATAGAATATGATTGTGAGAGCATTTGATTTATATATACAGCCATAAAATGGAAATGCTCCTCCTGAGTTATGCACTACTATCATCTTATGCTTTAATTTTCTTTCATCTTCTTAGCCAAGTGATTTAATATTCTCAATTATTAAAACTTGGCTCTAGATGCATGGGTTTTAAGGGACCAAAAAGTTATAATCAATATTCCTTCGATGAATAAAGCCTATAACTGCCTTTTTTCTTATAATCTTCAAAATGTGCAAGGCACAAGTTCAAATGGCATTAAACTTTAAGGTTCGTGCATAGGTTTCTTGAAACTTTGCATTTTCATATATGTTGAAAACTATACCAATCATATTAGCCATTTAACTTAATTCATGAAGATGAAGCTCTAAAAGTTTAACTTAAATTTTGAGAGCTTGTGAAAGGAGTTTGAATAAATACTCTTTGAAAATTAAATCACTAATGGGTACAGAAGAGTATTTAGGATAGGCAGGACATTTTTCAAGATAAGAGGTCTAAAGATATTGTCCTAACTGTTTTAACAAAGAGCACTAAAGGGTATATGAATTTTGACTTTAGCTCTTGAGTGATTGGAAAGTATCCTTTAAGTATGATCACGAATTGTGGCAAGGATACAATCCAATAGATAAGTAAAATATCTACCTTATGTGATCGTGGTATGGTAAAGATTTCTGGTGGATGAGATAAACCAAAATTAGAGGATTCATAATTTAAACTCAATGGGAAACTTTTATGATATCTAGATGAAGACTTGATTCCTTTAATGGATGCCCCCTAATTTGGTTAAGAAAAGATACTTCAGATGATTAGCACTCAATATATATTAGTCATTTATGATCAATAGTGCTTTAAGCCTAGAGTGGTGACTCAATTTCGATTAAAGAGTTTAGGGTAAAATGATATATGGCAAGGCGAATTCGCTAAAGCTCAGCTTTGTCCAATGGACAACAGTTGCTTAACTTAAGGTGTTTACATTTAAGTATGAGTTAAGCATTTTGAATTGTTTACCAAGCAAAAATGCTTTGTCCATTTTGAAAGTGGATTTTATTCAATTTTTGTATCGGCTTGGTAATCTTGTGATTCTTAGTATGACAATAGTGTATAGTGAATACATACACTAAGATTTGGAATTTTAAGCATGCATCACTTCCCGAGCCTATAGTCATCACTACCCCTTAAACCTAGGAACTAAGGAAGATTAAAAATATTTATGTAATGTTAATTTAGATCCATTTCACTTTAAGTCCTACAGGGTTTGCTTTCATAACTACCCACGCCATCTCCTTATCTAAGCCTCTAGCACTTCTAGATGGACAAGTAAATTGAATGTTCCATAACATTTCACAAAATAAGCAAATTTTGTGTATGCGTGAAAGATTATGCTTATTTATTCGGTTTCTACAAAATGAGGCAGATGAATGACTATGGATTTCACGTATCAATTTTGAACCCCTTTTGAAATGATTTTCCTTTTTTATTCCTAGGGGTTTATTCTAGTTATCTTCCTCACTTGTGAATTTGAAAACCATTTCAGAGTAATCTTCAGTTTTCCTTTTAAAGCAAATGATTTTCAAAAATATTTCAACCTTTTTCCTCTCTAGAGTGGCATGATATACTTTTAATTCTTTTAAATGTTTTGTCACCCTTTTATTTTCATTTCTCAGGAAGATTTTATGTTTAGGTATCCTACCTAGAAGCTTCTACATTTTAAATAAAGCCTTTTCTATTCTTTCGTTAAAGGGCATGCTTTCATCATATAATTCAACATATGATTCATCACAAAATTTAACACAATCATTACATGAATCATTGCATATGTCATCAGTAGAATTATCACAAAATTTAACAGATGATTCATCACATAATATATTCCGATATTTTACCTGAGAATCATCAAGTGCATCAATAATAGAATTATCACCACATTCAATGGATGATTTAGCACATGAAACAACACAACATTCAACACACAAATCATTAATCGAGCTTAAGTGAGCGTCATATACCTCCTATTTTGTTGATGCATTAGTTCTGTGATTTACCACTTCCAGATCATTTGAACTTGACACTTCCGAAGTGGTGGTCTCCTTTTCCTAGGACTCTTCATATTTCCTTTCTAGCTCATCCCATATATCTTTCGCACTCTTACATGCCATAATCTCAAGTAGAACATTAGACTCTAAAGCATAATATAGTATGTCCATGGCAATTGAATTTGCATGCATTAAGTTAGTATCATTTTCATTCAAATGCATACGAATCCCCATATCAATCACTTGTCAGGCGGCCGTCCAATTTATAGATTTTATGAAAATGCTCATTCTTATTATCCAATGGGTGTAATTAATACCACAAAACAATGGAGGACTAGTAGGTGATTGTCCCTCTCTAAATGGGGACACATCAATACAAGTCATTGCGATATTTTGTAAAAAAGTTTAAGTCTAGTGCAACGAAGCTTTGATACCAATTGTTGACTTTATTGTAATCCCAAGAGGGGGGTGAATTGGTATTTTAAAATTTTTCTCCCCTGGGTAAATTATCCAGCAACAGTATTACATAATTTAGGGTCAATCTAAAGCAGATAATGAAATGAACTAATAAACGCAGCTAAAATTTAAATTACACAAGTAAAATATTCAAGCATGCACAGCAAAGCAAGCAAAGAGAGATAACACCAGATATATTATCGAGGTTCGGCAACTGTGCCTATGTCCTGGCCTTGGCTCACAAGCACAAGGATTCCACTACGGCTCACTAAACGGGTGGAGCGGCACCTAATACAATCAGATCAAATTAAAGCAGGATTGACCTCAACCTTTACAAATAATCCTTCCGGACTGGATTAATGCCCCCTCAAGCCACACCTAGAATACAACCAATTCAGAATACAAATTATGTACAAAACGAGTGCTTTTCCAACAAGCATATTTGTACCAATATCAATCAATGCACATGAACAAGATAGAAACTATAAGCTTAGTGCAATATGTGTTGTCACTCAATCTAATGTCAATATGCAATCAAGTTCAAGAGTGTGTAATCAATCTATCTTTGAAAGTATGTATCAATATTAATCAACCACAACAAGGGTTTCAAAGAATTCCAACAAGAGTATTCAAAATATCTCAAAAATGATTATCTCAAAAATATTAGCTCAAGAGATACTTGAAGTATAAGCTTGTCAAAAATAATTTTTTCACAATCAAAATACAAGCCTCAGAGTCTTGCAATACAAATCTCAAGACTCACAAGCTTTAAAGTTTTCCCCACACAATGAAGTTATTAAATAAACCGGGGGGGGGGGGGGAACTTTGGCTAAAACTCTCAATATAAAATCAATCAATCAACTAAATCATTGAAAGTTTAAGTAAGTATGAATCTATGTAAAATCACTCAAGGCACTCCCACCAAGCTAGATTTTGCAAAGGAATAACAAAGGGTGACTGTATAGGCTGTGTTTTTGGAAGAGTAAGCTTTGGAAATTTCAGAGAATTTTCTCTTAATAAAAAATGCTAATCATGTCTTAATATGAGGAAATGAGCATATATATATATATATATAGGCACACTCAAAAAATAACCATGTGGAACCTAAGGGTAATAATTGAATTTGTTTTAAAATGAGTTTAAACCAATTAACCCTATTTGACCCTTAATAACCCGTGGTAAAATTAGGCAAACTCGAGATTTTCGGTCAATGAAGCACTAGGTTTGGTCACCCCGAATAGACACATGAGAAAAAAATGAAGTTTTCATATTCGGGTGCCTGAAAATATGTTCGTTCTGCTGGGTAAGGCAATTTTGCAACTTGCTCGAGGTTCGGTCACATAGTCTCAAGTTTAGTCTGCCGAACTTGCACTTTTGGTCACCCGAGGGTATTTTGAATGTAAATATTCGAGTGCCCAATTTGTTGGAAAAGTCTTTTTTGGTTCATCGAGGTGTTTTCAACGCCAAGGTTCGGTCGCCCTAATCCTTAATATTTTAACACCTAAGTCCTATTTTTGAAAATTGATTTCCCTTGATAGCATATATGATAATGGGGATTTTCCTAAGTGATTTGTGCAAGGACCTAGGGTCTATTTAAGGTCTTTTTACTTAGTCCCAAAAATCCAGCGTCGGTCGACATTCCTAAGGTCAATCTATGGTTTTGAGCTAATAGCCCCTACCATGCATGTCATGTATTAATTATTACAAACCTTTGACTAATTATTACAGATTTGAAATGAATGAAAGAAAATATAATACAACTTGAAAAGGAAGTCAATCTTCATGCGCTGCTCCTTTGCAATTCCATGGAATATGTTGAAAGATGTGCTTGTTTAAGTGCTTCTCAGCTTCCATTTCTCATCTTTCATCTGTTCTTAGAAAAGCAAACTTGTTCATACACTTAACACACATATGAGATACTGTGGTTTGTCATTATCAAAATAAGAGACGGACCCAAAAAGTCTACATAGATATATGCATATATATATATATATATATATGCATATATACAGTGCAAAGTATGGATTAAGAAACCACGTACTTGATATATGGAACAACTTCATCATAATTATTGAGGACGTAAAAATGCACCTTTGCTAGGCCCTCAATATCAATGAAATCATATACCTGTCTATTGAATGGTCAAACATTTGCTAGAAATACAGAGTTGATGGATTTTTCATCTTCATCATTACCATGAACGTCTACATTTCTCTCATCACAAGTGAACCTTGTGTCGATATCATGTAGATACATTCAGAAAAAATGTAAGACATTCACTGTCAATGTATACCTTAATGATTGAGTCTTTCGGTCCTATCTTATTGCGCACATAGTTCTTTAAAGTGGACAAGAACCTGTGCATTTTACATAGTATTAGTGAAGTTTACAAATACAATGAAGAAATCATGTAAAAATTGTTGCATCATAAAAATTACTTCTCAATTGGATACATCCAACGATATTGCACTGGTCTTGCAACTATGGTCTCTTCTAGTAAATGGATGGCTAGGTAGACCATAACTTTGACGACTCGATTTTGTACCATTTTTTCTATAAGCAATAATAAATCATCTATCAAATATCTATGATACCATATATCAATATGACCTAACCTGAAGTGGGGTACCGGGTAATCTGTCCATCAAAACATACTATCTATGTAGCGGAATGCATAAAGTGTCTAGGTCCCATATACAATACCAGAGTGCTATAACCTCCACACATTAGCATATACATTCCCAAAAATTTACAAAATACTCTCAGGGTTATACAAAACATATCCCCAACTCTAAAACACTTACCCTGAATACTAGGGTAACAGGATCTCCACTATCTTGGAGCTCACTCCACTCATTTGTCCTGATTTCTTGAAATGTTTAAATTCTGGGTGAGACGCCTCTCAATAAGACAGAACAAATTATTAACAGTGTGTGGCAACATGAGTTTTGTTATATCATAACACATTCATTTAAATAATTATATCAGTTAATAAAAACATACAGATATGTACTCACAATCATATATATATATATATATATATATATATATATATTATAGTTTCATAAATTTTCATATCATTTCACATATTCAGGTTCTAGCTCATGAGTATCCACCAGCATATAGCACAACGCGTCTATAACTCATGGCTGATTAGTTCTCATTTCATTTCTCATATTCGTATTCTAACCCATGAGTATCCACCAGTATATAGCATAATGTGTTTGCAACTCATGGTTGTTCATCATAATGTAACATTCAATTATCGCATATGTAATAAAAAACCATCCTGAGGATATTCATGTCACATCATCATGTATTCGCCCCACATTACCGGGTTGTACGACCCGTAGGCAGAACCTAACTATGGCTAGCCTACCAGGTTAGATCAAAGCTAAACGCGTCTGTAGTACGATTAGCCTACCCAATCTTGGTCCGGACCCTAGGGGGTAACTCTACTCTTCTCGAGCGCAATTGACTGTCTCCCCACACTCTATATAAGACATGTGGTTGCACTAACACATATGCTAGCAATGGTACTGTGCTCTCTATACATCTCTGGTCTATCAAGGTTGTCATTTCCACATTTCTATATTCATATTTCATCATGTATGTATATCTCATCATATCTGTATAATTCTCATCATATTTGTATATATCTCATTTCAACATTTATGTATAAAACATCTCAGTGTATATCACATATCATCATTTCTATATAAACACATCTATGTATATCACGTATCATCATTTCTATATAAAACATATCTAGGTTTCTCATATCTTTCATATCTGTATAAAACATATCAGTATATCTCATAGTATCATATCTGTATAAAAACATATATGTATATCTCATGACTTCTTTACTGTATAAAATCATATTTGTGTTTCTCATACATCATTTCTCAATGCAATTCATATATATAAGTATCAATCACATTCCCAGTATAAAACTAATTTCATATTCCTCATGCCACACAATTTTAGACTAATAATCATAATATAATAATCACAAGGAAAATATCCATAACATAGTTTTTCCAAAACATATACAATATTCTCATTTTCACATACTTTAAATCAACCAATTAATTTCCCAAAAAAATCTATTATAATTTATTCCCTTTACCTACTTACTGAGAAGGTGCCTACTAGGATCCCCAAATCGATGCTTGCAGCGATCGGAGCTAAAAACCCTAAAACCACATTTTCCAATTCAATCAGCTCAACCCCGGAATTATAATCATATTCACATTTCCTAGATCCCCACACTCCATTAACTAGTTAAATTCTAAACAGTTAACACATTCATCATCCTTGCCTCAACTTTGAAATGGTGCCCAGAAACCCCAAAACACAAAACTGCTCCAATTAACTTCCTAAGGATCGCTCCTAAGACCCCATAGTGATGCCTGATCGTCGAATCGAGATGAAATCGGAGAGAAATCGAAGAGAGAAAGGAGAGGTTTCCATAGGTTTATAGAGAGAGAGAGAGAGAGAGAGAGAGAGAGAGAGAGAGAGATTTATTTTGTTTAAACCAAAACAAGTTGCAGGATATTCCTTTTATTAAGCACTGCCTGACGAAAATCGTCAACGGTTTGGGATTTTAACCCTTCCATTTTTCACTGTTTTACCGTTACTAGGCCACGGTTACACAAAACCATCAACGGTTTGGTCTACACCAAACCATCTTCCAGTTTTTCTTTGTTTTTTTTTCTTATTATTTAAAATTTTCGGGTCTCTACATCCTCTCCTCATAATAAAAATTTCGTCCTCGAAATTAACTGTTTATCACATTTACCAACTTTAAGGATAAGTATCAAAATTTTATTAATTACCCTCACTTATGGCGGAGGAATGACGTGGTTACAAGGGAGAGTTCTGAGGGATTATAATCATTCACATAAAAAGAGAACTCTCCCAAAACCATTCATAACCAAAACCAAAAATACTAACTATTCTACATTATACAAGTCAATAAACATACATTGTCATTTACTTTTACTCTTACTAGCTCAACTATGGGCTCCACTGAACAGGTGTGGATATCTCTGGCGCATCTTATCCTCCAATTCCCATAAAGTTTCTTCAATTGCATGATTACGCTAGAGTACTTTTATTAATGGTATTTTTTAGTGCGTAGTTCTCTTTCCTTCCAATCCAAAATCTACACTAGTACTTCTTTGTATGTCAGGGTATCCTTAAGCTCTAGTGCCTCATAGTTGATGTGAGGGATCGGGGATGTATTTCCTCAATATAGATACATGGAATACGTCATGGATTCTAGATAGCACCGGTGGTAATGCTAACTTGTAGGCAACTAGACCCACTCTTTCCAATATCTCAAATTATCTAATAAACCTAGGGCTTAGCTTACCCTTTTTTCTCAAATCTCATAATTCCTTTCATCAGTCCAACTTTCAAAAAAACATGATCCTCCACACCAAACTCCAGCTCTTGTTGGCGGGTGTCAATGTAACTTTTCTGTTGACTCTAAGCCGTCTTGATCCTATCTCGAATAAGTATGATTTTCTTAGAGGTTTTCTGAATAATTTATGTCCCCAAAACTTGCCTTTCACCAATTTCATCCCAATATAATGGAGATCGGCACCTCCGACCATACAACGCTTTGTATGGTGCCATCCCAAAGCTGGTCTGGTAGCTGTTATTATAAGCAAATTCAACTAATGACAAAAATTGTATTCAACTACCTCCAAAGTCCAACACACAAGCTCGCAGTATATCTTCTAGTATTTATATGGTCCTCTTTGGTCCGTCCATCGGTCTGAAGATGAAATGTTGTGCTGAACGTCAACTGAGAACTCATGGCTCCTTTCAAACTCCTCTATAAATGAGATGTGAACTGTGGGTCTAGATCCGATACTATGGACGCTGGCACATCATGCAATCTAACTATTTACTGTATGTACAACTCTACTAGTCTACTCATAGAGTAGTTAACTCTGATTGGAAAGAAATGGGAAGTCTTTGTCAATCGGTCAACAACTACCCAGATGTCATTTTATCCATGCAATGCCAGAGGTAACCCTGTGAGAAAGTCCATAGAAATGTGTTCCCATTTCCATTCAGGAATGTGGAGTGGCTGCAACGTTCCTACAGGTCTTTGATGCCCAGTTTTCACTTGCTAGCATGTCAAACACTGCTTTACAAATTCAGTGATCATTTTTCATATTACTCCACCAAAAAGACTCCCGAAGATCCCTATACATCTTAGTCCTTCCAAGGTGCACTGTATAAAGGGATCGGTGCGCTTCCTCCAAAATAATTCTCTTAATATCAGGGTCAGTTGATACACACAGTCTGGTACAAAAATTCAAAGTTTCATCATCTGAGATATTAAACTCTGCTCCCTAACCATTCTATACTTTATCCATAATCTTTACTAATTCCGCATCTTTCATCTAGGCAACTTTAATTCTTTCCTGTAAGGTGGGCTGAAGTACTAGATTAGCAATGAAGGCCTGATGATTTCCCTCACCAACTCCACACCAAGCCTTTCTAAATCCATCTGGATCGAATGTTGAGTCCCTATTGCTGATACGGATGAACCCACTGATTTCAGGCTCAAAGCATCAACTATCACATTAACTTTTCCTGGGTGGTAACTAATGGTGCAATCATAATCTTTAATCAACTCCAACCACCTCCTCTTCCTTTTATATAATTCTTTTTGTGTGAAGAAATAATTGAAACTCTTGTGGTCTGTGAAGATCTTACACCTACCCTCATACAAATAATGTTTCCAAATTTTTAAGGCATAAACCACCACTGCTAACTCCAAATCATGGGTAGGGTAATTCTTTTCATATTCTTTGAGCTGTCATGAAGCATATGCTAACTCTCCCTTACTGCATCAGGACACACCCAAGCCCTTTGTGTGATGCATCATTGTAAATTACAAAACCTTCTTCTCCCGAAGGAATCGTTAAAACCGGTGCAGTGATAAGTCACTGCTTTAATTCGTGGAAGCTCAATTCACACTCATCTATCCTTTCAAACCTTGCATTCTTCCCAGTCAATCTGGTCAAAGGGCCTTACAGTTTAGAGAATCCCTCTACAAATCAGCGATAGTATCCTGCTAGTCCCAAGAAACTTTTGACTTCCTGTAGTTGTTTCTTCAACTCTTTTAATTCCACTGGTGCCATTTTGTATGGTGCTTTAGAAATTGGCACTGTTCCCGAAGATAAGTCAATAGTAAACTCTACCTCACGACTAGAAGGCAGTCCTAGCAAATCCTCCGGAAACACATCAAGAAATTCTCTCACTATCGGGATATCTTTCAACTTTAATTCCCCTTTCGGCACTTCTTTCACATAGGCCAGGTACCCCTAGCATTCCTCCAATAACAACCTTCTCGCCTGAATGACTAATAATATACGTGGTGGGGTGTGCACATATGTCCCCACAAATATGTACTCCTACTCTCTTGGAGGTCTGAATACTACCTCTGTCTGATAATAGTCAATGTTGGCATAGTGGGTAGCTAGCTAGTCCATTCCCAAAATTATCTCAAAACCATGCATATCTAAGACTACCAAATTAGCTGGCAAGGACCTCCCCTAAATACGGATTGGACAGTCTTTGAGTACCTTCCTACACAACACTATGGTCTTGGTCGGTGTAGCCAATGATAAACTGACATCTAGTGGCTAAGTTTCTAAATCACATATCTTGATGAATTCCTGGGCTATGAAGGAGTGAGTCACCCCTAAATCAAAGAAAACAATAGCTTTATATAACAAAATTGAAATAATACCTGTCACTACATCACATTCCGCCTCAGCGTCTCCCAGTGTCAGAGCATAGACCCGCGCTAGGGCGGTATTCCTCTGCGGACCACTTTAGGGTGCCTGGTTATCTCCTCAGTACAGTCTAGGAGTAGGCGCATTACCCAGTGGTGCACGATAGTCTCGTGCTATTTGTTCGGGTCAATTGCATTGATAACAAATCACCTCTCTGACCCGGCAGTCTCCTAGATGACACTTATGGCACCTAAGACATGGAGGGTGTAATGGTCTACCATGTACAGTTCAGTCTCCCATCCCATGTATCTGACCTCCTTTGCCACCATGCCTCCTCCAAGGCCCCTGACTGGTACCTGCCTAAAAATCAGGAGGCGTGGGCCTCTTCCTCTGGCTCTATGCCCCAGCACCCCTCTGTAGGCTGGTCTCAATCACAATGGCCTTATCTACTAGTTTTTGAAAAATTATGCACCTAAAATGCCACGACCTGCTCAAAAATATTCTATCTCAAGCCTTTGAATTTCCTTGTCTTATTTTCCTCGTCTGGCACCATGTATGGGGCAAATCGGGACAGCCCTATAAATTTGATTGCGTATTACTGGACCGTCAGGTGGCCCTCGGTCAAATTCAAGAATTTCGCCGCTTTTCACATTTCTAGTGGTAGTAAGGAAATACCGCTCGAAGAATAATTCTCTGAAGTGGCTCTAGATCATGGCTATAGGCACAGGCCTCTGCTCCTCTAGTAAGCTCGCTGATCTCCACCAGTATTTTGCCTCTCATGTCAACTTAAACATAGCGAATAATACTTTCTGCTCCTCAATGCACAGGAGAACTACCAACATCTCCTTAATCTCTTGGACCCAATTCTTAGCCACAAATGGGTCGGCCCCTCTGGAGAATGACGGGGGTTTCATATGTGTAAATTGTTCAATTGTGCAACCCCATTCCCCTGAATTCTTGACCATTTCTGTCATCACTTGTTGGGTGACACTACATAGCAATGCATCTGAATCTTCGCCACCCATACTGGAAGGCCCTACATCATCACCTCCAGCATGTGCATTGCTACTTCCAGGGTCCATCCTGAAAATGGAACAAAACAATCGTAGAATTCTATCATCATAACACGACTAATACACTTGTCTGACTAAGATCCATAAGATATTCTCCTATAACCATTCATCTTAACGTCCTCATGTTTCCCAATTTAAGATTCAGTCTTACAACTCAAAAACAAGAACCTGTTATAGTTTACTATGACTTTCCTGAAATCGTCACCCCAGGAAAATCATAGAAACCACCACGGAATTTCCTACCTCCAGGTTGTAAGATAGAATCCTAAATTCCAATCTTATCCTCCAATAATGACTGACTCAAATCCCATGATTACGTGCTTAAATTGCATAATTAGGTGGTTTAATTAATGTATTGAGACTTATATTTTTAGTTAAATACCTAATTACTCTCAATATTTTAGCACAAAGTCTTATTTATAATATTTAGGTTTTATTGAGTAAATTATGAATTTTTGGTATTTTTTTATCGCAGGGTGATTATTTGAAGCTAAGAACGACGCTACTTCGTAATCTAAACGTAATTTTCTCGTTCAAGCTTTGATCGATATGATTCAAAATTCTGTAGAAAGCTGAGAAAATTATCTACAACTTCTGTGTTTTAAGTTTTGAGAGATACAAGCTCTGAGATGGTCAAAATCGCCCTCGTTCACTGGGAAACAAAATAAAGAAAAAAATGAGAAGCAAAAAGAATATATATATATATATATATAATAATTACCTTGATGTGACCCGGCCATGTAGCCGGGTCCGGATCCTTCAACCTGTGCGCACTAAGGCAGCTCCCCCTCCCCCTTTATAAACTTCTTTCTCTCCACCTCTCAAGGGGGGATCCGCACTGCTCACTCTTCTCTCTTCTCCCTCTCTTCTCTTCCCTTTTCCCTTCTCTTCTCTCTTTTCCATTTCTCTCAGCCCCAGCTCCCTCACTCTCTCTAATTCTCTTCTCTCTTTCCTTTCTTTCTCTCCCTTTTAGCTTTTCTCCTTCACCCTCCCTTCTTTCCCTTTTCCAGTTTGTTGTGCCACTGCCAAGCTCTATTGTTCCTTAGTTGTGGCTATTGCTACAAGCCTCACTAGAGAACTACTGCCCCTTACCTCTGCTGGTGTTGCTGCTACGAGTTCAATTCATGGCTAGCCACCCGAAGAAACTACTTCCTTGCTCTTTCCTCCCTTGCTGTCCATGGACGGCCACTGTTTATGTTACCTATTGCTGGCCAAGAGCACCCAGCTGCCATTGATCTGCTCCAATCCCCATGGTTGCTGCTAAAAAGGCTTTTCTTTGCTGCCGTGAACCAGCCACCCGAGGCTCCCAAGGCTCCCTACTTGCTGCTGTTGTTCCTTCAGCCACCATGAAAGCCCACTGCTACTCCTCCTTCTGCTCAAGGCCGAACCTGCTGCTCCTAGCCCCCACCACTGATGCTGCTAAACCCAAGGACCCAAGCTCCCATTGCTGCTGCTCTCTAAACACTCCTCAGCTAGCCTGCTTCTCTCTCTCTCTCTCTCTCTCTCTCTCTCTCTCTCTCTCTCTCTCTCTCTCTCTCTCTCTCTCTCTCCTCTCTTTTTCTTTAATTTTTTTTATTCTTGCTTTAAATATTTAAATGAGTATTGTTATTTTTCAATTGAGTTTAGTTAAAGTTTTAAATTTGTGAATTTTTGTTTGGGTATTATTATTATTAAAGGTTTTTTTTTCTCTCAATTAAATTTAGCATTAGATTTAATTATTGCTTGAGTTGTTTATTTAATTGATTAAAGTCCGATTTGGTTCTTGAAAAAAAAAAGAATAAAATACAAAAAGAAAAAAAATATTTTTTTAGAAGTTGAATTAATGGTTTTCCTTTAAATCTAAATTTTGTTTGTTGAAGTTCGATTTGGTTTAAGTTTAATCTTATTAAAGTTCCCATTTTTATTGTGTTTAGTTATTGTTTAAGTTGCTAAAGCTTTAATTTTTGTTCAAGTTTTTGTTTGCATTTAAATTTTGATCTTGATTTAAGTTCTTGATTTTGTTCAAAGTTTAGTTTTTCTTGTTTGCGTTTGTGTTTGATTAAGTTTTTTTTTATTATTGCATGTTTTAATTATGTAG
The DNA here is from genome assembly GCF_029873635.1 of Malania oleifera. Classification (NCBI taxonomy): domain Eukaryota; kingdom Viridiplantae; phylum Streptophyta; class Magnoliopsida; order Santalales; family Ximeniaceae; genus Malania; species Malania oleifera. Next base: position 15,251,512 of record NC_080419.1, read on the forward strand.
GAAAGTTATCATCTTTAGTTTTTATTTTGAAGTTCAACGCGTGTTTCAATTCTTGTTCGGTTGTTAACGTAGGATTTCCGTTTCTCGTTATTAAATTCAGTGCGTGTTAGGAATTAAGATTTAAATTACATGTTCATTTAATTTATCAAAAGAAATCTCAAACAATCCAGAAAACTTGAATCTGAACTATGTTCAGTGCCCTTTTATTTCTTATTTTCTGATTGGAATTACGTAAAATTTGAGATTAAACTGCATTCATTGAGGAGACGATCTGGCCTTTGGGCTAAATATTACCCGACAAAACTCCTATACTTGGGATAGCTTTCGAACTGCTCATTTTTCAAGTGAGTCATCCCAATCTACCCATCCTCTACTCTCATCAAGATCCATTCCTATACTTTAATATTGTATTCCGCTAAAGTCTACAGAACCTAACAACCTACGCTCTGATACCAAACTGTAACGACTCGATTTTCTACCACTCTATTTATAAGAAATAATAAATCATCTATCAAATATATCTGATACCATATATCAATATGACCCGACCTGAAATGGGGTACTAGGTAGTCCGTCCATCAAAACATGCTATCCATGCAGCGGAATACATAAAGTGTCTGGGTCCCATATACAATACCAGAGTGCTATAACCTCCACATTTAAGCATATACATCCCCAAAAATTCACAAAATACTCTCAGGGCTATACAAAACATATCCCCAACTCTAAAACACTTACCCTGAATACTAAGGTAACAAGATCTCCACTATCTCGGAGCTCACTCCACTTATCTGTCCTGATCTCTTGAAATGTTTAAATTCTGAGTGAGATACCTCTCAGAAAGACAGAATAAATTATTGATAGTGTGTGGCAACATGAGTTTTGTTATATCATAGCACATTCATTTAAATAATTATATGAACTAAGAAAAACATACAGATATGTACTCATAATCATATATATATATATATATATATATATATATATATATCATAGTTTCATAAACTTTCATATCATTTCTCATATTCAGGTTCTAGCTCATGAGTATCCACCAGCATATAGCACAACACGTCTATACCTCATGGCTGATCATTTTTCAATTCATTTCTCATATTCATATTCTAGCCAATGAGTATCCACTAGTATATAGCACAACGCGTCTGTAACTCATGACTGTTCATCATATTGCAACATTCAATTATTGCGTCCATAATGAGAAATCATCTTGAGGATATTTATGTCACATCGACATGTATTCACCCGACATAACCGGGTTGTGTGGCTCATAGGCGAGACCTATCCGTAGCTGGCCTACCAAGTTAGATCAAAATTAAATGCGTCTTTAGTACGATTGGCCTACCCAATCCTGGTCCAAACCCCAGGGGGTATGTAATAGCCCAAACCCACAAAATAAAAGAAAAATAGGAAATAAATAAAGAGAAAGAAAGAAAATTTGAAGGGGTAGCACAGTAGGGCCTCGTCAACGAGAGCCCTATGCTTGTCGACGAGGAATTACCGAGAGCCAGGGAATTTCAGGTTTTGATTTAATCATTGACGAACCTATTGTTCTCGCCGATGAGTGTCCTTCTTGGATTCGTTGATGAACCTTTAGATTCATTGACGAAATCCAGCCTATAAATAGGCCTTGGCTCATTTTTATCCGCAAAATCTCTTTCCTCTCTCACTCTCTCTCTCTCTCTAGGGCTTCGGCCCTCCCACCTTCTCTCTTCGATTTTGGCTCGGATTTAGCTCGATTTGATGATCGAAAACCACCACGGGGTTCTTGGGGAAATTCTCTCTAAGTTAATCAGAGCAGAAACTTGATTTGGAGTTATTGGGCACCACCCCAAAATTTGGGTAAGGGAGTTATTTTAATATTTATTAGCTATTTGAGTTTTTTGGGCCTGGGAAATGTTAAATAATAAATATTTTGGGGGGTTGAACTGATTAAGTTAGGATTTGTGGATTATAGAGTTCCATTTTTCATTCGATTTAGATAGAATTTCGAGGATCAGGTAAGGGGAATAAAATTATACCAACTTTTTGATAAGTTAAACTAGATAATTTCGAGTATTTGAATCATATATTTATAGTATGATTTTTTGAACGATTTAGGCATTTGAAAATAACGGTTTTTTATCATAAATCATATTTAGGGAAAAACTGTGTGGCATGAAAATAACCTTTCATAATTAATGGGTTGTAAATATTGTTCGGTTGTGAATATTGTTTGCTTGTGAATATTGTCTAGTTGAGAATATTGCCTGACTGTGAACATTGCTTGGTGGTGAATACTGTTTAGTTTTGAATACTATCTGGTTGTGAATAACGTCTGGTTGTGTACATAAATGTGTGTGTGAGGTTTATTTTTGAAAGCTTCATGGGTAGTACGTAGTAGCCCTATGTGGGCCACGTACTGGATAGTACGTAGTAGCCCTATGTGGGTCATGTACTGGGTAGCACGCAGTAGCCCTATGTGGGCGACATACTGGGTAGTACGCAATAACCCTATGTAAGCCACATACTAGATAGTATGTAGTAGCCCTATGTGGGTCACGTACTCAATAGTACATAGTAGCCCTATATGGCCCACGTACTAAGTGGTATGCGGTTGTCTTGTGTGGATCACATACTAAGATCAATGGAATGTACTGTATCTTGTGTGGATGTAAATGGAATGTATTGTATCTAGCGGGGATGTGTTGTGATGTATGTGTATACGTGAATCTCTGTGGTATGATTAATATTGGGTGTGTGAAGTATACATGTGGTATCTTGTGTTGATGGGTATTCTGTGTGGATGTGTAGCTTGTATGGTATCCTATGTGGATGAACTGTGATGTATATGTTTGCAGATTTTGTAGGATGATTGATGTGAATGTGTGTGAATACTGGTATGTGAACTTAAATGTATAAATATTTATGGCAAAGTAAAACTCTCCATCTAAAGGCTTACCGAGTAAGGTGAGTGCCCTGATCAGTATCAGTTGTAGCCACACCTAAATTAAAGGGTACGGTTACAAACGGTATCAAAGCAGAGGGAAGGTACATGTATGGGCGTGTAATCTTCCTTATCCTCAAGAACTTTCGCCGGTAAATATTTATATATGTGTGCATGGATATGCATGTGTATTCTTTGTTGTGGTGGATTAAGAAATAGCTATATTTTATATATATTAAAACTCATCTGCCACACACTGTTATAGTTTATTCTTTCCTTACTGAGAGGTGTCTCACCCTGACAATTTATTAAACTTTTCAGGTCCTTCAGGTGATCGAGCTTTGAAAGCTTCAGGGCAGGGTTGAGAACTTTGGAAATTTTGGGTGGTTGTAAGAACAGTTATGTGTAAAGCTATGTTTCAATTTCTGGTTATGTAATATGAAGAACATGGACATATGGATATACATTTTGGGTTGAAAAGTATAAAACTCTGATATTTTATTTGAGGTTTTATTATTTCCGCTGTGAGAATGGTATCATTGATGGTAAATGGTCTCATAACACACCGGGCCCCACCTGGTAAGTTCGGGCATGACAGGGTAACTCTACTCTTCTCGGGCGCAATCAACTGTCTCGCCACACTCTATACAAGACGTGTGGTTGCACTAACACATATGCTAGCAACGATATCGTGCTCTCTATACATCTCTAGTCCATCAGGATTCTCATTTCCACATTTCTGTATTCATATTTCATCATGTCTATATATCTCATCATATCTGTATAATTCTCATCATATTTGTATATATCTCATTTCATCATTTTTGTATAAAACATCTTTGTGTATATCACATATCATCATTTCTATATAAACACATCTGTGTATATCACGTATCATCATTTTAGTATAAAACATATCTATATTTTTTTCATATCATCATTTCTATATAAAACATATTTGGGTTTCTCATATCTTTCATATCTGTATAAAACATATCAGTATATCTCATATTATCATATCTGTATAAAAATATATCTGTATATCTCATAACTTCTTTACTGTATAAAATCATATTTGTGTTTCTCATACATCATTTCTCAGTGCAATTCATATATCTCAGTATCAATCACATTACCAGTATAAAACTGTTATTTCATATTCCTTGTGCCATACAATTTTAGACTGATAATCATAATATAATAATCACAGGGAAAATATCCATAACATAGTTTTTCCAAAACATATACAATATTCTCATTTTCACATACTTTAAATCAACCAGTTAATTTCCCCAAAAAAAATGTTATAATTTATTCACTTTACTTGCTTACTGAGAAGGTGCCTACTAGGATTCCTAAACCGATGCCTTCAGTGATTGGAGTTCGAAACCCTGAAAGCACATTTTTCAGTTCAATTAGCTCAACCCCAGAATTATAATCATATTCACATTCCTTAGGTCCACACACTCCATTAACTAGTTAAATTCTAAATAGTTAACACATTCATCATCCTTGCCTTAACTTTGGAGTGGTGCTTGGAAACCCCAAAACATAAAATTGCTTCGATTAACTTCCTAAGGGTTGCTCCTAGCACCCCGTGGTGATGTCTGATCGTCGAATCGAGATGAAATCAGAGAGAAATTGAAGAAAGAAGGGAGAGGGTTTCTGTAGGTTTAGAGAGAGAGAGAGAGAGAGAGAGAGAGAGAGAGAGAGAGAGAGAGAGATTTATTTTGTTTAAATCAAAACAAGTTGCAGGATTTTCCTTTTATTAAGCACTGCCAGACGAAACCGTCGACAGTTTGGGATTTTAACCCTTCCATTTTTCACTATTTTACCGTTACTGGGCCGCGATTACACAAAACAATCAACTGTTTTGTGGCCTCCCACCAAACCATCGACGGTTTGGTCTACACCAAACCATCTTCTAGCTTTTTCTTTTCTTATTATTTAAATTTTTTAGGTCTCTACAATAATATTGAAGAACGCTGGTGAAACTATTTTCTCAAGCTTACATGGTATGATTATAATTTCCTTCTCTAACCATTCACGTTTAAAGTCAGTTTTTTTTAACACAACTGTCGAAAAAAGATCACAAACTCAATCAACACTAAGAAAACATTGTTAGTCAGGTATTCACGAAGAAAATTGGTAGAACCCTATGAAGAAGGACATGATAGTCATGACTTTTCATTCCTAACAACTTACCTTCCTTCGTACTTATGCATCGAGATATGTTATATGCATATCCATCAAGGAACTTCACTAATTTCAACCATTCAAAGAAAGTGTTTTTTTATCCTTCGACAACGTGTAACATGTTGATGGCATGAGAGACTTGTCCCCGTCATGATTCAAGTGCAACTCAGGTCATATTCTCATCTCTTCCATATCCCAGCGAGCATTTGCATTGTCCTTTTATCTACCCATTTATATCCAATAATGTACCAATCACATTCTCACAAATGTTCTTCTCAATGTGCATAACATCCAAGTTTCGGCATAAAGAAAGATCTTTTCAGTATGGCAACTCAAAAAAGAAGCTTTTCTTTATCCAGTTTAACTCAATTTCAGTACGTTTCCTTAAAAGGGCTGCGGTACCGAGCATTGTAATTGCCGAGCCATCCGGATTCTTAAAACATACCATTATAATTTGTGCAATAAAAATTATAACATAAAAATCTCATCGTTATAAAACAAGTAATAATTATAGCTTTATAAAAATTTCATCCTTACTCATTTATTTAATAGGTACAATAAGCTCATATCACATGATTTTCATGCTAAAAATATTTATTTTGAGTATAAAATAATAATGTTGAAAAATTATCCAAGTGAAATTTAAAAAGATGATATAATCAAATGCACGTATAAATAAATTCGAATTATAATTTTATAAAAAGAGCTAATATAATCTAATTTACTTACTCTGATCTACTCCTTTTAATATGGTTTAGGATGAATTCCTAAAATAAGTTGGAAAAGAGTAGTAGAATGAGAATTTTAAGTGTATAAAAATTCTTCGTCCATCGCTAAATTTTTTTCCTTACTTTTTTTTCAATCCCTTCTTTGAATTTTTCTATAAAAAATGAAATTAGGAACTGGTACTATTTATAGGGAATTGGGTAAAGGGTAAAATTGCAATTTAGGATTAGTCAAGAATTAAGAAATGAAATATAATAAAATATATTTTAAAAGGAGAGAGAGGGAGAGAGAGAGAGAGAGAGAGAGAGAGATAAGGGGGTTGCCTTCCTCCAAATTCAAAATTCAATATGAATTCAATGATTTAATTGATAAGGATGCAATGCATCCTTATCATATATTAATATATATATTATTTATATAATTCTATTATATTATTTATATTATATTATAATTATTTATTTATTTTTTTAGGATTATTACACTAATCGTGTATATATATTTTTGGGGTCATAACATTATATATATTAAAAAAAATTTATATATTACTTATATTTTATATATATTAAAAATATTATATATATATATATTTTTTAAAATATTAAATCGATTGACCAATTTAACCGAAATTTGGTTCGGTTGGTTTTGAGTTCGATTAAATATGGAATTTCGGTCGATTTGGTTAATGAGATTTTTTAACTAAAATTTTTTAATTAATTAATTGAATTTTCTGAACCGACCAAACGCTTACCCCTATTTGATACTAAGAGTAATGTTCTTGGCACAACTTAGTTGTTTTGTCTCATTGAACCTTGTGAATATTTCTAATAAGCTGGAGATAAAATTTGTTTTTATATGATCAGGATCTTGTATCTCTAGTACATGCTTTGTGACGCCCCGAACCCAGTGGGCTCTTGGGTGTGACTTTCCATAAATAAAATCAATGCAAGTAGCGGAATAATTTAAATTTTCAAATATTATAAACTAGAGTATTAAATCATCATATTTACATGGGTATCTTCAAGTAATAATATTTACATCACGTGGAATATAAAAACATATTTAACTAGTATCGCACAAACACTTACTCTAAACTATATTTTCTAGCCCCACCCAGAAGCTCGCTAACCCTGATTTCTGGTACGTCCTGAAATATGAAATAATTATTTGAATTAGACAACACTTAGTAAGTAAGGACTAGACTATTATTAGTGTGTGATTAAGATAAGCTTTAGTGTAAAAATAATTTAATAACAATTTTACTTGTTGAATTTTGCACGTATGGAGTCGTCGGCAACAACACTTCCCCCCTGCAGCTTATGTTGAAATTGGAGACCTGCAGTAAATGGAGACCAACAGCCCTCCACTTACCTTGCCTATCATGGCTGACATTAAGCCACCATGTTTGAATTTCTTGTAAACCACTCGACCTCCCCATGGCTATATATATAGTGTGCTGTGTTGTAGTGATGTGTGCTGCGTGAGAAGTGCAGTGTATGTGAGAGGTGTGGTGTGTGAGTGCTGTGAGTGCAAAGAGGTTGTGTTGTATGTTGAGAAAGTTGTGGTGAGAGAGAGAGAGAGAGAGAGAGAGAGAGAGAGAGAGAGAGAGAGAGAGAAAGAGAAGAGAGAAATAGAGTTGAGCAGTGTGGCTCCTTGTATTTCTTCTCCCAGTATAGTGCAGAGGTTTGTGCTCCGTGGATGTAGGTCGATTCGACCGAACCACGTAATTTCCGACTTTCCATTGTGGATGTGTTTGATTTTTCTTCGTGTGTGATTGTTGCTCCAATAATTATCCCCAACAATTGGTATCAAAGTTTGGTTGGTGTAGAATCGTCAGATTGGAGAAAAATTCATGGATTTTGAGCCTTTGTCCAGTAGCTCAAAATTTAATTTTGAGGTCACCATCGCATTCCTCTCGTCGAGACGAAGCAAAAAGTGGCAACCAGAGCTCCAACAACTTTAGATGATGCTACACTCGCCTACACGCGCCGCCAACGTCCAGGGAGGTCTCCACATGCTCCCACGCGCCTTCTCGCGCCGGCAGAGCGTCAACAGATCACTCCACGCGCGGTCATGAATTGGCGAGTCAGCAGGAGGTTGAAGACGAGTGACATCAGCACCACGTCACCCGTCCACGTCAGTGCACGTCGGCCGGGACCCGCGCCCAGTTAGCGCCCTGCGTCAACGTCTAGTCAGCGCCACGTGGCACTGAGTCACTCCATGTCAGCGGCCGACTAAGCCACCACATCAGTCTAGGGCCACGCCACATCAACGCCGTGTCAGCATCTGGGCCCACAGTGGGTTCCACATTTATATGCTAGTTGGTGGACCCCATAGTGCCACATTAGCAGTGGGCCCCACGCTACCATGTCATCTAACAGCGCCATTAATGTCGTCAAGGAATATTCCGTCAGTAAGGAATATTCCATTAAAGATGACTAGAGTTGATCAGGTTTGATTGGGCTTTTCGAAGCCCTTTTGGATCCCTTTTTTGAACGACTTAAGCCATTTCTAAGGTTTTCGGCCATTCTAGATCCAACCGTGCTGTCCGTTTGAGCTAATTTCATCTCTAGATTAGCGAATCGAGATGTAAAATGAAAAGAGTTCTCAGATTGAGATGTTTGACGGCACGAACTTTGATTTTTGGAAAATGCAGATCGAAGACTATTTGTTTGGTAAGGAGTTGCACTTACCATTGAGGGGGAAGCCAAAATCCATAAAGGAGAGTGAGTGGGAGTTGCTTGACCGAAAAGCTCTCGGAGCTATCAGAATGACATTGGCAAAATATGTTGCCTTCAACATGAAGCACTTGACAACCACCAAGTCCCTTATGGATGTGCTATCTAATATGTACGAGTAGCCATCAGCCGCGAATAAGGTACATCTAATGAAAATATTGTTTACTATGAGCATGTCTGCAAGTAAACGTTTTAGTAGACACCTGAATAATTTCAACGAGCTGTCAGATCAACTCATCTCGGTTGGAATTACATTTGACAGTGAGATTCGTGCCCTATTGATTCTTAGTTAGCTGCCTGAGAGTTGGAAAGGTATTGTCACTGCGATCAGTAGCTCCACAGGAAAGATGAAGCTGAAGTACGATAAGGTTATCAACATGATTTTGATGAAAGAGATCAGAATGCAGTCGAACAATGCCTTAACTTCAAGTTCAGCCTTGAATGTGGAAAGCCGAGAAAAGGGAAGTGGGCATGGATGATCCAACAATCACAACAGATCTAGGACCAAGGGATCAAAATCTAGAAATCCTAGAGGTTCCCAAGGCACAAAGAACATTGAATTCTGGAACTGTGGAAAGACCGAGCATTTCGGAAACCAGTACAAAGGTCTGAGAAAGGAATTTGAGGCGAAGAGAAAAGCTAATCTCGCCTCTTCCTCAAGAGAAAAAGATGCATTGATAAGCTCTCTGGAGAGCAAGAAGGAGTCTTGTGTCTTAGACTCCGAGGCCTCATTTCATGCCACTTGCTGCTGAGATTGCCTAGAAGATTACACATCAGGTAATTTTGGTAAGGTTTACCTTGACAACGATCAGCCTTGCGACATAACTGGCAAGAGATTTGTGAAGATCAATATAAACAGGTTAGTATGAAAGTTGAATGATGTCAGACATATTCCAGACTTGAGAAAGAATTTGATCTCAATTGGTCAGCTGGTAGATGAGGGATACACGACGACATTCAATGGTGATGAATGGAAGGTTTCAAAAGGTGTACTAAAGATTACTAGAGGTAAGAAAAGAGGAACACTTTATCTAAGCTCCAATGCCTCCATGTCTATTTCAGTTGCTGCAGGAAACGACAACAGCAACATCTGGCACCAATGACTCGGTCACATAAGTGAGAAAGGACTCAGGGTGATGCACTCAAAGGGAAAATTGAGTGGTCTACATTCAGTGCAGATTGATATGTGTGAGGATTGCATATTTGGGAAACAGAAGAGGGTCAGTTTCCATACAAACACTCGTGCCCCAAAGAAGGAGAGATTAGAACTAGTCCACTCAGATGTGTGGGGATTGACGCTCGTCCCATCCATAGGAGGAAGGAATTACTTCATCACGTTCATTGACAATCACTCTCGAAAGGTATGTGTTTATTTTTTGAAGTATAAGTCGGAAGTATTTGATGCTTTCAAGGTATGGAAAGCTATCTGGTTTGAGAATCAAGAAGATGAGAACAGACAACGGTGGTGAGTATGAAGACACCAAATTTAAGAAATTTTGCTACGAGCACGGCATCAGGATGGAAAGAACTGTGCCAGGTACACCTCAGCACAACGGCATAGCAGAACTGATGAACCAAACGTTGACTGAAAGAGCCAGAAGAATGCATATATAGTCAGGCTTACCATTGCAGTTCTAGGTAGAAGCAGTCAGCACAACAGCTTACTTGATTAAAAGGGGTCCATCAGTACCTTTGGACCACCGTATACCAGAAGAGGTATGGAGCGGAAAAGAGGTGAGACTTTCACATTTGAAAGTTTTTGGTTATGTTGCATATGTACACATCAGTGATCATGTCAGGAACAAGCTTGATCCTAAGTCCCGAAAATGCACCTTCGTCTGTTATGGTGAAGATGAATATGGGTATCGTATTTGGGATAATGAAAATAAGAAGTTAATCAGAAGCAGAGACGTGATTTTCAATGAAAAGGTGATGTACAAAGACAGGCACACATAAAAATCCACCGAACTAGTTCAGATGGATTCAACCTATGTAGATATGGATGATATCCCAAAATGTGTCGAGACACAACAGAAGAATGCCGAGAATCCTCAGGCGGAGGAACTAGTGGAGCAGATCGTCGCACCACCACCTCCTACTTTAGCTCTAGAGCTTAGGAGATCTACTCGGCCCCATGTACCAAACAGAAGGTATATAGATTACTTACTTCTTATAGATGGAGGAGAGTCTGAATGCTATGATGAAGCATGTTAAAGCAGATACGAGCAAGTGGGAGCTTGCGATGAAGGACGAGATGAAGTCCCTCACCTCCAACAGAACATGGGAACTAGTTGAATTGCCCAAAGCTAAGAAGGCCCTTCACAACAAGTGGGTGTATAGAATAAAAGAGGAGCATGGTGGCTCCAAGAGGTACAAGGCTCGGTTGGTAGTTAAAGGCTTCAAGCAGAAGGAAGGAATTGACTACACCGACATCTTTGCACCAGTTATGAAGTTGACAGCCATCAAATCAGTCTTTAGCATTGTTGCCTCAGAGGGCCTATATCTCGAGCAGTTAGATGTGAAGACGGCGTTTCTTCATGGTGATCTTGATGAAGAAATTTACATGCATCAACCAGAAGGATTCTCAAAGAAAGGTAAAGAGAATTTGGTGTGTAAGTTGAATAAGAGCTTGTACGGTCACAAACAAGCTCCCAGACAATGGTACCAGAAATTTGACGGCTTTATACACAGGAATGATTTTCTAAAGTGTAACGCCGACCACTGTTGCTACTTCAAGAGGTATCAATATAGCTATATCATTCTGTTGTTATATGTTGATGACATGCTGATCGCAGGACCTGATATAGAAGAGATCAAGAAATTGAAGCAACAATTGTCAATGGAATTTGACATGAAGGACTTAGGCTTAGTGAAGCAGATACTTGGGATATGGATCTCCAAAGATAAGCAATAGGGAACATTGTAGTTATCTCATTCGGAGTACATTAGTCGTGTTTTATAGAGGTTTAACATGAGCAGTACTAAAGCAGTAAATACACCTTTGGTAGGACACTTTCGCCTCTCCAAGGATCAGGTTCCCCAGACAGATGAAGAAAAGGACTTCATGGCTAAGGTACCTTATGCCTCAGCCATTGGAAGTCTCATGTACGTCATGGTTTGTACCAGACCAGACATTGGCCAAGAAGTGGGAGTAATCAGTAGATTCATGTCTAATCTAGGGAAGACTCACTGGGAAGCAATGAAAGGGATCTTTAGGTATCTCAGAGGCACTGTTGATAAGTGCTTATGTTTTGGCAAAGGAGACTTGAAAGTCAAAGGGTATGTAGATGGCGATTTTGCTGGTGAAATTGATCACCGCAGGAGCACCACCGGATACGTGTTCACTGTTGGCACAATAGCTATTAGTTGGATGTCGCAGATACAAAAGATTGTTTCCCTATCCACTATAGAAGCTGAATACGTAGCAGTAACTGAAGCCAGCAAAGAGATGATTTAGCTTCAGGGTTTGTTGACAGAGCATGGGTTAAAGCAGGAGAGGAATGTTTTGTACAATGACAGTCAGAGTGTGATACATCTGGCTAAAAACTCTGCATTTGATTCCAGAATCAAACATATCAGATTGCATTATCACTTCATCAGATCTCTTTTAGAGGATGGAGTACTGGTACTTGCAAAGATTCAAGGTAGCAGAAATCCAGTTGACATGTTGACGAAGGTGGTGACTACAGAGAAGTTGAAGTTGTGTTCAACTTCAGTTGGTCTTCATGCTTGAAGACAGACATGAGCACATCATTTGCCTATACACTAGTTGAGATGCTGTCTCCGTCTCCAAGTGGGAGATTGTTGAATTTTGCACGTATGGAGTCGTCGGCAACAACACCTCCCCCCCCCCTTCCGGCAGCTTATGTTGAAATTGGAGACCTGCAATAAATGGAGACCAACAACCCTCCACCTACCTTGCCTACCATGGCTGACATTAAGCCACCATGTTTGAATTTCTTGCTAACCACTCCACCTCCCCATGGCTATATATATAGTGTGCTGTGTTGCAGTGATACGTGCAGCGTGAGAAGTGCAGTGTATGCGAGAGGTGTGGTGTGTGAGTGTTGTGAGTGCAAAGAGGTTGTGTTGTACGCAGAGAAAGTTGTGGTGATAGAGAGAGAGAGAGAGAGAGAGAGAGAGAGAGAGAGAGAGAGAGAGAGAGAGAGAGAGAGAGAGAGTTGAGTAGTGTGATTCTTTGTATTTCTTCTCCCAGTATAGTGCAGTGGTGTGTACTCCGTGGACATAGGTCGATTCGACCGAACCACGTAATTTCCGGTGTTCCATTGTGGATGTGTTTGATTTTTCTTCGTGTGTGATTGTTGCTCCAGTAATTATCCCCAACATTACTTCCCTAAAAATTTCATTTGTAGCCTATAGATCACATATATAAATGAATATACGTACTTTTGTCCAAATAATCATTTAAGCCTATTAAATGACCATAATCACATAAGTATACAAATATGTATAAAAGAACTCCCTTTTTGGCTTATGCATGTCATGTTTACTCCCATGACCGGGTTGTGAGGTCCGAAAACTGGACTTAGTTTGGTTGGCCGACTAAAGCTAAATCAAAAAATTATGTCTGTAAGTGCGATTTTCCTATCACATCCTGATTCGAAACCAGGTGTGTACCCAGGACAAATCCACTATCCATCGCCAACACTTTCACAACAGTGTGGCTACACTAATATTCATCCATAGCTACGGTATCGAGCATTCACCACATTTGGGCCATCAGAGTTCTTAAAACATATAACTACAACCCTACCTAGTGGAACTTAAGGCTTAGTTTTGTTATTGTTATTGTTATTGCTGCAATTGGGTGGTTTAAGAAGAAAATACTATAATGATTATGAGACAGTTTGAGAAACTTGAAGGCAGATGGTAATTAGGTTCTAGCATTAGGCTTCTTTGGTCAACCTCCAATATTTTCATCATGAAAAAGAGAGTGATCAACTTCGTCATGGTAGAAAAATAATACAAGAGTAATGGAAAAATTAAAATAAAATGATAAAGATTAATTTTACAATGGGCTTATTGTCCATTTTCAATGAACTAATGCTCAAAGATGCTAGGGCATGGATCCATGATTCTTGCTACAAAAGATCTTGTCAACTTATTTAGAAACTAGATTTTGTGTCTCTTGATTTGCCTAATGCACTAAACATAGTCATTTTTTCTTTTAATAAAATCAATAGGTATGGATGCATAGGGTAGAAAATTAGGTACCAAAGGATCATTGTTTCTTATTTCACATTGACCATAAGCGTTATATGAGTAAAATTATGGTTGTGAATGGAAGACTACTTATTCTTCTGAATTTGCATATTTATTTCATGTTTTTGTCATGTTTTAACAGCTCTTCTAATAGGCTATACCTATCAAAAAATTTTTAGCTAGACAAATATTATATATCCTTAGCCCCAAAAGTACCTGTAATTGTCCCATGGATTAACTCTTTTGGTAAATAGACCATAGCCCTACATGAGTAAAATCTTAATTGTGAACGGTAAATGGAGATTGCATATATTTGTTGCATATTTTCAAGGCTATAAACATCAAATTAGCCACCAAAGGGATCATGCTAGCACAATGTCTGTAAAAGGTCAAACCCTAAACCATCCTAATAAAATTTCCTAAACAAATAATTTGTTGCACCTTAAAGAAAATCTTTAATATTTTGTATGAGAAGTCATGCATATACTTTTCCATTGTAATCTAAGTAAATGGGTTTGCGCCATTTTAAGAACAACATTCACATTGCATTTAAAATATGGAGTTCGAGATTTAGGTTGCATTTCATTTGTGTGGTAGAATAAGGAGAAAATAAAATCTCTAATGTGTAAAAATAATAATAATTACTAATTTATAAAAAATACAATATATTTCAAACATTTGAAATTTTGATTTTTATTCTAAAAAATACGTAAAAACATAGAAATAGATTTACATAGTAAAATTTTACAATAATCCCTCATCTACTCCATGATGACTAAAATAACATTATTTATTTTTATTCTTTTTTGCCTTAAAACAACGTTGGCTTTAGTTTATATACTATTATAGAAATGTAATGTTATGTTTCATACAATGCCATTTTAATATTAAATTTTGTCAAATACCACACAATCTTAAAATTAATACTCTAACTCTACTCCGTCAAGCAAAGCATTAGAATATTTCAATAAGTTTACAAAGAGTCTTCTTTGTATTTAGATACTGTTGGGGTTATCCCACATCAGTTATGTAAGGGGCTAGTGGTTAGTTATTAAATGTGAGCGAAAGTCTCATCCTATGAGCTAACTTTTGGGGTTGAGAAGACACTCCACCACCCAACATTAGTATCAGAGTTATGGTTCAACATTCTTCCTGAGATTCTTGGTACGTAGTGTTAGCTTTACCGTGATCCCAAGAGGGGGGATGAATTGGTATTTTTAAAATTTATCCTCTAGGTATTTCTCTTAATAGCAGTATGTTCACAAACCTATGGTCAATCTAGTGCAAGTAATAAAAATATATCAGAAATTAAGCAAAGCAATTTAATTAATCACACAAGCACTAGATAGCAGTAAAGAGAGGGTGACACGCAGATATGTTATCGAGGTTCGGCCAACTGCCTACGTCCTTGCCTTGGCTAACTAGCACAAGGATTATCACAATAACTTGCTCACTTAAACAGGTGAAGTGTCACCTATACAAGTCAGGTCAATTAACACAGGACTGACCTCAACCTTTACACCAATCCTTACCAAACTGAATTACTACCCCCTCAGGTCATGCCTGGAATCACTCAGATATATAATCAAATGGTACAATATAAAAGTGCGTTCACGTAAAGCAAATTTGTGCCAAAATGCGTTCAATCACATACACCACAGATAATTTAAAATGTAAGTT
Organism: Malania oleifera; assembly: GCF_029873635.1. Taxonomy (NCBI): domain Eukaryota; kingdom Viridiplantae; phylum Streptophyta; class Magnoliopsida; order Santalales; family Ximeniaceae; genus Malania; species Malania oleifera. The sequence goes on from NC_080419.1 coordinate 15,267,013, forward strand.
CAGTGTGGTCTAGATAGTTTAACTCTCAAAGGTATTTTCTATCAGTGTAATACGTACGTGAGAGTGTCAACAAACAATCTTTGTATTTCAATATGTTCTCAATCAAGATGCTCAAACAAAGATATCATGCAAGTTTCAAATATTTCAAATAGTAGAATATGTCAATCACTTCAACTAGGGTATATGCTTGGTTTGCAAAAGTTAAGCAATCTTTGTATTCAGCAAATGATATAAACTTGAATAATATTGCCACAAAGATTAGTATATCAAACACAAATATCTTTCCACAAAAATGTCAATATGAATAACACAAGATATTTGAGTAAGTTTGAAAATTTTTTTGCAAGTAAAAAACAAATACAAACTTCTCGAGATATTGCAATGAAAATGCAATACCCTGAAGTTCAACATAAGTCTTCTTAGGGTAGGCTTATTAGAAAAGCCTCATAAGAATACTTAGGTTATGCTCTTGTAAAAATCGATTCAAATACTCACGAAATGAGAAAGCAAACCTCTAAATAAAAACACTTAATACACTTACAAAATGATACAAAGAAGTGAAAAAGGTAAATTTGAGTGAATTTGGTAAGAGTATAAGTAATAGGAAATATTTTTCTTGAGAGAGACATTTGGATTTTTGTTTTGCTAATCAACTTTTTTTATTTACCCAAATGAAGGGGTATATATAGACATCCCATGATTTTTGACCGTTGGGGATCTATTAGGAATTGTTAGAAAAATTTAATGACATTTTAAACATTTTAACCCTGTTTAAAAATATTAACTACGGTGAAAAATAAGGTACAACCCGAGAGGTCCGGTCGACCAGAAAGGTTTCGATCGACCAGATCTCATATGGTTTGGTCGACCAGGAGGATTTTGAACTAAAGGCTCGGTCGACCGAAAAGTGGGCGATTTCCCATTTCTCCGAGGTTCGGTCGACCGGGCCATTTTGAACTGGTTGGTTCGGTCGACCAGATAGTTGGGATTTTTCCTGAGGACCCTCGGTCGACCAGGTAGTTGGAGTACAAAAATGGTTTGGTCGACCAAATGGTCAAATTGTTGACCGAGGGGGGTTTCAGTTGACTAGAACTTTTTGAACTACTTGGTTCGGTCGACCAGGGCCTTGGTCAACTATTGACCTAGGCTTGTTTCGGTCGACCAGGGCAAAATGAACTGCCTTGGCCGGTCGACTGAAAGTGTACAAAGTGTGCATTTTGGTCCCGTTTTAATACACATTCACCCTATTCAAGTGCCTAATACATGCAAGTGCAAAGATAAGTGTCCTAAGGTCATTTTTGTCCAATTTTGAAGACATCGAAAAAGTTCGGTGTCTGTCGACCGAAGGGTAAACCCCTAAGGTCATTCTACGGTCACTTTTAGTTCGTATTTGGTTTGAGCTTACATAGTAAATCATACATGTGTTGTATGTGCTTATTACAAACCAAATATCATAATTACTATTACAAACTCTTGAATAAATATAAAGTACAATACAATTAGAAAAAGGTCTTTAACTTCACTCTCTCTTTGTGCATTGTGATTTCCCAATATAAATTCCTACACAAAACCTCAAACACCCATTAGTTGCAATGAATATTTGTTATAATCAAAACCGGGCGTGACCTATAAGGTCAACATGTAGTGCTGTCAGTTTGGAGCTTGATGTATGAGGGGGAGATTGTTGGGGTTATCCCACATTGGTTGTAGAAGGAGTGAACTTCATGGTGATCCATCATTATATAGAAGACAATAGTGCGACTGATTTTCTCGCCAGAGAAGGAGAAATGAGAAATAATGTCATCTATGAAGAGATCTTTTAGCACGTTCTCTAAAAGGTATCCTTTGAATGGATAGGTTGGGTCTCACTTCCCTTTATCATTAGTTCATCCTCTCGATTTTTGTTTGATTGGTTTAAATTTTTTTATTTTAGTTTATTTTATTATTTTTATTTTTGTTAGGCCTGTTTAGATTTGTTTCTTATTTAGCTTTGTTTGGATTTGTAATCCTATTTTGGTTGGTTGTTGGTGTTGTTTTTGGGAGACTTTTAATGTCTTTTTTATCTGTAATCTCCAAATACTTGTCATGTAATCACAGTTTTCCTCGACCAAAAGTGAGGGTATATCAATAAATAATTGGAGGCACTGCTCTCTTTTAGTTTTTTTTTTTTTTTAAGTGTGAGGGAAAACCTCACCCCATGAGTTAGCTTTTGGCGTTGAGAAAACCCTCGATCACCCAATAGATATATTTTCTCATGTTCTTGAAATGTCTATTATCTCTAATGCTATAAAGGAGATTTCCCTTTGGTGTCATTTTTTACAAATATCAAATTTACCCTTATATAATTTTTTTATTTTTTAAAAAATTAACAATTAGGGATAATAATGCGAAAAAGAAAAAAAAAAACTCAACTCCTTAAAAGTAGGACACAATTCAAATTTCAATTCTTTATCTAAAATACCCGTATAACTACCCATAACTATCCTAAAATACCCTTATAATTTATCATAACTACTCTATTAAATAAATTTAAATACTTTTCAACTCCTAATTTTTTAAAAGTATGTTTCAATTTAGCTACTTACAGATGGCACAATTGTGACTATATATGCATGACTATAGATTTATTATGTTTTCATTTTTGTTATTATTTTGTTATAATATACGTTATATATAGATCTTGGAAAGATGGTCAAGCTTTAATTTTCTTTTTTGTTTACGTGTGTGCAAATGTGCACGATTGGCATATTATCACTTTATTATAATTAAAGGTCTATTATTAATTAACATTTACTAGAAGTTGCAATTCTAATGTATGAACTTTTTGCAATGAATATTTAATCAAATTGTTCCTTGTGAGGGCCAAATAAATAGTTAAAATAAAAAAATTAAAACTTCTCCTCAGCATAATTGATTTTCAAAATATCTATTCCTCACTCTAACATTTGTTTTCAAAAATTTAAACTTTTCCAATTTTAGAAAAATTAAGTTCGATTTTTATTGTATTAGAGCAATATTGATCTTGCCCTTCTAACCATCAATTTTCTTTTTAAATATTGCAACAATGATGATCCAAAGGCTTGCCTTGAGGAGTTTGTACTCATTAGGAGTGGCAAACATGGTGGAGTATCTTAAGGATCCTTTGGGATTAGAGTTGAAATATATTAGTACTTATACGAGGAAAGTGCAGTATTAGATGGGAGTTCGGTTTATTTGAAGTAGAATAGTATATCAGATCATGAAAATTGAAGTAACAAATTTTCTGGCGATGCTTATGCATTTAATGATCAATGACCTTAATACTCGGGCAAGGTTATTTATCTTATTATCATGTTTGCTTAGTAGGATAATTATTTAATATGATTATATTAGATGGTGAGCACAAAGATTGGACAATATGGGCATGAATAAGCCCCCCACAATGGCTTACTAGCATACTAGGGTTTTCCTGGTTCTTGGAGCTATGACATTCTAATGAAATTAACCTTAGAGTGGAAAATGATGGAGGAATGAGTCCGTAATCCTCATATAAGACTTTGGCACCATCTTATCCAAAAAAAAAAGCATGAATAATAACAGAATTATTATTACTTGATAGTAAAAATGTTTTAAAAGCACGAAAATTAGAAAGAGACTTTAGACCTTATAGAGATATTCTTATTATAAAAAAATTGGTGAACTTCTTTAAGTTTGTTTGAGATTTGGATTCAAAGAAGCATTGTTTTGTAATTCGTCTTAGTAACATGTGGAAGCTATGTTATTAATAAAATCAATTATTACTATTATTTCCCTTAATCAAGGTTAAATAATTATTTCTCTACCCTCATTTTTAAGATGAATATAAAATACTGCTTCAAAATGTGGATTCTTTTCATTTTTTTTTTGGTGGTTTCAATTTTTTTTTTCCTATCTACATTGTAAGAGATTTGAATGCTCAAAGTCAAGCTAACACTGCCTATGTTTAGATGATTTTAAGGGTAAAATCTAACAACACCCCATTACTTTTCAGAAAATGACACTTCACCTCCTAAGTTTTTGAAAACTACCACAAAACTTCCTAAGGTTTAATTTTATTAACAATGTGAACCTTTTATCGTCAACCGTTAAGTTTAGTAAAAAATTAATTTTATCCTTAATAAAATGATAGTTTTACCTTTCCACTTAATTTTGACAAGATAAACTAAGAAAATGATATTAATTTAATAAATTAAGTTGAAAAAGTAGATCAAATAATTGCAATGTATTTTAAAAATTAAACTTATAAGTGAATTAAACACTAATCAACTAAGTCGGGTCAATGTGTTGATATAAGCATTACAACATAACCAAATTATTATTTTAAAAAATTTAAAGGTTATGAAAAATAAATAAATAATACAAATAATTCAAAAAATAATTAAATAATTATATCATTACAAAATATTTTCCATACACATTTCATGAAAATTAAATGACTAAATATATCTTTGATCAATAAAATATAGTTCAAAAATTGATTTGGATAAGAGGGTTGGTCAAATTGTGGATTTTTTTAAAAGCTTGATTGAATACCATATTTAATCACATAATAATTTGAATAAAATTAAGAAAAGTAAAGTGAATTGTCTCAAATAATAGTCAATCAATTAATATAAATTTGAGTTTTTTTATTCATTTAGCATTAATATTTGACACATAGAAGAACAAACAACCCATTTTGTAATTTTTATTTTATAAAGAATGACTTTTGAAATTATATTTTGTCTTTTTTTAACATTATGTTTGATAAGTTGCTTGAATTTTAAAATATTAAACTGTTATATTTGTTTTACGATGTGTTTGGTCATTAAATTTTTATGAAAATTAGCTCTAACAAACATTTTGTAGTATTATTATAATTACTAGGTATTTTTATGATTTATTAGTAATTTTATTTTTTCATATATTTTTTAAAAATTTAAAATAATAACTTTTTTTATTATGTTGATGTCAATTGGTTGATCTAAAGAAAATGGACTAAATAGACCAATTATTTTGAGAATATATTAGGTCTTTGAGTCACTTGATTAGTTTTCAAGACATTATATTGACCAATTTTTTAGTTTTATTTTAAATTGGCGTCATTTTAAAAATATCATTTTATTATGGCTAAAATTAAAATTTTTTTTTACCACATATACATAATGGTTGACTAATGGTTAACTAATGGAAGGTTCATTCTATCAATAAAAATAAATCTTAAGAGGTTTTTTGGTAGTTTTTGAAAACATAGGAGATGAAGTCTCATTTTCCAAAAACTTAGGGAGTGTTGCTAAATTTTACCCTAATTCTAATTTTGAATTTATTGCTTCTTTACCCCAAAACAAAAACACACCCACCTACCAACCTGATGGGGATCAACATACTTTGTCTATCTCATTTGTCGATATGATGACACGTGAACGATTTCTTGATGTCCACTATTATTTATAATTGTTTTGTAGGGGACTACTTGAAGATCATCTACCTTTTTTGATGGAAGACTTTGGAAGACTTTATTATTAAGTTGGATTTATATTTTGCTTAGATATTTTATTTCAAGACGATTAGATGCATGAAGACCCAAGTGAAGATGTTGAAGCAAGTTCCACCACAAGACCCATGTGGGTTCCACATGGCTTGTGGTTCCCACACAATTATGCTCCATGGGCCCCACATGATTTTGTGTCTCCTTTTGGCATATGCTTAAGTCTCACATTTGAATTGTAATAATGCAAGACAACTAAGTTAGAGTTGTGAGAGTTTAATGTTTTGTCTTCCATGCTTGTGTGAGAGTTGTGAGCGTTTAATGTTTTGTCTCTCATACTTGTGTGAGAGTTCTGAGAGTGATTAATGTTTTGTCCTCCTATGCTAGCCTCTATATCTTTTGTCATTGTAAGAACTCAAATTTTGTCTATGTTTGAATATGGAAGAAGAACTCCATTGTTGAAGTTTGAAGCTTGTCCAATCTTGTGATTGCGTAGTGTGAGGCTACAACATTCTCTCCGGAGATCAAGTGATGAGAGATCACTCTATCCAACATCACCATCACCCCTCTTCCCTTTCTCATCCGCACGGCCTCCCCCTCTATACCCACACAACCTTCTCTCTCTACACATCCATACCTGTTCATCTTTGCGTTTCAAAGCTTGGTTGAAGGACTATCGGTGTAGTCTAAGCTCGTGTTAAACAATGTCAAATCATCCAACGATTCTCTTGGGTAAATTCGTTATTTTTCTTGAATCCTTAATTAATTGTATGAGCCATTGCTTGAAGCCTAGAGTCCAATATTAGAATAACCCCACTTGAATTTCAATATTGTCATCTGCTAGTTAATATCACTTATAAGAATATTAGTTTGTTAACCTAAAACTTGCAATCTTGACTTTGAAATTAACATCTTTCCACATAAAAAACTTGATTCCTTGATAAGGAGCACTTAGGACTTGATTTCTGGACAAAATCATACACATTTTCAAAAATCTTACAACATGTGAATCGTCGCATAATTTGTAATGTTTATGTTTGGTTAATTGAATTTTTAAATCAAAGTGTTCGAATGTATGTGCCTATGTGTGGGTTGACCGTAGGACTAGGCCAACCATACCCGTCCTACATCACAACCATCACATATAGAAAAAGAAGTAAATCAATAGATGGTTTTATGACCCCGAGTAATGCACTTTAAATAACTTTCTCTACAAGTGCTGAAATTGTGCATTATTTGATATATTGCAAAGAAGAGCATCAAACATTTCAAATGGTACCTAATTTGAATTGAGAAAGTTTCAAAATTAAATCAATTTTCCATTAAAGTTCCTTCAATTTTATTTGAAAACCATGTTTTACCATAATGAATGATTAATGTAAACTCCTTCTGAGCAAAAGTATTGAATTTTAAGCATTATGTTGCACTAAATATTTTCATTAGTATGTTCTAAAACCAAGTTATTTGGTATAGTATAATGCAAAATGTTTTTATGGACAAATTTTGTTATGAAAAAATACTAATGAACCAAGTTCTTTGGTACATTATAATGTAACATGTTTTTACAAACAAATTTTGTTATGACAAAATACAAATGAGCCGATAATAAGCCAAATATAAATGTTGTTACTGCTATAATATTATATAAAAATGCGTGCAATGTCACTTTTGCTATAATTTTGGGATAAATAGTTGAATGCAACTTTGACAAAATAAGATTATATATACATGAATAAACTAAAACATAAAATATGATGATGAAATTTGCTATAATATCTTATTACATCTCATTATTTGTTTTAGCTTTTCCATGTCAAGGTGAAGAAATTTTAATTGATGAACTCTTGCTGGTTTAGAGCTCATATATATGCTTAGATGATGACAATTCTTATGACCAGATTTTGATGTTCTCTTTATTCCCTATTACTATAGTTCTCAGGGGAAACATTTGCTAGGTTTGATTTAGCATATAATTATAATGTTTATTGTGTGCCCATTGCTACTAAAAGGAAGGTAAATTAATGACTTAATTTTTTTTTTTCTCTTATAATATGTTTTACGACCTAATTTATTGAGTTGTTTGAAGACCACTTATGGATAGTGTAAGACATGTTATGGTGTGCGTTCCTTGATAAATTACAAAACTTGTTATGCAAAATTACCAATAATATGGAAATTTAAATCAGATTATGAAACTAAACAATTCATCTCACACAGTATAAATTTTTTTGTTTAGGTTAATTGATCTACAAATTGATCTTTCAACCCCAATAGGCTAGTTTGGGCTTGCTTTTGTATCTGAATTAACTTGTACCCTATTTTAGACCCCTAAACTTTAGCTTGCCGTGCTTAGTCTTCATATTATTAGATATTAAATAACTATTTGCCAATATACTCCTCGAATTTGTATGATGACAAATTATACTTTACTGCAGTATAGAGCTTTTCCAAGGGGCAAATAAGGTTGTAACTATCAAATAGGTATATTTCCTTATCCGTTGAGATATAAAATAGGGGATGTGACTGAATTGTTTAAGATTATGTAGAGGAAGAATTATCAGTACGTGTTTGATCTCAATTCATTCTATATGAATGTAGTTGAATATATTTTAGGTAATGACATGGTTTTGTCAAATGAATTGATGCAAGTTCTTATGATTCCAAAATCTGAAGAAATTAACAATGATAACTTTTCTTTAATGTAAATAGAATATTGAATATTAACATCATCTGAATTATTAGAGGGATCAATAATTAGGAAGTTAGGATCAAACATAGTATCGTCTTCTATATTAAGGATCAATTTTTCAAATTTGGTTCCATTTATGGCTATTATTTATGAATTCAATTAGAAATTTGGTGGAAGAGTGTGATTTAGGGGAACATGTTATTTTTGGATAAAGATTTGTAAATAACATATATAAAATTTATAGATTTTCAAGTTTTTTCTTCTATTGAAATGTACAAATTTTTTTAAACAATAAAATATCTTATTATTTCATTAAAATTTAGTAAATATGTCACATCTGATCACCAACTTGATATATACCAAGAATAACTCTAAATTTAACCTTCATGGGGTATAGTACGGTGGAAAGGCATCAGCATGTAAGAAGGAATATCGGAGATTCAATTCTCAATAGATACCCAATGTGTGTCTTGGGTTTAGGATTGATCGAACGTGCAACTGATCCATGAAAGCTGTATCCGAATCTAGAGTTTACCTTAATTAGCGAGACCTGGGGGAGGAGGACGTTGATTTGTGGGTTTAATGCCCTATTGGGGAGGGGGTCCAAAGGACTCGTTGGTGGCTGGAGTTCCAACGTCATCCAAGAAAAAAAAAGAATAGCTCTAAATTTTTTTTATGACATCACTTATAATTATATATCAATGAAGGTAGAATAGTACGTCCTCTTCAAATATAGAAATATATAATTATGGACAATTTTAATAATCTTGGTATATGAACTCACTTTTTATTAATTTTTATTGGAAAAAAATGAAATTATGAGTAATTTTTTATTTATTTCAATTGATTTTAAAATATTAGAAAAAATAAATATGGTATCACATGCACCCGTTCGTACATCACACTAGTTTCACAAAAAGCACGTGCCCGCGGCTAGTTTTATTTTTTGACCATTTTGATGGGCAATTTGCCAATTTCCATACCGTTTGAAAGAGCGTTCGATATAATTGTGTGTGTGTTTCCTAGAGGCCCATTGGGTCATAGCAATCTCCCTCTATTTCAGCCCATGTTGAATCTTGGGCTTTGTCTCAGCTTCAGCCCATGTCAAACCTTGGGCTCTCCTTCTTCACTATATGGCAATAATTTAAAATTTAAATTAAAAAATTAAATTAACGGCGAATGCCAGATGGAGATGGAGATGGAGAGGAGGAACTATGCTCTGCAAATCGCTGGTACAGCTTGGAACAAACCCTAGGAATCCGTGCCCGAGGACATGGCGTGCATGCTAAATTACAGTGCTTGACATGAGTCTCTCAACAACTTCATCTTTGCCGTCTTTTTCCACTATTTCCTCATCCTCCTCCTCCTCCTCCTCGTCGGCTTCAGCCACTTCATGGTTTTCCGGCATTGTTCGCGGCCGTTCTGATAAGTCTGGAAGCATCAAGATGGCAAACAGTTCCACCGGCGGCGGCGATGCTGGAGGTCCCATAAATCGGAAGAACCAGTTCCGGGGCGTACTCTTCAAGTACGGTCCCAACACAATTCAGGTCTGGCTGTGATTTAGAGTAAATTTGAAGTGATTAGACTCTTCAACTTGAAATGTCTATGCATATATTAGTTTCAAGGGAGAGTTGAAAAATCCCTAATTTTAGTTTCAGTGTTGGTGATCTTTGAATTTGAGTTTATGCTTAGAACAAGACCGTGCAATGATCTAGAAGGGCAGTTGCTTTTGCAGTGCGTTTTGGCAATGATAAAGTCATTTGATTTTTCATTTTTTGATAATGGTATTTGAACATGTAGGATTAGCATGGAATTGTGGTTTGCTGCGTTCTGAGTAGCACTTCAGGGTCAAATGCACCATTCGGAATGGGTCCAACTGACCACTGGAAGATCACTGTAATTGATGATACAGCACCAACACTAGGAGAATTGATTATGAATTTGAATTGACTTCATTTACTTTCTCTTGTCATGTCAATATTCACGACCAATTTTTTCTGAGGCTGTTGCATGGAAGTTCTCAAGCGCAATGGGGCAATTCAATTTGTATGCAATGTCCAAATGAATCCTTACTTCATTAGAAACCTTAAGGTGCCAGTTGCTTAGAAATCTACTTGTCCATTATTCTAATTGTTGCAGTCAGGGGAACTTGTCCAATTAGCTTATTTGAAGTTGCTGAAAATATCTAAAACTTTTTATTTTTTCTGTGCGGTCTTAGGGGATTTATAACATACTTGCCCAAACAACAACAACAACAAAACCAAGCCTTAGTCCTCCAAAGTGGGGTCGGTTATATGAATCATTTTCCGTCAATTTGTGCGATCATGGACCATTTCTTTTGATAGATTCAAGGATTAAATCCTTACTCATTATCTCCTCTCAAGTTATTTTAAGTCTACCCCTACCCCTTCTACTGCCCTCCACAGTAACTAAGTCACTCTACCTCACAGGTGTACTATGTAACCTACGTTGCAAGTGTCCATACCATTTGAGTCGTCCCTCCCTTATCTGATTTTCTATAGGAGCTACACCTAACTTACCATGAATATGTTCATTCCTTAATTTATCTTTCAATGTTATACCACTCATCCATTTAAGTATTCTTATCTCGACAACTTTTACTTTTTGGATATTATATTTTTTCGTCGCCCAACATTCTGACCCATATAGCGTAGTTGGTCTTATAGTTGTCCTATAAAACTTTCCTTTCAATTTTAAGGGTATTCTATGATCACATAGCACACTTGAAGTATTTCTCCATTTTACCCAACCTGCTTTAACTTTATGCATTACATCATCTTCAATTTCTCCTTCAGCTTGCATTATAACATACTTGCCCAACACTGACTTAAATATTTACAGCATGCTTCTTGAGTGGTGCTATGTTCTAAATCCATGGGGCGATAGGTAAGCAAACAATATGAACATAAACAGAAAAGCCAACTTGTTCACTAGCAGCTATTCACAGACTTTAGGACATCATTTGTTGATTTCTAACTTAGACCGCTAGACATTCATTATTTTTCACACACTTATCCTCACATTATATTCTCTGTTAAATGGATGCTGACCATATTGTAAGGTGTCACTTGAAAAATGTGAGCTGGTTGCTAGTGGCATAACTTGTTAAAAATTTTGGTGCCTTCAGTAGGAGTAACCAGTTTCATATGCATGTCTCAAAATTTATTGTTTCTTGTAGTAGTACAAGAAGTTGAGGGTATTTTTGGGCTTTTTTTTTTTTTTAAAATTTGTGAAACAAAACATATAATCTTTGCTTAACTAATTGAGTGATAGTTAACCATTGGTTGATGAATTTCAATTTATCTATAGGGAATACGCCTTTCAAACAAACTATTGAGGTACCATCATATGGTATCATTTATATCAGTGATCTGGGTTTAAATGGTCGTAATTATTTTTGGTAAGTGAATTTTGAGTCTTGTTTTGGAAATGGAAAAGTAATTGGAGACAAATACTGGCATGGAAATATGATTGTGAAAGAGTAGATAGATTTAGTGTCAAATTTTGGAAGGATACTTGTTGTGGTAACATGTCTTTAATGGGTGAGGAAGGTTCTATCATATTGTGGTGGATGGAAAACTTGGGTGGAGCTCATGTGGTTTGGGAGGCCAGTATTATGCATTGATATCCCTTCTTTGTTTGATGATTTGAAGCTTGGGGGTTTGGAAGTGGCTTTTCTGCTGTTTGAGAAGCTTTACACCACTTCATCACAAAGGGGCTAGTGGAAAAAAATGTTTTTAAAAGGAGGCCCAAATGGTTTTTTCACGGTTAAGTGCAATGGTGTATATTTATTTATTTTTTTAAAAGTAAATAGTCGTAGATATTTACGTAAGAGAATGTTGGAAGTTTTTTGGTCAAGTTGGTTTGTGGTTATTGTGCATGCTCAAGATTAGTTTTTTTTTTTACCTGTAGACATTTATATTTTACAATCATTTGATTAGAAGGGGATGAATAACTTCAAATGAAAGAGCAATGAAGAGTTGGTGGACCATCGACTAATCCATTGTGTTTTGGAAGTGGCTTTTTTGTTGTTTGAGAAACTTTACACCACTTCATCACAAAGAGGCCCAAATGGTTTTTTCCACGGTGAAGTACAGTGGTATATATATATATTTTGTTTAATAAGTAAATAGTATTAGATATTTATGTAAGAGAATGTTGGAAGTTTTTTGGTCAAGTTGGTTTGTGGTTATTGTGCATGTTCAGGATTAGTGTTTTTTTTTTTCCCCCCATAGACATTAATATTTTACAATCATTTTAGTAGAAGGGGATGAATTACTTCAAATGCAAAAGCAATGAAGAATTGGTGGACCATTGACTAATCTACTGTGTTTTGGCTACAGATCTTTGGAAGTACCACTTCTTTTGGTGGAGATTATTTGGGTTATGCCAAATTGATCTTCTTAAAAGTTAGTCTTTGCAAGAAGGGCATCTTGAGAGGTGGCTCCACTTCACCTCCTTTCGGTGCATTTGGTAGGAGATTTTAAGGATAGAGTCTTAACTTTGGTGAAGATTGACATCAACATGCTCATCTTTTGGGACTTTGTGATTCCCTTGTTTGTGGAGACTTTTTCCCACTATTTTGGTTGCATTTGTTAGATTTTTATAACTTGTTACCAGTGGCCTCAGGCCTTGTATGCCCCTATGTAATTTACTTTTGCTCTCCCTTTCGTTGAAACAGTTCATTCAAAATAAATAGACTATCTCTATGCTCCCAGAGATTCAAAATCAGTTACATACACGCACATATATATATATATATATATATATATATATGTATGTATACAACTATTTGACATGTGCATGCTATTTTTATTCTCTATGCAGGTTGCGTTTAAAACAGGCGATTATAAACAACAAGTAATTTTTATTGGTGGATTGACTGATGGCTTTCTGGCTACAGAGTATGTTTAATGTTGTTGTTTAGTGTTATTCATCTTTATTATTAATTTAACTTATATTTCTATTTTCTTTAAACTAATATATACTGTTTGTCTCCAATCCCAAAGGAGCTGCTTTGAGCACTGATTCCCTAGCTTGATAAGGGTATTTCCTTTCGAGCTTTCTGTTGGGGCATTCTTGAGGATTATTTTCTCCCTATTTTTCATTCTGCCTTTATTCTTCTTACACTTCTTGAGGATACTTTTAGCTCTTCCTTCTTTACCTTCTTTTCAATCAACCTTACATGCAAAAAATTATTTGCCCTTTTTCAAACTGCACATAATGGCATATTTTATAAACTTAAGCTCCAATCCTCAAATTAGTTGTTCTTGCTACGGAACTATGAATAACAATCAGGTTTTAAATAATCTACCTGTAAAAATTTCCTAAAAAAACTTCAAGTTATTAGAATAGCACAAATGTTGAAACTTTAGGATTATGGAGGCTTAAGTTGGCTGATTGATGTTAGCTAGAGCAATGACACAGGGATTTATGCATCGTGGAGGCAGAGTATATACCATGCAAAAGGTTACAAAAAACATAAAAGCAGGATAGAGGTTAATGCGGCGATGCATGTGTTAGTTTTGGTGTATTCCCAAAAGGGGGGGTGAATTGGGTATTTAAAATTTATTCCTAGGTTTAGCTAATTCAACAGCAGTATTTCACAACCTAGGGTCTTTCTATATACACAAACTCAAATGCGCAGATAATATGCGAAAATTAAATCATGCGCTATGATATACACGTGCAGAAATATAAAGTGCTGAGAATATAAGGTACACGCACGATATGTTATCGGGATTTGGCCAACTATGCCTACGTCCCCACCTCTAGCTCGCAAGTCTGAGGGTTTCACTAAAGGCTCACTTAACGGGTGGAGCGACACCAGTTACAATCAAGTCAATTCAAGGGGCTGACCTCAACCAACACGCCTTATCAGGATGGCGCACCTAGCTTTCCTAATCGGGTCTAAGCCAGTCCGAGACTATTTAACAGGGCTAGTCTCCCTCTTCAAGCCCGTGCCTAGAATACAACCAATTTGAAATTCAATTTTTGCGTACAAGGAAATGCTTCTTACACAAGCTGATATGTACCAATATAATCAACACATTACCAAATGATAAGATATGATAAGCTCAGTGTAGCCAAGGTGTCTACTCTCAAATTAATGTCAATAATGCAATCATTATATGAGAGTGTAAGTGACATGATCTTTGTGTCAAAATAATATTCTCAATCACAGTGCACTAGCAAAGATCATACTCCAAATATCTCAACAAAAGTTTTTATCAAAGTGAACCACAAGAGATATTCAACAATGATTTGTAAAAATAGTTATTTGATCTTCGTATTAAAATGATGATCTCAATCAAGGTTATAGCAACAAAGATCTTTTAGCACTCAAGCAAATATCTCAAAATATATATTTATCAAATATAAGCACGAGATATTTTGAGAATGATTTGTAAAATATTTTAGCAATCAAAATCCAAAGTGAACTCCTTGAGTATTGCAATGACAATGCAAAACTCAAAGGCTCAGTGAAGTATTTCTATGGAAGACTTATTAACAAAGTCTCCTATGGAAACTTCAAGCTTAGCTCTCTAATAAAATAATCTCAATCAACAAGAACAAGAGAGAGCTTAAGCCTAATGAGAAGAACACTCAATCACACTTACAAAGGGATTTAAGCAATAAAATTTGGTAAAAATGGGTGTAGGAGGCTCAAAAATGAGTATGAGAGATTTTCGAATTTAAGAGGATTTTTCCTAATTAAGATTTCTAATTCGATACTAATTATTTCAAATGAGGGGGTATATATAGAGTTCCCTAAAAATATAAACGTTCAGGACACATATGAAATTATTATAAATGTTTTAATACATTTTAATACAATTAACCCCGTTTAAATATTTTAACCACGGTAAAAATATTGGGGCAATCCGAGAGCACCGGTCGACCGAAGGCAGATTCGATTGATCGAGTTGTGCAAGTTCGGTCGACCAGGCAAGATTTGAACTAAAAGTTCGGTCGATCGGTCAACAGGTTCCAAAGTGATTTTTCTTTTCTGCGCGATTTGGTCGACCGTGAGGTTTTGAACTAACTAGTTGGGTCGACCAGACCGTTAGATTTTCCCACGTGTGGGTACGGTCGACCAGGTTGTTGTCTTATGATTTGGGCTCGGTCAACTGTATGGTCAAATGGTTGATTCAAAGGAAGTTTGGTCGACCGGGTGAGAATGAACTTGCATGGCTCGGTCGATTGGGCAATGGCCAAAGTGTTGACCCGGTCCCGGTTCGGTCGACCGAGAGATATTGTACTTTTAAGTACAGTCGACCGAACATATATTTTTCATACATTTCGGTTCAATTTGATTATATGATCACTCTTTCCATATGACCATGTATATATGTGCATGTATGAGTGTCCTAGGGTCATTCTAGCCCCTTTTTCGTTTTGAGCTTACCTATCAAATCATGCAGGTGATGCATATGATTATTACAATTTAGATCCTATTTACTATTACATACCCATAATGAATATAGAAATTAAATACAACATAAGTAGGATCTTCAGGGCCTTCAACTTCTACTCCTTGTGCTATCATCTTGATTTGCCAATTGTATTCTTGCACATATCCTCAATCATCCATCAAATACAACAAGTATTTGTTATTATCAAAACCGGGTGTGACCTATAAGGTCAACATTCTCCTCCTTTTTGATGATGACAAATACATCATGCAAAAAATGTGGGTATGGCCTTAAATGGCTCCCCCTAACAATATGCATTAAGTGCAACCCAATTTCAACCCAATTTTTTTTGCCTCTTTATCTCCCCCTTTTGGTAACAGCAAAAAGGGCCATAAAAACTATAGCTTTAGGCAATGGGTAAAAATCATATTTATGCACAATAAGTTTGGAAAATTTTTGAAAATTTTTCGGCAGTGTGCCGTTTGTAAGTAGGTCATGCCAAAAAAAATCCTGTATGAAAAATGTCTTGTTTTGAGTTTATAAGATCTAGCAATTTATCCACAACTAGGAAACTCAAACAGTTCCAGTATGATTAATACAATAAAACATAAATGTCATTATCATTATGCAGTAGATATGAGAATTATGCATCGCAAACATTAATCAAGTTTCACAAAGTCTAAGCCAATACAAAATATCAACGGTAGATTAGTTGTTAGACTTGTAAAATTTATTTGAAAGCTCCCCCTGACAAATTGAATCCAAGCTTAGATGAAATAAACTGCTTAGACTAGATGGATAAATATTTCATCAAGAATGCCAAGAAGTGTAAGCAATCAATTTTTAAGTCTTTTAAAACGAATATACTGAATTAAGATTTATTCATTTACCATTCAATCAGTATAATCATCTCTATAGATCACACATGCATTAGAAGACATACATTAAGGCATGAAATAAAGCACATAACTGAGAACAATCCATATCAAAACATACGGGATATAATGATAATCAGGGTTCTTAGAAAAGCCTCAATATTCAATAAGTCAAAACATGATGCATATGAGTTCTTTATGGTCTTTCTCTAGGGATGGAGCTATGCTCCTTGAATACCTAATGATTATGTGAGAATGAAGTTTAATTTTCATTGAGTTTTCACTCATCCTTTGAAAAAGATTTTAACTTTTAATTTTACTATAATCATCATTGGACAAGGTTTTATGTTGGAAAAGACCACTGAAATTTCGGCAGCATGCCGTCTGTAAATAGGACATTTCCCAAATAAACCTGCATAAAAGACTCCCAATAGCGAGTATATCGTAAGTTTTAGGGCATGCGAGAACCTAAAGATCTACCAGCAAGCAATTGCACATCCACTGCATCCGCCATGCAGGAGACATTCTAAACTACTCTTGCAATTAGGTAGACAGTGATTTATATGCCGTTTATCACAGGATATCCAACAAGAGAACAGAAAACTATCATCTAGGCATATACATACATGAGTTACACACAAACATAATCATGGGAACATGCAATACCTAAGAAATAGACAACCACGACTTTCCCAAATCAATACATACTAGCAGATATAAATAAAAGCAGATAACCCAAATATCCGCAGAATCCAAAATGGACAGCGGGTGAGAGTATAGTATGTAAGAAAAGAGAAAAGAAAGAAAAGAAAAATAAAAGTTGTTTATAAGTACAGATTAGAGAATACAAAGGATAATGAATCAATACATACCAGTAGATATAAATAAAAGCAGATAACCCAAATATCCGCAGAATCCAAAATGGACAGTGGGTGAGAGTATAGTATGTAAGAAAAGAGAAAAGAAAGAAAAGAAAAATAAAGCTGTTTATAAGTACAGATCAGAGAATACAAAGGATAATGAATCATAAAGACAATTCTAGATCTTGCAGAATACTTCCCTGAAGCTAGATCTCGCCCCCATCTATACCGTCATAGGTGCCATCACCCGCTTCGAAGTCAAAGTCCATCGTCATCCTATCTCTCTCATCCTGCATCTCCTGGATCCGGTCATTCAACTCACTGAAGTTAACCGCAATGACCCTCTCCATCTCCGTGAATTGGTTTGCAGAAGAGATCGAGAACTGTTTAAACTCATCATGAAGTGCACTGGATGACGATACTAGATATCGAAAATCTGATTGGACAGATCCTTTGAATTGCCTGAAGGAGTCAGAAAAACTGGTGATGGCATCCATCAGATTAATATTCGTTGGCTGCATGGGCTGTGGTGGTAACTCCTGTGGGGCCTCCTCCTGAGTTGCTGCACCCTTAGCACCAGATGGCAACCATATGTTGCCGACCAGCTCATACCCCATCAGTATCGAGGTGACATAAGAGAATATATCTGTAGACCTCTTCCTTTTCAGCACGGCGACATTGGATTGGGTGACTCCCACTGCTCGAAATAACTTGTTCAAAATCCCCCCATATGGCATAATGATCCTATGCCCGATTGTCTTGGCCATCATCCACTGAATCATCAAGCTGGGTAAATCAAGCTTCTTCCGTGCGAATAGGCACCACATGACAAAGCAGTCTAGGAAGGAGATATGCACCCTAGATCCTGCCTTAGGCAGAATATTGTATGTAATCAGGTGGTGCACAATCTTAGCCTCTAAGGTGAACTACCTATACTGAGGTGGGTGATCCTGACTGGCGGCTAGTGGATCAGACATAGTCAGATTAGCAAAGGTGGCAACAGTAAAATCCTATTCCTGTATCCAGGACGTTATTGAGTCAGGACATTCAAAATCGCCACGATCAATATCTAGAATATTAGATAAATATTCTGCATCAAATCGAATATTAGTCCTCACTACCCTGGAGAAATACCCATTCTCGTCATTGCCTAGGTTTGCGTAGAACAACCTAACATAGGTAGGGTAATGGCCACTGGGCTGATAAGAGATAAAGATCTTCCACCCCTGATTATGGAACATATTCATAATATTCCCAAAATGTTGTTCCATAAATTCAAGATCTAAAATCTTACCCAAGATAGCTTCTTTTGGGCGAAACTCCTGCACAAATATGATTTTGGCTTATTCTGACCGAAACCAGTTGTCCTCAGTGTGCGCCATATCATGGGCTTCGATACAATCCTCTTGACGAGCCATGAATGATGGAGGAGATGGGTTTGGTACTGGTCTAAGAATATGGGACAATACTCAGAGGAGCAGTGGAGGAGCTCTGAAGTTTTTCTAGTGAAAACTGAGTTCTGAACGTGAAGGACATATAAGCACCGAGGTTCGGTCGACCGTCCCTTTAAATTCTTCACAAAGTAGCAATGTTCGGTCGACCGAAATGAACATGCAAAATTCAAAACTCCTCCCTTCTTATTCCCACTAAACACACTAAAAGTTATCTTTACTACATATGGAGGCACAAATAATGTAAACTATCTTGGGGGCAAAAATATTCCTACCTTCTAAAAATAAAGCATAACTTCCCTAAAACATTCGTGTTGAATTATTGACTATCAAGTTTTGTAGAAAGTCGAAGTAGATTAACAGTTGAATTCAGCTTTTTACTGGGATAAAGCTGAATTCCTCTTTGTCATGGGAGAAGACTCGTTACTTAGCCTCACTTCAGTGTGCTGCTGCTGGTTGTTTTGAAGGAGTGAACTTTTCTGATAATCTACAGGATTGGCTATCTTTATTATCTAATTGCTGTTTTTTCTCTTTTTCGTTTTCTGCTCGTTTTAGGAGGATTTCTTATTCTTCTTGTTGTATATTCTTTCTATTCTAATGAATCCATCTTTTTTTGTTATTTTAAAAAAAATTCCAAATATAAGTGATTAGTAGTAATTTTCTATTAAAAAATGATTAGTATTTTGCGACAAAAAATTAACACAAACTAGCAAATTAACATAGATTATCAGTCAAAAATTAAGTGAAACAAACAGGGGAAAAAAACCCAACCAAATAAAATGGCAATGTAATGACGTCAAGAACTGGTTGAGAGTCAAAAATTGAGCAAAGAAAAACAAAACACTTTTGCTTCCTGCGAAGAGATTGTGCAAGCTTAATATGGGTTTTCAGCGTATTTTTTAAATTCATTTCTTGAACACCCTATATTAAGTTATAATTATTAAATTGACAGAAGGTAAGAATATGAATGTAAATTAATAAAAGAATGTTGTTTATGAATTTGATGGATCTGTGGCTGATTTTGAACAAATGTATTTGGTGTTTCTACCATTAAATGTTCTGAACCACTAATTTCATAAAAAAGCTGATATATGTTTCTGTGAGAGAATATATACTCGAATAAACTTGGAGAAAGCAATGCGTAGAAGAAGATCTAAGATTTAACTCTCAACCGTAAGCCTCAATTGAAAGGGTGCAAATGACTTGAAGAAGAAGAAGTGTTACTAAAAAGTTAATGGTTTCTGAAAAATGTCCGAAACTTTCCATAATTTTTATTGTTGGCTCTTCATGGGGTCCACTTCTGAACTCTGTTCACTTAGTAAGAATCATAATTCTTGGGTGTTATTAAAAAGTTAATGGCATGCATTCTGACGTTTCTTAAATATTTAAGCACGCATTCTTTGTCAAATTTGCATGGATAAATCCTTTTCTGCCACGATAGCTTATTTGTTAATTAAGCATTGATGCTTTGCTGAACACTAGATTAATATTGTTTGCTTTGATGAACACTATATTAATATTATACTCATATATTTTAGAACATTCTAACTCTTAAACAATTTTAATCTCATGTGCAGATACTTGGAATCTTTGGCAATTGCTTTGGAAAATGAGAAATGGTCGCTAGTTCAGCTGCTGCTTTCGTCTTCCTACAGTGGATATGGCACTTCCAGTTTGAAACAAGTAATATATCATTCTCCGTATAGTTCCATTGGTGCCTGGCGAGCTAAATACCCTACAGCTACTAGTTTTAGTACCTGCATGCTATGCTTTGGGATGTATGCAATCTTTTAGTGGTAAAGCATATTTCTCTAATGCATTGTATATTATTTTTAAATTAAAACCCTTAGTTATCAACTTATCACCCATCCTGCTTAACTGAATATTTTCTGGATTATTCTTTGTCAACACCAGTTGGGTTGTTGTGTAAAAAATTTTTTCCGGTTAAGATAAAGTAAAATGGGTGGGGGCATGTGCATCTGCTATGGATCAGAATTCAGGACATACTTGTCAGTTTTCACTCAAACACTAAAATAGAAGTAAAAGTAAAATTTTCAAGTGGAGATGAGTGTGTAAAAAATTTAGAATGTAAAGAATGACTTTGTTTTAGATATTTTTAATTTTATATTATTATATTTATTTAATTGCATTCGCACAAACATAACTCTGCTGGTGTTGCTCTTGGTTTCTTATCTCTTTCCACAGAGTGATCGCTTGCCCAGGTAAAAAAAAAAGTGGGGGTGCTTGTGTTGGGTAGCTGATTGCTAAAACTGTTCTGATCTCTCTTAAGAAGAAAGGGGTTTTTGTGGGGTGGAGGGTGTATGCTCGCATGCTACTGCTAGGTTACGGAAGCAAGGATGCCATAAAATAAGAAATGAATGCATCTGTTGTAAAATGGTTTGGATGCTTCCAATGTAGACCAATTACACTTTAGTGGGAAAGGGTGATTGGTTTGTTTTTGGAGGCAATAGAAGATTTTTTTTTTTTTTGGAAGGGGGTGGGGGTGGTGTACACTTAGAATAACTTGGACTGAGATAGTGAGTGGGGATCTGATAGCACTCCAACTTTCTGAAAATCTTATCATGCCCCAAGCATATGGGCTCAATTGTGATGAAAGTGAGGATGCTGCTGCGTTGCTTATAGACAGATAAGCCTAAACAGCCTGCATTATCATGGATAAAACATGTAACAACAGCAGCAGCGACAAGTGAGGTGGCTGTTTTGTGACTTGAGAAAAGGTAAGGTTAGAGAGTTACATATTTCTTAGATTGAGAAGGAGAAGGTTAAATACTAAATTCAAAGGAAAGAGGAAAATATGCTTGATGGTTGAGGCCTCGTGAAATCAGATGGGTACCTGATAGAACATGTTCATGGCCCAGGTCTGTCTTGCTAAAAGAGTTAAATAGGAAGTATGTCTTTTCAGATTCCTCATCAGCATACAACTGGTAAAGTGTTAAATGAAAGTCTGTGATGCTTTTAACTGGTAATCTACCCTCATCTTCTATGCTACTACAGGAGGATATTTGTTAAGGTACCTGACTGCACCATGATCAGCCCATACAAGCAATCATTTTATGTGACACTTTTTAAGTGATAAGAGTATCATTATTGAAACATCAACCATTGGCTTTGAGGGTTTTGTCTTAGAAAGTTCCTTTGCTCTTGGTTTAGGAGTTGCATGCCCTGAAGGATTTGATTTAGAAAGTTCCTATACTCTTGGTTCCATTGTTGTACACTTCCAATTCTGCAATTCACTTTTTAACTCCTGAGTAAAAATCTGATTAAACGTTCTACTTCCTCAATTCTTAGAATTGATTGTCAGACTAAGACCCTGCTTCTCTGCATGCATCTAATTGTACTGACTAACTATGGCTTTTAACATAATTCATGTGACTGTGTCTGGGACTTCATATATTTTATTTATTTATTTATTCTTCTGTTTTACCTCAAAATGGATGTTTTGATGATATTGGGATGCTTGAAACCTTTGAAACTGACCTACTTGTCCTTACAGATGTCCATTCTGTTAGATTCAGTTAGTAGTAATATTTTGATTTGATCCTGTTTCCTTCTTTAGGTCTTTTTACTATAAGGATGGTAATACTGTGATTTGGCTTGATGCCTTTTTACTTGATGTAGTATTTTTGATATATCTCTAATCTAGTTTAAAATAAGCACAAACTAAATGTTTGATATTGTGTTTTCTTTACATGTTTGTGCACTTAAATATGTTGTTGCTATGTTAGTAAGATTTCCATTATGCATTTTCAAGGACGCATTGGAACTTGATCAGTTGATCAGTTACTTAATAAACAAGGAAGATTCTGAAGGTGTGGTATTACTTGGGCATAGCACCGGTTGCCAGGTTAATACCTTTTCTTTTTTAACTTTCAAGTGTTGAAAATCTAATTTAAATATTTTCTTTATGATCTTTTGAGGAAGTAATATCAGTTAACCTTGTACCTGTTTACAAATCTAGGATATTGTGCATTATATGCACACAAATGCTGCATGCTCACGGGCTGTCCGTGCCGCCATTTTGCAGGTGCTAGTCTTTCAGTATTAAATTGCTCATCTAATTTTGCCTGGTTACAATTTAAAGTGAATAGTACCAGCTTCATGGTGCTTGGGTTTGTTTTGAGCAACATAAAACAAACTTTAATCATAATCCCAATTTGAATGTGTAGGCTCCTGTAAGTGACCGTGAATACAGAGCAACTCTTCCTGAAACTGCTGCTCTTATCGACTTGGCTTCAAACATGATAAGCGAAGGGCGGGGTTCAGAATTAATGCCTAGGGAAGCAGATCCATCTGCCCCAATGACCGCCTACAGGTGGCTGATTTGCAGTATTATTTTTATTTTACTGAATTAGCAGTTGGTATATAATAATGAAGTGTTGATGGATGTTTTCATTTACAAAGTGTTTATGGGATGTTTTAATTTCTAACAATTGTACCCTAACAGATTTTGGTTCTCCAGTATGTTGGGTTGCAGAAATAAAAACAAAGTGTACCATATTTTATAATTTTCATTGGAATTTGTTTATTTCTTTGCACTTGACTAGTACAACAATAAACTAAATCCCAAGTCCACTAGATGGGTTGGCTACATGAATCATTTTCCACCAATTCACACAATTGAGGGCATTTTCCTTAGATAGCTTAAGAGCTATTAAATCCTTTCTCACTATCTCATTCAATGTTATTTAGGCCTACCCCTGCCTCTTCTCCTACCGGTAAGTTGGTAACAATGACTAGTGCACTCCTCCTCACTGGTGCACTATTGAGCTTGCATTTTAGATGCCTAAACCATCTAAGCAGCCCCTCCCTTATTCTCTATACCTAACTTATTCTAAATTTGTTCGTTTCTTAATTTATTCACACAGCTTATGTATGAATCATTTTTTTAATAAAAAAAGAAATTCATTGATAGATTAAAAATTTACAAACAGGATAATAAGACATCTTCTTACCAAACCTTGGGTTACCCCAGAAATAGCAAAAATGAAAAACTAAAAAAAGTGCAAAAAACAACCCAGAATAATCAGCATGCCCTAACAAGTCAACAAGGAATGGCAATTGCGCTGAATATCTGAAAAACATACCCCTTTGAAGTTCCCATTACCCACACACAAGAGAAGCCAAATAGTGAATCTTCTCCCAAACCTACATAAATGACAGCTTCTACCCTGAGAAAATACGTGCATTCTGTTCCATCCACAGGCCCCAAAATACTGCAAAAGAAAGCACATCTCTAGAATGCTTTTCCTTCCTTTTTCCTACAAGACTGACAAAAGAAATTGCCAAGAACTCCTTCATTTGTCTCTGGACAAACCCAACATTTTCCAGAATTAAATAACTTGTTTCATACCGTCCAAGAAAAATCACAATTCAAAGAAAAGGTGGGGAGCAGTTACCGAGAAGTTTTACCAAAGCACACATACATCTGGAGAGAGAGCCTTCAAAGGCCTCCTAATCTGCAACAAGTTGTTGCTGTTGATTCTATTAAGCACAACCAACAAGAGAAAAGCTTTGATTTGATGGGGGATTTTGGCCTTCCAGCTAGTTTTATTGAGAGGAAAGGAAAAGTCAGTTATAGTCAAGAATTCACAAAAAGATTTTTGGAATAAAATCCCAAAGGATCCAAAGACCAAGATTGGCTTCCAAAGAGACCTGTTGGTTGGAGAAGTAAATAGGAGAGAAAAAAACTAAGAGAGTGAGGAGAAAAGAAGTTAGTTTCTCTCCTGTGTGTTTGTTCAATAAGTCTCGCCTGAAGAATTTTTTGTCCCCCTGTTTGGTTCAACTAAGAAGAGAAAAGAAAAGAATTTGTACATGGTTATTTTACAGTACTTGGTGGAAATGTGTAGGATAATAAGGCTGCCACTATATAAAATATAGATTTTCTTACATAAAAAAATGTATACATTTTTTTTTAAAGATTAGCCCAATTGCCCAATATCCCATTTAATGTCGAACAGTATGCACATTCAACTCCATGACCACAATGTTTCCCTTGGCCATATTTTTTTTTTAGAAATAATCTAACCATATAAAAAATTCAACCATACATTATAGTTAATGTTTTCATTACAATTGCTTAAAATAACATGAGTGATAGTGAAAATGCTTTAGTTTTTACCTGGAGATGAGAAATTCATAACAGGCCTGAAGATAATAATAATAATAATAATAAAGCAAAAGAATGGGGTCAAATAGAAAAAAAAGTAAAGAACGAGTGAAGGGATCGGATTAATGTATCTAGGAGGATTACTTCTGGCTGTGGAGTTGAGAAAGGCAGGAGAGCCAGGGAGTGCCAATTATATTAGGTTTCCTTACTGTTGGAAATTTGTATTTATTTAAGGGGCATTATTGGCTCTTCCTAAATTTTTGAGTTCGTTTCCCTTCTTTTCTCTCCAAATCTCTCTGATTTGGGAGGGTGAAAAAGTGATACTTTTCCTCTTTCTTTTTTTCTTCTCTCCACTTTTTTTTTTTTCTTTTTTCCTCTTTATTTGAACCAAGTAAGAGTAATGCTGGGAAACTCTTCTCTTCTTTTCTCTCAACTTCTCCAAACCAAAAGAACTTTTAGGGATCTTGATATCTCCTGCACATGTTGAATCACATAAATTACACATATTCCACTCAGATATTTAAACATTTTTAAAAAAATTACGGGGTTTGTAGTTTATAATAAGTTAGCTATTTGGCAGGAATAATAGAAGATTCAAGGCGGGGCAAAAACTGTCCATGAACCATATAATGTCCAGATTTAGTTGTGTATGTACCAGAATTATCTGTTCTTTCCTAGTGTACCTTGGATGGTAATGAAGCTGCAAACAATCTTGTTTGCAACTCATTAAAGTGGCTTCGAGTCCAAACTATACGAGCTCAAACCTAGCTTGGGTTCCGAAAGTTAAGCATAACTAAGTAGGCCTGTTAAGCAGACAACCCCCAACCAAGCAAAAAACACACATGTAATTTGAGATCAATCTTGAGTCAAGTTCGAATGCTTGACTCTTAAAGAGCCAGACTGAGGCAAACAGATAAATAGCTCAAATTGAAAAATAGATAATAGAGCTCAAAACAACTTCAAGCTTGATTTGAGCTTGTGTTAATTGAGCAGAGAGCTTTAACAATCAAAAGCTGGGTTAAGCCGAGTTTGGTTGGCATCCCTAAAGGTAACTGTTAGGGCCTCTTAAACCCCCTTACAACTTGAGTCCTGGCAGGTTTAGCTTTCTTTAATGTTGTTTTTGTTAATTATGGTCTGAATGCCCTTTCCATCAGGTTTGCTTTCATTATATAGAAGAGATTTACATAGTTGTTTCCTGATTTTCAGCACTTAAATGGTGCCAGATTTTCAGGATTATTTACAGCCTAATTGCCTGAATTATCTCCATTAACATCCACCCTCAAATTGATGTTGGTAAATCAAGAAGCATCAATTTGTCAACCAAGAATTGATGCCGGTGCCAAGAAAGAGCTTTAGTGAATATGTTTGTAGTTTGACGTTCGGTGGAAATGTGAGGAAGAGTAATCACTCGTTTGTCAAAGGATTCATGTATGGAATGGCAATCGACTTCAATATGTTTCGTTCGCTCATGGAAGACAGGATTAGCGGCGATTTGAATCATGGTTTTAAATCGCGGTAGTGGGTAGCGTAACGTAACGGTAACAGGTGTAACGGGAAGCAGGAGTAGCGGATGTTACATAACGAAAAACGGGTGTAACGGCCGTGAATTTTTTTGAAGCACGCACAACCTTGTGCATATTAGCGTACTTGCATGTTTTAAACTTTTGGCCATTCTTAGAAAGGGTTTTAGTGTATTTTGGACCCTTTAGTTCGAGTAACTAAGTTATTTGGTAAGGACAACAAGTTTACATTTGTTTTAAACCATCATTGATAGAAAATTACGTGTGTGCGCATATTTATACTTCTCATTATTCTTATCTGTGATAAATTCTTATGTGTGCTAAATGAATTAATAAAATAAAATACATTATACACTCCATTAGTCTATTAGACACATAAGACATACGAATAATATAAATATAAAATAGCTAGAAAAGAAAGAAGGTTGAAGTTGAAAAATAAAGAACATAAATATCACATTACTAATATTATTAAAAAAAAATTCCTAACAAGTTAGTATTTTGAAATTGTTAATTAATGCATCTATTGTGAGTATTTAAAGAAAAAGTAAATTTTGTATCATTGTCATCCTCATTATAATCTTTTCCCCCTCTTGCCACTTGATACATTGAGAATGATATATGAAAGAGAGAGAAAAAGTGAGAAGAAAAAGTAAAAAATAAAATATTTTTTTGGTGTAACAGTCTTGTAGCGGTTATGTAACGGCCGTAGCGGCCTTTACGTAACGGTTGCGGTCCGTAACGGCCGCTACGGCCGTGATTTTTCTTCCCACCGATTTCGCGGTGTGTAACGGTATCGGTAACCCAAAAAACCTTTACGTAACGGCGTTACGTAACGGTCGCGGCCTTTATTTAAAACCATGATTTGAATAGCACTAGTATTGTCAGCATTAAGAAGAGTGGAATGAAGTTGAGAAAAACCAAGTTCAGCCAATAACCCACGAAGCCATGAGATCTCAGAGCATGTTGAAGACATAGCACGATACTCAGACTCAGTCGAGGACTTGGAAACTCCGTCTTGCTTCTTACTCGTCCAAGAAATAAGTGCATTGCCTAAGGACAGCACCAGCCAGTAACAGAGCGACGAGTATCCATGCATCCGGCCCAATCGGCATCACTATACCCCACTAATTGTAAGGAAGATTCCTTAGGAAAGAACAACCCGCGTGTAGAGATGCCCTTCAGATATCAGATAATGTGGCGGACAGCGGCTAAATGAAGATTTCGGGGAGCCTGCATAAATTGATTGACTTGCTGCACAGCAAACTAGGGTTGTAACATTGATATCCCTTTCTAGTATAGGAATACCCTAGAAAAATACATTTGATAGCACGGGGATCTTATTTATCCGTTCCTAGAGTTAACTAATGGACAAAGGATACACAGTCGAATATATGAGGGGGAAGGGAGAACAAAGGGGCTTTGGTGAAGATAACTGAATATGGGATTTTACCACCATGGATGAAGAATGACATTTTATTGATGAGGAAGCAAGCTATGAGTAGAGCATCACTTCGAAATACTTTGGGGACATTCATTTGATACAATAGATTACAAGTGGCTTCAAGAATATGTTTTTTTTTTTATTCTCTGTAACATCATTTTGTTGTTGAGTGTGGGCACAAGGGGCCTAATGGATCATACCAAAATTAGTCATATAGTGATATAGGTAGTGAATTGGGTATTGAAGTACTCCTTAGCATTATCACTACGAAGTAACTTGACTGGCATATCAAGTTGAGTCTTTATTTGAGAACAAAAGGTACAAAAGATATTAAACAACTCAAAATGATCTTTAATTAAATAGAACCAAGTCATCCTAGCTGATATATTATAATACTAGAAGTATGAAAAAGTACAGTTGCGTTTTAAATTATAAAAGATGCAAGTTGTACTGTATGTTGTTCTATCAGTAAGAACATAATTACCCCATTGGATACCAGCCAATGAAATCACATCCTGTGTGTATTTGTGCTGGTGTAACAACATACCAATCGGCGTAAGCTGCACCTCAAGGCCAAGAAACTACTGCAGGAGACCAAGATCTTTCATGTGAAAAGAGGCCTTGAGATGCTGTTGTAATTGCTTAATTAACTCGGTATCAGAGCCAGTAATACAATGTCATTAACATATACTAGAAGCAATACAATTCCTTCAGAAGTCTTGTGAAGAAAAATAGAGGAATCAAACGGACTCTGAGTAAAATGACAAGCAAGCAGAATAGAGTGAAATTTATCAAACCATGCACGTGGAGCCTGTTGCAGTCCATACAAGGATCGGCGTAGCCGACAAACCTCCAAGGAAGGTGTAGCAAACATGCGGGGAGGTGGAGACATAGATTTCTTCCTTCAAATCCCCATGTAGAATAGCATTCTTCACATCTATCTGCTGGAGAGATCACCCCTGTGATGCAGCAAGCGCCAAAGATAATCTGCACAGTAGTCATTTTGGCAACAGGTGCAAAGGTCTCTTCATAATCAATACCATACTCCCGCCGAAGCCCAAGAGCCACGAGACGGGCCTTATATCTGTCCAGTGACCCATCAGACCGAAACTTGACTGAGTACACCCATTTACAACCAATAGGTTTGACACTAGAGGGACAAGTCACAGGATCCCAAGTGTGATTATCTTGAAGAGCTTGGATTTCTTCTTGCATGGCCTTCTGCCAACATGCTTGGGTATTAGAGTGAGGAATGAAAACAGTGTCGAGAGTGGCGGTAAGTGAGGTATGAGGAAAACCATACCTACTCAGTGGATGTGTAGCCCGGGTGGAGCGTTGAGGAACTGCATAATCAAATGACGGATCAGTGTCTGGAAGGGGCGTTGAAGAAGGAGGATGTCGATGATGCACCACACCTAGTTTAAATCGCTTAATAGAAGAAGACACATCATCAAAAGAGGGAAGAAAAGTGATAGGACTATCAGAAACAACTTGAGACTAAAAGAAATATTGATTTTCGAAGAAAGTCACATTCCGGGAGATTCAGAATTTGTTTACATGAGCATCATAACAAACAAATCCTTTCTGAGTAGGACTATATCCCATAAAGGCACACGTGACATACTAGGCAGCGAGCTTGTGACCATGGTTTTAAATAACAACCGCGACCATTACGTAACGCTGTTACGTAATGATTTTTTGGATTATCGATACCGTTACACATCGCGAAATCATTGGGAAGAAAAATCACGGCCGTAGCAGCAGTTAAGGACTGTGACCGTTACATAAAGGCCGCTACACCAAAAAAATTGTTGTATTTTTTACTTTTTCTTCTCACTTTTCCCTCCTCTTTCATAAATCATTCTCAATATACCATGTGGCGAGAGGGGGAAAGATTATAATGAGGATAACAATGACACAAAATTTACTATTCTTTAAATATTCAAAATAGATGCATTAATTAACAATTTGAAAACACTAACTTATTAGGAAAATATTTTATTTTGATAAAATTAGTAATGTGATATTTATGTTCTATATTTTTTAACTTCAGTGTTCTTTCTTTTCTAACTATTTTTTATTTGTATTATTCGTATGTCTCATGTGTCTAATAGATTAATGGAGTGTATAATGTATTTTGTTCTATTAACTAATTTAGCACACATTAGAATTGATCACAGATAAGAACAATGAGAAGTATAATACATATACACGTAATTTTTCTGTCAATGGTGGTTTAAAACAATTGTAAACTTGTTACCCTAACCAAATAACTTAGTTACTCAAACTAAAGATCCAAAATACACTAAAACTCTTTCTAAGAAGGGCTAAAAGCATAAAACATGCAAGTACGCTAATATGCACTAGGTTGTGCATGCTTCAAAAAAATTCACGGCTGTTACACCCGCTTCCCGTTATGTAACATCCACTACTCCCGCTTCCCGTTACATTTGTTACTGTTAAGTTATGCTACCCGCAACCACGATTTAAAACCATGCTTGTGACGCTCAACAAGTGGTAGATGAACAAAACAAACACATCCAAAAGTATGAAAGGATTGATACTCGGGAGATATGCCAAATAATAAAAAATAGAGAGAATCATAATTTAGAGTGGCAGTAGGCAAACGATGGATCAAATAGACAGCAGTAGAGAAAGCTTCTACCCAGAACTTAGGTACAGAAGAATCAATCAACAAAGTACGAACGACATCTAAGAGATGACGATTCTTATGCTTAGCGACTCCAATTTGTTGAGGGGTACGAGGACAAGAACGCTGGAAAATGATCCCCTTTTGCTGAAGAAAAGTCTAAAAAGAATGAGACATGTACTCCCTCTTTGAGTCGGAGTGTAAAGTTTTGATACAAGTACTGAATTGTGTCTTGATAAACGCAACAAATTTTTGAAAGATAGAAAATATGTTAGCTTTAGAGCGGAGAAATTATATCCAAGTGAATCGACTATAATCATCAATAAAAGTCACAAAATAACGATACTGATCATGAGAAATAACAAGACTCACACCCCAAACATCAGTATGCACAATCTCAAAGCAATTAGAAGCACGACTACCATGCGCAGGAAAAGGTAAGGTTTTACTTTTACCAAGACGACAAGTAGCACAATCAAAAGATATAGGAGAAGAAGAAAAGGAATCTTTATTACCCAGAAAACCATGTTTCATAAGATGAGCCAAGACAACAAAATTAGGATGACCCAATTTCTTATGCCAGACTTCATTATTATTGGCATTAGCCGTACTAGCAAGGAAAACGACATTAGGAATAGAAAATTGTTAAGGAAATAAACGCCCTACTTTAGGCCCCTTCATGATCACCGTCCCCGACACTTGATTCTGCACAAGACAACAACCACGAGAAAAATGAACATCACAGTTATTATCTACCAATTGTCCAACAAAAATCAAATTGGTAGACAATCCAGGAGAGATAAAAACATCGCGAAATGAAGAGCCCAAATTACCAACAATAGTAATTGGAAGAGTACTGCCATCAGCAATCTGAATATTTTGCGTGCCTTTATACTTATGAACACCATGGAGATCCATCATATTACCTGTCATATGATTAGAAGCGCCCGAATCAACAATCCAAGAAGTTGAGTTAGTAGCTGTACCTTGCAGGCCTAAGGTCATAAAAGCATACACAATCATCTGTTGTACCATTGCTGGTGTGAGAACAAATGAGTCAGAGCTTATAGTGGGTGGCGTAAAAGAAGAAGAGGACTGAACAACAGCCTGAAAAGCTTGGGATTGGCGATTTTGAGGCTGCACTCGACAGTCTTTGATGATATGGCACTCTTTCTTGTAGTAGTTACATCCTTTCTTAAGACATTTACGAGCAATATGACCAAACTCCTTGCGACTGAAACACTGCAACTTGTTCCTCCCTCTCCCTTGTGCTACATATGCTGCATTCGCAGCCTCAGAAAATACCTTCTCAGAAGTCATGCCCATCTGAGTGGATAACCTCTGTTCTTCACGCAATAAATCTCCCAAACAAATATCCAAAGAAGGAACCGGATTACGGTTCAATAAACTGGCTCGAACAGGCTCAAATTCAGGTCGAAGTTTTATAAAAAACCGATCATGTTGACTCTCAGCATGAACTGCTTGAAGAGCTGCAATTTCCGTAGGGAGAAAACCAAAATAAAATTGTTCAATAGGTAAGTTACCTTGACTGTAATTACTAATTTCCAACTCCAATTGGAACTTCCGAGCACTGTGATCGTGGTGGTAAATACGGTGGAGATAATCCCACATAGCCCGAGCCATAGTAAAACGGCGAAGATTGGTCACAAGGTGAGACTTAATCGTCCCGTACAGCCAAGAGATCACCTTAGCATCCTTGACGTCCCATTGTGCAAATTCCTTTTCATCAGTGGGAACTTGAGCAGAACTATCAATATGATTTGATAATTTGTTCCCTTTCAAGAACATTTTAAATTGGAATTCCCACGTAAAGAAATTCTTTCCAGTAAATCGAGCAATAGTCTTTTCAATAGACATGATGAAAGGCACTGAAAAAAAAAAAAGCCAAAGTAGTCAACCAAATAAACAGCAAGGCTAACTCAAATCAGGTCCAAATCCAAATAATAAGGGGTCCACAGACAACCAGATTACAAAAGCCCAGCAGAAACAAAAAACCCAGATCAAACACGGAAGGCCCAGATCAAACACGGAAGCCTAACTAGAAATACCTGCCCTGTGTGAAAAACGACACAACAGAGGAAGAAACACAGCACCTTTGTCAATCACACTAGGAGTCATTGAAGCTGCTGACCACCACAGAAACTGCTGACAGCCACAAAGATGCGCAGCCACCACAAGAAAAACACCGAGAAGAGTAGCTCGCAACAAAGGACAGTGTGTGCAACTAAAAAAAAAAAACAAAAATTCCGGCTGCCCCAAACAAAACTCAAAACCACGAAAGTGGACACCTCAGAGAAGACTGATGCCCATGAAAAGCAAGAAAGAACTTGCTGAAACCGAGAGAGAAGAAGAAAAAAAAAAAACCAGCGGTGAGAATCGCACCCAGTGATTAAGACCAAATCGACGGAATCAGAAGAGGGGCTCTAATACTATGTTAATTTTGGTTTGACTGCCCTTTCCATTGGGTTTGCTTTCATTATATAGAAGAGATTTACACAGTTGTTGCCTGATTTTCAGCACTTAAGCATTATTTACAGCCTAATTGCCTGATTTTCAGCACTTAAATGCTGCCAGATTTTCAGCATTATTTACAGCCTAATTGCCTGAATTATCTCCATTAACAGTTTTTTCCATTCTGGTTGGTCTGGTTGAATACTAATATTATTAGCTGCTGTAGCCAGTGATCATTAATGATTGTTGTTCTTGTATGCCTGAAACATTTCATTTGTTATGGTCACTGATATTTGTATGACAATGAAAATATATTATATTTGGAGTTATAATTTTAATGTTTTTTTTTTCCCCCTTAAATAGCTTAGAAAGATCATCCACCCCCACAAAGAAAAAAAACCAAAAAAAAAAGACCAACTTTAGAAAAGTTTTTCCTTCTTTGCAAGTTATATTTGAGTGCAATCAAGTCAGAAATTTTATTCTCCTTTTTTAAGTTTTTGCATATTGCCTGTCATAAGTTTGCATTATCACATGAAATTTTTTTTCTTTTTTCCCCCTATGTAGCAAAACATCATTGCAATTTTTTGTTACTCCCTATCACTAACATAGAGTACTACATTTATAGGTTTCACTCTCTATGTGCTTACATGGGGGATGATGACATGTTCAGTTCAGATCTTAGTGATGACCAGCTGAAAACGAGAGTTGGGCATATGTCTAACATACCTTGCCAGGTAGGGTGATTTTCTCTTCATATAGTTTACTAGTGAGATTTGATGTTGTTGAATAATTAGGTAAAATGGAAGACCTAACCTCAATGATAGCTCTCTCCATCTATTTATAATATATGTCAAGTACAATACCAATGGCCACAATATCCTTATCAACTCAAACTTACCAATCTAACTCTTAGCACATGAATAATGTTAAATGACCAAATAACCATTAAAACTCCCTCTCAAGTTGGAGCATACATATCATACGCTCCTAGCTTGTTACAAATGAATTTCACATGAGCACCTCAAAAGGCTTTAGTGAACAAATCAACAAGTTTAAAATTAGACTTCACATGAGCTTTTGTACAAGTTTCTCCTGAACAAAGTTGCAATCAAATTCCATGTGCTTTGACCCCTCATGGAAGACCAAGTTAGAGGCAATATGAATAGCAACTTGATTATTATACATCAACTCCATAGCCCTATACTCTGACCCAACACTTGACTTGGCCACAACAATTTAACATGTGGGTTGCAGGGGACATGGGGATGGACGAGTTGTATGCTTCCTTGCAAATGTTAAGAGTGTATTTCCTTCTCTTTGAATAAAAGAAAGGTTGGGGGATGTTGCTCCTGTATTGCTTGTTGCCTCATGAATGTTTACTCGAATTGCTGTACACTTGCAAGATTTAACCAACAAGAGTGTGTGTGTGAGGTTGGCTTAACCAGGTGTGTCACTTGGTGCCGCACGATGCCAAGTTTGTGTGCTGCGAACTTAGACCCTGATACTTACTAACATAACTCTTAACGCATACTAATAATGCTAAATGACCAAATAACCATTAACAGATGCTTATATAATTAGTGCACTTTAAGATGAAGCTCTATTCCACAGGCTGTTATTAGATAGATAGATACATGTTTGAACTGGAAGTTATTTCTGAATGTATGCAATATGAGAAAAAAGTTGTGCTTAATTTATAATAAGGCAATTTAGCTTATGTTTGGTTTACGAAATATCTATTTCTAGGAATAGGACAGTCATAATTGAAAATTTAATGGCTTACAAAAGGTGTTGTCATCATCATAATGTAAGTGACAAAGCAAAAAAAATTATGAATGCAGAACATAAAATTAAAAAGCAATGACCATTCCCAAATTTCACCATCGGAATGTCTATTCCTATCACATTCCATGTGGTATGGAATAACACAAGCTTTTGCACAAGTGACTATTCTTCTTGTCTATATTATTACATTCCTATATAATTCTTATTACGTGTCCATTTCATTTCATTTTATTCTTGGGAATAGACATTCTGCAAACCAAACCTAACCTTAGTGTTCAAGTAAAGAAAGGCGGCTTAAAAAAATGGATGGAAGCTAATATCAGCTATAACCAAGTTGATCAGTTCCCATATTAATTTCCCCTAACGGATCATCTGGTCATCACTTGCATAAAGATTTGAAAAAGTACGAGGATGCCTTCTTTGATAGCCTTAAGTGTGCCTTGAAAACAGAGAAGTTTACAGGCAAATTGGATAACAGCTTATTATTGCTGCATGTCTTCTTCTTTTCTTTGTTCATGATGTTGGATAATGGCTTGTATGACAAAGTTTTGTTGGCTGCAGGTTATCTTTTCAATGGCTGATGAGTATGTACCAGAGTATGTTGATAAGAAAGCATTGGTTGAAAGGTAAGCAAATACAGTTTTTCTGCATCTAGTTTACCTTGAAGAAAAGCCACATGGCATTTAGTTTGCATAGCATCAGGATTGGACTCTGGAAGATACATAGGATTCCCGTTTGGTTTTGAAAAATAAAATATATTATTGATAGATTTATGGGAATGTGACATTCTCATTTTTTATTTATTCCTGAGATAATGATAAAATAACTAAGTTTTCTCAAAATATTCTCAAGTTGGATATGCAATACTTCACTAAAAACAAATGCTTCTACATAATATTTTTGGGTGAACTTGTTCCTCCAACTTTATATTAAATTTTTTTTTGAGAAAAAGAAAATTTATTGCAGAATAGAGAAATACAGAAAAGAGCATAAGAAATCCTTCTTACAAGATAAAAATTAAAAAAAAAAATGTAGAAAAAAATGAAAACAAAACTACCTTCCAATCATGTTGAAGATCTGAGAAAGACAACCTTAAAACAACTAGCTGCAATTGCCTGCAGTGATGCCAAATATTGTATTCTATCCAAAAGCATAGAGCGACACCCCTTCTATATTAATTATATTATATACTTTAATCAGTTAAAAATTCTCTCAAACATTTATTTGCTCAAACTTCAAACATGTCAATGAAAATTAGAATAGAAAAATTAAATTACCATATATAAATATACATATCTTTGCATATGTGTTTATATATATATATGGGTGGAAGATTATAGATAGTTGTAGTGACTAGCAATGTTCAGATGAGGGAAAAATTCTTTTCTTATGCACTGCTTGGTTGACTACAGTGGGAGAAAATTTCATAAAATATAATAAACTTGCCTAGATGAAATCCTTATAGCCAGAGAACAAATTGCAACCGGAGACGATGAGGAAGATGAGGAAGGAGAAGTTGAGGAGGGGGGGAGACAGCTAGAGTTTGAGGTCATCAAGTAGATTAGTTTTTGTTTGGCCTTTATTATAAATTGGTACTTTTGGGTTTATCAAATATGGCTGGGGCTTTTTTGTTGTTTATTGGTGATTCCTCTATCTTGGAAATCCGGATATCCACCTATTTAAATGGGATTAGGATGCCAATGCTTGGTAAGCAATGTGAGTCTGTAGGATTCCTGGGAACAGGATCTGTAGTGTTAAAATGCAAACCAATCCCTAGAATACCAGGGAATCAACTAGGACTCCCAGCAATCTTTGATTTGATTCCTTGAATCAAATGCCGCATTAGAGCTGGTGGTAGAGATGTCTATTGGTCCTAAATGATGGTTTTTGGGACAGCGTGTGGATGTCTGTGCATGAGCATATTAGTATGGTCATGTTTTTTTTTTCCCTTGGAGAGAGAGAGAGAGGAGAGGGGGGGGGGGAGGGGGGGGGAAGAGAGAGAGAAAAGGTTCTGGCTGATTCATTTTAGTCATAGCATATTAATTTTGTGATCATTTCTGTCCTAAAATTTGGATTTGTGCAGATTGTGCAGAGCAATGGGTGGTGCAGAGAAAGTTGAAATTGAATGGGGAAACCATTCCCTCTCTAACAGGGTTGCGGAAGCTGTCCACGCCATAATAGACTTTGTCAAAAGAGAAGGACCCAATGGGTGGGACGATCCTTGGAATTGATTTATTGCATTTTTGCATTCTTGTATGCTTTTTATGTCTTTTTTTTTTCGCCCTTTTCAATTGTCCATTCATATACTCGTTTAATCAAATTTTGTTTTGTAAAATGTAGAGGATGAGTGAAGTTGTTTGTTCAGTAAGTCTGGGTTTAGTTTATACATTGGTGAGCATTGTGCTTGAATATTGTCAACTGAAGCATGCTTGGTATTTGCCTGTAAAATTTTCTTCACATCCTCCCCCCCCCCCCCCCAAAAGTATACCAGAAATGGGAAACTAATGGCACAATATATTCTTCCTCATGGTCTTTTGGAGGGATTGAACATGCAGCATGAGATTCGTTGTGTTTTAAACTATTATACTTTCTACATGTTTGTTAAGTAGGAATGAAATGAATAAAATATATCATAAATTTTTTCATACTATCATTCAAATTTTTGTCTTTATTTCATTTCTACTCATTTCGTTTCACAAACTAAACATAAAGAAATGTTATGAATACCATAAAGTGGTGATTGCTTTTCATAAATAAATGAGTGTTTTTGAGTGTTTTTCTCTGTTTTTTTTTTCATGTGACAAAATGTGGGTTTTGCCTTGTGCTCATTGCAATTATCATTCCTGGTCTTTTTGTTAGAAGGGCAAAAAGACACTAATCTGGCTCAAAGTTTGGTAAAAAAAATAATGACTTCTTTGGAATTTCAGGAACTTTTTCAGAGATTTTAAAAATTTTAGGAACTTTGTCAAAAAGGTATAAATTTCTTTTTATATTTTGTAAAAAAGTAAATCCTTTTAGGCTGTATTTTTTAGGTAAATTTTGGGGGAGGTTTGATATTTTTTAAAATTTTAGTGAGGTTCCTGAGATGCCTAACCAATTAGATGCCTCCTGCCCTGCCAATCCTCTGAGCCACCTCCAACATGGTATTGCAGGCTTGAGTGGGCGATCTTTGATAGGTTGTGGGAGGGATGATTCCCTTCGCCCTCTCAATTTCTCTCCCATCACCCGTCTCTCACTGCTATACAATTATTCAAGTTTTTAACCCGCGTTATTAAAGCTTATGGAATAAGTATAAGAAATAAAAAAATTTATGACCTAAACTCGGATGACAAAGCATGTGCCCCATTTTTAATCACATGAAAACCATAATTTAATCAATAGAATTTCCTTTTTTATCAAAATATAATGCTTAAACTTTGCCTGTCAAAAATAGAAGAACAAGAAGAAGAAGTATATTTTTATACAAAATACCAAAGAATATTGTAATTACTTATTTTATATGGAAAGACATTATTACCCTTTACAAATAACTAAACAGAATCAAAAGAAAAGAATTTTGAAAATAGGATTGGTAGGATTTTATTCTTTAGCATCTTTTGTTGTGCTGCTCTGGTATTTCTTCAATGTGTTATACTGCTCAGGTTTATTCTCCAATACCCCCCCCCCCGGCGCAAGATGGAGCGTAAAGATTTACGACTCCCATCTTGTATAAGTGAGAATGTAGACCAGTCAAAGACAAATCTTTTCTCATGGTATTGACAATTTGATTAGGGCTAGGAACAAAACGAGTGCAGATGCTACTATGTTTGATTTTGTCACAAATTAAGTGATAATTGAGCTTGATATGTTTGGTTCTTTTGTGAAAAACATGATTTGCAACAATGTGAAGGTCAACTTGGTTATCATAGTGGAGAAAAGCTGCTTGAGGATAAGGAACTTGAAGGGTGGACAAGACAAATCATAACAATGTTAATTCAGAACAGGTGGTAGCCATTGATCGATACTCTGCTTCTTCCGATGAATGTGAAATGACCGATTGTTTCTTGGACTTCCAAGAGATCAAGGAAGAGTCAAGAAAGATGCAATAGCCACACACGGATCTCCTAGTGTCTGGACAAGAGGCCCAATCCAAATCACAGTAGGCCTCAAGTTGAAATGAAGAACTAGGGAGAAGGAGACCTTGACCAAGGGCTCCCTTGAGGTACCAAAGAATTTTCTGAGCTGCCAGAAGGTGTGTATTAGTAGGATTAGCCATGAATTAGCTTAAGGTATAAACACTAAAACAGATGTTAGAGTGAGAGATAGTGAGGTATAAGAGGCGACCAATTAATCTTCTGTAAACACTAGGGTCTAATAATGGAGTACCGGAGGACTTAGTGACCTTGAAATTTTGATCCATAGGAACCTTAGTAGGGGTGCTACCCAAGGTACCGGAATCAGCCAGAATGTATAGTGTATACTTCCTCTGACAGAAATGAATCCCTTTAGATGACCTTGCAATCTCTGTGCCAAGAAAGTACCTCAACGTGCCAAGATCCTTTATTTGAAAATTGCTGTGCAAAAAAGTCTTTAAATCATTCACAGCATTGAGATCATTACTTGGTACAAGTATATCATCAACATATATAAGTAAAGCAACAAAGATGCCATTAGTGTCTTGGGTGAAAAGGCTATAATCAACCTTGGATTGAGAGAAACCAGATTCAATTAAGGCATCCAAGAATTTAGAATACCATTGCCTCGATGCTTGTTTGAGGCCATACAAACTTTTGAGTAACTTGCAAACTTGGTTGGGAGAACCTTTGGTGTAACCAGGAGGCTTGTTCATATAAATTTCTTCATGTGGATCCATGTAAGAAGGCATTATTAACATCAAACTGATGTAAATGCCAACCCTTAATCGATGCAATAGCTAAGAGACATCTCATGACGACCAATTTTGCAATAGGAAAGAATGTCTCTTGGTAATCGACCCCATCAAGTTGAGTGTAGCCTTTAGCTACTAATCTTGCCTTCAACCTTTCAACACTCCCATAAGAATTATACTTAATGTTGTAGACGTATTGGCATGCAATAGGAACTTATCTGGGTGGTAATGTTGTAGTGACTCGAATTTTATACAGCAGAGACCTCAAATTCATTATACTAGAGTACTAAAAAACCTCATTATAACAACAATATCTCCAATATCAAAATTAACATCCCTAAAAATTCTAAAACATTAAAAACATAACTAATTTAATACTATTTTAAATAACTCTTCTATCCCACCCAGGCTTTCGCTACCCTACTCTGATTTTGGCTATGCTCCTCAAGGTATCTAAAATGTAAGATAATAATAGGGCGAGACACCTCTCAGTAAGTAAGGATTAGATTATTATCAGTGTGTGGCTGACATGAGCTTCACAATACAAAAATATATTTAATAAATTTAATAAAAAATACATTTGTAAAATGTAAGTCACATATTTTCTCCAAAACACCATTTAGGCCTATTAAATGGTCATAATCACATGAATACCCAAATATGTATAAAAGACTCCTTTTTGGTCGATGCATGTTATGTTTAACCTCCATGATCGAGTTGTGCGATCCGAAAACTGGACTTAACTTGGTTGGCTAACAAAAGCTAAATCAAAATATTATGTCTGTAAGATCGATTTGTCTACCACATCCTGGTCCGGAAATAAGTGGGTACAACCAAACTCAGGCCAAATCGACTATCCACAACCAATACTTCCACAACAGTGTGGCTGCACTAATATTCTTCTGTAGCTACGGTACCGAGCATTCACCACAGAGCCCATCAGGGTTCTTAAAACATATAATTGCAATTTATGCAATTAAAATAATATCATAATCTCATCAATATTCCCAATATAAAATCTGTACAAAATTATCATCCTTATTCCTAATCTCATAAATATTTGCAATATTAAATATACATAGCAAAAATCCTCAAACTTGCTCAATTATGCGATAAAATAAAATAAACTCATGTCACACTATAACGACCCAAAAATTATACCATTTTTATTTTTTTGTTTTAAATTGCAAAACATAACGTTATGATACTCCTAAATTTTTCTGCTATAACCTCCCAGGCCCCAAGTGAGCATTGAGGAAAACCTGATTATATTACACACCTATGCAACAGAAAAATATAAAACTGTTCATCCATATAAACAATACCATAATTTGGTAACTCTTCCCAAACCATACACAAATATATACACATCATCCCAAAATCATCTACTCAAAAATACTATCTCCTGTATACACTTACCCAAAAAATAAGGTAGTGTACTCGCCCTCTTTATCTGCAAGCTTGATTCGCTCGCCTAAGTGGATCACCTAAAAAATATTAAATCACTGGGATGAGACAACGCTCAGTAAGAAGAAATATGCTATCACTAGTGTGTGGCAACTGAGTTACATAAATACTATATTTATAAATATCTGAAACTACAAAAACTGATAGAACAACATACAATACAACTTGCATCTTTTATAATTTAAAACGCAGCTGTAATGTCTGAGTTTTCTACTTTTTCATACTTCTAATATTATAATATATCTACTGATGTTCTATAAATCTTTATACATAGAAATAACTGTGATAATACCCTGAAATACTATACATCATGATTTAACCCCTCATGACAAGGTTGTGCGGCTCGTAGGCGGGACTTAACACTAGTTGGCCTACCAGGATAAGTCAAACTGCACTCCACCAATCATCAACCCGGCCCTCACACAAAATTCGTG
This sequence comes from Malania oleifera, assembly GCF_029873635.1. Taxonomy (NCBI): domain Eukaryota; kingdom Viridiplantae; phylum Streptophyta; class Magnoliopsida; order Santalales; family Ximeniaceae; genus Malania; species Malania oleifera. Next base: position 15,308,575 of record NC_080419.1, read on the forward strand.
GCACGGTAGCTGGTAAACTGCACTCCACCAATCCTCAGCTCGACCCTAACACAAACTTCGTGGCACGGTAGCTGGTAAACTGATCTAAAATAACAATGGTACTGTGCTCTGCTGATAATTGATATAATTCATCAGGGTCTAATACTGTATATACTATATGTATTATCTTGCTGTTTCATCATGATTTCAAAATAACCATAACACCGTAAACTGTTCTAAAAATACTGTAATATTTGTACAGTATAAACTGAATTACCATAGTGTTATGGAAAATAATCATAACACCGAAAACTGATATGAAAATACTATATTATCTGAGTTGTATAAACTGTAATATCATAGTGTTATGACTTTAGTATTTTAGAAATCATGGTAATTTGCATATGCTGTAAAATATTTGCCTTATGCCACACAACTACATAAATAATATCTCATATATTGATACTGTATTTTTTGATATATAGATAATTTCTGAACTGAATAATAGTCTAAGAAAACATATAATTCATTAATAAATATTCTAAGATTCCTAGCATAACATATTTCTCTTACCTATCTGACTGGAGGGCTGGCCTCCAACTCTACCCTCACACCCTCAGCATACCAATCTATAAATCCTGCAATAATACATTTATACAAATTTCTCAGTGAATCACTGAATTTCCCTAGAAAATTATCCATTCATATTTCTTGAACCTAGCTATTCACAATTTCTTAAACTTTAATATACCTGAGTTCTAGGAAAAAATACCTTCTGGGGTCCTGAACCCATGCCTGTAGGGTCTCAAAGACACCCAAACCCTGAAAACATAACACCCTAATTTTACTCCACAAAACTCCAATATATTTTCATATATTACAAAATCTGGACTCAAATAAGCCTGCTAATACTAAAAATACCTAAATAATCTACTTACCTTGATTTTGGGATGGTATCCAAAATGCCCAAACCAACAATCTATTCCAACAGACTTATAGAGAATCTCCACAGGATCAACGTGGCGGCTTTCGATCGTCGAAACGGGGAGAAACGGGGTGAGAAATCTAGAGAGAAGGAGAGAGGAGCCGAGCTAGAGAGAGAAGGAAACAGGAAAATTTGAGTTTCTCCGCTGAAATGTCATTTTCAGCTATTTATAGTCCTCTTGCCACGTGGCCTCGTCGACGAGCCACGTCACCTCTTTGACGAGTCCAAGAAGGGAGTTCGTTGATGAACACCTAACCCTCGTCGATGAGTTTCAGGCCCCAAAAATAGCCCCTTGGTAAACTCTCGTTGACGAGCCACGCATTCACGTCGACGAGCCCAAGAAGACTGTTAGAGTGTTCGTTGACAAGGCTTTGCTACGTCCCCTTTAAAATTTCCTTCTTCCTCTCATTTCTTTATTATTTAATTCTTATAATTATCCGGGTTACTACATTCTCCCCTCCTTATAAAATTTCGTCCTTGAAATTCACTATCTGTATTGAACACCATTTATTGAGAGAAATAGACTACTTATTTTATTAATTATCCTCACTTATGGCGGAGGAATATCGTGGTTACATAAACGGTTATGGGAGATTACAAATATACCCATAAAAGAAAACTCTCCCAAAACCAAAACAGTACCTATCCTATGATAAAAAATACAACTATACATTCATCACTCTGTACTGAATAAATCAAAATTAACTTTATTTGAATAATAGTGACTAATACTGTACTTCATTAAATAGCTATAGGTATTTCTGTCTAATTTCCTCCTCAAGCTCCCACGGAGCTTCCTCTATGTCATGATTCCTCCAAGGGACTTTTACTAACTGAATTTTCTTGGTACGCAATTCCTCTTCCTTCCTGTCTAAGATTTGCACTAGTGCTTCCTCATACGCCACTGAATCCCTACGCTCTATCTCTACATAACTAATCACGTGGGACGAGTCTGGGACGTATTTCCTCAGCATGGAAACATGAAATATGTCGTGTATTCTAGATAGAGCTAGTAGCAGAGCTAGCCTGTAGGCAACTGACCCCACCCTCTCAAGTATGTCAAATGAGCCAATGTACCTAGTGCTTAGTTTACCCTTCTTACCAAACCTCATAACTCTTCTCAGTGGAGCTACCCTCAAGAATACCCAATCTTCCACATCAAATTCTAACTCCTAGCGGCAAGTATTTACATAACTTTTCTACCAACTCTGAGCTATACTGATTCTTTTTTTAATTAGTCGGACTTTATCGTACACCTACTACACCAATTCTGGTCCCAAAATTCGCCTCTCACCTACTTCATCCTAGTATAGTGGAGAACGATACCTCCTATCATACAACGCCTCAAAAGGTGTCATGTCAATGCTGGCCTAATAACTGTTATTATTCGCGAACTTAACCATTGGCATATACTGGGTCCAGCTACCCCAAAAATCCAAAACACAAGCTCGCTGCATATCCTCAAGCATTTGAATCATCCTCTTTGTATGTCCATCAGTATGATGATGAAAAGTTGTGCTGAATGCTAACTGTGATCCCATAGCCTCCTGAAAACTCTTTCAAAACTGTGACATAAATTGGGGGTCACGATCCAAGACTATGGATACCGACACACCATGGGAGCGAACTATGTCCTAAATACACAACTCTGCTAGCCTGTCGATAGAATAGTTGAATTTTATAGGGATGGAGTGAGCGGTCTTCGTTAGTCAATCTATGACCACCTAAATAGAGTTTTGTCCTTGTCGTGTTGGAGGTAGCCCTGTTACAAAATCTATAGAGACGTGATCCCATTTCCACTTAGGAATGTAGAGTGGCTGCAACTGTCTCGAGGGTCTCTGGTGCTCAGCCTTGATCTACTGGCACGTCAAGCACTGCTTTACATTCAGCAATCTCTTTCTTCATGCTGCTCCACCAGAAGGATTCCCGTAGATCCCGATACATTTTAGTACTACCTGGATGTACGGTGTATAAGGATCTATGAGCCTCCTCCAAGATAACTCTCCTGATTTGAGCATCTGTAGAAACGCATAATTTGGTACAAAATTGTAGGGTTCCGTCATCTGATATACTGAACTCTTCCTCCTGTCCATCTTGCACTTTCTCTATCAACTCTGCTAGTTCTGAATCAGTTCTTTGGGAAACTTTAATTATTTCTTGCAATGTAGGCTGTAACACTAGGTTAGCAATAAATGTCTGGTGATCACCCTCTATCATCTCCATGTCTAACCTCTCCAAATCCATCTGGATAGGGCGCTAAATCTCCACTACTGACACTACTGCTCCTACTATTTTCTTGTTCAGTGCATCAACCACCACATTTACTTTCTCTTGGTGGTAGTTGATGGTACAATCATAATCCTTGATGAGCTCCAACCATCTTCTCTACTGCATATTCAAATCTTTATGGGTGAAGAAATACTTTAAACTTTTATGATCAGTGAAAATCTCGTATTTCCCACCATAAAGATAGTGCTTCTAGATCTTTAGAGCATACACCACTGCATCTAATTCCAAATCATGTGCATGATAGTTTTTCTCATATTCTTTAAGCTACCTAGAGGCGTATGCAATAACTCTTCCATGTTGCATCAACACGCACACAAGTCCCTTATGAGACGCATCACTGTGTATAATGAATCCATCCTCTCCTGATGGAATAGCCAACACCGGGGCGGTGACCAACCACCACTTCAACTTCTGAAAGCTCTGCTCATAATCATCGATCCAATCAAACTTCATATTTTTCCTCGTGAGTCATGTTAGCAAACCCAAAAATCTGGAAAAACCCTCCACAAAGCGTTGGTAGTAGCTTGCTAAACCCAGAAAATTTCTGACCTCCTGGACATTTCCTGGCCTCACCCAACTCATCACTACCTCTATCTTACTCGAGTCAACTAATATGTCATCCCTAGAAATCACATGCCCGAGGAAAGTAACCTGCCTCAACTAGAATTCACATTTCTTGAATTTGGCATATAATTTATTTTATCTTAACACTTGTAACACCAACCTTAGATGATCTTCGTGTTCCTCAATACTCTTCGAGTAGACCAGTATATCATCAATGAATACCACAAAAAACTGGTTCAGGTACTGATGAAACACCTGATTCATTAAATCCATAAATACTATCGGTGCATTAGTCAATCCGAATGGCATTACTAGAAACTTATAGTGCCCGTATCGGGTTCGGAAGGCTATTTTTGAATACTCATCTGCCTTAACTTTCACCTGGTGATAACTCGACCGAAGGCCAATTTTGGAGTAGACCTGGGTCCACTGGAGTTGATCGAATAAGTCATCAATCCTAAGAAAAGGATATTTATTCTTGATTGTTAGTTTGTTTATTTCTCTATAATCTATGCACATTCTCATGGTCCCATATTTATTTTTCACGAATAGGACTGGCACTCCCTAAGGCGACACACTAGGTCTGATAAATCCTTTATCTAGCGAATCCTGCAATTGAGCTTTCAATTTCTTCAACTCAGCTGGAGCCATTCGGTACGGTGCTTTAGATATCGATGTCGACCTTAATAGTAGATCCACAGTAAATTCAATCTCTCAGTCTGGTGGTAAGCCAGGTAATTCTTCTGAAAAAACATCTATAAATTCTCTGACCACTAGAATATTAACTTGTTTTAATTCTTCCTTTGCCAACTCTTTTATGTATGCAACATATCCCTGACAACCACCCTAAAGCAACCTCCTCACCTGAATAGCTGACACTAACTGTGGCAAGGTGCGCACACGTGAACCCTCAAATATGTATTCTTGCTCTCCTAGAGGGTCTGAAAATTACTTCTTTATGATGGCAACTATGTTGGCGTGATTAGCTTCCAGCCAATCCATACCCAATATTACATCAAAACCCTGCATATCTAATATCACAAGATCAACTGGTAGTATTTTCTCCTAAATGTCCACTGAAAAATTTCTAAGTACCTTCCTACACCTCACAGTAGATCCAGTTGGCAAGGCTATAACCAACTCAACATACAATAACTGTGCTTCAATCCTAGCTAATTTAGCATACCCCGATGAAACAAAAGAATGGGTGGCACCTGTGTCAAACAAAACAACAACTTTATATGAAAAAGTAGTAAAGATACCTGTAACAACATCTCCAGCAGCCTCAGCGTCTCCCGACGTCAAAGTATACACCCTCGTCGGTGCTGTGTTCCTCTGCTAGTCCCCACGGGTTGCCTGATAATCACCCCAAAGTGGTCTATGAGCTGGCACATGGATTGGCTGTCCCCAACATGATTATGTCATATGATCAGGTCTCCCACAATGATAACAAACATTTTCTCCCCTTTTACATTCACCTTGATGCCTCCGACCATATTCAAGACAGATAGGAAAGGTTAGCCCACTCTAAAACCGCCGTGCCTCATCATTTGTTCTTGATCTCCTCCGTATCGGTTTCCTCTCCATGGGCCCTGGCTGGAACCAGCCTAGAAACCCTGAGGCGTGGGCCTTTTCCTCTGACTCTGAGCTACGGTGCCTCTCTGTATGCCACTCTCAATTACGGCAATTCTATCCACAACCTCCACGAATATCTGAGCCTGAAAACCAATAACCTGCTCAAACAAATTTTGCCTCAGGCCTTCCTCAAACTTCCTTACCTTCTTATCCTTGTTTGGTGCCAAATGTGGGGCAAACCGAGACACTCTATGAAACGGGCTACATATTTCTGTATTGTCAACTGTTCTTGAGTTAGGTGTAGAAATTTTGCTGCCTTCACCCTCCTTACAGAAATATCATATTCATAATTAACCACACTCCCTGATCTTAATTCAAAATTCAATCCTGCAACCTAAAGACACGATCCGATAATAGTTTATTATGACTTTCTTGAAATCGTCACCCCTGAAAAGACACATAAACCATCACTAAAATCTTGTACCCAAACCACAAAACAAAATCTCAAATGCTTTTCCTATACTATGGTATTGTTTCCACTTGATGAAACTAGGGATGGAGTAGAGGTTGAGTATTCAAAAGGAGGTTCCATGGTGTATGTTGTTTACAGATGATATTGTATTCATTGATGAAACTAGGGATGAAGTAGAGGTTGAGTTAGAATTAAAAAGAGAAGGTTTGGAATCTAGAGACTTTAGGATAAGAAGAAATAAGACAAAGTATATGAAATGTAATTTTAGTAATGGTAGGAGGAATATTGGAGACAAAGTTAAACTTGATGATGAATAAATAAATAACACTTGTAGATTTCGATACCTTGGATCTATTATGCAAGGTGAATGAGAAATTGACGATGATGTAATGCATAGAGTTAAAACAAGTTGGGTAAATTGGAAAAGTGCTTCATGTGTGTTTTGTGATCGAAGAACACCCTTAAAATTAGAAGGGAAGTTTTGTAAGACAACTATAAGACTAGCTATGCTATATGGATCAAAATATTTGGTGACAAAGAAACAAAATATCCAAAAAGTAAAAGTTGCCGAGATGAGAATGATTAGAATGGATGAGCGGTATAACACTGAAAGATAAATTAAGGAGTGAATATATTTGTGGTAAGTTGGGTGTAACTCTTATAGAAGATAAGATAAGGGAGGGATGACTCAAATGGTATGGACACTTACAACGTAGGCCACATAGTGCGCCATTGAGGAAGAGTGAGTTAGTTACTATGAGGGGTAGTAGAAGGGGTAGGGGTAAAGCTAAAATAACTTGAAAAGAGATATTGAGTTAGGATTTAATATCCTTAAATCTATCAAAAGAAATGGTTCATGATCGCATAGATTTGTGAAAAATGATTCATATAACTGACCCCACCTAGTGGGACTTAAGGCTTGATTTTGTTATTTTGTTGTTGTTGTTGTATCAAAATATAATGCTCAAAATTTTCCATCATTTTAATATATCCTACTAATTTTTGGTTTCATCTACATAAAATTTTAAACTAGTAGAAAAAATTTCATCAAATTAGTGTGGTTGCACATTTGGAGTAGGCCACAAAAAGGAGCGGGGGGCAGATTGGAAAGTATTAAAGTTTTGACCTGTTAGAAAATACAAATTGAAACTAAATCGTTTAAAATGGTTAACCAAAGTTTGGTTAATTGATTTTTAGACTAATATTTATTGATTAACTGAACTGAACAATTAAGTAAAACGGTAGCTTGGTGCACAAAGCTCCCGCGTATTTGGGGTCCACGGAAGGGGCAGACCACAATAGTTATATAGTACGCAACCTTACCTTACATTTTTGCAAGAGGTTGTTTCCACGCCTTGAAACTCGTGACCTCCAGGTCACACGACGATAACCTTACCGTTGCGTCTCGAACCAAATCATTAAGTGTAATTTAAAATTTTAAAGTCACTACAACTAATATTTTTTCTTTTAATTAATTAAAAATATAATTTTGAAATACGCAAAATAAAAATTTAGGCATGAATATTAGAGAAATATATAGTTTTTAATTTAAATTATTAAAATTTTATATAATATTATATATAATATGTATTTTTTATGTATATATTTATAGTGCATTGGTTTAGTTTGGTTAATTGTGGTTATTCAATGGGCTGAATCGAAACCAAACCGATAGATGAAAAGAAAAAAAAAAAAAAGGTCCCAAGTCAAAACCATATGAAAAAAATGATTAATTGATTTTTTTTTTTATTCAATTTGACTATGTTTTGCAGTTTGGCTCAATTCTTTTTTATTTTTCTTTCCAACCCAACCCTAGGCTGTATGACTAGAAATAGCCAAATATCAGCTGGTGTTACCACTTCACAGTACAAATAGGCAAGGAGTATGTAAACACCCTATTTTTGCCCGAGCCAAATACAACAAGGTCACAATATTATTTTTTTATTATTTTATTATTATTATTATTATTATTATTATTATTATTAGTATTTTTTATTATCATTATTATTATTTTATTATTTTATTAGTATTATTATTATTAGTATTTTTACTATCATTATTATCATTATTATTATTATTTTTATTTTTTAGTATTTTTATTATTATTATTATTAGTATTTATTATTATTATTATTATTATTATTATTATTAGTATTTTTTATTATCATTATTATTATTATTAATATTATTATTATTATTATTTTTTTTTTTAGAAATTTTTATTATCACTATTATTTTATTATTATTATTTTTAGTATTTTTTATCATCATCATCATCATCATCATCATCATTATTATTATTATTATTATTATTATTATTATTATTATTATTATTATTATTATTGTAAAAATATAAAAAAAAAACAAAGAAAAAGAAAAAAAGAAAAAAGAAAAGAAGGGGGTAGAAACCCTAGGGTTCCCCTGTCCCCCCCCCCCCCAGCCGGGGGTGCAAGAAAACACAAAAAAAAAAAACCAAGCTGTAATTTTTTTTTTCTACACACCCTAAATCCTTGCTCTCTTTCCCATGGTATTAAATAACAGCCGTTACGTAACAAAAAAACAGGTCTCCGATATCGTTTCGCGCCGCATTAGCGACAAGCCAAAAATTCACATGGGTAACGTTCGTTACACTAACGTTACAAAACGTAACGTCCATTACGCAGCTTCGAGCCTTCGAACCCTTACATTTGTCGTCCGCAAGCTGAGTTCAATTCCCTCTTCACCTAAATCACTCTTTGATTCTTTGTCTCCTTCATATGTACAGCTTCGATCTACTGATATGAAGTTTCAAAATCCCTAAAACCCCCAAAATCTGCTTCATACAGCTTCGTCTCCCTCAATTCGTCATTCGTCTCCTTCATCCAAGAACCCAAAAATCAACAAGCTTTCGATTCCTCCATTAAAAGCCTCCATTCGAAGCCTTCGATTCCTCCAAAATTTGGAGGCTTGCAAGTTGCAGCTGCAGCAAGCTAGAAGCTCTCTTGCAGTCGCAGGCTCCCAGCTTCCGTGGTGTTGGAGTCGGGAGTGGGTATTGGTTAAGTGGTAACTGGGTAGTGGGTGGTGGCCAGTGGGTATGTAATATGTATGTTGTTTTATTAGTTCAATTTATGCTTTATTGCTTAATAATTTATTTTGTTTTATTATTTCAATTTATGCTTTATTACTTTATACAAATGTAAATTTCAGTTTGTTTTAAATTTCAGTTTATATAATTAGTATATAAATTGTAAATTTCAGTTCATTTAATTAGTATATAAATTGAAATTTTCAGTTTTAAATTTAGTTTGTTTTATAATTTCAATTTATAGTTTATATAAATTATAAATTTCAGTTTATTTATTTACTAATTAGTATATAAGTTGTAAATTTTGTTTTATAATTTCAGTTTATAAATATAATTAGTATATAAATTTAGTTTATTTATTATTTAATTAGAATACAAATTAAAAATTATAAATTATTAATGATTGTATAAGTAGAATTTATTAATTAAAATAAAAAAATTAGTATAAAGTTTTTAAAATATAAAATTTATAGAGTTACTTAGACTCTTAGAGAGTTAGAACCTAAAACTTAGAACTTAGAAACTTAGAGTATAGATTTAGTAAAAAATTATTAACTAATATTCTACATATTTATTTTTTTAAATACCTTCAGGTCCTTGACAATTAATAATTTAATATTAGATCTACAATTTATAATAAATTCTAATTTGTACACAATTAGTCAAGTCTCAACTTTTAAGTGACTCAAGTTCAAGTCTATTACCATTTAAATAATTAAATTGTAAGATTTACAATTTCATATTTATTTTGTTAAATTATAAATTTTAAAGTAATGTAAATTATTAAAAAATATATATATTTTTTTGTAAATAGCACACTAAAATTAATATAAAAATCATAATGTCTATTAAAAAACATTTGTAGGTTGAATGAAGACCTTTAAAATTCTTTAAAAATCATGTATTAATGGATTTCATGCTTATTTTTCGATTTTGGCATGGTTGTGCATGCGTGAAAAAAATTCACGACCATTACGCCCGCTTCCCGTTACGTAACACCCGTGTCTCCCGTGTCCCGCAATAACCACGACCATAAAGCGACGTTACCTGCGACCGCAATTTCGAACCATGCTCTTCCCTCACCCTTTCTTCTTCTCTCCCCTCTACTCTCCCTCTCTGTTTTGGCAGTCCCCCTTCTCTTCCTCTCGGCCTCCTCTACTCTAGCCAGCCCACACCAAACCAGTCCCCGGCCAGCCACCATCCTCACGCAAGAACTCCCCTCTGCTCCATCATATGCCGCCTCAACAGAGCCCTGACCATCACAGACCATCCCCTCTGCAGCAGTCCTTCTCCAGCTTGTTCCATCCAACCGAGCTCCTCTGTCTCTCCACGAACAAGCAGAAGAACTGCAACACCAGCCAGCCGAAGGCTTCTCCATCAACTCCGACGCACACATTAAGCCGCCCCTCTGCCGCTGCAACCTGGTTCTCCCCTGCCCTGTTGCACAACCGCTCCTCTGCTCCAGCCAGCCCACACCAGACCAGTCCACGGCCAGCAACTTTCCATACACTGCCGTAAACAAAACACGACGACGCGCACTGCCGTAACCAACTTAAGCGACCACCGTCACCGTCGCCGTCGTCACCAACTTCTGCAGCTCCCTCGGACTTTCTCTGCTCCACGAGTCAAGCCACGGCTGAGAAGACCTGGAGATCACCAGAACTCTCCAATAACCCAGCCGAGACCATCCTCGGCTCCTGCCGCTGCTACACTGGCACCTAACTCCGGCCTCCTCTGTAAGGTCCTGTACACCCACCATCCTCACGCACAGCACACACATGCTTACACGTACTGATTTTTTTTTTATTCTTTTTTTTTGTTGTTTAAGTATTATGTTTGGTATAAAAACTAATTGATTTATTCTTCTTGAGTGTAGGATTTTTCTTCATATTTAATTTTTTTTTGTTTTTTTTTAATTTTATTTTTCTTATGCATATATTAATATGTTGTCATATATGTTCATATGGTTAATATTCATATTTTTTTTATTATTATTGTAGAATTTTTATTGTAGGAATTTGTTCTAGTGTTTAAAGTTTAAATTTTGATATCGAATATTGTTGTAGGATTTTTTTTCTTTATAGAGTGGATATTCATGTTTGAGTGATCATTATTATTATTTTAGAGTTTTTCTTTCTTTCTTTTTTTTTTTTTTTTGGGCTAGAAGTTGTCTTAATATTTAAGTTAAAGTTTTTGGGTTTTCATTGTTGATGCGTGTCCATTTTTAATTATCTAGAGTTCTCCTTATTTTTGGTGTTATGTTTTGATGTATATGTGTGCATATTTAAAGTGGTTATCGTGGTTGTTAGATTTAATATACATATTCAGGTTTTTTTTTATCATCTTTGTTATATTTAATGTTTAATATTCATACTTAGGGTTTTTCATTGTGGTTATTGTGGTTTATTCAATGTATATTTGTTCATATTTAGGGTTTATTACTTTGTTGTTATATTGTACATTTAGGGTTTTGGTTTATCATTTTCATTAGTAATATGATAGTTTATTATTAAGGTATTGTTATAATTATTATTTATTACGGTAGTGTATTATTAAGGTATCATTATTATGTAGCAAGGTAGTTTACTATTGAATATATAATATTTTCGTATTATGATATATCGTATTATTATTATACTATGTTCTTTATTAGCTATTTGAAATTTCGGTAAAATATAGAAAATCATAAAAAATAGAAAATTAGGAGAAAATTCTAAAAATATTTTTGATTTGACTTTCACTAATTGTATTTTTGTTATTTCAAAAATCAACAAAAATGTGAAAAAATATAAAAATAGAAAAAGCCATGAGAAATATTTTGAAACTTGTAAATCATTTTTTGATTTCATTTGAGTTCCAAAAAACCTCCTAAACTAGTATTTTAATACTTAGAAAAACCCTAAAAGATTTTCAAAATTTGGGAGTATATTTTGTAAATTATTTTCGATTTTATCCCTATGATTGCAATTAAAAAAGGTATAAGCTTTTTAAACTTCACGTACCTTCAATTCTGAGGGAATATATATATATATATATATATTACGTTTATTTATTTATTTTGCATGGGTATTTGTAAATTCATAAAAGGAATAACCTAAAAACTTTTTAAATTTACTTAAGGATAATTTCATAATTAATTAGGTACCGTTCGTAAGAACGGGCGCGTAGGGGGTGCTCATACCTTCCCCTCGCATAACCGAACTCACGACCCCAGCTTTGGTAACGTAGACCCCTTCTATCCTTAACCGGGTAGTACTTAAGTGTTCTAACCACACTAAAAGATTAATGGCAACTCCATTCGTGTTGTTTTTCTTGAAAATTTAAACCATAATTTTTATTTCGCCGATCCCGGGGCACACGCACTCCAAGACGTTGCGACAGCTTGGCAACTCAGATGAGGACTTTTGAGAGTCGAGCCAATAGTTAATTAGGAATTATCCCAATTTAAATTTATTAAGTCTTTTAATTACTCCACTTTATTTTGTAAATAAAATACTCTCATATTTTAATAAAGGGGTTTGTGAAAATTATAACACATTTGATTTAGTAAAGACATATGTTTCCATAGTTGTGAATATCTTTGAGTTAATATTTGTAAATATCCTTGAGTAATGTTCCCATATAGGTAGACATCCTTGATTAATGTGAATATTTAATTTCCATATAGGTAGATATCCTTGATTAATGTGAATTAATGTTCCCATATATGTAGACATCCTTGATTAATGTGAATATTTAATTCCTATATAGGTAGATATCCTTAATTAATCTGAATATTTAGTTTCCATATAGGTAGATGTCCTTGATTAATGTGAATAGTTAGTCTTCATACATGTGAATATCCTTGATTCAATGTGAATATTGGTTACTATGTTCGAAAATATTTTGGGTTTAATGTAAACATTTAGTGGCCCTATTTAATACCCCTAATTTAAATATTTGTTTCCATGGATGTTTAAATAAGCATGTGATTAATTATGAATAAGCATGTGACATACATGTGGGGTAGCAGGATTAGGTTAAATCTGGAATCACACACTTTCACTAGCCCTATACCCGGACTTCACCCTTTAGGATTAGAAAGGAGCACAATACCGTTAGCCCTCATAGGATAAAGTCCTTGGGGGTGCGTGAACCACTCTGCTCAGTTTAAACTTTGTCCAAGCCTATTAGGCGAGGATAGGGGACAGGTTGGGAACCTTTATTTCTATTAAGGATTAGAGCTTAACCACAGGTCTTCGTCCACAAGATCCCACCTTTAGGATAGGTCCTTTAACAAGTCACCCACATGGGATTGGAATAGGGCTCACATCTTCCTTCATAACTTGGTCCCGCATATGCTGTGACTGATTAGTTGTCTTGAATCATTAATATCATGTTCATTTGCATACATACTAGGCCCATCACTACATTGTCATGATTCTAAGATAACCTAAAATTATTTCATGACAGGCCCAATGGTGGTACACAAAGAAGAAGAGGCCATTGTTCAAATATATTCTGAAGCCTAAAAAAATCGTTATGGGGACAGTTTGAACCAAAACCTAGAGGAGGTGTTACCAGCCCGAGTTAGGTTGGACACTAGGGCCAACATCCTAAAAGAATTAAAGAAGACCTGGATCAGTTGGACTGTTGAAAGGCTTGGAATTTTCAAAGTTATATGGCCATATCGGTTTCTTGCTACATGTGGGGGTTAATTTTGATGTGATGAATGTTTTGATGGAATTTTGGAACCCTTATTATCATTGCTTCACTCTGGAAGGGGTAGACATGGCCCCAACGATGGAGGAATATGTATCCTTGTTACACTTGCGAAAGACCTACGAGTCCTACAAGCCTAATACAACGACGTCTTTCAGAAGGGAATTATGCAAAGTACTTGGGGTCAAGGCTCAAAGGGTAAACACGTATGTAGGGAAAGAAGATAAAACCATCTCTTGGGAAAATCTGACAGTAATGGTAAACCAGGACGAAGCAGAGAAAAGTCACATGAGCATGCTAGCACTTGCTATTTATGGGCTAGTAATCTTCCCAAGGGAAATGGGGGTCATTGATTATGGATGTAACGCCCCAGACCCGCCACGTGGGCCTAGAGTGTTAAGAGACCGTCACGCGTCTCTGATACCATTCACGCAGCGGGAAAAAAATAAATAAAAATAACCTCAAACATAATATACTAGAGTTCTATTTTGCACATTAACAAAACTTATATCATATAGCCATGTTTACCATATTACAAAACTTGAAAGAAAAATAAAAAACTATAAAAACTAATACATGTCTATTCTAGTTTCACTCACAAAACTACCCGCCCTGGAGCTATCTAAGCTCGATCTCCTGAATAACCTGAAAAGATTTAACATAGGACGGGATGAGACACCTCTCAGTAAGGAAGAAATAGTTTACAATAGTGTGTAGCTGAAGTGTTTATTATACAATTAAAATATCCATCTAAAGAGTACACACAGTTCCTAAGAAGCCTAGATAATATACCTATAATCAAACAAGATCAATGTCTTTATCATCTAATCACGTACCCATAACCTCACAAGATCAACATCTTTATCATCCAATCACATACCCATAACAATCAGTATTTTAATGTTAATTTCTGAGAATAGGGCAATCTACCCGCCCATACAAGTAGGTTCCCTCTACTCTAGTGCTAACACCAGGGCACTCACCTTTCTCAGTAAGCCCTTAGGTTAAGTATCCAGGTAAATTCACCGAGAATAGGGAAGATTACCCGCCCATACAAGTGGCTTCCCTCTACTCTGGTATCCACAAATAATTACCAAAGTACTCGCCTTCCTCAGCAAGCTCTCGGGTGGAGTAATCTATATCCAAAATACTTAGTTAAATTAAAATCACATGCTGCTGACCACATTCATTTCACAAAACTCCACACAAGTAATATAACGCAACCAATCCACACAGGATCAAACACAACATATATGTCTTCACAAGATTGGTCCACACAGGACTAATCAAACTACACAGCATAAATGTCGACATAGGACTAATCAAACCACACTACATAAATATCCACACAGGACTAGTCCACACATGACTGATCAAACCACAGCATCAATGTCCACACAGGACTAATCAAACCACACTGCATAAATGTCCACACAGGACTGGTCCATATAGTACTAATCAAACCACAACATCAATGTCCACACAGGATTGGTCCACACAGGACTAATCAAACCACATTGCATATAAAACAAAACTCTGTTTATGGTAAATAGGTAAACAACCTCCTCATACTACTGTCAAAGTTTACCTCCCAATATAAGAGTCTATATAACGACCACCTCATACCACTGCCAACGTTATATGACGATTATACTAGGTACGATACAACGATCTCCTCATATCACTACCAACGCTATATCGTAATTTACATGAACCACAACCGAATCAACAGAAATCAATCGTTCAACATAATCAAGAATTCACCACAATATACCCAATATCAGCATATTCAATCAGTCAGAATTTCACAATCAACAACATTCACATTCTCAATAATTCCTCATTCCACATTAATCACAATCATTTAATTATCAAAAATGGTTTCAACCACACAATTTTTCTTAATATAATTTATCTATCTAAAAACAACATTTTCAATACCAGCAAGGTTCAAAAAATTATACTTGTATATATATAATTTCATATGCAAAACTAGTCGTTTAAAATTATAAAAAGGCCATTATTAAATATTTCCCCTTACCTACTCCTCGAAATTTGACCCAAAATTAACAAAACGATACCCTGAAATCCAAAATTCCAAGTTCTTGAAATCTTAGTATAATACTCCTATAGTAACTCCTAAGCTCCAAAGGACAATATTTGTTAAAGAAATTCCAAAATAATTCACTTACCTTGGTTTTGGGATGTTTCCTAAATTACTCAAATCAAAGATCCACTTTGCCTATATTGCAGAGAATCTTCCCAAGAATCTCGTGGTAGCTTTTGATCGTCGAACAGAGCTAAATCCGGCCCGAAATCGAAGAGAGAAGGTGGTATGGCCGAAGGCTTTAGAGAGAGAAGGGAAACATGCAGAAATTTTGTGCTGGAATGAAAGAAATCCACTATTTATACTCAAGGATTCGTTGACGAGACATGTCGATTCATTGATGAGACACGTCAATTCGTTGACGAGTCCTAGTACACAGTTCGTCGACGAGATAACCAACTCGTTGATGAATTTCAGTCATGCAAAGAACCCCTCTCGGTAATTCCTCGTCGACGAGACATGTACCCTCATCGATGAGCTAAAAAGAACATTCATCGATGAGACCAGTCTATTGTCGACGAATGTTTGTTGCCACCTTTCGAATTCGTTCTTCCTTCCCTTTCTATCTTCCTTATTATCTTAAATTATTTAAAAATTTCCTCGATTGTTACAATGGAACTGTCTCCTTTTTGGCCCAGATCTAAGGAGGTGTCAATCCAGTTCTAGGTGTTTTGGCAGAAACATTTCTGTCTTTGAATCATTGCCGAATTAAGGGGAAGGGTCGATTAAAATGTTGTGTCCCTCTACTTTATGTATGGTTCATGAGCCATGTACCTTGCAAAGAGAGTCATTTTCACCCTTTATATTCTAGTCTTCGAATCCCTTTGATTGATTTTGAGAAAGCTTCATGGGAGGAACACCTAAGCAAGTAAGACTGGGCTAACAGAATGCATAATTGGGAAACCAAGAGATTTTCGTGGCTGGCCCCATGGATGGGGAACTCAAATATGGTGTACAGATGGGACTTCCTGTGGGTCCCATTACTAGGCCCATGGGGAGGGATAGCCTACGCTCCCCTCATGTTCAAAAGACAAGTTGGTTCTTTCCAGTTTATACCTATGACTCACAGGCTGAGAAAATCGTAGTTCACCTATGAACAAGAAGAGGATCACAAGAAGATAGGAAAGTTTGTAGCCGCATGGAAGACTGTATACATCATTGGCTCGAGTAAGCGTTTGACAGAAGTTTGGGGGAATTATTACAATTGGGTTGCTGATCAGATTAATTTGCAAGTCGTAGGAATCCCAAATCCACTACAGGCTCCAATGAATCAAGACCGAATGGAAGAAAGGATCAGGGAGGCTGAAGTCATTGCTATAAAGGCAAAAGATAGAGAGCGCGAGATAATCCGTAAATATAAGAAAAATGTGAAGCGAAAGAAGGACAAGTGCATACAAGTTGAAGAAGAAATATTAGCCCTAAGAAAGAGGCTTCAAGCAGAAACTCATATCAACAAAGCCTAACACAAAGATAATCAAGAAATGTAGGGAAGACGAGTTGTAATTGAAATAAAATGTCAAACTATCCATGTACTCGCTTTTGAAATAATAAAGGTTGTCTTAATAATCTTGGCAATGTAGTTATTTAATGTTGCATCCTATGCTTATGCATCAAACATTCATTCACTCATGCAGTACATAATTATGCATTCGTGGTTCTAAATAAGGAAAGTTTTGGTTTGCAGCTCCTAACCAAAGAAGTCATTTGAGTGACAAGAAACAACATTAAGACTACTACGCATCAATACAATACCAGGCGAAAGGCAAGAAAAATGAGCGAACAGCTAGAAAATGGGGTCCTAGGCATAGAACAAGGACAAGAAGAATTGAATGAGAAAATGAGCAAAATCCTGGAATTATTGATGAACAAAAGAAAAGCGATACAGAATGATTTGGAGACAGATATGGACCCCACTCATCCTCTGGGGTTCACCCCAGTTCATGGACAAATGTCAGCTCCACCGCCTAGGGTCATGAAAGGACCGATGCCAAATATATCTCTGTTCATCCCTACTGTGCTGGCACAAGGGTTTCCAGTGGCAAGGACTCCCCCACTGGTAGCTTTTGATCTGTGGATAAGCAAATCCAAGGCCGAGTGTCATTATGACGTACTAGAGGAGTGCCTAAAATCCATTAAGGGATCTAATACATTCGAGTTCGTAGATCCCAATGACCTGTGCCTCGTCCCAAAGGTCATTCTGCCACTGAAATTCAAAGTACCGGATTTCGAAAAATTTGATGGAACTCATTGTCCTCGGACCCACTTGTGCCTCTATTGCCAAAAAATGGCCGCACACACCGACGATGAGAGGTTGATGATGCATTGCTTTTAGGATAGCTTGACAGGGGCAGCTATCATGTGGTACATTTAGCAGGATCGAGCTCGAATCTGTACTTGGAAAGATCTCGAAAATTCTTTTATAGCTCAATATCGCCATGTGATAGAAATGGCACTTGATCGTATGACCTTACAGAGCATGCAAATGAAACCTAACGAAACTTTTAGGGAATATGCATATAGATGGAGGGACATGTCCATTCAAGTGAGCCTTTCGATGGAAGATAGGGAGGCTATCTCCCTATTCATGAATACATTGAAAGATCCCTACTTTGGACATCTCTTAGGGGCAACCCCCCATGACTTCATGGATATTGTTTCTACTAGAGAGAGAATTGAAATGACCATCAAAGTCAGAAGAACCAAAAGTAGTAATGCAGAGACCGGTCTAGGAAAGAAATGGACAAACAGGAAGAAGGAAGAAGAGGTCCAGATGATTCGAGAGCAACAATATCATAGAGGTCGTGGCTAAAGGCCTAGAAGGAATTTTGTTTTCGAACCCTCTGTTAATCACACTGTCCATGCAGGCGCGAGACCCCAAGTTGTTCCTTCCCGGCCCATGCCCGCCCAACCGAATGTTTGGACACAAGATAGAGGCAACCAGAGAAATGCGAGAAGAATATATCCTATTCCAATGACGTACTCAGAATTATTCCCCTAAATACTGGAAAGGAACTTGGTTTCAATCATTCATGGAATGGTTGTTACGGCACCTTTTTCACAATGGTATGACCTAGAAGCCAAGTGTTCATATCATGCTAACACCCCCGGGCACACCATTGAACGTTGTTGGGCATTTAAAAATAAGGTTCAAACACTAAGAGAAGTCGAATGGTTAGCATTCGATGATAAACCCCAGGGATCTAGGGGAACCCTCTGCCTAATAATGGGGGCGACAACGTCGGAATGATAGAAGAAGGGACAGATGAAGTAGATTTTGAACAAATGTCTCTAGATTGGGTGTTCAATGAACTCGCTGCAGCAGGTTGGATAGGGTAGGAGGTTGTTTGCCCTGCCAATGCACTTTGTTTATGCTAGAGCAAGGAAGGAAGATCAGTACGACATTGTGACACTTTTAGAGTGTTCCTGCAAAAGATGGTGGATAACAAGTCTGTGGAGATTGGTTTTACCCACAAGGGCGAAGACATTTCAGTCATTGGAGAAGACAGGCCAGTCTATCACCAGTAGACTAATCAACCATTCATACCTACCATGAACAGGACCCTTCTTACGCAGGACGCGCCAACTCGCTTAGTGATCTCTACTCCCAAGCCATTCCCATACAAAAGTAACCAAGCAGTACCTTGGAGATATGAATGCAAAGCGTATGTCGAAGGGAGCACAGGTAATATAGCAGGGGTAAAAGGGATAACCCGAAGTGGTAGGGTATATACGCCAGAATCTTCAGAAACATCAAATCAATAGAAGGTGGGAGAACCAGACAGGGCAGTGAAAAACCCGGTGCCTAATAGAGAGGCCGAAGAATTCTTGAAAATAATAAAGCACAGTGAGTACAACATTGTGGACTAGTTAAAGAAAATGCCAGCAAATATATCTGTTTTTACACTTATGCTAAATTCAGAGATCCATCAGGAAGCTTTACTTAAGGTCCTAAATCAAGCCTACATTCCCCAGGATATTAGTATTGATAAGTTCAACCATGTGATCGGAAGCTTGGCAGCCTCCAACTACATTACTTTTACTGATGAAGAGATCCCGCCCGAAGGCCAAGGGCATAACAAGGCGTTGCACATATCCACCAAATGCAAGGACCATATGATGTCATGGGTATTAATAGATAATGGGCCATCTCCCAATGTTATGCCAATGACTATGCTGCAAAGGTTGCCCATTGATCCCTCTTACGTGATGCCAAACAATTTGGTGGTATGTGCTTTTGATGGAACACGAAGAGAATCCGTTGGGTCCCTTGAGATCCCTATTCAAATTGGACCAGTAACCTTCAACAGTATTTTCCAAGTCATGGATATTACACGTTCATACAGTTGTCTTTTGGGGAGGCCATGGATACATAACACAGGGGCGGTTCCATCATCTTTGCATCCGCGAGTGAAGTTTGTAGTAGGGGATAAACTGGTGTATGTCTACGGAGAGACTGATATAATGGTTACTAAACCTTCTTACACTCCCCATGTGGAAGCGGCTAAAGAAGCCCATGAATATTCATTCCAAGCATTTGAAATTGTCAACGCCACTACTGTAATGGAGGGATCTTTTATCCCTTAACCTAGGATCTCTTCTTCAGCACGTATGGTGGCTTCTGAAATGATTAAATCGGGGTTTCGCCCAGGCAAAGGATTGGGGAAGCATCTTCAGGGTATTACCATACCGTTGCTACCAGAAGGCACAAATGAGGGATACGACATCATATATACTCCTACTTTAACTGACCATAAGAAGAAGGTGGAAGAGAAAAGAATACTCAGAATCGAGTGGCACATGGGAAAAGTAAGCACCAAATGGGGAGCAGAAGTCTCGCCAATTAATCAGACCTTTCGAAAGGGCAATCAAGTCACTCTTGAGGCAGAAATGAGACAGAAGAGCATATTGGCCTTAGATTCGAGGAATCCCATGAATGACTCAAGTAAATGGATATACCCTTTGACTATAGGAGCAGAAATCCAGAACTGGACATCTTTTGATTACCCAATCACTTCATGTAATAGTTTTGCTTATTTTATTCTCTTTTTGTAATCCATGGGCATTATCACCTCAGACCATTTTTCTTTTCATTAATAAAACAAGTATGCATTTCTTTACATTATTTGCATCATGGGATCAGTGGTCAAGAAATTGTTTACTTTTATTTTATGCAGGGATAGGTAAAATAATCATACCAGTATTCATGAGCCAGAAACTAATGTTAACTTTGAAAATCTAATCCCAGAAGCTGAAATAGAAGAGGAAGAATCCAACTTATCACCTGAAATGCAAAGAATGTTGAAATCATATGAAAAACCAACTTTAACCAGTAGTGGCCCCACAGTCACGATAAATTTGGGGACTAATGAGGAGCCAAGAGAATTAAAAATTGGGGCACTATTGGGAGGAAGAGAAAAAGACAAAATGATAAACCTTCTGAAGGAATACCAAGATGTTTTCACATGGTCATATCGGGATATGTCGGGTTTGGACACAGATCTAGTGACACATAAAATACCCATTTACCCAGATAGAAAATTGGTAAAACAGAAATTGAGGAGAATGCGCCTAGATATGTTGATCAAAATAAAAGAAGAGGTCCAAAAACAGTTTGAGGTTGGTTTTTTAGAAGTAGCCAAATATCCGGAATTGATGGCCAATGTAGTTCAAATAATGAAGAAAAATGGAAAAGTGAGAGTTTGTGTTAACTATCAGGACTTGAATAAAGCTAGCCCTAAAGATATTTTCCCACTTCAACACATAGATGTGCTGGTAGACAACATGGCAGGACATACCCTATTTTTATTCATGGATGGTTTTTCTAGATATAATCAACTTAAGATGGCCCCGAAAGATAAAGAAAAAACCATGTTCATTACCTTATGGGGGACCTTTTGCTATAAGGTTATGCCTTTCGGTCTAAAGAATGCAGGGGCAACTTATCAGAGAGCCATGGTGACTTTATTTCATGACTTGATGGATAAGGAGATAGAAGTATATGTAGAAGACATAATTGTGAATTTTTGGGATGAGAATAGCCATGTGATGAACTTAGAGAAGCTCTTTAAAAGGCTACAAAAATGTCAATTGAAATTAAATCCGGAAAAATGCACATTTGGCGCCTCTTTAGGGAAACTGTTGGGATTTATTGTAAGTGAGAAAGGGATCGAGGTTGACCTAGATAAAATAAAGTTCATTCGAGAAATGCCTAGCCCCAAAACTGAGAAAGAAGTTAGGAGTTTCCTAGGCAAATTAAACTACATAGCTCGATTCATATCCTAGTTGACTACTACTTGTGAGCCTATATTTAAGCTGTTGAAAAAGGATAACCCCGAAAAATGGAATGAGTGTCAAAAAGCTTTTGAGAAAATAAAATAATATCTATTGAACCCTCCTGTATTGGTTCCCCCTGTACTTGGAAGGCCTCTTATATTGTACTTGGAAGTATCAGAAAATTCCATGGGGTGTGTGTTAGGGCAATATGATGAGTCTGAAAGAAAAGAGCGCACTATTTATTATCTAAGCAAAAAGTTCACGGAATATGAATCTAGGTATTCTAACCTGGAGAAAACATGTTGTGCTTTGGTATAGGTGGTTAGCAGGTTAAGGCAATACACGTTGTATTACATGACATGGCTGGTTTCTAAAATAGACCCGATCAAGTATGTTTTCTAAAAACCCACAGTAACTGGACGAATGGCTCGTTGGCAGATGTTGTTGACTGAATATGATATTACATATGTGACGAGGAAAGCCATCAAGGGGAGTGCTAGAGCAGAGTATTTGGTCGATAGGGCCGTTAATGATTACCAACCCATGGAGTTTGACTTCCCAGATCAAGATATTGATTCAATAAATTAAGAAGAGGAAGATAGTGTCGGGTGGATGATGCTATTTGATGGGGTGACCAATGTATGAAGGCATAGAATAGGGGCCGTACTTATATCACCAGAGGGTAAATACTACCCAGTCACAGCCAAACTCACCTTTCCGTGTACCAACCCATGCGTATTGCGCTTATAAGCAGCTATTGACCGTGGTATTAAAGAATTAACCGTAAAAGGAGATTCAGATTTGGTAATTCATCAATTGACTGGAGAGTGGGAAACCCAAGATTCCAAGTTAATACCGTATCAGGAGTACATTCAGGAAATGATGCAGGAATTTGATACTATCAGTTTTTCACATTTTTCGAGAGAAAGTAATCTAATCCCTAATGCGCTAGAAACATTGGTGGCTTTATTCAAGGTTAAGCCCGGAATAGAGATTGAACCCATTCGAATAAGGTTGCATAGGGAGCCAGAATATTGTGTAATGATGGAAGAAGCTGACGGAAAGCCATAGTTTCATGATATCAAAACATACTGTGATAACCTAGGAAAATTACACAGGGTCTCGTCGACGAACACAAGGAGTTTGTTGACGAGCGCATAAGGGGGCCTTGTTAACGAAGCCATGCCTTGTTGATGAGAAGATACCAAGAGGGGTTTTTAGGCAATCTGAAATTCGTCGACAAGGAAGGAAGGTTCATCGACAAAATTTATTAAGGACTCGTCAACGAGATGATGTGTCTCGTTGACAAATCTGAGGCTATAAATAGAGAAAACCCAAATTAATTTGCAGAATTTGGCACAACAAACTCCCTCTCTCTTTCTAAAACATCTTCCACTCCTTCTCTCTTTGATTCCGACCCGTTTCTCGCCGAATCGATGATCTGAAGCCACCACAACACTCCTGGGGAAATTCTCTGCAAGTCTACCAGAGCAGATCGTTGGTGAAGGTGATTTGAAATTCATCCCAAACTCAAGGTAAGACATTTTATTCAAAATATGCTTTCCCTACAGTCATAAAAAATATTTTATGCAGAAAAATACTGATGTTTTGTTCTAAGAAATGTCGTTTATAGGGTGTTAAGTGCAGAACCCTGCAGGTATAGGGCCAGAGTACAGTAGGGACTTTTCAGGGATAAGGTAAGGGAAATATGCTATGTTAGGAGATTTGATTATTTAAACAAAATTTTACATATATATATATATATATATATATATTTTGTGTGTGTGTGTGTGTATCAGTTATTATGTAGTTTTATAGAATATGAGTTTTTAAAGTATGTGTGGCCTTAGTACATATTACCTGATATAGAGTTTTATACAGTTTTTACAGTATATCAAGTCATACAGCATATACAGATACAATAAGATATTATATGGACAAATGTATGTATATATACAATTTTTATTCAGAGAATTACACAGATAGATAAATATATAACTATATACAGATGTTTATTCAGATCAATAAATATAGTGTTTATAGAAAGATATGTTTTCCTAAATGCCATAACACTTAGAGTATACAGACAGAATATATATACAGATTATACATTATAACATCAAGATGCTGCAGTTATTTGGATATTACAGCATTTACAGTACAGAGTTATAATGTTATGGTTATTTTGGAAACATGATGAAAACGACAAAGATATATATATATATATATATATATGTACTTATATAGTATCAAATCCCTGTGGAAATATTACAGACAGATACAGTTTACAGAGCACGGTACCTTTAATATATACAGATAGAGTGCAACCACATATCTTAGATAGTGTGTGGGTACCGTCAAACCGTGCTCGAGGAGGATGCAGCTCCCCAGTTTGGGTTGAGGGGGCCGGTTTGACGAGGTAGCAGCCAGTCCCGTGCTTAGGAGAGGATGCAGCTTGGTCGGGCTGAGGTAGTGTAAAGTATATTGACTTACCTAGAGGGCCGACCAGGGTAAATCCCGCCTATGGGCTGCACAACCCTATCATGAGGGGTTAAATCATGACATACAGAGTCCTAAGGAAAGAGTACAATTATGTATATGTATACAGTTTTACAACATTTGTTGAATATAGTATGATATTAGCAGTATAAATGATAGCAAGTTCAGATGGTACAATTATATTTTAAGCTACTATAAATGAGATAAATGTGATTTACTGTTTGCTAGATTTTACAGTTTAAATATTGCTATTATAACCATACAACTTAGTCCCACACACTAGTAATAGCATATTTACACTTACTGAGCGTCGACTCATCCCATTATTCTAATATTTTTCAGGTGAACCAGCTAGGCGAGCTGAACGGGCTCACAGATAGAAAGAGGCCTTTTTTATTACCCTGTATAGAGGTAAGTTTTTGTTGGATGTTGAGTTTTGGGTAAAGGGGACTTGTATGAGTAATTATGATGTGGGTAAGATACTAAATTCTGGTATTATATGTGTATATGTGGTTATGTGATTTATGTTTTTCTGCTGCATAGGTGTACCCACTACTTATAGAAATACTTCAGTGCCTATCTGAGGCCTAAGAGTCTATAGCAGGGATATTTAAGTAATATATATAGATAAAAAAATGGAATAATTTTTGGGTCGTTACATTTTGGTATCAACGCCTAGGTTGCTAGGTTATGTAGACTCTAGAGTGCAGCGGAAAATAATACCAGAATATAGGAAAAGATTTGAGGTTTTACTCCGTAGTATGAATACAGGATTTTCGTGATCGTTTCTGTGCTTTTCCTAGAGTGACGATTCCAGGAAAGTCATAGTAAACTATCGACGAGTCATGTGTTTAGGTTGCAGGATTTGATTTGGGGTCAGGAACAAGAGGGTTTGATAATAGAGAATCTAAAGTTTTAGTTGAACATAATAAGTTAGGTTGTATGGGAAATAGGACTCTAAAATAGTGTTTTATATATTTGCAGGATGGACCTAGGAGGCAATAGTGCTCATGCTAGTGGGGACAATGGTGCTGGGCCTTATGACGTAGGAGGCGCGGATTCAGATGTTGTGCTACGCAGTGTGGCTCAGCAAGTTATGGCTGAGATAGCACGGAGCTCTAGAGAGCAAGGAGGTCCATCTCCAATTCAGGGATGTACCATAGATAAATTTATGAAAATGAACCCGCCAACGTTCTCTGGAGTAGCCGACCCTATAGTTGCAGAGAATTGGATGTAGGAAGTGGAGAAGATCTTGATGGTACTTCATTGTACGAATGAGCAGAGAGTTCTGTACGCTACGTATAGACTGGAAAGGGAGGCTAAGAGATAGTGGATGGCCACTAGACTATTGGAGGAGCAGAGGACGACTCCAGTGCCGATGACTTGGGCCCGTTTCAGGGATATATTCTTTGATAGATACTATCTTGCCTCAGTCAGAGAGGCTCGAGTGCAGGAGTTTCTAAGCTTATCCTAGGGATCATTGACCGTCTAGCAATACGCGGCGAAATTCATTGAGCCCTCGCATTTCTGCCTATATATCATCCCTGATGAAGTAAGGAAGGCCAGAATGTTCAAGAGAAACCTGAGGCAAGATATTTATAGGCAGGTGGTGGTACTGAGGATCCAGAATTTTGTAGACTTGGTTGACAGGGCCATTATAGCAAAGGAGAGTCTACCGAAAAAGACTGAGACACAGAGTCAGAAGAAGAAGACTGCGCCCTTGATTTTTCAGGCGGGTCCCAGCCGAGGCCCTTAGAGAGGTGCTAGATCTAGCAGAGATCAGAGGCAGATGGTAGAGCAGGGTGGATTTCAGGGTGGTCAGCCTCCCACCATTTGTACCAGATGTGGACAGAGACATCCTGGTGAGTGCCGACTAGGGGAGAATGTTTGCTATCGCTACGGGAGGCCCGGTCATATGGCTCAATCCTATCAGATGCCACTAGGTTATGTGCTAAATCCTAGACCATTTCGTGGTGGATACTAAGCACCCCGCGGAGGTCAACAAAGGAACACTACGTCAGCAAGGGTATTTGCGTTAACACCAAGTGACGCTAAGACTGCTAGATACGTAGTCACAGGTACTCTTATTGCTTTACCATATAAAGTTATTGTTTTATTTGATACAGGTGGCACACATTCCTTTATATCGGCAGGATATGTGAAAATAACTAGAGTAGAGACACAGCCATTAGATGTAGAACTGTCTGGATACATCGATGGGATCTATGGTAAGATGCAGAAGGGTACTTTGGAATTCCAATAAGTATTCAGGAGAGAGTACTATTAGCTGATCTAGTGGTCCTATATATGCAGGGGTTTGATGTGATACTAGGCATGGATTGGTTAGTTATACATCACGCTAGCATTGATTGCCATCAGAAATAAGTGATTTTCAGACCCCCAGGCGAGCAAGAATACAAATTCATAGGATCACGTGTACGTGCCTCGCCACAGCTGGTGTTGGCTATTCAGGTGAGGAGACTGCTACAGGGTGGTTGCCAAGGGTATGTCGCATACATAAAATATTTGTCAAAAGAAGAATTAAAACAAGCTAACATACCCGTGGTAAGAGAATTTTCAGATGTCTTTCCAGAGGAATTTCCTGGCTTGCCACCTGACCGAGTGATCAAGTTTACTGTAGATCTATTGCCTGGGTTAGCACCGGTATCTAAAGAACCATATCATATGGCTCCAGTTGAGTTGAAAGAATTGAAAAAACAGTTACAGGAATTGTTGGATAAAGGTTTCATCAGGCCTAGTCTATCGCCCAAGGGAGCGCCAGTTCTGTTAGTGAAAAGGAAGGACGGGATCATGATATTATGTATCGATTATAGGGAGATAAATAAACTGATAGTCAAGAATAAATATCCTCTCCCTAGGATTGACGATTTATTTGATCAACTCTAGGGGACCCGGGTTTATACAAAAATTGACTTACGGTCAAGTTATCATCATGTGAAATTTAAAGTAGAAGATATTTCGAAGACCGCATTTTGAACTAGATATGGGCATTACGAGTTCTTAGTGATGCCGTTTGGGTTGACTAATACACTAGCAGTATTTATGGATTTAATGAATTGGGAGTTCCATCAATATTTGGACCAGTTTGTGATTGTGTTTATTGATGATATATTGATCTACTCGAGAAGTTTTGAGGAGCACAAGTATCATTTAAGGTTGGTGTGTCAGATGTTGAGAGAAAGGAAATTGTATGCAAAATTAAAGAAATGTGAGTTTTGATTAAGGCAAGTTACTTTTCTCGACCATGTGATCTCTGAGGCAGGTATATTAGTGGAACCGAGTAAAATAGAGGCGGTGGTGAATTGGAAAAGACCAAGCAGTGTTCAAGAGGTCAGTTTGTAAATGGCTTCTCTAGATTATCGGGTCCATTAACACAACTTACGAGGAAAAACATGAAGTTTGATTGGACTGTTGTTTGTAAATAGAGTTTTCAAGAGTTAAAGCGGTGGTTAGTTTCAGCTCCGGTATTAGCTATCCCATCAGGGGAGGACGGTTTTGTGATATATAATGATGCGTCCCTAAAGGGACTTGGGTGCGTATTGATGCAGCACGGCAGAGTTATCGCGTAAGTGTCTAGACAGCTTAAAGTGTGATAACATGCTTAATTTCCACATTTTTTTCCATAATATAAATACAATATCACAAATCTCAATAGATTATAATCCGCATGGACGCGTGAGTACTAGGGATACATCAGAAACACATCACGGAAGCCTATGTAGCAGGAAACATAAATCATAAACACCTCATTATACCATACATCCCAATACCAGAGTTACTACAACTACTGTATTTATATACACACAGTACACAACCCAAAATATATCTTTGGGTCATCCTACAAAATACATCCAACCCTATCAAAACACTTACCCTTCTCAAAGGGCAGATCAACCGTACTAGACCAGCGGGGCTTTACCTGCTCTCCTATCAGGGGCTCCTGAAATGTTTATAAAATTTTGGGGTGAGACACCTCTCAGTAAGGGAAATAAACTAACACTAGTTTGTGGCAACACAAGCATTTCTGTGTTCTATATAAAATCATACATAAACATATCAATATAACTGTCTGTATCATATTTGGGAAACATATATTTTCAAATCATTGCAGAACATACATAATTTTCATAAATATAATTCATCTCATACAACATAATATGAAAACAATCCTGGTAGGTTAGTTGGTTGTTGTCATGTATTACCCCCACATGACTGGGTTGTGTGGCTTGAAGGTGGGACCTGGCAATAGTTGGCCGACCACTGCCAAGTCAAAAGTACAGTCCATAAGTTTGATGGGTCTACCAGGGGCACTCACACACTTCTTAAAAACCACATCGTCCATCCAATCTCACACCACTCCGTACAGCGGCGTTAACACAAATATCATGATCATGATGACCATGGACACATAACAATGGTATCGTGCAAGTGCTAGCCTAAACCAAGCCAACCAGGTTCTGATATCATATAACATATACTGAAACTGTGATACATGGATATTTCATATCATTAATTATCAAATCAATCATCTCATTTTGCATATATACGTATATCATGAAAATCATCGGCCCGTACGCCAGTATTTCACATTTTACCATAGTTCGGCCCGTACGCCGGCAATCATATCCATAGCTCAGCCCGTACGCAGGTAAATCACATCCATAGCTCGGCCCATATGCCGGCAAATCATATACATAGCTCAGCCGTACGCTGGCAAATCATATCCATAGCTCAGCCTGTACGTTGGCAAATCATACACATAGCTCAACTCGTACGCTGGCAAATCATACACATAGCTTAACCCGTACGCCAAAAAATATATCAAAATCTTGGCCCATACGTTGGTTTTTTGTTATAAAAATCTGTATCATTAACACATTCCTAGAAAATAGTATTTCATAACAATTTTTACCTATGCCACACTAAACATGTTTTTCGCATATTTAACATACCATCATTTTCAACAGTATTTTCCAAATGTAAATCATATATAAATATATTTATTTCCTTGAAATCAAATTCTATAATATTATACGTACTTTTCATAAAATATTAGTTTAGTTTATCCCCTTATCTGATTCTTGAAAAGCCCCTAAGAAAATTTGTCTTGCACCCGCAGGGTTCCCTACTCAACATCCTAAAAACAACATTCCCTAGAACTAAAGTTCAGTATTTCTACGCATACAACACTTTCTTAAACTGTCAAATAGAAAAATACTGAGTAGAAAGTCTTACCCTGGATTTGAGATGGTTTCCACCTCAGCCCCATCGACAATCTGCTCCGGCAGATTTGCAGAGAACTTTCCTAGGAGCATCGTTGTGGCTTCAGATCATCGAACCGGTGGAAATCTGGCCCAAAAACTTAGAGAGAAGGAGGATAAACCGAAGGATGAGAGAGAGAGAGAGAGAGAGAGAGAGAGAGAGAGAGAGAGAGAGAGGGAGGTTATGCGCAGGAAAATGAACTGAAAAATCATGTTTAACCTTATTTATACTGCGAGATTCGTTGACGAGCCACGTCACCTCATCGACGAGTCCTGTAAAAAGTTCATCGACGAACTTCAACCCTCGTCGATGAATTTCAAGCTTCCAAAAATCCTCTCTCGGTATCTTCTCGTCGATGAGACAGAACTTTGTTGACGAGATCTTGAAGAACCCTCGTTGATGAAACCCTGTGTTCATTGACGAGGCTTGGAAAATTTTCTTGATATTATCTCATCCAAAATGCAACTTCGTCGACTGCCTTCTTCTATTCCTGTTTTCATTTCCCTTTATTCTTATTATTTAAATACCATTATTCCTTGGGTCTTTACATAAAGAGTATGAGAAGAACTATCCCGTGTATGATTTGGAGTTAGCTACTATGGTGTACGCACTTAAAATCTGGAGGCATTACCTATATGGTGGGAAGTGTGGGATTTTCACAGATCACAAGAGCCTAAAATATTTCTTTTCCCAGAAAGAACTGAATATGAGACAAAGAAGGTGACTAGAACTCATTAAAGATTATGACTGCACCATTAGTTACCACCTAGGGAAAGCGAATGTGGTAGCTGATGCTCTGAGTAGGAAATCTGTGGGACCAGCACTGGCAGCCATAGAGATTCAGTACCCAATTTTGATGGATTTGGAAAGGCTCAACATAGAATTAGTGGAGGATAGTCCTTAGGCATTTATTGCTAGTCTGGTGGTACAACCTACACTATATGAGAAAATTAAGATAGCTCAGGGTGATGACGCAAAATTGGTAAAGGTGATGGTTAAAGTGCGGGATAGTCAAGGAGAGGAGTTCAGCATATCAGATGATGGAGCCCTGTGGTTTCCTACTAGGCTATGTGTTCCTAAAGATACTGAGATCAGGAGAACTATATTGGAGGAGGCTCACAGATCCCTATACATGGTTCATCCTGGCAGTACTAAAATGTACAAGGATCTACAAGAGTATTTATGGTGGAGTGGAATGAAGAGGGAGATAGCTGAATTTGTGCAGAAGTGCTTGATGTTCCAGCAGGTTAAAGCTGAGCACTAGAGATCGATAGGATAGTTGTAGCCATTGTTCATTCTAGAGTGGAAATGGGATCACGTTTCAATGGATTTAGTTACGAGGTTACCACCAGTGCGACAGGGGTTGAATGCAATTTGGGTGGTTGTTGATCATCTGACGAAGACTGCTCATTTCATCCCTATTAAAGTTAGTTACTCCATGGACAGATTGGCAAAAATATATGTTCAGGAGATAGTTCGTATCCATAGGGTACCAATATCTATAGTCTCTGACCGAGACCCTCGGTTTACTACGCGATTTTGGAAAAGTTTTTAAAAGGCTATCAGTACACAGTTAGCATTTATGATCGCTTTCCATCCTCAGACAAATGGTCAGACTAAGAGGACGATCCAGACACTAGTAGATATGCTTCGTGCTTGTGTGCTTGACTTTGGAGGTAGCTAGACTCAGTTTATGCCGTTAGTCGAGTTTGCTTACAATAATAGCTATTAGGCTAGCATCGGCATGGCACCTTACAAGGCATTATATGGTAGGATATATCATTCTCCTCTATTTTGGGATGAAGCAGGTGAAAGGCGAGTGTTGGGTTCAGAGATTGTACAGCAGACATATGATAAGGTTCGACTAATTAAAGAAAGAATCAGCACCGCGCAAATTCGGCAAAAAAAGCTACGAGACACTTGCCGCTAAGAGTTAGAGTTTGATGTGGGAGATTCAGTATTTTTGAAGATAGCTCCTCTGAAAGGAGTTATGAGGTTTGGGAAGAAGGGCAAGTTGAGCCCTAGGTATTTTGGCTCTTCTGAGATACTAGAGAGAGTTGGGTTAGTTGCCTATAGGCTAGCTTTGCCACCATCTCTGGCTAGAATTCATGACGTGTTTCATGTTTCTATAATAATAAAATACGTCCCAGACCCATCCCACCTAATCAGCTATGCAGAGATAGAACTTAAAGATTCACTAGCTTATAAGGAAGCACCAATACAAATTTTAAATCGGAAGACAAAAAAACTACGCATGAAAAAAATTCAGTTAGTGAAAATTTTGTGGAAGAATCATGCAACAGAAGAAGCTTCATGGGAACTTGAGGATGAAATAAGATGGAAATACCCCCATTTGTTCCAAGAAGATTAGCAGTAATCAGGTAAAATGTAAATTGTTAGGTAATGTTTCTTTTGCGGGTAGATGTATTAATTTAGTTAGTAGGTAGTTTTTAGTTTCATATGTGTAATCTCCCAGAGTTTAGAATGTAACCACAGTATTGCTCCACCATAAGTGAGGGTGAATAATAAAATAAGTAGACCATTTACCTCTTGGGATGATAGATTATATAGATGATGATCAACACGAATAGTAAATTTCGAGGACGAAATTTAATAAGGAGGGGAGAATGTGATAACCTAGGAAAATTACACAGGGTCTTGTTGACGAACACAGGGAGTTCGTCGACAAGCACATAAGGGGGCCTCGTCGACGAAGCCATGCCTCGTCGATGAGAAGATACCGATAGGGGTTTTTAGGCAATCTGAAATTCGTCGACGAGGAAGGAAGGTTCGTCGACGAAATTTATTAAGGACTCATCGACGAGATGATGTGTCTCATCGACGAATCCAAGGCTATAAATAGTGAAAACTTGGATTAATTTGCAGAATTTGGTGCATCAAACTCCCTCTCTCTCTCTCTCTCTCTCTCTCTCTCTCTCTCTAAAACGCCTTCCACTTCTTCTCTTTTCGATCCCGAGCCTGTCTCTCACCGGATCGACGATCTAAAACCACCACGACGCTCTTGGGGAAGTTCTCTACAAGTCTGCTGGAGTGGATCGTTGGTGGAGGTGATTTGAAATTCATCTCAAACTCAGGGTAAGGCATTTTATTCAACATATGATTTCCCTACAGTTTTAAGAAATGTTGTATGTAGAAAAATACAAATATTTTGTTCTGGAAAATGTCGTTTTCAGGGTGTTGAGTGGAGAACCCTACAGGTATAGGGTCAGAGTATAGTAAGGACTTTTCAAGGATAAGGTAAGGGAAATATGCTATGCTAGGAGATTTGATTATTTAACAGAAATTTTACATATATATATATATATGTGTGTGTGTGTGTGTGTGTGTGTGTGTGTGTGTGTCAGTTTTTATGTAGTTTTACAGAATATAAGTTTTTAAAGTATATGTGACCTGAGTACATATTACCTGATATAGATTTTTATACAATTTTTACAGTATATCAAGTCATACAGCATATACAGATACAGCCAGATATTATACGGACAGATGTATGTGCATATATAGTTTTTATTTAGAGAATTACACAGATAGATAAATATACAACTATATACAAATGTTTATTCAGATCAATAAATATAGTGTTTATAGAAAGTTATGTTTTCCTAAATGCCATAACACTCAGAGTATATAGACAAAATATATATATAGATTATACAGTATAGCATCAAGATGCTACAGTTATTCAGATATTACAGTATTTACAGTACAGAGTTATAGTGTTATGGTTATTTTGGAAACATGATGAAAACGACAAAGATATTTATATATGTACTTATATAGTATCAGATCTCTGTGGAAATATTACAAACAGATACAGTTTGCAGAGCATGGTACTGTTTCTATATATAGATAGAGTGCAACCACATATCTCAGATAGTGTATGGGTACCGTCAAATCGTGCTCAGAGAGGATGCAGCTCCCCAGTTTGGGTTGAGGGGGCCTATTTGATGAGGTAGCAGTCAGTCTCATGCTTAGGAGAGGATGCAGTTTGGCCGAGCTGAGGTAGTATAGAGTATATTGACTTACCTAGAGGATCAACTAGGGTAAGTCCTGCCTATGGGCCGCACAATCCTATCATGAGGGGTCAAATCATGACATACAGAGTCCCAGGGAAAGAGTACAATTATGTATATGCATACAGTTTTACAGCATTTGTTTAATATAGTATGATATTAACAGTATGAATGATAACAAGTTCAGATGGTACAATTATATTTTAAGCTACTATAAATGAGATAAATGTGTTTTACTGTTTACCAGATTTTACAATTTTAAATATTACTATTATAACCATACAACTTAGTCGCCACACACTAGTAATAGCATATTTCCCCTTATCGAGCGTCGACTCACCCCATCATTCTAATATTTTTTAGGTGAACCAACTAGGCGAGCTGAACAGGCTCGCAGATAGAAAGAGACCCTTTTTATTGCCCTGTATATAGGGTAAGTTTTTGTTGGATGTTGAGTTTTGGGTAAAGGGAACTTGTATGAGTAATTATGATGTGGTTAAGAAACTGAATTCTTGTATTGTATGTACATATGTGGTTATGTGATTTATGTTTTTTCGCTACATAGGTGTGCCCACTACTTACAGAAATACTTTAGTGCCTATCTGAGGCCTGAGAGTCTATAGCAGGGATATTTAAGTAATATATATATAGATAAATAAATGGAATAGTTTTTGGGTCGTTACACATACATTCAAAGGAAGGAATACCCCATAGGAGCCTCCAATAACGATCGGAAGACGATTAGGAGGCTAGCTATGGGATTTCTTCTTAGACGGAGAAATACTGTATAAAAGGAACCATGATATGACCCTCCTATGATGCGTTGAGTTGCAAGAGGCAAGACAAATCATGCAGGAAGTACACGAAGGTGTTTGTGGGACCCATGCAGGAGGTCACTTGTTGGCCTGAAAAATCCTAAGGAGTGGATACTATTGGATGACCATGGAACGTGATTGTATAGAATATGTTCAAAAATGCCATAAGTGTCAAATTTATGGAGATCGCATACAAGTCCCACCCACTCCACTCCAGGTTTTATCTACGCCTTGGCCTTTCTCAGCCTGGGGCATGGATGTGATTGGACCAATAACCTCGAAGGCCTCGAGGCCCGTAATGGGCATCGATTCATTTTCGTGGTCATTGACTACTTCACAAAATGGGTAGAAGCGGCATCATATTCCAGTGTCACTAAAAGTGTAATCAGCCGTTTTATCATGAGAGAAATAATTTGCAGGTATGGGATCCCAGAGAGGATAATCTCAGATAATGCCAAAAACTTGAACAACGAGATCATGACGAAATTGTGCAGTTAATTCAAGGTCAAACATCATAATTTAGCCCCTTATCAACTGCAAATGAATGAAGCAGTGGAAACGACCAACAAGAATATCAAGAGCATCTTGGAAAAAATGACAGAGACCTATAGAGACTAGCGTGGGAAGTTACCTTTCGCTTTATTGGCCTATAGGACTACTGTTCGGACTTTTACAGGGGCCACCCCTTTCTCTTTGGTGTAAGGGATGGAGGTTGTAATTCCAATAGAAGTTGAGATCCCATCATTACGAGTCTTAAAAGAAGCAAAGTTAACTGAGGCATAATGGGTGCAATCTGGACATGACTAGTTGAATCTAATTGAAGAGAAAAGATTGGCAGCTATAGTTCATGGACAGTTATACCAAAGGAGAATAATGAGAGCCTTCAACAAAAAGGTGCATCTTTGGCAGTTTCAAGAAGGGGACCTAGTTTTGAAAAAGATTTTACCAATTCATAGTGACCCTCAAGGCAAGTGGACCCCAAATTATGAAGGGTCGTATATAGTAAAGAAAGCATTTTCAGGAGGTGCCATGTTATTAGAAGATATGGATGGAACCGATCTCCTGCACCCCACAAACTCAGATGCTATGAAGAAGTATTTCTCTTAGAACCCATGTAAATTCTCAAAGACATTCAATAAGATGACTGTTTGCTTCATAAATCTAAGGTTTTTTTGTCACTCATGTTTTGATCAAATGATAGATGACCATCTTTGGCTGACTTGTTTTCCTTTAAAATGAACCAAACAATGATTTACCAATTGTTAACCAAGTTGAGTTTGAATGTTAAAACCAATATTTTATTAAAAGTCAGCTCTCCAAAAATTTAACATGGGTTTAGGTCCCTTAGTGTTTGGCAAGTCATATGAGACAACAATTAGCTACCCAAAATGATGGCAGGCCATCTTTCTACTACCCCAAAAGAAAGTTAAAACCAAAAGAAATCCCTTGTAAGCCCTTTTTTAGCCTAAAAAATTTATTTCTTGATTAACCCGTCAAAAGATCACACCCCACACTGGGGCAGTTTTAAAAAGATCAGTCCTAAATGGAATTCAAATGAAAATGAAGTTAAGATTCCTTCATAAAAGGGGAAGCGAAAGTTACGGTAAAAGAAGAAGAAGAAGATGAAAAAGCAAAAAAGAAAAAAAAAATAAAAGGAAAGAGAAAGAAAGAAATAAGGAACATATTTCATATGTGATCTTTGACCAATTTGTCCTTGATAAGATCGATAATTTTGAGCCTAATTTAACCCTTTTCTTCTTTAACCTATACCCTCTAGCCTACATTACGGTCCAAATGAAAGTCTTAACTAGATTGGTATACAATATTGTTGTCTCTAATGATTTGTCAGACTCAATGTTGAGTCTGAACTACATAATGACCTGATCCTGAAAAGGTACGTAGGCAACTTGTTCAAATGACAAGTTTGGTCAATACCTAACAAAGCGGCTCAACTCAAATTGGGACATATAATTGAAATTGGAATAGCTTCCCAAGAGGGGGGTGAATTGGGATTTTAAAAATTTTATTCCCCTTAGTCTTAGTTCTTTTGAGTTGTAGCAGTAATCAAAACTTAAACACAATTACAATCAAAACAATAAGATCAATCACTCAATCTTTGTAACAATAGCCCTGTATTGATATGAAAATTTCTTGAACTTGTTATAAGCTTTGTATAACAATTATTCTTCTTCCTAATGTTCAACTTTTAAATAAACTTTCAGATTAATAAGTTAAGGATGATTAACCAATGTAGTCCCTTTCGATTTCCGCAATCAATGCTGATCAATCCAAAACAAATTACCTTCCAGCCTATTTAACAACCAAACATTCAGAATTGAATTTTAAAGCAATCATGCAGATTATATCTTTTGCTGAAAAATAAAGAGTACGAAAGAAAAAGAAGAACACAGGGTTTTTATGAGGTTCGGCTTCAACACACCCTATGTCCTCGCCCTTGGCAAAACTACCAAGGGATCCACTATCACTGCTCCTTTACCAAACGGAAAAATACCAGTTACAACACTCCTTGGGTAGGTTAGAGCCCGCCTTCTCCAAACAATATCCCCTTGTTTGGTCCAACAATTCAGCACTCGAACCGTCAATCAACCTGTTACAGAGATATAAAATCAAGACGTACAAGAACTTGCTCCTCAAAGAGCTGATTAGTACAATTTGAAGCACTATGTACTTCAGTAAATTCAGAATATAAATTTCAGAATGAAACTCTTAGAAACTTATCACAGTAGGTATCTTTCAATGGATGAAAGAATCAATAATCAATGCACAAACTCAGTAAGAAACTCAGCAAGACTTTCAGAGTTTTTCGTGAGTGATGAGAGGAATAGCACACTTTCAGAATTTCTATAACGCCCCAAACCTTTAAACCCGGGTCCAGTGCGTTATACCTGATAAAATCTCTGATAATCTATAATCAACATTTACGCAGCGAAAAACATAAATATAATCTCCCAATTATATAATACCAGAGTTTTCTAAATCCATCTACCAACCACAATAAATTAATCATCCACCTGTATTCAAATATATACATATCTCCAAACATTATTCAATATTCATAATACCAATATGTTTCACAACCTTTCATAATATCTATGTCACAACCTGCTCATTTTTCACATTTTTTTTTATAATAATAATATCAACGTCATACATTCTAGCTCAGCAGGTCACCATCCACCTAGACCCGTGCGTACCAGGGATACATCATAACACAATCGGAAGCCTAAGCAATAGGAAATATATATATTCACAATATTGTAAATACAAAACATCCATCGTTTTACCACAAACACCATAGCCACTACATTCACCGTACTTCCATATATACATCTCAAAAATAAGACCTAGGGACATTTTCCCAAAAATCTAACTGTCCCTACAAAACTTATCCTTCAAAAAGGGCAGATACATAGCACTAGCTCAGCGGGGCTTTTCCAGCTCTCCTATCTGGGGCTCCTAAAAAGTTTATAAGATTTGGGGGTGAGACACCTCTCAGTAAGGGAAATAAATTAATACCAGTGTGTGGCAACATAAGTATTCTATGTTCTACATATATCATATATAACATATTCAGTACTGTTTATCAAATATGGGAAAACATATGTATATCAAAACATGGCAGAACATACTGCATTTCATAAGCATATCTCATCTCATATCATAATAATAACATAAAAACATTTCCTGGTAGGTTAGCTAACTGTTGTTATGTATTACCCCCACATGACTGGGTTGTGTGGCCCGAAGGTGGGACCTAACAATGGTTGGCCAACCACTGTCAAGTCAAACAGTAGTCTGTAGGTCTGATGGGTCTGCTAGACCTGGTCCGTACACCAGGGGCGATCACATCACACTTTTTTAATAACCACATTGACCATCCAATCTCACACCACTCCGTACAGCGGCGTTAACACAAATATCATGATCATGAAGACCATGGACACATAGCAACGGTACCGTGCAAGTGCTAGCCTAAACCAAGCCAACTAGGTTCTGATACTATATAACATGTGTTAAAACTGTGATACATGGATATCTCATATCGTTAATTAAAAGATTATTCATAACATTTTTCGTATATACATATATCATGAAAATCATCGGCCCGTACGCCTGTATTACACATTTTATCATAGCACGGCCCGTACGCCGGCCATCACATCATAGCACAGCTCGTACGTTGGCAAATCACAACATAGCACAGATTGTATGCCGGCAAATCACAACATAACAGGGCTCGTACGCCGGCAAACCACATCATAAAACGGCCCATACGCCGGCAAACCACATCATAGCATAGCCCATACACTAGCAAATCATAACATAGCACGGCCCATACGCCGACAACCACATATATAAAATCTCGGCCTATACGCCGATTTTTCCATTATAAAACCCATATCATAATCTCATCCCAGAAAACAATATTTCATAACATTTATACTCATGCCACACTAAACTGATTTTCCGCATATTCAACGTATCGTTATTTCAACAGTATTTTCCCAAAAACATAAATCATAGATTCATATAAATATATTTATTTTTTCAGAAATCAGATGCTATACATATATACATACATTTTCTCTAAAGGACTAGCTTAGTTTATCTCCTTACCTGATTCTTGAAAAGCCCCTAAGAAAATTCTACCTCACACCCGCAGGGTTCCCAACTCGACACCCTGAAAATGCAAACCCCCAGTATTAAACTTCAATATTTCTACGTGCATAACACTTCTCATAACTACCATTAAGTCAAATTCGGCTTAAAAGCCTTACCTCAACTTAGGGATGATTTCCAACGTTCCCAATTCAACACCCCTAGAAATGAAAACTCACAGTATTAAAGTTCAATATCTCTAAGCGTATAACACTTTTATCAACTGTCACAAATCCAAATATTGAGTAAAAAGCCTTACCCTGGATTTGAGATGGTTTCCACCTAACTTTCACCAACGATCCGCTCTAGCAGATTTGGAGAGAACTTCCCCAGGAACGTCATGGTGACTTCAGATTGTCGATCCGACGAAGATCTGGCTCGAAATCGACGAAAGAAAGAGGGAGAACCGAAGGGGAGAGAGAGAAAGGGAAAACTTAGCTTCTTTAGGAAGTCAAAATCCGGATTTTCATATTTATAGAACAGGGGATTTCGTTGACGAGACACATCACCTCGTCGACGAGGCCTTCATTAAATTCATCGACGAGACCCTATATTCATCGACAAAATTCAGGATGCCTCAGAACCTCTCTCAGTATTTTCTCGTCGACGAAGCCCTATGTTCGTCGATGAATTTTCTTATGCACTCGTCGACGAGTCTTGGCAATTCCTTGAAATTATGGTTATCCTCCAAAATGCAATGTCATCAACGAAGTCTACGGCCTCCTTCTGTTTCCATTTCTATTTCTCTCCCTCTTATTATTAAAATCATATTATTCTTCGGGTCACTACAATCTAGAAGACTTAAAATACAAAACATAAAACATAACATATACATCTCAAAATTAACATAGAAATATACCCTTTTCTTTTTCTATTTCCCAATAATGCTATAAAAACCTGGAGCTAATACATTCATATTCAGGTGAGATACATCTCAGTAAGGGAAGAAACAATATATTAAACTCAACGTGTGGCCATCATGAGATTATATATATCATTTTATAATATTTGCAAATCATTAACATAATACTAAAAGTCATTTTTCTGAACATAACAATTACATGCAAAGGTTTACCCACGAGATTACCCAAGGATAGGGGTGATTACCCGCTCATACAAGTAGCACCCCTCTGCTCTGATACTTAGGTAATCCTAAGGTCACAATTAAAACATATCAGAGCACTCACCTCACTCAGTAAGCCCTCAAGTGTTAGATTAATCTCGTACTCACACAATTCAACAATAGTTTACCGGCAAAGACCTTAAGGATAGGGAAATCTACCCGCCCATACAAGTAGGTTCCCTCTGCCCTAGTATGTTATGCGGCTACTGCCACATCTGTAGCTACTAGTGTACTCGCCTTACTCAGCAAGCTCTCAGGCGAAAGGTATGCCTCGCCCAATCATAACATGTTCTACGTACGTACATATTTCTAATATCATACTACACCATTCTTTCTATCTTTATTCAATCATTCACATCCTTTCATGTTCATAACTTAACATTTCATTGTGTTTCACTTTAAATGACTCTTTCCCATTTGTATCATTCACATTTCACATTTCATTTTATTGCATTGTCATTTCATTGAATAACATTTTCATTTCATTCCTTCGTACTACAGCTGCTCTTTAGCCATCATTTGTTAGTCCACATAGAAATGCGCTAGAATCTGCTAACATGACTGTCTTTCAGCTGTCTTACGTTTACATGGTTGCATTTAACATACATAGGCAACATTGTCCATATCACATTTTATTCATAATGTCTTACTTACTTAGCTTGCATCTCATACATTTAACATATATTTGCACAGAATCTCATGCCACACAGTTTAACAGTAAAATTCATACATATTCCTGTAAAATAGGTCAACCCACATTTAGCATTTAATTACTAAAAATATAATTTCCATTTCTTACATAATTATCCAGAAAATTCCTTCCACTTTATTCAATTCATTTCCACAAATACATAACTAAATAAGTGGTTCTAGACTCAGAAATCATAGTTTTACATGGTTGATATTTTAATAATTCACACCAAAACATACATATGATATAACATAAATTATTACCTTTAATTTCATAAAATCTGATTTAATATATAATTTTCCCTTACCTGATTTCTTGCACTGCGCCAACAGGGACCCCGAAAAGATGCTTGCGACGCTTACCCGGACCCTGAAATTAAATTCCTAACTCCAATAAATTATTCCTGAATAAAATCTTATTTAAATATTTCCTAGAGCCATAATTCTTAAATAAATAGTAATACTCGCAAATATACTCAAATTGTCAAATTTCCCAAATCTCACTCTTGCTTTGGAGTGGGGCATAGAAAACCCCAATTGAAAAATTAGTCACATCAAAATGACGACAACCGTGATTAGGACCATGTGATGGTACCCGATCGTCGATTTAACCGCATATTAATAAAGAAATTGAGAAAATGGAGAAAAATTATCTTTCCCTAGGAGCAGTGCCTAAGCCGTTCCCATGAAAAATCTGCTCTAGTAGAAATGTCGACAGTGGAACCAGGAATCCAACGACATCTTCTGTTTTCCAATTCGCTGCAAACTCGTCGAGAAATTGAGAGAAAGAGAGAGACCGAGATGAAGTGGCTGGACGGCCAAAAGAATTTTAGGGGTGGGAGGCAGTTCTGTTCTTCTTTGTCCTTCTTCTTCTTCTTTCTTCTTTTACTTTATATATATATATATATATATATTATAATAACTTACTTATATATGTATATATATATATATATACATATATATATATATATTTCTCTTATTTCAATTAGTTTTTTTTTTTAAATCCAATGTAAAAAAATGTTTAATTTAATAACTAATTATTTAATTATTTATTTTATCTTAATTTAATTTGAATTTTTTTTCATGCCATTCCTTTTATTTATTTATTTGTTATTTTATCTATTTTATTATTATTTTAATCATTTTTATTTTTCGGGTCTTTACAATTTCAGTATGCTTTGAGAGAGTATGAGAGCTGAATTGATTTCTTAGGTGTGTAAAACAATTATCCTTGAGGGTATTTATAGAGGTAGAAAGACTTCTTGCTTGTTCCCCAAGTTTACTTAGAGTAGTTTCCAAGTTTTAAATTTATTTAAGTTTCAAATAATTTAAATTTCAAAAAATATATCAGTTGGAAATTTGAAAACTGTCGTGAGCTAGACAACTATGAAGTCCTAGAAGTCGTCTATCCATATATTATAACTATAAAATTCATAGGTAGAGAGGTGGCAATCGTCTGTCCTTAGATTGGTAGTCACATGTCACTAGAATAATTTAGTTTTAAAATAACTTAGTAGGGTGGCAGTCGTATGTCCCCAGATTGGCAGTCATCTGTCATTAAAATAATTTAGTTTTACAATAACTCAGTAGGGTGGTAGTCATCTATCCATATGGTGATAGTCGTCTGTCCATGAACAAATCAGTTTTTCAATATACACAGAAGGTTGGCAGTCGGCTGACAAAACACTCACAGACGGCTCACTGGTAACTAGAAGTCATCTGTCCATTACTTGACAGTCGTCTGTCTATCTTCTGACTTGTGTTAAAAACACTTCAAAAATATGCCAGTCGTCTGTCACTAGACAGACAGTCGTCTGTCAACTGGTTGTTTGACATTTTTGATTTCTCTCTCTTTTTTTTAATTAACCTTGGAATTTTAATTTGTTTTAACTTTTGAAAAACATGTTCCAAGATTTTTAAAACTAAGATTTCTAAGTGTCTTTGCCTAATGAGCTTCAAAATGAAAAATTCATATTTGAATACACTTAGAAGTACTTACAAAGACTTTGTCCTAAGCTGATTTGACACTTTCTTTGCTTCGAGTCCTTTCAATGCTGCTCTTCAATCTTTCAGACTTCTATAAGCTTTTA
Organism: Malania oleifera; assembly: GCF_029873635.1. Taxonomy (NCBI): domain Eukaryota; kingdom Viridiplantae; phylum Streptophyta; class Magnoliopsida; order Santalales; family Ximeniaceae; genus Malania; species Malania oleifera. The sequence continues at coordinate 15,351,798 of NC_080419.1, forward strand.
TTATGGATCTTTGGTATTCACATGTGACTTTCTTTGTTCCTTGATCCTTATAAGCTTTCATGTCAGGGTATATGTAATTTGAGCAAATCATCTTTGCCTGAAATATTATCACTTGAAAATTCATTAAATAACTTTACTTTGTTATCATCAAAACCAAGAGTTACTAGGCCAACAAAAATGTTATTATGGGAGGGGATTTTTGAGCCTTAGTTTCCCTTTTCTTCCGAATACCTATATCCCTAAGCCTATGTTTCGTCCCATGTCTTAAAGACCATCTTGAGGTCAAAACATAGACTGAATTGGATTAAAGTAGAGGCAGCAATTAGATGAGAAATCCAAGGGGTTCACAACAGAATAAGACAAGGAGTGAGGATGCTTCCTTCAATTGGGGCCATCAAAGAAAGAGGGAAAGATCAGCTAAGTAAGGATTAAGCTTGACAACTTAACATCCATGTACTTTGACTCTTGAATACTAGTATAAAGTTTTCCCCTTGAACTGGCATTTAAGCTTGGTAAATCATTCATCTTGCACATATGATCCTTTGATTTAGAAAAAGGATGTCACAAATGCATGGTCGTTTGTTATTATAAAAAAAAAAAAAAACCTTTTTCTAACTCTCGAGAATTGGGTAATCAAAAGGGTTCACCAGTATGCTTCTTGTTGAAAAAGTACAGTCACAATCAGAAAATATAATTGAGGCAGATCCCATGCTCAGGTGCCTTCATGAAGATTGGAAATGTGGACAAGGTCAACAATAGATAAATGGAGCAGAATCCATGTCAAGTTCCAGTGGAGTTGATGTAGACGCCTTCATATCAGAATTAAAAATTGAGAGCATTTACCGACACATTTTAACTGGGGCAGATGTCATGTCAAGTCAAGTCAAAGGCCTTCATATCCGGTTGGAATATGAGAATAGGGCTAAGATTAGTTATAGACCCATTCAACTAAAGCAGGATTTATGATTGAGTTTCATTCAAGCCAAATCGACCACCTCCATTAAAGAAAATGGGTCAAGATCAGTTATAAATCCATTCATCTGGGGTAGGTTTCGAATTGAGTTTCAAAGAAGCCAATTCAGGGACAACATAGCCAACATCAGAGTTGGGATTGTTGATTGCAAGCACACTGGAAAAAGGAAGTGATAACAAAAGGAGCACACATGTCATAGCATTCAACATGCACACATATCCCCATGTTCTGGCATCACATCAAACAACATGCATGCACCATTGCATTCTAGCATCATCGATAGCCACATTTAATGCACATATAACGTCATGCAATCATACTCATCTTGTTGTATATCTTTTTTCATCATTGTCTAAGCAACCTTTGTCTCACTAATGTTTGAATCATTATTGTGTGCTTTGGAACTCGGGTTCCTACACCCGAGGCACATCATTCTCATACTTCAGTGCTCGGGTTCCTACACATGATGCACGTCATTCTCATACTTCAGTGCTCGGGTTCCTACACCTGATGCACATCATTCCCATACTTTGGTACTCGAGTTCCTACACCCGATGCACATCATTCTCATACTTCGGTACTCGGGTTCCTACACCCGATGCACATCATTCTCATACTTCGGTACTCGGGTTCCTACACCCGATGCACGTCATTCTCATACCTTGGTACTCGGGTTCCTACACCCGGTGCAAGTCATCCTCCATGAACTATAGCTCGGATTCCTGCACCCGGTGCAAGTCACCCTCTGTGAACTATAGGTTGGGTTCCTACACCCAATGCGAGTCACCTTCCGTGAATGCTCGGGTTCCTACACCCAGCGCACGTCACCCCCCATGAATGCTCGGGTTCCTACACCCAGCACACGTCACCCCCCGTGAATGCTCGGGTTCCTCCACCCAGCACACGTCACCCCCCGTGAATGCTCGGCTTCCTACACCCAGCGCATGTCACCCTCTGTGAACGCTCAGGGTTGCTACACCTGATGCAAGTCACCCTCTATGAACGCTCGGGTTCCTACACCCGATGCAAGCCACCCTCCGTGAATGCTCGGGTTCCTACACCCAACACACGTCACCCTCCGTGAACGCTCGGGTTCTTATACCCAGCACATGTCACCATCCGTGAATGCTCGGGTTCCTACACCTGGTGCAAGTCACCCTCCGTGAACACTCGAGTTCCTACACCCGATGCAAGTCATCCGCCATCATTGCTTGGGTTCGTACACCCAACGTACGTCACCCTTCGTGAACGCTCGGATTCCTACACCTAATACAAGTCACCCCCCGTGAACGCTCAGGTTCCTACACCCAGCGCAAGTCATCCCCCATGAACGCTCGGGTTCTTACACCCAACACTCGTTACCCTCCATGAATGCTCAGGTTCCTACACCCGATGCAAGTTACCTGCCGTGAACGCTCGGGTTCCTACTCCTGGCACAAGTTATCCCCATGTGCTCTCAAGCCCGGTACAAGTCAGTTTTCACGGATCATTTTTGTCCTTTTTGTTATATTTGGCCCGATCCAAAATCCGCGTCTTTTATCTTTGTAGACTTGTTGCTACAAAAATGTGGGAGAGTTCTTATCGTTACATTGAAGCAACAAAGTCTACAAAAAAAGGGCAGCTGTAGACACCCTATTTTTGTCCGGACCAAATACAACAAGGTCACTATATTATTTTTTTTTTATTATTATTATTATTAGTATTTTTATTATCATTATTATTATTATTATTATTATTAGTATTTTTTATTGTCGTTATTATTTTATTATTATTATTATTATTAGTATTTTTATTATCATTATTATTTTTAGCATTTATTATTATTATTATTATTATTTTTATTATTATTATTATTATTATTATTATTATTATTAGCATTTTTTATTATCATTATTATTTTTTTATTATTTTATTTTTATTATTTTTTGTATTTATTATTATTATTATTATTATTATTACCATATTAGTATTATTATTATTAACATATCTATTATTACCGTAAAAGTATATAAAAAAACAAAGAAAAAGAAAAAAAAAAAGGAAAAATAAAGAAGGGGCCCCAACCCCCAACCCACCCCACGACCTCCTCCCGACCCCCCCCCCCCCCCCCCCCCCCCCCCCCCCGCCCACGCACACACACAAGCAAGAGGCACAGCCGGTGGCGCAAGAAAACACAAAAAAAAACCAAGCTGCCATTTTTTTTTCTACGCACCCTAAATACCTGCTCTCTTCCCTCACCCTTTCTTCTTCTCTCCCTCCCAATTTTGGCAGTCCCCCTTCTCTTCCTCTCGGCCTCCTCTACTCCAGCCAGCCCACACCAAACCAGTCCCCGGCCAGCCACCATCCCCACGCAAGAACTCCCCTCTGCTCCATCATCTGCCGCCTCAACAGAGCCCTGACCATCACTGAACATCCCCTCTGCAGCAGTCCTCTTTCAGCTCGTTCCAGCCAACCGAGCTCCTCTGTCTCTCCATGAACCAGCAGCAGAACTGCAACACCAACCAGCCGAAGGCTTCTCCATCAACTCCGACGCACACGTTAAGCCGCCGCTCTGCCGCTGCAACCTAGTTCTCCCCTGCCCTGTTGCACAACCGCTCCTCTGCTCCAGCCAGCCCACACCAGACCAGTCCACGGCCAGCAACTTTCCATACACCGCCATAAACAAGACACGACGACGCGCTCCGCTTCAACCAACTTCAGCGACCACCGTCACCGTTGCCGTCGTCACCAACTTTTGCAGCTCCCTCGGACTTTCTCTACTCCACGAGCCAAGCCACGGCTGAGAAGACCTGCATATCACCAGAACTCTCCAATAACCCAGCCGAGACCATCCTCGGCTCCACCGCTGCTACACCGGCACCCAACTCCGGCCTCCTCTATAAGTTCCTGTACACCCACTATCCTCACGCACAGCACACACATGCTTACACGTACTGATTTTTTTTTTATTCTTTTTTTTTTTTTTTTGTTTAAGTATTATGTTGGGTATACAAACTAATTGATTTTGTGCAGGATTTTTCTTCATATTTAACTTTTTGTTGTTTTTATTGTTTTTTTTTTCGTATGCATATATTAATATGTTGGCATATCTGTTCATATAGTTAATATTCATATTTTTTTATTATTATTGTAGAATTTTTATTGTAGGAATTTGTTTTAGTGTTTAAAGTTTAAATTTTGATATCGAATATTGTTGTAGGATTTTTTTTTCTTTATATATATAGTGGATATTCATGTTTGAGTGATCATTATTATGATTTTAGAGTTTTTCTTTCTTTCTTTTTTTTTTTTTTCTTTTTGGCTAGAAGTTGTCTTAATATTTAAGTTAAAGTTTTGGGGTTTTCATTGTTGATGCGTATCCATTTTTAATTATCTAGGGTTCTCCTTATTATTGGTGTTATGTTTAATGTATATGTGTGCATACTTAAAGTGGTTATCGTGGTTGTTAGATTTAATATTCATTTAAGGTTTTTTCTTTATCATCTTTGTTATATTTAATGTTTAATATTCATACTTAGGGTTTTTCATTGTGGTTATTGTAGTTTATTCAATGTATATTTGTTCATATTTAGGGTTTATTACTTTGTTGTTATATTGTACATGTAGGGTTTTGGTTTATTATTTTCATTAGTAATATGTGTAATGACCCGAAGAATAAGGATATTTAAATAATAAAGAAAGAGGAGGCAGTCAATGTCGTCGAAGCGTTTGTCGACAACGTTGCACTTTGGATGTGATAATCCCAAGAAATTTTTCTAAGCCTCGTTGACGAACACAAAGAATTCGTCAACGAGGGTTCTTCAGGATCTCGTCGACGAGAAGATATCGAAAGAGGATTTTTGGGAAGTCTGAAATTCGTCGACAAGGGTGCAGGTTCATCGACGAACTTTCTACAGGACTCGTCGATGAGGTGACGTGTCTCGTCGATGAATCTGGCTCTATAAATAGCTGAAAGTTGGCTTTTTACGCAGAACATTCATAGAAATTCACTCCCTCTCTCTCTCTCCTATGGCTGCACCTTCATCTCTCTTCGATTTCGGCTTCGTTGTTCACCAGATCGATGATTTGAGGCCATCACGACGCTCTTGGGGAAGTTCTCTCCAAGTCTACTGGAGCGGATCGTCGGTGGAATGAAGTTAGATTTCATCTCAAATTCTGAGTAAGGTCTTTTAAGAAAAATTTGGCTTTCTAGTAGTTGTAGTAAATGTAGTAGACGTAAAAATAACAATGTTTTGTTCTGGGATATATGGTTTTCAGGGTGTTGAGTAGAAAACCCAGCGGGTGTAAGACCCGTAATCGTGAGGGGTTTTTAACAGGGATCAGGTAAGGGAAATATGCTATGCTAAGTTATACAAGTATGATTTCAGTATAAAATTATATATATTCTACCAGATTATTATTCACAGCAGAAATTTATACAGTTTATCAAGTATGTTTAATATGTTTTAAAGTTACTCTGTGGCTTGAGAATATAGATATAGTACAGAAACATGTTTTACAGTATTTTCCTAAGTTATGTTTTACAGAATATACAGACAGTGGATATGTTTTATAGTAATTACAGAATACCATGATTATATAGTTGATACAGATACAGTTTACAATACCATGACATACAATTTTACAGTTTATTTCAGAAATACATTTGATACAGATACAATTTATCACAGCGTCATGGTTTATACAGTTATTACAGAATCATGGTAAAACAGATAGGTGTATATAGAGATGTATTATATAGTATCAAACCCTGATGGACCATTACGGATTACAGAGCACGGTACTGTAACTATATACAGTATAGAGTGCAATCACTTATTCAGATAATATATGGTATAAGTTGATCGCATAGAGCCCACGAGTGGACAGGCTCCCCATCACATATGGGTTAAGGAAGGCTGATCAGACTGAAGGAGTATAGTAGTTTATCCTGGTCGGCCAACCAGGATAGATCTCGTCTATAGGCCGCACAACCCTGTCATGAGGGGTTAAATCATGACATACAATTATCCACAGGGAAGTTTTCAATAATTATATGTATATACAGTTTTACAGTAACAATGGGAGTACTTATATATAGTAGAAATATTATGAATGGAAAACCTATAAAAACGTGTATGTTAAGCAGCATGGGTACAGGTGATGGCTTTACAAGTTATTTGTACTTGTATTCTCATATTCAGTTATACATGATTATATAGAGACACATTTTCATAGTAATATAACTCATTTGCCACACACTAAAAATAACATATTTCGTCTTACTGAGCGTCGTCTCATCCCATTAAATTAATATTTTTTAGGTGATCCAGGTAGGCGAGCAGATCAGGCTCGCAGCTAGTGGGGCTTCAGTACTGCCCTATCAGTAGAGTGAGTATTTTTGTATAGCCCTAACCCAGTTGAGGGTATTTTGGGGAAACAGTCATATATGTATAGTTTGGGAAATATTTTAGCACCCTGCTATTGTATATATTTATATATGGTTTTTATTTGAATTCCGCTTCTCGCTGTTTAGGTTGATGGTTGGGTTTAATTCAGTTTGGGATCAGAGCATTATAAATATTATAGTATAAAAAAAAAAAAAAAAAAAACTGGAGAATGAATAGTCGGTCATTACAATATGATAGTTTATTATTAAGGTATTATTATAATTATTATTTATTATGGTAGTGTATTATTAAGGTATCATTATTATGTAGCAAGGTAGTTTACTATTGAATATATAATATTTACGTGTTATGATATATCGTATTATTATTATACTATGTTCTTTATTAACTATTTGAAATTTCGGTAAAATACAGAAAATCATAAAAAATAGAAAATTAGGAGAAAATTCTAAAAATATTTTTGATTTGACTTTCACTAATTGTCTTTTTGTTATTTCAAAATTCAGCAAAAATGTAAAAAAGTATAAAAATCAGAAAAATAGAAAAAGCTAAGAAAAATATTTTGAAACTTGTAAATCATTTTTTGACACCATTTGAGTTCCAAAAAACTTCCCAAACTAGTATTTAATACTTAGAAAAACCTTAGAAGATTTTCAAAATTTGGGAGTGTATTTTGTAAATTATTTTCGATTTTATCCCTATGATTGCAATTGAAAAAGGTACAAACTTTTTAAGCTTCACGTACCTTCAGTTATGTGGGAATATATATATATATATATATATATATATATATATATATATTACTTTTATTTATTTATTTATTTTGCATGGGCATTTGTAAATTCATAAAAGGAATAACCTAAAGACTTTTTAAATTTACTTAGGAATAATTTCATAATTAATTAGGTACCGTTTGTAAGAACGGGTGCGTAGGGAGTGCTCGTACCTTCCTTTTACGTAACTGAACTCTCGACCCCAGTTTTGATAATATAGACCCCTTCTACTCTTAACCGAGTAGTAATTAAGTGTTCTAATCACACTAAAAGGTTAGTGGCGACTCAATTCCTGTTGTTTTTCCCAAAAATTTAAACCATAATTTTTATTTCGCTGATCCCGAAGCACACGCGCTCTGAGATATCGCGACAATGTAAAGAACATACATGCACTAGATTAAGATTAAAATGGTATTTATTAGTTAGAATGGGCCAGCTTAGGGCAAAAAAATTTATAACACAAAATGCAAGTTCATTATGAAAAATTATCAAAGATTATTGTCTTGTGCCAATATCTACGTTGTATATAGTAAATGGATGGAAAAATTTCAAGAAATTAGATGAAAATTTTACACTTGCGATTAAAGAAATGAAAGAAAAATAAGAAAAAAAATCATTTTTTTTCTATATCAAATACTGCTAAAAATAAAAATTTATTCTAATATGATTTAAATATTTTAAAAAATAAAAATCAATGATGTATAAAAACTTAAATTTATATTCATTATTTTAGTAAATTTTTTATTTTCTTTTCCACTTTTTTTGATAATCAAACATGACAAAATCATTTTTTTTTATTTTTTATTTTTCTTTCCTTTCCCTTATGCTTTCCAAATTCCTAATAAAAGTAAGAGAAAGAGGAAATTGTTGTAACCAAAAATTAAACGACCTTCACGATTCCTGATTACGACCACCTGAAAAGAGATAAATAAGTAAGGCTTGGAGGACCCGGGGTGTACTCCGGGGGATCGCTCTGATGCCTAAGTCAAAAATTGACTTGAGAGGTTTTTTATACAACAGTAAAGTAGAGTTTAGAATGAGATCCCTTAGTCTCTTCTCTGAATACCCATTTATAGTGATGGAGTTTGACCCAAGGGTGATGTTTCATTTATTAGCAAATTATGGCGCAAACGTGAATCGCTCGGTTGTTATAACATTGGCGTAGATTGCTCTAGTCATCATGGAGCTGGCGTCAATTGCTCTGCCTGAGCAGTTGACTTAGGTGGTAATTGCCCTCATCAATGCTGGGCTCTAGACTCCTTTGGATTTATGGTAAGTGATATATTTGGGGTATATCAATTGTCCCCCCTTCAGTTTCGAATTTTTGATGCTGGCTTCCAAAGTTCGAAAGTTGTATTTTTTTTATTTTTTTATTTTTGTCGAGTAGCTCTTCTTGAGGCATTTTGGGTTGCTTGTGGTTTCATGAGTCATGCTCTTCTTTTTTGTCATTTCTGGCCTAATGAGTTGTGCTTATATTTTGGGCTGTTTTTAGGCCTCACGAGCGTTGCTCGTCAGTTGGGCCGATTCTTCTTTGCCTAATGAGTTGTGCTCATTTTTTGGGCAGTCTTCTGGCCTCACGAGCATTGCCCGTCAGTTGGGCCGATTCTTCTTTGCCTAATGAGATGTGCTCATTTTTTGGGCAGTCTTCTAGCCTCACGAGCGTTGCTCGTCAGTTGGGCTGATTCTTCCTTGCCTAATGAGTCGTGCTCATTTTTGGGGCAGTCTTCCGGTTTCACGAGCGTTGCTTATCAGTTGGGCCGATTTTTCTTGGTGCTGTGCTCATTTTTTGGGCAGTCGTCTGGTCTCACGAGCGTTGCTCGTCAGTTGGGCTGATTCTTCCTTACCTAATGAGCTGTGCTCATTTTTTAGGCTATATCTTCAATAACATTTTGATAATTTATGATATTGGGATGGTTGTTCAATTTGACAGGTTCTTGCAGTTTTGATTTCATTGGGGTTAAAGATGTGAGTTCTGGTATTTTCAATATCAGTTAGGATTCTTAATCGGTTCGAGATGGATTTGTTTCAAATGGTTTGGATGTGTATGCACCAAGTGTTCGATCATTTATGGCAAAGGGAATTGCAAGTAAGCGTGCAATGTTATAGATTTCGCAGACTATTTTTGTGTTGTCTGTGTCATATGTGGGGTCTATAAACTCAAATTTTTCGATTTTATCCCAGTTGATTCGTGAGTCCCATGTTGGATGGGGTTGTGAGTGCAGTGGTAGATTGAAGTTTGAGATTGAGATCTGCGAGATGTCTACCATTGACGACGGTGATTTTGCTACTGTTTGTTTTGATTATGGTGTGGATTGTTCAGCTGATTGGGCTCCAGGTGCTCGACAGAATGTCACTAAGGAGCTTGATTTTTCTATTTGAGGTTTTGCTGATTGTAGTTGCTACAATTGTGTAATTTCAATGTGCGTTGTAATTTCAACTCAAATTTCCAATAGCAATTTCAAATTCACTATTCAGAGCATTGTTCAACGCACATGAATGTGCAAAAGTCATTATTGCCAAACCCATGGTGCATTCGGCCAACCCATTGGAATTTCAAAGTTTGGCTTTGTTTATTTGACTTGCAGTGCAGCTATCATGACCCTACTATGCATTTGGTGCATAGGTCATTGTTCAAATAATTAAATAACTTGAACATCCTATTAATTATTATTAGCCATTAAGATGGAGCTTTTCAAGGGTTGAAACTATGACATCTATTTGTTTTTTTTTTTTTTTTTTAATTATTATTGTATGATGGAGAAAAAATCATACCTTGAGAATAGGCATGTTGGCTACATAAATCTTGCACATAGAAACATCAATTGTAGTCAGATTCGTATTAGATCCGGAATTTCCCAATATCGCAAGCTGGGTTCAGTTATTCGTCCGTCAATTTTATTACTTGGCTTTTTCAATGCGAGTAAAGCGTCATTGACGTGCTTGAACGTAATAAACCCGTGCCCTTTACTTTTCCCGGTGACCTTGCCAAGGATCGCGATGGCTTCTTCGAGGTCACCATAGGTGGAGAAGAGATTGTGGAGGTTCTTGATGGTAGTGTCCCATCCAATTCCGTGAATGAAGAGTTTGCACTGGGTAGGGTCCCAATTGGCAATGGATCGGACGGCATCGAGTTCGTCTAGGTGTCGGACGGCGGTATTTCGGACAATCTTAATTAAGCCAATGCATCGACCTTCAATTATCTAATGTAGTCATAATCAAGGATTGAAAGAGAAAACCTCTTAAGAAGTTCCCACTGACAGCGCCAACTGTTGCAACCAAAAATTAAACGACCTTCACGATCCCTGATCATGACCACCTGAAAAGAGATAAATAAGCAAGGCTTGGAGGACCCGGGGTGTACTCCGGGGATCGCTCTGATGCCTAAGTCAGGGATTGACTTGAGAGGTTTTTTATACAACAGTAAAGTAGAGTTTAGAATGAGATCCCTTAGTCTCTTCTCTGAATCCCCATTTATAGTGATGGAGTTTGACCCAAGGGTGATGTGTCATTTATTAGCGAATTATGACGCAAACGTGAATCGCTTCGGTTGTTATAACATTGGCGTAGATTGCTCTAGTCATCATGGAGCTGGCGTCAATTGCTCTGCCTGAGCAGTTGACTTAGGTGGTAATTGCCCTCATCAATGCTGGGCTCTAGTCTCCTTTGGATTTATGGTAAGTGATATATTTGGGGTATATCAGAAATGAAAGAAATAAAATGGATTATCTTGGATTCTTGTTGTTTAATTATGCAAAGGAAAATAAAAAAAAGCAAAACGATTATTGACAAATTTCTTTTCATTTATTTTCCCCTTATGATTTTGAGAGATGGCTTGAATACAAGTGAAAATATAATTGTTGTCGACACTTGCAACTCGTTTGGAATTTGGAGAACATTATAGAAAAAATAGAAAGATTTCACTTTTTCCATATTCATCAAGAAAAGAATTTAAAAAATTAAAATATATATATATATATAACAAATTAATAAAAAAATTTAATTTTATAGATATTAACATTTGATTTTTTTTCAAAAAAAAAATAATCATATTACAATAATATATATTTTTAATGATGTTTAATATAGAAAGAAAATATAATAAAAAAACATATATATTTTTTATTTTTCATTCTTTTACTTTCCAAGAAAAATCTCTGATGACCCTTAGACTTGGATTGAAACTTATAAAATAGTAAGAAAAAGAAAAGAGAATACGAAACCCAGAAATACTTTGTCAAGTTGGAATCCACCCAATGCTAGTGCTGAAGAAAGAAAAATGGATACAAAAATTATGGAGAAGTAAAGAAGATATAATTAAAGAGAAGAATGCACAGCTGCAGATTGAGTGATCTACAACAATAAGAAGGGAAAGTTGAACAAGTTTTAGTAGCAAGTCAAGATCTAAAAGGAAATCTTTATCAGATGCTGCCAAAGTTGGATAATACCAAATCCAATAGAACAAAATTGCATATTTTTCGAAATGCTATAATATAATGAAAAGCAGAATGTTAGGGCAAATTTTATTATTCTTCTTGTGCATTTTGAATTTATTTTTTTATCAATGCACTAAGTTTTACATACAGCAACTAAACCAACAAGAAGATTTGAGTTTCAATAGGTGACATCCGCCACATGAATTCTTTTTCTCCATTAATTCACCCGGTTGAGAGCATTAATTTTCTTCTACTAGATTAAGGGCTATTAAATCATTTCTCACTATCTCATTCTAAGTTTATTTAGGTCTATTTCTATTCCTTTTTCATGTCAAAAATAATAACTTACTCACTCCTCCTCACAAGTACTGGATTAAGTCTGTGTTTCAAATATCCAAACCATCTAAGTTAACCTTTCTTTACCTTGTTTTCAGCCAATGCTATGCCTAAGTTATTGAGTATATGCTCATTCTTTAATTTATTTTTTATTATTATGCTTATCGTCCATCTTAACATTTACATTTCGATAACTTTTAAATTTTTGGTACATATTATTTTTAATTATTTTTATTTTTTTAATTTAATATTTTTTACTCTTTCCCGATGCGTGATTGACCTCTCAACGAGATATTTGAGCAAGGTCATGAAAAACTTTGATTCATTGGTTTAGATAGCAGAAGAAAGAGAAATGGAGAAGACAAAATAGAATAAAATAAATTATACCCAATCCCTATAATCTTGTAATTTATCATATAATTTTTCATTTCGAGTACCAAATGTAAAGGTTAGAAGAAGGTAAAGTAAGCAATTACTAGGATCATTAAAACTTCCCATTAGGTTTAGCTTTCTTTATTCTTAGGGGTTTAATTACCCTAACTAGCTACTGTAGGAGGGTGTTGGCTAAGGACCTAACTTTTGAAAACTAATATTGGATTAATCATGATGACAGCCTAACCTAATATGAGGGTGGAGGCTGATGAAGACACCCTCAGAATTAATGGTAATAATGACACTTAATTGCAGTGTGAATAGATGTTATATGCATGGTGGCCCGCCGGCGCAACGGCGGTAGGTCACCGGACTCTTTTGTAGGGGAAATGTCACGGTAGAGCAGACATAGACGCAGTAGTAATTGGCTTTGCAGGGCCATATGGGTTTGACAATTTCTTCTTTTAATTATTTTTTATATAATGGTATTCGCATTTTTTTGAGCACCTGATTAATCAATTTATTAAATTAGTGAATTTATTTTAAAATTTTCCATTAAAAAGTTACATTTCTCAAAACTCAAATTTCATTATCTAAGTTTAGTGATTAATATACTTAGCGGCTTCCCAATTTATTGTAACTTTAATGATTAATCTAGCTTAATTATGTACGAATTTGTTGGGCAAATTTTATGTAATCAATTTCAAATAATTGTATAAATAATTTGTTAGAAATTAAAATAAGTGTGAAATGTAATAAATAATTAGCACTCAAAATGGGTGAGAGAAGGAAAAATAGATTGCAACTAAACCGCTAAAGAAGAATTTCTTTTGTTTTTATATTAATTATATTTAATTAATAAATATTCGGAATTCAAACTATGGCAGGGAATATTTATGATAATTAAATTAGTTAAATTAATATCAAACACTAATTAAGATCTAGCATCATGCATGAAGAATAATGTATAAATATATATATATATATATATATTTATTTTGTATGATTAATCAAATCGAGACATATGGACAAAAGAGTTACAGAGCTAGTGTCGAATGTCTAGCATAGAATATACATACATGCATGTCACACGCTCCGTGTATTAATCTGACACGCAAAAACATGATCAAAGAATCTTTATAGGCTTTTATATTGAATGGGAGAAATTTTTTTCTAATGGATACTATAATATTATTTACTTCTATCATTTACTTGAAAGTTTTTTTTTTTTTTTTTATCCTTTTCTCTTGGGTGATGTTGGATCATCATATCAGTACATGGATGGTTTTAGGAATAGTTCAAGTAACACATGCTATCGATCCGATAATTTAAAACTATTAGTAGCATTGATGCATAAAAAGAGATAGCTCATCTCCTATTCTATTCCTTTTCTCATCGCTCTTGATATTAAAATATAAAGCTTTGAATCCGAATCTCTGAAAGTCATGAACTCTTACCATTGAAATAGATGAATAACTCTAAACAAACACCGCACCGTTGGTAGAGAAAAATAAACTAAAATCCAAATGAAATCAAATTTATGAGTTGATTTGGCCATGGTTTCCATCTAAATTTTCAGTCCTTTTCTTTGCTACTCCATTTTATTATTATGAAAATGAAACACACTATTAAGTCCTCTGGTGGGTTGATTCTCTTTTGAGCTTAATCAGTGAGAGACAGCCATGCACACAGGAAAAAGTTCTTGAACTGTGTATAAAAGAATAGAATGGTCTTTGTGAAAGCAATGTGGGTTGCTCATTTCTACAAACAGACCCTAACGTAGGAGTGGATCCAAGAAAAGGTATCCTTTACAGTGCTTTGCAGCATTACTTTCCTATAATTAATCAAGCCTTCTTGGTTTATCTTGGAAGGCCATCTTTCTAGTTGCAGCTGCCTTGTGCATTTGGCAAAAAGTGGGTCATATGATCTCTTTATCTTCCATGAAAAGACCTATGCTATATATAATGCTTTTTTAAGTTCTTATGTGTTTTTTTTTTTTTTTTTTGTAAAAGAGGGTGACACCTCCATTTATTTATTTATTAATATACCCTCACTTTTTACAGAGAAATACCGCGGTAACAAGTTAAAATAAACCAACCAAATTAGGACAAACAAAACTAAATATAACTAACAAAGAAGATAAAAACATAAAAACACGCAAAATCAAAACGAAATACACCAAACGAATCTCTAGAATTGAACTAACGACGAACGGAAACGAGACTCCACCTATCCATTCGAAGGATACCTTTGAGATAACGTGGTAGAAGGTATTATTTTTCGTACATTACATTATTTCTCATTTCTCTTTCTTTAGTAAGAAAATTAGCCGTACTATTATCTTCCTTATATTGATGTTTCACCATGACATATATGATATTAAAGAACATACATATACTTGTTGCCAATTAGATTTGTAGGTTATAGGTTTTGTAGAAATGAAGAACTTCACTAGGGAATGAATACCTTACACAAAAAATTGAAGTAGAAAAAAATATTTAAGTGAAAAAAAAAATAATTCAAGAAAGCTAAGATTGCTTGTTTAGTTGCACAAAAATAATTTCATCTTTTATTTTATTTTTTAAATGATTATGAATATTACTTTAATTTTCAATTTTCCAACATTTGTACTGAAAAAGTTGAGAATATATATATATATTTTAAAATTTCCTATGCGAAAGTTATAAAATTTAAAATTAGGTGATATTTTTATAAGATCTAATGTGGTGTTTGGCATAGTTTCTTCCCTTTTCCTTATAATTAATGGAAAAGAAATTTATTAAAAAAAATGTTGATGAAAAAATTTTATTAAAATTGTTGGAAAATTATTTTGTCATCTTGTAAAAAAATTAGAAAAAAAATATTTTGATTATTTTACAATATATATAAACCAACTAGCTAAATTGTTTGCAATAACCAAAATGAATGCATTAATCTAAGAAATGTGAATAACAGTAACTTTTTTCCGTAAACATTTAAAGAATCAAATACATCCATTAAATAAAATACTTTGTTAAAAATTGAATTTTAAAATTTTCAAATTGATACCTTATAAAATTTATAAAAGAAATTAAAATTTAATTTTTTTAAAAAAAATTCAAAAAAATTATTAAATGCAGTGCATCTATTTTTCACTTTGGATGGCCTTTGAACTAGTTCAACCCCGCATCTTTCGTCTTGGAAGCAAGATTTTTGTTCTTTTGAGATATTTGATTGAGACATTTACATCTAACTTCTATTCTTTCGCAACTTAGCAAAGACTATTTTTTAAAAAATCACCAATAAAAAAAAGTGGCCGAACTTTCTCTTGGTGATCCTAGAAAAAGCAAGAGTCAAATTTCTTCATTTATTTTTTCAATAAAATTATATTTTAAAAAGAAAGAAAAAAAGCACGACTATTTTATAAATTAGGTTGGGACAAGTTTCGCCTAAAATTCTAACCAACCAACTTAATTGATTTGATGAAAAGTTGATCATAAATGGTAATCATAATTAGCAATATGAAACTCTCGGGTACTTAGTTAGATCAAGTAGATTGGGTGTCTTAGCAACTTTTTCCCCTATTAAAAATTATTTTCTATACCCTAAAAATACTAGCATCATTGAAGTTAATTAGGTATGTTAATTTCCCACCAAAAAACTTTACTAATGGTGTTGCATGATAATAAGTACCTTATACTGACAACACACAAAATAAAGAAAGTCATGGGGAAAAAAATTTAACTAAAGACATCATAAAAAATTTATATTTACCAAGAATAAAGTAATCAACAAATTGGAGGCTCAAATCCTTAATTTGACAAACCCTAATTTTTATTTATTATTATTATTATTATTATTTACTTTTACCACTAAGTTTAGGTTGAAACAAGTCGAGTTAGGATTGCATGAATTCATGATTTGAATCATATATTTATTCAATAACTGACTTGCAAATTTATGCTTTTATTATTTCATTCTTCCATGCATGAAATCACATATGAATAGAGGGGGAAAAAAATTAGTATCGCAAGTTTGTGCTGTCAAAAATTCACATTATAGTAATAGGGAAGATAAAAAAGAATAGAACCTATTTACGATAGTCACTACACTATATGTTTCGGATTAGTGATAACACAACATTACATGATAAGTTGTCAATGAATTCTTGAGAACTATATTTATTGGATAATTAAATGACACTACTTCTATTATAATTCTGGTGTTTGTGAGTATAAAATCGAGTCAATTGAGTAATCCTGAAGGGCATATGTGCGATAACTATATGTACTGAGAAATGTTCTTTATAAACAAGAAGTCGACTTTAAGGATAATAATATTTTTATGCCTCAATTTCAAATAAATATTTTTATTTTTATTTAATATTAATTTCATTAGTAAATAGTATTTATTTTGTTATTGTTATGGTGGCCATAAGGAGTTTTTTTCCCATTTTATTATTAATTTAAAATAAAATATTAAATAATATTATATTTGGGAAAAAATTTCCCAATTTAATGCTTACATAATCTCGCAGGTTAGCCCTGCAAGATTTACCAAGCGTATATATATTTTTTTTTTAAATTAAAAATGCATTATACCCAATTTTAAAAACAAAGTATTCTAATTGGAAGTTAATAACTCAAAATGTGTTATACTTTAAATTTTAAAAAAATTATAAAATATTTTTCCATCTAATTGAATGAATGAATTGTTAATCTAGTTTAATGTCCAAACATATAGAACTAAGCAAAAATCATATGCATGAAAATTTTTAATTTCTTCTTCTCTAACAATTATCATGCGTTAGGTTTTTTTTTTTTTTTTTTGCTTCTTAAAACAATATGAACGGATTAAATGTTATTCATTGCAATAGTCAAATTTAAAAATTTTATTTTTTATGAGAATGCACATATATATTGTAGACACCAAATTTTATTCAGAAATCTAAGGTCTTGGGTTAGCCATGTTCTCTCCCTCACTTTTTGTGTACATTTCACATCTCACTCCGGCATACATATTTTACACGTGAAAGTGTGAAAATATATTATAAACAAGAGTTCATAAAAGTCTATTTATACAGATAACTCCAAACCATAAGTACATTTGTATTGCATCACAATGTAAGAATTGGTAAGTAGGGATCATAAAACATATGATGGTGCAATTTTTATTTGTGTTTTATAAATTTCAACATGAAATAAACAAGAAACAACTTCTTAAATTCCATAATGAAAACATAGTGCTTATGTTGGATAAAATCATATAAGTTTTTTTTGTTTTTTTCAAAGTTTACATTTCTTAAATGTCATTCTTGATAATATTATATGAAGTATGCACAAGACACATGACTATACAAATGAAGTGAAAATAATCAAATGTTATACAAATGAAATGAAAATAATTAATGATATACAAATCAAATAAAAATAATCAATGATATACAAATAAAATAAAAATAATGTTATACTACTCGGTGCCGCAACGAGGTCATCTCCAGGGTCGTGGTGGCTGCCATCTGCATTTGCCTTCTCCCTGTTGGTCATCTGCATAAGGTGTGTAACAACCTGCTTAATTTCCATTTATTTTTTTTTTAAATAATACATACAAAACCAATATAATAAATCTAGCAGATCATAATCAACCTGAACCCGTGGGTATCAAAGATACGTCAGAAACACAATATGGAAGCCTAAGCAGTAAGAAACATAAAATCATAAACATCTCGTAATATTATACATATAATACCATCCATCTCAATACCAGAATTACTACATCCATCGTATTTATAAATACACGTTCCAAAAGAGTCCTAGGGTCACTTCTCACAAAACCCATCCGATCCTAACAAAATACTTACCCTTCAGAAAGGGCAGGTCAGCTGAATCTATCTCAGCGGAGCTTTATCCGCTCACCTATCGTGGGCTCCTGAAATGTTCATATAATCAGAGGTGAGACACCTCTCAGTAAGGGAAATAAACTAATACTAGTGTGTGACAACATGAGTTTAACCGTGTTATACACAAGAGCATATATAAGCATATCTAATAAATATGTTTGTATCATTTATGGAAAAAACATGTATAATCATAACATGGAAGAACATAATGGATTTTCATAGCATAATTCATCTCATATAATAATAATAATATGAAAGCAACCCTGGTAGGTTAGCTGACTGTTGTCATGTATTACCTCCACATTACTGAGTTGTGTGGCTCGAAGGCGGGACCTGATAATGGTTGGCCAACCACTACCAAGTCAAAAGTACAGTCTATAAGTACGATAGGTCTGTCAGACCTAGTCCATACACCAGGGGCGCCAACACTACAATAAACCACATCGACTATCCATCCTCCCGCTGCCCCATACGACAACGGTAACACTAACATCATAATGATCATGATCACATAGCTACGGTATCGTGCTCGTGGAAGCCCAAACCAAGTCAACCAAGTTCTGATAACATATAGCATATATTCAAATAGTGATACATGGCTATTTCATAATAATAATTGTCAAGTTAATATCATCACATCATTTTGCATACATAACGTGAAAATCATTAACCCTTATGTCGACATTTCGTATTTTATCAATCACGACCCGTACGTCGTATTACATATCAAATAAAATTCTCAGTCCGTATGCTGACATATCATATATAAGGCTCGTCCTGTATGCCGGCATATCACATAAAACCCTCATCTCATACGCCGATATATCATATTAAAACTCTCGCCCCATACGTCGATATATCATATAAAATTTTTGTATCATTTCAACATTTTTCTAGAAACAGTAAACATACTTATTTTTAAACATAGCATTCCCATAGTAAATTTTACTCATGTCACACAAGATAGATATTATTCATATTTAAATCATACCATGATTTACAGCATTATTTTCCAAACATAATACTAATATACATTTATTTTCCTGAAATTAAATGCTGTAAAATTATACATATATTTCCATGAAAAACAACTGACTTAGTTTATCCCCTTACCTGATTCCTGAAAAAAAGCCCCTTAAACAATCAACTCAACACCCGCTGGTTTCCCCAATCGACACCCTAAAAATAACATCTCCCAGGACTAAACTTCAGTATTTCTTCGTATATAACATTTCTTACAACTATAGTAAAGCCAAATATTGAACAAAAGACCTTACCCTGAATTTGTGATGAATTCCAAACTCGTCCCACCAACGATCCACTTCAGCATATATGTAGAGAACTTCTCCAAGAGTGTCGTGGTGGCTTCGGATTGTCAATCTGACAACAAATGGGCCCAAAAATTAAGAGAGAAGGGTGGAGGGATGAAGGGAGGTGAGAGAGAGAGTTTGAGCGTCGAATTTTAGCTTAAAAATGAGGTTCGACCTATTTATACACTGGCCTTCGTCGACGAGCCACGTCACCTCGTCGACAAGGTCAAGAAGGACGTTCGTCGACGAACATCTGCTTCTCGTCAACGAAATTCAGAAATGGGAAAAAAAATCTCTCTGTATCTTCTTGTCGACGAGGACCTTCCGTGTCCCTTTTTAATTTCCTTTTTCTTCCTCTTTATTATTTAAATATCATAATTCTTTGGGTCACTAGAAGGTGTCCAGTCCTGTCGTCCTGTATGTGGATGCCAAAAGATACTGCGTAATTATCATTCATGCGAAGCGCACACGGAGAGAACTAACATGATGTCTTTAGACGAGAATGAGATAGCATAGCGGGTGCATCGACCTTCTCCCCACCGAAAATGTCGTCCAATAAAAATGACATTGATGGGGTGGTAGCAGAGTCAGATGGGGAGTCAGCCAGTCTACTGGATAGTCCCGCAATATCAGCTGCGATCGAAAAGCCAAGATCGAATAGCCAAAACTACGATTTATGAACTCTTTCAATGTGGCGATTGATGTCGATGCATCACCCTTGATCATATTCGTCCCTTCACCCATTTTCTGCTCATACGTGTCATCTTGTAAATTAACATCATTCGTAATGTTCATCCCCTCGTCTAATGCATTTTTCGCAATGGTGAACAACGATCTTGGACGTTCTGCTGGAACTTCTTTGCAAACTACATGATCATCCTTGTGAAGACCAGGTCATTCGTACGTCTGCGGCTCGAACGATGATCCCGGACATTCGTTCAAATCCACAACAGGCATCCCACCAACATCCGCATTCGTGTATGGTTCAATACCTTCTTTTGCAATCATATCATAATGACGTGTCTGTTGGGTGTCTTCCTTCACTTCAACCACATGCTCGGCAGACGTTCCCATCTACCTATCCGCGGTGACACCCATGTGAGGAATGGTATCGACATATAATTGTACAATTAAATATGTCGTACCTACACAGTGTGCATCCAACACAATGTGCAGACCATAATCATTAGTTACGGGAACAGTCTCGTAGAGGATTGTATCATTATACCCCCGTATAGGGTATCTTGCGGTCACCCGCAATGTATATTGATCTGGATCAATATGCAAATAAATAAATATATATATATATATATATATATATATATATATATATCTTTGAGTACTATTTATTTAATTTACACCTACGACCAATTCAAATTGGTCGAACCGGCGTAGTACTATAACTAACACCCTCTACTCCGATTATAATTCCCCCCCTCATATACAATAATACCGTCACTGAACATTGCTCGAGCTTCCTGCCATTTAGAGATCGACCCTTAGGAAATTGTAAACACCTACGAAAGTAAATTAAACCAAAATTAGATTAAAAAATATATTTATACCTATGTCTATAAATTATTGCTGTTCACAAGGGCCAACTTGATCCCCTTCCCCAAGGATCCCAGATGAGGGAACCTTAGGAGAGCCGCCGACTCCAACTAGGGTTGAGTTACTTTACATCCTCTAAGATTTCAAAAATCTCACATACCTTTTTAAAATTTTTTCTAACATTTGATTTTTGACACTTATATCCCTAAAATTTTTTATCTTTTTACTAATAGAAGGAGAGAAAATCTTTAAAATCTTAGAATAAATTTATTAAAGAGCAAATCTGGTGTCATGAATGTAATTAAATTCTTATAATCTATTAATATTTTAATACACAAAAATGCAATCATGCACGTGCATAATAAACAACATATGCAATGTAGGGATTCACACGCTATTTTAAATGTCATTATTTAATACTTTTTTATGATTATGAGTAAAATATAGTAATTTAATCTTAATTAACTTTAACATTTAAATTTTAATTATTGTTTCTTTATTGGAAACCCTACACATTATATTTCATTTTTATAAAAAAAACTAACATGGAGGCAAACTCAATAAATTTGGATGACCTAAAAATTTAATTGATGAAAAAAATTATTCTATGTATGTATGTGTGTGTGTGTGTGTGTGTGTGTATCATGCACTAAAAATTTAATTGTTGAAATAAATTTAATTGCTGAAATAAACTAGCATGGAGGCAAACTCTATATATACAACATGAAATATGGATTATATTCAATTTCTTTTCTACTCTTTAAATTTGGATGAACTAAAAGCTAAAAACCAAAAGCCAAAGAATAGGAATAAAAAAAAAAATGGAAAAACACAAATGAAATGAAACCTAACATTGAGGTTTCTGGATGTAGCCTTCAACGAAAAAATCGAAATCACACAATACTATATGAAGTTAAACCAAACAAATCTTTGAACGTTTGTTAAATAAGTACTCAAAGAAGCAAATTTTATTTTACGGTAAGAAAAAATACATACCCCATTTTCGTGTTTTTATAGCTTTTGTTTGAACAGTCACCTACACTCGCCCACTCCATGAACGGTCACCTATAGTCGCCCACTCCCGAACAGTCATCTGCTGCCGTTGTCCTCCTCTCTGCTCTTTCTGCAAGTGAAGCTTTGCAGACAGTCTCTACTTTTTGTTCGCGAGTGAAAGGAAGGGAAAGAGATCAGATCAAACAAATCTCGCAGCATGGTCCTGCGAGATTTGTCACGCGTCATACGTCGTCTCATTTTCTACACAAATCTCGCAGGATCATCTTGTGAGGCTTTCTACCACGCATCAACTGAACCTATGTAAAACTTTTTAAATTTTAGTCTTTTCATAATAAATCTATTTTGTAAGTATTAGTGTGAGTATTATTTAATATTTTATTTTAAATTAATAATAAAACCATAAAAAAACTGGACCATAAAGATCACGCGCTCGTGTAGAACAGCATTGCTTTTGGAGAGGAGGTGGTCCAGGTGGATGCATCTGTGCCGTCCGCATGATCAGCCTTACGCTGGCACACACTGCCCGCCTCGACGCAGCTCCGACTCACGTGACACCAAGTGGCACCGTACATTCACCATCCCACGAATCCCCATGCACAGATCACGCTAAAAGACATTATTACCCCCAACACACCCCGCCTCCCATTCCACGTGTCCCTGTATAATTTCTCCACCCACCGACGCCCCCTTTTTATCAAACCCACCGCACCTGTCGGCGCTGCATTATTCTACTGGACCTCACCAATAATTTAGGAATTTTCTCAAGGGTACTATTGTCCACGCGCAAAAAATTGTCGTCTTCACGAGCCTTTGGTGGCTCTTCGGCACAGTCCGCATTTTCCCACACCCAAATTACCCAATATCTCTCTCCTCCTCCCCCCCACCCCCCTCTCCCTCTCTCTCTCTCTCTCTTGTTCTCATCAGAGGAGATCGCGTCGCCGTCTTCTTTTTTTCTTCGCAGGCCGAAAAGCTCGGATTTCTGTGATTAATTTGAGCTTTCCGCACAGGCCAAAAGACGAGTGGAAGAAGATAAGAGGGAAAGGAGGGATAGTATCATTGAAAGCTACAGCATTGAGTTATTAGAGTAAGTTTAATTACTCATCCTATTTTCTCGAGAAGATCAAAAAAAATTTATGTTCCGATAGAAAATTTTCTCGGTTGCCAATTAAAAAGAACAGGTAAACGTACTCCTGAAGCATATTTATTTTTTTGGGGGGGAGCGCGTTCCTCTTTTCTCCGCAAGTTTCCCGTGAAAGTTTGTTCTTGTTAGTTGGGTTTGTTAAATTTGTTGTCGTTTAGATGCCGGAGAAAGGAGTGAGCTGGCCGCTGGCGTACCTATGGGTTCCCCGGCCAAACCATCTGCTTCAATGGCGCTTGTGGGTGTTGACGGCCGTCGTTTTTCTGGGAACGTTGGCGGTTTGGAGCATTGATGGGTGTAATGTAAAGAGATTGATTGAGGCAAGGAGTTTCCGGCGAGAGTATGCTACTTTGAAGCTCAATAGGTCGGTTACTTTGACCTATACTGACCGGGATCTGACCCAGAACACCCATAATTTCACTCTGCACATCCATTACGTCCCCGTTAATAATCATACCCAAAACCATCCCAATGTGACCCATTTGATCCACCGCAAAAATCCTGAAAATCGCAGTCACTCTAAACCGCAATTGCCTACGAACAATCATAAGCAACCTGCTTCATCTCCGGTTTACCGAAAACCCAACCTGAATCTGGCGCAACCACAAGCTCCGGCGAACTTGAGATGGATATCGGCTGAGTTAGAGCAGAATTTGACGTCGAATCTCCTGGCTCGTTGGTTGGCTCCCGGTGGTGTGCCCTGCAAAGACTCGAGGACTCTGAAAATAGCGATTCATGGTTTGGACGGTCGAGATTCGATCGAGCTCTCCGCCGGAGAAATTCATGAATTTGTTTTTCGAGCACTGGATGATTCCGGGAATCCTCGGTGTTTGGGTGGAGATTACTTTGAGACCGATATTTCCGGGGAGAGGTGGAAATCTCGACCACCCGTCAAAGATTTGGGCAATGGTTCTTACTCATTTTCGCTCCAAGTTCATCCTGATTTTGCAGGGAATTACAATTTCAGCGTGATTCTCCTTTTCCGGCACTTCGAGGGTCTCAAATTCTCTCCCGAACGGTTCGCTTTCGACAAAGAACTCAGACGATTATCCATCAAATTTTACTCTAAGAAGAAAGCTCAATTACCGGAGTTGCGGACTTGCACAAAATCTGACTTCACGAGAGATGTTTGGTCCGGGAGGTGGACGAGGCTCGCAAAGAACGATGATTGCCAGATTGGAGACGATGGCCGGTACCGGTGCCTGAGACCCGATTTTGCCTGCCGTAATCAATGGTGTAATGGTTCATTGGCTCTTTTGGAGAGCAATGGTTGGGTCTACTCGAGCCATTGCTCCTTCAAAATATTTACCGGCGACTCTGCTTGGAATTGTTTGAAGAACCGATGGATTTTCTTCTGGGGCGATTCGAATCACGTCGACACGATTCGAAACATGCTCAATTTCATCCTTGATTTGCCCAATATTCCGTCAGTTCCCCGGCGGTTCGACATGAATTTCACGAACCCCAAAGACCCATCTCAGTCTGTTCGAATCACCAGCATCTTCAATGGCCATTCAAACGAGACAAAAAATTATCTGGGCTTGCACTCGCTAAGAGACGAAAGATTTCGAAATCTTTTGAAGCAGTACTTCTCGGAAAACACAATCCCGGACACGATGATCATGAACTCCGGGTTACACGACGGCGTCTACTGGCGAAATATCAGACAATTCGCCCAAGGAGCAGAGTACGCGGCGAAGTTTTGGGCGGAGGTGATGGAGTCGGTGCGGCGGAGGGGGCAGCCCGTGCCGGAATTCATATACCGGACGACGGTGGCGACCGGCGGGTATGCGAGGACGTTGGCATTCAATCCTAACAAGATGGAGGCTTTCAATTGGGTGTTCTTGGAGAAGTTGAGAGAAGCAGGGTTGATTGCAGGGGTGATTGATGACTTTGACTTGAGCTACGCTTGGCATTTCGATAACCGGTGTAACGACGGCGTGCATTACGGCCGAGCTCCGGCGAAGATGCGGTGGAGGGACGGCCAAATCGGGCACCAGTACTTTGTGGACCTCATGCTGGCACATGTGCTGCTCAACAGGCTGTGTGTGAGTTAGCTTCATTAGAGGTAGGAGATGGGATGCTGTGTGTGAGCCCCGAGGTGGTGATCAGAGACTGTGGCAAAATTTTGAGGCAGGTGTTGTATTTTCTGTAATTGTTGTATAGCGTTGAGTAGTGTTGGCATTCTTTATTGGTTTATTGATTGTTGTTATCTGCGGTTAGATACATTCCCGTAAACAATAAAATTTTACCATTTTCCAGTAGAAGAATTATGTAGGTATTTGGAAGCTTAGAGCTTTGGTATGATGTCAAAAATTAGAAAAATAAAAATTTAAAACTTAAAAATAGAAAATATAAAATATAAAATAGAAACCAACTGTATATTTGGTTAATATTTATAAAATTAATATAAATCAAAATTTTAATTAAAATATGTATGCTTATGTTCATCTGTAAATCAAAATATTGTAAAAATATAATTAAAATAATCAAATTACAAATAATACATATTAAAAAATTATTATAATAAAAATTAAATTTATTATAATTATTTTACTTTATAATAAAAATTTTATTATACATGACAAAAAATAGTAAAAGTATTTTGTAATTGGTTTAATTATTATTTTTAAAAATTTATGTATACTTTGATTTTAATTATATTTAAATTTATATGATCATTTAATTTTTATTTAAATTTAAAAGTAGATAACATGACAAGAGTCTAACATGTTTCGAAATGAAATGAAATCTATACTTTTGGAAGGAAATTGCCCTCACGGAGTTGGTTTATTGGATTTGGACATCAAGGCACTCGTAATGCAATATTATCACATCTTATTGTTCTATTTATAATAGTAATATGTTAATAAAAATCAAAATAATACTTTTACGTTATAATAATGTAATATAACACGCCCCTAATTATTTCATTTATTGGATTACTAAGTGTTAATTTTTTATTTTTTATTTTTAGATTTATAAGTTTTTGGGCATAAATTTAATTAGATACATATTCTTAGTAGGTTTGTATATTGACAATATAAATATTCTTTATATGTCATGATAAAATAGTTTTCTTGAAATGTCAACCAAGATTTCTTGTAATGCCCCGACCCGTCACGTGGGATCGGAGTGCTAGTAAAACATAAAAATACTCCATGATACCATAAATACAAGGGTCTGATCCCGAGGGGCTCACGGTTACCCTATCCATAATCAACACATCATAATATAGCGGAAAACATTCATTCTCAAAATACCATACCAGAATTCTAAGTCAGCACTATTACATAAATATCTCCAGTATTTCTATTACAACCCTAAAAAGACAACTTGGTCATAGTCCAGTACGTATATGAGTACTTACAAAAACTCACAAAATACTACGCTCCAGAACCCTTTAGAACGCTAGGTCTGATTTCCTGTAGGACCTGAAACAAGATTTGTATATTGGGGTGAGACACTTCTCAGTAAGGTGGATCAGATTACATCAATGTGTAGTCATATGAGTTTATTCCAACAGAAAACAATAGCAAGTTTAACTGGAATGGATTACGCAATTAAAACACTCTCAACCCTGTAATATAGGAGATATACAAGCGAGAGTTCTCGAGGTAGGGGTAGAATACAAGCTCATACACTGTACAATCCCTCTGCTCAGTACTCAAAGTTGTAACTTTACCCATTAGATTTTTTAAATCATGTATATGCATATCGAACTCATCCCTCTTTTGGAACATAACATGAATACCATTTACTTCCCCAATGGTACGGGTTGTGCGGTCTGGAGTCCCGATCTAATACTGGCGGCCCACCAACCTAGTCACTTCACTCAGTTACAAGTCTGATTTTCCCAACCCCACCCTGGATCATACACCAGGGCCCTTTGTACCAAATCGACTATCTAGATATTCACACTTAATGTTGGCCTTACAATGCTTAAAATCTTGTTATCTTATTTTGATACTAACAAACAAGTGAAATTTAATGTATTTATGAGTAATGTTATTTCAGGGCTCATATATGAGAAAGTAAGGTCAAAGTGCTCACAGGGATCAAATGAAACTTAAAAGAGTCAAAGTATGGATTTAAAGATGATATATTAAACCTTGAAGAATATGAGGACTGAATGAGTTGTTGAAAGCCAAGGAATATTAAAGTCAAAAGAGCCAAAGAAAGGTAAAGTGAGAAAGCTAAAAGAATATGGAAGTTTGAAGAAAATATGGACTCAATCCAAGGATAAAGCATGAAGACTCAAGAACCTAGAATGAGAAAAGTCTTAGAAGTCTTTATATAAGTGCTTTAATGTTTAAAATATCGTTTGAAATATTTTGAAACTCTTAGGTTAACTTTTTGGACCTAGATACCTTTTAACATACTTAGACATACTTGAAAAATATTTTTATAAGGTTAAAAATTATTTTAAAAAAGGTTAGAATCATTTTTGGAATAAAAAGCATCAAAAAGAGTTTTTCCAAATGCTGTCAATTTTTATACATCCGCATTGAGTTGAATTTTTCTCTATCTAAAACTCCTTATTTTGAAATTTGTTCAACATGAAAGTTGTAGGATTTTCTCTTAACTTTCTTTTGACACTAAGAACACCTAATTTGGAGTTATATAGAAAAAGTTATGGCCAAAACACTGAAATAGGGTCACTATTGTCAAACATCTGAACATTGTTCACGGGAGGGACTTCAGCTATCTAAACAACACACAGAACCACTTTAGACGTCTGAACTCGACACCTCAGACGTCTGAATATTTTTTGGACAAAAATACAGTAGGCAGTAGCTGTTCAGACATCTGAACCCGGCACTTCAGACATCTGAACTTGACACCTCAGATGTCTGAACCCCACTTCAGACATCTGACCCTGTGTCTAATTCATTTTTTAAGGGGTTTTAGGAATTTCAGATGATTGAACTCAAATCTTCAGACATCTGAACATTGTTCAACGATAAAATTTTTTAAATTCTAATATTTTAAAATATAGCCGTTTGAGCTCCAAACTTTCTAAAAACTTGGGAAACTCTCTAAGGAAACTTTTGTAACATGGAAACAAGTTTGAAAGCCTATAAATACATGGTTTTGCAAATCAAAATACATCCAAGAATTGAAAAATCTGTTTTGAGAAGCTGAAAGCACTCTTGTTCTTACAAATTCTCTTGCTCACTCATTGCAAAACTCTTTTTCTAAGATATTCTGAAGTGCTAATCCTTCCTCCTCTGAATTCCTATTGCTAATCCTCATCTAAGAAGGATATTGGTGAATTCTATACTTGAGCTTCATTCTATTTCATATTAATATTTTAAATTGAAGTATATAGTGTTGAAATTGTACTAACTTGCTCTTTGAGAGAATATACTTGTACGCAGATCTTATCTTGTGTTTTATGTAGTTCTTTGACGTTCCAAGGGTTGTTTGGATCGTTGGTTAAGTAAGGGGATTTTGCTTAGAGAGGCGGGTTCTAACCTAAAGGAGTGACCAAACGAGGGGACATCGTTTGGAGAGGCGGGCTCTAGCCTAGTGAAGGAGTGTTTGAGCGTGGGGTATCGCTTGTAATCAGGTTTTGTTCCACCCATTAACGGAACAGGTTTAGTGAATCTTTTGGTGGTTTGCCAAAGGCAAGGACGTAGGCTGGGTATAGGCCGAACCTCGTAAAAATCCCCGTCTCACTCTCTCTTTCCCTATTCTTTATTTTCAGTGCATATTTAAATTGTGTGGATGGTTTAAATTTGAAAATCATATAAACTACGTATATTTGGAAATCAAACAAACTTAAGGTTTAATTTTGATTTGGGTTGCAAAAACCAAAAGGGAGTACGATGGTTACACCATATCTTGCGAAAACCATACGGGAGTACGTTATTTGGTTAATATCTCAAAGATAAATTTACCAAGAGTTTATTTGAATTCTAAATATTTGGAAAGAGTGATTGGATTCATTTATACAGGGCTTTACATCAGTAAGCATAAATTCTCATTCACTACAGGGCTTGATTCAAATTTGGCTAATATCAACAAACTACCATTTTGAGTTTTTATATTACATAAGTGTTGTATATTGACTTGTTTGTTTGCTTTCTAATTATAGTTGATTGGTTTGGTTGAATGATTGGATGTTTGTATGGTTAAGGATTAAATAAAGAAACTAAGTTCTTAAGTGCTTAACAGATTAAACAAATAAGTCACAAATTAGTTAAAAGAAATAAAATAAGTTTAAGAATTCTAAAAAGGAATTAAAAGAAATTTTAAAAAGCCAATTCACCCCCCCTCTTGGGAAGCTATTCCTAATTTCACTTAACAATACTATGTGGTTGCACTGTATCAATCTGTTAGCTTTGGTGTATTCCTAGGAGGGGGGGGTGAATTGGAATTTTAAAACTTATTCCTAAGTTAAACCAGATGTTAGAAGAATATCACAACTCAGGGTCTTTCTATGCAATCCCAAATGCGCAGATAAATATAATATGCGAAAATTTAAATCATGCGCATCATTTACACTATAATATACACGTGCGGTAAATATAAAGTGCAAAAATATAAACAGACACATGATATATTATCGGGGTTCGACCAATACTGCCTACGTCCCTGCCTCTAACTCACAAGTTCGAGGATTTCACTAATGTTCACTTAACGGGTGGAGCAGCACCGGTTACAATCAGGTCAATTAGCACAGGACTGACCTCAACCTTTACAACCAAGTCAATTAGCGGGGCTGACCTTAACCTACACCTAATTAGGATGGTGCACCTAACTTTCCTAACTGGATCTAAGTCAATTCGGAACTATTCAACAGGGATAGTCTCCCTCTTCAGGCCTATGCTTGGAATACAAACGATATAAAACTTTTCATACAAATAAACGTTTCTTACATAAGAGAATATGTACCACTACGCACAATATAATTAATGCACCTCAATGATGTATGAACTATAAGCTCCGTACTCTAATGTGTGCAATCAACACTTAAGGTTATGTCTATAGTCTATCAAGCACAAGAGTGTTTTACAAGCTAATCTTTGAAAGCAAAGTATATGAAATCTCAATATTAGATTAGTGTTTCAAAAAAGCTAGCAACAATATTCAAATTAACTCAAAAAATATTTTTCTCAATGAAATATGGCACAAGAGTTGTTTGAAAAATATTATAGCTTGTGAAAATAGTTGCACAACAAAAATATAGTTATAGGAATCTTGTAATGACAATGTAAAGATCCTCAAGCTATTTAGTTTATCCCAACACAAGATTTATTAAATTTAAATTTGTGGGATAAACTTAATTTAACCCCCCCCCCCCAAAAAATAAATATCAACCAATCAAGTAAACAATGAGAGTATTAACCAATTAATAATATAGCAATAGCACACTAGATACTCTCACAATGTTAGGATTTATCAAAGGAATGAAGGTATGAGAGTATTTGGAAGTAAAATGAGCAAAATAAGGTTATGGACTTTTAGAGAGTTTTTGCCCTAATCTTTTTGCTAATCCCCCCTAATCTAATCAAATGAGCCCCTATATATAGAGAGAGGTCAAATTATGACCGTTGAAGACTTTATGGGTATTATTAAAAAATATTAAAAATTAGTTTAAAGTTTTAACCTTGTTTAAGTATTTTAACCACAGTAAAATATTAAGTAACTCAAGAGGTTTCCGGTGGCTGAATTTTAATTCGGTCGCCCAAATAGACTTGGCTCTAAAAAGCATGTTAAAAGGTTCGGTCGCCCGAGTCTAGGTTCGGTTGGCTGAACAAAAGTTAGAAACATTATATTAACAGTTTGGGTGCCCAAAGCTAAGTTCTGTCGCCCGAGGCCTTTTTGAATGCCGAGGTTCGGTCGCTCGGGTTGGTGAAAAGTGCTCTGACACTAGTTCGGTCGCCTGGAGACGATACGCTCATTTCTGGTTTGGTCGCCCGAAACCAGGTCAACCCGTTGACCTCCCAGCAGTTCGGGCGCTCGATGTGTATTGAACACCACAGGATCGATCGCCCGACCTCTCACAGGATTTTCATGATTTTCATTTTTTTAGTCCAATTTTGCCTCAATTAATTCCCCTGATATTTTAAGTGATGTTGGGGACCTTTTTGCGTGCAAGTGTTGGGATCTAGGGTCTTTTTAAGGTATTTTTAAGTACGCAAAAAAACCTGGTGTCGGTCAACCGATCCCTAAGGTCTCTCTAAGGTCTTGACCTTATAGATCCTACATGCATGATATGTAGATTATTACAGACCTTTTCCGAATTAAAATTGCAGACCCAAATAGAAAATACAATGAATAAATATGCCAGGTCTTTACTTCTCTTCAAGTCGCCGCATGCCATCAATATGATCCATTTAGTATGATTCTGCACACAAACTTGAAGGTCATCAAATACAAAGAGTATTTGTCATTATCAAAATCGAGAATGACCTATAAGGTCAACAATCTCTCCCTTTTTGATGATGACAAATACTTGCTTACTTCTCCCCTTTTGACAACAAAAAAAAGGGCCTAGATAAATCATTTAAGTATATGTAGGCAAATAAAAAATAATTATCATTCATATACAAGATATGGTTTGGGAAAGTTTTAAGAAAATTCGGCTGCACACCATTTGAAAATAGAATATTTTCCGAAAACATGTTTGTATAGAAATGACCTGATTGAGTTCAAATATATAATTATTCACAATAAACAAGAGTATAACTATCAATATACAAGAGATATGATAGTCATGCATTGCAAACCATAAACAAATTAACAAAACATTAAATATAGCAATGAAGCACACAAACTGTATAACTAGTCATTAAAAGGTTCAAATGACATAACAAACATGATTAGACCAGAAATATACACAAACCATTACAATTGAAACATATCATAAGACCTGTGAAAATTTTGAATTAAAAGCACACGACATATGATACCAAATAGTAGGTTTGAGCATAAAAACGATCTAACTAGTTCATATGCATTTCATGTATGAAGTTATCGAACCAGTTATGCAGTTTTAAAAAAAATATATATGTATATAATAATAGTATATATCCCCCTTAGGATGTTATCAAGAGATACTGAGGGTGTGCTTGCTGAAAAAGAAACTTTAAAGATCAAGTAAGCACAAATTTTCTGGTTTGTCAATTAAGCACGCACTAAAATATAACCAGAAAATCATAACCATAATGAGCCTAAAAATGTAACAATCACATGTAAGATCATATGGCAAATACAAACAACTTGTGGCAAAGTAATATATTTTCATTCAAGATATTCAACAAAATCATCATGATTAAGCACATGCCACAATGAATTCACAATAGATCTAAGCTAAAATACTGGAGAGCATAACGAGATAGGTATTTAGTTTAAGATGCTCCCCCTCTCAAATTGAATCTAAGTTTAGATGAAATAAACTGCTTATACTTAATAAGGATTAAATTTATTAAGTATGCCAAGTAGTATAAGCAATCATTTTTTAAGTCTTTTAAAACGAATATACTGGATTAAGATTTATTCATTTTACCATTCGGCCTGTATACTTATCTCTATACGTCACACATGCATCGAAAAATATATATTAAGGCATGAGATAAAGCACCTAACCAAGAACAATCCATATCAAAACATAGAGCTTTAGAAGTAGGATATGATGTTCAGGGTTCTTAGAAGAGCCTCAATATTCAATAAGTAAAGCATGATGCATATGAATTCTTTATACTCTTTCTCTAGGGATGGAGCTAAGCTCCTCTAACTATTCGATGATTATGCTAGGATGAAATTTTGATATTTCTATTTAAGTTTTCACTCATCATTTCAAAAATATTTTAACATTTTTATCATCATAATCATCTTTGTACACAGATTTGTTTTGGGAAAATTCCACCAAAATTTCAGTAACATGCTGACTGTAAATTGAATATTTTCCAAATTTTTATGCACCAATACCTAATAGATTCAAGCAATCAATTCAAAATAATTCAATTTGAGTATGCGAGAACCTATTTCTACTACTAGCATGCAATATATAACATATTGCATCAGTCATGCAGTTGGCGTTTCATACAAGCATGCAAGTAAATAAGTTTCTGCAATAGCCTTGCATATGGCATTCCATGCAATCCAGTATTATCAATTAGTATATTCAATAACATTTCACAATAATAGATAATCACAAATCACTATTCATTAAGATATAATATGAACAATAAACAACAATGGGTAGTTATGAGTTTAGTGTTGTGTTGTTTTTCATAAAGGCATATGGAAATATAATAATGAGAACATTCAAAAGAGTCATGAAATTTTGAAAAGAAATGCTCCCCCTGAGTTATGCACTTATTCATTTTATGCCTTTTTCATCTCCAAATATTTTAGCCAAGGTTCCTAATATTTTCAATGGATTTAGTCTTGGCATGAATGATTTAGACTTATCGAACCAAAAAGTTACAATGAATATTCATTAAAGTGATAAGCCAATGTCTGCCTCTTTTCTTATGAATCTCAATACGTGTGAGGCCTAAGATGGAATGACTTTCAATTTAAACTGCATGTGCATAGGTCGCTTTGAATTTAAGACCTACAGCAACCAACTTAACCATTCAACTCATCTCTAAGGATATGAAGCTCTAATGAGTTTGACTTAAAGTTTGAAAGCTTTTTACTGGAGTTTACATAAATACTCTTAAGGATTAAATCTTTATTAAGTTCAAAGAGTATTCATTTGAGTGAACATGATTCAAGATATTTTCATGAAAGTGAATATGTCCAAACAGATTATGCAAAGAGCATTATGAGTAGATGAGTGTTCTTGAACGATGCTCTTTGGGTATTTCTCATTCTCCACAAATGGAGGGTATCCTCTAAAAATGATCATAAATTAGAGCAAGGATACGAACCACTGCAAGGATAAATCTCTACTGGATATGATCGTGGTAAGGTAGAGATATCCTATGGAAGATATGACGAACCAAAATTAGAGAGTTTTGTAATTTGAGCACAGAGGCATTATTTTGATTGATTAATAATACTTGACTCCCTAAATGGATGTTTCTTATTTTGATTACGGAAGGATGAATTTAAATAAGCACTAGGTAGAATAGAAATTTATGATGGTCAGTGCTTAAGCCTAAAGTGATGATTGATTTTTGATCAAGGCTTGCTAATCTTATGATTCTTAGTATGGCAATAGTGTATAGTGAATACATATACTAAGATTTGGAATTTTAAGCATAGACCACTTCCTTGCCTTTTAGTCATCACTACCCCCTAAACCTAAACCTAGGATCTAAGGAAGCATTAAATAATTAAGTAATATTAATTTAAATCCATTTTCCCTAGGTCCTATGAGATTCGCCTTCATGATCACCCACATCATTTCTTTGTCAATCCCTTTAGCATTTCTAAGTTGGATACATCCTTTCATTTTACAAGACAAGCATATTTTATATGCATGTGATAGATTGTGCTTACTTGTTTTATTTTTATTTGACGAGGTATGACGATGGAATTTGTGATATGAACCCTTTTTGAATGATTTACTTCCTTTGTCTCTTAAAGGTTTATTATGATTATTTTTTTCATTTTCAGCTTTGATCATAAGTCTAGAATAATCATATGTTTCTTCCTCTAAGCAGAAAATTCTCAATATCTTTTCAATCTTTTTCTTCTCAAGGATGGCATGATAATCTTTTAATTCGTCTAATTGCTTTGCTATCCGTTTATTCTCACTTTTCAGAAAATGAATTCTGCTTCGATAACTTTACTAGGAATTTATTCATTTTCAATAAGGTCTTTTCCAGTTCTACGGAGGAAGGCATGCTTTCAACAGTAAATTCAATATATGATTCATCATAAGATATATCTTAAATATTACATGAATCATTACATGCTTTGTCAACACGATTATCACAAGGAATATCAAA
Source organism: Malania oleifera (assembly GCF_029873635.1). Classification (NCBI taxonomy): domain Eukaryota; kingdom Viridiplantae; phylum Streptophyta; class Magnoliopsida; order Santalales; family Ximeniaceae; genus Malania; species Malania oleifera. The sequence goes on from NC_080419.1 coordinate 15,386,881, forward strand.
TGATTCATCAAATGAATTAACACAATAATTTTCACATGAATCATTGTATACAACAATAGTAGTATTTTCACAAAGATCCACACATGATTCTCCACATGATATTTTGCAACAATCAACATAAGAGTCATCAACTGCATAACAAACTAAAACATGAGGTGAATCATATACCTCCTCATTGATTACTAGCTCATGATTTGCCACTACTAGATCATCTAATCTTGGAGCTTCTAGAGTGGCAATCTCCTTTTCTTGGGTCTCTCCATATCTCTTTTCTAACTTAACCCAGATCTCCTATGCACTACTACATGCCATAATCTCATGAAGAATATTAGTATCTAAAGTACAATAAATCCATGACATGTGAATTAATCATATCACAATCATTTTCATTTATTTGTGCACATCTTCCCTTAACAGTCACAAACCAGACCCTCTAATCCATATATTTTATAAATATGCTCATTCTAATTTTTCAATGGGTGTAATTTACACTGCAAAACAATGGAAGGCTAGAAGGTGACTGTCCTTCTCTAAATGGGGATACACCGATGAGAGCCATTGCGATCTTTTATAAAAACTATTAAGCTTAGTGCAACGAGGCTCTCATACCAATTGTTAGCTTTGGTGTATTCCCAAGAGGGGGGTGAATTGGAATTTTAAAACTTATTCCTAGGTTAAACCAGTTGTTAGAAGAATATCACAACCTAGGGTCTTTCTATGCAATCCCAAATGTACAGATAAATATAATATGCAAAAATTTAAATCATGCGCATTATTCACACTATAACATACACGTGCGGTAAATATAAAGTGCGGAAATATAAACAGACACATGATATGTTATTGGGAGCCAATACTGCCTACGTCCTCACCTCTAATTCACAAGCCCGACGATTCTACTAATGCTCACTTAACGGGTAGAGCATCATTGGTTACAACTAGGTCAATTAGCACAGGGTTGATCTCAACCTTTATAACCAAGTCAATTAACGGGGTTGACCTCAACCTACACCTTACCAGGATGGTGCACCTAACTTTCCTAATCGGGTCTAAACCAATCCGGGACTATTCAACAGGGCTAGTCTCACTCTTCGAGCCCACGCCTAGACTACAAGTGATATAAAACTTTTCGTACAAATAAACGCTTCTTACGTAAGCAAATACGTACCACTACACATAATATAATTAATGCACCTCAATGATGTATAAACTATAAGCTCCACACTCTAATGTGTGCAAATCAACACTCAAGGTTATGTTTATAGTCTATCAAGCACAAGAGTGTTTTACAAGCTAATCTTTGAAAGCAAAGTATATGAAATCTCAATATCAGATTAGTGTTTCAAAGATGCTACCAAGAATATTCAAATCAACTCAAAAAATATTTTCCTCAATGAAATATGGCACAATAGTTGTTTGAAAAATATTATAACTTGTGAAAATAGTTGCACAACAAAAATATAGCTATAGGAATCTTGCAATGACAATGCAAAGATCCTCAAGCTACTTAGTTTATCCCAACACAAGATTTATTAAATTTAAAACTATGGGATAAACTTAGCTTAACCCCCCAAAATAAATATCAACCAATCAAGCAAACAATGGGAGTATTAGCCAATTAATAATATAGTAATAACACACTAGATACTCTCACAATGCTAGGATTTATCAAAGGAATGAAGGTATGAGAGTATTTGGAAGTAGAATGGGCAAAATAAGGTTATGGATTTTCAGAGAATTTTTGCCCTAATCTTTTTGCTAATCCCCCCTAATCTAAGCAAATGAGCCCCTATATATATAAAGAGACCAAATTATGACTGTTGGGGACTTTATGGGTATTATTAAAAAAGATTAAAAACAAGTTTAAAATTTTAACTCTGTTTAAGTATTTTAACCACGGTAAAATATTAAGCAATTTGAGAGGTTTCAGGTGGCTGAACTTTCGTTCGGTCGCCCGAATAGACTCAGCTCTAAAAAGCATTTAAAAAGGTACGATCGCTCGAGTCTAGGTTCGGTTGGCTAAACAAAAGTCAGAAACATTATGTCCGCAGTTCAGGTGCCTAAAGCTATGTTCAGTCGCCCGAGGCCTTTTTGAATGCCTGGGTTGGTGAAAAGTGCCCTGACACTAGTTCGGTCGCCCAGAGACAATACGCTCATTTCTAGTTCGGTCGTCCAAAACTAGGTCAACTCGTTGACCTCCCAGTGGTTCAAGGGCCCGAGGTGTATTGAACACCACAGGTTCGGTCGCCCGACCTCTCACAGGATTTTCATGATTTTCATTTTAAGTCCAATTTTGCCTCACTTAATTCCCCTGATATTTTAAGTGATGTTAGGGACTTTCTTATGTGCAAGTGTTGGGACCTAGGATTTTTCTAAGGCCTTTTTAAGTATGCCAAAAAACCTGGCGTTAGTAGACCGATCCCTAAGGTCTCTCTAAGGTTTTGAGCTTATAGATCATACATGCTTGATATGCAGATTATTATAGACATTTTCTTAATTAAAATTATAGACCCAAATAGAAAATACAATGAATAAATATGTCGGGTCTTCGCTTCTCTTCAAGTTGCTGCATGCCATCAATATGATCCAGTTAGTATGATCCTATGCACGAACTTGAAGGTCATCAAATACAAAGAGTATTTGTCATTATCAAAATCGGGAAAGACCTATAAGGTTAACACAATCACTAGCAACGGTACCGTGCTCTCATAGTAACCAGTTCCTCAGGTGGTTCATACATTATATATACAATTTATAACGAAAGCACGGTAACCTGTTTTCATTCCATAAAGCATTTAAACAATTCTAGTATTTTTCACAACTCATTCATTCATTGGTATTAACCGGCACACATAGCTCTCGGTATTAAATAGACATCTTTCCACATTTCATGAAAATAATTTGGAACTCCAGTTCCCATGTTCCATACCAAATATTCCGTAAGTTCAGTTTATTTCCATTTAACATCTCATGCTACACTCATTTGATTTAATATGCAATAGTATAATAAATGGTTCGAAAAAATATAATTTAATTTAAAAACAAGGATTCAAGCATCTCCAACCTTTAATTTAATACAAAACATAAGTTTTAAGAAAAATAGAGACCATACCCTAAAACCCTAATTTTCTCGAAATCGTAAATCAGAAAAAAAAAAAAAAAAAAAACCAGCAATTCCACCTAGTGAAATTTTCCAAATTAGTATACATATCATACCTATAACCTTAAACCACTATTTAACCAGTTCAAATTTCAAAAATAACTGATGTAAACAAATCCCCTTACCTGAATTAGAAGAAAGCCCACTAAAACCCCATAATAATCCTGAAGCCACATTTCCCCTAGACAAATCAACACAAACCCCAAAATATTCCTCATTTAGCATTTCCTAAGCGCCCTATACTTCAAAGCAACTATAAAGCCTTAAAATATCCTACTTACCCTGATTTTGGAGTAATTCCTGAAAAGCTCAAATCAAAGATCCCCTCCGCTAGACTTATAGAGAATCTCCCCTAGATCCTTATAGTAACTTCTGATCATCGAATCTGGCAACGAGCAGTGAGAAATCGTAGAGAGAGAGAGAGAGAGTGAGTGAGGGTGCGGGTTATAGAGAGAGAGAGAGAGAGAGAGAGAGAGAGAGAGAGAGAGAGAGAGAAATTATGTTTATTAACGAGTAAGCAATCAAAATAATTAATTTATAACCCTTTGACCCTGTCACATTCGTCGACGAAATGACATCTTCATCGATGAGTTACAAAAGGACGTTCATCAACGAAAGAAGGAGCTTGGTCGACGAACCCTAAGCCTGAACTTTCAGTCGTTCGGGATCTCTTCATCGATGATGCCCTAAACTTGGTCGACAAACCATAGAGGGCCATTTGTTGACGAAAACAGGGGATTCGTCGACGAAACCTGCTGGTATCCCCTCTTTAATTTCCTTTTTCCTTTTTTTCTTATTTATTTCTTTATTTTCCAAGTTTGGGTTTGAACAATCTCCCCTCTTTATAAAAATTTTGTCCTCGAAATTGCTAACTAATACCAATCACATCCTTATCTCACAATCCATCTTTACCAAAGAATCAGTAGCCACCCACATAGCAGCTTTGTCCCAAATTTATTAAATACACTCTCTTATGGCGGAGGAATACCGTGGTTACATATACTGTCTCTAGAGAGTACAATATCCATACCAAATTCTCCCAAAGACCAACCATGAACAAATCCTAATCAACAAATAAAACTAAACAACCTACCCTAAGAAACCTATATACAAAATTAATACTTACCAACCGTTCTACTTACCTGATTAGTGCTGAGCCTCACCGAATAGTTGTGGATACTTCTGACGTATTTCTGCTTCTAAGTCCTATGATGCCTTCTCCACTGCATGATTACACCAAAGTACTTTTAGCAATGGAATCTTCTTAGTACGCAGCTCTGGTTCCTTATAGCATAGAATATGAACTAGTATCTCCTCATATGCCAATGTGCCCTCGAGCTCCAAAGACTCGTAATTGATCACATACGAAGGATTCAAAATGTACTTCATCAACATGGACACGTGGAACACTTCGCGAATCCTAGACAATGCTAGGGGTAATGCTATTTTGTACGCTATCGGACCAACTCTCTCCAGAATCTCGAATGACCCGATGTATCTGGGGCTTAGCTTCTCTTTTTTCCCAAATCTCATCACCCTTTTTATCGGAGCAATCCTTAAGAATATGGCATCACCTATCTCAAACTCTAGATCCCGTCGGCGAGTATCTGCATAAGTCTTTTGCTGACTCTGTGCTGCTTTAATTCTCTCCCTGATAAACTGGACCTTCTCAGCGATCTACTGAACAAGCTCTGGCCCCAAAATCTATCGCTCACCGACCTCGTCCCAGTACAATGGAGATCGGCACTTCCGACCATACAATGTCTTATACAATTCTATCCCAATACTGGCCTGATAACTATTATTGTATGCGAACTCAACTAACGGTAGATATTTAATCTATCTACCCTCGAAATCTAGTACACACACCCGCAACATATCCTCTAAGATCTGAATAGTCCTCTTTAACTGACCATCGATTTGTGGGTGAAAAGCAGTACTGAAAGTGAGTTGAGTCTCCAAAGCTTCCTGTAGACTCTTCCAAAATTGAAAAGTAAACTGCGGGTCCCTATCTGAAACAATAGACACCAGCACCTCGTGCAGTCTGACTATCTCCAGCACATAAAGCTTTGCCAACTTATTCATAGAATAATTAACTTTAACCAGAATGAAATGGGCAGTCTTCATCAGTTTGTCAACAACTACCCAAATAGCATTCTGTCCCTGAAGCGCCAATGGCAATCTCGTGACAAAATCCATGGAAATGTGCTCCCACTTCCACTTAGGAATGAGAAGTGGTTGTAATGGTCCTGCCGGCCTCTGGTGCTTAGCCTTCACCTGTTGACACGTCAAGCACTGCTCAACAAAACGGGAGATCTCCCTTTTCATGTTAGACCACTAGAAAGATTCCCGTAAGTCCTTGTACATTTTTATGCTCCCTAGATGCACTGTATATAGAGAGCTATGTGTCTCTTCCAGGATGGTTCTTTTAATCTTAGTGTCATTCGAAACACATATCCTGGTGTGAAATCTCAACACCCCGTCATTTGAGACATTGAATTCTGCATTTAACCCATCATGTATTCCACTCACAATCTCTGCCAGTTTTGCATCTTTTGTCTAAGCTATCTTGATCCTTTCCCGTAAAGTCAGTTGCATTACTAGGCTAGCAATGAATGCCTAGTGATTTCCTTCCACTCATTCCACACCCAACCTTTCCAGGTCCATACTGATTTGATGCTGAACCCCAACTACTGCAACTGATGTAGGCACTGACTTTCAACTCAAAGCATCAACTACTACATAAGCTTTTCCCGGGTGGTAACTAATGGTACAATCGTAGTCCTTTATTAATTCCTGTCATCTCCACTACCTCATGTTCAACTCTTTCTGAGTGAAAAAGTACTTAAGACTCTTGTGGTCAGTAAAGATCTCGCACCTTTCACCGTATAGGTAATGCCTCCAGATCTTTAATGCATGGACCACTACTACAAATTCCATGTCATATGTCAGATAGTTCTTCTCATACTCCTTGAGTTGGCGAGAAGCATACGTAATAACTTTTCCCTGTTGCATTAAGACACACCCGAGTCCCTTCTTAGATGCATCACTATAGATCACAAATCCACCTTCTCTTGATGTAATAGTCAACACTGGGACAGTAACTAAACATTGCTTCGGTTCCTGAAAACTTTGCTCGCACTCATTAGACCACTCAAACTTTATATTCTTTTTTGTGAGCCATGTCAGCAAACTTGATAATTTAGAAAAAACCTGCTACGAATCAGCGGTAATATCCTGCCAGACCCAAGAAACTTCTAACCTCATGCCCATTCTTCGGTCTTGCCCAATCAACTACCGCTTCAATCTTACCCGAGTCCATTGAAACACCTTCCCTAGATACTACATATCCCAGAAATGCCACTTGCTCTAACCATAATTCGCATTTCTTGAACTTCGCAAACAATTTCTTTCCTATAAGTACTTGGAGTACTAACCTCAAGTGAGTTGCATACTCCTCAAAACTCCTTGAATAAACCAAGATGTCATCGATGAATACTACCACGAATCGATCTAGGTATTCGTGAGATACCCTATTCATTAGGTCCATAAATGTCGTAGGAGCATTGGTCAATCCGAAATGCATAAGTAGAAATTTGTAGTGGCCATACCTGGTATGGAAGGTCATCTTTGGTAGATCCTCTGATTTAACTCTCACCTGATGATACTCGGATCGCAGATCGATCTTGGAGAAAACCTGTGTGCCTTGTAACTAGTCGAATAGATCATCAATTCGAGGTAACGGGTACTTATTTTTTACTGTCACCTTATTAATCTCTATGTAGTTTATGCACATCCTCATCGACCCATCCATCTTCTTCACAAACAACACTGGTGCTCCCCAGGGTGATACACTCAGTCTGATTAACCCCTTATCCAGAAGTTCTTACAATTGCTCCTTTAACTCCTTTAATTCAGCTGGAGCTATTTTGTATTGAGCTTTAGAAATAGACGCTGTCCCTGAAGTCAACTCAATGGAAAACTCCACCTCGCGATCAAGAAGAAATCCCAGTAAGTCCTCTAGGAAAACATCTGAGAATTCCCTTACCACTGGGATATCCTCCAGTTTAAGTTCCTTTCTCGATGCCTCTTTCACAATTGCTAGGTACCCCTGACATCCCTTTAGGAGTAAATTCCTTGCTTGAATGACTAAAAGGATCTGTGGTGCAGAGCACACACACGACCCGAAAAATACAAATTTCTGCTCCCAGGAGGTTTGAACACTACCTCCTTCCTATGGCAGTCAATACTTGCATAGCTAACTGCTAACCAATCCATCCCTAGAATAAGATCAAAGCCATGTATATCAAATATAATCAAACTAGCAGGTATCATTCTTTACCGAATTTCTATTAGTCAGTCTCGGATTATTTTACTACACACTACCACTGCCCCTATCGGTGTGACCACCTTTAACTCAGCATCTAATGATTGCATTTCTACCCTGCTCAATTTGATGAACTTTCGAGAAATGAAGGAATGTGTCGCACCTGAATCAAATAATACAATGACACTATTTGACAAAATCGAAATAGTACCTATCACCACGTCACCTGCATTCTCAGCGTCGCCCAGAGTTAAGGAATACACCCTTGCCTGAGTCATACCCCTTTGGTAATTTCCACGTGGTGCTTGGCTACCTCTCAGATACTGTTGCTGTGGAGGTGGAAAATTCATCACCTCGTGACATTCTCGTGCCATATGTCTGGGCTTACCACACCGGTTTAGGGTGTGATGAGGTACCATGATATGCCCTAACACCCGTATCCTATCGCTGGCCTCTATTGTGACCGTACCTCCTCCAAGGACCCTGCCTCGCACCTGAATACGAACTAGAAGGCATTGACCTCTTCTTCAAGTTCTAAGCCTCTACATCACCCTGTAGACTCATCTCTACTACATTGGTCTTATCCACTTTTGTAGCAAACTCTTGCACCTGCAGTACAGCCACCTACTTTTCAATATCTTGCTTCAAGCCTATATCGAACTTTTAAGCCTTCGTAGGCTCGTCTAGTACCATGTAGGGAGCAAACGGCGATAGCTCTACAAATCAGGCGGTGTATTGCTGAACTGTCGGTTGTCCCTGAGTCAGGTTCAGGAACTTATTTGCCTTTGCTTTCCTGACAGAGGCTAAAAAATACCAATCAAAGAATACCTCTCTGAAATGGCTCCACATCATTGCCACCGGTACCAGTCTTTGCTCCTCTAGCAACTTTACTGCTTCCCACCATCTCTCGCCCTCTCTGGTTAACTTAAATGCAGCATATAGCACCTTCTTCTCGTCAATGCATCGTAGTACGACCAAGATCTTATCGATCTGCTGATTCCAGTTCTCCGCAATAATCGGGTTGGTACTTCCCGCGAAAGTAGGAGGCTTCAGGAAAGTGAATTTCTCAATAGAATCTCCAAGCTCAGTAGTGGGACGATACTGCCCCCAAGAATTTTGCGTAACCTCAGCCATAAACTACTGGGCAAAATCCTGAAATGCCACAATAGAATCATTGCCACCCTCATGGGCAGCTCCCTCACTGCTACTTCCTCTGGCGATAGCATTACTATTCCTAGGATCCATCCTGAAGAAAGAACCAAACGAGTTAGAATTCTCATATCCTAACATGTCTGGTGTAATTATAACACAAAATACTCACTTAAATAAATCCCACTACCAGCCTAAATCTTCTCCCCTAAATTATGACATACTCTGCCAATTTCCTATTCTCGTTCAAATTTTCAAGTTCCTGCCCCTCCGTTTGGAAACAAAATCATTAATGGATTGTCGTGGTTTTTTGAACCCGTCGATTGATTCAAAAAAACACAAAAGTTTGTTAAGGAATTTTTGTCTCCAGGCCTAAGAAGCAAAGATCGAAATTCGTTTTCTACCTATTCCTATCCTCATCCTATACTCTGGTAAAACAATCCAACCTAGTCTGTAGAACCTAACAACATGGTGCTTTGATACCACTTGTAGCATCCTGACCTACCACGTGTGCTCGAAGTTCTAGTAAAACATAAAAATACTCCCTGATACCATAAATACGAGGGTCTGACCCCGAGGGGTTCACAGTTACCCTATCCATAATTAACATACCGTAAAGCAATGGAAAACATTCATTCTCAAAATACCATACCAGAGTTCTAAGTCAACACTATTACATAAATACCTCCAGTATTTCTATTACAACCCCAAAAAGACAACCTGACCATAGTCCAGTACTTACACGAGAACTTACAAAAACTCACAAAATACTATACTCCAAAACCCTCTAGAATGCTAGGTCCGATTTCCTGTAGGACTTGAAACAAGATTTGTATATTAGGGTGAGACACTTTTCAGTAAAGTGGATCAGATTACATCAGTGTGTGGTCATATGAGTTTATTCGAACAGAAAACAGTAACTTTAACTAAAATGGATTACGCAGCTAAAACAATTTCAACCCTGTAATATAGGGGATATACATACAATTCCTGTAAAGATAGTTCGGCTAATTACGAGCGAGAGTTCCTGAGGTTGGGGTAGAATACAGGCATATACACTGTACAATCCCTTTGCTCGATACTCAAAGTTGTAAATTTGCCCATTTTATTTTTTAAATCATGTATATGCATATCGAACTCATCCCTCTTTTGGAACATCACATGAACACCATTTACTTCCCCCATGGTATGGGTTGTGTGGTTTGGAGACCCGATCTAACACTGGCTGCCCACCAAGCTAGTCACTTCACTCAGTTACAAGTCCGATTTGGCCAACCCCACCCTGGATCATACACCAGGGCCCTTCGTACCAAATCGACTATCCAGATACCCACACTTAACAATACTGTGTGGTTGCACTACATCAATCACTAGCAACAGTACCGTGCTCTCATAGTAACTAGTTCCTCAGGTGGTTCATACATCATATATACAATTTATAACGAAAGCACAGTAATCCGTTTTCATTCCTCAAAGCATTTAAGCAATTCCAGTATTTTTCACAGCTCATTCATTCATCGATATTAACCAGCACACACAACTCTTGGTATTAAACCGACATCTTGTTTTCCAAATTTCCTAAAAATAATTTGGAACTCCAGTTCCATGTTCCATACCAAATATTGCGCAAGTTCAGTTTATTTCCATTTAACATCTTATGCCACACTCATTTGATTTAATACGCAATAGTATAATAAATGGTTTAGAAAAATATAATTTAATTTAAAAACAAGGGTTCAAGCATCTCTTACCTTTAATTTAATACAAAACATGAGTTTTAAGAAAAATAGAGACCATACCCCAAAACCCTAATTTTCCCAAAACCATAAACCCGAAAAAAAACCAACAGTTCCACCCGGTGAAATTTTTCAAATAAGTATACATATCATACCTATAACCATAAACCATAGTTTAACCGGTTCTGATTTAAAAAATAACTGATATAAACAAATCCCTTTACCTGGCTTACAAGAAAGCCCATTGAAACCCCAAAATCCACGCCCTACGGCGTTTGTAGTTCAAAATCCTGAAACCAAATTTCCCCCCAGATAAATCAACACAAATCCCAAAATATTCCTCATTTTGCATTTCCACAGAGGGGCATTTGTCCACGAAAATAGGGAATTTGTCAACGAAGCCTACTGGTATCCCCCCTTTTACTTCTTTTCTTATTTATTTCTTTATTTTCTGGGTTCAGGTTTCTAGATTTCTATGTCGAACGAACACTAACATGACACCCTCTCTACATTCTTGAAAATTTTGCAATGCATATCAATTCAAAAATATTTTCATAAGGTAGATATCCCATTCTTCGAGATGAGATGCTTGAAAATGTCATTTTATAAGAATGCTTTTGATATTATAAGTCAAATGCCCCTTAATGATTAAGTTTGTAGCGAGGAAAAAATGGGAAAAGTAATAGTGTAGTATTAGAACCCCCCCCCCCCCTTTTAAAATAGAGATGTTAGGATGGTTACACCAAATTTGTTGCATAGTAAAGGGTCCACTTCATAGTAAGTGATGCCAATAAGGTGTATAACTCAAACTACTAGGTTTTGTTTGAAAAATAATAGTGTAGTATTAGAACCTCCCTCCCCCCCCCCCCCCCTTTTGAAATAGAGATGTTAGGATGGTGACCCCAAATTAGTTGCCTAGTGAAGGGTCCACTTCATAGTAAGTGATGCCAATAAGTTGTATAACTCAAACTACTAGGTTTTGTTTTGTTCGTTGAATACCTTTTCTTAGGAATATATTAATTTTAATAGGTTAGTTACAATTAGTTATATGAGAAATTATTTTTTTACTATAAAGTAAATAATAATGTGAAACTTGTTATGAATCAAATAAGGAATAAACAAGGAATGACTATTTCCAAATTTTACCTTGAGGATGCCTATTCATTTTTTATTACATTTTAAATGAAATAATTAGACATATGCAAGGAATTGTTATAAAATGATGTAGAAATTAATAATAAAATAAATAGAAATGAGCAAAAAAATAAATAAAGGCGAGATTGAATTTACGTGGTTCGACTATGCCTACTCCACGAATGGATAGGATCAAAACTTCACTATCACGAGCGGAATTACAAGATGATTTGGAACCGGTCTTGTACAAAATATCACTTCTCTTCACTTTATCTCTCCACTTCTCTTATCCTTACTATATGTCTATTTACATGGAAGCATCAAATATGTATCCCAAATGAGAAGGGGAGGGTGCCCTTTTATAGGGTAATATGGATAGTTAAGCATTTATTGGGGGAAAAATCTAAGGGGTGGAAGATGGGGTGACATACACTTTATTAGTAGAAATATATGGGGCAGGTTCACATGCGACATGAATTAGTGCAGATATATGGGGTAGGTTCATAGCTGACATGAATTAGTGTATATATATGGGGCATGTTTATAGGGACATAAGGGACATTCACCTATATTTCATAACACTCCCCCTTGGATGTCACCCATATATTAACTTTTTCTGCTAAAATCTTTAAGATGCATCATTCTGATAAGATGAACCAATTTCTTGAATGTTGTAGTAAGCAAAGTTTTGGTGAACAAATATGCTAGATTATCATTTGATTGGATCTGCTGAATATCTATATTATCATTCTTCTGAAGTTCATGTGTATAGAAGAATTTTGGAGAGATATGCTTTGTTCTATCACCCTTTATGTATCCCCCTCTTAGTTGAGCTACACATGCAGCGTTGTCTTCATATAAAACTATTGAAATATTCTTGAGTGATTGAAGATCACAATTTTCTTGGATATGAGAGATCATTGATTTAAGCCACACACATTCTCTACTAGCTTCATAGGTAGCTAGTATTTCAGAATGATTGGAGGATATTGTTGTAATCATTTGCTTTACTATCAAATAGCATTGAATGTATTTAATTTCATTCCAGTGTCGTCAAGTAGGAGCAGAGTTAGATCTTGCTAGTAGATTTACAGCAAATGCAATGTCGGGTCTTGTACACTTTGCCAGATACATCAAAAAGCAAACAACACTTAAATATGGTACTTCAGAACCAAGTAATTCCTCCCCCTCATCTTAAGGTCATTATTGATCTTTCTTAACATAATCACACCATCATTGGAGATCCTAAAGGATGAATTTTATCCATATAAAATTTTCTTAATACCTTTTCGGTATATTTAGATTGATGAATAAGAATTCCACCATTTACATGTTCAATCTGCAGGCCAAGACAATATTTTGTCTTTCCTAAATCTTTCATCTCAAATTCCATCATTAGCAATTTTAGTGAGCTCTTTAGGAGTCCCAACTAGTTTCAAATTATCAAAATTAACAATAATTATAGCAAATCTAGATTCTGATAAAAATGCATGGACAAATTGGATCTTTTATGAATCATTCTTTCACAAGGTACTCAATCGATTGTACCACATGCATCCAGATTGCTTTAATCCATATAAGGAAAGTTGGAGTTTAACTGAATACAAATTTCTGGATTTTGTTTCAGGCAATTCAAATCCTTTAGGGACTTTTCATATAAATTTCACTATCCAACGATCCATGATGTTACTATGTCCATATGTCGCATGCTCAGTCGTCGTTCTATGACTGCTGGCCCAATTAGGAATCTGAAAGTGATTCCATCCATTATAGGATAATATGTTTGTAACGACCCGGCCCTTTACACAGACCCAGGTGTCACTCACTCATACAAAATAAATGTACCTGTTCAAGATACATGGACAACCTACCTTAAACAGGCACCTACGAGTGTAAACCATACATAATTACAATGTAAATGTCACGGAAAAACATAAACATTCATTGGGATTTCTACTAGACTTATACCAGAGCTTACTAATACATTCACAAGTACATAAATCCAGACATAGAATAAATCTTGTTATTACAATCCTCCAGAAAGGACCTCATCTAAGTATAATACATGATTCGAATGCTTACTTAAGCTAAACCAAAATACAATCTCCCCAGTCCCTTTAGCTACTAGGACCTACGTATTGATGGGCCTGAAAACAAAGGTTGTATAATAGGGTGAGACACCTCTCACTAAGGAAGAAAGTGTTATAATTAGTGTGTGACCACATGTGAGTATTTCAATTTAAAACATGTATCCATATGTATAAAACAAAGGTTTTCAATACCGAATCACTACACATATATCCATATAAACAATACCATTTTTCCATATCAGCTTTTAAATCATGTATATGAATATAGAACAATCAACAACTTTGTATCACATATAATGCCTATTTTATCCCGTGGCATGGGTTGTGCACTGATATCTCCAACAATGTCCTGTTCGTGCAGGCATTTGTTAAGTATCTAATATATAGTCCGACTGCCCCCATCTAGTCTATTATTTCACCAGTGGTTTTATTACTCCTGCTAGCCGACTATCTATGTACCCACAGTGATTTACATATGTGGTTGCACTATACCCTTCCAGCTGAGGAATTCCCTGCCATTGGGAGTATCTTTCACCTCCATTAATGAAGTTTTTTCAACTTCTCACATCGAAGTATCTTTCAACCCCATTTATTGGAGTATCTTTCAACTCCTTTGGTAACAAGTTGTGTTCCATTTATCATACATACAATTTATAACAAAACATGATAACCTGTGCAATTCCAGTATTTTCACAAATTTAGATAATCACATCAGGTTCAAACCGGTGCCTTTCCACTCGATTCACCTTTTTTACATATATATAGCTCGGTGTATAATCGGCCTCTGTTTTCCACATTTTCAATATAACAAGTTGGAACTCCATTCCCATAATCCATATCAATAATATCAAATGTTCACAAGTTCAATTTCATCCACATGTCACACTAATTTAGGCAAAATCCACTATATGATATATGATATAATTAAACACCTTTTATATAAAAATAAAGGATTCAGGCATCTCTTGCATACATAATAATCCAAATAAAGAAGTTTTAAAACATTTGGGGTCCATACGCTGAAATCCATATTTTTACCAAAAATCGAAAAATCGCAAAACCGACACTTCTACTCGGTAGAATTTAGCAAATAAGCAGTTAAATCATACATATAAGCACAACATAACTTTTTAGCGGTTTAGTTTTCCAAAAAAAACTGTTGTAATCAAATTCCCCTTACCTTAAACTCGAAATGAAACTTCGTACAAAAACCGATCCAAACCGACAACCCGGAATCATGAAAACCTAAAACCACAGAACAAAACCTTATTATAATTTCGACTACTGTCCAAATATCCAATCAAAATTAAGATCAGATCCTTACCTCAATTTTTGGGAAAACCCAAAAATCCTCAAAACGACGATCCGATCCGCTAAAGTTGTAGAACTTCCTTCTCTGATTTTCGCAGGAACTTTCATTTTTAGAAACGGGCGTCGAATGGCGAAGATCCTTATAGAAAGAGAGAGAGAATCGCAGGTTAGAGAGAGAGAGAGAGAGAGAGAGAGAGAGAGAGAGAGAGAGAGAGAGAGAGAGAGAGAGCTTTTGGGAGCAACCTTAGCCCTTAAGCAACCAAAATGGATATTTATAAGGCCTTTGACCAACTCCAACTCATCGACAAAGTGGCGTCTTCATCGACGAATCCACCACACAGCTCATCAACGAAGCCATCCCTTCATCGCCGAGCCCAAGTTCCGGATATTTCCTTGACCTGCTCGGTATTTGCTCGTCAACGAGGCTCTGAATTTCGTCGATGAGGCTTTGAAGAAATTCATCGACGAACGTGACTCCTTCGTCGATGAATCCAACTTATTACTGGTTTAGGTCTCTACAATGTATCCTCATAATCAATTTCAAGTTTCTCCAAGAAACCTTGTGCCACAAGCCTTGCTTTATATCAAGTAATTTCATTATTTTCATTTCGCTTGCACACAAATACCCATTTGTATACAATGGGTTGGACATCTTTTGGTGTCTGGATTATAGGTCCAAAAAATTTTCTTTTTGATAGAGAGTTTAATTATGATGTGATAGCCTCTTTCTATTTTGGGCAATCACTTCTATATCGACATTCATTAACAGATTTAGATTCAGGATTATCATTATTTCTGGTAATGTCAATAACTACTGTATATGCAAATGTATTGTTGACAACAACTTTATTTCTATTTCACATTTCTCATATGTAATGAACTGAGATCTCATTATTATTTCCATGTACCTGTCCCTTTTCAAGGGATGTCTCTTTAGGAGTTTTCTCTTCAGGAGATTCCTCTTCAGGAGGTTTCATAATAGAAATTTCATTTTCAAGAGAAATGAGTTTGCGAATGTTGAATGGATTATCCACCTATGTAACCTTCTTTGGAGTGTTTACAGATTTCATTCTTCTCTTTCTGGGAGTTTTATCTTTTGCACCAACAGACTTTCCACACTTAACTTGTGGTTTAGGTTCATTAGCCAGCTGTTGTCCTTTAGGGACATCAATACGTGTTGAAATATTTGTAGTAGGTATATGAGATTCTAATATGACATTGGTATCTGCAAAAGAATCTGGTAATTGATTTGCATTCCCTTGCAAATGTATAATCTTTTGAACTTCAAGTTCACAATATGATTTGTGTAAGAATCTAAATAAGATAAACTCATTTCATTCCATGTGATTTCATATTGTGCTTTAGGCACTAATTTTTAGCTCCCTGATGTAGGGACTACTACTTTATTAAAATGACAATTAATTTCTCTTGAGAACAAACAGTACACATGAAATCAATTGATAAAAAAATTTTCTGGTTCTTTAGTGGATGACCATGTGAATTTTCAATGAATATTCGCATTGTTACATCTCCAAGATGTCCAAGATGTTCAGGCCAAAGTGTAAATAACTTTGAGTCATTGCACTTTTGGTGCAAGACATTATATGATTTTACTACTACTTTTAATATTTGGATAATACAGTCCAAAAGATAAAGTTGTCAATTTTTTTAAAATCCGTTTCTTCCCATAAATAATAAAAGTAATATAAAGAAACTCGTTACTACCTTCATTTGTAGTTTCAATGTGATATAATTGATTTTCCCGCTTTTGGGTGGTCATCCCTCTTATAGGGGATCGTAACCTCACGTCTCGATGCTAATGATTATTTCAATCACGACCACAACCATGCCCACGACTATACGTTTGACCTCGTCCTCAACCACAAAATTTTTTCATATTCACTTCGGGGAATAGGATCGAACCACTTTGACGAGTTGGTAATATTTTATCAAAAACTCATTATTTCTCTCAGCAACAAGAAAACATGATATGAATTCAGAAAATTACTAAATTTCCTATCCCTATATTGCTACTGTAGGAGCATATTAGTGGGATGAAAAGTAGTAAAAGCCTTTTCAAGCATGTCTTCATCAGTAATATTTTCACCACATAGTTTTAGCTTCGAACTAATTTTATGTAGAACTAAATTATAATTACTGATTGTTTTAAAATCTTACAACTTTAGGTGCAACCATTCATATCATGCTTTTGGTAAAATCTCATGGTCAAATATATCCTTTAAAAATTTTCCGTAGGATAAGTGGGTTTTTAACAGTGAGGTATTCGGTCTTTAATTCTTCCTGTATAAATACAATGATAATGAAAATATATGTGAGAGAAAGCAATTAGAGATAGATAACATTTATGAGAGAAAAGAATTATTAATTAGATGAGGAATTGAATATAAAATAAAAGAGGCAAATACATTTGAGCCTATGCATGATTATATATATATATATATATATATATATTATAATATATAATATTTTCTTAATAAGCCGCCCACTCCATGCACCTTCCATGCATCATCACACATTTATGTGTGAGGAAGATCATGGTTCTTGCGGGATAAAACATTGAAGGATCTCTGATGAACCTTCCGATCTTGATCACCTGAAAAAGAAGAAAATAAGAGTGGCTTGGAGGACTCGAGGTGTACTCCGGGGGATCACTCTGATGCCTAAGTAAGGGATTGCTCTAAATAGGTTGTAAGTAACAGTGAAGATGAGTCTATGGGGGATCAAAGCCCAGCAATCACACCGAAGTCAATTGGCTAGCAATTGGTGCCAACCCAATAATGGCCAGAGTGATCCACGCCAACGGGGTAGTAATCAAAGCGATTCACGCTCGCACCATAACTTGCCCATAAATGGAGAATTACCCTCAAGTCAAATTCCTTCACTATAAATAGGGACTCAGAGAAGTGGCTAAGGTATCTCATTCTAAACTCATCTTCATTATTGCTTACAACCTCTCTAGAGCAATCACTTACTTAGGCATCGAAGTGATCCCTCGGAGTACAACCCAGGTCCTCCAAGCCACTCTCATTTTCTTCTTTTTCATGCGATCGAGATCAGAAGGTTCATCGGAGATCTGTCAACGTTTTATCCCACAACAATGGCTTTTACATGATCCTGTAGATATGCGGTATTTCCATATAAAATAGTATTTCTCAATTTCATTGCATTTAGATGAATTTCAATTTCAAGAATCCATGAGAAATAATTATTGCATTGGATGTCAAGGGAAACAAATTTAATTTTGCTTATATTTGACATGTGAATAAATTAACAGTAATAAGTCAATTTGTAAAAACAGAATGTAAAAGTTGAAATAAAATTGAAATAATAATATAATATTAATTTCACCCTTCTAGGGCACTTAAATAAGTTTCTTCAGGAACATTATTTTATTTTTCTCAATTTATACTCTTCAGGAGTAAAATCCCAATTTATAATATTAAATTAGGTAATAATTTAACACCTCTTTCGGAGGTTAAATTTATTACCTCATCTGGAGGATAAACGTTTCACTTCTTCAGGAGGTTGATTTAAACATGTTGGAATTGGTGTAATCTCAAGAGGGGGGTGAATTGGGTATTTAAAATTTTTCTCCTGGATTCAATTTAACCATCAGTCAGTAATACACAACCTAGGGTCTTTCTAAGAAAATACCAATTATTAACAAGAATTTACTGAGCAAATAATCAAAGCATGCATAGTAGGCTCAGTTACCCAATCCTTCACAATAATAAAATACAAACATTCAAGTGCTAAAATTTAAATTGTGAAAAATAAAAGCAGACACAAGAAATATTATTAGGTTTTGACCAATACTGCCTACGTCCCCGCCTCCAGTTAACAAGTAAGAGGATTCCACTAGTTGCTCACTTGCAGGTGGAGCGGCACCGTTTATAACCTCCCTCTCCTTACTAGGCAAGAAAATACCCCCGGTCAGATTAATAGGGCTAACCCCAACCTTTATAACACCTTAACAGGATGATGCACTTAGTTCTCCTAACTGGATCTGAACTAGTCTGGTGCTTTCCTAACCGAGTCTAAGCAATTAGGGACTATTCACAGGGTTAGTCTTCCTCTTTCGACAACCCGTCAAGAATACAACATATAATCAATAATTTTTGTGTACAAGGAATTGCTTCTACTACAAGAATATGTGTACAACAATAAGTACAAATACACTCACATATAATAAGCAAATAAGCTCAATGTGAGAATGTGATTTTCACAAAAATAATCTTTGAATAAAATGTGTATAATGAGTGCTCAAAGATTTTATGTCCAAATAAGAGATTTCTCCAAAAATATTTTTCTAAATAAGGTGCTGGAGAATCTAGGGTTTATGGCTTAAAAATGTTTTTGAAGATAAACACAAAGGGGCCCTTGAATCTTGCAATGGAAGTGCAAGATTCACAAGCAAAGAAAATATTTCTCCACAAAAATGTTTATCAAAGAATAATGTGGGAGAAACTTAAATAATACTCTCAAAATGTGATATGGAAAATGAATTATATATAAGAGTGAAAGATATTTGATTTGTAAAACCAATGCTCAAAGAATGTTTAAAACAATGCTCTCTTGTAAGATATATCAAATGAATAATAAAAGAGTGAAAAATTAAGGATAAAATTTGAGAGAGTTTTTGGGTCAATCAAGTGCCTAATTATGAGTAATGAGGGGGTATATATAGAGTTGGGCAAAAATATAACCATTGCGGACTCACTTGGTATTTTTGAAAATATTTAATTATGTTTAATGAAAAATAACCCTATTTAACCGCGATAAAAATTTCGCCATCCCAAGAGGTTCAGTCGACCATATTAACAAGTTCAGTTGATCGTGACTATTCTGAACTATGTATTTGGTCGACCCTCTCATGACGATTCCGAACCCTTCGTAGGTTCGATTGACCATAGCTTAGGTTTAGTTGACTGCTCATATGGTTCGGTCGACTAAGGCCAATTTGAACTACAAGGTTTGGTCAACCAAGTTGTTGGGGAGTCAGACACTTAATGATTCGGTCGACCGAGGAAGATACATTCAAAATAGAATGGTCGACCGAGACTTGGTCAAGGATTTGACTCTGTGGGCAACCAGTGGTTCAGTCGACCGTTGGGTTATAACACAATAGTGGTCGGTTGATCAAGAGTATTGGAAAGTCAAAACTTCATGCGATGGTCAACCGAGGAAACTCAGTTCAAACTCGATCGGTCGACCAAGCTGGTCAAAAGTTTGACTTTGGGCACAGTGCTTCAATCGACTGAATTGATTAAAGCACGAAATTGTTGGTCGATTGAGGGCATTAGAAAATTAATATTTTGCCCAAAAAATCCAACTTTGGTCGACCTTTGCCCCAGATTTGACCTTAATTTATTTCTAAACCTTTTGGTATGATTTTAGTCTTTTAGGAAAAGGTTTTCTGTGAAGTGTGTTGGTCACTAGGGTCTGTCTATGGCCATTGATCGGTTCCCTACGGTCAACCTATGGTTGCCTGAGTTTGTCATCCACATCATGCATGTCATGCATTATTGCATACCAAAACTTAAATACTAAATGCATTTACAAAAAAAATAAACGTCTTCTTCTTCTTTTACTCTTCCCTTCTCCATGGAATAGTTGATGTGAGCTTTAAGTTCTTGATCGCTTCCATTTTTCTTTAACCTTATGTGCATGTTAAAATATAGATTTGTTCACACACTAAATGCACACATGAGATATAGATGTTTTTTCAGCATCAAAATAGAGATCAGACTCAAAAATTCAACAATTTCCTTCTTTTTGATAATGAAAAACGCATCAGAACAAAATGGGATAAGCTTAAAAAGGCTCCCCCCTAAGGGTTAAGCCTGAAAAGACTCCCCCAAAGAATATGCATAAATTAAATTTAAACAGTATAGCACAAGCATATTAAAGAAAGAAGATAATTCAAAATATTTGCATTCAGTTTTAACAATAAGGCATAACACTGGACATGCATGTAGCTCAGATAATTAACCCATTAAAAACATTTGCCTTAAAAAAAAGAATTCCCCTTTTTGGTCATGCATTTTGTTCATAGAAGTTCTCCCCCTTTTGGCATCAACAAAAAGGACTAAGCTAAGTAAAAGAAATGTAGTCATTTAAAACAAACTTAGCCAAGAGAAACTTTCCCATTTGAAAAACATTCCCCCTTTTAAATATTTAAGCGCAGAAAAATTCTCTCTTTATCATACAACATTTGGGCATATAAAAAAAATTTTAAGTTGTTTTAAAGATATAGCACTTAAGCACATAAGCAAGAAACAAACCATGTTTCATGTAAAATCATTTCTTGCCAAGAAAAGTATATGTAAATATATAAATATATATATATATATCCCCTTTATGATATTGTCAAGAGGTGCCGAGGGTGTGTTTGCAGAAAAAGAAACTTTAAAGATCATGCAAGCACAACTTTTCTGGTTTATCATTTAAGCATACACATAGTATGACTAGAAAAAATCAACCACAAAGATCCTAAAAATATTAGTCAAACTAAACACGAGGATCATATGGCAAAAGAAACAAAGAACTTGTGGCAAGACATTATATTTTCATTTTAAAATAGTCAATAAAATCCAAACAATTAAGCGCATGTCACAAAGAGTTCAAACTAGATCTAAACTAAAAATATTGGTGAGCATAACATGATAGGAGTTTGTTTTTAGATGCTCCCCCTTTCAATTGGAATCTTAACTTAGATGCAATAAATTGTTTATACTAGTTAAAGACTAATTTCATTATGCTTTGTAGTATAAGCCATCATTTTGAATCTTTTAAACCAGCCATACAGATTATTAATCAACTACATTCTAATCAATACAGTCGTCCCTATAGGTTGCAAATGCATCAGAAAATATATATTAAGGCATACAATAATGTTTATAACCAAGAACAATCCATATCAAGTTATGAAACTTTAAGAGCTGGATATGATGTTCGTGATTCTCTAAAAAGCCTCAATATTTCAATAAGTGAAAGTAATGCTTGTAAGTCATTTGTGCTCTTTCTATAAGGAAGGTACTTAGCTTTTCTAAACATTTGATGATCATGAAAGGATGAAATTTAATATTTAATTAATTTTCACTCATGCTTTCAAAAATATTTTATCATTTATTCTATCATAATCATCTATGTACAAGGTTTTATTTTGAAAAATTTTTTGTCAAAATTTTGGCAACATGTTGTCTGTAAATCGTACATTTTCCTATAAAACCTGTACCTGATAGCTGGTTGTTTTCAACAAAATATTCATATAAATCATGCAGCAACCTAAAATCCACTGTCAGCATGCAATTCACATCACTGCATCCACCATGCAGGAGACATTCTAGACAAAGCATGCAATCACGTAGCAATTATCAATTCATAAATAATAATCTATCCATAAAAGAATATAAACACTAAAGAGCAGTTGATGGATTTGAGTTCAGTACAATTCTTATGAAGGCATATAGACATAAATGTTATAAGATAATGAGAGCATTTTAATTTATATGACCATGAAAAATATATGCTTCCCCTAAGTTATGCACTTAATCATTTTATACCTTTTTCATCTCTAAATATCTTAGCCAAGGATTTGAAGATTTTCAGTGGTTTAAACTTGGTGTTGATTGCATTAGGCTTATTAGACCAAAATGTCACAATGAATATTTGTTAAGGTAATAAGCCAATGTCTGCCTCTTTTCTTATGAATCTTAATACGTGTGAGAGGCACAAGTTCAAATGACTTTTCATTTTTAAAGTTCGTGCATATGTTTCTTAGTCATTTGCATTTCCATATATGTTGAAACCTATAGCAATCATATTAGCCATTCAACTTCATTAAGAGGATATGAAGGTCTAAAGGATTTTATTAAAATTTTGAGAGCTTATGAAGCGAGATAGGATAAATACTCTTAACAATTAAATTATTATTATTAAGTTTAGAAGAATATTTAGAATGAGTGGACATTTTCCAAAATATTTTTGTGCTTAGTAATCATGTCCAGGTATGAGCAAAGAGTGTCTAGGAGTGTATGAATTTTTGAATACAACTCTTTGTACAATGGAATGTATCCTTTAGATATAATTACTATTTGGAGCAAGGATATGAACCAAGGAATAGACAAATCTCTACCTGTTGTGACTGTGGTATAGTAAAGATTTTCTATGGAAGAAAAGAACCAAAATTAGAGGATTTTTATTTTGAACTCAAAGGGAACAATCCCCTAGTGGATGCCTCTAATTTTGATTACAAGGAGGATGACTTTTTATTAGCACTAGATAGATATGAAATTTATTATCATTGGTGCTTATACCTAGAGTGATAACCAGATTTTGATTAATGAGATTAGGGTCAAAAATATATGGAATAGGATGGATCCCTAAACCTCATCTCTGTGCAATGAACAACAGTTGCTTAACTTAAGATGTTTTATCTTTAAGCATGAGTTAAGCATTTTGAATTATTTACCAAGCAAAAATGCTTTGTCCATTTTGAAAGTGGATTTTATTCAATTTTTATATTGGCTTGCTAATATTATGATTCTTAGTAAAGCAATAGTGTACAGTGAATACATATACTAAGATTTTAAAATTTTAGGCACACGCCATTTCCCAAGCCTATAGTCTTCACAACTCTTAAACCTAGGAACTAAGTAAGAATTAAATAATTATGTAATTTCTATTGAAACCATCCTTCCTCATTTCCTACTGGGTTTACTTTCATGATTACCCACATCATTTCTTTTTCTAAGCCTCTGGCACTTCTATATGGGTAAGAATATCTGGTGTGCCTTTTCTGTTTGAAATGTAAGCAAGCTTTATATGGTTGCTTGCTTGTCTCATTTTTATTCGACAATGCATGACTATAGGTTTTATTTGATGAGCCTGAATCCTTTGTGAAAAGATTTATCCTTTTAATTCCTGAGGATTTAACATGATTATTCCTTTCATTTTTAACTTTAGGTGTTATGCTACAATAATCATCCATTACTTCTTCCAAGCAAATAAGTTTAAAAATTTTCTTAGTCTTTTTTCTTTTCAAGAGTGGCATAATATTCTTTCAATTGATTTGCCACTTTCTTATTTTCATTTTTCAAAATTGTTTTCTGTTTAGAAATATGAACTAGAAGTTTATGCATTTTAGATAAACTACATTCTAGTTCTTTGTTAGAGGGCATGCCATTATCATTAGACTTGTTGCATGATTTAGTACAAGATTTATCTCTATAACTATCATATGAATCAATGCATGCTTTGTCAACAGATTTATCACAAGGAATACCAGATGATTCATCATACAATATATTGCAATATTTTTCACAAGAATCATCGTATGCATCATTAACAGAATTGTTATGATATTTAACAAATGATTCAGCATTTGACATGCCACAACATTTAATGTAAGAATCATCAATTGAGTTTGACTTAGAATCATATACTTCTTTTTCTGTTAATGCAATTACCCCATGATTTACCACATTCTGATTATTTGAGTGTGACACTTCTAGAGATGTAGTCTCCTTTCATGGCTCTCTCCATACTTATGTTCAAGTTTATCCCAGATTTCTCGTACACTTTTACAAGCCATAATCTCAAGAAAAATGTTAGACTCTAAGGCACAGTATAACATATGCATGACATTAGAATTAATCAAGTTAAAATCATTTTCAAAAATTTGTGCACCACTTCCTTTACCAATCACTTGCCAAGCCTTCCAGACCATTGCTTTTATAAAAATGCTCATTTTAAATTTTCAGGTGGTGTAATCAACAACATGAAATAATGGAGGACTCAAGGTGATCGTTCCTCTCCAAATGGGGGTACACCAATGTGAATCATCCCGATCTTTAGTAAAAACGTTTAAATCAATGCCACGAAGCTCTGATACCAATTGTTGGAATTTGTGTAATCCCAAGACGGAGGTGAATTGGGTATTTAAAATTTTTCTCCTAGGTTAAATTTAACCAACAGTCAGTAATACACAACCTAAGATCTTTTTAAGCAAATACCAATTACTCAACAAGAATTTAATAGAGCAAATAATCAAAGCATGTATAGCAGGCTTAGTTACCCAATCATTCACAATAATAAAACACAAACATTCAAGTGCTGAAATTTAAATTGCGTAAATTAAAAGAAAGCACAAAAAATGTTATCGGTGTTCGGCCAATATTGCCTACGTCCCCGCCTCAAGCTAACAAGCAAGAGGATTCCACTAGTTGCTCACTTGCTGGTGGAGCGATACCATTTACAACCTCCCTCTCCTTACTGGGAAAGGGAATACCCCAGGTCAGATTCACAGGGCTGACCCAAACCTTTACAACACCTTAACATGATGATGCACCTAGTTCTCCTAAGTGGGTCTGAACCAGTCCGGTGCTCTCCTAATCGAGTCTGAGCAATTCGGGACTATTCACAGGGCTAATCTCCCTCTTTTGACAACCCATCGGGAATACATAGATAATCAATAATTTTTGTGTACAAGGAAATACTTCTACTACAAGTAGATATGTACAACAATAAGCACAAATACATTCACGTATGATATGCAAATAAGCTCAATGTGAGAATGTGATTTTCACAAAAATAATCCTTGAATAAAAATGTATATGATGAGCGCTCAATGATTTTATGCCCAAATAAGAGATTTTTCCAAAAATATTTTTCTAAATAAGGTGCTGGAGAATCTAGGATTTATGAATCAAAAATGTTTTTGAAGATAAATACAAAGGAGCCCTTGAATCTTGCAATAGAAGTGCAAGATTCACAAGCAAAGAAAATATTTCTCCACAAAAATGTTTATTAAAGAATAATGTGGGAGAAACTTGAATCATACTCTCAAAGTGTGATATGGAAAATGAATTATATATAAGAGTGAAAGATATTTGATTTGTAAAACCAATTTCCAAAGAATGTTTAAAACAATGCTCTCTTATAAGATATATCAAAGGAATAATAAAAGAGAGTAAAAAATTAAGGATAAAATTTGAGAGAGCTTTTGGATTAATCAAGTGCCTAATTATGAGTAATTGGGGGGGGGGGTATATATAGAGTTGGGCATAAATATAACCGTTGGGGACTCACTTGGTATTTTTAAAAATGTTTAATTATGTTTAATAAAAAATAACCCTGTTCAATCGCGGTAAAAATTTCGCCAAGCCAAGAGGCTCGGTTGACCATAGACAAGGTTCGGTGACCATGGCAATTTTGAGCTATGAATTTGGTCGACCGTCTCAGGGCGATTTCGAACCCTTTGTAGGTTCGGTTGACCATGGCTTAGGTTCAGTTGACCGCTTATATGGTTCAGTCGACCAAGGCCAATTTGAACTACAAGGTTTGGTCGACTAAGTTGTTGGGGAGTCAAACACTTTATGATTCGTTCAACCGAGAAAGATGCGTTTGTTGACTTTTTGGTCAGATCCCTGTTTTGATTATGACAAACCACAGTATCTCATCTGTGTGCTTTGAGTATTTGAGCATGTTTATGTTTTAGTTAGCTCAGTTGATGATGCAATTTGGAAGTCGAGAAACACTTAAACGAGCACATCATTCGATGCATTCCATGGAAATGTAGAGAAGCAGAGCATGAAGCCCTTGTTTATTTCAAGTTGTATTATATTGTTTCATATTTATCATTCGGGTTTGTAATTATAATCCAAGGTCTGTAATAATTAATGCATGACATGCATAATAGGACTATAAGCTCAGTAATGACCATAGACAGACTTTAGGGCTGACTTCGGTAGATCGAAACTAGACTTTTTAGGTTAAATTAAAGAGCCTTGACCTTAGATAGACCCTAGGTCCCTGCACGTAACTTTGAACTCAAAACAGGACTTAAATGCACACTTTAAGTGTGTTCGGTCGACCGAACCCGAATCTACATAGAAGCCTTAGTCGACCGAACATACCAGGGTCAACAAGTTGACTATTCATTCGACCATTCGATCGAACCACTAGTTAAAATCTGACTCGGTCGACCGAACCTCAGAATTTGGTCAACCGAACCTGCCCTAGTCAACCAAACCTTGGAGGGTTCAAAATTGCCTTAATACAGTCGACCAAAACCTCAGTTCAAAAATGCCACCGTCCACCGAACTTAGTGATATGGTCAAACGAACCTCAAATATGGTCGACCGAAACTCTCGGGTTGACCAAAATTTTACTACGGGTAATTAAAGGTAAATCAAGGTTATTTTGTTTAAACATGCTTAAAACAATTTTAATAATTCTTCAGATGTCCCCAACGGTCAAAGTATTTGGCATGTCTATTTATATGATTTCATTTGCAAGATTAAGCTAAGATTATGGAGTTTGATTAAGAAAATATGCTCTGAATTTTCAAGAGCTTATTCTTTATACTCAAAGCCGAATACTCATCCTTTGATCATTCTTTTGCGAAATCTAATTGAGTGAGCGTATTTTAAATCATCCTACATTGCTTGCTAAAGCTATAACTCTCATTACTTTGATTGTTTGATTGTTTTTCTATTGAGAGTTGAGCTAAGGTTCCACCCCCCCCCCCCGGTTTATTTAATAATCATTGTGTGGGGAAAACTTTGTAGCTTGTGAGTCTTGGCACTTGTGTTGTAAGACTTGTAAGCTTGTATTGTGATTGTGCAAAAATCTTTTTCACAAGCTTATTTTTCAAATATCTCTTGTGTTAGAATTTTGAGAAAATCATTTTAGAGATATTTCGATTACATTTGTTGGAAATCTTTGAAACTCCACTTTCGATTGATATATATCGATAAAGTGTTTCAAAGTTTGACTGAGAATACACTCTTGCTGTAACGCCCTGAACCCTTAATCCTGGGTCCGGCGCGTTATACTTGATAAAATTCTTGATATTCCATAATATATGCAGCGGAAAACATAACCATAATCTCCATATAACATAATACCAGAGTTTACTAATTCTAACTACCAACCATAATAAATTAATCATCCACCAGTATTTAAATATATACATGTCTCCAAAACATTATCCACTAATACCAGTATGTTTCACAACCATCCATATCTTATAAAACTTAAAACATAAATTATAAAACATAAAATATACATATCAAAATTAACATAAAAATATACCCTTTTTCTTATATCTTCCAAAAAATGTTATAATCTCGAGCTTTCAAAGCTCGATCCTGAGAAATCCTAAAAAAGATAAATTCATATTCGGGTGAGATACATCTCAGTAAGGGAAGAAACAATATATTAAACTCAGCGTGTGGCCATCATGAGATTATACATATCATTTTATAATATTTGCAAATCATTAACATAACACTGAAAGTCATTTTTTGAACCTAACAATCACATGAAAATGTTTAACCCACGAGATTACCCAAGGATAGGGGTGATTACCAGCCCATACAAGTAGCACCCCTCTGCTCTGATACCTAGGCAACCCAAAGGTCGCAGCTAAAGCATACTTGGACACTTACCTTACTCAGTAAGCCCTCAAGTGATAAATTAATCTCGCACTCACGCATTCCACAATAGTTTATCGGCAAACGCCCTAAGGATAGGGAATTCTACCCGCCCATACAAGTAGGTTCCTTCTGCCCTAGTGCGTTATGCAGCTACTGCCACATCTGAAACTACTAGTGCACTCGCCTTACTCAGCAAGCTCTTACAGGAGAAGAGTATGCCTCGCCCAATCGTAACATGTTCTACGTACATAGATACTTCTAATATCATAATACATCATTCTTTCCATCATTATTCAATCATTCACATTCTTTCATGTTTATAACATAACATTTTCTTGTGTTTCACTTTAAGTGACTCTTTCCCATTTGTATCATTCACATTTCACATTTCATTTCATTGCATTGTCATTCCTTGTTATTTCATTTCATAATATTTTCATTTCATTCATTTGTACTACAGCCGCTCTTTAGCCGTCATTTGTTAGTCCACATAAAAATGCGCTAGAATCTAACACAACTCCTTTTAGTTGTCATTAGTTAGTCCACATAGAAATGAGCTAGATCTGCTAACCCGACTTTCAGCTGTCGTATCTTTACATGGTTGCATTTAACATACACAGACAACATTGTCCATATCACATTTTATTCTCATTGCTTTACTTACTTAACCTGCATCTCGTACATTTAACATATATTTGCACAGATTCTCATGTCACACAATTTAACAGTAAAATTCATACATATTTTTGTAAAATAGGCCAACCCACATTTTACATTTATATACTCAAAATACACTTCATGTCTTACATAATTCCTTAGAAAATTCTTTTCACTTTCGTTCGTTTACTTTCACATATACATAACTATATCGACAATCCTAGGCTCAAAAAACATAAATTTCATGGCTAGTATTTTAAACCCACATAAAAACATATATATACATAAATAACACATAATCATTTTTAATTCATGAAAAACCTGATTTAATATATAAATTTTCCCCTTAACTGGTTTCTTGAATTACGCTAACAGGGATTCCGAAAAATACCTGCGGCGCTCACCCGGACCCTGAATCAAAAATTCCTAACTCCAATAAATTATTCCTGAATAAAATATTATTTAAATATTTCCTAGGGCCATAATTCATAAATAAATAAATATACCCTTAAATTTAGCCAAATTTCTAAATTTCCCAAATCCCATTTTCGCTTTGGAGTAGGGCCTAGAAAATCTCAATTGAAAAATTATCTACGCCAAAATAACGACAATGATGATTAGGACCCTGTGGTGGTGCCTGATCGTCGATTCAACAGCATATTTAACCAAAAATTAAGAAATTAGGGAAAATATACCTTTCCCTAAAAATAGGATTTAAGTCGTTCTCACGACAAATCTGCCATAGTAGAAATGTCGGTGGCGGAGTTATGAATCCAACAATACCTTCCGTTTTTCGATCCACCATAAACTCGTCAAGAAATGAGGGAAGAGAGAGAGATGGAGACGGAGAGGTGACGGAGCGCTGGTGGGTGCCTCTGCAATTGAAATTCAGATTTCAATCTGAATCTCTGTAGCTTCCTCAAGAAGCTTTCATATATATATATATATATATATTATAATTTAACTTATATATATTAAACTTACATATATATATATATATATATACATATCTTTATTCCAATTAATTTTTTTTTCATACTATTCATTTTTATTTGTTTATTTAATACATTAATTTAATAATATTTAATTGATTAACTAATCAATAATTACTTTTAATTTTAAATTTCAACACTTGAATGTTTGTGATTTATTATTGTGAATGATTAGGTTTATAATTGGATAGACAGACCCTAGGTTACGTAATACTGCTGATTTGGATAAACCTAGGAGGAGAAATTTTTAAATACCCAATTCACCCCCTCTTGGGAATACACCAATTTCAACAATGTTCAAAATAGAATGGTTGATCGAGACTTGGTTAAGGATTTGTCTCCGTGGACAAACAGTGGTTCGGTTGACCGTTGGGTTATAACACAACAGTGCTCGGCCGACCGAGAGCATTGGAAAGTCAAAACTTTATGTGAAGGTCGACCAAGGAAACTCAATTCAAACTCGGTCGATCGACCAAGCTGGTCAAAAGTTTGACTTTGGGTACAATGCTTTGGTCGATTGAACTGATTAAAGCACGAAATTGTTGGTCGATCGAGGGCATTATAAAGTTAATATTTTGCCCAAAAAATCCAACGTCGGTCGACCTTTGCCCCAAATTTGGCCCTAATTTATTTCTAAACCTTTGGGTCTAATTTTAGTCTTTTATTAAAAAGTTTTCTGTGAAGTGTGTTGGTCCCCGGGGTCTATCTATAGCCATCGATCCGGTTCCTTACAGTCAATTTATGATTATCTAAGCTTATCATCCACATCATGCATGTCATGCATTATTACATACCAAAACTTAAATACTAAATGCATTTATAGTAAAAATAAACATCTTCTTCTTCTTTTGCTCTTCCCTTCTCCATGGAATGCGTCAGTTGATGTGAGCTTTAAGTTCCTATTGGCTTCCATTTTCCTTTAACCTCATGTGCATGTTAAGATATAGATCTGTTCATACACTAAATGCCCACATAAGATACAGACGCTTTCTCAGCATCAAAACAGGGATCGGACTCTAAAAGTTAATAAAACATTTCTTCGGGAGGTAATATTTACCAACTCTTTTGGAAATTAGATATATAACCTCTTTAGAAGGTCTATCTCTTTGGGAGATTAAATATGTAGGTGAAAAGTTTAAATATATTGTCTCTTTAGGAAGACTATCTCTTCGGAAGATTTAAATATA
Source organism: Malania oleifera (assembly GCF_029873635.1). Classification (NCBI taxonomy): domain Eukaryota; kingdom Viridiplantae; phylum Streptophyta; class Magnoliopsida; order Santalales; family Ximeniaceae; genus Malania; species Malania oleifera. The sequence goes on from NC_080419.1 coordinate 15,418,087, forward strand.
TATACCGAAAATTTAAATATATAGCCTATTGAGGAGGTGTATCTTATCATCTCTTCTAAAGATTAAATATATATAGCCTCTTCAGGACGAATATTTTACCATCTCTTCTAGAGATTGGTACTTTAAATAAACACACACACACACACACACACATACGGTACAAAAATAAAACCGACCATTAAGGCGGCATTGATAAATAGAAATAAATAGTCTATTAAGGTGGTATAAATATATAGAAATATTGTCATTTGGTTAGAATCTCGTGTTGATAACATGTTGTAAAATGATGCAAAAATTAATAATAAAATAAATAGAAACGAGCAAAAAAATAAATGAAGAGGAGACCAAATTTATGTGGTTCGGCTATACCTACTCCACGGGCGGATGAGATCAAAATTTCACTATTATGGACAGAATCACAAGATGATTTGGAACCGACCTTGTACAAAATATCACTTCTCTTCACTTTATCTCTCCACTTCTCTTATCCTTAATATATGTCTACTTACATGGAAGCATCAAATGTGTATCCCAAATGAGAAGGGGAGGGTACCCTTTTATAGGGCAATATGGACGGATAGCTAAACATTTATTGGGGGAAAAATCTAAGGGGTGGAAGATGGGGTGGCATACACTTTATTAGTACAAACATATGGGGCAGGTTCACATGGGACATGAATTAGTGCATATATATGGGGTAGGTTCATAGTTGACATGAATTAGTGTATATATATGTGGCAGGTTCACAGGGACATAGGGGACATCCACCTATATTTCTTAACAGGAATAACTATTCCATAGATTTCCAAATTTTAAACTATATTCAATCTTATTATAAGAATAGCTATTCCATCGAGCCAAACGAGTCGTTAGTGTCTCATTTTAAAAGGCAAAATACTAGGGGTCATAGGTCCTCCACATTATCGCTCATGCAATAGCACAAAATAGGAGAAAAGGGCCAGTGGCTCCATGCACCCTCCTCTTTTTTGTTGCCATGTGTATGCATGATGGTCTATAAAGAACACCACCATTCATATTAAAAGAATTATAATTTGTAATATTTTTTTCTCAAATACTAAATAGTTGACTCTCTACTATTAGGTCATATAGGCTACTTTATTCTGTTAACAAATATCACACAATTTGTCCTCCCTTTCCCCCACCTCCCTAGTTTATGCTTTTAGATTAGACTAAAGGAGTAGAATTGCTCCATGGTCTTTATAGTTTGTAGAAATGTAGAATTCAATTTGGCATATATTTTTAGAAAACTTTAGTGAGTCTTTTGGACATGCATCCATCGAGGTACGCTTTTGTGAAGGTTGATGCGTCTTTCCCTTTTATTTTTTTTTTCCTTTCTTTATTTTTTTAGGCATGAAGCTAGAGCATATTCACAATTGCCAAATGATGAAATCAAGTTGAATCTTTAATTATATGTGTGCCCGTGTTAGCATCTTCACATTTCTAAAGTGTGTCATCATTGCACCTTATTGGACTCGCACATACTAACATATGGAGAGCTTTTAATTGGGTGTGTCAAAACATATTCTTTCCATTCATTTAGTTCTTTTAGTATTGAACGCTATAAGATGAGGAATTTATACTTTTAACTTTTCTTGAGTTCCCTTCCTTTAGAAACCTCCTCTCCAAATGGTCTTAATCTATCATTAGTGCCTGTTTCTTCCTTAACTTCAAGCTTGCATCCTCATTTGCTTTCCGTAAGGATTTGCATCCCAATGGGTCTTATTTCTTTTATTTTTTGTGGTTCTTTTATGCGAGGGGTGTTTGAGGCTTTTGTATTGCCTTCGTCGTTGTCTGGAAAAACGCCGCCACAAGTGATTTATGAAGATTCAGAGGTGCTATGGCTATTTTCATCCTCTAATTTATGATCTTCCCTTTATTTTTCCAACAAGTTAGGGAGATCAAATTGGGGACATGGATTAGGTTTTTCCGTTTTAAATGTGTTGGGTCAGGACTTGGGTGGGGAGTTTTGCTACTTTTGTTTTGTCTTCATTTTTTTAAAAATATGTTGTAATATGTTTAATTTTTTTTTAAATAAATAAATTTAATTTTTTAAATGGGCGCCCACTTAGTAAACGGACTAGTTAGGGTTTAAGTAGTAGTGACCCGTTAATAAACGGGTCAATCCAAACCTGAATCCGTTTAACCTCGACCCGTCCGAACCCGATCCGTGAACCCATTTTGTCACCCATAATTATAGGCTGACAATACAAATCAATTAATCTAGGCCCAAAATTCAATGGGTAATGCACCTAGCTCCATATAACAAAATTAAAAAAAAAAAAACAAAAAATACAAGAAGAAGAAGGAGGAGGAGAAGGGGAGGTACCCTAAAAGTTAGGAGAGTACTACACCTTAACACATCACCTAAGAGAAATTTTTTCTAGATTATATACGCAACCCTAATTTGATCGTTGGGCTTTACACAAATAATAAAAAAATATTTATGTTGTGGGTGCAAAATTAAAACGTAGATCAAAATTTTAATAGGCTACTAAATTGGGCCTTGCACTAATTCATTTTTATGGATTAAATTAAAAAATATATATAATTTCCTTTCAATGCACAACAAGTATGCACATAAGCATAAGCAAGTCTTGAGGTGGGGATATTTGTAAGCATTTTAAAAATTACTATTATTTAAAATTTAAATTAGCCAAAATAAAATATGTTTGGATTTTTTTAATAAGCCAATAAATATTGGGTCTAATTAAGAAGGAAATCTTGGACTTGTAACAAAATACAATTGGCTCAAATCCTACAGGACACACATCAAGATACGCAAGTTCTGAGACGTAACCCTAATTTTACCTATAAATATCCCTATGGCTTCTCAAAAGGGGATCTTGATTCCTAAGGACAAAGAAAAGAAAAAAAGAGAAAGATGAGACTTGGCTTGGGAGAAAGAAGAAGCAAATACAAAAAATCAAGGATCAATCTTCTATTCTTCATTATCCTCAAGAATTAAAGAATACTCAAAGTTTTAACCAATAGTAAGCAATTGAGTTTTCTTCTAGACATCCATTGATCGTGATTAAACTCGTGCTCATAAAAATTAGATTCAAATCTATTGTTCAATGAATTTTTAAACTTTATCAAATCAACAAATCTTGTTAAATTGATCCAAAATCAATCAAACCCTGGTTCCGTAGTTTGTGAAATTGATCATCTGGAAGATTTACCATCAACTCGTTCGGCAGCAACCTAAAGCTCTCAAATTGGGCAGATCACATCCAAACAGATAAAAAATCAAACATATATACTTTTCGTAAATGATCAAATTGATCCTTCAAAAGATTTATTACCCATTTTGTCAAAATCAATAGATCTAGTCAAATTAATCCAAAATCAACCAAATCTAATATTTGTAGATCGTCAAATTGATCTTTCGGTAGATCCACCATTGTCTTTGAGAACACGATTCTCGAGACCTCGAGTTAATGGATCCACTTTCAAAGAAATTAAATGAGAATACATTTTACTTCATTGTAAAATATATAGAGATTGTACCTATTTTTTATTTATTATAAAATTGGCATTTGCTCCAAATTTCTTGTCTGAATTTTCAAGACATGAATTTTATGATTACAATGGGTACGGTTAAATTTGAAAATTTTTGTTTAAGAAATTGAGCTAACTAAATCAAAATGAATTAGTCTTTAACCGAATCAATAACCAATTGATAAGTAGTTCGATTAATTGTTTTTAACCAGTTTACATGCATTATTAATATATACATTAAATTATTATTATCTATATATTATTATGTGTAAAAATTATTAGTATAGAGTGTATATACGTTATTATTATATGCATAAATTATTAACATATATATATATTAAATTATTAATATATATATATAGATATTATAATTGGTTAACCGACTTAATTGATTTGGGCTATCAAATTGAAAGTTAAAAATCAATTTTTATGACAATAAAAAACTGAGCTGATCGAATTACTTATATTAACTGGATCAAATGGACTAAACTTATTCAATCGATTAATTTGATTTTTACTAAATTGTTCTCAACCCTACTTGTCCATTCTTTTGTCATCTAATAAATGTGAGGAATGTGCAATCACCCCTTGAGGGCTGCAGCCCATCCTATGGCCTTTGTCATCTAATAGGACCGTAGTTTTTGTCTCCTCATATGTTCCCCTTGCCACTCAACTGAGTCTTCGTGGGCCTCTAAACTGATTAATGGGCCAGGCTTCCAGTCCATCTCATCGTGACCCACCAAACGGTCCAAACAGCACAGGAGCCCACACGCGAGCCCACGCCCCCTTCCCAGAGCAGATGAATCATGAATGATGTAACTGCGAAAATAACGAAGGTAGTGTGCGCGCGCGAACTCTTGTCTTCTTCTTCTTCTTCTTGTGACGGATTACGTTCAGAGAGAGGGAGGGAGAAGGTAGAAAATTGAGTAGATGGTGTGAACTTGGAAGTTCCGTGACGTTTGGGGGCTGTGGAAACCAAATCTGGCTAACTTTGAGGGACTGAGGGCTCGCTTGTCGTCGAAGCAAGCTACAGAAGGGGACCAAGACGAGGAGGATTGCAGACCTTGGCGTCGCAGGCTATCCATGGCCTTAACCTGGCCTTCTCTTTTCCGGATCACCCTCCTCCTCCTCCTAGTCGCGGCCGTTTCCATTGCTTTTTTCACTCTCCCCGTCGAAAAGGTTTGCTTTTCTCATCTGGGTCTGTCTTATTTTCACTCTTCGCTCGTTCAATTTGTCTGTTTCCTGTTTATTTTTTTATCTCGTTTGATAATTTGCATATTAAGCTGTGTCTTCTGTTTGAGTGTTGAATTCAATTATATATATATATATATATATATATATATATATATATATATCTATGTTGTCTTCTCCAACCCTTTTTCTAATTTGCTGCATTCGAAGTTTTGGTTTCATAACAGAGGTAAGTGTTTGTTGATTAATTGTTAATTCGAATTCTTTCATTGCTTATTTCTGCCGTGTATTTGGATCCAAAAGTGTCCAATTTCTTAGAGATGGGTAGATGGCGTTGTCGTAAAGCTACAACTGTAGAACATGTTTATCAAAGACACTAAATCTTGTTCATTATAGCAATGTGAAATGAACCAAATGATACAATAACAAATACCCACTTCAAGCTTTCTGATCAGAGGGTTTATGTGGCGACAAATTTGTCTGTGTTAAACTAACGTTTTTGTTAGAGAAGCGTAATCAAATTTAGGATCTTGATTGACATTATGCGCGTGTGTAAACGCTATGTATAACTCATTTGCAATAATAATAATAACATGGTAATCTAAAGAAAAATTTGTATCTTTAAACTACTCTCATTCATCATCGTCTCATGTCTTGCTTCTTTCTTCTTTACTTGGTTTTTTCTCCACTCACCAACTAGAGCTGCTTTCTTTTGTAATGGTTTGACTTTCCTTTAGCCTTCACAGATTTGTTGTTTCAATTCCACCATTTTTCCAAAGAGATTCTTAATATTGCCCTGGGCCTTTTTTTTTTTTCTTCACGGATGCATCCATGCCTGGAGATGCTTTACGTCTAATGGCTATAATCTTATCCCTAAAATTGTTGTGAAAAAGAATCAAAGTAAAGAAATGAAAGAGATAAACTCAACACAATGTATAACTCATTTTCAATGGTAATAATCATGTGGGAGTTTGGAGAGAAATTTTCATCCTTAAATTTCTCTCTTTCATCACTATTTCATGGCTTGCTTCTTTCTTGTTAACTGGGTTTTTTCTCCACTCACTGGCTAGAGCTGCTTTCTGTTGTAATATTTTGATTTTCCTTAAGCCTTCACATGGTTGTTATTGTCATTCTTACCATTTTTACAAAGAGTTTTAATTTTCTCCTATTCTCTATTTCATCAAATTCAATATCTTCACTGATACATCCATGCCCAAAGACACTTTATGGCTAATGGTTGTAATCCTATTCCAAAAATTGGTATGAAATGTGTTGGTGGAATTTTTACTTTCTGCCCTTTTTTCTGAGGGATGTGGGTCAGCGTCTGCATTTTGTTTTTTTTTTTCGTTCTTTTGCTCTAATTTCATGTAGATTGTTTACTTTTATATAATTACTAGAAAGATTGCTAAATTTGAGGGAGTATTAGTTAATTGTTATATTTATCATGATCTTCATGCTCCCACCACATATTTGGAGGTGTGACAATATACAAAGATTTTATTTTGATTCAATCGCTTTTTTTTTGCATCATTTCTTGTCTGTAATGCACTGAACCCTTGAGGCTCAATTGTTCCTATAATGCTAAGAATAATTGACTCTTTGAATTCTTATCTTTTCAAATTTTTAGCTTCACATTTCATATTTTGAAAGAAAGAATTGTTTTTTGCAGATTCTAAAAGATTTCTTAGTATGGGTTGAACAGGATCTGGGGCCATGGGGACCAGTTATGCTGTAAGTTAACTAAAACTTTGTATGCCATGTAACTCATTAATTTTTTTAGCTGCAATTCTCTATTTCTGGTGTAGTGTTAAATATATATGACAGTGTCATCATTTTAGGAAGTAATGTAAGACAAATGGCTTGAAATTGAGCATTATGTCCAAAGGATTAAAATTCATGGCATGATTCATTTTTTATGTTTTTTCTACATAAAAGTGCTATACCTTTATCTCTTTTCATTCCTTGCTTGAATTGAATGATTTGAATTACCTTTCACGCTGGAGTATCCCAAGGTCTGTGCACCACCTGACCAAACTGGCATACAGATGAATTAATATCAGGTTTGTTTAGATTCAAATTAAAACAAAAAAAAAAGAAAGAAAGAAGGAAGAACGACAATAGTGATGCCACAAACTCTTCTAGGCACACAAACAAAACAATTGCTAAGCATGTACTCATCTGGGCACGTAATTGGAACAAAGCTCTTCAATGCTTCAAGAGTGGGGAGATGTTCTCTTCCGATTTTTCCTTTATGCTCCGAAAAGCTGCCCAGAGAATTCTGCATGATTCTTTAACCCACTATAAAGACTACTTGAAAGAAGAAGTCACCTTGTTCCCTAATAGCGAAAGTTGCTTCAGGTTATCAGCCCTTTCTTGCCGTCCCTTTGGTCTTTGATCTCTTAGACAAAAGCAGCCTTGATTCTAAATTAAATCTTATAGTTAAGATTACTATTGATTAAATATTAAAAATATATTAGTCCAAAATAAATGAATTGAAAAATATCAAAATTCAGTTCCTCTTCCATGCTACTCTTTGTGGACAGGATGAGACTCATTCTACTTAAAAATTTCCACAGTTTTTTCATTGCCACTGTTTTCCATCCTCTTAATTCGCCCTTTGGTGCAGCCTTTATGTTCTTACTTCTTATGGACCCCTTTGTTTCTTATTCTTTCCTCATTTGGATGATTCAAATTGCACATCCCTTTCAACAGCCTAATTTCAACTACACACTTATTTTGTGGGAAATATTGCACATTCAGAAACGTAAACATTTTTAAAGCCATGATAAATGTTTTTTAACCCCTCTTTACAGTATTGAGTTTAAATGTGAACAGATAGTTATGAGTTCATCTAGATGATCTAATTATTTGGACTCAATTTGCGTTTTTACATGTCAGACAGGGGTGGCATGTGGGTTTAACTGGCTGAAAACCCAAAGAAGGGTGGCTTATCAAAATAAATAAATAAATAAATAAAGGAAAACCGAAAGAAGTGTGGGTGTAACCTTTTTGGTAGATGCAATAACAGTCAACCGTTTTTTGTTAAAATGATGCAATGAACTAAAAATTACTTCATGCAGCAAAAACCCAAAGAATGTTGGGTGTGACCCATATAGTAGATGTCAAACCAGTCAACTTGTCTCTGTTAAAATGATACACAAAGAAAGGAAGAAAGTAAAGCCCAAAGAAGGGTGAGTGTGACCCATTTAGTAGATTCCAAGCCAGTCAAATGGTTTGTGTTTAAATGATACTTAACATATAATAAATGAAGAAAAAAATTTTCAGTTGGATTTGGTTGTTTTATTAGCGATGATATGAAGAAAATTTGTTTGTTTTTGGGTTTCCAAAAACTAGCCTGTTTTACCAAATTTTTTATCCCTGCTTTTTCGTTTTGAGTTTGTTTGGAGATCTTAGCAGCAGTGAACCAGATTTTGCTAGTTCAACCTTAATCATGCCCTGATATGGAGTATTAAGTTGAGAATTATTTTATTAGGATTCATGACGTAAGCATAACAGCTTAAAATAAATATTTCTATGAATTTTTGAGTGTTATATGGTCTGATGTGCTGAATGCCTGCCTTTTTGCACTTTCAATCAGTTTTGACATCTACAAACATGTATATCTTTATTTACTTTTAGAATATTAAATTAAATTGTGCTATCTTCATTCTGTTCAGCCTCAAAATTTTATTTTAGAATTAGCTTATAATACTTTACAGACGTGAAATTTTCCTAAGAGATATTGATGTTGAGTTTTGTGCAGGCTAATTAATCATCCCAGTATCCTAGGTGTTAGACACGGACTGCTAAGACAATAATCTAATTTCCTGTATAATGTTTTGAGTTTGTCACATTTGCTTATGACTTGTTTATGTTTGGGAAAATTTTCAGGGCTTTTGCATACATTCCCTTAACTGTTCTGGCAGTTCCAGCTTCTGTACTTACTGTAAGCATTAAATCCCCTTTCTGATGTCCAAACTCTAATTTTATCTAGTTGTACTGTGTTCTCCTATTTGTTTTTTGATTACCAACTATAGAAAAACAATTTATAATGCATGATACCTGACTAAATAGTATCTTTCCAGCTTGGCGGTGGTTATCTTTTTGGGTTGTCTGTGGGCTTTGTTGCTGATTCTATTGGTGCTACATTTGGTGCAGCTGCCGCATTCCAACTTGGCAGAACTGTAAGTTTGTAAAAAACCTATGATGTTGCATGCTTTCTGTAAGAGGTAGTTTTACGCTTTTTTATAAAGTTTACACTACTTTTGCCACTTAACAGGATTGGTGCATAGAACGTATGTTTTCCTAATTGGCTAACTTATTCCATAAATTTTCTCATGATGGATAGTGTATCATATAGTTCCATGTGACAGATTATATTCAGCTATTGTGGCTGCACAACCTTTTCCTAATATTATCCTCTTTACTTGATGTTCAATGCAGATTGGGAGGTCATATGTTATTTCCAAGTTAAAGAATTATCCGCAGTTCCAGGCCGTAGCAATTGCAATACAAAGATCTGGCTTTAAGGTGATATCAATAAACTTATTACTTATAAAAAAGAAAAAAAAACCTGGCTTTAAGGTTTATATAATTCACATTTGATCTTTGACAACTTTGTATTTTCGAAATGTGGATTTACTGGTGTTATTTGGTCAGTATGTCTTATCCATTTATTTTAGCTCATTGTTTGCTGAAAGTTTCCAGATGTTCTCATTTAAGTAAGTAGGTGACGTAAATATCAATGATATGAACTATTTATTAAATGCAGTGATCAATTTATTTTTGGATGGTAATAATAGGAAATTGAATGAAAAAATAGTGTTATATATATTTTGTGGACTAATATTAATGGTTCAAGTAGGAAAAAGTATCTGTAGATAATTGGTCTCTAAACAGAATTGGTTGACTCTACTGTCATGTCTCTGATGCAGCTAGTGTTAAACTTAGGGAAGAGGGTTATTGAAGCGTTTTTTGCCAGCATAAAATGAAAAATTTACAAAGCACTCATAAAGCCAGCTATGCTTTGTGGCAAAGAGTTTTTTTTAACAAAATTCTTCTTGAAGAGGGATCTTAAGATGCATGGGTGGTAATGCTGCATTTGTGAATAAATTAGAAATGGCTCCAATTGTGAACATGAAGAAAAAAAATCTTTAAAAGGTTGGGTATGTGGACCAGACAACTCTGAGTGCATCATGTGTAGTTTAGTTTAGTTTAATTTAGTTTATTTGTTTGTTTTTTTTTTTTTTTAAATAAATTTAAATCAGCCTGGTGTAAGAGGAAGACCAAAAAAGGATACGAGCCAAGGTAATGAGAAAAGATATGATTGCCTGGATATATATACACATACATTTAAATATAATTATTTATTTGATCAGTAAAAAGAAATTTATTAAAGGTGATGCCACAAAAGTATAAACAAAAAAAGAAGGATCTCCCACACTGCAGGGTGTCAAAAAAAAAAAAAAAAAAATCAAGAATTACAGGAGAATCTTTCAAAACCAACTTACTAGCCAGCTTGTTACATGATGTAGGACAGGATTGGTAAGTCTATGTCCTACGGTTCAACCCTCACTCAAGCACATACACTCAATACACTTTAAATAAAGAATTTAATTATCCGAACATAAACACAATAAAACAGAGGACATTTCACATGTTTTGGGATTTTTAAAGGGTGTATGATGCTGTTCTGAAATAAGTCCTAATTGGTTCTTTCACAAAGGAAACAAGTTGAAATTGCACTAAAGATGTTATTTCAATATGTCAAGAAATAAGTTATGTGTTTAGCACAACAGTATTCCACAATTGTTTTAGACTAGCAAACAGTAATATTGAAAGTCTAAGGCTTTAGATATGCTATTTAAGTTTTGGAATTCAGAATTTCAGGCAAAGGGTTTATCAAATATGAAAGTGCAGAATTTGAAACTAAGGTTTTAGTAATAGTAGGGGCTGTAAGATATAATAGGGGTTCAAACATAAACTGAAGTTACCACGAGAATCTATGGATGCTTGATTTTGTTCAAAAAGCAGTGGGATCACACCTGGAGTCCTTGGTACAAGCTTGTGAGATACCAATTGAATGCCGCAATACAATGGATTGATGGTGGCCATGTGGTGAAATGAAAGTGTTGGCCATGCGGATGTAACTTTGGTGGTGGCCGTGTGGGAGATGGAGGGGAAATCGTGAAAGTGGGATAGGGATGGAGTCACTAGATAGGTAGTGGTCTCTCACCACCTGATCTCCGGGGAGAACGACGTAGCCTCACACTACACAATCACAAGGATTGGACAAACCTAACAAAGCTTCAACAATGTCGTTCTCCCCGGAAATCAGGTGGTGAGAAACCACTACCTATCCAGTGACTCCATCCCTATCCCACTTTCACGATTTCCCCTCCATCACCCACACGGCCACCACCAAAGTTACATCCACATGGCCAGCACTTTCATATCACCACACAGACACCATCAATCCTTTGTATTGCGGCGTTCAATTGGTATCTCACAAGCTTGTACCAAGGACTCCAGGTGTGATCCCACTGCTTGTTGAACAATGTTAAGCATCCATAGATTCTTGTGGTAACTTCAGTTTCTGTTTGAACCCCTTTTATATATTACAACCCCTACTATTACTAAAACCTTAGTTTCAAATTCTACACTTTCATATTTGATAAACCCTTTGCCTGAAATTCTGAATTCCAAAACTTGAATAGCATATCTGAAGCCTTAGACTTTCAATATTATTGCTTCCTAGTCTAAAACAATTATGGAATACTGCTGTGCTAAACACATAACTTATTTCTTGAAATATTGAAATAACATCTTTACTGCAATTTCAACTTGTTTCCTTTGTGAAAGAACCAATTAGGACTTATTTTAGAACAGCATCATATACCCTTTAAAAATCTCAAAACATGTGAAATGTCCTCTGGTTTATTGTGTTTTTGTTCGGATAATTAAATTCTTAATTTGAAGTGTATTGAGTGTATGTGCTTGTGTGAGGGTTGAACCGTAGGACATAGGTCAACCAATCTTGTCCTACATCTTCTTGGTATCAGAGCCTAGGTTGAATTAGGCGAACCCTCGAAGTCCCAACATTTTCAGTTTTCTGCCGCCAACTTGATGTGCAATTTTCTCTATCAAAACTTTACCATATTAAAAAAGTTTGAACGCAAAAGTTGTGGGAAATTCTCTTAGCTTTCTTTGGATACCAATATCGCCCTATTTGGATTTCTCTAGAAAAAGTTATGCCCCAAATACTAAAGGGCGTTCGTGGGTGAAAATCCATTTCCTGCTCGCAGGATTTCAGTTTCAGGCTGAAACCATCGACGGTTTCAGGAAAACCATCCACGGTTTTTGCCCAGAGCGGCCCACCTCTATTCTAAATTTTGGATATTTGGAACTTAGGTTAGGTTTACACTTAACACTACTTTGTGTGACCAAACACCATTCCAAGGGCTTCCCTAGTGTGTCCGAATCCTTCCCCAACCCCTAGGATGTTTACTCAAGTCGGGAATCCTTACCGAGGTCGTAGAATTAGTATTGAGAGAGAGCCATCTATGCCTCCTAGGGAAAGACCTCCCCTCCTTCTACAAAGGCGAGTGAATCGTCAAGATAACTTTGCTAATAGACCCCCATGTCATAAGCCCTATGCCCAACATTGGAATGATGAGGACTATGACGTTGATGACTTTCACATTAGGAGACCTTACCACAGGGGCCATCGTGATCCTTACAAGGATGTAATGAGGATAGAAGCCCCCATCTATGATGGGCAGATGGATCCTAAAGTCTTCCAAGATTGGTTGACTGGAATGGATTCCTATTTTGATTGGTGTAAGATGACTAACCCTCATTGAGTTAAGATTGCAAAAATGAAGTTAATAGGGCAAGCCAAGATCCATTGGATGAATGTCGAAAGGCAAGAAGCGAGGTTAGATCATCGATCCATTGAGCATTGGGATCTAATGAAGGATAGGTTAAGAGAGAAGTATGTACCCCTTAGTTATAGAGAGCGCCTTATAGATCATCTTTACAGCTTGCGTCAAGGTAGCATGACTGTTTCAGAATACATGAGTCAATTCGATGAGTTGTCTATAAGATGTGGTGTCTATGAGACTGTTAGTCAGCAAATCTTTTGATTCCACCTAGGATTAAAGCCTGAACTAAGGAGAAAACTGTTTCTCCATCACATTGAGTCCCTTGAACATGCCTATAATTTAGCTCATGACTTTGAGCAAATGACTAAAGGGCCATGGGAAAACGGTTTGATACCGCTTCAAATAAGTCATACTCTCGAAAGATACAGAGTTATGACAAGTCATGACCAGCGTAATGAGGTCAAGATATCTCTCGAGGGAGCAATTCCACAGTCCAACAGCCTATGGACAAGGGAAAAGCACCCATAATTGGATCCTCTCACCAAAGTTCTAGTAGTGCAGCGTGCTTCAGGTGCCATAAACAAGAACACTCTTCCAACCAATGTACCACCAGGAACTTAGCGCTTGATAAGGAAGATGGTGAGAAAAAGAAGAAGGAAAAGACGGAAACTAGTGGAGAATCCTTGACTATCATAAGTGAAAATCAATTTGAACAGGAGAGTCAAGATACTCAGGTAGTGAATGAGGTTGTTACTAAGGAGATTTAAACATCCCTTCTTGAGCATAACACACCATTGGAAGTATCACCTATACTTTCCAAGTTTGAGAATGTCATTCCTGAACCACCGAGTGAGTCATCTCCCATGAGAGACAATCAACATGTCACTGACCTTGTTCCTTATTCATCTCTGCCTCATTTGCCACATCATAAAGCGAACCTGATAGAACATAAGGAGCCGAAACAAGTGAATGAATTGAAGGAACATGACTTTGTTCATTAGAGTTTAGGTCCACTTGCTTGCCCTACTTTCCCTTATCCCAAGGAAGATAACACTTTGAGCACATGCATCGATAATAGAGCAACCAACAAATTGTCATCGAGAATAGCTTTCTCACAACCATTGTTTCCAATAGAGATGTATAGCTCATAGGTTATTTCTTGAAAACCTTGTGGACTATGCTAGGCTTGTATCATAGTGCCAATCAGTCTTTTAGTGCTTACTACCCCCAAACCAATTGGGACTTAATTGTTGGACAAGTCATACACCTTTTCAAAATCCTTGAACATGTGAACTAAGGCATGATTTATGGTGTTTATGTTTGGTTGATTTTATTCTTAAGTTGAATTGTTTTGAGTGTTTGTGCTTGTGTGAGGGTTGAACCGTAGGACGTAGGTCGACCATTCCCGTCCTATATCAGTACATTAGCAATTGAACAATCTTTACTATTCTGTAAGGGCGTAGCTGATCCTTCAAACGCTCTCTTATTTCTTTCCTTCCGCACAAACCAGAGGATGGCGATGGGGGATGAGGAGTGCAACATGAGGTGGCCATCAGATTCAGCATTATTCAAACATAAGAAGCACCTGTTAGCAAGGAGCAGTCCCCTTTTCAGCAGTTATTGAGGGTTAGAATCTTCCTAAAGTGTAGCCTCCCAAGCAAAGAAAGCAATCTTTGTGGGGCCTGCTGTTTTAGGTATGGGTTTCCAAGGGAAGTTATTGTTGGTTGCGTCTGATGGAGTGAGATTCCTGTAATAGGATCTGACTGTAAAGCTACTATTTTCATCTATGATGCATGTGGGATCATTCATAGTGTTCTGATATTGAAAGTTGTACAAGTTGCCATAAAAGTCTGTAAGATGGTCATTTCCCAATAAGAGACACATCTAACCTAGGGAATGATAACAAAAGTCCTTCTATCTGTAACTTGAAGGCAATGTACTGATTGGGCCATCCTTATTGCAAGCTAAATTAAAAATGGAGGAATTTTGCACCAAGGGCAATTGGCCACACCAAACATCGTGCCAAAAGAAAATGTTCTCCCCATTCCCTGCTTGAAAACCGGTAAGGGGGAAAAATCGTCCAACCTTTCCTAATGAAATTCTAAACTCCAACACCATTAGATCCTCCCCTAACGCTAGTGGTCTAACTGTTGTGTTGAAGACCATATTTATAAGCATTGACTCTCCTCCAAAGGTGGTCCTTTTCCTTTTTGAATCAACCATTTCCTGAGGAGGGCCTTGTTGAAAGCAAGAGAGGGATATCAGCCATAAGCCTTCATTTTGGATAGGTTGTTTAACAACCCTTCATTTGACAAGATATTCAAATTCCTCCCTCTGAGCTCCCCAAAGGAATCTCCTCTGAATTCCTTTAATCCTTCTGTCAACTGAGCAATGAATATGAAGAGGGACATAATATGTATCAAGTGATTAGTCAAGGTGCTCTTGATGAGGTTAAGTGTCCCACCTTTTGGTAAATAGTTCCTTTTTAACCGGACAACTTTTTCTCAAATCTTTAAATTATGGGATCCCAAACTCCTTTGCATTTGAATTTGACTCCAAGAGAGCGACCAATGTAGGTAATGGAAAAAGTCCCCAACTTGCAACACGAAAGCCCAGTTGTACCCCACTCGTTCTCTTTACCCAAATTCACCTTCACCCAAGGTCCAACACATTCAACTATTATTTGACTCTAGTCTTCAAATGTACCTGCATCAATCCCAAAAGTTCAATTTCATCACCAACTTTGATGGTACCTTGTTCAACACGACCAGTGACAACAGTTCCACGTCCCATTAACATAAAAATAAATAAAAAAATATATATTGAAAATAGAGGTGAGATGGAACTTTAAACCCAAGTTAGGTTCTAAGACTACCTCAAACCCAAGAAAAAATGCATATGAGGTTAAGAATTTTTTGAGGATCCTCTTAACAAATAATGATGGTGTCATCTGCGAAAAGAAGATGTGAAACTTCCGTAACACTCCCATTCTTTCCAATACTTTGCCCTTTAAGAAAGCCTCCTTCATTGGCTTTATTCAACAAGAGGCTCAACACTTTTATAACCAAGGTAGACAAAAAGGGGGAGAGAACCTTGCCTCAAACCTCTAAGCCATTGATGAGATACATTTATATACACACATACACACATGAAAGAAGGGTCCAAATACATCATAGATTTACATCAATATTTGTAGGACCCACACTAGACTAGATAATTTTTTTAGATTTAAAAAAAATATATTAACAGAGAAGGGAAATACAATCAATAAAGGACAGGAAATCCTCTAAAAAGAACATGTCAACAACTGAGCCTTAAGTCCCACTAGGTGGATCGACTATGTGAATCCTTTTCTGCCAATTTACATGATCTTGAGCAATATTTTTAGACAATTTTAGGTTTGTTAAATGCTTGCTTACTATCTCATTCCAAGTTATTTTAGGTCTACCCCTACTTCTACTGCCACTTAAAATTAACTAGCTTACTTTTTCTAAATGGTGCATTATTTAGCTTATATTAAAGGTGTCTTCACCATCTCAGTCGCTTCTCCCTTAGCTTATCTTCTACAGTTACAATGCCTAAAACAAATTAGGGGGGAAAAACCAATTCTAACTGAAAAAAAGCTCATTTTCATTCTCTTTCCATCATAGGTAATAGAGCACTACAAATTTGCTATTTTGATTGCCCTTTGTTAGCTTTACTTCTATTGTCATCCAAATGTATTTCTTTGCCTGCTGGTGCAGATACGGAGAAACCAAATTTATCCTGCAATTCTGGAGCCCAAGACCAAGGGGTGGTTAAAATACTAGCCAGTCTGCTCAATCTTCTCTCTTCCTTTGCCTATTCCATCATCCTCAAAATTAGAAACGCCCTCTAAACTCTCGGGTGTAGAGGCACATAGGAAATACCACCCTATAAATCAAAAGAATTTTATCCATACCCAAATTGATCACAAACCTCATATATAAGTACCCTCTGTCACAAGGAAAATCAGAGACCCTCGTCATGAGATGCATCACTCCATTTCTTCTTGTCCTTGATAGGGTTTCCCTCACCAACTTTCTTTGTTGGATCTATACTCAACCCATTCCAAAGCTCCTCAATATAAAAATGGTGCCATCACTATTTCTTTTCAAAAATTCATTTGCTGCACGTTTGCACTGCCATGCCCTCAACTGAATAATTCGTTTCTTCCATGCCCGTTTTCCCTAGCAAGTACATATCTTCGACATTGCTGACTTTCCCTCAACCAGAGGTTTTGTCGCCCCTTTTGACCCCACTTTGCATTATTAGAGCCCTCACCATCTAGAACACCATCTGATTAACGACAAAATTATCCCCCATCTGCACTTCCTTCTTCCCTGAAACCTTTGCCTGACCTCCATACAAGAAACCTCATCAATATCAAAAACATTCCTTCCCTTTGCACTTTGCCCAGTAGACTAATTCTCATGATGCCCATGCACATTTCTATCCCTTACCAATGAAGGTGACAGAGCCGCAAATCTCCTCCTCTACCGTACTGTACACTTTGCTTGAAACCAGGCATGCTACACATCCTTCTTGAAATCGTCACCACAACCCTCACTTACACTTCCATCTTGCTGTGATATTTGCTGGGCTTGAAATGTGCTCATCTAGTCATTTGTATGCCCTCTGCATTTGTATGTTGGACATCTGAATTCTGTTGGACTGGAACATGGACCTCTTCGACAATAACTTGATCTTGGAGCCCCTTTCTAGAGGAATGGGCTTGTTCTCTTGAAAGACTGTGGCCTCCTTGGGAATTAACTTGAGTTCTACCTATACTAAATATTTGGCTCAAGGAGACTGCAACCTGTACCATCTCACTCCATCTTCTTCTTGCAACCATTTTTTAGAGAAACCCTAACGACATCTGATCTAATTTCCATACCCACCTGTCACGGTCCGACTATTTTCACACCCTTGTGAAGGGCCGTGCGGCGCTAGCTAAAGCACTCTTGTTTAACTAGCCAGCCAATCGTTTACCAACATTCATCCACGAAACACTTTCATTAGCATTCAATCAAATGGCAGCGGAAACAGTAAGCATTCATGAAAGCAGTGGCAAGCAAGCAGTAAACATTGAATCTACACAATTCATTAATAAAACCTTCGTTGACATCATGTGTTTAGCAAGGGAGGCAAGTAGGATGAACACTCACCCTCCCCTAAAGAGGTTTTTATGTAATTATCATCCTAGCACTAGGAAACATTAAAGTGACCGAGGAGTCATACTGCCTTATTTGGTATACAAAGACACTACTAGCAGAAAATAACCCTATACTAGTATTTACATGATAGAAATCTATCTCAAGCACACGAGACAAGCGGTCACAGGCAAGCATAATGCCTTGAACAAGCTTAGCTCGTGACATTCTCCCCCACTTATGCGGTCGACGTCCTCGTAGACTTTGGCGGTAGGTACACTTGAACTTTGTCCACGAACGGTTGCATATCTTCCACTGAAATCCAACTGATTTCTTTGTCATCAAGGCATTTCCACTTCCCTAGGAACTTCTGCCGCTTCTTCCTTGAGGATATGAACTTTAGGTCTGCAAGGATCTCTTTAACTTCACGTCTGTCAGGTTGCACTGTCTTCAACTCTGCTCTGTTGGACTGACTTCTGCTCAGGTCATTGATGTCGGCGTTGAACGGTTTGAGGCAGTTGACATGAAACTGTGGTCTTCTCCCCTGATCTGCCCACTTCTTCATCTGCTTAGAAGCTTTCTCCAGATAGACTCGGGCACACTTTGCATTCTGTCTCCATTCTCTAGTGAAGATGTATGCCCTGGGACTCTTTTGTCCGTATGGCTTGCCCACTGTGTGAGGTAATAGCAGCAGTTGGCCTGTAACAAGCTCAAAAGGGCTCTTGTTGGTTGTTGAGCTCCTTTGGGTGTTGCCATAGAACGGAGCTACATCAAGTAGTTGCACGCCATTCTTCTGGTTGTCATTGACAGAATGGCGCAAGTACTCATCTAGCAACTCTCTGAATCTCTTCATCTGTTTGTATGTCTGTCGGTGATAGCTCGAAGAGATGTCAAGATGTGACCTGAATATCTTGAAAAATTCTGTCAAGAAGTTGTCAGTGAACATAAAATCTCGGTCACAAATAATAAATTGGGGAAAACCCCAATATCTCACAATAGTCACAAGGAACAATTGTGTTGTCTCCTCTGCCGAACAGTACTTTGGTGCGGCCATGAAAGTACCATACTTCTTTTGCTCCCCCTTGAGTTTTGATATAATCAACCACATCATCCCGCATGTGCGGCCAATAATACCTCCCCAGTAGTCTTGTCATTGGGGTCATTCTCCGCAAATACCCCTCAATGAACTTTCTGTAGTATCTAGTAAGGCCAAGAAAGGAACGCAACTCCTTCTCTGTCATGGGGATCTTCGGTTCTTGAATCATCCTTACTTTCTCCGTACCCCTCCGGATACGACCTTGTTCAACCACTTGACCAAGGAATTTGTTGTTCCATTGAGCGAAAGAGCACTTCTCTTTCTTCACATCCAGACTATTTTCCCTCAGCCCGTCGAACACCTTCCGTAGATGCTCTTCATGTTTCCTCTGAAATAACACCAATGCTCCCAACGGTGCTTTGGAAGGGCGAACACATCCCGCTTCCAATTTATCAAGCTGTTTCCCCAACTCTACTATCTCTAGAGGTGCCATCCAACATGACCCTTTAGCAGGTGGTTCCACTCCTAGCAACAACTGGATCTCATGCTCCATAGTTTGTCGTGAAAGCAAATTGTGAGGCAACTTATCCGACAACACCTCCTTATCCTCATCTAATACTGCTTGGATGGTCGTAGGCTCCAGTTCTTGGCTTACTTCTTTGTCTACCACCACCATGGCTAGACGTGTCTGCTCACCCTGACCCAATCCCTCATTGAGTTGTATGGCTGAAAGGGACTTCCCGTCGTCTCCTTTCGTTGCAACAACTTGCGCCATGCATGAGTGATCTCCCATCAGACACAGGAAACCAGCCGAAAGCATCAGCACTACCCTCGTCCCCCTTAGGAACTCCATTACTAGAATGACTGGAAAGTCATCCAATGGCACAACTATGAAATTCGCATGACCTTCCCACTGTTCAAGCTTCACGGTCACTTGCTTGGCTACTCCTAGAGTAGGCTAGGTTACATAGTTAACTGCTTTCATGCGTCGTGTATCCTTCTCTAAGGATAAGTTGAGTTTCCATGCTTCCAACTGCGAAACAAAATTATGAGTAGCCCCTGTATCCACCATAGCGCGGGTACTCTTCCCATTTATCCTCAAGTCCCCAAACATTAACCCTTTTGCTCGTGTAACTTTCGGTGTTTTTGTCTGCTTTTCCAATGTACTCACCAGCCGCACTGAGCCCACCCTCGGGGCATGATCCTTTTCCTCCTCGCTTTCCATCACTTTTCCCGAAGTGGAAGCTTGTAAGGCATTGAGTAATCCCTTGTGTTGACACTCACTCTGTGAGATCCACCATACAAGTAGCATGAAATTTTACTTTTCCCCTTTCCATTGGGTGCGTTGAACCCTTGAGACAACGAAGCTTCTTTTGAGGTTGATGATTTAGAGTCGGCTCCCCCACTCTTGGGTTTGCCTTTCTTGAAAGACTTTCCACTATTTCCCTCTCCCCCAAATCATTTGGACGAAGCGGTATCATCACTAGTGTAGTTAGTCAAGCGTTCTGCAGCAGCTTGTGTAGTTGACAAGTCTTGAACCCTTTTCCTATGAAGTTCAGTTCTTGCTCACGGTTTCATCCCCTCTAGAAAATAGAACAACTTGTCCTTCTCCGACATATCTCGAATATCCAACATCAAAGCAAAAAATTGTTTCACATATTCCCTGATCGATCCCGTATGCTTGAGATCTCTCAGTTTTCTCCTTGCATTATACTCAACATTCTCATGAAATAATTGGGCCTTGAGCTCTCTCTTCAAGTCTGCATAACTATCGATTACACAACTTTCATTTTCAATTTCTCTATACTTGGTACACCACCACAGTTTGGCGTCACCAACCAAGTACATGGTTGCAGTATCCACCTTTGCTTGTTCTGAGGCCATCCTCACAGCGCGAAAGTACTGCTTCACATCAAATAAGAAGTTCTTTAACTCCTTGGCATCCCGGGCACGCCTATACGTCTTGGGTTTTGGTACCTTAGTCTTGCTAACTCCCGGAGTGTTGGAGTTCCCCATAGCAAGAACCATCAGATTCACCTTTACATCCAGATCAGCCATCCGTGATTGCAAAGTTTCAACTGTATGGCGAAAATCTTCTGACATGTCGGCTATCAAACTTGCTTGATGTTTTTGTGATCCCATCACTTCATCAACAAGTTCTCTCATTTGGGCCACCTCCGCGGCCACAGTATTGGTTGTTGCCTTAACCTGTGCTTCCAGCACGCTGATACTATCAGCATTGTTTGGTGCCATGGTCATTTATCAAAGCTTTCCAAATCCAACAACGAAGGCAAACGAATTC
Source organism: Malania oleifera (assembly GCF_029873635.1). Lineage (NCBI taxonomy): Eukaryota > Viridiplantae > Streptophyta > Magnoliopsida > Santalales > Ximeniaceae > Malania > Malania oleifera. Next base: position 15,439,189 of record NC_080419.1, read on the forward strand.
ACGTAGCAACTCAAGCTTGGGCTCTAATACCAAGTGTCATGGTCCGACTATTTTCACACCCTTGTGAAGGGCCGTGCGGCGCTAGCTGAAACACTCTTATTTAACTAGCCATCCTATCGTTTACGGCATTCATCCATGAAAGACTTTCATTAGCATTCAATCAAATGACAGCGGAAACAGTAAGCATTAATGAAAGCAGTGGCAAGCAAGCAGTAAACATTGAATCTACGTAATTCATTAACACCACCTCCGTTGACATCATGTGTTTAGGGAGGGAGGCAAGTAGGCTAAACACGTTGACAATAGCTAGTGAGTTTTACAATGACTGATGAACACTCACCCTCTCCTAAAGAGGTTTTTATGTAATTATCATCTTGACATTAGGAAACATCAAATACAAAGACACTACTAGTAGAAAATAACCCTACACTAGTATTTACATGATGGAAACCCATCTCAAGCACATGAGACAAGTGGTCACAGGCAAGCATAAATAGGCTTCACAGCATGCATTGCACTCCCACGTCGATCAAAAGATTGGTACTACCTGCTGTCACTACCTGGCTCCACTATTGAGCATTTTTCTGTACCTCTTCACCAACAATGCCATCACCAAGACGAAAACCCCTAGCTGTCGCCTGCCGCACAAAATTACTTCACAAAACCTCACTACGCATCCCCTTTCAAACCTCCAGGAACAACAGCAACAACAAGAAACCAACCCTTAAGTCCTACTAGGTGGAGTCAGCTCCAAAGGAAAATTCGGCTTTGTTGGACGAATTGCCATGCTATGATACCTTCCAAACACTGATGACAAACCATTTGAGAACCACTTTGCAGCTGTAGATGTCCTCGCCCATGATTATGATTTAGGTTAGGCTCAAGTAGGAATAAAAACTGACCCTTTCCCACCATATCCAACCTCAGATCAGAGGTTTTCCCTTTGACCTGAACTGATCTGCAGTTTCCTTGCTTTGTGGGCTACAGCAGCCATAGTGACAGGCTGAGGCACCAGTGAGCACCAATGAGCAAAGGGAGGGGAGAGAGAGAGGTATAATTTTGGCCTGAAAATTAGACCTCTATGAAAGATTGGAATTTGAAACTATATTGTTTGTGTTGATCAAATTTGGGTCCCATTCGATTATAAATCAGTCTAAATCAAAGCAATTAAAGTCAAGGTTTTTAAAAACATTTTAGGCCATCTGTAGAATGCTAGGATTGGCCAATTTGATCAGACTCCATTTTTTGTTAGATGGAGTCCAAATTAGCAAACAATCCATGATATGTTATCTAACTGGACATTTTCTTTTCATAGTCTGATGTGGACAGTGGACCCTATAAAAAATTATGTAAAATTACTAATACATTAGCAATTTGAAATCTCACTATCTATACACACATACGGACACAATATATTCGAATAAACACACATTCATTATCCATTAACCATGTTTTTCCCATGCATACACCTGTTGGCTCAACAAAGAAATTAGCCAAAGAGCACTTCTGCATGTACACACAGTGATTCTCCCTTGACAGCGCCCTTTTTCCTGATGTTCCTGTGATGCCCTTCATCCACAGTGATTTTTGTGCCTCCTTTCCTCCAATTGTTTCCAATATTCATTGCCTGCAACACTGGCAGCACATAATGCAGCTGCCCGCTGAAAATTTTAAAGGTAAGTGTTGGCTTTGGTTCAAAAACACCTCTGTTGATCCACACCTACAATGGAGCAGGCCATTTCCAATCATCATGGCAGGTATCACAGTAAGCCATCTCCTATCATGGAGCGGTTTTCAATGCTAACTCTTCTCCATCCCTTTATCTTCTTACTCTGCTCTTTCATTTTCACCAGATATTTTAGACTTCTGGCAATGATGCCAGCCAGTTCTTTTGTTGTCACCTTTTTCATAGAGGCCCTTGATTGTGAGCTATGATTGAAAACTTGGCTGCAGTGAAGTGTAGCTGTGTGTGCACTTGCGTGCTTGTGCATGTGCGAAAAAGGATGCATGCTGCCAAGCTACTAGTTTAGATTAGAATGACTTAAGCTCAACATGTTTTGAAATGCTATCAAATATCAAATGATATGTAGTTTGAACTTTTAAATTATTGACTACTTCCTCAAAATGTTAAATTCCAAACCATGGGATAAATACGGTGGTGGAAAATTTATGGTTTATTTAGAACATATCTCTGACTTGCAATTATTGATGTTGGGCCTTTTCCTCATTCAAAACCCAGCTGAGAACTAAATTAACTTTTAATATCTGCATTGAATATGGTTTATTACTAAATAGCTTGTCATAATTCATTGGCTTATTTGCTTACCCTTGTTTTATGTGATCTTTAACTTTTGTCTCATTCCATAGACTGTTTGGATGCTTCTTTTGTTTCATGTGATTTTTTATGCTCGTCCCATTCCACAGATTGTTTTGCTACTTCGCCTTGTTCCTCTACTTCCATTCAACATGTTGAATTACCTCTTGTCGGTGACCCCTGTTTCACTTGGAGAGTATGCACTGGCCTCCTGGTTAGGAATGATGGTATCTTCTCCACCGTGAATTGATGCTGCCTTGTAATTATTTTCTAGAGACTGATTACCATGTTAATTATGCTTACAATCATTGCAAGTTCGGTGACTACACTCAGTCAATCCTTAATGAAATTCTTTTTAATTTCATAATTGAGACATTCTGGTTGCATGCTCTTACGCACATATGAATACCAAATGAAATGGCAGGCTTGCTTCCATTGCATGGATTGCTCATCTCCAATGCCATGTGTGCATGAACGTGGTAGGGGATGTTTAATCATGACAATGGCCTGTGATTAAAGAATTTTAATCAATGGCTTCAATTCGTAAATGGGGAACTGTAGATTGGCATCATGGCAGGAAAAGTGTGGGCTACATAGCCCTAAAGGGTGAAAACACAAATGCATGCTTTATGCCACTCAACATCATTCTGCATAAAGATGCTTGCCTATGAATTGAATTATTAGTTTGGACTTTAGAGGGCATTTTTTCTTGCTTCTGTTATTTCAGACTAGTTCAATTCCTGTTGGTCGTATAGTTTGCTGGCCCCAACAACTCAATCATGCGATCACATAATTTGTTGTTGCTTGAATTTTTTTCTTATAAAAAAACAATGATGGATAACTGAGCCTGTAGGTCTGCAAATTAAGACTAGGTATTATATTTCCCCATTGAAATTTCTGCTTTTCCTCACCATCAGAACTGAAATAGTGGTCAATTTTTTTCTTAAAGAATTTCTGTTGAAATTTCCACGAATTATCTGAAATTTATTGAAATCTCAAATTTTCTTCGAAATGGAAGTTTGAGATTCAAATGTCAAATTGAAATTTATGTCTAAACAAATCTTCGTTTTTTTTTAATAAAAAAAAACTAAGTTTATTATTGGAAGGCATTAAAATTTTTTTCAAAATTGATCTTAGATATTAAGTTTTAACTTTTGATTCGACCTTTTATATCTGAACTAGTTGCATTTGCAGAATAACTAATATATAACTAATTTATGAATTCTATTTCAATTGATTGAATATTGTTAATATGGTCATTGTGTTACAGTATTGCATCTAGTACACTATATAGCTGTCATTAATGTATTCTTTGTATAATATTTTAGTTCTAAATCTTGCGTTATTAATTCAATTAATTGTTTCTAAAGCTTCATACATAAAATTCAATAATTTACTAATTTCCACCATTTTTAATAATCGAAATTGAAATTGGAATTGACAGAGAAATTTCCATAAATTTTTTTTTTATTTTTTAAGCCCTGAAATTTTATTTGAAATCAGAATTGAAAATCTTGATTAAGATTTAAATTTTGATTATAGTATAATTTCCTGTTGAATTTCTATTTCCCAACTGTATTATGTGCGATGTTTCTGATGTTCCTTGATGATATCTTTTAACAGCCAATAACACTTGCGCTGGTGTACATTGGTACAACTTTGAAGGATCTTTCTGATGTGACACATGGATGGAGCACGTTTTCGACATCTCGTTGGGTAAGAGCTGTGTTGCCTTTTTACCTAATTCATGACTAACATTGAGCTGTTTTTGTTATCATACTTTTCTTTTAAGGTTCAACTGAGAGTGTGGATAGTACAAATTCTCTAAATTATGTATTGTGTCATTGGTTCAGTGGAGTAGATCATTTTGCCCACCATTTAAAACTGATAGTATGCAATGTAACTGTTTTGATTTTGAAGCTGGAGAAACCTGGAATTTTAACAATCTCAACATTTAAGTGAGTCACAAACTGGTACATGAACAGAGTAGAACCATATCAAGTTCCCAGATATTTGCCTTTGGTTTGTGAAGTTTTTTTTTTTTGGGTCGCTAGGCTGGTTTGTGAAGTTTTGCCCCTTGCAATTATGAAATAAGAGCTTGTATACTTGATATGCTGATGTGATGCTTACATGCTGATTGGATTTATAATTACTGGTAACTGTGCTAGTTCTTCAAGTTATTTTAACTTATATGCTGATTGGATTTATGTCAACTGTTCTAGATCTTCAAGTTATTTTATCTGTTTCCTTATCTTATATTCTGATGTTTGCTCTCTTATCATTGATGCAGGTATTTCTTATAGCAGGCCTTGTGGTGTCTGGTGAGTTGCAGTATCCATATTTATGTGCTGCATACACGGGCATGCACACATACAAATGCTTACATATACATGCTCATCTTTAGGGTAGTGGTTTTCTTTTTCCCTTTTTTTTGTCCTCTATTTGGAAAGGGCAGTATGGGACCAATTCGTGGTTATTTGATATATTCACTGTTGGGATATTTGTCCTGGCTTAATGCTTCCATCATCTTACAATAGAAACACCACTCATTACTTGTCGAGATGAGAATTTTATAGTCATTAATATTATTTTTTCCTTTTTTTTTTACCAGCAGCTTGAATTGATGAAGTAATGATACTTGATATAAAAGAGTTGAAGAACTTAACAGATAGGATGCAAACTAAATTGCCTAACAATAGCTAATTTTTGAGTCGTGAGGATAGAAGAAAGAAAAAATATCTTTCTTCCAGATTTAAATGAAATGTTATCTGCCAATGATGCATTAAATGCAAAAAAAAAAAAAAAAAAAGTGGGAGAGGGGTGGGGGTGGGTGGGTGAGGGAATGTTGTTTTGTTGTCAAACCAAGTAGGTGGCTCCCAACTCTGCCTGCAACATGGCATAATTTAAGCTTGCATTTGACCCTAAAATTCAAACTATTTCATTACCTTTTGGAAATCTACAAGAACTTAAATAACCATAGAGATTGAATTTGTGGCTTATTTTAAATCCCTAATTTAAAGCAAATAGTTGTTAAAATTTTTTGGAAAATGCTTTGTAGTTATTGTATTTGTACTTTGATGGGATAGTCGTCCTAATTAATTCAATTGGCTTCCATGCAGTGATTCTAATGGTTTGTGTTACTAAGGTAGCCAAGAGTGCTTTAGAAAAAGCTTTGGCAGAAAATGAGGATATTGATGGCATTGCAGCGTTGCCGGTTGTGGCTGATCCAGCAACAGATCTCAACCACCCTCTCATAATCAAGATAGACTCCTCTCAAGATGATCATGAAAAGTGAATTCCATGTTGAGTGTAAATTCTTTCCGTACCTCCTTTTAAAGGTTGTGCTTCTCTTTTGCACTTTTGCTGTGTTTGCACACTCCATCCATGCCATTCTTGATCTGTACAGTGTCAAGCTTCTCTACCAATATGTAACTTTGGACAGAAGCAGCGGATCTATGGTTGAGAATGTGTTCTAAATTGTAACTGGACTCTTTTAACTGGTAATAAGCAAGGATGACACACGTTTCATTGTCTCAATTTTTTCATCGCTCTATCATAAGCATACAAATATGGTGGATATGTCAAAACTTATGTGGTGGAAAATGTATCTAATTTTTCAATAAAGGTCTGACTTGGACGAAGCTTATTGTGAACATTTTTTTTTTTTAGTCTTATTCCTTGATAATAGCTTGTGGATTGAAATATTGTAACTTTGCTTGGGGGAAATATATATATATATATATATATATTCATTTCTCATGATGGGTTTTAATTATAGAGCAGAAATAAAAAGGATACACAACTTTATTTGAATCTTGCCCTTTTGGAAAAGTAACCATATCCTATCATTAGCATGTTGAGCCAATCTTAGCAATAAATGATGAGATGGTGCTGTTTGAGAGTTATGTTTGATTTGTGGAATAGCTACTCATTGAGATAAGATGAAATATAATGAAAAATTTGAAATAGAGGTAATAGTTACTTCTTGTAGGTTCCTTATTATTTCATTTAACATATAAGAAGAAAGGAATGACATTCTCAGTAAAATTGAGGAAAAGTTATTCCTGGTCTATTATTTGTTATAAGCTCATAAAAAAGTTTCGTAGTATTATTTGTTTTATGATAGTGTTTTAATATTTTTTTGTATAATTAATTATAACTAACTTTTTGTAATTAGTATTTCTAAGAATAAGCATTTCATGAATCAAATGCAAGTTTAAGTGTTTATTTCTTACTTGTGAACCAAGAGCAAATGGAGAAATGCAAACTGTACTGGGGAGGATGTGTAAATGCACCGATTTAAAATTATAGAGAGGGTATCAGTGATCAAAAATCTGTGGAACGTGGCTTTGTCCTTCATTGGATATTAGTAGCTCTTGGAAAGGCATTAGAGCCACCAAAGATGAGCCAGAGACTTTGAATCTCATTCCTCCTGCCATTTTTGGAGTGCTTAGAAAGAAATGAATAAGATAACCTTCAAATTTTAGTTACTCTTTTTCAAATTTGCGAAGAACAGTGGATTAGTGATGTTGTGGTGAGCAAATTATGGATGATCAAAATGTAATTCTTGATATCAGTGACCCTTTCAGAGTTGATGACTTTCTATACTTTGGGTTGACAAGCCAGCGAATGGAAGTTTCTCGTTATTAATCAATATATATATATATATATATATATATAGAGAGAGAGAGAGAGAGAGAGAGAGAGAGAGAGAGAGGATTGGACCTTCGTTTTATCTATCAAAGCTGCTTGCCATGTGGTGGTCATGGTCGAAGTTTCTTTTTCTTTGAGTTCATTTTTTATGAAGTAAATTAAGCAAATAAATAAATAAAGAAATAAAACTCACCGTCATATGACGAGTACTAGATGCATAGTCAAGTGAAGGGGGTCATTTTCTTCTATATTTTATTTTTATTTTTTAATAAGCTACGAATCTAACTGTTAAACACTTCTTGAAGCAAATGGTATCCCTCTTTCCTCACAAGCTTCTGTTTGAAAATAGGAAAGAGTAGGTTAAAAGCAAGAAGCTCCAATGATGAAAGATGAAGCAACATCATACGCGGTCTCATCATGAGCCTGAATCCATTTGTGAGAGTGCTTTTGATTTCTTTTTCTAGTTTTTTCACCCATCAAACAAGCAACCAGACACAAAAAAAATAAAATAATCATAATCAAACCAAAGCGTCCAAATAGAATGCCCCACGCATTGTGTGTCATTTCAGTTCATCCATTTTTCTTGCCAGTGCCTACTTTCCCGCAGCCATCTTGTTTTCAATTTGGGGTTCCTACAAACCCCACCAATTCTTCTGTGAAATGATCAACATTTCTACTCTCCTATGATCATACACTGCACAATCAAGCAACCACCCACTTCCAAATGGCCCTACACTCTTTCATCATCTCAGCCACCGCGTACAAGAGCTCAGAAATTATGAACACCTAAACTAATTATACTCTCATGCAAATGGCTCATGAATGTCAATTAATCAGCATGTGTCACTCTATATATATATATATATAGTTCATGAAAGTGACTAAACTGCTTGTATGTACACATAACGTGTGTGTTAGCTTCAAACCCTTATAACTTGACCACAAACCCTGAGCTCCCTTGTCTTTGCAGCTGAGCTAGCTAGCTAGGTAGGAAGTCGATCCATCGGTGATGCCATCTTGGCTGGGGGTGTTTTCATTCCGGGTGTGCCTCGACGGGTGTCGGGACCAAGCCCAACAGGTCTCGGGGCTCGGCACGAGGATCTGGAACCTGAGCGACCGGCCGGTGGAGCTGCAGATAAGGGTAGGATCCATACTGAAGAAGGGTCACACTTTGAAGCCTGGGTCATCCAAGAGACTGAAGTGCAAGCACCTTTACAGGAGTTACATGCCTGCAGTGGTGGGTGGTGGGAGAAACAGTGATGGGGGGATTAAGAGCTTGCTGTATTACTATGATGAGACTTGCCACCCTTATGTTTGGATACATGACAGTTTGGGTGATTTCAGTAGGAATAGGATGGTTAAGCAGCAGTATATCAGCCTAGAGGATCTGAGGGATTTTTCTGAGATCAGGATCTTCAGGGACCATCAGAGAGGCTGCATCTCGGTTCGCAAGAAATCGAGGCCAGAATTGTGCTGAATTTTTGCTTGTTAGTTTTAATTTAAGTCAATCTATCTGTATGTATGCATTGTTGGTGGATTAATTATAATTTTCTTTTTCATTTTTCTTGTTTTTTTCTTTTTATATAGTTTATGGTGTGTGTGTGTGTTTGAAGGTATATCTTCCATGGTTTTGGTACTACTATATTGCCATATATGTACCAAAGATTTTACAAAATGAAATGGGTGTATCTAGCTAGCTGTTGTTTCCTATTTACCAAACTAAGGAGCTGGCTTTTTCTTTTTTTTTTTTTCTTAACCAAATTTGAAAGTAATAATGGATGTTAAAGGTACTGATTTCCTGACAGTGTCGTGCTCCATTTTTTTTTTTCTAAAGATGATTATTATTATTTACTATAGCTGTTTTGTTAACATGGAACTCGGAAATTTATAACTTTCTTCTTTTTTTCAGTTCGATTTAGACTACACCATGAGAGGCAACCAATCTCCCATTCCCCACTCCTTTGCTATCCCTTTCTCAATATTTGATTAGAATGAAGCTTCAAATTCTTACCATTAGAATCTCTTTGAAGAATGACACTTACAATTCACTGAACAGAAAGTAGTTTTTGATGATATGAAGGGAAGAAGTGAGTGACAGTAGCATCAGCTGTTAGGTGCTGTGGTAATATTGGTTGGTGTCTGCACTTGGCTGGCCTATTTCAATTTTCATCTATTAGTTGATTATCTTTTTTTTTCCCCAACAGGTAAACCATCCCCCTCTATTCTTTACTTAAATTTTGCTGGGCTGGGAATTGAACCGCCACTAGCTGGAGCTCAGACTTATTTGCTGAGGAAGTATCAGCCTAATTACCCACAAGGACCACTACTTGCAATAGAGCCATAGTTGTAATGAAAAGTACCATAGAGCCATATTGCATTAAGAAGTACCATTCTCATCTTTCCCCACCTTTCCTCCTATCCCAATAATCTCTCCTTATATAGTTTTTTTTTGCCTGCGGAATTTCAAGTTTATGTTTGGCATTTGCTCCAAGGTTAGTAGTAGAATTAATGATCCGTAGAATGCTAGCTTGCATATATGGTTGTGTTTGGCAACCCACCTTCCCCTCCTTTGCTTGTCTTTCTCAAACCCATTTAAGTTCCTTTTTTTTGTAACTAAAATTGGAAACAAGATTCCCTTCAAGCTAGGCTTGCTCCTTGAGCAATATTCAAGAAACATGAGTAGGTAAAGCATTTCCACCTCTCACATTTTTAGGAGGAAAATACTTTGCCACCATTCTATTATTTTTGTTTTTATGATGATCCCATGTGGTTGGGATGCTACGAACTTGTCTTTAAACAATAAAATAAGAGAGTAATAAAGACTCAATGAAAAATAGCACGACATGGTCTAGGATAAAACTTGTGCTTCTCTTTCACTCCCATATGCATGCAATTATGTTAATTTTTATAAGGTTGTGATTACGGGTGCTTTGGAGATGATATAGAAGAAAATTTGTCATACTAGATATTAAAGTAAGACATTCAAATAGTTATTGACCATAAAATGCCTTCTCAAGATATTAGCATCTGAAATAGATCAGAGTCATCATAGACTCAATTCAAATCCCAAACTCTCTCCTTCTCTTATTGAGACTTTGTAATAAAACACAAAACTAACAATTAACAACCATTATTGCTTAAAGTTATCATATGTGTGTGTGTATGTATGTATGTATGTATGTATGTATGTATGTATGTATGTATGTATGTATATATTGTTGGTCTTACAAGACTTAATATCCTATTTTGATGCTAACAAACAAGTAGATCTTAACATGCTTTGTTTAAGTGATGTATTTTCAAAACTCAATAATGAATGCAAGGTTAAAGAGTTCATGAGAGCTTGTACCTCAGATAAGGATGGTTATATCAAGCTTGAAGCATGGACTTAAGGATAAAGCCTGAAGATCATGAGAGCTTGAGGATTAAAGAGAACCTGATGAAAGCTCAAAGATCAATGAAGCTCAAAGTCTGAACTGTTGATGAAAGATCAAGAGAGATAAAGAATTGAAAGCTCACATATAATTCAGGAAAATTGAAGCTCAGTAAAGAAGACAAAGAGAACTCAAAGCAACGAAAAGTCAAATGGGTCTTTAGGACAAGTCTTTGTAAGTACTTCAAGATAATTCAAGTATGAATGTTTACTTTGAAGCTTATTAGGCAAAGGAGACTTAGAGACCATAGCTTAAGTCTTGGAACATGTTTTTCAAAGTTAAACAAATTTATATTCCAAGAATATCTAAGCAAAAAGGAGAGAGAAATAAAAAATGACTTACAACCAGCTGACAGACGACTGGCAAGTTAAACAACTTGAACTAAGAAGAACAGAAGTCTGACAAACGACTGTCAGTGTCAAGTGAGAAACTTGTAGGTGTTTTGCCAGACGACTACCACCCTTTTGAGTTTGTTTTTAAAAATAAATTCCTCTAGTGACAGACGACTGCCAATCAGGGAACAGACGACTGCCACCTCTCTGCCTATGAATTTTATAGTTATAATATATGGACAGACGACTGCTAGGACTTCACAGTCATCTGGCTTGCGGCAGTTTTCAAATTTCCAACGGATATATTTTTTAAAATTCAAATTATTTGAAGCTTAAATAAATTTAAATCTTGGAAACTACTCTAAGAAAACTAGGAGAACAAGCAAGAAGTCTTTCTAACTCTATAAATACCCTCAAGGACCATTGTTTTAAACACCAAGAAATCAATTCAGTTCTCATACTCTGTCAAAGCTCACTGAAATTCTGAAAGCTCTCTATTGCTCTCATCACTCACGAAAATCTCTAAAGTATTGCTGAGTTTCTCATTGAGTTTGTGCATTAAGTTGTTAATTCTTTCATTCATTGAAAGATACTCACGGTGATAAATTTCTAGAGCTTCATTCTAAATTTCATATTCTGAATTTACTTTGAAGTATATTAGTTGTGCTATAATTGTTATACTAACCAGCTCTTTGAGGAGCAAGTTCTCTGTACACATCTATTTGATTTATTTCTTATAGATTGATGATTCCAAAGATTGTTTGGATCTTTGGCAAAGCAAGGGGATATTGCTTAGAGAGGCGGGCTCTAGCCTAGTTAAGGAGTAACCGGACAAGGGGATATCGTTTGGAAAAGGTGGGCTTTAGCCTTAACCGAGGAGTGTTGTAAAGGTATTATTCCGCCCGTCAAAGGAACAGGTTTAGTGAATCCTTTGATGGTTTGCCAAAGGCGAGGACGTAGGCTGAGTATAAGCCGAACTTCGTAAAAATCTCTGTCTCACTCTTTCTTTCCCTTACTCCTTATTTTCAGTACATATTTCAATTGCGTGGATGGTTTAAATTGAAAATCATATATATTACGTATATTTGGGAATCAAGTAAACTTAAAGTTTAATTTTGATTTGGGTTGCGGAAACCAAAAGGGAGTACGTTGGTTAAACCATATCTTGCGAAAACCATACGGGAGTACGTTACTTGGTTAAACATCCCAAAGATAAATTAACTGAGAGTTTATTTGAATTTTGAATATTGGGAAGAGTGTGAATATTGTGTTGGATTTTATATTACATATCATATTGAGAAAATCAATTAATACAAGGCTTCACATCAGCAAAAACAAATTATCATTCACTACAGGACATAATTCAAATTTATATCCAGAACTGACAACAAAAGCTATATTATGATTGAATGGTTTAAAATTTGATATTGAGTAGTTTGTGTTTATATTTTAAAGAGTGTTGAATCTTGCAAATTTCCATCAATCTAAATTGTGCTGCAGGTAACTTATGCTTGGCAAATCATTTGGTTGTTTGTTTTTCAAATTGTGGATGATTGGCTTGGTTACTTGAATGATTGGTTTGGTTGCTTGGTTGTTTACATAGTTGTGTTGATTGATTGAATTAAAAGAACTAAGTTCTTGCGTGATTAAAGAATTAAACAAACAAGTTAAGAATTAATTCAAAGAAATAAAAGAAGGATAAGGATTCTTAAAAGGAATTAAAAGAAATTTTTATAATCCAATTCACCCCCCTCTTGGGACTACACCTTACTTTTCATATATATATTATGCTTAGAATTAAGATGACTAAGTAGCTCAATCGATCTTCATAGAGCTTGGTTTTTTTTTTTTGTCATCCTTTCCTTTTTGTTTATAGATAAATTTATTTATTTTGGTTTGTAAACAAAGAACAAGAAGACAAAAGATAAACAAAAAAAATAAAAATAAAAAAATACATGGTGAGTAAAGAGATTTGAATAGAGAAAAAATGCAAATAATGAAAAAGGGAAATTAAATAGGAATTTGATGTGAGTGCGTGTGTGTGTGTGTGTGTGTATGTGTGTGTGTGTGTGTGTGTGAGAGAGAGAGAGAGAGATGAAGATGAAGAAGAAGTTAGGAGGAAATAGAGAGAGAAGAAGAAATTGTTTTGCAAAATAAATAAATATGCTAAAGTATTAATTAGGTTTTTCTTCATTTGTGTGAAGATGTCCTTAATACCTGTTAGCCTCTTATTTTCTCTCACAGTAAAGTAGTTGCTTTAGATCTAATTATGTCCAAGATTTTGGGAGAGAATACTTATAGATGATGATACAATCAAAATAGAAATTTGTATATCTTGCGATAATCTTTTGCCATGACTAAATCAGCTTCTAGGCAATCTATCCTTTATAACTTCAAATGCTCTTAGTTGACCCATGTGATTTAGCTTTAAACCTCTACTTTTTGTCATTTGAGCCATTTGATTCGTTGGATTTTTCATGGAATGCTCTATCCAAAATCCCTCCAACAACTTACTTTGCCCCTTTAATACACATTTTCTTACCCAATCATATGATACAACATGCCAACCATGGCCAAATATAACCATGCAAAAGTAATTTTTAATTGTCCACTCTACCTTCACATCTCATTATTTGATTTTTACTAGTAAAACAAAGAGATATGCTAATGTTGAACTTTATTGCCTTGCTTTGGTTGTTGTAAGTGTGACTCATCTCTATACTTTCAATCAAGTCAATTTACAACCATTTACTACTTTGCATGCAGTAAGGATGATAATGAAAATATTTTTTTAAAAAATTTTAAGATAGTAAAATTATTAGTATAGTCCTAGATATAAATCCTTTGCCTTCATCTTACAAACCATCATTTTTATTGCTTTTAAAGCTTTTAATCTTTCCCTTTTTGCAACTCGAACTCTTAAAACCTTTTAAAACTTCTTTGCTTTTAGAGCTTCATTATCTCTCTGTTAACAACTCGAACTCTTGAACTTCTTGTTGTATTGATTTTGCCCATCTCTGCCAAGGTGCTTTCAACTTTGATTTTAGGGAATTTTAAATAGTTTCCACCTTGTGTACCTATTGTAACGACTCAAAAATTACACCCTTTTTTTATATTTATAAAAATTACTTTGATACCCCTGTAATACCTGCTATAACATCTCAGGCCCTAGATGGGCACTGAGGTATCCCTGTATACAAATTGACACACCTAAGCAGTGAAAAACATAAAGTCATATACCCATATTTACAATACTAGAATTCAATATTTCCAAACCATACATATATATTTACACATCACCCCAGTATCATCTACTTAAAAATACAATCCCCTGAATACACTTACCCTATAAACAGGGTAGTATAAAAGATCTCTCTATCTGCGAGTCTGATCTGCTCACCTAACTGGATCACCTGAAAAATGTTAAACCACTAGGATGAGACAATGCTTAGTAAGAGGAAATATGCTATTACTAGTGTGTGGCGACTGAGTTTCGTAAATACTATACTGACAATATCTGAAACTGTAAAAACTAGTAAATCATTATACAGTATAATTTGCATCTATCATAGTTTAAAGTATAACTGTAATATCTGAGTTTTTTACTTTTTCATACTTCTAGTATCATACTATATCTATTGATATTCTGTAAATCTGTATACATATACATAACTGAGATGTTTACCCTAGAAAATTGTACGTTATGATTTAACCCCTTATGACAGGGTTGTGCGGCCCGTAGGCGAGACTTAATCCTTGTTGGCCCACCAAATAAGTCAACTGTAATTCTACCAATCCTCAGCTCGGCCAAACTACAGCCTCTTATAGGCATGAAACTGGTAACTACCTCATCAAATTGGCCACCACAACCTAGTCTTCTGAGGAGTCTGCAATCCCTCCAGACACGGTTGATAGAAACCATCCACACACTATCTAAGATGTGTGGTTGCACTCTGATCTATACTAGCAACGGTATCGTGCTCTGCTAACTGAACATAACTTGATTCATCAGGGTCTGATATTGTATATAATATTTCTATAGATATTCTACTGTTTTCATCATGATTCCAAAATAACCATAACACTATAAATTTGATTTGAAAATGTTATAATATCTTACTAGAATAACTATAATAGCTGACTAAAATAACAATACTATTTGTAATATTTGGCTGTAATATCTGATAGAATAATCTGTAAAGTCTGAGTGTTATAGTTTTGGAAATCATGGCAATCTGTAAATACTGTAAAATATTTGTCTATATAATATTTGTAAAATATATGTCTGATAAATATCTGTCTATATATACACTGTAATTCATAATTCTGTATAATCTAATGAAACATGTTTCTATACAAAAATACTGTGAATCATGATATTCTGAAAAACTATATAAATTCTGTACTAAACAAATAACTAATCAGTAAATCTGTAAAATTGCATAATTTATACCTTGTATCTGAATAAACAAATACTATAATTTACTGGTAAAAATTTATGAAATTCCTAGCATAGCATATTTCCCTTACCTAACTAGTAGGGAGGCTCGCCTTTAACTCTATTCTCACGCTCATGGCGTACTATCCCCAAAATCTTACAATAATACATTTGTACAAATTCCTCAGTAAATCACTGAATTTTCCCAGAAAATTATTTCACTCATATTCCTGAACTTGCCTATTCACAATTTCCTAGATTATAATATACTTGAACTCCTATAAAATATTCACCAGGGTCCTCAACCCATACCTGCAGGGTCCCAAAACACCATAATCCTGAAAATATAATACCCTATTTTTATTCCACAAAATTCTAGTAGATTCTCATATAATACACAATCTGGACTCAAATAAGTCTACTAATACTAAAAACACCTAAATAATCTACTTACCCTGATTTTGGGATGGTGCTCAAGTTGGCCTAACCAATAATCTGTTCCCCGCAGACTTGTAGAGAATCTCCCCAGGATCAATGTGGCGGCTTCTGATCGTTGAAACAGGGAGAAATAGGGCGAGAATCGTAGAGAGAACCGAGTTAGAGAGAGAAGGAAAAGGGAGAAAATAAATTTCTCTCGCTGAAACCCGGTTTCCTGCTATTTATAGACCTTTGGACACGTGGCCTCGTCGAGGAGCCATGTCATCTTGTCAACGAAGGCAAGAAGGGAGTTCGTCGACGAGCACCTAACCCTCGTCGACGAATTTCAGGCCTTGAAAATAGCCCCTCGGTAAACTCTCATCGACGAGACATGCGTCCACGTCTATGAGCCCAAGAAGACTATTCGTCGACGAATGGTCCCACCCCACACTCTCGTTCTCTTTTATCTCTTTCTCTTTTTTCTCTCTCTGCTCCTCTCTCTCTCTCTCTTTGAACCCCTCTTTTTTTTTTTCTTCTGATTTATTTCTATTTTTCTATTTCTCCTCTCATAGATCTCTCTTCTCTCTCTTTAATCTCTCTACTTCCCTCTCTTTCTCCTTTTTTCTCCAATTTATTTCTCTTTTGATTCTCCTCTCGCATATCTCTCTCATCTCTCTTCAATCTCACTCTCTTTTCCTTTTTTGATTTCCTTTTCTTTTTATTATTCTCACTTTTTTTTTTTTCTCATTTTGCAGGTCTTGATCAAAAGAGGAAAACGAGTAAAGAGCTTTGAGCTCTCTTGTAATGACCCAAAAATTCATACAGTTTTTTTTCTATATATATATATAGACTGTAAAATTATATTACTCTGATACCCTCTCATAAAATCTACTATAATGTTTCGGTCCCAAAGTGGACAATGAGAATTTATGTTCATAGAAACAAAACACCTATGCAGTAGAAAACGCAAATTACATCACTATAATTGCAATACCAGAGTTTTAGTAGTTTCCAAACACACATACAAATCTCTCCAAAATCATTGACCACGTCCCCTAGGAGCTACTCAAAAATACATCTCCCAAAATCACTTACCCTACAAACAGGGCAGTATAAGGGTCTCTTCTATCTCCAAGCCTGATCAGTTCGTCTAACTCAATCACCTGAAATGTTTATAAATACTAGGATGAGACAACTCTTAGTAAGAAGAAATATGTTAGCACTAGTGTGTGGCATAAGAGTTTTCATGAATAATATATTTGTCTATCAAACTGTATCTGAAATAACATAATAATATAAATCATATCATAACTCACACCTGGGTCACTTAAAATACAAGCATTTCTAAATTTTCTATCTAATCATACTTTTAGCTATTGTATATATAATTTATGTTTTCTGTAAATCCATATATATACATACATACATACATATATATATATATATATATATATATCTGTGAAAAATTTCCCCTAGATGAATAGTTGTATGCATGAATTAACCCCGCATGCTCAAGTTGTGCGGTCCGTGGGTAAGACTTGACTATGGCTAGCCTACCAGGCTAAGTAAAACTGAAACCTCTGTGGTATGATTGGCCTCCTCAATCTAGATCTGAGTGCTAGAGAGTCTTCGTCTCTCCTATTGACTTTTTGAGTTTGATCCCCATTTTGATGCTAACAAACCATATGTATAGTACATGTGCACTGAGCTTATGAACAGGGTTAATTCTTTGCAAGCATGGATGGTAACGATACATTTGATGCCATGAGGAACTCAATGCTCACACCGTATGCTGGAGTTTGGAGAAGCAAAAGGAATGAAGACCACTATTGTCAAATGTATTTGCATTTAATTTTGTTGGTCTGTAATAATTTCATTTCAAATAGGTTTGCAATAATCACTGCATGTCATGCATGTGGGTTTTGTAAGCTCAACACGACCATAGATTGACCATAGGGAACCGAATGTCATTAGGGCGGTCGGCCAAAGTTAGGTTTTTTAGGCTAAATTAAAATAGCCATGGCCTTAGTGAGACTTTAGGTCCTAACACTTATGCACAAATAAGTCCTCATTATCATTCACAAATCAAGGGATCAAAATTGAGGCAAACTGGACTTAAAATGAAAATCCTGTGGAGGTCGGGCAATCGAACCTGTGGTGTTCAAAACACCTCGGGCGCCCGAACAGTTGGAAAGTCAACGAGTTGACCTAGTTTCGAGCGACCGAACCAGAAATGATCCTATCTCCCTTAGGTGACCAAACCCTTAAAAGGACACTTTTCACCAACTCGGGCTGCCGAACATTTTAGTTCAAAATAGGCCTCGTGCAACTAAAGACCTGTACTCGGGTAACCGAACTTAGACCTGGGCACCTAAACTGTGGACAGAAAGATTCTGACTTTTATTTAGCTAACCGAGCTTGAACTCGGGCACCCGAACCTTTCCAAATGGATTTTTGAGCTGAGTCTATTTGGGTGACTGGATTAAAGTTTAGCCACACGAAACCTTTCTAGCTGCAAATTATTTACCGAGGTTAAAATGATTTAAACAGAGTTAATTTTTCTAATGTGTTTTAAAACATTCCTAATAATACCCTATATGTCCTAAATGGTTATATTTTGGCCATTGTCTATATATAGGACCTCATTTGGGTGGATTAGCAATAAGATTAAGAAAATCACTAGCAAAAATCCTCTCTATTTCAAAATCCTATTTTACTCAAATACTCTCATATCTTTATTCCCTTGATACATTTTAGCATTGTGAGAGTTTATTGATTGTGCTAGTGCTTATTAGATATTACTAATACTCCCTTTGCTTTGTTGATTATTGATATTGATTTTGGGAAGTTTAGTTAGGTTTATCCCACATATTTGAATATTGTAAGTCTTGTACTGGGATAAACTAATAAGCTTAAGGATCTTTGCATTGTCATTGCAAGATTCCTATAGCTTTGATTTTGTTGTGCAAATATTTTTCCAAGCTATAGTATTTTCAAACTACTCTTGCGCATATTTCAGTGAAGGAAAATATTTTGAGTTAGTTTAAATACTTGATTAGTATCTTTGAAACTCTGATTTGTTATTGAGATTTGATATAACTTGATTAGAACACTCTTGAGCATACTTGTTATCACATCTTGTTGAGTGTTGCTTGCACAAAGATACACATCACTGAGCTTACATTTACCTATATAGTTGATGTGCATTTGATTGATTACATTTGGTACGTATCTGCTTGACTGAGAAGTACAATCACTATACCTGGTTATATTGTGAAAATATTGTTGTATTCTAGGCGTGGCTTAAGGGGGCGGTAATCTAGCTTGGCAATGATTGTTTGTAATGGTTGAGGTCAGCCCTATGCTAATTGATTTGGTTGTTTAGGTGTCGCTCCACCCATTAAGTAAGCTTATAGTAGTAATCCTTGTGCTTGTTAGCCAAGGCGGGGACATAGGCAGTTTTCCGAACCTCGATAACATTTCTGGTGTCATCTCCTTTACAGCTTTATTGTGCATGCTTGGTTAAATTTCTATTGCAGTTTAAATTCCGTTGCATATTTACATTGATTTATTTTATATGCACTAGATTGACCTTAGGCTTGTGTAATACTACTGTTAGTGGATTGACCTAGGGGATAAATTTTTAAATACCAATTCACCCCCCTCTTGGGATTGCACCAAAACTAACAATCGGTATCAGAGCCTCGTAACTTAGACTTAAACGTTATTTAGTAAAAGATCATGATGGCTTGTGTTAGTGCATCCCCTTCATGTGAAGGAATGCTGGTCACACACACACTAGTATTTTGTGGTGAAAACTATGTGGTATGGAAATTTAGAATGACTGTATATGTGAAAGCTTTAAATTGGAGATTTTGGAAAGTCATTGATCAGGGTGATAGTGTGCCTGTTAAATCCATTGATTGTGCTAATGTTCCTAAATCTTAATGTGAATTGAATGATACTAATAGAAACTTAGTGCAAGCAAATTTTGATGCTATGAATACCTTACTACATGCTTTAGATTCTAATATTCTATGTGAGGTTATAGCATGTAGCAGTGCTAAAGAGATCTGGGATGAACTTGAGAGGAGATATGGAGCATCCATGCAAAATAAAGTAACCACTCCTTATGACTCAAGCTCTACGGATCTTGAAGGAGGTAAATCGTGCTTTATTGCCTTAACTGATAATGAAGTAATCTCAACTCCTTCTATTTTATTAAATAAATCTGGTAATGATTCATGTGATGAATTGAATGATGCATCTAATACTGAATCATATGATAGTTCTGATAGTGAGAGCAATGATTCATGTGATGAATTGAATGATGCATCTGATAGTGAATCATATGACAGTTTTGATAGTGAGAGCATGCCTACTTATGAAGAATTGCAAATTGAATATGTTAGAATTCATAAGTTACTTGTTAAATCTAATAAGAAATATATTGTTTTGGAAAACAAGTATGAAGCATGCATGAAAGAATGTGAATCTAAAGTTCTTACTGAAAGAGAAAATGACCTAAAAATCAAAAGATTAGTGAGCAATAATGAATTATTAGAAAAAGAAATGACTATCTTGAAATCTAAAATTTCTAATGATAATAATAAAGATCTTTTGATTGAAGAACTTGAACAAAAAGCAAACAACATGACTAAAGAGTTTATCAAATTACAAGATGTTTGTAAAGGTCTTAAAAACTTGAAAATGCAAGAGCTAGAAAAGAAAATGGAAGACCAAACTAAGATCATCCACATGTTCACTAAAGGGAAGGACAACTTTGATAAGTTGCTAGGATCACACAAGATGACCTTAGATAAGGAAGGTATAAGTTTTAATGGAATTGAAAATAGGAAAAGGAAGAACCTATACATGGGGTACTTTGTAAAAGAATCGAAACATTATGCTAGTACCTCCTTTAGTCCATACACTCACACCACATGTGTCTTGTGTAAAAAAAGGGGCACATAAAATTTAATTGCCCATTTAAAAGAAAAGGTGTAAAACCCAAACGAGTATGGAATGTCAAAGAATCACCGACTCCTAACCCATCGAGAATAAAAGATAGAAAAATGGTATGAGTTGTTAAGAAAACAAACCCCTTGAAATTCAAGGAAAAATTTACTCAAACAGGAATTACATGATCACATAATTCTTCCTTAGCATTTAGGATTAGCTATAACGGGTAGTATTGACTAAAGGCTTAGGAAGTGGTTCGGGCTAAAAATGCAAAAACTTAGTATATGTCCACTATTTAAAATTTTACATACTAAGTATCTTGAAAAATCAATCCAATCTGCAAATCCAAGTATATAACCAATCTAAATGGACAAGGCAACTGTGTCTGGCATATTATTCTCAATGCT
Organism: Malania oleifera; assembly: GCF_029873635.1. Classification (NCBI taxonomy): domain Eukaryota; kingdom Viridiplantae; phylum Streptophyta; class Magnoliopsida; order Santalales; family Ximeniaceae; genus Malania; species Malania oleifera. Next base: position 15,460,146 of record NC_080419.1, read on the forward strand.
TAATTCATATTTGAATATACAAATCTTAAGTTAAGCATATCTTATCCATTGCACATATTTGAACTTTGGGGAATCCATCTCGATATATATCATTTAAACCTAAACTCATTTTTGAATATAAAAGCCTTAACCATAGTTTAGTCATCACTATAGGTTTAAGCACTAATGATCATTAGTCCCTATTCTAACTAGTGCTTACTTAAAGACATCCTTCCATAGTCAAAATTAGAGGCAACCACTAAGGGATTCTAGTTTCACTGATTAATCAAAATATTCCCTTTTGTGCTTAAAATATAAAAATCTTCTAATTTTGGTTCATCGTATCCTCCATAGGAAATCCTTACCAAACCACAATCATATTCGGTAAGGTTTCACCCATTCCTTGGTTTGTATCCTTGCTCCTCCATATGTTCATATCTAAAGGGTACTTTCCAATCACCAAAAAGCAGTGTTCCGGAATTTGTATTCTTCCAGTTGCTTTTTATCTAAATTGTTTGGATATATTCACTATCATAAAACTATTTTAATAATGTCCATATGTGCTCTCTTCTGAACACTCTTCTGAACTTAATTCAATCATTAAGAGTATCTATTCTTTTTCGCTTCATAAACTCTCAAACATTAAATTAAATCCATTAGAGCTTTATATCCGTGGAAGATGAGTTGAATGGCTAAGTTGGTTGCACTAGGTCTTAATCTTTCAAGGAGACCTATGCACATGAGATTAACATAAGAAGCCATTCGAACCTTTGCCTCTCACACATATTGAAACTCATAACAATAGAGGCATTATTGGCTTAGTTCACTTAAAAAAATATCTATTGTGACTTTTTGGTCCTCTAAGACAAATCATGTAAAGCCAAGATATAATCATTGACAACATAAAACACTTGGCTAAAGAAAGTAGAAAATTAAGAAAAGGCATAAAATGAACAAGTGCATAACTTAGGGGGAGCATTTATTTTTCATATCTATATATATCAAATTTATTTATGCTTATATGTCTATATACTTTTGTGAGAACAACTCTGCACTAATCTCATAACTATCCATTGTTTGTTACTATTCATATCATCTGTTGGGTAGTTCATTTCTTTTATGAGTTGTTGATTGAACTGCTAGAAAACATGCTTGTGTTGAAAGCCTCCTGCATGGCAGATGCAGTGATATAATTTGCATGCTAGTTGTGGATATTAGGTTGTGGCTTGCTTTATATAATTTATCTGTTGAAAACAACCCACTATCAAGTACAAGTTTGTGGGAAAACGTCCAATTTACAAACGGCATGCTGCCAAAATTTCGATAGATTTTTTCCAAAATAAAACCTTATACGAAGATGATTATGATAGAATAAATGTTTAAATCTTTGAAAGGATGAGTGAAAGTCTAAATGAAAATTAAAAGTTCATCCTTACATAATCATCGTATACTAAGGGGGAGTTGAGCTCTTATTATATAGAAAGAATTTAAAGAACTCACATCCATCAATTCACTCCTTGAATATTGAGACTCTTTAGAAAACCCTGAACATCATATCCTGTGCTTAAAGGTCTTTGAATAAATATGGATTGTTCTAGGTTATGAGTACCATTTCGTGCCTTAGTATATATTTTCTGATGCATTTGAAGGCTCTAGTGAGACTATAATGGTTATAATGCTTGAAATGAATTAATTAATGTCCAGCATAATTATGATAAAGAAATTTTTAAGAGATTGCTTATACTGCTTGGCATGCTTAATGAATTAAATTTTTCAGTGGTATAAGCTGTTCATTTTATCTAAACTAGTATTCAAAATCATAGGGGGAGACCTTAAGCTAAAATCACAATCTTGTTGTGCTCACAAACTTTTTAGCTTAGATATGTTGTTGAATCAAATGTGGCATGTGCTTAAATGTATTAATCTCATTGAAAATCCTAAAGCTGAAATATATTATTTTGCCACAAACTATTTCAAAGTTTACCATATGATCTTGCACGTAAAATTTTCTATCTTTAAGTTACATATGGTTGTATTTTCTCCGGTCATAAAGTTGTTTTTTGATTAAATGATCACCAGGAAAATTAGCTTGCTTAACCTTCGAATTAAAGTTTCTTTTTCAAGCAAGCACTGCTCCTATGCATTTGTTTAAAATCATAAGGGAGATATATATATATATATATATATATATATATATATATTTATATTACATATTTTTGTTTTTGCTAGGAAAATAATTTTACATGCGACATACCTTGTTTTCTTGCTTGTGTGCTTAAATGACATATTCTTTAGTTATAAAATTGTTCATACCCAAATGCTATATTAAAAATGGCGAGAATTGTTTTTTAACAAAATGAAAATCATTTTAGAAAGGGGGAGTGCTATTTTAAGCTAAGACTTCTTTTATAATAATCAAATCTTTCTTAACTTAACTCCTTTGCTGATGCCAAAAGGGGGAGAATTGTTTGAGCAAAATGTTGAATATTTCTTATACTTATAATTTGAATGGTCTGAGCTTAAGTGTGCTTAATTGTCAGAACTAAATGCATATCATTTGAATATCTTCGTTTGAAAGTATGCTTGAGTTACATTGTTTATCTTTTACGTTATGCATATTGATAGGGGGAGCCTTTTAGGCTAAACCCCATTTTGCTCTAATGTGTTTGTCATTATCAAAAAGGGGGAGATTGTTGACTTTTTGAGTCCGATCAATGTTTTGATGCTAACAAACCATATGTATCTTACCTGTGCACTGAGCTTATGAATAGGGTTAATTCTTTGCAAGCATGGATGGTAAAGATATAGTTGATGCCATAAGGAACTCAATGCTCACACTGTATGATGGCATTTGGAGAAGCAAAAGGAATGAAGACCACTATTGTCAAATGTATTTGCATTTAATTTTGTTGGTCTGTAATAATTTCATTTCAAATGGGTATGTAATAATCAATGCATGTCATGCATGTAGATTTTGTAAGCTCAACACGACCATAGAATGACCATACCGAACCGAATGTCATTAGGGCGGTCGACCGATGCTAGGTTTTTTAGGCTAAATTAAAATAGCCTTGGCCTTAGTAAGACCTTAGGTCCCAACACTCACAAATAAGTCCTCATCATCATTCACAAATCAGGGGATCAAAACTGAGACAAACTAGAGTTAAAAGGAAAATCCTGTGAGAGGTCAGCCGACCAAACCTGTGGTGTTCAAACACCTCAGGCGCCCGAACCGTTGGAAAGTCAGCGGGTTGACCTAGTTTCGGGTGACCGAACCAGAAATGATCCTATCTCCCTCGGGCAACCAAACCCTTAAAAGGACACTTTTCACCAACTCAGATTGCCGAACATTTTAGTTCAAAATAGGCCTCAGGAGACCGAAGACCTATATTCGGATACTGAACTTAGATCCGGGCACCCGAACTGTAGACAGAAAGATTCTGACTTTTATTCAGCCAACCGTGCTTGAACTCACTTGAATCATTTAAAATGGATTTTTGAGCAGAGTCACCCGAAACCTTTTGGGTTGCAAATTATTTACTGAGGTTAAAATGCTTTAAACAAGGTTAATTTTTCTAGTGTGTTTAAAAACATTCCTAATAATACCCTACATGTCCTAAATGGTTATATTTTAGCCTTTGTCCATATATAAGACCTCATTTGGGTGGATTAGCAATAAGATTAAGAAAATCATTAGCAAAAATCCTCTCTATTTCAAAAAACTATTTTACCCAAACACTCTCATATCTTCATTCCCTTAATACATCTTATCATTGTGAGAGCTTATTGATTGTGTTAGTGTTTATTAGATATTACTAATACTCCCTATTCTTTGGTTGATTATTGATATTGATTTTGGGGAGTTTAGTTTGGTTTATCGCATAGATTTGAATATTGTAAGTCTTGTATTGGGATAAACTAACAAGCTTAAGGATCTTTGCATTGTCATTGCAAGATTCGTATAGCTTTGATTTTCTTGTGCAAATATTTTTCCAAGCTATAGTATTTTCAAACTACTCTTGTGCTTATTTCATTGAAGGAAAATATTTTGAGTTAGTTTGAATATTTGATTAGAATCTTTGAAACTTTGATTTGTTATTGAGATTTGATATAGCTTGTTTCAAAGATATAGCTTGATTAGACCACTCTTGAACATACTTGTTATGACATCTTATTGAGTGTTTCTTGCACAAAGATACACATCACTGAGCTTAAATTTACCTATATAGTTTATGTGCATTTGATTAATTACATTTGGTACATATCTTCTTGACTGAGAAGCATAATCATTGTACCCGATTATATTGTGAAAGTATTGTTGTATTTCGGCATAGCCTAAAGGGGCGGTAATCCAGCCCGGTAAGGATTGTTTGTAAAGGTTGAGGTCAACCCTGTGCTAATTGACCTAGTTGTTTAGGTGCTGCTCCACTAGTTAAGTGAGCTTATAGTGGTAATCTTTGTGCTTGTTATCCAAGGTGGGGATGTAGGCAATTTGCCGAACCTTGATAACATTTTCTGGTATTGTCTCCTTTACAGCTTTATTATGCATGCTTGGTTAAATTTCTATTGCAGTTTAAGTTCTACCGTATATTTACATTGATTTATTTTATATGCACTACATTGACATTAGGATTGTGTAAAACTACTATTAGTGCTTTGACCTAGGGGATAAATTTTTTATATACCAATTCACCCCCCCCCCTTTTGGGATTGTACCAAAGCTAACATCTCCTTTAGGCACAATCAACTGATCAATTTCCATACTCTATTTGAGATGTGTGTGTTGACTCTATGAGTCTAATCCTGTTTTGATAATGACGAATCACTTGGTATTTGACCTATGCAATTGAGTTTTTGAACAGGATCATGATTTAGAATGCATGAACGGTAAACTTGTATGGAAGCCACGAGGAACCTAAAGTACATATCACTTGGCTCAATCCATGGAACTAGAGGAATAGAATGATGAAGAAGCAAACTTCAAGTTCAAGATTCTTTAATAGGAATGGGTATTTAGAATTGAATGTATTTACATATATCATATGATATGATTTGAAACTCAAACATTCACTAGATTGACCATAGGATTCATGCATTTCATAAAAGATACATTTACATTAGTTCTAGGTTGAATAAATTTTTAGAGACAAAATTTTAAAGGCCTCATCGACAAACCCCATGGCCTCGTTGACAAACTTATGTAGGCCACTCAGCGATGAATAGTGTTTTCTTATCGATGAAAATATACCGAGAGCCTAAAAAGTTCAGACAGTGCTCTCGTCGACAAACTCATGGCCTCATCAACGAACGAGTGTTGTACACTTGTCGACGATCGTATCCATTCGTCGATGAAGGTCGTCGCGCAGAACGACATTTCAGTGTGGACACAGACGTAAATAAAATATTTTAAATGATCCAACGACCAAAAATTGTTTAGATGACGAGATTGCTTATATACACTAACCCTAAACCCTAAACCCTAGAAGAACACTTTTTGCCTATCTCTTGAGAGCCTTGAACATATTGCATCAATCTTTGGCATACTTTTGAGAGCTTTGATTCTTGGCTAGGAACTTTTGCCTGCACTCCAAAAATTTCATATTTGTCTGGGCATTCGCATCTTCAAGATCCAAGAAAATACACGCACAACTTCTGCTGATCTAGGTTTGATCTTGAGGTTTGGAAAAATATTTTATTGAGTATTCAATCTTTTATTAAATAGTCGTCTTCTCCATTATTTGTTTATCTAAAAATCTTATTGGGAGCAAGAAACCTATTTTCCTATAGTCATCTATTTGAAAAATATTTTGGGAACAGTGTCCTAAAGCTTGAATCCTTGTGACACTTAAAGTTATATTTTTTATTCAAAAAGATTTACATTATTGGTGCAAAAGGTACTTGAAAAATAGGGTTTAAATCTTTGTAATATTCAAGGACACATCTTTTATTCAAAGATTTGTATTTTATAAATTACTTGATAGCAAGAACTTATATCTACGTGTTATTCAAGACCATTTTTACAAGGGATCATATTTTATATTCTTGCATAAAGTACTCTAAAATCAAACCCTAAGTTCTCCAAAGTATTTATGTATAAAAATTAATTTTTGAGAGATATTGATTAAAGGGTAGATTTTTGAAGCATCTTATTCTTCATATAAAGATCATATTGTTACATACATATTGAGATTCATGTTTTATCATATGATTATGTGTTAGGATTTATCATGTACTCACTAACTTGGTTAGAAGCATTTTGAGTTGTTACAAAAATTGCATTTATTATTTTGTATTCATGGTTCGGACTGTGAACCGGGGTTGAGGAGGAAGTCACGCCTCTTGTAAGCAGCAGATTGTAAGGGAAGGTCCATCCCAGTTAAAGGAGCAGATTTTTAGTGGAATCCTTGAGTGGGTTGCTTAAGGTGAGGACGTAGGCCGGGGTAGGCCGAACCTCGTAAAAATCGAGTTTGCATCTCTCTTTCCTTAACTTTTTTTAATTTCCGCTTGCATTTATATTATATGCTTATTGTGTATGTATTAAACATTTGGTACGTTTGTGAGTAATTTGGTAAAATTGTATGCTTGATAAAGACACACATTAAATTGATTAATTGAGAAACATTGAGCTAGTTGTTAAGTAGTTTACAAGTTTGTAATTGATAGTTTTCAAAATTAGAACTTGAAGGACTTAATCTTAAAAATACCCAATTCACCCCCCCTCTTGGAATAACACTAGAATTCACATTTGGTATCAGAGCGGGTTTACATAGACTTAACCGTTACTTTTTTAAAAGATCACAATGGCACACATCGGTGTAACCTCATTCGGTGAGGGACACTTGTCCACTAGACCACCAATTTTTTGCGGTATAAATTACACCTACTGGAAATGAAGGATAAGTATATATCTTTTAAATGTTGATTGGAAAGTGTGGAGAATAGTTTCTAAAGGAAACCATGTTCCTATGAAAGTAGTTGATAAAGTAAATGTACCTAAGATAGAAGATGAGTATATTGATGATGGTTGGAAATCTATTCAAATAAATGGTACTGCTATAAACCTTCTATATTGTGCACTAGACATTAATGAGTTTAATAGGGTAATGGCCTATAAAACTACAAAAGAGATACGGGAAAAATTAGAAGTAACATATGAAGACACTAAGGAAGTAAATGATAGTAGGATAGATATGCTCACTAGTGAATATGAGGCATTTAAAATGACTACTGATGAGTTTATTCAATCCATGTACACTAAATTCACACACATCATGAATTCATTAAATGCTCTTGGTAAATCTTACCCTACTTATGAGTTGATCAAGAAAATCCTTGGGGGACTACTGCCAGGTTGGGAAGCTAAAGCTATTGCTATAGCTGAAGGAAGGAATCTAAAAGAGATGTCAGTTGATGAACTGATCTGTTCACTCATCACGTATAAGCTAGAGATAAATGAGAGGAAAAATGAGCAGAATAAAGCAAAGAGAGTTACAGCTCTTAAGGCATCGTCTAGCAGCTCCAGTGAAGGAAGTGACTTAGAATCAGAAGATGACATGGCCTTGCTGACAAAGAAGTTCGGAAAGTTCTTGAAGAAGAATAAGAAGTTTAATAGAAAATTTCAAAACTCGAAATCAAAAAGAGAAGAGTCTAGTAAAAGGAAACAGAAGGAAGATCCACCAACTTGCTACAATTGTAGAGAGGTTGGACACATCAAGCTTGAATGTCCTAAACTAATGAAAGCCTTCAAGAAAAAATGAAGGCTTTAAAAGTCGGTTGGGACACGCACAACACAAGCACTTCCGACACTGAGTCCAGTGATGATCTGGTAGCCAATCTGTGTCTAATGGCACATGATAACCTTGAGGTACAATCATCTTTCTCAACATCTTCTTATTATTCAAGTGATTCTGAAAATGAAAGTAGCATGCTTGTAACGTCCCTTAATTCCTTAATATAAAATGTCACATAATAGATCAAATGGTCAACCCGAACCCGTGGGTAGCGGGAACACCTGTCAAGCATAGCGGAAAACCTAGCAGCAGTAAATATAAAATCTCAAACATCCAATCATAAATCATAATACCAGAGCTTCCTATAATATTATAAAACTGTACTTCTATACATCCTCATATACATCAAAATATCTGTAGGGTCAAACACAAAATAACTCTGACCCTATTACAAAATCTTACCCTTCTCACAGGGTAATCTCACTAGCTCAACGGCGGCCCCGACCCGCCGGTCTCTCAGGGGCTCCTGAAAAATTAATTAAGTTTGGGGGTGAGACACTTCTCAGTAAGGGAAAATAAACTAAATACAGCTGTGTGGCAACATGAATATTTAATTCAATTATACGTATATAATACATTTCATATTTCATAAACCTTTATCATACCATACTGAAAAATCACATGCTTTCATATTTTCTAGTAAGTCATATCATACATAAAACATCTATTATACTGATAATATTGAAAACAAACCCAGGATGAATGGCTAACTGGTGTCATGTATTACCCCCCATGACGGGTTGTACAGCCCGAAGGCGAGACCCGACAATGTCTGGCCGACCACTGCCGAATCAAATATGTCTGTAAGTACGATGAGTCTGCCACACCTTGGTCCAGACTGCTAGGTGGATGTCCACACTCTACTGAAAGCCACATCGACTATCCATCTCTCATCCCCTCGTGGGATGGTTAGTACTAATCTGACGTAGATATATGATCTACACATATAGCTACGGTACCGAGCCCCTGAACTGAACTAAACTAACATCCTGGTGGTGATAACATATAATATATGATCATATATATAACATCATTACGACCTCATGCCGAAAATATAGTAATTACGGCCTCGTGCCAAAAACATAAATACATGGCCTCGCGCCAATAACATAAATACGGCCTCGTGCCAATAACATAAATACGGCCTCGTGCCGATAACATAAATATATGGCCTCACGCCAAAATTATTTCAGGTATATATATTTTGAAAATATATCATTTATCATATAATCGTCAAAACCATCACAACATAATTCATCTTTTCATAATACCCGAAAACATGTTTCGTTCGTAAAATTTTTCAAATCATAATACATTCCACGTAAAATAATATTCATGCCACACATGTGCTGTAAAAAAAAAAAACCATACTTCATATTCTAAAATCGTGAATTCCTTACATCTCCTACATACATATACATTTTAATCATCATAGCAGTATTTTCCCAATCGTACATTTCATTCGTAATACACAATATAACATATGCTTTTCTGAAAATAAATTTACTCATAATCAATAATAATTTGTATGGAAAATTACTGCTTTAGTTTATTCCCTTACCTGGCTACTGAGAAATTCGTTAAGACCCAAAATTTCACGCCCTTGGCGCCCGAAATTTAACTCCTGCAATTTACATTTTCCTCAGATTAATTAATCTATTTCTCCAAAATAATACTCTTCTAGCCTTCCCTAGGCTCCATATACCTCAAATTAATATTTAAACTATTATTTAATATCCCCACTTAATTTTATGAATTTTGCCCGCGGGTTCCAAAATTACACCCGTGGCGCTCACCCGGGCCCTAAATTTCAAAAATCCTACTTTAGTCTCAGATGCTTAATATTTTAGCATTTCTAAATTAATGCTAACTAATTAAAAATAAGCCCCTTAATAACCACCACACCCCAAATTTGGGGTTTTAGCCCGACACCCCCACGAGAATTCCGTCCCACTAGACTTGTAGAGAATCATCCCTAAATTCTCATGGTGGTGTCCGTTCGTCAATTGGGCTTATATTTTGTAAGAAATTAGAGAAAAAGAGAAAAATGACTTACCATAGGGAATACGCCTATGCTGCTCCTACCACCGATCCGCTCCGATAGAAATGACGGCGGCGGCGAATGGAGTCCAGTGGTATCTTCAGATTTTTGATTGGGCGAAAATCCGTCACGAAATCGAGGAGAGAGAACGTGAGGAGAGAGAAAGAGAGTTCAGAGAGTTGCAGAGAAAGAAAAGAAAAGAAAAGAAAAGAAGAAGAAGAAGAAGATGAAGATAATACAGGGGGGGGGGAATTCAAATTAACAGAACTCAAGAAGCTTCAGGTGATTTAATATATATATATATATATATATATAAAATAATAATAAATTTAATTAATATTAATAATAATATATTTTATTAATAAAATAAAAATAAATTTTAATTAATTTTTTTTCTTTTTTTTAAATCCGTTTATTTAATTAATTAATTAATTAATTAATTTTTTTTTTTTTGTGAATCATTCTACTAATCTTTTATATCTCTTTTTTGGGATTTTTACATTCTCCCCTCCTTATAAAAATTTCGTCTTCGAAATTTGCCATTCTTCTATTTCCCCTCAGCGAAACACTTCCAATTTTTTTTTAATTAATTATCCTCACTTATGACGGAGGAATACCGTGGTTACTATGAGGGCTCTGGGAAATTACAACCATTCAAAATTCTTCCAAAATCATTCACGTTTCAAAAACTAAAAACCCTATCTATCCTATGTTACACAATACAAACAAAAACTACACAATATTATTCTTTACACTCCACTGAATAAGTGCGGATATCTTTGGCACATCTGATCCTCTAATTCCCAGGAAGCCTCCTCAATGGTATGGTTGCGCCACAGAACTTTTACCAGTGGAATCTTCTTCGTGCGTAGCTACTATTCCTTCCAGTCAAGAATCTGCACTGGCACTTCCTCATAAGCTAAAGTATCACCTAACTCCAGTGCCTCATATCTGATCACATGGGAGGGGTTTGAGACGTATTTCCTCAACATAAAAACGTGGAATACGTCATGGATCCTAAATAGGACTGGTGGCAATGCCAAATGATAGGCAACTGGACCCACTCTCTCAAGAATCTCGAATGGTCCAATATACCTAGGGCTCAACTTACCCTTCCTCCCGAATCTCATAACACCTTTTAGCGGTGCCACCTTCAGGAATACGTGATCTCTTGTGTCAAACTCCAATTATCGCTGATGAGTATCAGCATAACTCTTCTGCCGGCTCTGCGTTGTCCTGATCTTGTCTCTGATGAGTCTGACTTTATCCTGAGTCTATTGTATCAGCTTTGGCCCCAATACCTGTCTCTCTCCAACCTCATCACAGTAGAATGGGGATCGGCACCTCCTACCATATAGAACCTCATACGGTACCATCCCAATGCTGGCCTGGTAGCTGTTGTTATACGCAAACTCAACCAATGGCAAATATTGCATCCTATGACCTCCAAAGTCCAGCACACATGCTCGCAGCATATCCTCTAGAATCTGTATCATTCTCTCTGTTTGTCCATCTCTCTAAGGATGAAAAGTCGTGCTGAACGACAACTGAGAACCCATGGCCCCTTGCAGACTCTTCCAAAAATGAGATGTGAACTGTGGGTCTCTATCTGAAACTATGGACACTAGGACGCCATGAAGTCTAACTATCTCCTGGATGTATAACTCAGCCAATCTGTCCATGGAGTAGCTAACTCTGATCGGAAAAAAGTGGGCAGTCTTCGTCAATCGATCCACCACTACCCAAATAGCGTCCTGTCCATGCAATGCTGGCAGTAATCCTGAGAGGAAATCCATCGATATATGCTCCCACTTCCACTCAAGAATGTGGAGTGGCTGCAATGATCTCGCCGATCTCTGATACTCAGCATTTACTTGCTGACATGTCAAACACTGATCCACATATTGAGCGATCTCCCTCTTCATGTTGCTCCACTAGAAGGACTCTCGAAGATCCCTGTATATTTTAGTGCTACCTGTATGTACAGTATATAGGGACTGATGTGCTTCCTCGAGAATGACCCTCTTGATCTCAGGATCGGCAGGAACACATAACCTGGTATGGAACCTCAGGGCTCCATCATCTGAAATGTTGAACTTCAGCTCCTGACCATCCTGTACCTTTCCCATAAGCTCTACCAGTTCTGTATCATTCCTCTGAGCTACTTTAATCCTCTCCTGTAGAGTCGACTGCAAAACCAAGTCAGCAATGAACGCCTGGTGATCGCCCTCTACCAGCTCCACACTGAGCCTCTCTAGATCCATCTAAATCGGATGCTGAATCTCCACTGCAGATATAGATGATTCCACTGATTTTCAACTCAAAGCATCAGCAACCACATTAGCCTTTCCTGGGTGATAGCTGATAGTGCAGTTGTAATCCTTTATTAGCTCCAGCCATCTCCTCTGCCTCATATTCAATTCCTTCTGCATGAAGAAATACTTTAAACTTTTATGGTCAGTAAATATCTCACACCTACCTCCATATAGATAGTGCCTCCAAATCTTCAGTGAATAAACAACTGCTGCCAACTCCAGATCATGGGTAGGGTAGTTCTTCTCATATTCTTTCAACTGTCATGAGGCATAGGCTATCACTCTCCCTCGTTGCATCAACACGCATTTGAGCCCTTTATGAGACGCATCACTATAAATTACGAACCCCTCTTCTCCTAAAGGAATCGTCAACACAGGCACAGTGATGAGTAGCTGCTTCAACTCCAGGAAGCTCTGTTCACATTCATCAGACCACTCAAACTTCGCTCCCTTTTTGGTCAATCAAGTAAGTGGACCTGACAATCTAGAGAAACCCTTAACAAACCTGCGGTAGTACCCAGCCAATCCCAGGAAACTCCTGATCTCGTGCACGTTCTTTGGTCGTACCCAGTCTACTACCGCCTCAATCTTACTTGGATCAACAGAAATACCACCCTTGGATATAACGTGTCCAAGGAAGGTAACCTGTTCCAGCCAAAACTCACACTTCTTGAGCTTCGTATATAGCTTCTTCTCTTGCAATACCTGAAGCACTATACTCAGAGGCTCCTCATGCTCCTCTGGACTCTTCGAATACACCAGTATATCATCAATAAATACTACCACAAACCGATCCAAGTACTAGTGAAAAACCTTGTTCATAAGATCCATAAACACTGTAGGAGCATTCATCAATCCAAACGGCATAACTAGAAATTCATAGTGACCATACTGTGTTCTGAATGCCGTCTTCAGAACATCTTCTGCCCTGACTTTCACCTGATGGTACCCGAAGCGTAAATGTATCTACGAAAAGATCTGTGTCCCTTGTAAATGGTCAAACAAATCATCAATATGTGGGAGCGGGTATTTATTCTTGATAGTTACTTTATTTATTTCTCGATAGTTGATGCACAATCTCATCAAGCCATCCTTCTTCCTCACAAACAAAATCGGTGCTCCCCAGGGTGACACACTGGGCCGAATGAACCCCTTATCTAACAGCTCTTGCAACTGTTCTTTCAATTCTTTCAGCTCTGCCGGTGACATTCTATATGGCGCCTTCGAAATTGGCGCTGTCCCCGGAACCAGATTAATAACGAACTCTACCTCACGATCAGGAGGTAGTCCCAGCAAATCCTCAGGAAATACATCAGGAAAATCCCTCACCACTGGGATATCCTCCACCCTCAGTTCCCCTTCTGATATAGCCTTCACATAGGCTAAATATCCCTGACAGCCTTCTGATAGCCATCTATGCGCCTGAATAGCAGATAATAACTGAGGTGGGGTACACACACGTGATCCCACGAATCTGTACTCTTGTCCCTTTAGAGGTCTGAACACTACCACTCTCTAATGGCAATCAATGCTAGTATAGTGGGCAACTAGCCAATCTATGCCCAAGATTATCTCAAACCCATGTATGTCTAAAACCACCAGATTAGCTAACAAAGACCTCCCCTGAATATCCACTGGACAGTCCCTGAGTACCTTTCTACATACCCCTACGATCCCAGTTGGCGTAGCAACAGACAAACTAATTTCTAACTGCTGAGGCTCAAACCCACACAATTTAACATAATCCCGAGTGACAAATGAATGCGTCGCCCCATAATCAAACAAAATAGTTGCTTTAAATGAAAGTATTGAAACAGTACCTGTCACCACATCTCCTACTGCCTCAGCATCTCCTAGCGTCAAAGCGAAAACTCTGGCTGGGGTCATATTCCTCTACTGGCCTCCTCATGGCGTCTGATAACCTCCTCGGGCAGGTCTAGGAGCAGTACTAGTCTGTGTCGGACACTCCCTCATTATATGTCCTGGCTCCCCACACCTGTAGCAGACACCTCGCTCAGCACGGCACTCTCCCAAGTGTCTTTTCCCGCAAGATGGGCAAGCGGGAGATGGCTGTTCACCCTCGAAACCGCGATTCCCGGTCTCCTATCTCTGGTCCCTATAATAGCCACCTCTCTTCCACGCGGCATGGCCAACTCCCTGCTAGGAACCAGAAGGTGTAGACCTCTTCTTCTGCCTCTGCTCCTCAGCCTCCAATCGATCACCAATTTCTACTATAGTGGCTCGGTCAACTAGCTCGGTGAAGTCTTACAACTTCAAAATCGATACCTGCTTATAAATTTCTCTCCTCAAGCCTCTTTCAAACTGTCGTACCTTCTTTACCTCATTTGGAATAATGTACGGGGCGAAACGAGATAGCTCGATGAACCTCGCTGCGTACTGCTGCATTGATAGCTGTCCCTGCTTCAGATTCAGAAACTCCTCAATCTTAGCCTCCCTAGAAGAGGCTGGAAAATACCTGTCAAAGAATGTTTCTTTAAACCGTTCCCATGTCATCTCTACAGGTACAATTCTCTGCTGCTCTGATACTATCACCGCCGACCACCACCTCTCGGCCTCTCCAGTCAATTTATATGTGGCAAACAGCAATCTCTGCTCCTCTAAACACTGCAGCACTGCAAATATCTTCTCCATCTCCTGCACCTAATTCTCAGCGACTGCAGGATCCGTTCCCCCTAAGAAAGCAGGAGGATTCATTTTTATGAACTTCTCTATCGAGCTACCATGGCTTGTCGATGGACCACCCTGTTCCTTCGAACTTCTGGCAATCTTTGCCATCACTTGCTGTGCTACGCTGCGTAAAACGGCATCTGAATCACTACCCGCAGGGCTCGAGGGTCTAGCACCCTCACTCCCACTGGCGTGAGCACTTCCACTAAGCTCCATCCGGAAAAACATGAAACTTAACTCAAAACCTCATTCTTTATACATATCACTCAGCTCATATGGTATATTTTCCTAATTAACTCGTCACTCTTGATCTTAATTCAAGGTTCAATCCTGCAACCTAGATACCCGACCCAACGATAGTTTACCATGAATTTCCTGAAGTCTTCACCCCAAGAAAATCACACAAACCACCACGGAAGTCTTGCATCTAGACTACAAAACTAGACCTCAAATCCCCTTGTCCTATACTCTGGTATTATTACTGCTGCACTCTAGAGTCTACAGAACCTAGTAACCTAGGCTCTGATACCAAATGTAACGTCCCTCAATTCCTTAATATAAAATGTCACATAATAGATTAAATGGTCAACTCGAACCCGTGGGTAGCGGGGACACCTGTCAAGCACAGCGAAAAACCTAGCAGCAGTAAACATAAAATCTTAAACATCCAATCATAAATCATAATACCAGAGCTTTCTATAACATTATAAAACTGTACTTCTATACATCCTCATATACATCAAAATATCTGTAGGGTCAAACACAAAATAACTCTGACCCTATTACAAAATCTTACCCTTCTCACAGGGTAATCTCACTAGCTCAACGGCGGCCCCGACCCGCCGGTCTCTCAGGGGCTCCTGAAAAATTAATTAAGTTTGGGGGTGAGACACTTCTCAGTAAGGGAAAATAAACTAAATACAGCTGTGTGGTAATATGAATATTTAATTCAATTATACGTATATAATACATTTCATATTTCATAAACCTTTATCATACCATACTGAAAAATCACATGCTTTCATATTTTCTAGTAAGTCATATCATACATAAAACATCTATTATACTGATAATATTGAAAACAAACCCAGGATGAATACCTAACTGGTGTCATGTATTACCCCCCATGACGGGTTGTGCAGCCCGAAGGCAAGACCCGATAATGGCTGGCCGACCACTGCCGAATCAAATATGTCTGTAAGTACGATGAGCCCGCCACACCCTAGTCTAGATTGCTAGGTGGATGTCCACACTCTACTGAAAGCCACATCGACTATCCATCTCTCATCCCATCGTGGGATGGTTAGCACTAATTTGACATAGATATCTGATCTACACATATAGCTACGGTACCGAGCCCCTAAACTGAACTAAACTAACATCCTGGTGGTGACAACATATAATACATGATCATATATATAACATCATTACAGCCTCGTGCCGAAAATATAGCAATTACGGCCTCGTGCCGAAAACATAAATACATGGCCTTGCATCAATAACATAAATACGGCCTCATGCCGATAACATAAATACATAGCCTCGCGCCAATAACATAAATACGGCCTCGTTCCGATAACATAAATATATGGCCTCGCGCTAATATCATAAATAAGGCCTCGTGCCGATAACATAAATATATGGTCTTGCGCCAAAATTATTTCAGGTATATATATTCTGAAAATATATCATTTATCATATAATCGTCAAAACCATCACAACATAATTCATCTTTTCATAATACCCGAAAACATGTTTCGTTCGTAAAATTTTTCAAATCATAATACATTCCATGTAAAACAATATTCATGCCACACATGTGCTATAAAAAAAAAAAACCATACTTCATATTCTAAAATCGTGAATTCCTTACATCTCCTACATACATATACATTTTAATCATCATAGCAGTATTTTTCCAATCGTACATTTCATTCGTAATACACAATATAACATATGCTTTTCTAAAAATAAATTTACTCATAATCAATAATAATTTGTATGGAAAATTACTGCTTTAGTTTATTCCCTTACCTGGCTACTGAGAAATTTGTTAAGACCCAAAATTTCACGCCCTTGGCGCTCGAAATTTAACTCCTGCAATTTACATTTTCCTCAGATTAATTAATCTATTTCTCCAAAATAATACTCATCTAGCCTTCCCTAGGCTCCATATACCTCAAATTAATATTTAAACTATTATTTAATATCCCCACTTAATTTTATGAATTTTTCTTGTGGGTCCCAAAATTACACCCGCGGCGCTCACTCGGGCCCTAAATTTCAAAAATCCTACTTTAGTCTCAAATGCTTAATATTTTAGCATTTCTAAATTAATGCTAACTAATTAAAAATAAGCCCCTTAATAACCCCCCCACACCCCAAATTTGGGGTTTTGGTCCGACACCCCCACGAGAATTTCGTCCCACTATACTTGTAGAGAATTATCCCTAAATTCTCGTGGTGGTGTCCGTTCATCAATTGGGCTTATATTTTGCAAGAAATTAAAGAAAAAGGGAAAAATGACTTACCCCAAGGAATACGCCTACGCCGCTCCTACCACCGATCCGCTCCGATAGAAATGACGGCAGCGGCGAATGGAGCCTAGTGGTATCTTCGGATTTTAGATCGGATGAAAATCCATCATTAAATCGAGGAGAGAGGGAGAGAGAACGTGAGGAGAGAGAGAGAGAGAGAGAGAGAGAGAGAGAGAGAGAGAGAGAGAGAGGAGAGAGAGTTGCAAAGAAAAGAAAAGAAAAGAAAAGAAAAGAAGAAGATGAAGATGAAGATGAAGATAATACTGGGGGGGGGGGCAGCTTCAGGTGATTTAATATATATATATATATAAAAAAATAATAATAATAATAATAATAAATTTAATTAATATTAATAATATATTTTATTAATAAAATAAAAATAAAGTTTAATTAATTTTTTTTCTTTTTTTTTTAAATTCGTTTAATTAATTAATTATTTATTTATTTATTATTATTATTATTATTATTATTATTATTATTATTATTTTTTGAATCATTCTACTACTCTTTTATATCACTTTTTATGGGTTTTTACAATGCTTTCTTATAACGAATTGCAACAAGAATATTTGTACACGCTTAAAATGCTTGAGAAGAAAACTAAGAAAAATTCTGATTTGAAATGTAAAGTTAAAGAACTTTCAAAGTTTATTGAAAAATAGAATGAATCACATGCATCTGTGATAAAAGAAAAAGATTTAGAAATTGAAGAATTGGAAAGAAATTTGAAATACAATTCTAAAATTATTCATAAATTCACAGAGGGCGTGAGTAACTTTGAAAGACTTCTTGGGGCACAAAGAAATTCTCTAGATAAAAAAGGGCTTGTTTTTAATGGAAAGGAAAATTTGAAACAAAAACATCTTTACATGGGTTATTTTGTGAGAGAATCAAAAGCTTATGCTCCATCAAAAAACTCTTATAAATATACAACATGCTTTAAATGTAAAAGGATGGGTCATATAAAATTTTATTGTCCTTTTAAGAACAAAGATGTTAAAATGAAAAAGGTATAGAGAATTAAAGGAGATTCAAGCACTAACCCCCATGTACCCAAGAAAAATAGGTATTGAAAACAATTACTTAAATGTCTATTGCAGGTATGCTTGAGATCATTCTCCTCAAAAGATAGATGGTATATGGACAGTAGATGTTCACGTCATATGATTGGGGATAAAGCTAAATTTGCATCCATCACACCAAAGGATGGAGGATTCGTCACTTTTGGGGACAATGCAAAAGGAAAGATCATAGGAGTAGGTAAAGTTGGTAACGATCCATCACTTATTATAGATGATGTTTTACTGGTTGAGGGTTTAAAACATAACTTATTAAGTATAAGTCAACTGTGTGATAAAGGTTGTGAAATATCTTTTGAACAAAACAAGTGCATTGTTGAATATAAAACTGATAACAAAATTCTTTTCACTACTGAGCGTCATGAAAATGTATATACCACCAGCTTTGATAACTTAACTTCTCAATGTGTGACATGTTTCTCTAGTATGAATGAAATTAGTTGGATTTGGCATAGGAGACTAAGACACGCAAACATGGACTTAATATCTAAACTAGTTAAGGGAGACTTAGTTAAGGGATTGCCTAAGACGAAACTCGTGAAAGACAAAATCTGTGATGCATGTCAACTAGGAAAATAAGCAAGATCTAGTTTTAAGAGAAAGAAAGTAATCTCTACTACTAGGCCACTCCAAATGCTACACTTAGATTTATTTGGACCAAACCCAATTTAAAGCTTAGGAGGAAAATCATATGCATTTGTTATCATTGATGATTATTCTAGATTTACATGGGTAGTCTTTTTAGGTCACAAAGATGAAGAGTGCAAACAATTTATTAAACTGTGTAAAAAAATTCAAAATGAAAAGAGATATACTATCACTAAAATCAGAAGTGATAGGGGTAAAGAATTTAAAAATCAAGGTATGGAAGAATACTATGATTCATTAGGAATATCTCATAACCTTTTAGCACCTAAAACACCATAACAGAACGGTTTAGTTGAATGAAAGAATAGGTCTATACAAGAAATAGCCAAAACTATGCTAAACGAACATAAACTACTTAGAGACAATGAACATTTAGTAAAGTTTGATGTGAAATCTGATGAAGGCATTTTTCGAAGATATGCCTTAGATAGTAAAGCCTACAGGGTATATAATAAACGAACATTAACCAGTGTAGAATCCATTCACGTTGTATTCGATGAATCCAATCCATTTGCTCAAAAGACTAGTGAGGATGAAATTGAGATTAATAAGGAATTTGAAAAATTATTTTTTGAAGATAATTTAGATAAGAACACTGAAGTTAAAGAAACACTTTCTGAAGATAATCAAGTAGAAAAAAAGGTTAATGAAATACCTAGAGAATGGAAGTACATAAAGAATCATCCTATAGATCAAATTATAGGAGAACCATCACATGGAGTAACTACACAATCCTCACTTAGAAATATGATTAGTGACTTTGCTTTCTTATCACAAGAAGAACCTAAGAATGTGAGCGAAGCAATTGAGGATGAATCATGGGTAATATCTATGCAAGAAGAATTAAATTAGTTTGAGAGAAATAAAGTCTGGACATTAGTTCCTAGACCTGAGGATAAAACAGTTATTAGAACAAAATGGATATATAAGAACAAGAAAGATAAACATGGAATAGTTGTTAGAAAAAAAAAAAAAAAAACTAGTAGCTCAGGGATATAACTAGGAGGAAGGAATAGATTTTGAGGAAACCTTCACACCTATAGCTAGAATGGAAGCCATTTGAATGCTGTTAGCTTATGCTACTTTCAAGAATTTCAAATTGTATCAAATGGATGTCAAAAGCGCATTTTTAAATGGATACATAAGTGAAGAAATATATGTAGAACAACCCCCAGGTTTTGAAAACCATAAGCATCCAAATCATGTTTATAGACTAACTAAAGCCTTGTATGGTTTAAAACAAGTTCTTAGAGCTTGGTATGAAAGGTTAAGCGGTTTTCTACTAGAAAATGGATTTACTAGAGGAAAGATTGACGTGACACTCTTCATAAAGCTAAAGATGAAAATTTTCTCCTAGTACTAATATACATAGACGATATCAAATTTTGAGCAACAAATGAAGAGTTGTGCAATGAGTTTGTTAAATGTATGCAAAATGAATTTGAGATGAGCATGATGGAAGAACTTAACTTCTTCCTAAGACTTCAGATCAAACAAGCAAAACATGAAATCTTTATAAATTAATCAAAGCATATTAGAGACTTGCTCAAAAGGTTTAATATGGAAGATGGTAAAACTCTAGGAACACCTATGAGCTCTTCTTTAAAATTAGACAAAGACGAACAAGGTATACATATAGGTGTTAAGCTCTATCGTGGGATGATTGGTAGCTTACTATATCTGATTGCCAGCAGGCCTGACATAATGTTTAGCGTATGTTTGTGCGCAATATTTCAGGACTCACCTAAAGAGTCCCATTTATTAGCTATAAAAAGAATACTTAGATACCTGATTGGAACCATTGAACTTGGATTATGGTATCCTAAGTATACCTCCTTTGAGATTATTAGCTATTCAGATGTTGATTTTCCCGATAGTAAAGTGGATAGAAAAAGTACGAGCAACACATGTCATTTCTTAGGACACTCTTTAGCATCTTGGTTTTCAAAGAAACAAAATTCAATTGCTCTTTCCATAGCCGAAGTAGAATATATAGCGGTTGGAAGTTGTTGTGCTCAAACACTATACATGAAGCAACAACTTATGAATTTTGGATTACACTATGACACAATTCCTATAAAATGCGACAATATGAGTACAATAAACATCTCAAAGAATCCTATATCACATTCACGAACTAAACACATAGAAATTAGGTATCATTTTCTTTGTGACTATCTGTAAAAAGGAGATGTGACACTTGAGTTTGTATGCACAGATGAACAATGGGCAGACATATTCACGAAACCACATCCGAATGATAGGTTTATCCAAATTAGACTTGAATTAGGACTGATGCATAGTCGAGAAGTTGCCTAGAGTTATATTAAACTACATAATTAAGGGGGAGCAACTTAAATTAGAACTCACATTTCACATTTGGCAAAAAAAAATTTCACATTTGGTGTTAAACTTAAAGAATGGTTATTGCATGTTAAATTTTTATGGATACATGGCACATGTTGATGCTCACATAAACCTTTGGACTTTAAATGCAATGATTTGTTTATCCATGTCTATATAAATTGAAATACTATGTATGTTCACATTGAAATTTGATTCAACAACACAGATATAGCTTAGAAAGGGGGAGAAGTAATTTGAGTAACACAGGGAGCTATATTTCACAGTACAATTTTGAAACATAGAGGTTGAAGTGTATTTTGATTGTGAAGATGTGATATATTTATGTCAAAACATTTTTTTACCTTTTTGTTGATGTCAAAAGGGGGAGAAGTTAGTAAGCAAAAATATTTTTTCTCTTTGGAAATAATAAAGGGGGAGAACGAAATAAAGGGGGAGAAATATATGGAGAAGTTGTACTAAAAAAAATATTGCATATTCTACAATGTGTATGAACTTCATTGTTTGTAAACTATTTTGTTATATTGTTGATTTCTAAATTATGCATTATCTTAGGGGAAGCCTTATTAGGTTTAACCTATTTTTGCACGTGTGTTTGTCATCATCAAAAAGGGGGATATTGTTGAGTCTATGAGTCCAATCCTATTTTGATAATGACAAATCACATGACATTTGACATGTGCAATTGAGTTTGTGAACCAGATCATGATTTAGAATGCACGAACGGTAAACTTGTATGGAAGCTACGATGAAACTAAAGTACATATAACTTGGCTCAATCCATGGAACTAAAGGAATAGAAAGATGAAGAAGCAAACTTCAAGTTCAAGATCTTCAATGGGAATGGGTATTTAGAATTGAATGTATTTACATATGTCATATGATATGATTCATAGCTCAAACATTCACTAGACTAAACTTAGGACTCATGCATATCATGAAAGATACATTTACATTAGCTCTAGGTTGAATAAATTTTTAGAGATAAAATTTTAGAGGCCTCTTCGACGAACCCCATGGCCACGTCAATGAACTTATGAAGGCCACTCGGTGATGAATAGTGTTGTATCGTCGACGAAAATATACCAAGAGCCCAAAAAGTTCAGACAGTCCTCTCATCGATGAACTCATGGCCTCGTCGACAAACGAGTGTTATACACTCATCGATGAAGGTACCCATTCGTCAAAGAAGGTCGCGGCGCATAACAACATTTCAGTGTGGACACAAATGTAAATAAAATATTTTAAATGATCCAACGGCTAGAGATTGTTTAGATGGCGAGATTGCTTATATACACTAACCCTAAACCCTCGAAGAACACTTTTTGCCTATATCTTGAGACCCTTGAACATATTGCATCAATCTTTGGCATACTTTTGAAAGCTTTGATTCTTGGCTAAGAACTTTTTCCTGCACTCCAAAGATTTTATATTTTTCTGGGCATTTGCATCTTCAAGATCCAAGCAAATACACGCACAACTTCTGCTAATCTAGGTTTGATCTTGAGGTTCGGAAAAACATTTTATTGAGTATTCAATCTTTTATTAAACGGTCGTCTTTTCTATTATTTGTTTATCTAAAAATCTTATTGGGAGCAAGAAACCTATTTTCTGATAGTTATTTATTTGAAAAATCTTTTGGAAATAGTGTCCTAAAGCTTGAATCCTTGTGACACTTAAAGTTATATTTTTTATTCAAAAAGATTTACATTGTTATAATTGGTGTATTCCCAAGAGGGGGGTGAATTGGAAATTTAAAAATTTATCTCCTGGGTTAAACCCATATAATACAACCTAAGGTCTTTCTATGCAATTCCAATGCGCCAATAATGTAATGTGCGGAAATTTAAATCAAGCGCATCATTCACACATAACATACATGTGCGGTAAATATAAAGTGCAAAAATATAAACAAGGCACACGATATGTTATTCGGGTTCGGCCAACTGTGCCTACATCCCCGCCTTTAACTCGCAGGCCCGAAGATTCCACTAAAGGCTCACTTAACGGGTGGAGCGGCACCAATTACCACCAGGTCAATTAGGACAGGGCTGACCTCAACCTTTACAATCAGGTCAATTCAAGGGGTTGACCTCAACCAACACGCCTTAACAGGATGGCGCACCTAACTTTCCAAACCGGGTCTAAGCCAATCTGGGACTATTTCACAGGGTTAGTCTCCCTCTTCAGGCCTGATCCTGGAAATACAACAGTATGTTCACAATCAGTGAAATTGGTACAGTGATTATGTTTTCATGTAAAGCAGATATGTACCCAGTTGCGTGCAATCACATACACCACTAAAAGATATAATAAGTAAGCTCAATGTGGTTCAATATATCAATTCTCAAATTTGTTTGCTATATGTGTAATCAATGTGTGAGAGTGCTAACCAGTATGTTCTTTGTTTCACAAGATATTCATTCAACGTGCTCAAACAAAGATATCAATCACTTTTCAAATATACCAATCAGTAGGATGTCTCAATCATGTAAATAACAAATGATGTATATGCTTGGTTTGCAAAGGACATTTAACCTTTGTATTCAACAAATGATATGTAAGTCAATGAATATTGCAACAAAATCAAGATCACATAAACAAATATCTTTTTAAAGGTATGTCTAGATAAATTACTCAAGATATTTGAAAATGTTTTGAAAGAGTTTTTGCAATCCAAAAACAAATACAAACTTCTCAAGATATTGCAACGAATATGCAATACTCAGAAATTTTATACAAGTTTTCTTAGGAGAGACTTATTAACAAAGTCCCCTAAGAACACTTAGGTTTAGATATCAAGAAAATCAAATCAATCAGTCCAAGTAAGGAGAGCAAACCTATCTCAACAATCACTTAATCAACTTACAGAGAATTTAGATAATAGTAGAAGGTAAGTATGAGTGAAAGGAGTGTAAAAATAAGTAGTAGGAATTTAGAGCTTGAGAGAGAATTTATTAATCAAGTTGGCTAATCTCTTGCTAATCATCCCAAATGAAGGAGTGTAAATAGACTCCCCTAAAATTATAACCGTTAGGGATAAGGTTGGGATTATTAGAAAAGTTTTAATGACATTTAGTTATTTTAACCCTGTTAAAAAATAGTTAACCGTGGTAAAAATGCAGGGCAACTCGAGAGCACCGGTGGATCAGGATGGGTTCGGTCGATCGAAGCTCTTATAGCTCAGTCGACCAGGCCAAAAATGAACTCTGATGTCGATCGACCGGACAAGTATGTTCGAGGCAATTTTTCCTATTTTGCGCGGTTTGGTTGACCAGGGTCATTTTGAACTAAACTGGTTGGTCGACCAGACCGTTGGATTCCCACACGTGGGAACTCGATCGACTAGGTTGGTGCAATACAAAAAAGGTTCGGTTGACCAGGAAGTCAAAATGTTGACTTCAAGAAGGTTCGGTCGATCGAGGTCAAATGAGCTTCAGAAGCTCGGTCGACTAGACTGTGGTCAACCATTTGACCCAGACCGAGTTCGGTCGATCGAGGGCAGAAACTACGCATGTTAGTCAACCGAAGGTGCACATTTTGTACAGTTCGGTCCTGTTTCATTACACAATCACCCAATTCCAAATAATCAAACATGTATATGCATGAGTGAGTGTCCTAAGGTCATTTCTACATCTTTTTGAAGACACCAAAAAAATTCGGCGTCGGTTGGTCGACCGAAGGGTAATCCCTAAGGTCTTTCTAAGGTCATTTTCATTTTGAACTTACCTATTAAATCATGCAGGTGATGCATGCAATTATTACAAGTCATAGAACCTAATTACTATTACAGACCCTTTGAATAAAAATGAAGTACAATACAACATATATATTGGGTCTTCAACTTCAATCTCTTCTTTGTGCAATCATTATGATTTGTCAATTAGAGTTCTTGCACATAACCTCAAACATGTATTAAATATAATGAGTATTTGTCATTATCAAAACCGGGCATGACCTATAAGGTCAACATACATTATTGGTGCAAAAGGTACTTGAAAAATAGTGTTTAAATCTTTGTAATATTCAAGGACACATCTTTTATTCAAAGATTTAAATTTTATAAATTACTTGATAGCAAGAACTTATATCTACGTGTTATTCAAAACCATTTTCACAAGGGATCTTATTTTATATTCTTGCATAAAGTACTCTAAAATCAAATCCTAAGTTCTCCAAAGTATTTATGTATAAAAATTAATTTTTGGGAGATATTGATTAAAGGGTAGATTTGTGAAGCATCTCATTCTTTATATAAAGACCATATTGTTACATACATATTGAGCTTCATTTTTTATCATATGATTATGTGTTAGGGTTTGTCTTGTACTCACTAACTTGGTTAGAAGCATTTTGAGTTGTTACATAAATTGCATTTATTATTTTGTATTCATGGTTCGGGCTGTGAACCAGAGTTGAGGAAGAAGTTACGCCTCTTGTAAACAACAGATTGTAAGGAAAGGTTCGTCCTAGTTAAAGGAGGGGATTTTTAGTGGAATCCTTGAGTAGGTTGCTTAAGGCGAGGACGTAGGTTGGGGTAGGCCGAACCTCGTAAAAATCGAGTTTGCATCTCTCTTTCCTTAACTTTTTTTAATTTCCACTAGCATTTAAATTATCTGCTTATTGTGTATGTATTGAACATTTGGTACGTTTCTGAGTAAATGGGTAAAATTGTATGCTTAATAAAGACACATTAAATTGATTAATTGAGAAACATTGAGCTAGTTGTTAAGTAGCTTGCAAGTTTGTAATTAATAGTTTTCAAAATTAGAACTTGAAGGACTTAATCTTAAAAATACCCAATTCACCCCCCTCTTGGGATAACACTGGAATTCATAGTGTAGTTGCACTCTGTATTCTGTATTAGCTACGGTACCGTACTCTGTAATCTAAACTGGTCCATCAGCGATCTGATACTATATAATACTATATATATGTATCTTATTGTTTACCATAATTCTGCATAACTGAAATAAACATGATTATGTATTATCTGAAACAACTGTACTGACTGTAATACCGTGATTTTGTTTTACCTATATATCATGGTTTTGTATTTTCTGTGTATCATGGTATTGTAAAAACTGTAAAATCATGGTTCTATATAACTATAAATTATAACTCTATAATAGCTAAAATCATATTTTTGTAATATCTCTAATACCGTGATTTTGTTTTACCTATATATCATGGTTTTGTATTTTCTGTGTATCATGGTATTGTAAAAACTGTAAAATCATGGTTCTATATAACTATAAATTATAACTCTATAATAGCTAAAATCATATTTTTGTAATATCTCTAATTCTTGTTTCTGTATCAACTATAATATTAATATAGAAATTGAGTAAAATTATGTACTAAGCTATCATTTCTTATGCCACACAATTAAATAAATAAAACTCATATACTATGATCTGTATTTTTTTCTGCTATATAAAAATAACTTATAATCTGTAGAATTTTTCTAAAATTCAGATTCCTGAATTTTTTTAAAAATACATTTTTTTCTTACCCACAATTCCATATTCTGAATTTTTCCTAAAATTATATTTTGAAGGCACATAATTATTTATATATTCTATAAATTACTGGTAAATTTTCTAAACATCTAGCATAACATATTTCCCTTACCTAACTAATTGGGAGATTTGACTCCAAGTCTATCCTCACGCCCACAACGTATCAAATTCAGAATCCTGAAATATATATTTCCTAATTCAATTAACCCGAACTCAAAATAATAACTATACTCGCATTTTCCCCAGGCTCATATATCTCATTTTATCCATGAAATTCTAAACCATTAACTATTTATCAACTTTACCAGAGTTCCTGAGGAAACACCCGCTAGGATCCTCAACCTATGTATGTAGTGTTCAGAACTCCAAACCTTGAACCACATCAACCCCAGTTTAATCAACTCAAACTCTAGTATATTAACATCTAATACATTTTTTGAGCCCAAAAATACCTAATAACCATGAAAACCTTAAAATAACCCACTTACCCTGATTATGGGATGATGCCCTCGAACCCCAAATTGAAAATCTGCTTTGGTGAAGTTGCTTAGAACCTTCCCACTAACCTCATGGTGATTCCTGATCGTCAAAACGGGGCTTAATGGAGCGAGAATTGAAGGAAGGAGGGAGTAGGGCCATAGGGTTTGAGAGAGAAAATGAGAGAGAGTGATTTTTGTTGAATGAAGAATGAAGCTCGCGGGACCTTCTTATCATTCACACTGCAGGGAAAACCGTCGACGATTTTCTATGTCTCTCAGAAAATCGTAGCCAGTTTTCTATATAACTGGCCCAAAAATTACCGTTTACCCATTACCGACCCACGGTAAATCCCCATAACCATCGACGGTTTTCTATGACTCTCAGAAAACCGTTGCCGATTTTCTTGTCCCCTAGTCAAAAATCTACTTTTTCCCACTTTCTTTTATTATTATTTTTTCCGAGTCTCTACATCTCTGCTTTCAAATCCTAGCTCGAATTAATCACTTTAAAGGAAAGATCCCCTTTTCACCTTCTTCTTTTTTTTTTTTCGGTTTTCATTTAAGTCATTAAGTGGATTTTTTTGAAATTTCTCTGATTTTCTTGGACCTAGAGCCTAGACTAAATTAACCTATATTTAGGACTTTGATCGAGATTATGTATTTGAGGGTATTGGTTTTAAGGTCTCTAGACTAAACTAGGTTTAGGCCAGGTTACGTAACGAATTGGGCTCAATTGGGTTCTAGTTTAATGTAATGGGGCTTAGCCAACTGGGCCAATTGGGCTTTATGGATTTGGGTACAATCAAATGTGTAGGCCTCTGGCTAGTGGGATATTGGGTTTAATTAGGCCCAATTGGCTCGTGGGTTAGATTATTTGGGACTTGGGCTTTAAATTGGTTTAAGCCTAATTAGAAATTAGGTCTGGGCCCAAGGTTTAAGGTTTTGGGCAATGGGTCAATGAACTTGGACCCCGGTCAAGTTGACTCGGGTCTTTAGGTCGAATCTAGGAGTATTTGGATCTAAGTATTTAGATTCAAATTTGAAACTAAGTTCTCGTGTTCGGGTCAAATACCCTTGCCCCCTTAGATGATTATAAAGGAATTCTTAAATTTATTTGGTTTAAAATTGACTTCTATTCAAGGATTTGTTCAAATTTGGACTCAAATTACAGAATTCAATTTTCAAACATGCCTAAAATTTAAATAGAATTAAACTAACTAACACAAAATTTAAAGAACCAACCTCTGTTTCTAAATCTTCTATCTCGCTCTTCCTTTGCCTGAACTCTTCTAAACCTCAACTGCCAAGCTTTTCCACTTTTTTGCAATCCAACTTTTTGATCTTCAATCTTCCTTTATTTCCTCAATCTTAATTACTCAGCCTTCTCCTCATAATTCTTTTTCAATTCTTCTTTTTCAATGAGCAGCTCCTCTCTTCAATTCCTTCTCCAATTTGCCTCATAAAATTCTCTTTCTAATTTTATCCTTACTCTTTCTTCAGTGAGCAATTCTTTTTTCCCTCTCCTTATCCCTTTTGAAACTCACTATTTATAAGTCTGGGCGAACAATTCAATTAATTTTGATCTGATCAATCAGAATTTGATTGATTAATCAAATTTAAGTTGAATTGATCCATTTATATTTGCCTTAAACTCTGATTTCACTCACATATTTAATTGTATAATTTTTCATATGTCTAATTGTCATTTTCCTTTTACATGTGCAAGTTTAAAGATGAAGATGTTGCCCCACTGAATTTTTTGTTTCATTTTTTCCTTTTCTATTTTTTTTTTCATTTTCTATGAATTCAATTTTTTTTCTTTTTCCATATATTTAGTTTATTTTCCTTTTTTTGTTGTATTTTCTCATTTTGTTATATTAATGAATACTTGCATAATCATGCATAAATTCAAAAATTGGACTAAGAAAAGACCCTAATGGGCACTAAAATTAGACTTAAAAAAATAAATTCTGCTATATAAGCCCCGGACAAAGTGGGATGTCTACATATATACATTCAGTTGGTTAATTCGATTAACTAAAGAAAAAAAATTCTTAAACTAAACCAATCACCGAACACTAAAATTTAAAAAAAAATTAAACCAAATTGATCAAAATTAAAATTTTAACCAAATCGATTTAACTAAACTTCTTTAGTTCAATCATTGAATTTTGTTTTCACCAAATATTGCTCAGCCCTAAGTAGCATGACCTCAAAAAATTATGCCACTTATAGTACTTTTTTATTTACATATTCGCTATTAGAGGATGAGCTTGTCCTTCTATAATAAGCTTGAACTACCTATTTTTTTTAGTAACCCGTCAAATATCTACTTTATTAAGGTCAAATATTGTAGCCAATTTATGTTGAAACTCTTTGTTGCATGCCCTTCTAGGTTAAACTTGGAAGACACAATAATTTGACCTTGTACTCCCCTTCTTCAAAGTTTGAACTATTTGATCTAAACTCTATAATCATCAAATGAACCAAATCTTTGTAATATCATGATCCCCTTGGAGGAGAATTTCCTTTACTACTAATACTACTACTACTACTTTTCTTTCTTTCTTTTTCCCCTCCATTAAGCAACCTCAAAACTAGCAAGGAAGGTAAATGAAAAATATTGATGTAGCTATAACCCTTAAAGTGAATTCTCTGAGGGAAACTCAAGCTATTAAAATTTTTCTTACATATTCTTTTTTAATTATATGATTCTTTCTTTTACTAATTTTCTTGTTATCTTTGACAATCTTTACTAGTACTACTTCTTTTCCTTTACTACTACTACTACTATTCCCCCCCCCCGACGTTAATTAAACAACCTCAAAACTAGCAATGAAGATAAATGAAAAATATCACTGTAGCTACAACCTCAAAGTGAATTCTCTTAGGAAAACTCAAGCTATTAAAATTTAATCTCACATTCTTTTTCAATTATATGATTCTTTCTTTTACTAATTCTATTGTTATCTTTGTTAATCTTGTAAGATCACCTTCTTTAATGTTTGGCGTAGTCTCGTAAGACTATTCATGAAAAATTTTCTTCATCTGCTGCTAAGTGCAAATCACTACTAGCAACATGTTTATATTAAATGTGAATAAAGTGCTCTAAAGATATTAAAACAAATAAAACTTTAGATAGTCATTAGTAGAAAGTTTCCTATATTGGATTGAATACTAGGTAATATGCTACATGCTTGACTGTTCTCTTCCTCTAAGAATAACATGAATTGAGGCACTCTATGTCCTCTGGGGAATGGATAAATGTAGTCAACTTTGTCATGGTAAGGCTTCCATATGATAAGCTACATGTCATGCCCCGAACCCGGCAATGGACCCCAGGGTGTGATGTAGTAACCTATCTTGTCCATGTATCATACAAAACACACATGATACTATAATGAATGAGGGTCCGATCCCGTGGGGTTTTCATACACCCTATACAAATTCACATACATGACATATATGCAACGGAAAAGTTCATTTCATACATACATCGTACCATACCAAAATCTATACAAATAGAGTCTAAGCTCCATATTACAAAACATAACCTAGGGTGCCATCAATACCCAAAATGACAACCGTATTACAGTCCAAGTACTTACACAAGTACTCTATGTAGTAAATCAACCACCATGCTCCCAACAATAGGACGCTAGTTCCGGTTACTCGAAGGACCTGAAAACATATACGTATAATATAGGTGAGACACATCTTAGTAAGGCATATTTAGGTTATATCGGTGTGTGGCATATGAGTGTTATCATGATACAAAACATACACAGTTCAATTCCAATATTTCCATAATACAGTTCCAGTATAGTTCTCAATGCACATATGATCAATAAACCCAGTTTCGTCACTCTTTGGCACGAAGTCGGCCCGCATTGCACGACATCCCCAGCACATGGCATAGCCCTAGGTTCCTATGGCATCGTGCTAGTACATCTGGTGGATCCACACCCTTTGGTGATCAGCCGGTAAAAGGCGATATTTCACACCCTCAAATATAGAGCCGGACACTCTTGCAACTAGCAAGTGGTATTTCACACCCTCGGATATAGAGTCGGACACTCTTTCACCATCTGGAAAAATTCTGAACACACTTTCCTATATCTTATTTCAACATATCACAACTCAATGCATATTCATATAACAGTTCATTCCACACTTATTTGGTAATCACAAAATCATGATTTTCAAAATACAGTTTAAAACAAGTTAAGGCACAACCATCTCCATAACACAATATACTCAGCACTATATCCACAGCTTTCTAACGAAACCAGAGATGCAACCCGATGCCCCCTTTTTCCCTAAAACTGTCACGTGAAAATCCCATAATTTTTACCCTTTAGATTTCCCCAAATAACCAGCCAAAACATACATAGGATCGTGAACCACAGTTCTACCGAATCTGATTTCAAAAATAACCTATATAAACAAAATCCCCTTGCCTTTCCCCGAAAATCCAAACACGAATTCTACGGCTTCTAAACAGCGAACCGAGTTCCCAAAACCTATAAATCATAGTACGATAATTACTTACAAGTACTCTACAGATCTACCGAAACAAAAATGAAAATCGTGCCTTACCTCGATTTCTGGGTCGAAACTCGAAGACCTCAAACGAAGATCCGTTCCACAGAATACATAGAGATTCCTTTCCTAATCCTCGCAGTAACGTCAGATCGTCAATTCTAACAACGAACATCGAATAAATCTAGAGAGAGAGAGAATGGAGCTTCAAGTTCTAAAGAGAAGGAGAGATGAAATGAGGAATAGCTTCCCAAGAGGGGGGGTGAATTGGATTCTTTTTAAATTTTAATGATTTTTAAGCTATTGATTTTAATTACCCAGAAAACAAGATATATAAATGATAACTACAATTAAAAATACTGAAATTTAAATTCACAAGTCAATTAATGAAATCAACGTAATTCAATCACTCAACCAAAAATATTAAAGCTTTAGTTGATTTTTCTGTAAACTCTTAGTTTGCACTTTACTTGATCAAGATTTCCGCAGATTAACCAACGTACTTCCTTTTTGGGTTTCCGCAAATGATTAATCAAAACGTACTTTCTAAATATCAAGTACCTTTGTTTCTTTCTCACTTAAGAATCTGCAACCTGCACATTTAAATCATACCACAATAGCAAGTAAATAATATAAAGTAAAGCAGAGAGAAAGACACAAGATTTTTACGACGTTCGGCTTCAACACAGCCTACGTCCTCGCCTTTGGCAAAACACCAAAGGATTCCACTATATTAATTCCGTTACCTGGTGGAACAATACCAATTTACAACCACTCTTTCTGTCAGGCTAGAGCTCGCCTCTCCAAACAATAACCCCTTTTTTGGTCCAACGATTCAACAACTCTGAATCGTTTAAGAATGATGATAAAGAAATTTGTGTACAAAAGAGAACTCTCACAATAGAGTAGATTAGTACAATGATCAGCTCACTTATACTCCAAAATAATTCAAATATAAAAAATTTGACGCTCAACGCTTAGTATGAATTACCAAATGATTTTTCAAAGAAAATGAAAGATTCTGATTTTTTAAAGCTTTGTTTCAAAAATATAAATCAATATCAGATCAGAAAGTTTAAGCACAAGAAAATTTTAGATCCTTTGAGAAATTTGAATATTTGAAAATCACTTGATCTAAAAACCTTTGAAAAGTAGTTTGATCTAAAAACCTTAAAGGTTGCTTGATCTTAAACTTTGAAAATTGCTGGATATGAAACTTTGAAGATTTCTGGATCTGAAACTTTTGAGAATTTCTGGATCTGAAACTTTTGAAGATTTTTGGATCTTAAACTTTTGAGAAATGCTTAATTTCAAAAACCTTTCAATATTGCCTCTATGATCATTTTTTTAAACCTTTGAAGCTTTTGACTATTTATAGATGTTTTTAGAAGCCATCCATTACTCCCAAAGATTCCTAAAATTCATTTCCAAATATTTTGAAATAAATATGTTTAAAAACATGGTTTAAAAAATCTTCTCTTCTTAAGCCCTTCTTATTTATTAAAAAAAAAAAATACCTTTTAGAGTATATATGTTTAAAAAAAATATTTTTGATTTTCTAGGAGCTTCAAACCACTTTATATTTGAGTTTAACCTTTGAAGTACTTACATTAAGAATATCCTAAAATATAATTCTTTAATCTTCAATTTTGTTCTTCCATCATCTTTGTTGTTTCAATCTTTTATTTGAGCTTTTCACCAGTATAATTTTATTCCTCATGCTCTTTGTAATCCATAAGCTTTTCTTTGTGTTCTTCAAGGATTCTTTGTAATCCATAAACTATACTTGTGTTCTTCAAGAATTCTTTGTAATCCATAAACTTCTTTATGCACTTGAGCTTTGTCACTTTCCTGAAAAAATTTTACTTGAAACATATTAAACATATCATTGATTTGTTATCATCAAAATAAGAATTGTAAGCCTTATTAGGCCAACAAGAGAGAATTTTGATAACTTAGCCAAGAAGTAAAGGAAGTGGATATTTATAAAGCCTTTTACTCGGCTAACCTCGTTGACGAGCCAGCGAAGGAAATTCGTCAACGTCGCGGTGACCTCGTCGACGAGCCTGAGATTTCAAGATTTCCTAAAATCTCTCGGCTTCTCCTCATCGACAAACCTCTGTATTTCGTCACCGAACAATAGAAGGGCCTTCGTTGATGAAAACACTAGCTTCGTTGACGAAGCCTGCTTATATTACTGTTTTACCCTTTTCTTATTTATTTATTCCATATCTCACGGGTCGGGTTCTTACAACCTCCCCTCCTTACAAAAATTTCATCCCCAAAATTTGTAATTTCTCATTTACGAACTCATCCACACAACCAAACACACATACTCGACTCTAGGAAGAGCCGGCGACCACTTACAACGCAGCCCCATCACAATACATACATACCCTCAGTTATGGAAGACGAATACCATAGTTACATACATATACCATCTCGGGGTTCACAATTACTCATACCCCCAAAGACAAACCACCTATCACAATACAAATAGCAACATTATTCACACGTACTCAACCGACTCTACTATCCAAACTACCTCTTAGAAGAACTGTGGATACTTCTGGCATATCTCCGCTTCCGATTCCCAAGAAGCTTCCTGAACCTTGTGATTCCGCCACAATACCTTCACTAACGGTATATCCTTGGAACATAGCTTCTGAAATTTACGGTCCAAAACCTGAATGGGTACCTCCTCATACGCTAAAGCATCCCCAATTTCTAAGTTCTCGTAACTAATAACATATGACGGATCCGACACGTACCTCCTCAACATGGATACGTGGAACACATCGTGGATCCTCAAAAGCGTTGTAAGTAGTGCAATCCTGTAAGCTACCGGATCCACTCGCTCAAGAACCTCAAATGGTCCGATATACCTCAGGCTCAGCTTGCCCTTCTTCCCAAATCTCATCACCCCTTTCATCAGAACTATTCTCAAGAATATCTTAGCCCCCCACCTCGAATTCCAACTCATGGCGAAGAACATCCACGTAACTCTTCTACCGACTCTGAGCCGATTTAATCCTATCCCAGATCACCCACCTTCTTAGACGCCTGCTGCACGAGTTCAGGTCCTAAAACCTGACATTCACCAACCTTATCCCAATACAGAGGAGACCGACACCTCTGACCATACAAAGCCTCGAACGGTGCCATCCCGATACTAGCCTGGAAGCTATTGTCATAGGCAAACTCTACCAATGGCAGAAACTGCATCCAACCACCACTGAAGTCTAACACGCAAGCCCGTAACATATCCTCCAATATTTGTATTGTTCTCTTCGACTGTCCATTAGTCTGGGGGTGGAACAATGTACTGAAAGTAAGCTTCATCCCCAGTGCTTCCTAAAAGCTCTTCCAGAATCGAGAGGTAAACCTCAGATCTCAATCTAACATAATGGACACTAGTACCCCATGCATTCTGACTATCTCATACACGTATAGGTCTGCTAGCCTACTCAAAGGATAGCTAACTTTTATCGGTATAAAGTGAGCAAATTTCATCAACTTATCCACGATTACCCAAATGACATTCTGCCCGTGAAGCGTTTGCGGCAATCCGGTAACAAAGTCCATGGAAATGTGCTCCCATTTCTACTCCGGAATAGCTAAAGGTTGTAACGGCTCTGCCGGCCTCTGATGTTCAGCTTTCACCTGCTGACACATCAGACACTACTCCATGAAACGAGCAATCTCCCTTGTCATACCACTCCACCAGAAGGACTCGGGCAAATCTCAATACATCTTCATGCTACCAGGATGTACCGTATACAAAGAATGATGCGCTTCTTCCAGAATCATCCTCCTGATCTCATCGTCATTTGGAACACACAGCCTGGTTCCAAACCTTAACACACCTCCCTTAGAGATGTTAAAATCTGTAGCCAACCCCTACTGCACTTTCTCCACAATCTTAACTAACTCCGCATCACTAGCTTGTGCAGCTTTAGTATGCTTAAACAAAGTCGGCTAGATCACCAAGCTAGCAACGAAAGTCTGATCATCACCAGCCACCAACTCTATGCCAAGGCTTTCCATATCCTGTATGATATGATGTTGAGCTATAACTGCAGATACGACCGCATGCTCCAACTTCCGATTCAACGCATTAGCTACCACGTTAGCTTTCCCTAGGTGATAACTGATGGTGCAATCATAGTATTTGATCAGCTCAAGCCACCTTCTCTACCTCATGTTCAACTCCTTCTGTGTGAAAAAGTACTTTGAGGTTTTTGTGGTTAGTGAAAATCTCGCACTAAACACTATACAGGTAGTGTCGCCAGATCTTCAGTGCATAAACTACAGTAGCCAATTCCAGATCATGCGTAGGGTAATTCTTCTCGTATTCCTTGAGTTTTCAAGAAGCATAAGCTATTACCTTACTCCGTTGCATAGGCACACATCCCAAAACCTTCAAAGATGCGTCGCTATAGATCACAAAACCACCATCCCCAAAAGGAATGGTCAAGACTAGAGCAGTAACCAGTCGGTGTTTCAACTCCTAGAAACACTGTTCTCAATCATTGGTCCAATCAAACTTCACACCCTTCCTGGTTAATCATGTCAGAGGTCTAGACAACTTAGAGAATCCCTCCACGAACTGACGATAATAACTCGCTAGTCGTAGGAAACTTCGAATCTCCTACACACTCTTCGGTCTTACCCAGTCGACGACAGCTTCAATCTTGCTAGGATTAACTGATTTATTGCCCTTAGACACCACATAGCCTAAAAACGCGACCTGATTCAACCAGAACCCACATTTCTTCAGCTTGGCATACAGATTCCTCTCTCACAGAATATGTAGCACCAACCTTATATGGTTTTCATGCTCTTTTGAACTCCTCGAGTATACCAGAATGTCGTCGATAAACACAACTACAAACTGGTCCAGGTACTCATGGAAAACCTTGTTCATCAGATCCATGAACACTGTCGGAGCATTATTCAACCCAAAAGGCATGACTAAGAACTCGTAGTGGTCGTATCTGGTTCAGAAGGTAGTCTTCGCAACGTCCTTAGATCTAACCCTCACCTGATGATACCCTAACCATAGATCGATCTTTGAAAAGACTTGCGTCCCCTGTGGCTGGTCAAAGAAATCATCAATATGAGGCAATGGGTAACGATTCTTCACAATCACCTTGTTGATCTCACGGTAATCAATGCACATGCGCATCGACCTGTCCTTCTTCTTCACAAAAAAAATTGGAGCTCCCCAAGGAGAAACACTAGGTTGGATAAAGCCCTTGTCCATTAATTCTTGTAATTGCTCCTTCAACTCCTGAAGTTCTACTGGAGCCATCTGGTACGGAGCTTTAGAGATCGGTGCCTTTCCAGGGAGCAACTTTATCGCAAACTTCACCTCACGATCCAAAGGTAAACAGGGTGAATCTTCTAGGAACACATCCGGGAACTCGTTAACCACTCAAATATCCTCAAGCTTCAACTCATCCCGTGGTGGTTCCTTCACGCAAGCTAGGTACCCCTAACATCCATCCAAGAGTAACCTCCTCGCCTGTAATGCCAATAGAATCTGTGGCGTCGTACGCACACACGATCCTACAAACTCATACTCCTGCTCCCCAAGAGGTCTAAACACTACTACCTTTCCACGACAGTCGATCATAGCATAACTGGAGGATAACCAATCCATCCCCAGTATGATGTCAAAACTAGACATATCGTACACCACAAGATTCACTGGTAGCAGCCTTCCCTGAATTTCCACTAGGAAGTCTCCTAACATCCTCCTACAAGACGTTACACTCCCAGACAGTGTAGCTACAGATAACCCCTTATTCATAACTTGGGTCTCAACCCCACACAGCTTTACGAAGCTCACAGATACAAAAGAATGGGTTGCACCCGAATCAAATAAAACAGCAGCTCTATTTGAAAGAAATAACAAGGTACCTGTCACTGCATTCCTCGCGCGATCAACATCCACTAAAGTAAGAGAATATACCCTCACCAAAGCTGTGTTCGCCTGGATGGTTCCCCAAGGTATCTGATTGCTACCTCAGTTCCCACTAAATGCAGGTGTGTCTCTCTTCGGTGCACAAAAATCATGAGTCATGTGGCCTAATTGGCCATAACTATAACAGTTACCCCCAAATAACTGACACTCACCGTCATGCCATCTGTGGTACCTGATACAACGATCGCGCAACTGTTCCACCTGAGAACCCTGACGCTTGGTATTCTGGAGATAGCCCGAGCCATTGTTCCTCTTCTTCCATGATCCCTGACGAGAACCAGATAGCACTGGCCTCTTCTTCGGTTCCTGATCCACCTTATCCTATCAGATTTCGGTCTCGATCACAGTGGCCTTATCCACCAAAACCAAAAAATCATAGATCTACAACATACCCACTAATTTGCTGATGTCTTTCCTCAGGCCCTTCTCGAACCTCTAAGTCTTCTCGTACTCGTTCGAGATCAAGCACAGCGCGAAACGGGATAGCTCTATATACTGAGCAACATACCCCTGCACCGTCATATCTCCCTGTGTCAGAACAAAGAACTCAACCGCCTTAGCATCACGTGTGGAGGCCGGGAAGTATCTCTCGAAGAACACCTCCTTGAAGCGGCTCCACATCATCTCTATTGGATCGGCTCTCTGCTTTTCTAGCAGACTCAACGTAATCCACCATCACCCAGCCTCCACAGACAATTGGAAGGTAGCGTAGAGGACTCTCTGCTTATCTGTGCAATGTAGGACCTCCAGAATCCTTTCGGTCTTCTCAAACCAGTCCTCCGCTATGATCGGATCAGGTCTTCCTGAAAATGTCGAAGGGTGCATACGTGTGAACCTCTCGATGGTACACCTCGCAGCAGTAGGAGAACGTTCACGTCTCTTAACACTCTGCCTGATCTTCCACATAACCTGCCTCGTCAACCCTCGAGGCACAGAAGGAGACTCATTGCTTGCAGTCCCCTCGGAGCCACTATCTAAGTTGTTATCCTTGGGCTCCATTTTGAAATTAGAATAGGAATCAATTAGAATTCTTATGTTATATACAGTTTAAACAATCATTGACATCTAATCATGTTAACTACTAATCTCAAGGGTCCAGGTCAATCCTATCACACCGACACGACACGAAACCATCAATGGTTTGCCATGATTTTACTGAAATCATCATCTTAGGAAAAACATAGAACATCGCCAACAAGTCCTTGTCTAGCCACAAAACAACCCTTGACCAATTCTACCCATTTCCTATATCCTATACTCTGGTATGTACACATAGCTACGCCTAACCAAGTCTACAAGACCTAACAACCTAGTTAGCTCTAATACCAAGCTACCACGCCCAGAACTCGGCAATGGGCCCTAGGGTGTGATGTAGTAACCTATCTTGTCCCTGTATCATACAAAACACACATGATACTATAATGAATGAGGGTCCAACCCTGTGGGGTTCCCGTACACCCTATACACATTCACATACACGACATATACGTAGTAGAAAAGTTCATTCCATACATACATCGTAAACCAACCACTACACTCCCAACACTAGGACACTAGTTCCGATTAAGGACTTGAAAACATATATGTATGACAGGGATGAGACACATCTCAGTGAGGTAGATTTAGGTTATATCGGTGTGTGGCATATGAGTGTTATCATGACATAAAACATACGCAATTCAATTCCAGTATTTCCACAATACAGTTCTAATATAGTTCTCAACACACACATGATCAATCAACCTAGTGTCCTCACGCTCTTCGACACGAAGCCGACCCGCATTACACGGCATCCCTGACACATGGCATAGCCCCAAGCTCCCATGGCATTGTATCGGTACATCTGGTGGATCCACACCCTTCAGTGATCAGCCGATAAAAAGTGATATTTCACACCCTCAAATATAGAGCCGGACACTCTTGCCATTGGCAGGTGGTATTTCACACCCTCGAATATAGAGCCGGACACTCTTTCACCACCTGGAACAATTCGGAACAAATGTTCCTACATCTCATTTCAACATATCACAACTCAATGCATATTCATATAACAGTTCATTCCACACTTATTTTGTAATCACAAAATCATGATTTTCATAATACAGTTTAAAACAAGTCAAGGCACGGCCATCTCCATAACACAATATACTCAACAATATATCCACGATTTTCCAACGAAACCAGAGATGCAACCCGACGCCCCCTTTTCCCTAAAACTATCACGTGAAAATCTCATAATTTTTACCCATCAGATTTCCCCAAATAACCAGCCAAAACATACACAGGATCGTGAACCACAGTTCTACCAAATCCGATTTCAAAAATAACCAATATAAATAGAATCTCATTACCTTTCTCCGAAAATCCAAACATGAACTCTACGACTTCTAAACAGCAAACCGAGTTCTCAAAACCTATAAATCACAGTACAATAAATACTTACAATCTTACTCTCTACAGATTTACCGAAACGGAAATAAAAATCAAGCCTTATCTCGATTTTTGGGTCAAAACCCGAAGACCTCAAAACGAAGATTCGTTCCATAGAATACGTAGAGATTTCTTCCCTAATCCTCGCAGTAACGTCGGATCATTGATTCTAACGACGAACGGCAAAGAAATCTAGGGAGAGAGAGTGGAACTTTGAGTTCTAGAGAGAGAGAGAGAGAATTTTGATAACTTAGCCAAGAAGCGAAGGAAATGGATATTTATAAAGCCTTTGACTAGGCCAACCTCGTTGACAAGGCGACGTCTTCGTTGACGAGCTAGCAAAGGAAATTCGTTGACGTCACGGTGGCCTCATCGACGAGCCTGTGATTTCAGTATTTCCCAAAATCTCTCAGCTTCTCTTTGTCGATGAACCTCAGCATTTCATCGCCGAACAATATAAGGGCCTTCGTCAATGAAAACACTGGCTTCGTCGATGAAGCCTGCTCAAATTACTGTTTTACCCTTTTCTTATTTATTTATTCCATATCTCACGGGCTGGATTCTTACACTACATATGGTATTTTAATACTATTTCTAAGCTTTGATAGTTTATCCCCTCTCCCCCTGAGTGCAAATGCATGAGTAATGTTGGAGCGAGGTTGTTGTTAAAGAATCAATGGCCAACTAAAGTGGTTTGGTTGAGTTACTTGACCTGCTTTGTTGTTTCTCTACTAGGAGAAAATTATAGACTTGACATCTACACCTTTTGTAACGACCTCAAAATTAAATCATTTTTTTATTAAATAAACACTTATGAACTACTCTGATACCCCTACTATGAAGTCTCATGCCTTAGAAGGCCACCGGGGTATTCCTATATGCAATAAATATACCTATGCAGCAAAAACGTAAATCATACAACCATATATACCATACAATACCAGAATTCTGTATTTCCAAACTATAATTATATTATACATCTCTCTCCAGTACTATCTACCCTAAAATACCTCACTTTGTACAAACCTACCCTTTAGACAGGGCAAACAAGTAATCACTCTATTTACGAGCCTGATCTGCTCACCTAACTGGCTCACCTGAAAAATGTTAAAGTAATGGGGTGAGACGACGCTCAGTAAGTGGAAATATGCTATTACTAGTGTGTGGCGACTAAGTTGCATACTATTTTAATAACATTTGAACTGTATAAAATGATAAATCTATAAAACATATCTTACATTTGTCGCAGCTTAAAATATAATTGTATCATCTGAATTTTCTACTTTTCATACTGCTAATATCATACTATATTTATCAAATACTATAAAACTGTATACATATACATAGCTGTGCTTTATCCCTGAAACTTTGTATGTCATGATTTGACCTCTCATGACAGGGTTGTGCAGCCCGTAGGCAGGATTAACGCTGGTCGGCCCTCCAGGTAAGTCATTATACTCTACACTACCTCAGCCCAGCCAAACTGCATTTACTCCTAGGTGCGGAATTGGACTGCTACCTCGTCATACCGGCCCCCTCAACCCAGCGAACTGGGGAGCTACATCCACTCTGAGCACGGTATGGCGATACCCAAACACTATCTGAGATATGTGGTTGCACTCTATCTGTATTAGCAACGGTACCATGCTCTGTAATCTGTATATGTTTATAATATTTCATAGGGATCTGCTACCATATATATAATACTATAATCTTTCTACTGATTTCTTCATGGTTCCAAAATAACCATAACACTACAATTGTGTACTGTAAATACTGTAATATCTGAATATCATAACTGTAGCATCTTGATGCTATAATTGTATATCTGACTGTATAATCTGTCTGTATAATCTATCTGTATAATCTATCTATAAAATCTGAGTGTTATGGTATTAGGAAACATGACATTCTATAAATACTGTAATATAATGAACTGAATAAAATCTGTTTATATATGTCTGTATAAATATCTGTGTATATCTATTTATAACTGTATATACTGTAAATCATGATATGCTAGAAAAAGCTATATCATCTTTATATCATGTAAATATCTACTCAGGCCACACAAACATTAAAACACAAATTCTGTATAACTGGATAATAAATTGGTATATATATATAAATCTGCATAGACTTTTTGAAAGCTTTGTTAAAACTCCTAATATAGCATATTGAAATTAGGATAGCTTCCCAAGAGTGGGGGTGAATTGGATTTTTTAAAATTATATTCTTTTTAATACTTTATTTTATATCAACAATCACAATAAGTAAACACAAAATCAATTCAACCACAACCAATCAAAAAGATAATCAAAATCTTGATCTTTGTATCAATAGCCCTGTAATAAATTGTAAAGCACACTGAATTTATTCAAGCCCTGTGTTATTCCAAACTCACACTTCTTCTTTGTGTTTAGTTTTTAAACAAACGTTCAAATTAATAAGTTTAGGATGATCAACCAATGTAGTCCCTTTCAATTTCCACAATCAATGCTGATCAAACCAAAACGAATTATCCTCCGATCTATTTAACAACCATACACTCAGAATTTAACAATTTAAAGCATACACGCAGGTTGTAAGTATTGCTGAAAAATAAAGAGTAAGGAAGAGAGAGAGAGACAAAAAGCTTTTATGAGGTTCGGCTTATACTCGGCCTACGTCCTCACCTTTGGCAAACCACCAAAGGATTCACTAGTTCAGTTCTGTTGATGGGTGGAACAATTTTGATTACAACCACTCATTCCTTTAGACTAGAGCCCGCCTCTCCAAACGATATTCCCTCGTTCGGTCCAATGATTCTACAACCTTGAATCGTCTATAAACAAGAACCAAGATAGAGAAAAGTTTGTGTACAAAAGACACTCTCACAGTAGAGTAGATTAGTACAACAATCAGCACAAGAATACTTCAAAGTAAATCAAATATAAAAGGATTAAAGTTCAATACTGAATTTAGATCGCCAAATATCTTCCAAGTATTGAAAGATTCAGACTTTGAAGGCTTTACTTCAGAGTTTGTATCAGCAGTAACTCAGTAGTTGAAGTTGGATGAACACAAGAGAGTTTGAGAGCTTTTTAGAGAACTTTGATTGCTAGAAATTTCTTGGTGTGAAAATTCTTTGAAGTTTGGGGCTATTTATAGATGTTTAAAAGTAATTCCTTGTCCCCCAAGGTTCCTTGAAGTAATCCTGAAGTTTTTTAAAATAGTAGTGCCCAAAAAAATCCATTTAAAAAATCTTCCCGTTGGAATTTTATAAACAAACGTTCGGGTGGTAGTCGCCTGCCACGACCTGGCAATCGCCTGCCATAGAAGAAATTTAAAGCATAGAACACTAGCAGTCGTCTGCTAGAACTCAGGTAGTCACTTGGCTTGACCACCCAAGCACTTGGTTGTGCTTAGGCAGTCACCTGACACCCTACTGTCTCTTTGAAATTTATTCATTTCATTTGGGAAGTCGCCTGGCATGTAGAGGCAATCGTCTGACCCTTCTGTTTTGTTAAAAAAACTTTTATTCTTTAAACCCTTCTTTTCTTTAATTTGAAAAACATACTTTAGGGTTTTACTAAAACTTTATTTCCAAGTTTCTTTTGATTTTATGAGAGCTTCAATTCAGTTTATATTTGAAATTCACTTGAAGTACTTACATACAAAACATCCTTAAAAACATGCTCTTTTGATCTTCAAGTAAGTCCTTGTTTTTCTATCATTTTTAAGCTTCTGATCATCTTTCTTTCTTGATCCTTTTGAATCCATAAACTTTATCATCCTTTTGAGCTTTGTCACTACCTTTAAGTTTTGTCTTCTTCCTGAAAAACTTTCACTTGAAATAAACCATATTAAACATATCATGATTTGTTATCATCAAAATAAGAATTGTAAGCCTTGTTAGGCCAACAATCTCCCCCTTTTTTATGATGACAAATCGAGAGTAAAAATAATAATAATAGGAAATAATGCTTATGGCTCCCCCTTTCAACAAGCATGATATACCAAAAATATTTATACAAACCATGTTACTTGGAAAATGAATTCATACCCATATATATTCATATTCTTATAAGCAATGAATTCATAAAAGGTATTCCATACATATTCATAGTC
Organism: Malania oleifera; assembly: GCF_029873635.1. Taxonomy (NCBI): domain Eukaryota; kingdom Viridiplantae; phylum Streptophyta; class Magnoliopsida; order Santalales; family Ximeniaceae; genus Malania; species Malania oleifera. Next base: position 15,504,659 of record NC_080419.1, read on the forward strand.
TTACAAGCCCAATTCATACAAGGTATTCCATACATATTCATAGTCTTACAAGCCCATGGCATATTTCATTTTTGCACTTCCTTCTCTCAAACACTCTCCCTCTTTGGACATCAATCAAAAAGGAAAAGAGAGCGATACAAAAACAACATAGTGAAGTGTTGTAGAACATAGTACTTGTAGATCTTACAAACACAACAGAAATACTAGCCGGTGAAGTACTCAGAGATACTAATACATAGACAAAAGTGTTAAATAGCACATAGATGAAATACATCAATCAGAGGCTTCCATAGACCCACTTTCATCATCTTCTTCTTCTTGTTCACCAAATTGTTCAGCAGATTCATCATCACTAGATGGAGCAAAGTCGATATCCATCTGAGATTTGCCTTTGGAAGAGCTAGCCAAATGTTTCTCAATCTTGTCAACACACTGAACAAGGCTTGAACAATGAGTTTCCACAATAGAAACCTTCTCCCTAAGTGTACCAAGTCCATATTGCATTCCATCACTGAAGGTCATATCGTGATTAAAAAATGGAACGAACCAAGAGGGAGTTTTTGGGTCAAGCTGTAATGAAGGGGCTAGCATGGAAGATTGAGGTGGTGGTGTAGATGAGATGTGACGATGTCCCTTGTGAAACCACCCTTGAGGAGAGTGCTTATATCCCATACGCTTAAGAATAGTATCAGAAAAGATATCGTAATGGGTTTTGCTAGTGTAGTTAAATGATGGTGTGAGAACATTGAAATGAGTAAATACCATATTTAACATCCCAGCATATGGTAGAATGAGGGGCATCAACTTTCATAATGATTCATTTGAGAAGTAAACTTGGAAGATCCAACTTTTTTCCTTTAAGAATACACCACATAACAAAACAATCTAAGAAGGAAATATGATCATGAGAACCGGAACGTGGTAGGATATTATATGTAATAAGTTTGTGCAGGATTAAAGATTGGAGATTGAGCTGTTTGTAAAGAGGTGGATGCCCAAAGAAGATAGGTGTATCAGTTATGACTAGGGGTAAAAATTCCTATAGGGTAAATCCTTGGGACATTATCCATTGTTTCTCAACAATGTGAACCTCAAAATCTCCTAGCTTGACTCGAAGAATTTTTCCCAAAGATATGGGAGTAAGATGAATATTTTGCCCTAGAAGATTTGTTTTGATCCCATTTTCAAACCTCTCTATGTTACAATAGAAAAATCCGAACCACGTTTGGATAGTATTCTTTTGCTTGATACGTAATAAACCGTTCCCACCCAATTTCCTTAAAAAGGTCCATGATTTCAGGAAAATCACAATTGAAGAATGTAACATCATGTATTTTACCTAAGATGGGTTCGGCTGAAGCGATTTGATTCCTATAGAGTTTCTTAGCTTGAGGAATTACTAACCACTTCTCTACTTCATCATTGTTGATCCTTGTGAAGGAGGAAGAACCCTTGTTACCAACCGATTTAATCCATGGTATGATTGTTTTGAAGAGAGAGGCTGATAAACCCTAGGTTTTTATGCAATTTGATGTGGAGGGTAGGTTTGATTCACGGTTTTAAGCTGATTTGGAAGAGGATTTTGTTTGGAAAAGAGTAGGAATGAGGATTTTCGGAGAGAGAGGAGAAGTGGCAAGCGCTTGATGGAAGTTAAAAAGACATAAAACAGGGTTTTAAACCTTACCCGCCGTGAGGCAGTCGCCTACTAGGATAAGGCAGGCGCCTGTCAAACAAAAAAATTGAAAGTCAGTATCCTGACAGTCACCTGACACCTAGGTGGCAGTCGCCTGCCAAGCAGAGAACTTGTTTAGTTTGCTTCTCGTATATGCATCATCCATAATTCTCTTCTAATGAATATGAATCGCTCTTCAGAGAGTGGTTTTGTGAATATATCTGCTAATTGGTCATTTGTATTTACAAATTCTAGCATTATGTCTTCATTTTGTACATGATCTCTCAAGAAGTGATGTCTTATGTCAATATGTTTTGTTCTTGAGTGAGATACCAGATTTTTTGAAATATGTATGGCACTTGTGTTGTCACAATTTATTAGAATAGTTTGATATTGAATTTTGAAATCTTTTAGTTGTTGTTTCATATACAATGTTTGGGCACAACAACTCCCTGCTGCTCTATATTCTGCTTCTTCTGTGGATAATGCTATAGAGTTTTGTTTATTTGAAGACCAGGAGACTAAAGAGTATCCTAGAAAATGACACGTTCCACTTGTGCTTTTTCTATCTATCTTGCATCCAACAAAGTTTGCATCGGAATAGCTTATCATTTCAAATTCAGTTCCCTTTGGATACCATAAGCCTAGTTCAAGTGTGCATTGTAGATATCTAAGGATTCTTTTAACTGCTGTTTGGTGTGATTCTTTAGCAGCCGATTAGAACCTAGCACACATACATACACTAAATATAATATCTTGTCTACTTGCTGTTAAGTAAAGTAAGCTTCCTATCATGCCTCGGTAATGCTTGGTATCTACTTGTTTCCCTTTTTCATCCTTGTCAAGACTAGTTGAGGTACTCATGGGAGTTCCTATAGGTTTACTTTCTTTCATATCAAACTTCTTTAACGTGTTTTTAATATATTTAGTTTGATTTATGAAAGTTCTATTTTTTGCTTGTTTGATTTGTAGTCCTAGGAAGTAATTTAACTCTCCCATCATGCTCATCTCAAACTCTTTTTGCATAGATTTAGCAAATTCATTACACAAATCCTCATGAGTTGCTCCAAAAATAATGTCATCAACATAAATTTGTACTATAAGCATGTCTTTCTTTTTGATTTTTATAAATAAAGTGCTATGTATTTTTCCTCTTGAAAAATTGTTTTGAATTAGGAACTTGCTTTGCCTTTCATACCAAACGCTAGGAGCTTGTTTCAATCCATATAAAACTTTTGTTAACTTAAATACATGATCTGGATTTTTTGAATTTTCAAAACCTGGAGGTTGTTTTACATATACTTCTTCATTTATATATCCAATTTAAGAAAATACTGTTTACATCCATTTGGTATAATTTGAAGTCTTTATAGGCTGCATAAGCTAATAGCATCCTAATTGCTTCCATTCTTGCTACGGGGCAAAGATTTCATTGTAATCAATACCTTCTTCTTGATTATAACCTTGTGCTACTAGCCTATCTTTATTTTTTATAACTATCCCACTTTCATCCTTTTTATTTCTAAACACCCATTTAGTTCTTATGATTGATTTGTCTTTGGGTTTAGGTATAAGTTCCCACACTTGATTTCTTTCAAATTGATTTAGTTCCTCTTGCATAACTATAATCCAAGAGTCATCTTTTAAGGCTTCTTCAATATTCTTGGGTTCATCTTGAGATAGGAAGGTATAATGACTGCAAATATTTTTCAATGAGGCTCGAGTGGTTATTCCTTTTAAAGTTTCTCCAAGAATTTGTTCTTTTGGATGACTTTTAGCATATCTCCATTCTTTAGGTAGTTCTAGATTTTCTACAATGTTTTCATTTGAAGTTTTATAAATATTCTCTTCTTTTATTTCAAGATCTTCTTCTTTTTGTGGAATATCTTCTTTTTCATCAATCTTAATTTTGTTTTCATAATTGTTTGATTCATCAAATGTTATATGTATTGATTCAATGATAGTAATAGTTCTTCTATTATAAACCCTATAGGCTCTGCTATTTATAGAGTAGCCTAAAAAGATACCTTCATCAAATTTTGCATCAAACTTTCCTAAATCATCTTTAGTGTTAAGGATAAAACATTTGCATCCAAATACATAAAAGTAGGAGATATTAGGTTTTCTACCTTTCCATAGTTCATACGGTGTTTTGTCTATACTTGATCTTATAGACACCCTATTTACAATATAACATGTTGTATTTATAGCTTGGGCCCAAAAGTATTTACGTAGGTTATTTTCGTTTATCATTGTTCTTGCCATTTCTTGTAGGGTTCTATTTTTTCTTTCTACAACTTCATTTTGTTGTGGAGTTCTAGGTGTTGAGAAATTATGATTTATTCCATATTCATTACAGAATTTATCAACCTCTTTATTTCTAAACTCCCTACTTTGATCACTTCTAAAATTTGTTACATTATAGCCCTTTTCATTTTGTAATTTCTTACATAAGGTGCTTAGCATGTCACAAGATTCATCTTTATTTGCTAGGAATAATACCCAAGTGAATCTTGAATAATCATCCACTATTACAAAAGCATATTGTTTTCCTCCTAGGCTGAAGGTTCTAGTTGGACCGAATAAATCTAGGTGTAATAGTTCTAGGGGTCTTTTTAAAGCTTGTTTTAACTTACTTTCCCTTTTGGCATGCATCACACATCATGTCTTTTATGAATTTGATATTTGGCAATCCGTTTACAAGATTTTTCTTTGATAATTTGGATAATAGGTCCATGCTAGCATGTCCTAATTTCCTATGTCATAGCCAACTTATTTCATTCATGATTGCCAAACAAGTTACGTTTTGATTCATTAGATTCTCAAGGTTTATACAATAATCATTATTTATCCTATGAGCTATAAACAAGATTTTATTTTATTTAGGATTTTGGATAACACATTTTTCTTTCTTAAAGATTATTTCAAACCCTTTGTCACTCAATTGGCTGATGCTTAAAAGATTATGTTTTAATCTTTCTACTAATAACACATTATCAATAGTAATAGAAGGTTCTTTACCTATTCTCCCGATGCCAATGATCTTACCTTTGGTCTTAGAGAGGTAAACTTGGTCTTATCACCGGTCATGTGTCTTGAACACCCGATGTCCATGTACCACTTGTCTGTTGATGATGCCTACAATGGATGATTCATTGTGTTAGTCTTTGGAACCCAAATCCTTTTAACTTTCTTTGTTTTTTTGTTAGTTCCATTATTAACTTTCCATTCTCCTTGTACTTTAACATACTTCCTTTTTAGTGGGCAATCAAACATTATGTGACCTTTAGTCTTGCACATATAGCAAGTAGTGTGTTCATGTTTGTTGTTTGAGGAAGTGCTAGCATAGTGCTTGGCTTCCTTGACGAAGTATCCCATGTATAATTTCTTATTCTTTTTATTTGTTTTACCATTATAACCTATTCCTTCTTTATTCCCGTGTAGCCTTTGCTATCCAATCATCTTTTTAAAATTATCTTTACCTTTTGTAAAGTTATATATAATTTTTTCTTATCCTCTACTAATTTCTTAAGTTCATTCACTTCTAAATTCATTTCATTCAAGTTTTGAGTTTTGCCTAATTCTTGAGTTACTTTACTTACTTCCTCCTCTAACTTCTCAATACAAGAGCCTTTTTCTTTTTCAATGGTTTTGAATGATTCAAGTTGCTTCATTAGTTCTTTATTTTGATTCTTTGAGGTTATATTTCTTTTGGAAATTTTTATGAATCTTTTATGTAGGGAAAACAATTCAGCTTGTAATTCCTTGTATGAGGGCATACTATCACATGACTCATCACAAGATTCATTGCAAGATTTTGTTGAAGAGTAGTAGGAATTTACCTCTTCATCATTCGTCATGAAGCATATGTTTGCCATCTCTTGTTCACTTGATTCGTTTTCCATTTCGCTAGAGCTTGAGTCATCCCAAGTAGCCTTCATAGCTTCCTTCTTTTTCTTCTTGTCTTTCTTAAGCAATGAGTAGTCCGGTTTGATATGCCCTAATTTCTTATAGTGATAATATATTGGGGGTTCATTTTTACTTTTATTTTCTTTTCTACTTGATTCTCCTTTTTTAGTTTTCCTTTTGTTTAACTTTCTAGGAAATCTTTTATTCCTTCTATAAAACTTATCTAGTCTCTTAGTGATGAATGCTAATTCATCTTGATCTAAGTCACTTGTTTCACTTTCTTCTTCACTTGAGTTGTGGCTAGATGCTTTTAGTGCAATAGATTTCTTATGCTTTGGTTCAGGATTTCTTTCTTTTAGAGCCATTTCATAGGTAAGGAGTAAACCTATGAGTTCATCTAAGGAGGTGGTCTTAAGGTTTCTTCCTTCGGTAATTGTTGTAGCCTTTGGTTCCCATATGGAGGGAAGACCTCTCAAAATTTTCCTAATCATTTCGTAGGTGGTATAAGTGTTGACTTTTTAAGTCCGATCCCTGTTTTGATAATGACAAACCACAGTATCCCATTTGTGTAACTGAGTGTGAATAGGTTTATGTTTCTGTAAGCACAAGTGATGAATGCAAAATGGAAGTTGTAAAGAGCACTGAGAAGAACACCAATCGGCATATTCCATGGAGCATTGAGGAGCAGAAGTCACTAAGATTTTATTTATTTTCTGGGTTGTAATAGTAATTAGGGTTGAATGTGCATGCATCTTACATGATTTAAAATTGAAGCTCTACCTGACCTTAGATTGACCATAGGACCTCAAAATAATATGAAGAACTCTTTTCATAAAATGCCTAACTTATACAAAGGTTTTTAAATGGTTTTAAAGTTAAAAGAAGGCAAAAGCTATATTTTTCAAAGGGGTCGGTCAACCGGCCAGTCGACCGAATGTTAGAAATGAGAAATTTTCTCACTCAATTGGATCTCATATCAAACCATGTTCAAGATGAAAATTGTGGTATTTTCCCATATCTTGAGTTTGATACCAAGACCATCCAAATTGGAGTTACACAGAAAAAGTTATGGCCAAAACACTGAAACGTGTCCATAAGATAAAAACTACCTTCATGTTTCTTCCGTCTCATTGATGGACATTTTTCTCAAACCAAAAGTCATTATCCAAAAATATGTCCAACAGTAAAGTTGTGGTAATTTCTCTTAGATTTCTATTTATATAAAGAACATTCAATTTGGAGGTGTGTGGAAAAAGTTATGGCCAAAACACTGAATAGTGTCTGCGCAGAAAAGTAGAGGCCGGTCGACCGAGCCTTCACTACGGTCGACCGAAACTCGTTGATTTCAGCCCCGGTCGACCGTACCTTGAGCCTGGTCGACTGAGCCTTCACTACGGTCGACCGAGCCTTCACTACGGTCGACCGAAACTCATTCATTTCAAGCCCCGGTCGACCGTACCTTGAGCCTGGTCGACCGACCTTCTCGGGAAAGTGTCCTAACGGCCGAAAAACGGCTAGTTTTCAAAATAAAAATATATTTTAAGTTCCCAACGGCTATATAACGGTCACAAGGGGTTTTTTCCTATAAATACAACCCCAAAACACTTGAAAATGTTGGAGAATCCCTTTGTTAAATTAGTTTATCATTCTTTGATTCTCCCACACTTCTATACCCCATTTGTTCTTTAAATTCTTATTTTTCTCCTACTCTCCTTTTATTTGAAAATCATTTTGGGAGAAAATATTCTTGGGGGTTTTATGTGAAGAGGCTTGAGCATATATCATATACATATATATAGTTTGATGGCCTTCTTCTTTCATTTGTGATATATTTTCAAAGATTAAAATGTCTCCCATTCTCTTCTTTTGAAAACCATTTTTAGGGAAAATATTTTTGGGGTTATATTTGAAGAGGCTTGAGCATATAACATTCTTCATATGTATATTGCTTGAAGGCCTTTCTATTTTTCATGTTTTTCAAAGATTAAATTTCTCCCATATTCTTTTAATTGGAAAAATATTTTTTGGAGAAATTTATTGTGAAAAATGTCTTGAAGGCTTGGGCTAATATTCTCGCTCATATACTTTTCTTGAATGCCTTCTTGGGATTAATTTTACTAAGGTCAATCATTTTGAAGAAAACCCTAATATTCTCCTACTCTTATTTTGACATACATTTGTTGGAGAATTTCTTTGGGTTATATAAGAGGGAGCCTTGAGCATATATCAATTTAATATATACTTGTTTGAGAGGCTTCTCCTTCTATTTTATAAAGGTCAATCATTTTCCAAACTCTCAAGTTTTACTTGAAAAATATTTTGAGAGAAAACCCATACTCTACATGAGCTTCATTTCAAAATCATATGAGAATGCATATTAGATTTTAATGTTGTACATCTCTGCTTGTATTTTAGAAGCATATTTTATGTACAAAATGATTTTATTAGAATGGTTCGGTTCAGCCCATTAATTGAACTGGGGAGTCTCAGCCCCGCAAGTGAGATCGGTTCGGTTCAGCCCAAAATTGAACTGGGGAGTCTCAGCCCCGCAAGTGAGACTAGTTTGGCTCAGCCTAGTAATTGAGCTGGGGTTTTCCTCGCCCCGTAAGGAGAGGATGTAGAAGGCTTTTGCTCCGCCCGGTTAAGTGAGCAGGTATAGTGGAATCCTTGGGGGTAAGCCCAAGGCGGGGATGTAGGCTGGTTTGGTCGAACCTCGATAAAAAATCTGGTGTCGCTCTTTCTATTTTATTTAAATTCCTACACTTTAATTTCAGCATGTGTATGAATGTTTATTTAATGTCGAAATTGTTCTCATGCACACATTTGATTTAAATAAGATACTGCACATGTGTATGTTTGCTTTTATTGTTAAACTCGCTTTACATACACGTATACATGTTGAATGGGATATGATACTGTAATGAATCGGCGAATTGTTTAAATTAGCCAAAAAGTTTTTAAAACCCAATTCACCCCCCCTCTTGGGATCACACCAATTCCAACAATAAGTTTTTCCTAAGGCACTTAAGGAATTGATTATGTGAGTGAATCTTGTGTACATACTTGATATGGTTTCATCTGAATTCATCTTGAATGCTTCATATTCGCTTGTTAACATGTCTATCCTATTGTCCCTAACATCAATAGTTCCTTCATATGTGACTTCTAATTTGTCACATATTTCTTTAGCCGTTTTACAAGCCATGACCCTATTAAACTCGTTAGCATCTAAAGCACAATACAAAGCATTTGTAGCACTCAAATTTATTTGAAACATTTTATAATCTGAATCGATCATATCCTTTTTCTCTTTTGGAATCTGTTTTCCATCTACTATTTTAGTGGGAATAAGGTCTCCATCCATGATTACTTCCCATGCTTTCCAATCCATGTGTTGGAAGTAGATTTGCATTCTCTTTTTCCAAAAGGTGTAGTTGTGTCCACAAAAGATTGCTGTACAAGTTGAGGATTGGCCCTCTCCAAAATAAGCTACTCCTATGTTTGTCATTTAGATCTTTTTATAGCGTCTTGTTAGGAATTTGCAATAACTAGGCTCTAATACCAATTCAAATTAGGTTAGCTTTCCAAGAGGGGGGTGAATTGGATTTTTTAAAATTATATATTTTTTAATACTTTATTTTATATCAACAATCATAACAAGTAAACACAAAATCAATTCAACCACAACCAATCAACAAGATAATCAAAATCTTGATCTTTGTATTAATAGCCCTGTTATAAATTGTAAAGCACACTGGATTTATGTAAGCCATGTGTTATTCCAAACTCACACTTCTTCTTTGTGTTTAGTTTTTAAACAAGCTTTCAAATTAATAAGTTTAGGATGATCAACCAACGCAATCTCTTTCGGTTTCCGCAATCAATGCTGATCAAGCCAAAACGAATTATCCTTCGGTCTATTTAACAACCATACACTCAGAATTTAACAATTTAAAACATACACGCAGGTTGTAAGTATTGCTGAAAAATAAAGAGTAAGGGAGAGAGAGAGAGAGAGAGAGAGAGAGAGAGAGAGAGAGAGAGACAAAAAACTTTTACGAGATCCAGCTTATACCCAACCTACGTCCTCGCCTTTAGCAAACCACCAAAGGATTCACTAGTTCAGTTCCGTTGATGGGTGGAATAATACCGATTACAACCACTCCTTCCTTTAGGCTAGAGCCCGCCTCTCCAAATGATATTCCCTCATTCGGTCCAACGATTCTACAACCTTGAATCATCTATAAATAAGAACCAAGATAGAGAAAAGTTTGTATACAAAAGACACTCTCACAGCAAAGTAGATTAGTACAACAATCAGCACAAGAATAATTCAAAGTAAATCAAATATAAAAGGATTGAAGCTCAATACTGAATTTAGATCGCCAAATATCTTCCAAGTATTGAAAGATTCAGACTTTGAAGGCTTTACTTCAGAGTTTGTATCAGCAGTAACTCAGTAGTTGAAGTTGGATGAACACAAGAGAGTTTGAGAGCTTTTTAGAGAACTTTGATTGCTAGAAATTTCTTGGTGTGAAAATTCATTGAAGTTTGGGGCTATTTATAGATGTTTAAAAGTAATTCCTTATCCCCCAAGTTTTCTTAAAGTAATCCCCAAGTTTTTTAAAATAGTAGTGCCCAAAGAAATCCATTTAAAAAATCTTCCCGTTGGAATTATATAAACAAACATTCGAGTGGCAGTCGCCTGCCAGAACTTAGGCAGTTGCCTGGCATGACCACCCAAGCACCTGGTTGTGCTTAGGCAGTCACCTAGCACCCTACTGCCTCTTTGAAATTTATTCATTCAATTTGGGCAGTCACTTGGCATGTAGAGGCAGTCGTCTGGCCCTTCTGTTTTTGTAAAAAAACTTTTATCCTTTAAACCCTTCTTTTCTTTGATTTGAAAAACATACTTTAGGGTTTTACTAAAATTTTATTTCCAAGTTTCTTTTAATTTTATGAGAGCTTCAATTTAGTTTATATTTGAAGTTCACTTGAAGTACTTACATACAAAACATCCTTAAAAACATATTTTTTTTATCTTCAAGTAAGTCTTTGTTCTTCTATCATCTTTGAGCTTCTGATCATCTTTCTTTCTTGATCTTTTTGAATCCATAAACTTTATCATCCTTTTGAGCTTTGTCACTACCTTTAAGCTTTGTCTTCTTCCTGAAAAAATTTCACTTGAAATAAACCATATTAAATATATCATGATTTGTTATCATCAAAATAAGAATTGTAAGCCTTGTTAGGCCAACACATATTTCCCTTACCTAGTTTCTAAAAAGCCCCTACTGTACTCTAGCTTTACACTTGTAAGGTTCTCCACTCAACACCCTGAAAACCACATCTCTCAGAACAAAATATCGTTATTTCTTCATATACTATATTTTTTATAATTGTGGGAAAGACAAATACTGAATAAAATGCCTTACATTGAAATTAGAATGGAGTTTAAGTTACTGCCACTGACGATCCACTCTGGTAGACTTGCAAAGAACTTTCCCAGGAGTGTCGTGGTGGCTTCAAATCGTTGATCTAGCGAGGAACGGAGTCAGGATCGAAGAGAGAAGGGGAGAGGGACGTCTTAGAGAGAGAGAGAGAGAGAGAAAGAGTTTCCCACGCCAAATTCTGTAGAAAATCTGGGTTTTCAACTATTTATAGATCCGGATTCATCGACAAGACACGTCATCTTGTCAACGAGTCCCTGAAGAAGTTTGTCACCGAGCTTGAACCCTTCGTCAAACGAATTTCAGACTGTCAAAAAACCATCTCGGTAACTTCTCGTCGACGAGACATATCCTCGTCAACGAGGCCCTCATATGTTCTCATCGACGAATTCCCTGTGTTCGTCAACGAGACTCTGTTTAATTCTCTAGGTTATTACATTCTCCCCTCCTTATAAAATTTTGTCCTCGAAATTTACTATCTGTGTTGAACACCATCCATTAAGGAAAATGGTCTACTTATTTTATTACTTACCCTCACTTGTGGCGGAGGAATACCGTGGTTACATTCGAGGTCCTAGGAGATTAAAAATATAAAATAAAATTTCTCCCAAAACCAAAAAACTACATATCCTATAATCTAAAGAAAATTCAACTATACATTTATTATTCTATATTAAACAATATAAAATGGTTATTATTAAACTTTACAAACCACTGCTAGATCTCATTAAACAAATGCAGGTATTTCTGTCTAATTTTATCTTCAAGTTCTCATGAAACTTCCTCTATAGCATGGTCTTTCCACAAGACTTTTACTAGCTGAATTTTTTCAGTGCGCAATAGTTGTGTCTTCCTATCCAAAATCTATATTGGTGCTTCTTCGTAAGCTAATGAATCTTTAAGCTCGATTTCTGCATAACTAATAATGTGGGATGGGTCTAGGACATATTTCCTCAACATGGAAACATGAAATACATCGTGTATCCTAGTCAGAGCTGGTGGCAGAGCCAGCTTATAGGCTAGTGACCCCACTTTCTCTAGTATCTCAAAAGGTCCAATAAACCTAGGGCTCAGCTTGCCCTTCTTTCCAAATCTCATAACCCCTCTCATAGGAGCCAATTTCAAGAATACTCAATCCCCTATCTCAAACTTTAATTCCCGGCGACGTGTATCTGCATAGCTTTTCTGCCGATTCTGCGCAGTATCCATTCTTTCTTTAATCAGTCAGACCTTATCATATGCCTATTGTATTATCTCTGGACCCAAAACTCGCTTCTCACCTACTTCATTCCAGAAAAGAGGAGAACAACACCTTCTACTATAAAGTGCTTCGTAAGGTGCCATGCCGATGCTAACCTGATAGCTGTTATTGTAAGCAAATTCAACTAATGGCATAAACTGGATCCAGTTACCCCCAAAATCCAACACGCACGCCCAAAGCATATCTTCCAATGTCTGAATCGTCCTCTCAGTCAGACCAACTGTATGAGGATGGAAAGCGGTGCTAAATGCTAACTGCGTACCCATAGTCTCCTGAAAACTTTTCCAGAATCGTGAAGTAAACCGAGAATCTTGATTTGAAATTATGGATACTGGTACACTATGGACACGAACTATTTTCTGTGCATATATTTCTGCCAATCTGTCCATGGAGTAACCAACTCTAATCGGGATAAAATGAGCGGTCTTCGTCAGACAATCAACAACCACCCAGATCGCATTCAATCCCTGTCGCACTGGTGGTAACCTAGTAATGAAATCCATAGAGACATGATCCCATTTCCACAATAGGATGAACAGTGGCTGCAACTACCATGCTGGTCTCTGGTGCTCGGCCTTAACCTGTTGGCACGTCAAACACTGCTGTACAAATTTGGCAATTTCTCTTTTTATTCCACTCCACCAGAAATACTCTCGTAGATCTCTATACATTTTAGTACTACCAGGATGAACTGTGTTTAGTGATCTGTGAGCTTCCTTTAAGATCATTCTTTTAATATCATCATCCGCGGGCATGCACAGTCTAGTGCGAAATCTCAAAGCTTCATCATCAGAGATGCTAATCTCCTCTCCATGACTATCTCACACTCTAACCATTACCTCTGCTAATTCTATGTCATCACCCTGAACGGCCTTAATCTTTTCATATAGTGTAGGCTGCACAACCAGGCTGGCAAAAATTCCTGTGGATCATCCTCTACCAAATCCACACCAAGTCTCTCTAGATCCATCAAGATCGGGTGCTGAATCTCTATGACTGCCAGTACGGGTCCCACTGATTTCCTGCTCAGAGCATCTGCTACCACATTCGCTTTCCCTTAGTGGTAATTAATAGTGCATTCATAATCTTTAATAAGTTCTAGTCACATTATTTGCCTCATATTCAGATCTTTCTAGGTAAAGAAATATTTCAGGCTCTTGTGATCCGTGAAGATTTCGCACTTCCCACCATATAGATAATGCCTCCAGATCTTGAGAGCATACACCACTATAGCTAACTCCAAGTCATGGACAGGGTAGTTTTTCTCGTATTCTTTAAGCTGTCTAGAAGCATACACGATAACTCTGTCGTGCTGCATCAATACACATCCAAGACCCTTTAATGATGCATCACTATATATCACGAACCTGTCCTCTCCTGGTGGAATAGCTAGTATCAGAGTTGAAACCAACCGGTGCTTTAACTCCTGAAAACTCTGCTCACAATCATTGGTCCAAGAAAACTTCACATTTTTCCTCGTAAGTTGTGTTAATGGACCCGACAACCTCAAGAAGCCATCCACGAAGCGTCAGTAATAGCCTGCCAATCCCAGAAAACTCCTGACCTCCTAAACATTTCCTAGCTTTTCCCAACTCACCACTACCTCTATTTTACTTGGATCAACCGATATACCTGCTTCAGAGATCACATGGTCGAGAAAGGTAACCTGCCTTAACCAGAACTCACATTTCTTGAATTTTGCATACAATTTCTTTTCTTTTAATATCAGCAATACTAGCCTCATATGATGCTCGTGCTCCTCGAAACTCCTCGAGTAAACCAATATATCATCAATGAACATAACCACAAATTGGTCCAAATACTGATGGAACACCCGGTTCATTAAATCCATAAATACTGCTGGTGCATTAGTCAACCCAAATGCATCACCAGGAACTCGTAATGCCCATATCTTGTTCGAAATGCTGTTTTCGAAATATCTTCTGCTCAAACTTTCACCTGATGATAACTCGACCGCAGATCAATTTTAGAGTAAACCTGGGTCCCCTGGAGCTAATCAAACAAATCATCAATCCTAGGGAGAGGATACTTATTCTTGACTGTCAGTTTATTTATCTCCCTATAATCAATACACAATCTCATGGTTCCATCTTTCTTTTTCACGAAAAGAACTAGTGCACCCCAAGGCGACACACTAGGCCTGATAAAGCCTTTATCCAGCAAATCCTATAACTGATCTTTTAATTCTCTCAGTTCAGCCAGGGCCATTCAATACGATGTTTTAGATACTGGTGCTGAACCTGGCAACAAATCTACTGTAAATTCAATCTCTCGGTCTGGTGGTAGGCTAGGCAATTCCTTCGGAAAGACATCTGGAAATTCTCTCACCACTGGTATAATATTTTGTTTTAGTTTTTCCTTTGGCGATTCCTTTACGTATGCAACATACACCTAGAAAGCACCTTGTAATAGTCTCCTCACCTGAATCGCTGACACAAGCTCTGGTAAGGCACGCACGCGTGAACCCACAAATCTATATTCTTGCTCACCCGAGGGTCTGAAAATTACTTCTTTTTTATGGCAATCTATGTTGGCGTGATGAGTTTCTAGCCAATTCATGCCCAATATCACATCATACCCCTGCATATCTAGGACCACAAGATCAGTAGGTAGTATTCTCTTCTGAATACTTACTGGAAAATTCTGAAGTACCTTCCTGCATCTTACCACAGATCCCGTCGGCATACCCACAGACAGCTCTACATCTAATAGTTGTGTCTCTACTCCAGTTATTCCTACATATCCTGCCGATATAAAGGAATGAGTGGCCTTTTTTTTTTTTTTATTTCTACCATGTTATCTGAAAGATATCCTTCAGATGGATAGGTGGGGTCTCATGTCTGTTTATCATTAGTTCAACTCTAGAGTTTCGTTTGGTGTATTTCGTTTTTTATGTTGGTTGTTTTTATGTTTTTATCTCCTTTGTTAGTTATGTTTAGGTTTGTTTGTCCTAGTTTGGTTGGTTTGTTTTAACTTGTAACCACGGTATTCCTTCACCAAAAGTGAGGGTATATTAATAAATAAATGGAGGTGCTGCCCTCTTTTACTAAAAAAAAAAAAAAAAAGGAATGAGTGGCCCTTGTATCAAATAAAACAATAACTTTATATGGTAAAGCAATAAAGGTACCTATGACTATGTCCCCGGCCGTCTTAGCGTCACCCAATGTCAACGCAAAGACCCTTGCCGATGCAGTGTTCCTCTACTGTCCTCCGCGGGACGCTTGGTATCCACCCCAAAACGATCAAGAAGCTGGTACATAACTTGAAGGCATCTGATAGGATTGAGCCATATGGTCGAGTCTCCTGCAGCGGTAGCAAACATTCTCTCCTAGCTGGTACTCACCTGGTGTCTCCATCCACATCTAGGACAAGTGGCAAGGGGCTGTCCACCTTGAAATCTACCCTACTCTACCATCTGTCTCTGACCCCTGCTAGATCTACCTCCTCTCCAAGGGCCTCGGTTGGACCCCACCTGGAAACTCGAGGGTGCAACCCTCTTCTTCTGGTTCAATGCCTCAGTCTTTCTCGGCAAACTCTCTTCTGCTATAATAGCCCTGTCTACCAACTCTAAGAAATCTTGTATTCTCAATATTGCTACCTGCCTATAAATATCTCGCCTTAGATTC
Organism: Malania oleifera; assembly: GCF_029873635.1. Lineage (NCBI taxonomy): Eukaryota > Viridiplantae > Streptophyta > Magnoliopsida > Santalales > Ximeniaceae > Malania > Malania oleifera. The sequence continues at coordinate 15,520,598 of NC_080419.1, forward strand.
CTCTCAAAAATCCTAGCCTTCTTATTTTCATCCGAAACAATATAGGGGCAGAAACGTGATAGCTTGATAAATTTCGCCGTGTACTACTAGACTATCAATGATCCCTAGGACTGACTCAAAAACTCTTGTACTCAAGCCTCTCTAACTGAGGCAGGATAGTATCTATCAAAGAACACGTCCTTAAATCGGGCCCAAGTCATCGGCACTAGAATAGCACTCTGCTCCTCCAATAATCTAGTCGCTATCCACCATCTCTCAGCCTCCCCTGCTAGTCTATATGTAGCATATAGGACTCTCTACTCATCAGTGCACTGAAGCACTGTCAGATCTTCTCTACCTCTTGCATCCAGTTCTCTGCAACTATAGGGTCAGCCGCTCCTAAAAATGCCGACGGATTCATCTTCATAAATTTCTCTATGGTACATCCCTAAGCTGGAGATAGACCTCCCTGCTCTCTAGAGCTCTGAGCTATCTCAACCATAACTTGCTGAGCCACACTACGTAGCACAGCATCTGAATCCCCACCTTCTGCACCTGAAGATCTAGCTCCATCATCTCCACTATCATGAGCACTACTACCTCCTAGGTCCATCCTACAAATACATAGAACACCATTTCAGAATCCTATTTCCCATACGGATCTAATTTATTCCCTTTAACTAAAACTTCAGATTCTCTATTAACAATCCCTCATGTTCCTAACCACAAATCAAATCCTACAACCTAAACATATGACTCGTTGATAGTTTACTATGGCTTTCCTAGAATCGTCACTCTAGGAAAAACACAGAAACCACCACGAAAATCCTATATCTAGATCATAGAACAAAACCTCAAATCTTTTTTCCTATAATCTGGTATTGTTTCCCGTTGCACTCTAAAGTCTACATAACCTAGCAACCTAGGCTCTGATATCAAAATAAAACGACCTCACAAATTAAATCATTTTTTATATTAAATAAACACATATGAACTCCTCTGATACCCCTGCTATGAAGTCTCAAGCCTCAGAAGGCCACCGAGGTACTCCTGTATGCAATAAACATACCTATACAGCGGAAACATAAATCATACAACCACATATACCATACAATACCAAAATTCAGTATTTCCAGACTATAATTATATTATACATCTCTCTCCAGTACTATCTACCCCAAAATACATCATTCTATACAAACTTACCCTTTAAACAGGGCAAACAAGTAATCACTCTATCTGCGAGCCTGATCTGCTCACCTAACTAGCTCACCTGAAAAATGTTAAAGTAATGGGGTGAGACGACGCTCAGTAAGTGGAAATATGCTATTACTAGTGTGTGGGACTATGTTGCATACTATTTTAATAACATCTTAACTATATAAAATGATAAATCTGTAAAACATATCTTACATTTCTCGCAGTTTAAAATATAACTGCATCATCTAAATTTTCTATTTTTTATACTGCTAATATCATACTATATTTATCAAATACTGTAAAACTGTACACATATACATAGATGTGCTTTATCCCTAGAACTTTGTATGTCATGATTTGACCCCTCATGACAGGGTTGTGCAACCCGTAGGCGGGACTTAACGCTGGTCGGCCCTCCAGGCAAGTCACTATACTCTACACTACCTTAGCCCAACCAAACTACATCCACTCCTAGGGGCGGAACTGGACTGCTACCTTGTCATATCGGTCCCCTCAACCCAGCAAACTGGGAAGCTGCATCCACTCCGAGCGCGGTATGACGGTACCCACACACTATCTGAGATATGTGGTTAGACTCTATTTGTATTAGCAACGGTACCGTGCTATGTAATCTATATGTGTCTGTAATATTTCACAGGGATCTGATACTATATATATAATTGATAGATTTGGTGCAACCCCAAAAGGGGGGGTGAATTGGGTATTTAAAAGAGATAAAGAGTGAGGAGTATGTGAGTGTTTTGAAGAGTATTTGTCTAATATGGGGTTTTGGATGTTGAGAGAATTTTGCCCTAATCAAGTTTGCTAATCCTTGCTAATTATAACAAATGAATGGGTATATATAGGCAAGGAGGAATTTTTGGTTGTTAGGGACACAATGGGTATAATTAAAATTGTTTTAAAAGCCATTAAGAATATTAACCCATTTTACCCCATTTAAAAATTCGATAAAAATTATTTTAACCCGCGAGGTTCGGTCGCCTGGCCAGAGGTTCAGGTGCCCGAACAGACACAGTCAAAAATTTAACTTTTAATGGTTCGGATGCCTGAAGAGTGAGTCGGTCGGTCGAAACAAAGTCAGTAGCATTTGTTCGTTAGTTCGGGTGCCCAGCTCACAATTCGATTAACCGAACTAAGCACTTCGGTTGCCCGAGCCCGATTTGAACGTAATTAATCAGTTGCCCGGGTAGTTAAAAAGTGTTCTGACATAAGTTCGGGTGCCCGGGGAAGACATGTTCAAATCATGTTCGAGTGCCCGAATACTTAAGTCAACATGTTGACTAGTTCGGTCGCCCGAGCCGTTTTACATGGCCTAGGTTCGGTTGCCCGAACCCTCTCAACTTTTTCCGTTAGGATCATTTTACCCTTAATTTGATTCCCCTGATTATGATAAGTGATGTTGGGGACTTGTGTACTTAGTGTAGGTACCTAAAGTCCAACTATGGTTGATCTGAGCATACCTATCTACCATGCATGATGCAAATTATTACAAGCTATAGGAGTGCACAGTTCATAATTAAATTTACATCCCAAAATGAAGAAATGAAACAATGAATACAAAATACAACACATAATTCTTCATTCTTCGGCACAAACACAGCACACCATCATGATATGTCTTTTAGTCCAAATACACGTGCACAGTGAACCTGCATGCAATCCTTAATACAATCATCAATACCAAGAGTATTTGTCATAATCAAAATTAGGTATGACCAATTAGGTCAACAATAATACTATAATCTTTTTACTGATTTCTTTATGTTTCCAAAATAACCATAACACTATAATTCTGTACTATAAATACTATAATATTTTAATATTATAACTGTAGCATCTTGATGCTTTTACTGTATATCTGACTGTATAATATGTCTGTATAATCTATCTATATAATCTATCTGTATAATCTGAGTGTTATGGTATTAGGAAACATGGCATTATGTAAATACTGTAATATAATGAACTAAATAAAATCTGTTTATATCTGTCTGTATAAATATCTGTGTATATCTGTCTATAACTGTACATACTATAAATCATGATATGCTTGAAAAAGCTATATAATCTTTATATCATGTAAATATCTACTCAAGCCACACAAACATTAAAACTTATATTCTGCATAACTGGATAATAATATATCTGCATAGACTTTCTGAATATTTTGTTAAAACTCCTAGCGTAGTATATTTCCCTTACCTAGTTTCTAAAAAACCTTTACTGTACTCTGGCTCTACACCCATTAGGTTCTCCACTTAACACCCTGAAAACCACATCTCCCAGAACGAAATATCGTTATTTCTTCGTATACTATATTTCTTATAACTGTGGGAAAGACAAATACTGAATAAAATGTCTTACCCTGAAATTATGATGGAGTTCAAGTTACTACCACCAACGATCTACTCCGGCAGACTTGTTGAGAACTTTCCTAGGAGTATCGTGGTGGCTTCAGATCGTCGATCCAACGAGGAACGAAGTCAGGATCGAAGAGAGAAGGGGAGAGGGACGTTTTAGAGAGAGAGAGAGAGAGAGAGAGTTTCCTACTCCAAATTCTACAGAAAATCCAGGTTTTCAACTATTTATAGATCTGGATTCATCGATGAGACACGTCATCTCGTCGACAAGTCCCTGAAGAATTTCATCGCCGAGCCTGAACCCTTCATCGATGAATTTCAGACTGTCAAAAACCCCCTCTCGGTAACTTCTCGTCCACGAGACGTGTCCTTGTTGATGAGGCCCTCATATGTTCTCGTCGATGAATTCCCTGTGTTCGTCAACGAGACTATGTTTAATTCTCTAGGTTATTACACCTTCCACAAGCTGTTTAGATGCCCTACTGAAGCAATTTTCACATGCCTTTTGGACGCTGGCGTGTTGATTCTATGCTGATTATGGTGTTATTCCAACCTTAGAATTTCATTAATAAGCCACAAAAATTCCCAAGGTAGTATTGTGGGCTTGTAGAAAACTCTGAGTCAACCCCTTTGATGCACTATTCACAATCTCTTAATGTATTAAATTTCTTAATTGGCTAGAGGATTGGAATGAGTTGAACACACATATGTGCATGCCCTTAGAATCACTTTATTTTATTTCCAGTATAAACCATTTTTTCTTCCATGAGGCTGGCGAAATAACCAAGGATGAAGATGACTTGTTGATTATTATTGTGCACATACATAATTTAAGATAGGTTTGAGGATGAATGTTGTCACGACCTGCTCATTTTCCACATATATATATATATATATATTAATAATATTATCAACATCATACATCTTAACTCAGCAGATCACAATCCACCTGGACCAGTGGGTACCAGGGATACATCAGAACACAAAACGGAAGCTTAAGCAGCAAAAAATATACAATCATACCATCATGTCATACATCGTAATATACCAGAGTTACTACAATCACTGTATCTCAGAATATGCATCCCAAAAATCATATTTAGAGACATTTTCCCTCAAAATCTAACTGTCCCTACAAAAACTTACCCTTCACAGAGGGCAGATAAACAACACTAATTCTACGGGGATTTTCCCGCTCTCCTATCCGGGGCTCCTAAAAGGTTTATAAAATTTAAGGGTGAGACACCTCTCAGTAAGGGAGATAAACTAATACCAATGTGTGGCAACATGAGTATTTCGTGTTATACATATACCATACATAACATATTCAGTACTGTTTTGTCAAATCTAGAAAACATATATATATCAACACATGGCAGAACATACTGCATTTTCATAAACATATCTCATCTCATACAATAATAATAACATAAAAATATTCCTAGTATGTTAGCTGGCTGTTGTCATGTATTACCCCCACATGACTGGGTTGTGTGGCCCGAAGGCGGGACCTGACAATGGTTGGCCGACCACTGCCAAGTCAAACATATAGTCTGTAAGTCCGATGGGCCTACCTGACCTGGTCCATACACCAGGGGCGATCACACACACTTCTTAAAAGCCACATCGACCATCCAATCTCACACCACTCCGTACAGCAGCGTTAACACAAATATCATGATCATGAAGACCATGGACAAATAGCAACGGTACCATGCAAGTGCTAGCCTAGATGAAGCCAACCAAGTTCAGATATCATATAACATATACTAAAACTGTGGTACATAGATATCTCATATCATTTATTTTCACATCAATCATATCAATTTGCATTTATATACATGTATCATGAAAATCATCGGCCTGTACGCCGGTATTACACATTTTATCAAAGTTCGACCCATACGCCAACAAATCATAGCACAACCCCTATGCTGGCAAATCACATCCACATAACACGAACCGTACGCCAGCAAATCATATCCACATAGCATGGCCCATACACTGAAAAATCATATCCACATAGCACGGCCCGTACACCAGCAAATCATAGCACAGCCCGTATGCTGGCAAATCACAGTCACATAGCACAGCCCGTACGCCAGCAAAACATATAAAAATCTTGGCCCGTACGCCAGTTTTTCATCATAAAAATTCATATCATAAACACATTTCCAAAAACAGTATCTCATAACATTTTATACTCATGCCACACTAACAGATTTTCACATATTCAACATACGATCATTTTCACAGTATTTTCCAAATATAAATCATATATATATATATATATATATATATATCGTGAATCCAGATGCTATATATATAAATACATGCATTTTCTCAAAACAAAACTAGCTTAGTTTATCCCCTTACTTGATTCCTGAAAAGCCCCTAAGAAAATCTTCCCCGCACCCGTAGGGTTCCCGACTCAACACCCTAAAAATGAAATCTCCCAGTATTAAAGTTCAGTATTTTCGTACGTACAATATTTTTTATAACTGCCACAAAGTCAAATTTTGCTTGGAAAACCTTACCTCAACTTAGGGATGATTCCCAACTTGCTTTCACCAACGATTCGCTCCGGCAGGTTTGGAGAGAACTTCCCCAAGAGCATCGTGGTGACTTCAAACTATCGATTCGGCGAAGATTTGGCCCGGAATCAAAGAGAGAGAGAGAGAGAGAGAACCGAAGAGGACAGAGAGAGAGGGGGAAAACTTAGCTTCTTTAAAAAGTCAAAATCCGGATTTTCATATTTATAGAACAGGGGATTTCGTCAACGAGCCCGTCCTTCGTCAACGAATTCTTTACTAATTTCGTCGACGAAATTCATTCCTTCGTCAACAAAATTCAGTCGGCTCAAACCCCCTCTCGGTATTTCTTCATCGACGAGTCCCCTGTATTCGTCGATGAAGTCAACTACTTCCTTTTGTTTCCGACTTCCATTTCCCTTTCTTTTATTATTTAAATACCATTTTAAATTCGGGTCGTTACATTCTCCCCTCCATATAAAATTTCGTCCTCGAAATTTACTGTTCCTATAACCCGTGGTTACATTTCGAGTCTTGAGAGATTACATATACAAAAGAAAACTTCTCTCAAAACTAAAATACTACACTAATTACACCATTACATGTACCTGCAAAAAAAAACTACCTAACTACTTACATTTTATCCAATCAAACTTCTTGAAATAGATGTGGATACTTCTGTTTCATCTATTCCTCAGACTCCCAAGAAGCTTCTTCAACTGCATGATTTCTCTACAAAACCTTTACATGAGGAATTTTCTTATTACTTAGTTCATGTACTTTTCTATCCAGAATTTGTACTGGTACCTCCTCATACACCAGTGAATCACTAAGCTTCAATTCATCATAACTGATGACATGAGAAGGGTCTGGGACGTATTTCCTCAACATAGCAACATGGAATACGTCGTGGATCCTTGACAACACAAGTGGCAAAGCTAGCCTGTAGGCTACCGGTCCCACTTTATCTAGAATTTCAAATGGACCGATAAACCTAGGACTAAGTTTACCCTTCTTCCCAAATTGCATAACCCCTTTCATCGGAGCTATCTTCAAAAACATATGATTGCCCACATCAAATTCCAGATTCCTGCGGCGATTATTAGCGTAACTCTTCTGTCGGCTCTGAGTTGCACTGATCTTGTCTCTGATAAGCCGAACCTTATCACGTGCTTGTTGCATAAGCCCTGATCCCACTACTCGCCGCTCACCCACTTCATCCCAAAACAAAGGAGATCGACATATCTTACCATACAAAGCTTCAAAAGGTGTCATACCAATACTGGACTGATAACTGTTATTATACGCAAACTCTACCAGTGGCATGAATTGAGTCCAACTACCCCCAAAGTCTAATACACATGCACGAAGCATATCCTCTAGTATCTATATCGTCCTCTCAATCTGCCTGTCTGACTGAGGATGGAATGTCATACTAAACGATAACTGAGACCCCAGAGCCTCCTGTAAACTCTTCCAAAAACGTGATGTAAAACGCGGGTCCTTATCTGACACAATCGATACTGGCACCCCATGAGAACGAACTATCTCCTAAATGTAGATCTCCACTAAACGACTGAGGGGATAACTGATCTTGATAGGTATAAGGTGGGCGGTCTTAGTCAAACGATCAACAATCACCCAGATGGCATTCTGGCCATGTAACACCATCGGCAGTCCTGACATGAAGTCCATAGATATATGATCCCACTTCCACTCTGGGATAAATAATGGCTGCAACTGCCTTTCCGGCCTCTGGTGCTCAACCTTTACCTACTGGCACGTCAAAAACTGGGCTACATACTCGGCGATCTCTCTCTTCATACCACTCCACTAGTACAATTCTCGCAGATCTCTGTACATCTTCGTACTACCGGGATGAACGGTATACAAGGATGTATGAGCCTCCTCTAGAATGATCTTCCTGATTCAATATCGGCAGGAACGCATAATCTGGTACGGAACTGCAAGGCTCCGTCATCTGCAATACTGAATTCCTCCCCCTGACTACTATGTACCCTATCTATCACCTCTGCCAATTCCGGATCTTCCTTTTTAGCGGCTTTAATTTTTTTTGCAGAGTAGGCTGTACTACTAGGCTGGCAATACACACTGGAAGATCACTCTCTACCAACTCTATGCTGAGTCTCTCCAGATCTATCATAATCAGATACTGGATCTCCATAGTGGCCAACATTGGTTCCCTGGACTTCCTACTCAACGCATCGGCTACCACGTTTGCTTTCCCTAGGTGATAACTAATGGTACAATCAAAATCCTTAATCAGCTCCAACCACCTTCTCTGCCTCATATTCAGTTCCTTCTGCATGAAGAAATACTTTAAACTCTTGTGGTCAGAGAAAATCTCACACTGCTTGTTGTACAGGTAATGCCTCCAAATTTCAATGCGTGTACCACTGCAGCTAATTCAAGATCGTGGGTAGGGTAGTTCTTTTCATATTCCTTCAACTGCCTAGACGCATATGCCACTACCCTACCATGCTGCATCAATACATAGCCAAGTACCTTTAAGGACACATCACTGTAAATTGTATACCCCTTACCCTCAGACGGGATGATCAACACTGGCACTATAACTAACCTCTGCTTCAGCTCCTGAAAACTCTGCTCACAGCTGCTGTCCCACTCAAACCTGACATTCTTCCTCATCAGTCATGTCAAAGGTCTTGACAAAGCTGAGAATCCCTCAACGAAACGGCAATAATAGCCAGCTAGCCCCAAGAAACTCCTGATCTCCTGGACATTTCTCGGTCTAGCCCAATTCACTACCGCCTCAATTTTACTGGGATCTACAGAAATTCCGTCTCCTGAGATAACATGCCGCAAGAACACGACCTTCTCCAGCCAAAATTCACATTTACTAAACTTGGCGTACAACTTCTTTTCCCTAAGTGTCTGTAAAACCTGCCTCAAATGCGTTTCATGCTCCCCATAACTCCTCGAATAGACCAGTACGTCATCAATAAAAATAACAAAAAATTGGTCTAGGTATTGGTGAAAGACTTTGTTCATCAAGTTCATAAACACCGCAGGAGCATTCGTCAAACCAAACGGCATAACAAGAAACTCATAATGCCCGTACCTGGTCCTAAAGGCCATCTTTGAGATGTCTTCTTCTTTCACCTTTACCTGATGTTAAGCGGATCTGAGGTCAATCTTCGAATACACCCGTGTACCCTACAACTGGTCAAACAAATCGTCAATACAGGGTAGAGGATATTTGTTCTTGATTGTCACTTTATTAATCTCTATATAGTCTCCCTATAGTCTATACACATCCTCATGGTCCCGTCTTTCTTCTTCATAAAAAAACTAGAGCTCCCCACGGAGATACACTGGGTCATATGAAACTCTTATCAAGCAGATCTTGTAACTGATTCTTCAATTCTGCCAACTCTACTGGCGCTATCCGGTAAGGTACTTTAGAAATTGGTGTTGTACCTGGAAGTAGATCAATAGGGAAATCTACCTCACGATCGGGTGGCAAGCCTGGTAACTCATCTGGGAAAACATCTATAAACTCCTTTACTACAGGCGTGCTAGCAAGTTTCGACTCATTCTCTAACATCTCTTTCACAACAGCCACAAACCCCTGACAACCACTTAGTAGTAGTCTCCTCGCCTGAATAGCTGAAACTAGCTGAGGCGAGGATTGCACTCGCAACCCTACAAACTTGAATTCTGCTTCCCCCGGAGATCTGAATAATACCTCTCGTGCTCGGCAATCTATGCTGGCAAAGTTGGCCGCTAGCAAATCCATGCCAAATATAACATCAAACCCGTGCATATCTAGCACTATCAAATCAGCAAACAAAGCCTTTCCTTGAATATCAACTGGACAACCTTGGAGCACCCTAATACACCTCACTGCTAACCCAGTCGGTGTAGATACCAACAGTTCAACTTCTAATAGTTGTGTTTCAGCCCCACATAATTTAACACACCCCAAAGACACAAACGAATGTGTAGCTCCTGAATCAAAAAATGCAATAACTTTAAAGGAAAACATAGTAAGCATACCTATCACCACGTCACCTGCCGTCTCAGCCTCACCCGGCATCAGAGTAAACACCCTAGCTGGAGCCGTATTCCTCTTCTGGCCCCCACATGGCGCTTGATAACCTCCCTGATATGCTCTAGGAGCTGGAACTGCATCTGGTGGGGTAGGACAGTCTCGCACCATATGTCCCGATCTACCGCAGCGATAGCACCGGAACTGCATCTGGTGGGGTAGGGCAGTCTCGCACTATTGCCCCAATCTACTGCAGCAATAGCATACTACACCACCAGCTCGGCACTCTCCCTAGTGCCTCATACCACAAGTCTGACAAACAAGAGGACTCTGCCCTGTTTGCACCTCACATCCTCCTATCTCCTGTCTCCGCCCTCTGCCATGATTACCTCTCCTCCACTGGCCCGGTCTATAACCTTGCTGGTAGCCAGTAGATGCAGATCTCTTCTTCTATCCCTGCTCCTCTGCATCAAGACGCTCACCAATCTCTGCCAAGGCTTCCCTGTCGACTAACTCAGCAAAGTCCTAGATCCGCAGCACCACCACCTGCTTGAATATACTTCGTCTCAAACCTCTCTCAAACTGCCTGGCTTTCCTCACCTCATCAGGAACAATGTATGGGCCAAAGCGAGAAAGCTCGATGAAACGTGTTGCATACTGCTGGACCGATAGCTTTCCCTACTTCAAACTCAAGAACTCTTCTACTTTAGCCTCCCTAACAGTAGCTAGAAAATATCTATCGAAGAATAGCTCTTTAAACCGGTCCTATGTTATGGCTATCGGAGTCACCCTCTACTGCTCCAATAGTCTCACTACAATCCACCACCTCTCGGCCTCTCCTGTCAGTCTATAGGTGGCAAAGAGGACTTTATGTTCCTCAGTACACTACAATACAGCCAAGATTTTCTCGATCTATTGCATCCAGTTCTCAGCGGCTACAGAATCAACTCCACCTGAGAACGCCGGAGGATTCATCTTCATAAATTTCTCTATGGTGCACCCATGGCCTGCAGATGGATCACTCTGCTCCCTCGAGCTCCTAGGGATTTCGGCCATGACTTGCTAAGCCACGCTACGTAATACCGCATTAGAGTCGGTCCCAGCTGCACCCGAAGGCCCTGCTCCATCACTGCCACTCGCATGGGCACTATTTCCTTCTAGATCCATCTTGAAAAATAGTAGTTGTAACTCAGTAATCCTATTCTCACAATCTACCCACCTATCCTCATCACTTATCTCAACATTTCTAACTTATTTCTAATCTTCAGTCCTACATTCTAGGAACACAACCTGACAATAGCTTACTATGGTTTTCCTGAAATCGTCACCCTAAGAAAAACACAGAAACTACCACGGAAGTCTTGCCTTTAGTCTGTAGAACAAAACCTTAAATCATTTCCTAAACTCTGGTATTGTTTCTGCTGCACTCCAAAGTCTACAGAACCTAGCAACCTAGGCTCTGATACGAAGCTGTCACGACCTGCTCATTTTCCACATGTGTGTGTGTATATATATATATATATATATATATATATATTATCAACATCATACATCCTAGCTCAGCAGATCACAATCCACCTTGACCCGTGGGTACCAGGGATACATCAGAATACAAAACGGAAGCCTAAGCAGCAGAAAATATACAATCATATACATACCATCATGTCATACATCGCAATATACTAGAGTTACTACAATCATTGTATCTCAGAATATACATCCCAAAAATCATATCTAGAGACATTTTCCCCCAAAATCTAACTGTTCCTACAAAAACTTACCCTTCATAGAGGGCAGATAAACAACACTAATTCTGCGGGGCTTTTCCCGCTCTCCTATCCGGGGCTCCTAAAAAGTTTATAAAATTTAGGGGTGAGACACCTCTCAATAAGAGAAATAAACTAATACCAGTGTGTGGCAACATGAGTATTTCGTGTTATACATATACCATACATAACATATTCAGTACTGTTTCGTCAAATCTTGAAAACATATATATATCAACACATGGCAGAACATACTACATTTTCATAAACATATCTCATCTCATACAAAAATAATAATAACATAAAAACATTCCTGGTATGTTAGCTGGTTGTTGTCATGTATTATCCCCACATGACTGGGTTGTGTGGCCCGAAAGCGGGACTTGACAATGGTTGGTCAACCACTGCCAAGTCAAACATATAGTCTGTAAGTCCGATGGGCCTGCCTGACCTAGTCCGTACACCAGGGTCAATCACACACACTTCTTAAAAGCCACATCGACCATCCAATATCACACCACTCCGTACAGCGGCGTTAACACAAATATCATGATCACGAAGACCCTGGACACAGAGCAACGGTACCATGCAAATGCTAGCCTAGATGAAGCCAACTAGGTTCTGATATCATATAACATATACTAAAACTGTGGTACATAGATATCTCATATCATTTATTTTCACATCAATCATATCATTTTGCATATATACGTGTATCATGAAAATCATCAGCCCGTACGCCGGTATTACACATTTTATCAAAGCTCGGCCCGTACGCCGACAAATCATAGCATAGCCCGTATGCTGGCAAATCACATCCACATAACACTGACCGTATGCCAGCAAATCATATCCACATAGCACAGCCCATACACCGGCAAATTATATCCACATAGCACGGTCCGTACACCGGCAAACCATAGCACAGCCCGTATGCTGGCAAATCACAGTCACATAGCACGGCCCGTACGCTGACAAAACATATAAAAATCTTGGCCCGTACACCAGTTTTTCATCATAAAAATCCATATCATAAACACATTTCCAAAAACAGTATCTCATAACATTTTATACTCATGTCACATTAACAGATTTTCATATATTCAACATACGATTATTTTCACAGTATTTTCCAAATATAAATCATATATATCGTGAATCCAGATGCTATATATATAAATACATGCATTTTCTCAAAACAAAACTAGCTTAGTTTATCCCCTTACTTGATTCCTGAAAAGCCCCTAAGAAAATCTTCCCCGCACCCGCAGGGTTCCCGACTCAACACCCTGAATATGAAATCTCCCAGAATTAAAGTTCAGTATTTTCGTACGTACAATATTTTCTATAACTGCCACAAAGTCAAATTTTGCTTGAAAAACCTTACCTCAACTTAGGGATGATTCCCAACTTGCTTTCACCAACGATTCGCTCCAAAGAGAACTTCCCCAGGAGCGTCGTGGTGACTTCAAACTGTCGATCCGGCGAAGATTTGGCCTGGAATCGAAGAGAGAGAGAGAGAGAGAGAATCGAAGAGGACAGAGAGAGAGAAGGAAAACTTAGCTTCTTTAGGAAGTCAAAATCTGGATTTTCATATTTATAGAATAGGGGATTCTGTCGACGAATTCTTTACTAATTTCGTCGACGAAATTCAGTCCTTCGTCGACGAAATTTAGTTAGCTCAAACCCCCTCTCGGTATTTCTTCATCGACGAGTCCCCTGTATTTGTCGACGAATTTTCTTAAGCCTTCGTCGACGAATCCCCTGTATTCGTCGACGAAGCCCTGCTGATCCCCTTTCCGTTAGTCCTTCCAAAGTTCAATGTCGTCGACGAAGGCGAAGTCGACTGCTTCCTTCTGTTTCCGGCTTCGATTTCCCTTTCTTTTATTATTTAAAAACCATTTTAAATTCGTGTCGTTACAAATGTTCTCTTATACCATCCTTGGTTAATTGAATTTTTTTTTATGAGGTTTTATTAGATGATGACTAGGTCTTGGTGAATTGTGCAACTATCTACAATCTAAGGACAATGAGAGACAACAAAAGTGGATAGTAAAGAGCATCAATTGTTGTTTCTTATAATTTTATCACTCTATGTTATCATTAGTGATAGGAGACACATTTTTCTCTAAGTTCTATATAGGAGATTCAATGAGTGCATAATTGTTGAGAGTTACATTATATCCCCTCTTTATGAAACTGTGTAATAAGAAGAGTCCTGCCAAGCATGCCAAAAATTTACCTATAGATAAATATATTACACATTGTAATATTTACTTAGAGAATGCTTTGGAACTGAATTAGGGACTTAAGGAGACTAGGCAAAACAAAGAATAGAGAGCAAAAATTGAATTGTATGAAGAAGAAGAGAAAAACAATGTAAGAAGAGAACAAAAGTGTGAACGCAGACAAGATCATATGGGGTGGAGAGAGAAAAAACAAAGGTAAGATCAGAGAGAGAGAGAGAGAGAGAGTACAATTATGTTAATTCGAATGCGCAGAGGAAACATATACAACTCGAATCCGGAACAAGTAATGTAAGCAACCAATGATGAATATATGAAACAAGCAATCACAATGAGAATAAAGCAAAGCAATAAAAACACATAACACAAGAAATTACATGGTTCGGAAATGTGCCTACGTCCACAAGAGCAAGCGGCTAATTTTTACTATCAAATTGCCATTGTAACCCTTGATGTAAGCTTGTCAAGCTTACATCAAGGGTTACAAATATAGTTTATTCATCTAACCCTATGCGTGCAGAAGAATTAAACTATATCTAAAACACTCCTGTAGCAATCCCTGGACGAAAATCCTCTAAAATCTCTCAATCTACTGATCTCTCGATTCAAAATATGTGATATGTGCTGAACAAAACCATCCATGGTATGGACTGAAATCGTCGACGATCATCTCATGAGGCCAAAATCGTCGATCATTGTTGACCAAACAGTCGACAGTTTAATACTACAACCAACTTTCTTATTCTTTGCTTCACCATGCTTTCTCGGCATATGTGTCACACTCAATATGAGTCACAAATCCAACAATCTCTACCTTGGTGAATATTCACCACTTAGGAGAAATATGAAAGCATAACCCACTACTCTACCCCTGACAATAGATTGGGAAAACCTCCCATCTAGCACCTGGAGACGTAAACCAAGTCCAAGCGATGCTTGAACTTGTCTGTGGTAATAGGAACTCCACCTAACTGAACACCTAGCTCCTTGAATAATCATGTAAACCACAATGCTTTCTTGGCAACCTCAGCCACTACTATATACTTCAACTCAGCTGTTGAAAATGCAACCTAGGATTGTGCCTTGGACTTCCAATAAATAAGTATTCACATAACATACTCTACTGTAGACCTCCTGTCATCCAAGTCCCCTATATAGTCTGCATCCACGATTCTCACAACTGACGGATACTCTGTTGCCTACCAAAACACCCCACTGCATTGGCATAGGAAACCTTTGACATGTCCCTAACATCACCATCCGTCCTTGGGTACTAAACGGTAGATAGTTTACATTGATTCACTAACGGTGTACTTGTGACCGTTTTTGCATTAACTATGCTAAACCTCTCCAACACCTTCTTCACAAAACCACCTTGAGATAACCATAGTCTCCCTGCAGTTTTGTCCACAAAGCCACCATGAGATAACCACAATCTCCCTACAACTTTATCCATGCGAATCTCCAACCCAAGAATCTTCTTGGCTGTACCCAAAACCTTCATGTCAAATTCCTTTCTCAACAGAGTTTCTAACTAATTAACCTCAGTCAAATTCTTCCTAGCAATTGACATGTCATTCACATAAAACAAAAGCATAATTACCCACTTGCATCATATCGTCCTCTTCCCCTATAAAAGCTCCACTAACTCCCATATCTGATTCTTATGCAGTAATTTCATATCCTTCACCATAACACTCATCCATCTATTTTTTCCTTTGTTGTGCACTGCATCTTGAAAAATAGTAGAAACCTTGCTAGTAGTAATGAATGCATAAGACATCAGATCATCAAATTCATAGATGGGTGGTGACCTAATAGTGCATCTAGGACCATTGTGATCTTTCTGGTCTCCCGAGCTAAAACTCCCTATAATATGAACGATGTCATCTTTTCCATGAGTAATTAACTCCACCTACATCACAATATCCTTTCTACTACAGTTTATACTGTGACACTGCTCGTCTCTTGAGCTAGAACTCCCTGCATTATGAACAATGTCATCTACCCCCTAAGTCTCCAACTCCACCTGCATCACATGCTCATTGCTGTTGCATCTTTCTGGCACCTATTTATCTTCATTTGCTCGAGTACACTGCACCATCACTTTAACATTAAAAGCGATGTCTCCACTGATTGCTACTTTGTTTGCCATTGGATCCCATTGTTTGAACCCACATTTCTTATACCCCAAAAAGATGTACCATCTAGACATTTCACTAAGTTTAGATCTCACCTCACTAGAAACATGCATCCTTGGACCTACCAACTCCCTCAAACCAGAGAAGTCTATAGCATAACCTATCCAAGCATCTCCCGCAACTTTCTCATCAAGTGATGTAATGACTTGATTTTTCATGCCATTTTTTTACATATATAACAAATCTCTCTATCTTACCTGCTAAAAACATCTCAGGCCCCAAATGAGCACTGAAAAAACTCTGTTTACATTACATTCCTAAGCGGCAGTAAACATAAACTATAAACAATATTTATAATACCAGAAATCTAAAAGTCCCAAAATATACATCACAAAATACCTAGTGACATTCATCAAAACCCTGGAATCTACCCAAACAACCAACACCTAGGAAACACTCACCCTTCAAAAAGGGCAACGCAAGAATCTCTCTATCTGCGAGCCTGATCTGCTCACCCAGCTGGATCACCTGAAAAATGTTAAGTCGCTCGAATGAGACAACGCTCAATAAGAGGAAATATGCTATTACTAGAGTGTGGCAACTGAATTACACATTTAATATATTGATACAATACTGAAACTATAAAACTGATAGTCTAGTATTCCATACAGATTACATTTATTATAGTTTAAAATACAATTGTATATCTGATTTTTCTAGTTACGCATAATTCAAGTATTATAGTAAATTTGCTGATATAGTGTAAATCTGTATTTATAGAAATAGTTGTGATAATACCCTGGGAACTGAATTTCATGATTTAACCCCTCATGACAGGGTTGTGCGGCCTGTAGGTAGGACTTAACTCTGGTTGGCCTACCAAGTAAGTCAATCTAAAACTCTAACAATCAACAATCTGGCCCACTGCAATCCAGGCACGCTATTAATCTCTACCTCATCAAACCGACCACCTCAACCCAGCTCTCTGGGGAGACTGCAATCTCTCCTAGCACGGTAGACGGAATCCACACACTATCTGAGATATGTGGTTGCACTCTGATCTGAAATAGCAACGATACCGTGCTCTGCTGTCTGAATTTGACTGAATATTTTCTCAAGGTCTGATACTATTTAATACTGATATATATAATTATCTTACTACTTTTACCACGATTTTGAAATAACCATAACATCTTTAAATTGATCTACATAATATGAATTTCTTACTGAATAACTGAATCACTGAATAACTGAGTGTTATGGTTCTGAAGTCATGACATTTTGAATAATACTATAAATCATATTTTCTTAAAACTGCATATCAATATTTTCTACTGATGAACTGTAAAACATGATATTTATAAAATTGTATAAATATTATACTAAACTGTAATAAGCTCATGCCACACAATTGAGTAATTAAATCTCATGCTCTAAAATTTACATCTCCTGATATAATAATAATAATATTCTGGAAAACTAAATAATAATACTAATATATACATAATTTTTTGGTAAACTTTCTAAAATTTCTAGCATAGCATATTTCCTTTACCTATCTGATTGGGAGGCTGGCCTCCACTTCACTCCACTCTCGCACCTTCGTTGTACCAACCTCAAAAACTTGCATTTACATTTACATATTCTCTAATAGATCAGTACACCCATAATTCCTGAAATTGCCTATTCATAAATTTCTTAAACCATAATTTACTTGGGCTCCAAAATAGATACTTGCTGGGGTCTTCAACCCATGAATATAGGGGCCCAAAACACCCTATTCTTGAAAATATGACACCCCAAATTTACTCCACAAAACACCAGTATATTCTCATAGTATACAAAATCTGGCTCCAAATAATACTTGTAATACTGAAAATACCTAAAAAATTCACTTACCCAAATTTTAGGATGGTTTCCAAACCGCTTAAATCGAATTTTCGCTCTAGTCAGGTTGTAGAGAATCTCCCCAGGATCATCGTGGTAGCTTCTGATCATCAAACCGGGGAAAATCAGAGCTAGAATCTTAGAGAGAAGTGAGAGAATACGTTTTAGAGAGAAAGAATTTGGTGAAATGAAGTTTTTCGTAAGAAATCTAATTTAGGGCTATATATAAAATGTTGTCCACGCGGCCTCGTCAATGAGCCACATCACCTCGTCGATGAGTCTAAGTTGTAGTCCTGTCGATGAACGGCTACTCCTTGTCGATGAGATTCAGGCCTTGAAAATGCCCTCTCAGTTACTTCTCATCGACGAGATATACGTCCACGTCAACGAGCCCAAGAAGACTTTTCATCGACGAACGCGTTTTTTGATGAGGCCCTGCTACAACTCCTATTTAAAATTATTTTCCCCCTCTTTTCTTTATTATTTAATTCCAATAATTATCCGAGTTGTTACACTCTCCCTTCCTTATAAAATTACGTCCTCGAAATTTACTCTCTATATACCAAATACCTCTATTGAACTCTATCCATTAAGGAAAATAGACTAAATATTTCATTACTTACCCTCACTTATGGTAGAAGAATACCATGGTTACATTCAAGGTTCTGGGAGATTACAAATAAACTCATAAAAGATAATTCTCCCAAAACCAAAACATTAACTATCCTATAATCTAAAATACAACCATATATGTATCACTCTACACTAAACAACTTTGTCTTTATCTAAACAACACTGACTAACACTATAATTCATTAAATAAGTGTGGGTACTTGTGCCTAATTTCTTTCTCAAGTTCCCATGAAACTTCTTCTATAGCATGGTTTCTCCACAAAACTTTCACCAGCTAAATTTCCTTAGGGTGCAATTCCTGTGTCTTTCAGTCTAAGATCTGTACTAGTGTTTCCTCATAGGCTAGTGAATCTCTAAGTTCTATTTCTACATAACTGATTATGTGAGACGGGTCTAGAATGTATTTCCTTAGCATGGCAACATGAAATACGTTGTGTATTCTAGACAAAGCTAGTGGCAAAACTAGCCTGTAAGCAATTGACCCCACTCTTTCAAGTATTTCAAAGGGCCAATATACCTAGGTCTCAGCTTGCCATTCTTCCCAAATCTTATAACCCCTCTCAGAGGAGTTACCTTCAAGAATACCCGATCCCCCACATCAAATTCTAATTCATGGCAGCAAGTGTCTGCATAGCTCTTTTGCCGACTTTGAGTTGTATTGATTCTTTCTTTAATTAGTCAGACTTTTTCATACGCCTACTACTCCATCTCTGGACCCAAAACTCGCCTCTTGCCTACTTCATCCCAGAAAAGAGGAGAACGACACCTCCTACCATACAGTACCTCGTAAGGTGTCATGTCAATGTTGGCCTGATAGTTATTATTGTAAGAAAACTCAACCAACAGCATAAACTGGGTCCAACTACCCCCAAAATCTAGCACGCATGCATGAAGCATATCCTTAAATATTTGGATCGTCCTCTTAGTCTGACCATCCGTCTGAGGGTGAAAAGCAGTGGTGAATGCTAACTGTGTTCCCATAGGCTTTTCCAAAATCGTGAAGTAAATTGAGGATCTCGGTCTGAGACTATAGATACTGGTACACCATGGACACGAATTATTTCCTGAACATATATTTCTGCCAGTCTATCCATGGAATGGCTGATTTTAATAAGGATGAAGTGAGCGGTCTTCGTCAGATGATCAATAATCACCCAAATAGCATTCAACCCCTGTCGCACTAGTGGTAGCCTAGTAACAAAATCCATAGAGACGTGACCCCATTTCCACTCTGGAATAAGGAGTGGCTACAATTGCCCCATGGGTCTCTAGTGCTCAGTCTTTATTTTCTAGCATGTCAAGCACTGCTTCACAAATTCAACGATATCCTTCTTTATGTCGCTTCACCAAAAGAATTCTTGTAGATCCTGATACATTTTAGTACTACTTGGACGTACAGTGTATAGGGATCTGTGAACCTCCTCCAATATAGTTCTCCTGATCTCAACATCTGCAGGAATACATAATCTAGTACGAAACCACAGGGCTCTGTCATATGATATACTGAAATCCTCCTCCTATCCATTTTGCACCTTCTCTATCAACTCCGCTAACTCTGGGTCAAAATTATGGCCAGCTTTAATCCTTTCTTGCAAAGTAGGATAAATCACCAGGTTAACAATGAATGACTGGTGAACCTCCTCTATCAGCTCCATTCCTAATCTCTCCAAATCCATTAGAATAGGGTGCTGAATTTCCACTATTATCATTGCTGATAATACTGTTCCCACTGACTTTCAATTCAATGCATCATCCACCACGTTTGCTTTTCCTAGATAGTAGCCAATAGTGCAGTCATAATCTTTAAGAAGTTCCAGCCATCTTCTTTGCCTCATATTTAGCTCTTTCTAAGTGAAGAAATATTTTAAACTTTTGTAATCCGTAAAGATTTCACATTTCCTTCCATACAGATAATGCCTCCAAATCTTGAGAGTGTACACCACTGCAGCTAGTTCTAAATCATGCACAAGATTGTGTTTCTCATATTCTTCAAGCTGCCTGGAAGCATATGCGATAACCCTACCGTGTTGCATCAATACGCACCCAAGTCCCTTTAGGGACGCATCACTGTATATCACGAACCCGTCCTCTCCTGATGGAATAGTTAACACTGGGACAATGACCAACCTCTATTTTAATTCCTAAAAGCTCTGTTCACAATCATTGGTCCATTCAAACCTCACATCTTTCCTCATGAGTCACGTCAGCAGACCCGATAATTTGGAGAAACCATTAACAAAGCATCGGTAGTAACCTGCCAAACCCAGAAAATTTCTAACCTCTTGAACATTCCTTGGTCTCACCCAACTCACCATTGCCTCTATTTTACTCGGGTCAACTGATATGTCATCCTCGGAGATCACATGGCTGAGAAACATAACTTGCCTTAACCAGAATTCACATTTCTTGAATTTTGCATACAACTTTCTTTCTTTTAATGTCTGCAACACCAGCCTCAAATGATGCTCGTGCTCCTCAAAACTCCTTGAGTAGACCAGTATATCGTCAACGAATACTACAACAAACTGGTCCAAGTACTGATGAAACACCCGTTTAATTAAATCCATAAATACTGCTAGTGCATTAGTCAACCCCAAAGGCATCACCAAAAACTCGTAATGCCCATATCTACTTTGGAATGCTGTCTTCAAAATGTCTTCTACCCTAACTTTCACCTGATGGTAACCCGACCAAAGATCAATTTTAGAATAGACCTAAGTCCCCTGGAGCTGATCAAAGAAATCTTCAATCCTGGGACGAGGATATTTATTCTTGACTATCAGTTTATTTATTTCCCTATAATCTATGCACATCGTCATGGTCCCATCTTTCTTCTTCACGAATAGAACTGGTGCTCCCCAAGGCGACACACTGGGCCTGATAAATCCTTTATCTAGCAATTCTTGCAACTGATCTTTCAGTTCCTTTAACTTGGCTGAAGCCATTCGGTAAGGTGCTTTAGATATCGGTATTGACCCCAGTAAAGGATCCATGGTGAATTCAACATCATGGTCTTGTGGTAAACCGGGTAATTCTTCTAAAAAAACATCTAAAAATTCTCTGACCACAGGAATATCTACTTGTTTCAGTTCTTCTTTTGGCAATTCCTTTATGTAGGCAACAAATCCTTGGCAACCATCTTGAATCAGTTTCCTCACCTGAATAGCTAACACAAGATGTGGCAAAGCATGCACACATGAACCAATAAATCTATATTTTTGCTCACCAGGAAGTCTAAAAATCACTTATTTCAAATGACAATCAATACTGGCATGATTAGCTGTCAATAATCCATACCTAATGTTACATCAAACCCCTGCATGTCTAATATCACAAGATCAGCTGGCAGTTTTTTCCCTGAATGGCCACTGGAAAATGCCTAAGTACCTTCCTACACCTCACCACTGATCCAATCGGCATAGCTATAGCCAACTCGACATCTAACAATCGTGCCTCATGCCCTGTCAATTTAACATACCCCAAAGAAATAAAAGAATGAGTGGCACCTGTGTCAAATAAAACAATAGCTTTATATGAAAAAGTAGTAAAGGTACCTGTAACTATGTCTCCAGCTGCCTTAGCATCACCTAGCGTCAACGCATAGACCCTCGTCGGTGTAGTGTTCCTCTGCTGGCCTCCATAAGGCACCTGATAACCACCCCAAAATGGTCTGGGAGTTTGTGCCTAGGCCAACAATCCCTGACATAACCAAGACCTATGCCCGGGTCATCCACAATGATAGCAGATGTCCTCTCCCATCCTACATTCACATGGATGCCTTCGGTCACATCTGGAACAAATAGGAATAGTTTGTCCACCTTGAGGACCACTTTGCCCCATCATTCGTCTCTGACCTCCTCCATATCGATCTCCTCTCCATGGCCCTCAACTAGAACTCACCTAGAAATCCTAAGGCGTAGGCCTCTTCCTCTAACTTTGAGCTGTGGCACCCCTGTACATGCCATTCTCGATAATAGCAGATCTGTCCACCACCTCCGCAAATGTCTGAGCTTGAAAACAGATGACCTGCTCAAACAAATTCTACCTTAGACCTTCCTCAAATTTCCTTGCTTTCTTCTCCTCGTCTGGTGCCAAGTATGAGGCAAATCGAGACAACTCAATAAACTGTAATGACCCAAAGAACAATAGTGTTTTAATAATAAAGAGGGAGGAAAATGGAAACAGGAACGGAAGGAGGCAGTAGACTTCGTCGATAAACGCTCTGTGTTTGTCGATGACATCGCACTTTTGGGAATAATAACAATTTCGAGAATTACCAGGCCTCATCGATGAATACAGGGGTTCATCGACGAGGGTTCTTCAGGACTTCGTCGACGACATCCCGTCTTCGTCGACAAGAAAATACCGAGAGAGGAATCTGGGCTACTCTAAATTTCGTCGACGAAGGGTAAGGTTCGTCGATGAAATTACTTAAGGACTCGTCGACGAGGCATGGCTCGTCAATGAATCCTACAGTATAAATAACCCAAAACTTATTTTTATCGCAGAAAATTGCCGCAAATCCTCTTCTCTCTCTCTCCTCTACGGCTCCTCCTCCTTCCCTCTTCGATTTTGGCTCCATCAGTCGCCGGATCGACAATCTGAAGCCACCACAACGTTCCTGGTGGAGTTCTCTTCAAGTCTACCGGAGTGGATCATTGGTGAAACAAAGTTGGAATTCATCCCAAATCCAAAGTAAGGTCTTTTATTCAATTTTTAGCTTTCTAGTAGTTATAAGAAATGATGTAGGCAAAGAAATACTGATATTCTGTTCTGGGATTTATGGTTTTCAGGGTGTTGAGTGGAGAACCCTGCGGGTGTTGGACCCGTTATAGTAAGGGATTTTTAGTAGGAAACAGATAATGGAAATATGCAATGCTAGGCAAAGTTAGTATGATTTTCAGTATAGTAAATATATTTTTAGTAGATTATTGTTCACAGCAAAAATTTATACAATTTATTAAGTATGTTAAATATGTTTTAAAATTACTGTGTGGCTTGAGTATATTGATATAATATGGAATCATGCTTTACAGTATTTTCAGAGATGTGTTTTACAAAATATACAGACAGTAAATATATTTTACAGCAATTATAGAAATACCATGATTATACAGTTTTACAGTACCATGACATATAGATTTACGGTTAATTACATATAGACAGTTGATATAGATACAGTTTACTACAGCGTCATGGTTTAGACAGTTATTACAGAATCATAGCAAAATAGATAGTTGTATATAAAGATGTATTATATAGTATCAGACCCTGTTGGACCATACAGTTACAGAGCACGGTACCGTAGCTACATACAATTTATAGAGTGCAACCACCTATTCAGATAATACGTGGTATAAAGGTCGATCGCATAGAGCCCACGAGTGGACAGGCTCCCCATCAGATATAGGTTGAGGAGGGCTGATCTGACTTGGAGTATAGTGATTTATTCCTAGTTGGCCAACTAGGGTAAATCCCGCCTATGGGCCGCACAACCCTGTCATGAGGGGTTAAATCATGACACACAGTTATCCACAGGGAAGTTTACAGTTATTATTATGATTATATAGTTTTACGGAAACAGAAAGTATATATATGTATATTAGCAGTATTTTGAGTAGAAACCTAAAGTACAGAAATGTTAAACAATAAGTAGAGAATGAAGATTTATATTACTAGTATTGTATTTCACAGATTCAGTGATACATGACTATATAGTGATAGATTTTTATAGTATTGTAACTCATTTGCCACACACTAGTAATAGCATATTTCGTCTTATTGAGCGTTGGCTCATCCCAATTAATTTAACATTTTTTAGGTGATCCTAGTAGGTGAGCAAACCAGGCTCACAGATAGAGGGGCCACAGTTCTACCCTGTCAGTAGAGAGTGAGTATATTTTTGGGAGTATTTTTGTATAGCCCTCGCCAGTTGAGGATATTGGGGAACAGTCATATATGTACATTTTGGGAAACTTGTTAGCACTCTAGTATTGTATATAATTATATATGGTTATGTTTATTTGATTTCTGCTTCTTGCTGCTTAGGTTGTTGGATGGGTTTAATCCAGTATGGTATCAGAGCATTTTAAATATTATAGTGTATATATATATATATATATATATATATATATATATATATATAAACCCATTTAAATAGTAGGTCGTTACAATTTGGTATCAGAGCCTAGGTTGCTAGGTTCTGTAGACTTTAGAGTGCAACAGAAGCAATACTAGAGTATAGGAAAAAGGATTTGAGGTTTGTTCGGTTGTCTGGATACAGGATTTCAGTGGTGGTTTCTGTGTTTTTCCTAGGGTGACGATTTCAGAAAAACCATAGTAAACTATTGTCGGGTCGTGTGTCTAGGTGACAGAACTGGATGTTAAGTTAAGGTCAGGGGAGGTAATTAATTTTGAATTAGTACAGGATAGGTCCGTATAGGAGATAAAGTGCTTAAGTGAGTTTCTTGTTTTCAGGATGGACCTAGGAAGTAGTGGCACAAATGCTGGGGAGGACAGGTCAGGACCTTCTAGTATAGGTGGAGGAGACACAGATGCTGTACTGCGTAGCATCACTCACCAAGTGATGGTTGAGATGGCCAGGAGCTTTTGGGAGCATGGTTGTTTGATCGAGCAGTTTACGCGGATAAAGCCCCCATCCTTTGCTAGAGGAGATGACCCGATTGTAGCTGAGAATTGGGTCCAAGACATTAAAGAGACGTTGGTTGTGCTTCCTTGCACATATGAGCAGAAGGTGGTGTTTGCGGCGTTCAAACTGACAGGGGAGGCAAAGCACTGGTGGAGAGTAGCGCGTCTAATAGAGGAGCAAAGGCCGATTCCAGTTCCAGTGACGTGGGATTGATTCAAGGAACTGTTCTTCGAACGGTATTTACTTGCTATCATTCAGAGTGCGAAAGCGGCAGAGTTTCTACATCTGGTATAGGGGCAAATGACCATATCCCAGTACGCAGCTCGGTTTATCGAGTTGTTGCGTTTTGCTTCGCATCTAGCACCTGATGAAGAGAAAAAGGCAAGAAAGTTTAAGAAGGGACTGAGGCATAATTTGTTTGAGTAGGTGATTGGTTTCAAGGCTTAGACATTCACAGAGGTTGTAGATAAAGCTGCAATTATTGAGAGTGGTATTCAGAAGGGTGTAGCAGCTCAGAGTCAGAGGAAGAGACCTACACCTCAGGGTTTTCAGGCTGGCTCCAGTAGGGGTCCATGGAGAGGAGGTTATGATAGGGGAGACCACAGGCAGATGGCTGGACCTCGGGGAAATCAGGGTGTGCAGATTGTCCCTGTATGTCAGACGTGCGAGAGACGTCATCCGGGGGAGTGCCGGGTAGGGAGCGATGTATGCTATCGATGTGGGAGACCCGGCCACATAAGACGTGCATACCCAGGTCCGCTAGACCAGGTCCCAGCTCCTAGGCCTTATCGGGGAGGATATCAGGTAGCTCGAGGAAGATATCAGGTAGCTCGGGGAGGATATCAGGTGCTTCATGGTGGCCAGCAGAGGAATGCGGCCCCAGTGAGAGTATATGCTCTGACACCGGGTGATGCAGAGGCTGCTACGGATGTGGTGATAGGTACATTTACTATATTATCACATTCTGTTATTATCTTATTTGATTCAGGTGTCACTCATTCTTTTGTCTCTACATCCTATGTTAAATTATCTAAGAGTGAGACTCAATTATTAGATATAGCGCTATCAGTAGCTACACCATCAGGGTCAGTGATCAGATGTCAGAGGATACTTAGGGGCTATCTGATAGAAATTCAGGGGAAGGTGTTACCAGCTGACTTGATTGTATTTGATATGTGTGGGTTTGATATAATATTGGGTATGGACTGGTTGGCTGCCAATCATGCCATTATTGACTGTCATCAGAAAGAAGTAATTTTCAGACCCCCTAGAGAGCATGAATTCAAATTCGTTGGTTCGCGGGTGCGTGCTCCATCACAGCTAGTGTCAGCCGTGCAAGCAAGTGGATTACTCTTGGATGGAGGTCAAGGGTTTATAGCATTTGTGAAAGAAGTATCTGAAAATGAATTGAAGATTGATAGCACCCCAGTAGTACAAGAATTTCTAGATGTTTTTCCAGAGGAGTTACTTGGATTACCTCCTGTGCGCGAGGTGGATTTTCCTTTGGATTTACCTCCAGGAACTGCGCCGATTTCTAAGATTCCCTATCGTATGGCTCCAACTAAATTGGGAGAAATAAAGGAGCAGTTGCAGGATTTGTTGAATAAGGGGTTTATAACCAAGTGTATCACTGTGGGGAGCTCCAATGTTGTTCGTAAAGAAGAAAAACAGGTCTATAAGGATGTGTATTGATTATAGAGAGATAAAAAAAGTTACCATTAAGAATAAATATCCTCTACCCCGTATAGACGATTTGTTTGATCAGCTCCAGGGTACACGGGTATATTCCAAGATCAACCTCAGATTCGAGTATCATCAAGTGAGAGTAAGAGTAGAGGACGTCGCGAAGATAGCCTTCAAGACCAGGTATGGGCACTACGAGTTCCTCGTTATGCCGTTTGGTCTGACGAATGCCCCAGTTGTGTTCATGGACTTGATGAACAGAGTTTTCTACCAGTATCTAGATCAGTTTGTAGTATTTTTCATTGATGATGTACTGGTGTACTCGAGGAGTTTTAAGGATCATGAGGTGCATTTAAGGCAGGTGCTGCAGACACTCAGAGAGGAGAAGCTCTATGCCAAGTTTAGCAAGTGTGAGTTCTGGCTTGAGAAGGTAGCATTTTTAGGCCATCTAATCTCAGGGGACGGTATTTCAATGGATCCCAACAAGATCGATGCGGTGGTAAGTTAGGCTAAGCCGAGGAATGTGTAGGAAGTTAGGAGTTTCTTAGGACTGGGAGGTTATTATCGTCGTTTTGTTGAGGGGTTTTCAGCCTTATCAGGACCTCTCACGCATTTGACTAGGAAGAATGCTAGATTTGTGTGGGATAAAGAGTGTGAGCAAAGCTTTCAGGAATTAAAGCAGCAGCTTGTCACTGCACTAGTTTTGACGATTCCATCAGGAGGTGATGGTTATGTTATCTACAGTGGCGCGTCTTTGAAAGGGCTTGGTTGTGTACTGATGCAGTATGGTAGGGTGATAGCATATGCGTCCAGGTAGTTGAAAGAATATGAAAGGAACTACCCTACTCATGATCTAGAATTGGCTGCGATTATACATGCACTAAAGATCTGGAGACATTATTTATATGGTGAGAGGTGTGAGATATTCTCTAATCATAAAAGTCTAAAGTATTTCTTCATACAAAAAGAGTTGAACATGCGGCAGAGGAGGTGGTTGGAACTTATCAAAGATTACAACTGTACCATTAGTTACCACCCAGGTAAAGCAAATGTGGTAGCTGATGCTTTGAGCTGTAAATCAAGAGACACAACACAGCTAGCAGTAGTAGTTCAGCATCTGATTCAGATGGACTTAGAAAGACTCGGTGTGGAATTAGTGGAGGATGATCCTCAAGCGCTTATTGCCATTTTGGTCGTACAGCCTACATTTTATGAGAGAATTAAAGCTGCTCAGAGGGATGATCCAAAATTGACAGAAGTGATAGCCAGAATATAAGATGGTCAAGGGGAAGAATTTAGCATTTCTAACAATGGGGCTCTGAGATTTCACACCAGATTGTGTGTGCTTGCAGATGACAACATCAGGAAGACGATTCTAGAGGAGGCACACAGATCTCTATACACTGTTCATCCTAGTAGTACGAAAATGTATAGGGATCTGCGAGAGTATTTCTAGTGGAGTGGCATGAAAAAGGGAAATAACAGAGTTTGTGTAGCAGTATTTGACGTGCCAGCAAGTTAAGGCTGAGCACTAGAGGCCGGCTGGTCAATGGAAGCCACTTTTCATTCCTAAATGGAAGTGGGACCACGTATCCATGGATTTTGTTACTGGGCTACCGCTGGCATCGCATGTTCAGAATGCCATTTGGGTAATAGTTGATAGGTTGATGAAGATAGCGCACTTTCTGCCTATTAAGATTAACTACCCTATGAACAGGTTAGCAAAGATTTACATACAAGAGATTGTTCGACCCCATGGAATGCCAGTATCCATAGTCTCGGACCGTGATCCATGTTTCACATCGCGGTTCTGGCGGAGTTTACAGAAGGCACTTGGGACTCAACTAGCATTCAACACCGCTTTCCATCCTCAGACTGACGGTCAAACAAAGAGGACCATTCAGGTACTCGAGGATATGTTGCGAGCGTGTGTTTTAGATTTTGAGGGTAGCTGGACTCAGTATATGCCATTGATGGAATTTGCTTACAACAATAGCTATCAGGCAAGCATAGGTATGGCTACTTATGAGGCACTTTATAGTAGGAAGTGTTGTTCCCCTTTATATTGGAGTGAGCTGGGTGAGAGGCGAGTTGTGGGGCCAAAAATAGTACAGCAGGTGTACGATAAAGTATAACTTATTCAAAACAGGATCAGTGCAACACAGAGTGTAAAGACTTGAAAATTTAAAAGAATTAAAATAATTTAGAAAATAAATAAATAAAATAAAAGATAAATAAATAAAAGGAATGGCGTGGGAAAAAGAAAAAAAATTAAAAAAAATAAATTAAATTAAATTAAGATGAATTAAATAATTAAATAATTAGTTATTAAATTAAATATTTTTACATTGGATTTAAAAAAAAAAACCTAATTGAAATAAGCGAATATATATATAGATATAGATATAAGTATAAGATAAGTGTAATATATATATATATATATATATATATATATATATATATATATAAAGTAATATGAAGAGATAAGAAGGAAGAAAAAAGAAAGAAGAAAAAGAAAGAAGAAAGAAGAAGAAGAAAGAAGAAGGAGGAGAAGCCTCACCCAAACCAACCCCCCCTACTCTGAATATTTTTTCCTGCCAGCCACCTCTGTCTCCGTCTCTCTCTCTCTTAATTACTCGACGAGTTTGCGACAGATCGGGAAACGGAAGGTGCCGTTGGAATCCTGGTTCCACTACTAACATTTCTACTATAGCAGATTTGTCGTGGGAACAACTTAAGCCCTACTCTTGGGGAAAGGTAATTTTTCCCCATTTTCTCAATTTCGCTATTAATATGTGGTTAAATCGACGAACGGACACCACCACGGGATCCTAGTCGTCGTTGTCGCCATTTTGGCGTAGGTAATTTTCCAATTGGGGTTTTCTAGGCCCTACTCCAAAGCGAGAGTGAGATTTGGGAATTTGATTAAATTTAAGGATATTATTATTTATTTAGGAATTATGGTCCTAGTAAATATTTAAATAATATTTTATTCAGAAATAATTTATTGGAACTAGGAATTTAATTTCAGGGTCCAGGTGAGGGCCGCAGGTATTTTTCGGAGTCCCTGTTGGCGTAATTCAAGAAACCAGGTAAGGGGAAAATTTATATATTAAATCAAGTTTTTCATGAATTAAAAATGAACATGTGTTATTTATGTATATATGTTTTTATGTGGGTTTAAAATGCCAGCCATGAAATTTATGTTTTCTGAGCCAAGGATTGTCGATATAGTTATGTATGTGTGAAAGTAAACGAACGAAAGTGAAAGGAATTTTCTAAGGAATTATGTAAGAAATGAAGTGTATTTTGAGCATGTAAATGTTAAATGTGGGTTAGCTTATTTTATGAGAAATATGTATGAATTTTACCACTAAATTGTGTGGCATGAGAATGTGTGCAAATTATATGTTAAATGTATGAGATGCAGGCTAAGTAAGTAAAGCAATGAGAATAAAATATGATATGGACAATGTTGCCTATGTATGTAAATGCAACCATGTAAAGGTACGACAGCTAAAAGCCGGGTTAGCAGATCTAACTCATTTCTATGTGGACTAACTGATAACAGCTAAAAGGAGCTGTGTTAGATTCTAGCGCATTTCTATATGGACTAACAAATGAAGGCTAAAGAGCGGCTGTTGTACAAAGGAATGAAATGAAAATGTTATGAAATGAAATGACAAGGAATGACAATGCAATGAAATAAAATGTGAAATATGAATGATACAAATGGGAAAGAGTCACTTAAAGTGAAACACAAGGAAATGTTAAGTTATGAACATGAAAGAATGTGAATGATTGAATAATAACCGAAAGAATGATGTATTATGATAATAAAAGTATCTATATATGTAAAACATGTTACAATTGGGCGAGGCATACTCTTCGCCTGAGGGTTTGCTGAGTAAGGCGAGTGCACTAGTAGCTTCAGATGTGGCAGTAGCTGCATAACGCACTAGGACAGAGGGAACCTACTTGTATGGGCGGGTAGAATTCCCTATCCTTAGGGCCTTTGCTAGTAAACTTTTGCATGAACTGTGTGAGTACGAGATCAATTTATCACTTGAGGGCTTACCGAGTAAGGTGAGTGCCCTGATATGCTTTAGTTGTGACCTTTGGGTTGTCAAATGTATCAGAGCAAAGGGGTGCTACTTATATGGGTAGGTAATCACCCCTATCCTTGGGTAATCTCGTGGGTTAAACATTTGTATGTGTTTGATTAGGATCAGGGAATGATTTCGGAAATTATGTTAAGGATTTTCAAATGTTAAATATTATGTTATATATAAACTCATGTTGGCCACACACTGTTTTAATATATGGTTTTTTCCCTTACTGAGATGTGTCTCACCCGAATATGAATTTATCTTTTTCAGGATTTCCTCGAGATCGAGCTTTAAGAGCTTGAGGTTTTTATAGCATTATTGGGGAATAGAAAAAGAAAATGGTATATTTCTATGTTAATTTTGGGGAATGTAAACATTTATGTTTTATGCCTTTATGTTTTAAGGCTATTGAGTAAGGAATGATTGTGAAAATACTGAATTGTTTTGAGAGTTATGTAGATTTATGGAAATGCAGGTGATGGATGATTTAATATGGATTATAGTTAGAATTAGTAAACTCTAGTGTTATGTTATATGGAGATTATGATTATGTTTTCCGCTGCGTATGTTATGGATTATGATTTATCAGGATATGATCAGGTGTAACGCACCGGAGTCGGATTTAAGGGTTCGGGGTGTTATATTGTGGTATCAGAGCAAAGGGGTAGTTACCCTCGATCCTCGGGAACTCTCGCTTATAAATGATTGTAGCGAAGTAAGAATCTCCGTCCGGGGGCTTGCTGAATTGAGGGACGGCGATACGTAACACCTCAATCTCAGTGAGTGCTCTGATAGGTACCCGTTGTTGCCACGGGCGCAAGGCCCCTAAGGGAAAGTGACAACGCCCGAAAGGGGGATATTACATTGTGTTGGAAATACAAGTGTTGAAGGATATTATGGTCTATGGATAGAACTAGGAAACTCTGGTATTATTTGTATGATTGAGGTTCATAGTTGTGTTTTTCGCTGCGTATGTATGGTTTAATTATGGAATATCAGAGATTTTATCAGGTATAACGCGCCGGACCCGGGTTTAAGGGTTCGGGGCATTACACAGAGGGTCAAAAATTTGAAGTGGGTGATCATGTGTTTCTAAGAATAACTCCACTGAAGGGAATCTTGAGATTTGGGAAGAAGGGTAAGTTGAGTCCTAGGTTCATTGGCCCATTTGAGATACTTAAGAAGATTGGGTCAGTAGCCTATCGGCTAGCTTTACCGTCATCTCTATTTCGAGTTTATGACGTATTTCATGTTTCTATGCTAAGGAAATAGTCCCAAATCCTTCCCATATCATCAGCCATGCGGAACTGGAAGTCAGTGAGGCTTTAGTATATGAAGAAGCTCCAGTACAAATCCTAGATAGGAAAGAACAGGAATTGCACAATAAGAAGATACAGTTGATAAAATTCCTATGGAGGAATCACGCAATAGAAGAAGCTTCGTGGGAGCTTGAAAGCGAAATTAGACAGAAATATCCCCACTTGTTTAGTGGGTCATAGCAGTGATGTATAATTAAAGTAATAGTAATTTTATTTTATTTAGCATAGTGGAACTGTAATGTAATGTATAGAATAGGTAGTATTTTGGTTTTGGGGAAATTTTCTTTTATAGTTGTAATCTCCCAGAACTACCCATGTAACCACGGTATTCCTCCGCCATAAGTGAGGGTAAATAATAAAATAAGTAGACCCTTTTTCCTTTACTGGATGATGGAATGTATAGATGGAGATACGAACAGTAAATTTCGAGGACGAAATTTTATAAGGAGGGGAGAATGTAATGACCCAAAGAATAATAGTATTTTAATAATAAAGATGGAGGAAATGGAAACAGGAACAGAAGGAGCAGTAGCCTTCGTCGACGAGAAAATACCGAGAGAGGAATCTGGGCTACTCTGAATTTCGTCGACGAAGGGTAAGGTTCATCGATGAAATTACTTAAGGACTCATCAACGAGATGACGTGGCTCGTCGACGAATCCCACAGTATAAATAGCCCAAAACTTATTTTTATCGCAGAAAATTGCCGCAAATCCTCTTCTCTCTCTCTCCTCTACAACTCCTCCTCCTTCCCTCTTCGATTTCGGCTTCGTCAGTCGCCGAATCGACAATTTGAAGCCACCACGACGTTCCTAGCAGAGTTCTCTTCAAGTTTGCCAGAGCGGATCGTTGGTGAAATGAAGTTAGAATTCATCCCAAATCCAGGGTAAGGTCTTTTATTCAGTTTTTGGCTTTCTAGTAGTTATAAGAAATGATGTAGGCAAAGAAATACTGATATTCTATTCTGGGATTTATGATTTTCAAGGTGTTGAGTGGAGAACCCTGTGGGTGTTGGACCCGTTATAGTGAGGGATTTTTAGCAGGAAACAGGTAATGGAAATATGCAATGCTAGGCAAAGTTAGTATGATTTTCAGTATAGTAAATATATTTTTACAAGATTATTGTTCACAGTAGAAATTTATACAGTTTATCAAGTATGTTAAATATGTTTCAAAATTGCTGTGTGGCTTGAGTATATTGATATAGTATGGAATCATGCTTTACAATATTTTTCAAAGATGTGTTTTACAGAATATACAAACAGTAAATATATTTTACAGCAATTACAGAAATACCATGATTATACAAGTTTGCAGTACCATGACATATAGATTTACAGTTAATTACAGAAAGACAGTTGATATAGATAAGTTTACAACAGCGTCATGGTTTATACAGTTATTACATAATCATGGTAAAAATGATAGTTGTATATAGAGATGTATTATATAGTATCAAACCCTGTTAGACCATACAGTTACAGAG
Organism: Malania oleifera; assembly: GCF_029873635.1. Classification (NCBI taxonomy): domain Eukaryota; kingdom Viridiplantae; phylum Streptophyta; class Magnoliopsida; order Santalales; family Ximeniaceae; genus Malania; species Malania oleifera. The sequence goes on from NC_080419.1 coordinate 15,554,640, forward strand.
CACGGTACCGTAGCTACATACAGTTTATAGAGTGCAACCACCTATTTAGATAATACGTGGTATAAAGGTCGATCGCATAGAGCCCACGAGTGGATAGGCTCCCCATCAAATATAGGTTGAGGAGGGCTGATCTGACTTGGAGTATAATGATTTATTCCTAGTTGGCCAACCAGGGTAAATCCCGCCTATGGGCCGCACAACCCTGTCATGAGGGGTTAAATCATGACACACAGTTATCCATAGGGAAGTTTACAGTTATTACTATGATTATACAGTTTTACGGAAACAGAAAGTATATATATGTATATTAGCAGTATTTTGAGTAGAAACCTAAAGTACAGAAATGTTAAACAACAGGTAAAGAATGAAGATTTATATTTCTAGTATTGTATTTCACAGATTCAGTGTTACATGACTATATAGTGATAGATTTTCATAGTATTGTAACTCATTTGCCACACACTAGTATAGCATATTTCGTCTTACTAAGCGTTGGCTCATCCCAATTAATTCAACATTTTTCAAGTGATCCAGGCAGGCGAGTAGATAGAGGGGCCACAGTTCTACCCTGTCAGTAGAGAGTGAGTATATTTTTGGGAGTATTTTTGTATAGCCCTCGCCAGTTGAGGATATTGGGAAACAGTCATATATGTACATTTTGAGAAACTTGTTAGCAATCTGGTATTGTATATAATTATATATGGTTATGTTTATTTGGTTTCTGCTTCTTGCTGCTTAGGTTGTTGGATGGGTTTAATCCAGTATGGTATCAGAGCATTTTAAATATTATTGTATATATATATATATATATATAACCCATTTAAATAGCAGGTCGTTACAAACTGTGTTGCATATTGTGATACTGTCTTCTGCCCCTGAGCCAAATGCGGGAATTCTGCTGTCTTTGCACTCCAAACGATAGCAGCGAAATATTGCTTAAAGAACAACTCCTTGAACTGAGTCCACGTCACTAGAACGAAATTAGGCATCTGCTCCTCAATCAGCTTTGCCGACCTCCACCAGCATTTTGCCTCCCCTGTCAATTTAAATGACACAAATGACACCTTTTGTTCGTCTGTACATGAAAGCACCGCCATTATCTCTTCAACTTCTTGAACCCAATTTTCAGCTATAATCGAGTGAGCTCCTCCAGAAAAAGATGGAGGCTTCATCTGCGTAAATTGCTCAATCACACAGCCACGCTCCCCCGTGCTCCTAGCCATCTCAGCCATCACTTGCTGGGTAACGTTGCGCAACACTGCATCTGTATCTTCACCTCCCATACTTGAGGGTCCTACTCTATCACCTCCAGAATTCGTACCACTGCTCCCTGGGTCCATCCTGAAAAGACAAGGAACACTATTTAAGGATCCTATCTCCCATATAGATCTAATTTATTTCTTCTAATTGAAATCTCATATTCACTATTAACTACCCTCCCTAGTCCTAATTCAAAATCTAATCCTGCAAACTAGACACACGACTCGTCAATAGCTTACTATGGCTTTTCAGAAATCGTCACCCCAAGAAAGACATAGAAACCACCACGAAAATCCTATACCCAAACCACATAACATAACCTCAAATCCTTTTTCCTATATTCTAATATTGTTTCTGCTACATTCTAGAGTTTACTAAACCTAACAACCTAGGCTCTAACACCAAACTATAATGACTTGATTTTTCATGCCATTTTTTTTACATATATAACAAATCTCTCTATATTACCTACTGAAAACATCTCAAGCCCCAAGGGAGCACTGAGGAAACCCAGTTCATAGTACATTCCTGAGCAGCGGTAAACATAAACTGTAAACAATATTTACAATACCAGAAATCTAAAAGTCCCAAAATATACATCACAAAATACCCAGTGACATCCATCAAAACCCTGGGATCTACCCAAACAACCAACACCCAAGAAACACTCACCTTTCAAAAAAGGCAGCACAAGAATTTCTCTATCTGTGAGCCTGATCTGCTCGCCTAGCTAGATCACCTAAAAAATGTTTCTGGGATGAGACAACGCTTAGTAAAAGGAAATATACGATTACTAGTGTGTGGCAACTAAATTACACATTTAATATACTGATATAATACTGAAAGTGTAAAACTGATAGTCTAGTATTCCATACAGATTACATTTATTATAGTTTAAAATACAACTCTATATATGAGTTTTCTAGTTACACATAATTTTAGTATTATAATAAATCTGCTGATGTACTGTAAATCTGTATTTATAGAAATAGTTGTGATAATACCCTGGGAACTGAATGTCATGATTTAACCCCTCATGACAGGGTTGTGCGGTTCGTAGGCGGGACTTAACTCTAGTTGGCCTTCCAAGTAAGTCAATCTGAAACTCTAACAATCAACAATCTAGCCCACTGCAGTCTCTCCGGGCACGCTACTAATCTTTACCTCGTCAAACCGGCCACGTCAATCCAGCTCTCTGGGGAGAATACAATCTCTCTTGACACGGTAGATAGAATCCACACACTATCTGAGATATGTGGTTGCACTCTAATCTGAAATAGCAATGGTACCGTGCTCTGCTGTCTGAATCTAATTGAATATTTCCTTAGGGTATGATACTATTTAATACTGATATATATAATTATCTTACTGCTTTTACTATGAATTTGAAATAATCATAACATCTTTAAACTAATCTGCATAATCTGAATTTTTGACTGAATAACTGAGTGTTATGATTCTGAAGTCATAACATTCTGAATAATGTTATAAATCATATTTTTTGAAAACCGCATATCAATATTTTCTACTGATGAACGGTAAAACATGATATTTGTAAAACTGTATAAATATTATACTAAATTGTAATAAACTCATGCCACACAATTGAGTAGTTAAAATCTCATGTTCTAAAATTTACATCTCCTGATATAATAATAATATTTTGGAAAACTGAATAATAATACTGATATATACATAATTTTCGGGTAAACTTTCTAAAATTCCTAGCATAGCATATTTCCTTTACCTATCTGACTGGGAGGCTAGCCTCCACTTTACTCCACTCTTGCACCTTCGGTGTACCAACCTCAAAAACCTGCATTTACATATACATATTCTCCAAAAAATCAATACACCCATAATTCCTGAAATTGCCTATTCATAAATTTCTTAAACCATAATTTACCTGGGCTCCAAAACAAATACTTGCTGGAGTCTTCAACCCATGATTATAGGGACCCAAAATACCCTATTCCTGAAAATATGACACCCCAAATTTACTCCACAAAACACTAGTATATTCTCATAATATATAAAATCTGGCCCCAAATAATACTGGTAATACTGAAAATACCTAAAAAATTCACTTACCCAAATTTTAGGATGGTTTCCAAACTACTCAAATCCAATTTCTGCTCCAGTTAGGTTGTAGAGAATCTCCCCAAGATCATCGTGGTAGCTTCTGATCATCAAACCGGAGATAATCGGAGCCAAAATCTTAGAAAGAAGTGAGAGAATACGTTTTAGAGAGAGAAAGAAATTGGTGAAATGAAGTTTTTCATAGGAAATCTAATTTAGAGCTATATATAAAATGTTGTCCACGTGGCCTCGTCGATGAGCCACGTCACCTCGTTGACGAGTCCAAATTATAGTCCCGTCGACGAACGCCTACTCCTCATCGATAAGATTCAGACCCTGAAAACGCCCTCTTGGTAACTTCTCATCGACGAGACATGCGTCCACGTCGACGAGTCTAAGAAGACTTTTCGTCAACGAGGCCCTGCGTGACCCCCCTTTAAAATTATTTTCTTCCTCTTTTCTTTATTATTTAATTCCAATAATTATCCAGGTTGTTATAGATATCCTTAGTGATTAATTAATCGAGAAATATGCCCTACTTGCTGACTTTACCAAGAAGTTCCTTACACCCTTGCATGCAACCTGAAATGCTGCTCACGAAACTCCTTGAACACTAGCGTACTCAATTCCAATGTTTGATTTGAGGATCTTTCTCCTAGTATGATTTTGCACCTTAGCCACAAGTTAAACCTGGAAAACATATCCAACTTGTGCTGCATGAAGTACCCCCAGACCTGTCGTGATAAACTCACGAAGTACCTATGTCCAGCCCGTGATGCTATTGTCACCGGTCCCAAGCATCCAAAACAATGTAGTTTAGAATACACTTCATTTTTTGTGTGGTTGTTTTACACAAAATAGTTTTACCTGACTCGGAATTTGCAATTGCAGCTCCAACTATAACTGTGTTACCCAGCAGTGCATATATATTTCTCGCTAACTTTTGTTCCTTCATCACCATCAAAACGCTTTTACACACATTTATTATCCCTGTAGACACCTTATTTTCGCCCTAGCCAGATAGAACAAGGGGTCTATTCTTATTTTCATTATTATTATTATTATTATTACCTTATTTTTATTACTATTATTATTATTTTATTATCATTATTATTTTTAGTATTTATTATTTTTATTATTTTTATTCTCATTATTATTAGTATTTTTTATCTTTATTTTATTATTGCTTTCTTATAATTATTTGTATTATTTATTATTATTACTAGTAGTATTATTAGTATTACTTTACTACTATTATTTTGGATATATTTATATTTATTATTATTATTATTATTATTATTATTATTTTCATATATTATTATTACTTTATTATTATTTTTCTTATTTTACTATTATTATTTATCATTGCTTTTAATATTTGTATTTTTACTTTATTTACTAATTATTATTATTATTATTTTTATTATCATTATTACTATTTCTATTATTACCATAAAAGTATAAAAAGAATAAAAATGAAAAAGGAAAAGAGTAAAGATTTTTAGGGTTGAAAGTTTTATAAAAAGGAGGCGCAGCAAGGGGGGGCGCGCGGAGCCAAGAAAAATACAAAGAAAAAACCCTTCTTTACTGTTTGCTTCTTCTTCTTCTTCTTCCCGTGCACCAGACGGCTTCTCCATCACTCTCTCTCTTTCATTCTCCCAGATTCCCACACCCAGCTCCTCACAGTCCCCCCTTTTCTCTGTGACTCTCGGTTCCTGCACACAGCAACCTCCAATTGCTGCAAGCCGCCTCAGCCTCCCACGGCCAACACCGGTGGCCTCCCCTGCTGCACCGAGCACCCCCACAGCAGACTCCTACAGACGCACCCGTTGCTGCAAGGCCACCCCCTACAAACTCCGACGGCCACACCCATCTCCGACGAACCTGCAACTCCGACGGCCCCCTGCAACTCCAACGAACCTGCAACTCCAACGGCCCCTGCAACTCCCACGGCCAACTCCAAAACCACAGCAACCATCGTACACTGCTGCCAGGCCACAGATTCGAGCACCACGAGAAGCAGAGCTCCAGCTCCAACCCCCATCCTCGGCCATCACAGCAAGCAATCAGCCGGGAAATCTTCGACCAACCACTGCAACACCAGCATAGCCGAGCCCCCCTTCTGCAGCTATTGCCGCAAGTCCCAAACCCTGCAGCTACTCCGGCCAGCCACGAACCAGTCTCCACCCTCTGCAACTCCGACGGCCTGTGGTAAATGCCTCTGCTGTATATACATGCACACACACACACATGTACAGAACACACACACACACATGCCATTTTATTTTATTTTCGTCATTTTGTTTTATTTTATTTTATTTTTATTTATTTCTCTTCTGGTTTTGGTCATTACTAATATCTAATATTCAGTTTTTTTTTCTTTTTTTATTTTATTTATGCAGGTATGTGTAATATTAGTGTCTTTTTTTTTGTAATATATAGTTTTTTTAGACTCTTATTATATGTATTAGTATTATTGTTGGATTATTATTTTTTTTAATACCTTATTACATGTCCATATTTATTGTTTGAATATCGGTGTAAAGTGTTTATATTATCATTGTATTTTCAATCATTGTAATGTACTTATTTATTATTTAGGGTATCTATGTTATTGTTGTATACTATCTTGTGGTATGTTATTTATTTTAGTATATATTGTGTATTTAGGGTTTAAATTATTACGTGTTGCATTTAGGGTTTTAATGGTATATTTAGGGTTTTGTTAATCATATGCTTTATTTAGGGTTCGATTGGTCTCTCATATTTTCATGATATATTAATGGTAAGGTTTGAAAATTATTTCCATAATTATTGTCGCGTGTTTTATTTGTTAACTCTAGGGTTTAAATTGCTTCCCATAATATTACTTGTGTACTAGTTTCCATTGTTGTATATATTGCATGTGTATTATAGGGTTTAATTTGTTTCCACATTGTTATTGTACATTAATTGTAAGGCTCTAATTATTTCCAAGCTATTATTATTATTATTATTATACATATTGTCTATTATATTTAGGGTTTTGATTGGTTTCCATGTTATTAATATTTTTAGGGTTTAATTGTCTCTATATAGATTGTTAATTAATTTTAGAGTTATGAGTGTTTCCATATTATTATCACATTTCAACTTTAGGGTTTCATATGTTTCCAAATTATTAGTACATATTTTTTAGGATTTTTGATTTATGTCCATATTATTGCACGTTTGATTATTTTCATATTATTGTATATTATTGCGGGTTTGATTGACATTGTATATTTATTTTAGGGTTTTTCTAATTCCATAATTTCATCTTATTTGTTTCCATGTTTGTTTATATTACCTTCAACGTTTAGGATTTGATTTGTTGTTCTTAAATGTTTCCTTTATTGTTAACATTAGGGTTTTATTAGTCTTATGTTAAAGTTTTGATTATTTATAGTTAGGGTTTTTGCATGTATTTGTTAAGATATATTATTATCATATTGTATAGTTAGTAAAATTATGATATATATATATATATATATATATATATGTATTATTAGTCTAGTAGTATTATTATGGTATAGTATTAATATTTACTATTATGATATATATATATATATATATATATATATATAAATATTAAAGTGGTATTATAATATTGTATTGGTATTTATGTGTTATTAATATTGTGAGATATATATGTGTTATTATTATAGTAGTATTATTATTACAGGTAATGTATTATCATTATAATATATTAGGGCTATTATTTTCACATATTTATGGAATTTTCAACTATATCCTATGTTTATATTTTGTATTGAGACATCCATTATTTCTAATATTTTGGTATTATTTTAGTAAGTATTTTTGTGTGGGTATATCCCTATGATTTTAATGCTAGGGTATGAGCTTTCGGGCTTCACGTATCTTTAAGCTCTGAGGGAATATATATGTATATATTATATTTATTTAGTTATTTATTTATTTATTTATTTTCCATGTGTATTTATAAATTCATAAAAGGAGTAATTTAAAGATTTTTTAAATTAACTTAGAGATAATTCTAAATTAATTAGGTACCGTTCGTAAGAACGGGCGCATAGGGGGTGCTTGTACCTTCCCCTCGCGTAACCGAACTCCCGACCCCAGTTTTGGTAACAAAGACCCACTCTACCCCGAACGGGGTAGTAATCATGTGTTCTAACCACACTAAAAGGTTAGTGGTGACTCCGACATTTCATATTTTTCCTTGAAAATTAAAATTGATTTTTATTTCGCCTCCCGGGGTACATGCGCTCCCGGGACGTCGCGACAATCCCACTTTCAAACTTATAACTATACCGTTACAATTTAAAGTGCCTAATGAAATCACATTCTTCCATAGATCAGGTACATACCTTACATCATATAACGTCCTTACCACACCATTATACATCATGATTCTGATATTCCCCATTCTGACAACTTTTCAGGCAGCATCGTTTCCCATCAGAATGGAACCAGAACTCACCAATATGGAAGTGGTGAACTAGTATTTGTTGGACGTCATATGATAAGAACATCCCGAGTCTAGGATCCAAGAATCTGTGAGGCATTCTGAACCCAATGAAATAGAAAGCATATCACCATCACTGCTTCCCGAATCTCCTTCTTTCACTACATTCGTAGATTGTGATGAGCCCTCTTGAGATTCTGCATTCCCCTTCTTCCACTCTAGAGACTCCGATTTTATGTGCCCAATTTTTCTACACTTAAAACACCAAATGTCTTTCCTTCTCCTGGGCTCTAACTAAGTTTTATTATTGCTCAATCTGATCTAGAACTTGCCTCTCCCACGATCTTGATTACCTTTCACCACAAGCCCTTCGCCTTGTGAACTCTCATTGCTAACTTTCTTACTTTGATGGAACCCCAATAATGCACTCGTGATATCCTCCAACTCTAGGCTTTCTTTCCCCCATATCAGAGTTGTAACCAGATCTCATACATAGAAGGCGTAGGTAGGGAATTCAGAAGCATTAACGCTTTGTCTTCGTCCTCGAACTTCACATCAACTCGCTTCAGATCGCTGATGATATGATTAAATACATTGATGTGTTGATTCCGATCCGAACCCTCTACCATCTTAAGCCCATAGAGTCTTTGCTTTAGATACAACTTGTTCGATAAAGACTTGGACATGTACCAGCTCTCCAGTTTCAGCGAAACTGCAGCTGGCGATTCCTCATCCATGACATGATATGACTCACTCTAAAAATAAGCAGCTTGGAAGCTATCCCAAGTATAGGAGTTCAGTCGTATAATACTTAACCCAAAGCCCAGATCGTCTCCTCAGGGAATGCAGTTTAATTCCAAATTTCGTGTAATTCCAATAGAAAATAAGAAACAAAAAGGTTACTAAATACAGTTCTGATTCGGGTTTTCTAGGATGTTTGAGATTTTACAATGAAATTTAAACCCTAACTAAAAATTAAACACACGCAAAATAACTGAATAAAAACTAGACTCAATACCAAAATAATGAAAGAAAGACCCTGCAATCATTCACATAAATAAAATTAAACTACACTAAACTATAAATAAAACTCTAGTAAATAATTAAACTAGTAATTAACTCAAACATGATTTCTCTCCAACAATAATAAAAGACTAAACTTGATAATATGAATGAGCTTCCACTAAATAAAAATACCCGATTTTATATTTAGACCAAGCAAAATTAAAGTCTAACACGATTAATGAATAATGAAATAAAAAAACACAAACTTTATTAATAAAGTACCTAAACAATTATTCGAATCCTAAAACAATATTTAAATAAGAAAAAGACAACTTAAATTAACAACCCCTAACAAACTTAAAAGCTTCAACTATTTTAATGCAAGCAATAAATAAACAAAACAATATAGAAATAATAATACTAAAAAAATTAAACTTTTGAAATAACATAAAGAAAGAAAAAAGAGATATGTGTGTGTGTGTGTGTGTGTGTGAGAGAGAGAGAGAGAGAGAGAGAGAGAGAGAAGAAGGAGAAAAAGGCAGCGCTGGCCATATGGGTCTTCTGCACATAGCAGCAAGCACTCGAGTTGCTTAGGATGTTCTCGGGTTGGCAGGAATTGAAGTATAGCAACCTCTCGAGTTTTTCCCACGCAACAGCACAAAGAGAGGGAGATAGCAGGGAGGCAAGGCACAGCAGCAGAGCAAGAGGGCTTAGGTCCAGAAGTTGTAGTAGTAGGGGCTTCGAGTTGCAGCAGAACGAGTAGCAGTGCTGGCTCTCAGGAGGAAAACCGAGAGGGCTGGGGAAGAGTTAAGATAAGAGGGAGAGAGGATTAAGGGGAGATAAGAACTGAGAGAAAAGAGAGGGAGAGAAGAGAACTTGAGAGCTGAGGAGAGACAAGAGAGACAAAGAGGTAGAGAGGATAAGGGAGAATAGAGAAGAGGAGAAGGAGAGATAGAGAAAGGGTAAGAAAACAGAGGGGGCAAGAGGGAGAGTTAGAGAGAAGAGAAGAGAAGAGAAGAGAATTGAGAGAGAAGAGAAGAGAGAAGAGGGGTGCCAAGAGGAGTTAAGAGAGGACTGGAGAAGGGAAGAGTTGAAAAGGAGAGAGGAGAGGAGGCTGAGAAGAGTTAAGAGAGAAGAGAGTTCAAGAGAACTGGAGAAGGGGAGAGATAGATAAGAGAGGGAGAGTGAGATGCTGGCTTCAGAAAAATAAAAGAAACCCCCACACTTCTTGAAGCCCTACCCAATGCACAAGGAAGCCCTCACACGCACACTTGCATGGTCGGGTCACATCAAGACCCATCCCACTTTATATATTTATTTATTTTCTTGTTTCTTCTTTTTTATTTTTTTTTTTGTTTCCCAACGTACAAGCCAGATTTTGACCTTCCTACAGCCCGTAACTCGTAAAGCTCAAAACACAAAAGTTGTAGAGCATTTTCTGGACTTTCCATTACATTTTGAATCACCTCAATCGGAGTTCAAATGCGAGAATTATGCCCAAATTACAAAGTAATGTCGGCTTTAACATCTAATAGTTGCTCTGCAATAATAAAATATCAAAAATTCATAAATTATTCAATAAAACCCAAATATTATAAATAGAGTGCAATGTTAAAATATTGAGCATAATTAGGCGTTTAATTAAAAAATATAATCATTAATGCATGATTTTAAATACCTAATTACGCATCTTTGACGCGTAATCATGATACATCACGTTATCGTCCAAACAAAGCCTGATAGTAGTCATAACCTTCACTTCCAACTCCTTCTAACTTGTGTCATCCATGTCTTCCATCTTCCTTCCATATAGTGCCTTTGCCATACCTTACAACACCAACACGCCCTTAACCCTCCTCTGCCAAAGTCCGAAGTTTCTCATTCCATCGAACTTACCAATCTTGAACTTTGTAGAAGAAATCCCAGCCATTGCAACCAATTGCTCTGATACCAATTATTTATTCAAATGCGTAGTGAAACACACACAACTTGAACCCATAACAAGTAATGCAAGCGCCCAACGATAAATATAAAGAACAAGCAATCATAATGAGAATAAAGGAAAGCAATAAGAACACACGACACAAGAAATTACATGGTTCAGCAATGTGCCTACGTCCATGAGAACAAGTGGCTAATTTTCACTATCAAATTGTCAAACTTGTCAAGCTTACATTAAGGGTTAAAAATATAGTTTATATATCTAACCCTATGTGTACAGAAGACTTAGACTATATTTAAAACACTTCTGTAGCAATCCCTGAAGGAAAATCCTCCGAAATCTCTCAATCTACTGATCTCCAGATTCAAAATTTCTGATTTGCGCCAAACAAAACGGTCAATGGTATAGACTGAAACCATCAACGGTTATCTCCCAAGGCCAAAACTGTCAATCACCATCGGCCAAACAGTTGATGGTTTAATATTGTAACCAGCTTCCTTATTCTTTGCTTCACCATGCTTTCACGGCGTACGCGTTCCACTCAATATGAGCCACAAATCCGACAAATTAAGAATATGAAGACACCAGGAGAAATTGAGGAGGAGAAGAAGATAACTACTATAGAAATAAATAGTACAAGATAATTAATTTGAAGAAGAATATTATTGTAAAATAAATAAATAAAAATGACTTGATTAAGGTTTTCTTGATTTGTAAGTAAATGTCCTCATTAAAATATGTTTGCCTCTTATTGTTATCACAATTATGCGATTACCCCTAATTCTAACCATATCTTGAATTTTAAATGAGAATCTTTGTGAGATTATGATACAACAATAATTCAATCAACCTTATTCAAATGGCATTGTCAAGCTTTCATTTTACCCTTGGATACTCATTGTCCTTGTTTGTCCATATGATAAAGCAATATTTTTAACCCTCAACAAAGTTTTTAGCGTTAATACTTTGAATAACAAACTTGTTATGCCCTCTTATTGTGTTTGTCTGCATATTTTGAAATAAAACAATATTGTTCATGCCTATTTTGCATTCATTTTTTTCCCTTTAATTAGATGATATAACGTTCTTATCATGGGTTGGTAGTTCTATGAAAAACAAGAAGTAGTATGACCTTATAAATGATGTGATATAAGATACCAATGACCACACGAGCGAGTGAGAGTTTTTAATAGCAATTTGGAGAATGAACATTTTTTTTTTCCTTTGAGATAAATCACTTCTCAAAGTACATTAATTCTAGGTATCAAACTTAAGTTGAAATTCAAACCCCACCATATGCTACAACCAAACTAGGGCCTTATTGGCTTGAAGTATTGCTTGTGCACATTGAAGCAATTTATTCATTACCCTACAAGGATATACATTAGCTTGGATGGGTGATGATGTCCCCACTAGGATTTAAGCATATTTAATTTGTGTCACCGCAACATTCTACATAATCAATTTTTTTTTTCAAAAGAAGTTTGACAAAAATATTCGTAGTAGGTAAGTATTTTCATTAATTTTGGAAATTAGAGTATTTTCTTATGACATTTTTGTTTCCCGTCTGATTTCTTTCAAACACAAAGACCAAAAAAAGTGTCTGAAATAATATTTTACTTAATAATTACAAAAAAGGGATAGACTAGTCTTCTTTTCTCGTAGTGATATAGATGGCATAAGTAAAAATGATACAAATCCACTCGAAACATCTCAAAGTATTTGATTAGATTAGTCAAATAAAATAATGTTATTTCATGTTTTGCATAAAATTGCATAACAATATAGTTAGGAAACAAAAGAAATAAGAAAGCTAATTGAATCAAATATCAACTATATATATATGTTACCTAAAAATAATCCGCAGTGAACATGCATGTGGCAGAAGAAACAAACCTAACTAAGACATTATGTTGTAGCATGCTGAAAATTTTTATCATCATTGTCATCATCCACACGAATTTCGCCCTTTGAGTTGTGGGTCTCCCAAGTTGACTTGATGAATTTCTCACGCATTATTCATAGTATGTATAAAAGTCATAACTTCTTATAATAATAATAGAAGATCTTAGAGTCTCTTTTTTCATATGCAGATCAACCATCCATCACTTTATGTTATGCATGATTTGCAAAATGAGAAAAAGTAGAAAAGTATTAACCATTGTATATGAAGATACTAGTTTCTAAAAAAAACCTGATGCCATTTTTTTTAAGACAAAAAATAAATTTAGTGTTATTTTAATTAATATGAAATAAATTATAAATAACTATTCTTAAAAACTACCTATTCTTGTACTATCTTATTATCATATGTTGGTTGAAATAATAAATTTTTTTTTCTATTTGATCATTGATTTTTAGAAGGATATTATTTTTTATGAATTATTTTATTTTTATTTAATAAGTATTTCCATCCTAATTCACCAATTTATCCTATTACATTTCATAAATTGAGCTAATGTTGCTTACAATTATGTGCACACATGCAAGTGTATGTGTGTTAAGTGCAAGTTCTAATAGGCCATGGAAAAGTAAAAGTAAGACTATCTCTCTTGAAAAATTAACTGCTGTTGTAGCTGGAGCCAGGAGACAGTCAGGAGAGCTGGTGCTGAGTTGGAACGCGGTGCAATTAATCTCACGTGGTGAAATTCATCTCCATTTTATCTCTCTGTTGTAACTTCCCATGTTTTGTTCATTATGTTTAATTGTGATTAAATAGTGATTTAAATATCAGCCCTATAAATAGAGGGCTGAGGAATACAAGAAATGTACTAGTGAGAAGCTCATAGAGCAGAGAGGAGAAAGAGGAGGAAGAGAGTGAGAATTGTAATTTTTCGGCAAAATAGTGAATATTTGGTGTGTGCTCCGTGGACGTAGGTTGATATTGACCAAACCACGTTAAATTTCTGGTGTCATATTTTTCTGGATGCTCACAGGTTCCTAACAAGTGGTATTAGAGCCAAGTTGGAGCAGAAAAGCTAGATCAGAAGTGATCCCGAAATCAGAACTCTGTCTAGTGGATCAAAACTAAGTTTTGAGGCCACCATCATATTCAGCTTGCCGATACAAAGAGAACGGTGCAACCTGAAGGTCGAACGGAGTCCAGACAAAGCCTCACGTGCCCTCACGCGCCTTGCTAGAGCAGGACGCTTCACCACATGTTGGTCACGCACTGCATGCAATTGCACGCATCTTCCTCGCTCGGATAGAATTGACCCGACTCAGAGTGAACCCGACTCGACCTGGATACAGACTCAAACCAGGTTAGTCCAAGAACCGGTCCCCGACCCGGATCCGACCCGCCGCCTCAGCGCCACATCAGTGCACCATGTTAGTCGAGTGCCACATTAGCGAGTGGGTACCACATTAGCCAGGGGTGCCATGTCAGCCACCATGTCTGCAGGTGGACCCACGGACATGTCAGCAAGTGGGCCCCACTGCCACGTCAACAGGCCACTACCCCGTCAGTAGGTGCCACATCAGCTGCCACGTCATCAGAGTTGACCAAGTTTGACAAGGTTTTACCATTACTTTGACTGAGCTTTTCAGAGTTGTTTTGGATCCGTTTTTCGAGCGACTTGAACCATTTCTAGGGTTTTCAATCGTTCTGGATCTAACCACGCTATCCATTTAATCTAATTCCATTTCTAGATTAGCAAATCGAGATGTCGAATGAAAAGAGCTCAAAAATCGAAATGTTCAATGGCAACAATTTCGGTTTCTAGAAGATGTAAATAGAAGATTATTTATTTGGGAAGGAATTGCACTTACCGTTGAAGGGTAAGCCAGCATCCATGAACGAGGATGAGTAGGAGTTGCTTGATAGAAAAGCCCTCGGAGCCATCAAAATGACGTTGTCGAAATCTGTGGCGTTCAATATCAATCATATAACATCCACCAAGTCTCTGATGGATGCGCTATCTAATATGTACGAGCAGCATTCAGCCAAAAACAAGGTACATCTCATGAAAAGACTATTTACGATGAACATGTCTGCAGGTGAAAGTTTCAGCAGACATTTGAATATTTTGAATGAGTTGTCAGATCAACTTGCCTCAATCGGGATAATGTTTGATAATAAGATTCGACCCCTACTGATTCTTAGTCAGTTGCCTGAAAGTTGGAATGGTGTCATTACTGCCATCAGTAGTTCCAAAGGAAAATCGAAACTTGTATATGATGAGGTCGTCAGCATGATTCTGACGGAGGAAATTAGAATATAGTCAAACCATGGCTCTTTGAGTTCGGCCTTGAACATGGAGAGTCGAGGCAGAGGAAATAAGCATGGACGATCAAACAACAGCGGTAGATCTAGGCCCAGGCGGTCTAAATCTAGAAATACCAGAGGTACGCAAGACACAGGTTCCCAAAGCACAAAAGTTATTAAGTGCTGGAACTGTGAAAAAACTGGTTATTACAAGAACCAGTGTAGAAGTTAGAAAAAAGAATACGAGACGAGGGCAAAGACAGAAGCAAATATTGCTTCCGAAAATGATGATTTATTGATCTGCTCTTTGGAGAGCAAAAAGGAGTCTTGGGTGTTAAGACTCTGGAGCTTCATTCCATGCCACTTGCAGCAGAGATTGTCTGGAGGAGTATACATTAGGTAATTTCGGTAAAGTTTATCTGGGTAATGATCAACTGTGCGACATTGCCGGTAAGGGGACAGTAAAGATCAAAATGAATGGGTCAGTATGGAAATTGAGAGAAGTCAGGTATATTCTAGACCTGAGGAAAAATTTGATCTCAGTCGGTCAATTGGCAGATGAAGGTTTTAACACATATTTCATTGGTGATAAGTGGAAAATTTCAAAGGGTGCATTGACAATTTGTGATGCCCCAATTTTCGTACAATTTTTTTTTCAATAATAATAAATAATTACACGTCATAAATCCACAACATTCACAAATCGGCCATGTCAACACTCCTACTATCATTCATACGACCCGACCCGCATTGGGTACCGGATAAAAAGTTATTTTATTATACAACCTAACAGCGGAAAATAATATACACATACCAGTCAGAATACAATACCTAGAGTATCCATACACACATATACACAATACTATCTCATATCCAAAAACAATACAACCCTAGGGAATCACACCTCCCTAGTCCAAACTCACCCTGTATATCAAGGTCCCAGCTCCCTATGATCACGGAGCTCTACCACCTGGCCTATCTCTGTCCCCTGAAAAATTAGATAATTTAGCTGAGACACATCTCAGTAAGAAGGAATAAATTATTTACAGTGTGTGGTCATATGAGTACAATTATAATACACTTTACTTTTCAAATCACCATTTCATCTGAGAAAATACACTGATATACACATTCTTATAATCGTATAGATATACAACACAAGCTTTTATAAGCTTTAAAAATCATTTATCAAATTCAATGATATCCAACACATGATTATCCGCGGAAGTTCCTGAGAATAGGGAAGATTACCCGCCCATACAGGTAGCTTCCCTCTGCCCTAACATGTTATGCAACCATGTATGGCCACATCTGATACCTATCAGGGCACTCACCTTACTTAGTAAGCCCTCAGGCGGAGAGTTTCACTTCGCTTTAATTATTTATATTATTAACTCACATGGTTTCATTTCTCAATTTTATCATTCTTTATTTCTCAATTTCCATTCTTTCTTTCATTTCTCATTTTAGCCAATGTTATCATTCTTTTACTTTTGGTTTCCATTTTTCTTTCTGGCTCATGAGTATCCTCGGTATCAAATACCAACATCGCGTTTGTAACTCATGGCCACCCTAAGGATCTTTCTATATATGCCATGCTTCCCCCCATGGTCAAGATTGTGCGGCCCGAAGGCTGGATCTAACCACGGCTGGCCGAACCGGTTAGATCAAATATCATATCACATGTCGCGTCTGTAGTACGACTAGCCGGCCTATAACCTTAATCCAGACTCAGGGGGCCCAACAACCCTACACAATGGCACAGTCGACTGTCACGCCACACGCTCCAATAGTCCGTGTGGTTGCACTAACACCACTTGCAACGGTAACGTGCTCAATATCATAACCATCCAACAGGGTTTACCACCACATACCCGCAATCATTATGCGGTATTGACATTTTATCATTCACATTTCACGTATTTCCACATTTCTCATTTTCATATTGTAGAATTAACATTACAATATTTTCATTTCACATACTCATATTTCAATATCAATATTCTCAACACATTTCATCATTTAAATGATATTTTCTCAGTTCATAATTCATCTCATCTCATACTATCATATACATATATTATTTCACAATTACTCACTATTTCTCAAAACACATTTCCATATTTCACCTTTCTTCATTTTCTCAGAAAATACATTTCTTGCACATTTTACTTTCATCATTTTCCCACATTTCAATTCTCATATTAAAACACATTTCAGTATCACATATTTCATAGGGTAAATCATCTCAGTTTAAACATTTCTTAATATAAATCATATGCCACACAAATTTCATCTGATATTTATATTATAATAAATTTCAGGTCAAATAACATACGCCATTTTCACATATTTCTCAACCCATAATTTTCATAAAAAAAACTGTTATAATTTATTCCCTTTACCTGGCTTAGTGAGAGTCTCGCTAGAACCCAAAATCTCACGCCTTTGGCACCCAAAATTTAACTCTTGCAATTTACATTTTTCCCAAATTAATTAATCTATTTCTCCAAAATAATACTCATTTAGCCTTCCCTGAACTCCATATACCTCAAATTAATATTTAAACTATTATTTAATACCCTCACTTAATTTTCTGAATTTTGTCTGCGGGTCCCAAAATTACACCCGCGGCGCTTACTCAAATCCTAAATTCCAGAAATCCTACTTCAGCCCCAGATGTTCAATATTTTAGTATTTCTAAATTAATGCTAATTAATTAAAAATAAGCCCCTTAATAACCCCCGTACCCCAAATTTGGGGTTTTGGCCCGACACCCCTACGAGAATTTCGTCTAGTTAGACTTGTAGAGAATCATCCCAAGATTCTCGTGGTGGTGTCCATTCGTCAATTGGGCTTATATTTTGTAAGAAATTAAAGAAAAAGGAGAAAATGACTTACCCCAGGGAATACGTTTACGCTGCTCCTACCACCGATCCGCTCCGGTAGAAATGACGGCAACGACGAATGGAGTCCAGTGGTATCTTCGAATTTTCGATCGGGTGAAAATCCATCATGAAATTAAGGAGAGAGTGAGAGAGAATGAGAGGAGAAAGAGAGAGAGTTCAGAGCTGCGCTGTAGCAGAATAAAGAAAAGAAAAGAAAAGAAAAGAAAGAAGAAGAAGAAGATAATGAAAGGGGGGGATGTGAATGCTTCCAGGAATCACCTGAAGCTTCCTTAAGCTTCAGGTGATGTAATAATAATAATAATAATAATAATAATAATAATAATAATAATAGTATATTTAATAAATAAAATTAATTTTAATTAAATTTTTTTATTTTTGTTATAAATCTGTTTAATTAATTAATTAATTTTTTTTTTTTTTGAAAATCACTCTACTAATCTTCTATAACCCTTTTTGGGGTTATTACACAATTGCTTGAGGTAAGAAAAGTGGTACTCTTTATATAACTCCTGATGCATGTATGTCTATTACAGTTGCTACAGGAAATGATGATAGCAACCTATGGCATCAACGACTCGGACACCTGAGTGAGAAGGGACTCAGGGTGATGCACTCAAAGGGTAAGTTGAGTGATTTATAGTCAGTGAAGATTGATACATGTAAGGATTGCATATTTAGGAAATAAAAGAGAGTCAGTTTCCAGACAAATATCAGTACCCCGAAGAAGGAGAGACTTGAGCTAGACCATTCAGATGTATGGGGACCAACAACCATTTCGTCTATAGGAGGAAAGCATTACTTCGTCACATTTATTGATGATCATTCACGAAAGGTATGAGTTTACTTCTTAAAGTATAAATCTTATGTTTTTTATGCTTTTAAAATTTGGAAAGCGATGGTAGAAAACGAAACTGGTTTGAAAATCAAGAAGCTGAGAACAGATAACGGTGGTGAGTATGTTGACACCGAGTTCAAGAAATTCTGCTATGAGCATGGTATTAGAATGGAAAAAAATGTGCCAGGTATGCCTCAACACAATGGCGTAGCCAAGCGGATGAACAGAACGTTGATAGAAAAAGCCAGAAGCATGTGTATGCAGTCAAGCATGCCAAAGATGTTTTGGGCAGAAGCAGTCAACACATCAACTTATTTGATTAATAGAAGTCCTTTAGTACCATTGGATTATAGTCTACCTGAAGAAGTTTGGAGTAACAAAGAGGTAAGACTTTCACATTTGAAATTTTTTGGTTGTGTCGTATATATACATGATCATGTCAGGAATAAGCTGGATCCGAAATCTCGAAAATGCACTTTCATCGGTTATGGTGGAGATGAATTTGGATATCGCATTTGAGATGATGAAAACAAAAAGGTGATCAGAAGTAGAGATGTGATTTTTGATGAAAAGATGATGTACAAGGATAGACACACAACAGAGTCTGAAACAACCTTTGTAGATGTTGATGATGTTTTAGAAGTTGTAAGGACGCGTCAACAAAACATAGAGAATCCTCAGCAAACTACTGAGATTCCTCAAGCAGAGGAACATGTGGAGTGGATTGTTGCACCACCACCTCCTACTCCAGCACCAGAGCTTAGGGGATCTTCTTGGCATCACGTACCAAACAGGAGGTATGTGAACCACTTACTTCTTACAGATGGAGGAGAATATGAATGCTATGATGAAGCATGTCAGGTAGGAGATGCGAGCAAGTGGGAGCTTGCAATGAAAGACGAGATGAAGTCTCTTAACTCCAACAAAACATGGGAACTAGCTAAGTTGCCCAATGGTAAGAAGGCTCTTCACAACAAATGAGTTTATAGAATCAAAGAGGAGCATGACGACTCCAGAAGGTACAAGGCTCGGTTGGTAGTTAAAGACTTCGAGCAGAAGGAAGGAATTGACTATACCGACATTTTTGCACCAGTTGTGAAACTAACAACCATCAAATCTGTTCTGAGTATTGTTGCCTCAGAGGGTTTACACCTTGAACAATTAGACGTGAAGACGACATTTCTTCATGGTGATCTTGATGAGGAAATCTATATGCAACATCCAGAAGGTTTCTCAGAAAAAGGTAAAGAGAATCTTGTATGCAAATTGAAAAAGAGTTTGTATGGTCTTAAACAAGCTTCTGGACAGTGGTATAAGAAATTCGACAGCTGTATGCAAAGGAACAATTTTCAGAAATGCAATGCCGATCACTGCTGCTACTTCAAAAGGTATCGTGCTAGCTATATTATTCTACTGTTATATATTGATGATATGCTAGTCGCAGGATCAGATATAGAAGAGATCAGGAAATTGAAGCAACAACTGTTAGAGGAATTTGATATGAAAGACTTGGGTCCTGCAAAGCAGATTCTTGGGATGTGGATCTTTAGAGATAAGCAACAAGGCACATTGCAGTTATCTCAGTTAGAGTACATCAGCCGTGTTTTACAGAGGTTCAACATGAGCAGAGCCAAGGCTATAAATACACCATTGGCAGGTCATTTTCGTCTCTCAAAGGATCAGTTTCCCTAGACAGATGAAGAGAAAGACTTTATGGTTAAGGTACCATATGCCTCAGTTGTTGGAAGTCTAATGTATGCTATGGTTGGTACCAGACCGGATATTGGCCAAGCAGTGAGAGTTGTCAGCAAGTATATGTCAAATCCAGGGAAGACACACTGGGAAGCAATGAAGTGGATTTTGAGATATCTTTGTGGCATTATTGATAAGTGCCTATGTTTCGGCAAAAGTGATATGAAAATCCGAGGATTTGTAGATGCTGATTTTGCAGATGAGATTGATCATCGCATAAGCACCATCGGGTACATATTCACTGTTGGCTCAACAGCTGTTAGTTGGATGTCACAGATACAGAAGATTGTTGTTTTATCCACTATAGAAGCTGAATATGTAGTAGTGACAGAAGCCAGTTGAGAGATGATTTGGCTTCAGGGTTTGTTAACGGAGCTTGGATTAAAGCAGGAAGAGAATGTTTTGTACAGAGACAGTCAGAGTGCGATACATCTGGAAAAGAACTTAGTATTTCATTCCAGACTAAGCATATTGGATTGTGTTACCACTTCGTCAGATCTTTGATAGAGGACGGTGTGTTGATACTTGAAAAAATTCAAGGTAGCAGAAATCCGGCAGATATGTTAACTAAGGTGGTGACTACAAAGAAACTGAAGTTGTGTTCAACTTCAGTTGGTTTTCATACTTGAAGACATATTTTGAGCACATCATTCATTCATGATACTGGTTGAAGAGGCGTCTCTGTCTCCAAGTAGGAGATTGTTGTAGCTGGAGCCAAGAGACAGCTAGGAGAGCTGGTGCTGAGTTGGAACGCAGTGCAATCAATCTCACGCGGTGAAATTTATCTCCATTTTATCTCTCCATTGTAACTGCCCATGTTTTGTTGATTATGTTTAATTGTGATTAAATAGTGATTTAAATATCAGACTTATAAATAGAGGGCTAAGGAATACAAGAAATGTACTAGTGACAAGCTCAGAGAGCATAGAGGAGAAAGAGGAGGAAGAGAGGGAGGGAGAGAGAGAGAGAGTGAGAATTGTAATTTTTCGGTGAAATAGTGAATATTTGGTGTGTGCTCCGTGGACGTAGGTCGATATTGATTGAACCACGTTAAATTTCTAGTGTCACATCTTTCTGGATGCTCACAGGCTCCTAACAACTGCAAGGTTCAAGCTATGGACATAGTGGCACCCTAATAGTTTTTTTGCTATTAGAAATAAAATTATGTTTTATTCATGGAATGAAAATATTTTAGGAATGGAATGATGACAGTATAGGGATATAACAACTAAGAAAGGAAAATAGTTTGAGCATGTAAAGCACATGACCATGTAATTTTTTATTTTCAAATATTAGTCTATAATATGGTATAGAGAAGAATGAATATTAGAATGTCGAAATGTTACTATGAGAATGTCGATTCTTTCTTATTTAATGTTGGTTGAAATATATAAAATTTTTCATTAATAACATTTTTATAATTTATTATTCTTTTTAATCAATTAAGAGACTTGTTAAACTGTACGAAAAGGGGTTGTCCATCCCCCATTCCAAATCTCCTCTCTCCATTTCCATGATTAGAACCTGAAGTCTTATAATGCAAAAGTTCATATCGTAATCATTAAATTGTCCATTCAAAACTTTTATGGGTCTAAATATAATTTTTTTGGTAAAAAACACTAATTTCTTATGAGGTTTGACAAAAATATAATGACCTCCCTCAAAGTTTCAAAGTCAAGGACCTACCCCTAAGTTTTCAAAATTTCACAGACCACCCTTGAGATTTGCTGAAAAAACATAGATCTTCCCTTATATTTGACAAAAAGACAAATACTTTAAGCGATATAAGTGTCCAAAAAATCAAATATCAATAGAGGTCTACAAGATTTTTGAAATCTTAGGAAGGACTATTTGATTTTTGAGACTTCGAGGAAGGTTCTTGTCTTTTTTTTTTTTTTTTTCCAAACCTCAAGGGAGATTAGCATCCTTTGCCCTAATTTCTATTTTAGTTTTATTTTATTTCACTTAGTATTGGACCAAATTTGATTATATATAAAAGAAGAGTAAGTGCCTCTCTTTAAAATAGAATAAAATTATAAGAATCAATCAACCCTTAAAATACAATTAAAAAAAGGATAAATATTTTATTACAATAGCCTATACATTTCAAGATATGTATTTTTTAGGGTTTTTTCTTCGAAAAGAAAACATATTAATAAATATATGGGTTCACACATAGATTAGTCAAATGTTTTGTTAAGAAACTATTCTAAAATTGTCAATTTAATTTTTTATATAGCATTCACAATATATGCATCCCAAGATACACACTGTTAGTTGATGACGTAATAAAAAAATACATTTTTGGTATATTATTTAGAGATTCACTAGTCAAATTGAATTGCGTGCAACTAGTTCTAAAAATAGAATAATAATTAGAAAAATACATAAATTAATAATTACTATTTATTTTATTTTAAATTATATTTTTATAATAATAATTTTTTTATAAAGTCATACAATATGTATACAATATTAAAATTAAAATAGTCAAATATCTTGTGCAAAGCTTTTCTTATGTCATTAAAGAAATAATACTTAGATTATATATAATGACTCACAAAAATCAAATATCGCATTCTTAGCGAGTGATTTTTTCTCATAGACGTCACTGTAAGGAGAAGATTATCAAATTCATTTTATTTGAATTTTTAAAACATATAAGGAAGTGTTAATAATACTCTAAAACATATCATGTCGTTGCACTTCAATTTTTAATTAATTAAATGACAACTTTATCACTTCATAATAATATGCAAGTGAGAAGGCAAGAAAATAAAAGGATAGATTTGGCATTTTATTGTATGATAGATTTGACATTTTATTGTATGAGAAGAAGGAAAAAGAAAAAAGAAAAAAAGAAAATGGAATGCTAGTGGGTTTTGTATTATTTTTTTAAAGAACCACTAATACAATTAAAGACTTAAATATACTAATTTTCTTTAATTAAATCCATTATCAAACGTTATGGTTATAAATTGAAGGGTGGGTATTAAGGAAATGCTCCTCGATCCCTCGTATTAATCAATCCTCAAAGAATTGAATACCATTGGCTACAAAAAAAAAATGAATATATAATTTTGAAATTAACTTTGCATTAATTTTAAACTTATAATAGCAAGGAGAAGTCATGATCACTTTATGACTAAAATTTCTTCTCTTCTTCTTCTTCTATTTATTTATTTTTTTATTTGTAATGTTGAACTATAATACAACATATAATGTTACTTCAGCATTATTTGTATGTTCGAGAAAGAGGTTTATTTAAGTATTAGTTCTTTTAAATGAAAAAAATATTGGAACCTTTTTAATAGGCGTCTAAATTTAGTAATTTAATAATTAAAAAATCTACATAAATATAATTTTATTCAAAAATTAATAATACCCTTACCTTACACTTTTTGAAGTATTTATTATGTATAATTAAAAAAAAGTGTTCAACTTGAATTTTTATTTATCCCAACAACCCATTCTATTATTCCCTAAATTAAATTAAATTATACTATTTATCAAAGACCCGTGATAAGTACGGATGGACGTAAGACAGTGAAGGGAGAAGAGAGAGAGAGAGAGAGAGAGTCACGGACACACAGGCCGGTCCAGGTGCGGGAGCGGTTGGTCCGTCATTGCTGCGCTTCGTCAGCTGCTGTATAGAAATTTTTGTACAGCTTGCAAACTACGCGGACCGACTATTCTTGAACTTTCCCTTCGTCTTCAATCTTCTACTCCTACTCCTCGGCTCATCGATCTTCTCAGTTCTCTCTCTCTCTCTCTCTCTCTCTCTGAAATTTCTCTGTGTACATCTGAATTATAGAGAGTACTGAGAATGGGGATCTCGTGGAGCAATAGAAGGAGAAACAACAATTATTTCCAAAGCCACCCCCCGGTACTGCCTCCTCATCTTGCGTCGTCTTCTTACTTCTACTCCTCTGAGCCCACCCCTCTCCCTGCGCCTCCTCATAACTACGTTTTTGCCGCCAACGCCCCTTACCCTGCGCCTACTCCGCCTCCATACCCAAACCCAACTCACAATTTCTATGCTGCACATCCTCCCCTTCCTCCACCGTTCTATTCCTCTTCTGGTCACAGTTCTTGCAATTATGGCAATGCTATGATGGTTCGTCCAAATTTCCCTCTTTATTACGCCAATCAGAGCAGCGGGTGGCCTGCGCCGGCGGTGATTCCGGCGCCGCCGCCGCCGCCTTATGTTGAGCACCAGAATGCTAAGAAGGTCAGGAATGATGTGAACGTGCATAAGGATACGCTTCGGATTGAGGTGGACGAGCAGAATCCCGATCATCATCTGGTTTCATTTGTTTTTGATGCGATATATGATGGGAGGTAATGGCTCTGTTGACTATTTATTTTTTCCTCCCTTTTTTCCCTGTTAATGCATTATTATTTCTAGTTTTTTTTTTATTATTATATTTGTGATGTGTAGAACAATTGGACGGCATGAATAATTGGCCTTTTTTGATGATTCTTTTAGTTGAGTTTAGATTGTGATGCTAAATTTCTGCGTGGGTTTTGTATTGTCGAGGGTGCAGGAAGGCTTTCTAAATTGTAGACGGTCATAGTTTTACCAATTAAGCTAAAAAAACACGAACAAGAAGTGTTATGTATTGTAGAGAGACATAATTTGTTGCAACTGATGCTAAGTTCCATATTTGAGATTCTCTATCTCTATGCAAGGTTAATGGTTCAATTTTCATTTTTTCCTTTCAATTATAAGCTTCTAGAGTTCAAGTGTTTCTGTTGAGAGTTTGAAGCAGTCTTTTATTTCATATCTTGACTCCCCTGCGGAGTTACATCAAAACAAGCTCCAACTTCATATGTTTAAGTAGAAAAAAAGAAGAAGAAAGGGGAAGTATCTTTATTCCAGAAACTATGTCTTCATTATTCACATAGATGCATTTGGTTTAGTATTTAGAGTTTATTAATAGTCAAACTTTCAACTTTGGTCACTATATCAATTTGCTCTTTGAGTTGCTTAACTATGCGAAGACATATTTGTTATTTTTCCCATAAAAACCCATTATATTTGCCATTTCATATTTTTGTATTGATTTGAGCAATGGATGAAATAAAGAAAAATAGTAGGTTTTCAACACAAAGATGAAAGTCAAATCTATCTTGTATAGTTAAGCTACATGTTATTCAGAGGGTGGTTTCATATGCTTGTGTTCTTGAATTTAATTATATTGGTGGATGGAGGTTCCTAGTTGATGCGCAGAAAATGTTTAAAGTTTTATCAATTCTAAAACCTTGGGGATCAAATTTGAAGGGGATGACCGATAACCCAGTGGCAATTCTAGTGTTTAATTTGTCTTTCAATAGAAATGTGCTAGGAATTTTCAATGGATGTAGTAAAATTGCCTGACCAGTTGCTGCATATGCTATCTAGGAGTATGAAGGCTCCTAGGTGGTTCTCCATTGAGCTTTTTTTTTTTTATTATAATTTTGCAAAATGAATGCATAAATTGTTGATTTTAGAAAGCAAATGGTGGTGTCTGCCTCTTTAAAGGGCATTTGAAGTGAGAATCAATAAAAAATCTCTGCCTTTTATGTGATAAATAGTGACATTGAGTCTTTTACAAATAGCTGCTACAATAGATCCTTGCAGCATACATTTTTTTTTTCTCAGGAAGAATTTTGGAAGTGAATTTGGTAGTGTAAAAATATTTAAATTGAATTTCAGTAATTTATTGACTTCTTCTTTGCAGTAAATGATTAGTTGCTGCAGCAAGAGTTTATAGGGGCAAAATTGATTATGTTTGAACCTCTGCTTTGCGGTGAAAGTTAGGTGCTAGTGAACTAAGAATAGACCATTACACACTTAGTCACTGCTAACTAATCTTCTGATCTGGTGCAACTTTTAAATCAAGGACGTATTTAATTAACTTTTGACAATTCCACTTCAATGTGATGCTGTAACTTATGTCGCACATGAGAAATTTTGACAGGAATAATTTGAGATTATGAACACATATAGATTGTAAAGATGTTGACATGAAGTATTGAAGAACAGAGAAGAGAAGAAGAGGAAAATATTGAAGAACAGAGAAGAGAAGAGGAGGAAAATATTGAAGATGGGATGGTGTATTAATTTTCTCTCCATTCCCAGATTTACTATGTTGCGAATTATCCTTATGTTGTCATGATGTCTACTTTTTCTCATGTTGGTGATGACTTGCTTGATCAGACTTGGCGATTTCATGATTCAACCTGCTTGATCAGTCTTGGCAACTTCATGATTCAACCTGCTTGATATGAAAAAAAAAGGATGGTGAACGGAGCCTTTAGTTGTAACAGAGGGCTTGGGCCAATGTTCCCAGCCTAATAGTCAACTAGAGTTTCCTAGTTCATGACTTGGTTCAATAGGCTTATGCCCTCTTGTTGAAAAGGCAGTTTTAAGGTTGTATTGTAGAGAGAGAACAAAAGCGGCCAATATAACTGAGTAGAGAGGTTGAGAGTGATGATTGAATTCTTTATTTCTTGATAGCAAAGCAATCTCCTTTTCCTTCATGGATATAGGTAGCTAGCTGAACCACAACAAATCTTGATGTCCTTTCTTTTCCTGTTTCCTTTGTTGTCTGATTAACTACTTGTGTTTGTTTGTGTGTGTAACCATTGTTACATTTCATTTTGATATCTGAAGCTTTTAGATAATTTGGTTATTTACCATTATATTAGGGCTATTATGGCCTCAAGGTCTAATGTTCAAATCTTCAGACCAGCCCCCATAATTCAAAATCTTTTAGCGAGGGAGGGCTCGCACTGATGGGTAGTACGAAACCATTGTTATGCCTCAATCTAATGATTTAAGCCATTAGACCATGTGCTTGTTTAATTGTATATCTTGTATACTTCCATGCAAATCATCTAGTAAGGGCCATTAAAAATATAGAATTCTTCACAACACTCTCCCCTTCAAGCTGGTCAGTATATGGGTGCTCTTAGATATGGCAAGTTGGGCTTTAGTGTAATCGATAGGGGTGCAAAACTGACTAATGTTGTAGTTGCCATGCTATGAAGTATCCATCTAGCTTAACATTCTTGATCTGTTGTGCTTAACTAGGTTGTATGGTATAACCACTACTCTTTTTGCAGTTTTAAGCATCTCGCTTGTAAAGTGTCCGTAGACCTCAATGTGCTTGATTCCATCATGCTTAACTTGCCATACTAGTGGTCGCATGTTGTTCCTTGCTAATGATGTGCTAAACTGTAGCTTCTTTGGTGGAACCTTTTCCCACCAAATTCGCAGCCACTGTGTGCCATCGTGTGAAAGTCTACCCAAGCACTTGACCTGGTCCCGTATTGCTTCTTACTCTTCTACATCACTAGATTCCATTCATGCTAGATTGTAAAAAGGTCAGTCCATAATAACACATGGGGAAGTCTGCTGTTGGCTGCCTTATCCCCATTACTGAAGAGGCTGATTCCCGATTTTAACGCAGACTGCTACACTTGCAAGATAAAAACTTGCCAGCTGTCAAGTCTGACCATCCTCTCATAATAGATTCCCTCTGAAATACACTGTCCATTTTGATTTATTAGAAGTTGAGATACCCTGACAGCATTCACAATTCTCAATTCTGAACTCAAGACTCCCATTCCAAGTGCAATCCTATTGATTGCATTCAAACACTGGGTTCTAGGATAGTGCATGAATTCGATTCAAGCAACAGCTGGGCAACTATGTAAACTGTTTTTAAGTTTTAGTGAAAGAAAGATACATCAACTGGAACATCTACTGTTGGTATTGCTCTGAATGAGGAAGAGTTTTGTCATTTTAATAACTCAGGTTGTGATTTGTATTACTGAGTATGTTTTTTGGGTTACATCACGCACTCTGCTACATGGTTTCCTTGAGAAAGAATTCATGCCCTTCAGTAAACACATATTCCTACTTTTACCTTGCTACTTTTATTATGAGGAAATATTGTCATCAACCCAAGTTTGATATTAAATTTTTTTTTCTCAGATTGGTCCTTAGATTGTCAGTTTTCAGTATGTGCCATAAGTTCAGTATTTTTCTCTGTTGTGGTGCTTAATGCAGAGTGTATGATTACTTGACTTTGCATGTACCTAATTTTTTTTAAAGGAAAATCAAAGCTCCAATTTTTTTTGAACCATGCAATGTGAAATTGATTTAAACTATAGAGAGCTTTTCTTAGTTGGCACAGCTTTAGCTCTGTTCCATTGTGGTCCAAACATAGGTCTGATCATTGAATACACTCTTATTTCCTTTTGTGAACGCACATAAATATTCTTTATACAATTATACCTAATTAAAGGAAAAAATCTATTCTGAATAAGCAACCAAAGATAAAGACCTATTGAGTTCATCAGCAACAGTGCGGAAAAATTGTTTTGACATTCCTACTCACATTGATGGAGGGAGCAGTAGCTGACCAAAGT
Source organism: Malania oleifera (assembly GCF_029873635.1). Lineage (NCBI taxonomy): Eukaryota > Viridiplantae > Streptophyta > Magnoliopsida > Santalales > Ximeniaceae > Malania > Malania oleifera. The sequence goes on from NC_080419.1 coordinate 15,583,518, forward strand.
GAGGGAGATGACTCTGGAAATCATATTTGTCATGATGAAATTTAGGAAGTTTTGATTATTTTGTGTTCATTTATAGGAAAGTATATTTCTTTCACTTTGGGAAGTACATTTTAGGACTATAAATATATATACGTATATATATATTAATATTTAGGTGTTATTACATTGAGATTTGTTATGAGAATTAGAAGAAGTTGAGTATTTGAATTCTAGGGTTTTTACCCTTGCAGTGCATCTGCAGCAATTAGTATTTTTTTCCATTGCGTTGCTGTCTACCACATTAAAGCTTGCTTTGATTTGCCAATTGAAGCTGTAACACTTTCTGTAGCCCCCATATAGTGCCGCTGCAACTACATTGATCTTTGATCATCTAGAATGCCATCATCATTAGCAATCACAGTTCTTCTTTTGAGTTCCAAAGTTGCACCATCGATTCCCAGTTGCCATCACTTTGCCTAGTTCTGACCTTCTATATCAGTGCTTGCCATCACCAGATTGGTTGAGGTCAGTATCTGAATCGCTGAAATCCTCAGTCATGGTAAATTTTCGTCTCCTCTGACCAGCCTTTCCATGTCCCTAGTTGCTGTTAGTAGTGGTCACCCAGACACCTTCATTGACTTCCCTGCTTCAAGGAGGTGTTGAAGTGTTCGTGGAGGACAACATGCCAAAAGAAGAAGGGTTTCTTTTATTAAATCAGTTCAGTCATGAACGACTGGTTGAATCTTGAAGCAATCAGGTTATCTAAACCTAAAGTGAACCAGCCTGACAGTACCAAACCAAGGATCTATTTGAGCCAGTTCAAGGAAACGTTATTGACCTGAAAGGTTGAAGATGTCATGTCTATGTGCTTTTAGAAGAGACTAGTATGGCTCATCAGCAAAATAACAAGGAAATCGAAGACCTTCATCAGAGTGTTGCAGATATTCATAGACTCCATAGAAAAATTGACTGCTGTAATGGCCTGCCAGATATATTAAAGGAGAAGGAGATTTTGGATGCAAGTGTTACTTTTGGCTTTATGACAGTGACAACCAATCAAGTCTCATAGATATATCCAGATAACTTGTAGCATGTCTTTTGACCCGACTATGGTATTAAAATTACTGCACTTGACTTCCATGGTAGGGTGAACCATATAATCTATATGATTGGTTTAGTCAAGTGGGAAGTATATATATCTAAAAAGGGCTAAGAAATGAAGCAAAAGTGAGTCTAGCTATTACTTTTTTTCCTGGGGTATGCTCAGACATGGTGCGCAAATATTGAATTACAATATAGAAAGCATATGTAGGACATAAAACTGGTTGGAATCATTACGATCCACAATTTTTTTCCTGTTAAATATTCTCAGGAGGTCTATTCTAGATTATGTTCTCATACCCAACATAGAAAAGATGATGTTCAATATATGCAAGAGTTACACAAACTCATCACATGGTGCTGCTTTGAAAAAAGTGGGCAACAACAGATTATTTGATGTATTGGGTTATTGCAATATGGGATCCAAATAAAGCACAATAGTCAGCATTTTGATTCATTGATTAAGCTGGAGCTCATGAGAAGACTGTAGGATGTAGACATAATTGTTAGAATCATTTGATTTTGAATTTGAATATGATTTGTATCAATTCCATGCGAAGAATGTAGGATGTAGACATAGTTGTTAGAATCCTAAGATTCACAATTTGAATACGATTTGTTTCAATTCCTCACCAAATTGATCTGAATCTTACCATCAAATCTGAAAACAATTGAATCATAGCGGAATCTGTTGATTCACCTTATGAATCTAGCAAATCGATTTGAATCTTTCGATTCACACAATTCTAGGCCTATTGCTATATCCTAACAGACCCAATTGGTTGAAAACCTGATTTATTTTTGATTTTTTTTTTAACACTATCACCTTCCATTCCTTGTCTATGTCAGTTTTGTGCCTTAAAAGAAAAGAAAATAGAACTTTAGGTCTTATGTTGCCATCACAAAACCATTCTTCACTCTTGGAGGATTATAGTGTTCTGCCATTGAGAAGAGGGGGCTGAACACTCATTGGCCAAGGTGGTATTCATGTTTCATTGTGTTGTTAAGATTCAAAAGTTGGTTTTTTAAGTAGCTTGTTCAATTATTATCATTTTTTAAAGTTAATTATTTTTCCTTTGAGAAAGAATGTGCATGAAATATTATTTTTTTAACCGTTGATTGACACCAAAAGTTCAGTTTTTTATTATTTTTCTTGATTCTTTCCCTTAAACAACATAAAGTTCATTTTTTTTTATAATTAATATTTCCCGACTCATTCCCCTATTTTCCGTTTGTTTAGGGATGGTAGTATACACATGAAATATGATTGTCTTATTGTCAAAATTTGAATGTATTGTACTATTTTGCTGCTTGATCATATATCATATTATCAATATGCATGCCATTTAGAATTGATTTTAGAAATTTGTACTGAATCTTACAATTCAATTCGATTCTTAACGCCTTTTGATTCACAATTCGAATCTCGATTTGACCACTATGGATGTAGAAAAGGAGGTTGCTTATTTGGAGGATAACTTGAAGAAGAGTTGATGGAATATGAGCTTCAAGGTCTGTGATGGAAATGTTTGCCATTTTTAGGATGTATGGGCAGCCTTGTAGTTTATTGTATTTAGGATTTTTCCTTTTTTGCAGCACTTTTATAGTAAGTTTTTATAAGCCAAAAATGTAGTAGATGATCTAGGGTCTTTATGATTCTCTTAGGGCTTTATGATTTTAAGACTTTATGTTATATGTTGTTTTAATTTCTAGGGATTTGATATTATATTCCTTAATTGATATTTGATAATAATTTCGAGAAAGTATTTGCTTATTTAGTATTAGAAGAAAGCCTGTACAATGGCTTGATGTGAAACCATGAAGGATAGATTGGAATGTGGAGCACTTCAGCCCTAATTGAGTTTTGTCTTCACTTTTATTCCCTCTTTTAATTTCTCATTTATTTTCATATTATTTGCTCTTATTCTCCTGCATCCCTCTCCTGTCAATCGATCTTGCATCAATTCGGTATTAGAGTGTCATCCTGATCCTTTCTTGATAACATCATCAAACCACTGTCCGTTACTCCGGAATCAATCATCAAAGCCTCGTCAGCAATAGCTGCTGCACTGCAAGCTGCCTGATGTGCTTCTCCAACATTACAGACTCGTGGGTCGTGGCTCTTTCATCTTCCATCTTTCTTTTTTTTCTTTCTATTGAACATGAGAACTTCCCAAATACATAATCCACAGGCTCAATTGAATCCTCAATGCTGTCATCATCACCCACCATCACTTGTGCATCTTTACTGTCATCAACCATACCCAATCCTTGCCAACAACCATGGTGACCAAGGACCAATTTTAGCTGATTCTGTGAGATCTGCTTGAATAGAAGATTTGGAGAGATGTCCATGTCCTTGTTGGATGGAGAAATCTGGATCTGAAATATTTCAAGAAAAAAATCATTTCTGAAATATTTCAAGAAAAAAATCATACATTTTAGCAATCAGTTGACAAAAGTAATGTCTCATTTAGATATGTCAAATAGTCATTTTTTGCCCAAACAGTTTCTTAACTTAGCTGAATATTTGAAAACATTAAGCTAAAACAAAACTGAAGAGGTTTTTTTAGGGCGTTCGATTGTCCACTTATGACTGTCGGCCGGTCCTTTTTCTCCCTGTTTATTCGCCATATGCAAATAATTTTGGCACCATCCCAATAGCGGTCAACTGGTCCCTATGGGGTGGTCGACCAATTCAGTTAATTTTCAAAATTTGAATCTTTTGTATTTGATTGGTTGATGAGTTCAGATGTGTCAAGTGTCCTGGTCGTTGCCATGTATCAGGCAACGACCCAGGCCGTTGTTTGTTGACAGTTGGTGGTTATAGAGGTTGAAATTTTGATTTTGAAATTCAAAATTCTCAAGCCCCCTCTCTCTCTACCATGCATGGTCTATTTTCTGCATGTCCAAGTGGGGGGTTTGGGTGAGAATACCGAGAGAATTCAAGTTTCTTTGGGATGATAATATTTCTTATTTGAGATGTATTGAAGAGAGATTTTTTCATTTCTCTCATTCTTTCCTGGGCCTTGTTGTGTGTGCACGTAGGGAGTGTATCTCCCACTTGAAAATATTTTGGTGCATGTCTTCAGGTCAGTCGTATCATCCTTCTATGTTTATTTTTAAGTTCAATAGTGATTTTTCGTGAGATTTTGCATGTCATTGAATAATTTGTTTGTGTTATGGAATCTCTCTGTGTATTCGTGTATTTTGTCTTTAGTGTTTAGAAGTGGTCTGCATGCATTATGCTAAACCACATTTGATTTTGGCACCCCATATTTCAAAAAAAAAGTGCATATTTGATAAAATCAATTTCATTGCTTCTTTCTTTTGATTCCCATGTTTGCATGTTATATTTTCGAATCAACATGTCATCTAGGATAGGAGAAGGTAAGGTTAGTGCATTAGAATCATTGAATTTCATGAAAATTTGAAAGAAAAATCATAACTGCATGTAGGCGGTTGACTGGTCTCAATTGTCCTTTGTCCTCTGCAAACAGTCGATCAAGCCTCTGAGGCACCGTCAAAGGCTGGTCAATTTCCTAGTTCAGAGGCTGATTTTCAGCCATTTTCTTTGGACTTGTTTTGAATTTTAAAGATGTTGATGAGCCAAAGCACACACTGGATTGTATGGTCCAATCTGGTTGCTGATATTTTCATGTCGTTTAATGGTTTACTCTATAAAGAAAAAAAAAATCCTTTTTTTAAGTCTTTTTCAAAGACTTCTAAAAATTTTGGAATGAATGCCCATGATGTGGCTTTTGGGTATTTTCTAGAGGTTTTCAAGTTCACTTTTAACAAGATTTCAAGGCGGGTTTGCAGTTCTCCCACCAAAAAAATTAATTTTCAACTTAAATTAGAAAAAAATGACATCACCTATGATGTGGCTCAAGGGTGGAGAAATGTTTGATTTTCTAAATTTAAGGTGGTTTCAAGGCTTTGCTTTTGTAGAGAGTTTTCTAAAAAATCAATATTTTTTTAATTTAGTATGGATTTTTCAATCAAAGACTTCAAGCGTTTTTAAGAATCATCAAAATATTTTCTAGTTCTAAATTTGAAAATATTTTGATGAATTACAGATGACTTGATTCCTCTTTTGAGGATATGTAGGCAGTTGTAACGGTCTTGGGCTCAATTTCGGTGAGGTATTGTCCGTTTTGGCCCATTGGCAGACTAGCCTCATAGGTTTTTCCAATAAAAACGTCTCACATAGCTGGAGCTCGAACCAACCTTATAAGCTCAAGATTTTCCTAGTATACATTCAATGTGGTATTGTGATATTCACCCTCATCTAATCTTCAACATCTTCATCAGACTACCTTCAAGCAGGGTTCCACATGTACCCCTAGGGTGGTTCTGATACCAAATGTAACGGTCTTGGGTCTAACTCTAGTGAAGTATGTCCAGTTTGGTCCACTAGCTCACAAATTTGTACAATAAAAGGCACCTCACATAACTAGAGCGCAGACCAACCTTATAAGCCCAAGATTTCTCTAGTAACATTTGATGTGGGATTGTGACCACAGTCTACTTTGTAGATTCAACCATAGTAACAAATTTTTTTTTTTCTCTTTCTTTCTTTCTTTTTTATGTTTATGTGATTGTTTTGACTTTTTTGGGGAGACATCAATGTAGTAAGGTATTGATGAGGTTAAGTCCTTTACATGGACCTTATGAAAGCCTTTTTGGAAGGGGATTGGAAAATGAAACATTTTTTGTAAAAAAATACAAGGGGAGTGTTTGTCTGCTATAGGCGGTCAAATGCCCCCTTGTTCGAGAGCAAGGTGGGTCAATTGGCTAAAGATGGTCCACCGGCCTTTGCAGCCTCCCATATTTCATAAGTTTTGATATATTTTATTACAAAAAATTGATTTTTCTTGATGGAAACGCGCACACACGAGGTCAAAGCAGTAACCATTCATGGAATGGGTGCTTTAAGGTGCTAATCTTTTGATTCCACTTGAAATAAATTAAGAAATTACCTTCCTAATTCACAATGGTACTTCCGAACCTAAAACTCTTTCATAAAGGATTTTTTGCCTTTTAAAACTAAAATAAAGTAGCAACTCTTTTTTCTAAAGTAAAAAGGTTAAGTTGGATAATTAATCGGTTATCTATACTTATTTTTCTCAAAATGGTCACCAAACTTGTTGCAACCAAATGGGCCAACCCGAGCTTGGTGTCAACAAGATACAGGGATAGAAGAAGCCACAGTTACAACTGAGCAAACTACTCTGACACTTACTAAGCTAAGTAGGCAACCTGAAATCGTTAATACTCACAACATGGTTGACCAAAAAGAGTTTCTTGTTGAAGAAGAAAAGGAGAGGTTTGTGGAGATGCTCAATGAGCTTGTGTCAGAACCAGAGCTGCAAGCAGCTATATTAGCCCCAGTATTGAAGGGCTCAAAGGACTTTCCAAAATTGACAATTAAGCCAAAAGAATCCATCAAGGAACTTGAGGAGGTGGAAATTTCCGAGATTAAACCATTCATGGAGGTAAGTCCACTGAGTTCAAGGTTGAAGATGTGAGTGAGATTGTGTATTTGGAATTTATCATTCTTGTTAGATTTGTTTCAATGCCCTTTCTTACTCAGATTCATACTTATTTTTGAAGTCTGCAGATTATATCACTCCAATACAAGTTTGTTTGGTTGGTCAATTTTTCATCTTTCAAGCATTTTGCATTCGAGGTTGAATTTTTACCGACCAGGTGATAATGATGCAATATGAGGCTCAAGGCCTGTGATGAAAATGTTTGGAATTTTAGGATTTTTGGGCAAACTTGAGGGTGGGCCTTGGATCAATGGTAAGGTTGCTCCTTTTTGACTGGTTGGTCACGGGTTTGAGTCCAAGGAAACAGCCTCTCTGCATAAAAGCAGGGGTAAAGCTGCGTACACTGTGACGACTCCCCTTTACCCTTGCAAAGTGGGGTGCCTTGCAGCCTAGGGATGCCCTTTTGTAGTTTATTGAAGTTTTTTTTTTCCCCCAATTTTTGCAGCATTTTTATAGTAGGATTTTTATAAGCTAATAATCTAGTAGATTATCTACGAACCCGAGGAAAGGCTGCGCAGCAGTAGTAGGGGCGTTAAGACCGGAGCTTTTTGTAGTGCTAGCAGGAATGCAAGTGAATGAATCCCATCTAAGGTCTTTATGTTACATTTATGAAAGTTTTAATTTTTAGGATTTGATTTTATGTTTCAATAAATTAGGGTCTGATATTAATTCCTAGAGATTGTTTGCTTCTTTAGTATTAGGAGAAAGCCTATGTAAAGGCTTGATGTGTAATCATGAAGGACATATATTTTACTTTGCAAGATCAAGAGAATGAGCTGGAATATTTTGCTTTCCAAAAGTATTTATGTCAACTTAGCTATAAGAAGAAAGATATTTAAAATCAATATCAATTACACGATTGATATAAATTTTGATCTTTATTCGAGTAATGGATATTAATTTCTCAATATTAACCAAGTATGACAAGGTCAGCCCATATTTAATGAACAAAACATTCACCCAAGATATCAATTTAGATCCAACAAAGTATCATAAAAATTAATCCAAACTGATAAGAACTAAATGAGGAAATGATTCTGCACAATTAGAATGAGTTTTGATCAAGTGTAAAATGGAATCAATTTGTTTGAGAAATGAATTCAACTCTTCTAAGAATGAGTCTGACTCTTTACAAGCTCAACCCTTTCACAAAGGGGGTTAACTCTATGATAAGGAGCTCAGCTCCATTAGAACTTAAATGAGATGAATTCAAATCGTTGCCCACTCATGCCATAATGAATTCAGCCCTTCAAAAAATCTTTCAAAAGTTTTTCAACCAACCTCCTACAGGTACAAGTGAGATGAATTCAAATTGTTGCCCACTCATGCCATAATGAATTCAGCCCTTCTAAAAATCTTTCAAAAGTTTTCAAACCAACCTCCTACAGGTACAAGTGAGCAAGAAGCTTTGTAAGAAAGAAGAAGAAATAGAAAAACCCTGTGTGTCGCCTCACTGATGAAGGCATGGAATTATTTGCCCAAAAGAGGATCCAGATGCCATTGTCTCTCTTTGTTTTTTTTTTTTGGGGGGGGGGGAGGGGGGGGGGGGAGTAGAAGATGTATTATGAAAAATAGAAGAGTTCGATAAAGGCTGAATAAGAAGTTCTCCAAAAAAAGGAAACACATGGCTTGGAAATGAGTTTTAGGTTTGCAAGGGTGTTGATACTTGTATAGAAATGAAGAAAGTCCTATATTTGATCCCTCCTACAGTTCTTTGGTTAGTGTAGTGGAAGAGGAATAGAAAGCTTTTCTCCAAAAGGAATCTTTGATCACAGTTCTTAAATAAAGTGGATAGACTTGTTGATGTTTTTGGTTTGGTGGATGAGAAAGCATGGATGGATCTCATGCCATGTAAGTAATTTTGTACGTGGCCTGGCACCCTTTTGATTCTTTCTATTGAATGAACATTAACTTTTAGCGAGAAAAAGATGTTTAGAAAGTCTACAATTTGCACACTAAAATTTGTTGGAAGAAACATTATTGAATTGTGGGTGCAAATGAAGTAATTGAATTAACTGCTTTGAAAAAGGGGTGGTAAAATCTAGACTATTTACTGTCATTAGGAACATGGATCAAATGAAGTAATTGAATTAACTACTATGAAAAAAAGTGGTATAACCTAGACTATACTTTCATTAGGAACATGGAATATGATTCCTTTCCTTTTCTTTTCTTTTCTTTTTTGTTTGGGAGGGGGGGAGGGGGGGGGGGGGGTGTGAAGGACAACTATGGAACAATGTGTTGTGTGACTTGTGTCATAGGGAAAAAAAACCGCCCTATTATTTAATTTGATGCAAGGTTGTAGTGGTTGAGTAGATGGATCCACCAGTTGTTGAGGCTCTTAACTAGGTGAAGGAGACAGAAAGAAACCATTATGAGCCATGAGCATTTTTGCGCCCTTGTACATTTCTTGAGGAACAATATGATCATGGTCATTTATGGAAGGATACCGTTCTGTTAGTAGTCCATTTGAACATAGAAAGATTGAGACTAACCATTCTTAATGATGACCAACCATTTAATTTAATCTTCAACTACTTTGAGCAAATCATATTTGGTGTTTTTTGCCTTTATGAGTTGGTTACTTCCAACAGTGATAACATTATGGCTTTTACTCCTGTCATGATGTTGTCAGACTCAAGACTCCATGTGGAGGACATAAGACATTTTCTTCATTATTTGTTGGTGTTTTGCTCAATAAGTGCTGCTGTAAGTTATGTGGTTTCCTACCCTCTAAACTCTATCACGACAGAAGTCATGTTTTTCACCCTTTTCACCTTATAGAAACTAAAGTTGTAACCTTTGTTGCTCATTCTTGGCACCTTAGGCAGGATATTCCATGTCAATTTCATAGAACACAAACTTGAGCATGGGATATTGGCCTGATATAGCAGCTAGAACCTTCAATATTGGCCATTGTCTCTTGATCACCATCATTGTCCTCTTTCTCTCTCTCTCTCTGCAATCATGATATTTACGAATGAATTCGACACAAGAGATAAAATGCCATATGCGACATCCATAAGTCGGAACCTTTGGTACTGTATTGAGTGTAAATTCCATTGGTGGTTACTAAAATTTTAACTGAATTTCATGGAGGTAACTAAAAATTAAATATTTATTGAACTCACTATACTTCACACAGTGTTGATGTCCATTATTCTATCCAACCCAGCGTGGAAAGGATTTTTGTGTGCGTGGCAGCCCTGGGAACAGAAGTCACGCCACTAACAAGGATTTGGGCCTTCAAGAAGTGGCCAATGCATGCCTTTGCTGTGACGGGGATGGTGATGGCGTGTTGGATGTCTTTGATGAGTTGGGGTTCAGATATAGGTCATTGCAAAGCGTATTATTCTCATCCTTCATTGAGCAATTTTTTGATTGTTAATTTTATCCAATTAAAGTTTTTCCCCTATAATCAATAGCCTTCTAAGAAACTCTTTTTTAAAGGAGCAATTTTTTGAGCGTACATTGTTTTGGAAGGGGTGACAGTGGGATGGCTATTATTCATAAGTTGCGTAGCCACTATCCTGTAGTCTAATACTTTATCAAGGTAAGATCAGTAAGGGTATTCTATATTTTTCCATGTCATGTGTTATGTGCTGCATGGGGTATTCTATATTTTTCCATGTCATGTGTTATGTGCTGCATGGGGTCTATGTCACCCTTGGCCCTTGCCATTGTTCAGCATGCATGTACATGAACATAAGCATGTAAGCTTTGGCTTGAACCTTCATTAATTTGGTTCCCAAAAAAGATGAATCAATTGAGAGGAGGGATGAGCAGCCTATTAGTTTTGTGAAAATTGTGTAGGATCTTAGCAAAAGCATTAGCTAATAGATTGAGTGCTCTCTTAGGTTATCCTTTTGCTTGCTCTCAGAGTGCCTTTATGAAGGAACATCAAATTTTGGATGTTGTTTTAGTGACCAATGAAGTAATGGATGTGATTAAGCACGGTCAAAGGAAAAGGGATTAAGCTTGGCTTTGAAAAAGCCTATGACTAGGTTTGTTGGAGGTTCCTTGATGGGGTGTTAGAAATGAAAGGTTTTAGATATTGATGGGGAAAGGGGATTGAGGGCTGCCTTTTCTCAATTTCTTTTTGAAGATATGGTTAATGGTGGTGAATCTAACTTGGTTTTGTGCCTTTAAGGTGTTTGTCACAGTGATCCATCGTATCCTTTTCCTTTCATTATTGTGGTGGATGTTTTGAGCAAGATGCTTAGTGTTGTGATGGGGAGAGATGCAATGGAGGGTCTTAGTGTGAGTTCTGAGGTGATGCAATTTTATTTGTAGTTGATAGTAAGAGTTATTGTGTGAATATGCTTACATGTTATGATTTATTTGAAAATGTATCTGGTCATAAAAATAAATTATCAGATAGTGATCTGGTTGATATTAACTTATTTATCTCATTTTAGTCTTTACGGATTAGGCCTACAAAACCATTAAAGCTTATGAGAACCAGTTTATGTTAGGCCCAAGTTCATAAAGTGTGGTTGTCACTCATGTAGCATTCTTTTTAAGGTAAAATCATGCGATAGGGTCTTGTGCCGAGGCACTAGAGGTCATCTTTGCCGGCATGAGATGCCTTCTTGCCTTCCAACTCTGCAGTTGTGATTTTTTGTTTTTTTTTGTTTTTTTTTAATAGAAGAAGAAGACAATATTATTAGATTTGAGAATCAGATTACATGATCTAGAGGACAAGGAGTCCACCCCAACAAAACTGGTAAAGCGGAAGAAAACTATAATACGGCAAAGAAAGAACCGAACAAGAAAAAAAAAAAAAAAAAACACTATTGATATTTATTACAAAAATGCTGCCCTCCAGTCCCTAATGAGTTTGGACAGTGTTAGACCCCGAAAAATCCCAAAGGGTGCACCCACAAGCAAGCTGGGAGAGTCACTCCATCCCACAAAAACCGTGAGCAAGTTGATTGACCTTTAAAATCCTAGCATTCATCTCTATCCAGAAGGTCCAGAGGATGGGGGAAAACAATCCCACAACACAGAGCTTTGCCATTTTTGTTCTTTCCAAAACCCCTGAAATTAACTAAAAGAAAGTCTCTCACCTTTCCTGGAGCCGCCCATTCTTCCCCACCAATGAAAAGAGGGAATTCCAGAACTGTGATGCCACCTTGCAATGTGCAAAAAGATGGGCATTGGATTCGTTGCTTTCACAACACATGAAGCACATTCAGGACTAAGAGCCTTTTAGGGTTTTCTTCTTTGCAGCAAATCATTCGTGTTAATCCTTTCTAGGATCACAGTCCAAACAAAAGCCCAAATCTTCCTTGGCACCTTTTCCCTTCAAAGAAAGTGGTTCCAAGGAAAAAGATTAGGGTATGAGCTTTCAGAAGGTTGGAGAGGAAAGATTTGGAGGTAAACATATTTAAAGAAGATCCCCCTTCCCACACTCTCTTATCCTCGCTGGAAGAGGGAATCATCTGGTCTAACAAGGAAATAAGTATAGTGAGCTCATCAGCCTCTCCTTCATTGAGATTCCTGAAGAAATAGAAATTCCAAAAAGGACTCCCCTCAAAAGAAAAAAAGGAGCTGATGGGAGCATTATGAAATGATGAAAGGTTAAAAAGGCGAGGAACCTTCAGCTCCAACAAAGTTTTCCCCACCTACACATCTTCCCAGGTACAAACTTTTTTGCCATTACCTACTTTGAACCTGATAATATGAAATTACTGATTGGCTACCTGGGTACAAATTTCTAGGTGGGCCTTGGATCAACGTAAGCGGGTAAGGTTGCTCCTTTGTGACCTTCTAGTCACGGGTTTAAGTCTAAGAAAACAGCCTGTCTGCATGAAAATGTGGGAGTCAGGTTGTGTGCACTGTGACAACCCTCCCCCTAAAGTCGGAATCCTTGTGGCCCAAGGATGCATGGGAGATGATACCGCTGCCCTCATCTCCCATCCATTCCGTTCGATCCCGCACTTTTAATCACCTTATGCCATTTAGATTTGATTTCTAGAGGGAACCTCAAAATCCATTACCTATAAGGGAGATGTTTTTGGATATCACATTCCCAATACCCAAGCCCCCCTCAAAATTAGGTTTGCTGATGACTTCCCACTAACTAGATGGTCTCTCCTGTCCTCCCCAAGACCCAACTAAAGGAATTCATGCATTAGCTTATTTAAAGATTTGGCTACTCTAGAGGGGATTAAACAAGGAGAGGTAATAAATTGAGATATTAGAGGGAGAAGAACTAATGAGAGTGGCTCTGCACCGGAGAGAGAAATAAGACCTCTTCCAAATCTCCAATCACCTAGCCTCCCTTCCTAGAATGGGATCTAAAAAGGCTTTGGAGATTGGGTTTCTTCTCTAGGGGAGACTGAGATATGTTAGGGGCCATTGAAGGGGGTCATAAAACCCACATGCAATTTGAAATTTTGAAGTGATCTCTCTCCCATGCTGATGCCAGCAGTACCACTCTTGGTTAAGTTGATTTTTAAACTTGAGATCTTCTCAAAGATTTTAACCAACATAATGGCTTTCTTGAAGTTTGTTAGATTGTCCTCAATGAGTAGCAGTGTGTCATAAGCAAGCTGGAGGTGCAAGATCCCCACATCCTCCTTTCCCACAAATAGGCCTCCAATCACCCATTTCCCTCCCCGCCTAAGCGTGGAGAAGCAAGCTACTAAGGGTGTCAACAACTAAGTTGAATAGGAAAAGGGATTGTTTGTCCCCTTGTTTATGATCCTAGAGGCCTTGAACCAATCTCTTGTGCAGTTATGCTTTTAATCCTACCAATTAGGGGAATGCTTCAGAACATGTAAAAGAGTACAAAAATAGGTGAAATGCACGCATGGATATCACTATGTTTTAACTAAATTAGAATAATTTGAGAAGCTGTTTGGTATTACTCCTTTTTCCGTTGTAGTGAAGGAAACAACTCAACATGTTTGTTTTCTTTGTAAATTTTTAATTTCATTTTATGCATTGGAATATGAATATTAAGATGTATGGCTAGCCTAATCCTATAAGATAAAATAAAGAATGAGCATATTCATAGTAGGTTGGGTGTAACACTTGAACAAAAGATAGGGAGGATGAGAATATTAGGCCAGGTGTAACACTTGTTGAAGAAAAGGCAAGGAGGGTGTTTGAGGTGGTTTGGCATTTATATGAAGTCATGTTCTAATAACAAAGTGATTTATTTGATGTTAAGGGGTTGTAAGATGTGAAAGGGTAGACCTAGAATAACTTAACTAATGTAGTAGGAGAAGATTTGACAACCCTAATTTTCTGAGGATATTACCCTAGATTGTGTAGAATGATAGAAAATGATTCATATAGCTAATCAATTGATTGCACCTAGTGGAACTTAGACTTGGTGGTGGCAGTTGTGTTGTTTTGTAGTTCATTTTCAACTATTGTTGCCATAATTTGGGTTTCAATTGCTGATTTTTAGTATTTGTGTCAATATATTGGCACAACATTATGTCCAAAATCCTTTTGGTTATGGATGAAATCATTGTATATCATATTTCTCATTAACATGTTCTTATTGCTACTTATTGGGGCCAACGTGTAGGTTTAATGATCCTACATAAGCACACATTTTATCCAATTGACAAACATTGAGCAATCATGTGCCATGTGTAAAAATCTTTCCCAAAATTTTTTGAAGAGTAATGAAGTCTTCTAAAGATCTTAGTATCTTGGGATACTAAAAAATTTAAATTATAATTATGAGGTGTCTATTATTTTATTATAATCTCTTTTAACATACAACAACAATAACAAAACCAAGCCTTAAGTCCCACTAGGTGGGGTTGGCTATATGAATCATTTTTCGCCAATTTATGCGATCATGGACCATTTCTTTGACAGATTTGGGGATATTAAATATTTACTTACTATCTCCTCCCAAGTTATTTTAGGTCTACCCTAATGCCCCCTATAGTAACTCACTCTTCCTCACTAGTGCACTATGCTGCCTACGTTGCTAGTGTCCATACCATATGAGTTGTCCTTTCCTTATCTTTTATAGGAGCTACACCTAACTTTCTATGAATATGTTCAACCTTAATTTATCTTTCAATGTTATACCACTCATCCATCTAAGCATTCTCATCTCGACAACTTTTACTTTTTGGATATTATGTTTTTTCGTCGCCCAACATTCCGATCCATATAGCATAGCTGGTCTTATAGCTGTCCTATAAAACTTCCCTTTCAATTTTAAGGGTATTCTATGATTATAGAGTACACTTGAACACTTCTCCATTTTACCCAATATGCTTTATTTCTATGCATTACATCATCTTCAATTTCTCCTTCATCTTGCATAATAGATCCAAGGTATCAAAATCTACAAGTGCTATTTATTTGTTCATCATCAAGTTTAACTTTGTCTCCAATATTCCTCCTATCATTACTAAAATTACATTTCATATATTTTGTCTTATTTCTACTTATTCTAAAGCCTATAGATTCCAAAGCTTCTCTCCATAATTCTAACTCTGCCTTTACTCCGTCCCTAGTTTCATCAATTAATACAATATCATTTTGCAAACAACATATATCATGGAACCTCCTTTTGAATACTCTTAGTCAATTGGTCTATCACTAAAGCAAAAAGATAAGGACTCAAAACAGATCCTTGATGTACACCTATGATGATTGGAAATTCTCTAGTTTCTCCATCTATAGTCCTTACACTAGTCATTACTCCATCGTACATATCCGTAATGACATCAGTATACCTACTACATACACACTTTTTTTTCTAAAACCCACCATGGAACTTCCATAGGTATCCTATCATATGCTTTCTCAAGGTCAATAAATATCATATGCAAGTCCTTTTTCTTTTTCCTAAACTTTTCCATTAATCTTCTTAAAAGATATATAGCTTATGTGGTAGATCTCCGAGGCATAAAACCAAATTGATTTTTTGAGACCTTTGTTTTTAACCTTAATCTTTGTTCAACTACCCTTTCCCATAGTTTCATCGTATGAATCATAAGTTTAATTCCACAATAGTTATTAAAATTTTGAATATCTCTTTATATTTGTATATAGGTATTAAAGTGTTTTTCCTCCATTCATCTAGAATTTTCTTAGTTTTAATAATTGTATTAAATAAATTAGTTAACCATATAATTCTGTTATAACCTAAGCATTTCCAAACTTCAATTGGGATGTTATCTAGTCCCCTAACTTTCTCATTTTTCATCTTTTTTAGTGCAAACTTAACTTTGTTAACTCTAATTTTGCGAATAAATCTCATATTTTTAGTATTTCCTCATTTAATAATTCTAAGTTTAAGCCTTCTATTTAGTTTTCATTAAACAACTTACTAAAGTAACTTCGCCATCTTTCTTTAATGTCTTCGTCCTTAACCAAGACAATATCATCCTCACTTTTTATACATTTTACATTACCTAAGTCCTTAACTCTTCCTTTCTCTAGCTTTAGCAAGTTTAAATATATCTCTTTCCCCTTCCTTTGTATCTAATCTATCATACAAATTAGTAAATGATTTGTATTTAGCTTCATTAACGGCCTTTTTTGCATTTTTCTTGCCTCTTTATACTTTTCAAAGTTATCCCCGTTTCTACATTTTTGCTACGTTTTATACCAAATTCTTTTTGTCTTTATGGCTTTTTGTACATCTTTATCCCACCACCAACTTTCTTTGCTATTTGAGAATCTTCCCCTTGATCACCTAAAATCTCTTTTGCTATTTTTTAATAGAGCTAGATAATCTATTCCGAAGAGTATTTGTATCTATCACATCCTCTATAGTCCAGTCCCCATCTTTGATCATTTTATCTTTAAATTTTATTATATTTTTTCCTTTTCTCATTTTCTTCCATTTTTTAATACATATATCTAACACTAAGACTCTATGTTGTGTGGTTAGGTTTTCACCTAGAATAACTTTACAATCCTTGCATGATAATCGATCTACCCTCCTAGTTAAAAAAAAAAAAATCTATTTGACTTTTATTTTTTCCACTTTTAAAGGTTATTAAGTATTCTTCTCTCTTCTTAAAACAAGTATTCATTATACTAAAATCATATGACATAGCAAAGTCTAAGATCATCTCCCTAGGCTTATTTTTGTCTCTATATCCATATCCTCTATTTATCCTCTCATAATTTTTATTATCCCTTCCAACGTGTCCATTTAGATCTCTTCCTATAAATATTTTCTCAATCCTTGGTATGCCTTGTATAATACTATCCTTATCTTCTCAAAATTGTCTCCTAAGATTTTCTGCTAAGCCAACTTGAGGAGCATAAGCACTAATGATATTTATTATCTCTTGTCCTGGTACCATCTTGATTTTTATAATTCTATCCCCTACTCTATTTACATTAACAACGCTATCTTTTAAGTTTTTGTCTATAATAATTCCTACTCTATTCTTATGCTTTTATTTTCTAGTGTACCAAAGTTTAAATCCTGATTTATCAATTTCTCTAGCCTTCTCCCCCACGCACTTAGTTTCTTGAAGGAAAATTGTATTAATTCTTTTTCAGATCATTATATCCACAATTATCATGCTTTTACCCATAAGTGTCCCTATATTCCAAGTTGCTAATCTAATCCTTGTTTCCTGAACTAACGTATTTACCTACCCACGTCCAGAATGATGCAGGAACCCTTGTATATTTGACACCATACCCGGGCGTCGACACGGCCCGTCGCTTCGGGGCGATGATCTAGCCCACCCTTGCCCACTTTTCGCTACACCCGAGTGGTACAAGTGCAACGCGTTGCTTGTAGGGGATGCTCCAGAAAATATTCGGTAAGGATTCATATCATAGTGATTTGACAAATTTTACGCTGACTGTCAACTACCTAACGCAACCCTCCTCCTTTATCCGGGCTTGGGACCAGCTGTGTGTGAAAAAATTAGGACACTAAGTGCATCACAGGCGGAGTTAATATATATGTTAGAAATTTAAATAAATAAATAAATTAAACTTTATGTATATTCATTGTGTTTGGTTCAAGTATCTGAAAGGTCTTTTGAATTGGGAGATGTATCTACGGAGTAATTACATAAATAGGTTATAATGTTACAGGCTCTAAGTGAAGCCTATAAATACCCATGTGGTCAAGTTATATGCATCAAGTGGCATAAAAAATATTGAAGTGTTATATCCTTTATTACTTCTCTCCATCTACTTTGTACCCTCTATTTCCAACAAAGTGGTATCAGAGCTTAGTGTGTGTCTAGTGTTTCAAATGATGGCATGTCCATTTCAACTTTCAAGTTCCTCTCCTTACCAAAGATAATTTTGATAATTGGAGTATTCAAATGAAAGTATTACTTGGATCTTAAGATGTTTGGGAGATCGCTAAAAAAGGCTACATAGAACCATAAAAATTAGGGTACCTTGAATCAGGCATAGAAGGATGCTTTAAAAGATTCAAGAAAGAAGGATTAGAAGGCTCTCACCCTCATGTATCAAGGTTGGATGAAGTTATGTTTGAAAAAGTTGCTAGTGCAACTTCTTCAAAACAAGCATTGGACAGCCTATAAAACTCACAAAAAGGAGTCAATAAAATGGTAAAGGTTTGTCTTCAGACACTAAGAGTTGAGTTTGAAACACTACACATGAAAGATATGAATCAATTTCTGATTATTTTTTCAAGAGTTTTGGGTATTGTTGACCAATTGAGAAGATATTGTGAAGATTTAAAAGATTCTCGAGTGATATAAAAAATCCTCTGATCATTGGACCCAAAATTCAAGTGTTTGTTGCCATTAAAGAATCCAATGATTCGGAGTCCATTACATTTGATCATCTCATGGGGTCTTTGCAAGCCTATGAAGAAAGGGTTATTAAGAAGCAGCAGGAACCATTAGAGCAAGCTCTTTAAACCAAAGCTTCTTTCAAGGAGAGAGAAGCAAGTTATGAAAAAGAGGTCATGGACATGGCTGTGGTCATGGTCGTAGTCGTGGTTCATGGTCGTAGTCGTGGTTGTGGTTGTGGAAGTGGAAGAAGAAGTGAAAATAATCAAATTTGAGAAGAAAAAGGTATGAAAAATCTCGAGCTAGATGTTATAATTGCAATAAGTATGACTATTATTCATATGAGTGCATAACTCTTGACAATATTGAAGAAATGAACAATTTTATTGGAGAAGAAAAGGAAGAGGTGGAGCCTACTTTGATGCTAGCATACAAAGGAGATGGAGGAGAAAAAAACAACACATGGTATTTTGACATTAGAGTGAGTAATCATAATTGTGGAAACAAGAATTTGTTAATGGAGCTAGATGAATTGATAAGTGGGAATGTTACATTTGGAGACTTGTCAATGATTAAACTAAAGGGGAAAGGTAAAATATTAATTTGTGTAAAAGGTGGAAGACATCAATTCATTCCTAATGTATACAATACGCCAAATATGAAGAATAAGATTTAAGTTTGGGACAACTCTTAGAAAAAGGATACGATATCCACATGAAAGATCGTAATGTTTTGATAAGAGATCCTAAAAATTGTTTGATGGCAAAAATGATGATGACGGAAAATAGAATGTTTAGATTAATCATTCAAACTAATGTTGCTAAATATTTGAAGACTTGCTTAAATTATTCCTCTTGGATTTGGCATCTTAGGTATGGCCATGTCAATTTTAATAGTTTGAAATTGATGAAGAAGAAAAAAACGGTGAAAGATTTACCTTCGATTGAGCTTCCCTAGAAATTATGTAAAGGATGTATATTCGATAAATAGTTTAGGAAGAGTTTTCCTAAAGAAGCAAGCACAAGGGCGAAAAAGTTACTGGAGCTTATCCACATTGATGTATGCGGATAGATTGATTCCCCGTCACTTGGTAAGAATTAGTATTTTTTGCTCGTCATTGATGACTTTAGTAGAAAGAATTGGTTTATTTTCTTAAAACAAAAATCAGAGGTGTTTGAAACTTTCAAAAAACTCAATTTTTTTGTTAAAAAATAAAGTGGTTATGAAATCAAAGCTATGTGGTCAGATAGAGGGGGAGAATTCACATCAAATGAATTCAACCAATATTAAGACAATGCAATTCGTCGTCTTTTGACGGCTCCAGGATCTTCTCAACAAAATGGCATTATAGAATGCAAAAATTGGACACTTCTTAATAAGACAATAAGTATGTTGAAAAGAAAGAAAATGCCTAAAGAATTTTGGGCCGATGCAATTGATTGTACAATATATTTGTCAAACCGGTGTGCGACTAGAAGTGTGTGGAATTGAACCCCACATGAAGCTTGGAGTGGAAAGAAGCCAAGCATCTCCCATTTGCGAGTGTTTGGGAGCATAGCATATGCACATGTAGTAGATCAAACGTTTCAAGTTGGATGATAAAAGTGAGAAGTGTCTTCATCGAGTATGACTCAAATTCAAAGGGATAGAAGCTCTATAATTCAAGCACTGAAAAAATTATCATAAATCGAGATGTTGAGTTCAACAACGTAAGCACATGGGACTTGAACACTCCAGAGGAGAAGTATAACTTCATTCCTTTGAGGAACAAGAAGATCAATCCATTGAAGTGCCTACTATTTTACCACCATCACCATTATCACCTACTAGTGAGCATTCATTGTCACCCTAATCATTGGAAAGAAGACTACCTCGGATGAGAAGTCTTCAAGAAATCTATGAGGTAACAGAAAATATGGACAATCTAAACCTTTTAGGTCTATTTGTTGATTGTGACCCACTAGAGTTTGTCGAGGTGGCGCAAAACAAGAAGTAGAGAATCGCAATGGATGAAGATATTGCTGGAATTCTGAAAAATGCTACATGGAAGATAATCGCTCTGTTGAAGGGACATAAAATGGTCAAGAGTTAAATGTTTTTACGAAGTGAAGAAAAAAATCAAGCTTAAGGGGGGGGGGGGGGGGTTGTTGTTGGAAACTTTTTTAAAAAATAATTAATTAAGCTTGATGTATATTCATTATGTTTAGTTCAAGTATCTAAAAGGTCTTTTGAATTGGGAGATGTATCTATGGAGATTCATGTAACTACATATATATGCTATAATAAGTGTGTTAATAGTAATAATTATGGATTCTTGTACCTAGGCTCTAAGTGAAGCCTATAAATACCCGTGTAGTCAAGTTATATGCATCAAGTGGATTAAAAACATCAAAGTTTTATATCCTTTATCCACTTCTTTCCATCTACTTTGTATCCTCTATTTCCAACAATATATTCTTTGCATTTTCATTGTTCTAATCATATTTTGACTGATTTAAGCTTTAAATCAATTTATGACTGCTGGACTTGGAAAATTTTAATAGTGGTACCATTAAATTGCTTATTGCTCGAGAATGAAGAATTTTATGGCAATTTAATGGTGGTATGATGATGAATTGTTATTTGATTCAAATAAAAAAATGATCATGTATTCAATTAGGTGCAAGTGTAATCATCACATTCATGATTATTACTGGCATGAATACATGATAGCAATCTTAATATACATTATGGGCACCATCAATTTTTTTGGGGGTCTATCTAATGCTATTTTTCTTTTTTGTTGTGTTTTCCAATTGACAGCATCACTATTTTTTACTTTGCTAAAGAAGAGCCCAACTGTAAGTTCATCCCACTGTATCCTGAAGCTTTTATGCCGGTGAGAATTCCATTTCACATGGGGCTTGGGCAGAAATTTCGACAGCCTCCAGGAACTGGTATTGATTTAGGGTTCTTTGAGCTGGATGATCTTTCAAAATCATCCCCAGGAGAAGATGTATTTCCTCTTGTGATCTCTGCCGAAACATGTCCGCCATCTCATCCTTCAGATGAACATCTGAGTGAGTCTATCCCAGGTGCATCCCCTCATCTGCAGATTACTCAAGCCGTCCTGGAGAAGAACAATGGAGACCCTTTCCAAGTAAGGGTAATCAGGCAGATTTTGTGGGTTGATGGGGTTCGCTATGAGCTGCGTGAGATTTTTGGAATCGGAAACTCAGCTGCTGAAGGCTTTAATGACAGTGACACAGGAAAGGATTGTGTGATTTGCATGACTGAACCCAAGGATACAGCCGTGTTACCTTGCAGACATATGGTGAGGGTTCATCTAAAACTTCTTTCATTATTTTAAAACTCTATTGTAGTTCGTTTTCTCTTCAAATAGTGACTATATGGATGCCTATTCCCTAATACAGCATGGAAGGCATGCTGTTGTTGGTGATTAATCAGTCAAGCTCATACTGTTTGTGTGTGCACCTATCTGGTCTGAATGGTTTTCATCAGTGTGTTTGAGCCGATCTGGTCTGAGCTTGTCTAAATCAGCAAAAATGTGAGGCAAGTGGATAGACTTGGTTGATCTAATGAAGCTAGTCTTGACATGTCCTTATGCTTACAGAAGCTTGGGTGATCTAATCACCAGCCTGCCATCAATTAATTCCATTCTGGCAATTCTGCCATCTGCCAAAGCCATTGTGGGTTTTTGGTTGGTGATCTTTGTTACCTTCGACAAAAGATTACTGTAGAGTTCTTTTATTGTAGGTTAAAATATTATATACTAAAATTATATTGAAGCTTATATTATATTTTACAATTTTGGTATGTAATTATCTGTATTGATGAAATAACTGCAATGTTTAGACTTGAATTCCCTCGAAGGAAAATAAGTGATTTTTTTTGAGTTTGCAATTTACCAAATTCATTTTCTTAAAATTTGTCCATTTTTTTTAAAAAGTTTGTCCAACTTTTTTTAACCTCAGAAAGTTTTCTAGTATTTTTCTGCATCTCCTTTTCTTCATTAGCAACCCAAGCTGTCATTTCTTTCTCTCATTTGCTTTACCTCTTCAAAATCTTGGATGCTTTGTTCTCAAATTGAATTTTTGTGTTTTTCAGTGTATGTGCGGTGAGTGTGCAAAAGCATTGAGGCTTCAGTCAAACAATTGTCCAATATGCCGCCAGCCCATTGAGGAACTTATAGAGATCAAAATTAATAATGGCGATCAGTGAGATTCTTTTCTTATGAGATTTATTATATGGTAAGACTCATTCTTTCTGTTCATATGTCATCTTACCTTTGACATATGCAATTGATTTTTTTTTTTACAATTTTCTAGTCACACATTTAAGTCCTACAGTTATGTTAAATTGAATTCTGTGTGAACTCTAATTTTATGGCTGGGCATGCATGAGTCTGCAAGTGCTGTAAATCTGGGTAGTTGTATGGCATTTTTCTTGTTCGATTAAATATCCTAGTGAAGTAGAGGAATAATCTCCACACCATGTCCCAACCATTTTGCATCAGCAGCTGAAGTTTTAAGTAACATGTAATTTTCTATACGAGAGTTGTGTCTCTGCTTTTGCTTTATTTCTCCTACCCATTTGAGTAGTTTCCTAATCCTGCTCCTTTGTTGAACTTTCAGTATATATTTTCTTTTATCCTTCGGCTGTGAAGTGTGGAGATTCAAAAAGCTAAAGAGAGTGGTTGCAAGGCTACTAGACTGGATGAACATTCCAGGTGTAGTATGGTGCCCTTTTCCCCCTTGGTCTGCTAACAGCCAAAAAGAGAGGCAGAGGGGGAATATTTACTTGAGAAGTTACCATTAAAGAGGGAGAAACTCAGAATCTTCAGAGCTTGGATGGGTGGTTGGTCCCTTTGAATGGAAGAAAGTATGTAGTTCTGCAATTATATTAATTATTCTTTTGTAACTTTAAGAATGTCAGCTGTATATGGCATCTCTGATGGCTTCTTTAGTTCATCAGAGAGTGGAGGAGGATATAGTCAATATGTTTTGATGGATCTGATTATAATTTTTTTTATGCATACTTTGTAAATATTGTGCCTCAGTGATCCAGTGAAATATTTGAAATGCAAGTTAATTCTCATGTTAATGATCATCTGTAGTTGAAACAATTACTTGGATGCTTTAGGGTATGTTGGTTCCTGTTTTTCTTTCCTCTTTTACTTCCATGCTGTCTTGCTCTCCTCTCCGTTTTGTTTTTTAGGTGTAGGGTTCATCTTTGTATTCCAAAATATGTCTGCAGAATCCAATGCTTCTTGTCGCCATAGAAACACTTGTTGTCAAACATTCTTTATTTCTTTATCTAGCGAGCATTTTTTATTTACATAATTTTAACAAAACCAAGGCAGTTTCGAGCACGATGGTAGTGTGTTTGTATGGGTGGTCTTATGATGGGTGGTCTTATGTTGGTATGACGAATTGGAGTGTTTGGTATTTTACTATTGTATTTTTGTGACCACCTAGAAGGGGAAGATGGTATGTTCACTGGTTTTCTGTCTAATGAACCAAATGATAAAATCACTCCGTCAGTTGCGTCAGTAGATGGATTGTGCTTTAGATTGGGTTGCTGAATGAGAGTAGGTGATGGTTGGAGATGGACCAGCTCATTGTACGATTTCCGGGGACAGCAAAGTCAGGGTGGTCCTCTGAAAACGAAGCTATAACTTGTTTTCTTGCAGCAGTTAAAACACTTTGTCCCATTTGAAAAGCATGCCATGGAAATCACCGTTTCCCAACATTTGGGCAGCCATCTGTTTTTCTTGTGTTGTAGCGAACAAATTCACCCCTTTCATGTGTTATAGGAGTATTTACGGCTCGATTTACTTGAGAAATCATTTCCATTTTCTAGTTCTAGTTTTCTAAAGTTTGTATGAGAAACTCAAAAACCAATCTAAACATGTCTTTTCTGGTCGAATGCAACTTTTGCCATAATGTTTTCAGGGCATGGAGAAGAAAATGACTTCCACTAACCATGCCACTCAAAACGAAATCACTTGAAACTTGGCACCCAGAACGAGATCTCTGTGTAAATATATGTGGGGAATGGAATGGGCCAGGGCTCTTAGCTGCCTTTGCTGAAAATGTGAGTCCGTGCAGATTCCTCCCTTTTTTGTTTTCATGTGTAGCTGCATATGGTGGAGGAGCCTTCTTCGGACGAAATTGTAGGAAAGTTTGGGAATTGGGATCACAAGAACAATCCAAGAGAAATTATTTGCAGAAGGAATAACCAAAACAGGGGAAAGCATAACTAAAAGCAGGGTTGCTTGGTAATCACTCAAATCAAATTTCACCCCAACTAGTTCATCTAAACGTTTCCTCCACTGCTACACTTTTTTTTCTCAAAACCCGAAACCGGAATTGAACTGGGAAGGAATTGGGAATGCTCAGACTGAGGAACTCAGAAATTGGTGAGGGCCCAATCCCTTCCCATGCCTCGAAAACAATGGGTGAGCTTGAACCACAGTGGGGGTTTTTCACAGAAAGGTGAATTCCACTTTCCTCAATTCTGGAGTGTGGGCGGGAAAGGCAAAATGGGAACAGAGTGATTTGACTCCACTCATCATCTCCCCATTCCCATCCCCATGTGGCTATAGCATACGCTACAAAATCAAAGGAACATTTCCGGAAGGATTTCCTTGTGCGTCAAACTTATCTTCATCTGCTTTCAATTATAGTTTTCCCATAGACGATTATAGATAGCAAAAGCCGTGTGGTGCACTAACTGAGGCAGCATTTGATGCATGCAACTTTTGATACCAATATGCATCTCTCTCTCTCTCTCTCTCTCCCTCTCTCTCTCTGTTGTGTTCAGTAACAGTCGCTATCCATGCACCATGTGATGCTCATGTGGTAGTCTGGACATATAAGGCAATGGGCTTTGCAAGTTTGCCCACTTCATTTCCTTCTACGAACCATATAGACAAAAATGATGTCAATTCATTCCCCCAAAATCATACTTTTGCCCCAAGACAAATACGAAAGTAATAACAATAAGCAGTATATTTTTGACTACATTGCCAGCCTAGGGTGTGAGTATATAGCATTGAAATCAAGTTCAACCAGCTGGAGCACTCTATTTCAACATGAATCCCTCAACCTACTTGCTTGGTCGTTTTTGAGTTCCTCACACCATATCGATATCTACCCAGCCCTAATCATCCCATTTCCAACCTTATGGGCTGATAGGGATGGAGCTAGTCCATGACCTCAGTTACTTATACATTACATTTATTCACGGTGAAATGTGTTAATTTATCTATAGAAGAACTGACTAATTCCATTTATTCACTTTGAAAAGTTACGTCAGTCACACTATCCAAAAGTAAAAACTAATCATACAGTATCATGGTTATAGTTACCAAAGTCGTAGCTACCAAATGGCGAATACCACCAAAGGGACATGGAGTAACGAATTAAATCTTAGCTAGCCTGAATCCTATGAAGGACACTCATATATTCATTGTAAATGTGAATAAGGCTCCAAGGACCAGGGATGATTCAGGGCACATTGTCCAGTTGCGTAATTAAATGAAGGCAGGAAAGGTATTTTGCTAGGGGTCCTTTGCCTATTCACATTCTCTTTGTGGGAAGGGGACCCCTACAATGATAAAAGGTAAAAGGAGGAGAGATCAGAGCCACAAGGGTTTCATCACTGGTTAGGCTTTTAAGAAGGGCAATAATAATTTGCTTAGAAGAGAAGAGAGACAACTGAAGAAGATAGCTACACAGAGGTGATTCTTTTCCGCCAAAAAAAGGGCTGCTCGGGATGTCCTTTCTTACCTAATGGTCATTAAAGAAGGGCACTGTTAAGCTAAAAGAGCTCTAGTAGTTTCCTTTAGAAAAGAAAAGAAAATGACCATTTTTTTTTGCTCGCCAAGTTTTCATGCGCTTCTTAATAATCCCATAAGCCAACCAAGTTTTGCGGACCAGACACCAGAACTGAGGCTTTGGTGCAGTTTTGGTAGCAGATCTAATGGTGTGGTCGCCCTACTTGCAACCAGGGAGGAGAACAATCATTTATGCACCTAATTCATCGAACAACTTTTAATTAAAAGTGACCATACTTACCTCTCTTTGAAAGGCATTGCACGTTCTTTTTAATTATATAAATTACTTTTAAGATCAATGTAATGAATGGTTCATTTTTTTTTTGTTATTAAGGAACATAATTTTAAGTTTTTAACTTGATCAAGCGGGCACATGTATAAGAAAGTATACTACTGGTATGGACAGGTTTTCATTTATCATCATTATTGTCATAGATGTATTAACAATAGAGTAACTTTATCTCATGCTGTTGTTAAAAAGGAAAGGGACTATCCTTCTTACTACCTTCTTGCTTGCCTCCAATATTAGGAGGATTTGTTTGAACTAACAAATACAATAAGGTGCCAATTACTTGAGAATAACACTCAAAATTGAAATAACAAGTAGCCTGTTAACGTGATTGAGTGCAAGTTGAGAAAGAATGAGTGCTAACAACACTTAATCGAGTATGAACTGGGAGCAAGCAAAAGGGATCTCGGGGTTTAATTAATTGGCACCGATATATGCTATCTTGTTTTCTAAGAGAATTAATGTTCATGTAATAGTAGATTTTTTTTTTTTATCCTTAATTTACATTTTGACATTTAATCCTATTTTTCTCATCCTCGAATCTATCTTGTTTTCTAAGAGAATTAATGTTCATGAAATAGTGGATTTTTTTTTATCCTTCATTTACATTTGAAATTCAGTCCTATTTTTCTCATCCACATATTATGGTATCACTTGTCTTCGTCTGATTTTTTTAGGTATGGTCTCATTTGAATCCTATAGTCAATTTTTTCTACTCGTCACCCATTTCAACTTGAGATCCTAAGGACTTTCACCTCAAGTGAAGACTTTGACGGTAAATCAAATTCAATTTTTTCATATCTAGTAGCTTCTTTAATGTGGTTTGGCTATTGGTTGATATATGAGTATAAAATACATTCAATACTAATTCCATGAACTACAAGCAAGGCAAAAGGAAATTTTAAAAAGCAATTATGAAAAATTAAGAAGATCAAGGTTTAATTGATCAGCAACTGTAAATCTTAAGGCATTTTGTTTTTGGGAGAATTAGTATTTGTCATCATAGTGCTAATCTTTTTTTTTTTTTTTCTTTCTTTTTTCAACGGATGAACATTTAGTCATATTCCACTAATTTTAGAACTATGTTGATTAGATATTAGCCCGTTCATTATTTGATATTTTAAGGTGTAGTCTTTAGTCAAATCTTGCTCATCTTTATTAATTACTTGATCGATCCACTTTAAGATGAAGAACTCCCAAGAACCTTTAATGCCTTGACCGAGACTATTATTATTTATATATTATATTTAATTTTTTCATAGTTGATGAACCAAAGATGGGAGGAGATAGATGATAACCACAAAAATTGCAAGAAGTAATTATATCTATGCATCCTGTGAGCTAGTGCCTAAGGATGAGTGATGTTGTTGTATTAGGTCAATATGAAAAAGGCTTTTCATCCATGGTCAACCAATTTAGAGAGATGACCACCTATTTTCTTTACTTGTTTAGAGACCAATATAGTATGAAAGTTTGGTTGTTGAGATACATTTTTCCTTTTCCTTTTTTTAGTTTTTCTAATTAAAAATTGATAGAAAAACATTAATGAACAACCATTAAATTGTAACCGATGCACTTAAAGATAATTACCAAACAATTAAATGAAAGTGTACAAGTGACTCTAGCTAAATAAATAATGTTGAAGATTGCTTAGGTAACTATAAATAGATGGTATTGCTCTTTTTCACTAATTTCTTTTGCCCTTGTAGATTGCCTTTCTATAATATTGGCTAATAGACATTATGTACTAATTAGTGTATAATAACGATTAGCTGCGGAGAATATTAACTAAAACGAAATAATTAAGCGAAAAGGAAATTAGAATAAAAAGAGGCAATACAATGAAGGTTAATTTTAAAATGATAGAATGCTACTAAACACACAAACACACATATACACACAATTTCATTTTCTTTTTATCTACAAGAGGCCCAAATTGGACTTTAGTTTCACAATAGGATGTAGCCTATCTCCTATAACACATCTCTTTCTGCCCCTCACACGAGACCTTCTATATAAAAGTCTAAGCTTTAATCGTTTGATAGTAGAACCATGACATCTTCTCCTTTTGTAGACATATTCAACCCTAGGGAAGTTCCTCGTAAGCAATCGATATATATATGATAACCAATTATGATCTATAATCTTCTTGTTCCACATAACACTCACAACTTATTTTATTTTTCCTTTTCTACACGTTCTTATCTTGCACTATACATCTTTCATATTTTATTTTCAAACACAGCCCTCAATTAAACCTACTTTAACACTAGCAAGTTATTCTTCGCTTCCCTTCACTTCATGTTTCATCTTGCACTTGTAGATCTTTCAACTTTTATTTTTAGATGTAATCATCAATCAAGCACTAGTTGTGTTAATTATTTTCTTAATCCGTATCAACATGGAGGCTTAAGTAGCATTTCCCTCAGCAGACACTTTCTTCCTTTTTCTTTTTTTAAGTTTTAATATCACATATATTCTAATTGATTAATTATGATGTGTAGATAGTCATTTTTCACCTACAAAAAAAAAAAAAGAGACCAAATTGAGAACATGAAAAATTAAGTTAAAACTATAAAGGAAAAAATTGCAACATAAGGCACTCGATCGACAACTTTTTGGCGGTCAACCAAACTTCTTCCCTTCTTCAGTTTGGCGCCACCCAATAGCGGTCAACCGGCTTTCTCAGGCAATTGATTGATCCATTAAAAATGTTAAAATTTAATTTTTTTCCATTTCATTAGCCAATGAATCTAGGTATGCCAAGTATCATAGAGATTGCCGTATGTCAGCAAATATGGTAGTTGGTAGTTTGAATTTGAAAGTTGATGGTTTGTAGTTTGAATTTGAATTTTTGAAATTTAAAAATGGGGGTAAGGAAAGGAAATTTGAAGAGTTTTTTTTTTTGCATCTTTAGAAGGTCAAAAAGGGGATTTTAACTTTGCATTTCAGAACAATTTCATCTTCTCTCATTCTTGCTTTGATTGTTCTTTTGGATGTGTACATTCATTAGGGTATCCTCCATTTGATTTAAAATATTTGCTACAATATAAGGTCTACCTTATAAACCTATTATTCCATTAATTTTTAAGTTTTTGTTTGTATTTTGCATTTGAAGCATGTTTGTACATATGTGATGTTAAAATTTATTTCATGCATGTTCTTATATTTCCTTGAGTAGATAATATGTCTTTTAGGGATATTAGATGAATTTGTGAAAGAGTTTTGTTTAAAATAGCAAAATTACATTTTTTTTCTTATAAAAGTTGACATGCGAATGGTCAATTAGCTTGCAAGCACGATCAATTGCCCCCTTCTCTATTAAAAAAAAGTAGCTATTAGGTTGCAGGCAATAATTGATCGACTGCTATAAGCAGTCAATTGATAAATCCAGAGGCCTTATTTTTTTCATTTTTTTTGTGAATTTTTCTTGGAGATATGTTGTAATAGAGTCTAAACACTCTGTAGAGTGTATTAGTCAAGTCTGATTGCTAATATTCCAAATGTTTTCATAGTTTTTTCATTAAAAAAAATTCATTTTTAAAAAACTTCCAAGATGTTTCCTTCAAATATTTGCAACACTTTTCAACAAAATCTAGAGTCATTGCCCATGATGTGGATTTTGGATATTTTGTAAAACCTTTTAGATTTCTAAAATCACATTTTAAGGTGAATTTGTGGTTCTCTCATAAAAATCTACGTTTTCTTAAAGCTTAAACAAATAAATGTCATTTTTCAAAGTAATCACCAATGACGTAGTTTGAGAGTGAACAAGGAGATTTCTTAAAGTTAAACTTGATTCTAAATATCTGTTTTACAAAGTGCTCATTACAGGGTTTAGGACATCATAGCACAACCGTCATGGTAAAATCTCAGGATCTAAAAGAGCAAATGGAACTATACATAGAAAAGTAAATCCCTTATGAATTCCAAGGTACTCCTTTAAGGGAATTTTTTATTCGAGGGGAAGTAGACTACTCAAGAATTTCACATTTTATTTACGGCGGACAAAAATAAAGGTTTTCAATCAAAACAACAAATATTTTCAAGTGGTTTCAAGCGCTTTAATGTAAAGTTAGAGATAAATTTAAAAAAGGAAAAAAGAAAATGAAAAAGAAACATACCTTCTTCTCTTCTTTTCATTCATTTTTTTTTTGGGGGGGTGAATGTGTGTAGTTTTTGAAAGAACATAAAGTAGTACAGTTTCCATGAGACTAAGTCCTCTGTATAAATTATACAAAATCTTTTTCAATAGTGGTTAAAGGTTCAAAATTCTTTTTGCAAAAATTTATTAAGGGAGGGAAATTAGTAGCAAAAGGTTAACCAGCTCTCTACAAGCGGTCGATCAACAATTATTGCAACCTAATTTCTTCCCTATTTTTTAATCTTTTTCTTAAAAAAATAAACTTCAAAATCGAAGACACACACACACACTCACTCACATAAGGTATGTGCAATCACCTTGCATAGAATAGGTATTTTAGGGTGTTAGGCTTTTGAACCTTACCCAAAAAAAATTTAAAGGCCTACTTTCCTTATTCACAACGGTGCTCCCTAACCAAAGTATCTCTTGAAAAAGGTTTTCATTTGTTTTACTTTTTCAATGGAAATGTTTTTGTTTTCCAAAACCTATATATATTTCCTTTACATATGTGTGTGTATGTGTGTTTGTATACATATTAATTTGACAAATTAATGATTCAATTGCAACATAATTTGAAATGTACATGACAATT
Organism: Malania oleifera; assembly: GCF_029873635.1. Classification (NCBI taxonomy): domain Eukaryota; kingdom Viridiplantae; phylum Streptophyta; class Magnoliopsida; order Santalales; family Ximeniaceae; genus Malania; species Malania oleifera. Next base: position 15,614,747 of record NC_080419.1, read on the forward strand.
GTCCATTTTTAGTAGTGTGTCCTGTTGAAGTAAATAAAAGAAAATAAAAGAAAACAGAGAAGGATTTCACTGAAATGCCTCAGATAGAATTTCTCCCATTCATCTTTTTGATTTTTGTTTTGTTGTATATTCGCTATTACAATCATTACACAATATATATAGCTCATGTAGCCACTCCATAATATTCGAATCATATGACACCTGGAAGGATAGATCAACATTTCTTATTAGATGGAATCCTTCCAGACGTTTCTAATTTTGATGATATATTCTCATAGATTAAAGGTGCCTTTGAGGAGGTCTTGGTAGAATCTTCATATGCAATAACGATTGCCTTAACATCTCCCTGCGATCCAAGCAGCACATGACAAAGGGTGAGGCTGGATCAGAGAAGATGAAAACAAGCAGTAGAAAGTGGCTTAGTGAGTATATCCGCCAATTAATCCTTGCTGGAAACAAATGAGACCTTAAGCGCCTTGGCAGTCACACGATCATGCACAAAGTGATTGTCAGTAGCAACATGATTTGTACGTGAATGTAAAACAAGATTAACCGAGAGATATGTAGCACCAAGATAATCACACCAATTTTAGGAGAATCAGTAAAAAAAAAAAACCAAGTTCACTTAGAAAGGATTGAAGCCAAAGAAGTACACACGTAGTATTAGCCACAGCTTTATATTCAACTTCAGTAGAAGATCGGACAATAGTGGGTTGTTTCTTGGAGCCCCTAGAGACAAGGTGTGAAACAAAATAAACACAAAAGCCTCCGGTGGACTTGCAATCATCAGGGCACCCAGCCCAGTCAGCATCAGAAAAGGTAGAAAAAGTGAAAGAGGAAGAGCTAGAAAAATGAATACCAAAATGCTGAGTTGAGCGCAAGTAACGAAGAATTCGTTTAACAGCTTGCCAATAAGATTGGCGGGGAGAGTGCATGTACTGACAGACTTTATTTACAGCAAAAGATAGATCTGGATGAGTGAAAGCCAAATATTGTAGACTGCCAACCACACTACAATATAGATGAGGATCCTCAAAAGAAGGGTCATGATCAATAGTAGTAAGGTGAGCAAAAGAAACCATGGGAGTGGAAACAAGCTTTGAATTGTGCATATTAGTACACTTAATCAAATCAGAGATATACTTAGACTGAGACAGATATAAACCATGATTATGACGAAAAACCTCAATTCCTAAGAAATAATGGAAAGAACCAAGATCTTTGACAGGAAATAAGGCACGCAAAGCATCAATAAAATCAGAAATTAAAGAAGAACTAGAACCAGTAACAAGAATATCGTCAACATAAATTAAGACATAAAGAGAAGCAAAATTGGTGCATAAAATAAACAAAGAAGAATCAGATTTAGAACTAATGAAACCAAAAGACAACAGCTTAATACTGAGCTTAGAAAACCAGGTGCGAGGAGCTTGTTTAAGGCTATATAGGGATTTATGCAACTTACAGACATGGTTGGGGAAGTCCGAATTCACAAAGCCAGGGGGTTGCTGCATGTAAACAGCCTCCTCGAAGCCCTCGTGAAGAAACACGTTCTGAATGTCCAATTGATGTAACAACCATGTGGAGGTGACAATAATGGAGATGAGAAGCTGAACGGTGACTAGCTTAACGATAGGGCTAAAGGTCTCATTGAAATCAAGCCCAGGCTAATGATGAAAGCCTTGAGCCACTAGACATGCCTTGCGGCACTCCAGAGAGCCATCAGCATGGCGTTTGGTACGAAGAACCCACTTTGAACCAAAAACATTAAGAGCAGAGGTGTAAGGTACTAAGTCCCAGGTTTGATTCTGAAGGAGGGCATGGAATTCGGTTGCCATAGCGTCGTGCCAAGCAGGGTATTTAGAAGTTTCAGAAAAGGAGTGGGGTTCTTCAAGAACAGAGGAATCAGATGAAGGAGATGTAGTGGTGAGAGTGAGAGATGGCTTTGAGGAAGGCCAAGGGATTGTACCATCAGAACAAAGAAGAGGGTGGAAAAGAGATGTCTTTGAGGAAGGCCAAGGTATTGTACCATCGGAATGAAGAAGAGGGCATAAAATGTTAGCCTTGGACCAAATGGTCATATGATGGAGAGAAAGAGGCTGAGTAGAAGATGACGGAGGCGGCGAAGTGTGAGAAGATCCACGAGATGTTGAAGAGGACTCGGGGAAGGGAGATGGGGTGGGCTCAAGTGAGAAATTGAGGATTGAGGAGAATGGGCCGAAGGAGAAGAACGAAGTGGGGAGGAGGGCCCAGATGATCGGGAGGAAAAGGGAAGCCCAGGGGAAGAGTCCATAGAAGGGAAACCCACAGGAGGAAAGATAGAAGAATTAGGAGATGAAGGCTCAGGAAGAAGAGATGGATCAAATACACAGAAGAAGAGGGAGTTGCAAAAGAACCCAACGTGGAAAAAGGAAATGAGGATTCATAAAAGAGGACATCCCGGGAAACAAAGGTGCAGCCTGTGGGAATATGATAGCAAAAATAACCCTTATGATCCGGACTATAACCTGTAAAGACACAAAGCTTAGACTGGAGGTCCATTTTGTGATGATTAAAGGGCCGCAAATTGGGTCAATAGGCACACCCAAAGGTCCGCAAAAATGTATAATCTGGGGAACAAGAAAATAGAAGTTGATGGGGAGAAATATTATGGAGGATGGGAGCGGGCATGCGGTTAATAAGAAAAACTGCAGTCCAAAAAACCTCAACCCAATAATGAGAAGGAATAGATGCATGGGCCAATAGAGAAAGCCCAGTCTCAACAATATGACGGTGATGCCGTTCGACAGAACCATTCTGCGCATGAGAGTGAGGGCAAGTGACTTGATGTGTAATTCTAGCATACTGACAAATTTTGTGAAGGGAACGAAATTCACTACCACCATCAGTTTGAACCAAAATAATATTAGAAGAGAAAGTATTTTTGGCATACTGAATGAAAGCAAGAAAGACAAAGGAGACATCAAATTTAGAAGAAAGGGGAAAAAGCCATATATATATTTAGACCATTCATCAACAATAGATAAATAAAAGCGAGAACTAGAAGAGGACGACACAGGTTCTGGTCCCCAAACATCTAAAAATAAAAGCTCAAAGGCATGCAAAGAACGAGGTGAAGAAGGGGTGGGGGGGGGGGGGGGGAGGGTGAGGAAGAGCATGAGATTTTGCTTGATGACAAGCGAGACAAGCAGATACAGCATCCTCATGAGAGACTGGAAGCTGGAAGCGACGAATGGTGTAAGAGGTGGTTCGAGAAGAAGGATGGCCCAAACGAGAATGCTAGTTCTGGGGAGTAGTGGTTTCACTAAGAAGAGCTTATGGTGAGGAGGAAGACATGGAGGAAGGAGCAGCTGGAGCAGTTGTAGCATCTGATGGTAGGACATAAAGACTGTCTTTAACGTGGCCCTTAAGGAGCACCGCCCTGGTATGCAAATCCTTCATAAGAAAAAAAAAGAAGAGTGAAACTCCAAAAACATAGAGTTATCAAAACAAAATTGACGAACATAAAGTAAATTGCGTGCAATAGAAGGGACATGAAGAAGTTTGCCAAGAAGATATTTTCCAAAAGGAGAATGAAGGTGTGTAGAGCCGATGTTTTGGATGGGAATAGTAGAGCCATCCTTGATGCTTACCTGCTCAGAGCCCTGATAATTGGTAGAGTCCAAATTAAGATGTGACAAATTAGGTGTAAAATGATGCGTAGCACTGTTTCGGGAAACCAAGCAGCAGAGATGGGTGAAGACTGAGGCATGACTGTGTAATTAGCTGAGAAAGCAAGAGGAGCAGACACCTGGTAAGAGTGGTTAAATCGATGATAGCAAGTTATGGCAGTGTGACCAGGTTTTTGGCAAACTTGGCATACTGGGTGTTTATCTAAGAGTTGAGAAAAATAATTTTGAGAATGGCCACCGTGATTACCACCACAGCCTCCTCTCCAACCATGATAGGATAAATTTCGACCACGACCCTATGAGGGTGATGTCGAATGCCGAACAGAAACAGTATTAGCTGTGAGTTGATTGCCAGAAAGTAAAGATTGAGCTTGATGGGCAAGTTGCGATTCATGATTCAAAAGAAAACTATAGAGTTGTGAAGACGTCAATGGCTCTGGCTGAGTAGTAATCGAGGTTACAATGGACTCATAGTCCATTCCAAGACCTGCAAGAAGATAAATAATGAATTCAGAAGAAGATAGCGGCTATCTTGCAACTCACAAAGTAGATGCAGGAGACTTGGCTTTGTGGAAATACTCTATAATAGACTCGGAGCCTTTTTTAAGAGTAGCCAATTGGTACTGTGTCTGCATAATATGGGCAGAAGACTGTGCTACAAATAAGCTATGAAGGGTACTCCAAACTTGGTGAGATGTTGCACAATCGAGCACTTGAGCCAAAACAGTATCAGTAAGAGAAGAATTAATAGTGGAGATAATGGGCTGATCTTGTAATGCCCATTTTGTATAATCGACATTGATGCTACCATCGATCATAGTTGGCGGCATGGGAATATATCCATCAACATAGCCAAATAGCTGGTGACCTTTGAGAAAAGGCACAATTTGTGCCTTCCAAAGGAGGTAGTTATCAATGGTGAGCTTAAGAGTAACAAAATGAGGGGCGGAGGTGAGTATGGATGTGTTAGGAGATATGGTGGACGATGAGGCATTTGTGGTGTTGGTGGTTTTCTCTGGGGGTATTGGAGGTTCTGGAGTTGCCATGGCAGTTGGACTAGAGCAGACGTAGGTATTTAGGGTGCTCTGATACCATGTTGAAGTAAATAAACAAAAATAAAAGAAAACGAAGAAGGATTTCACTAAAATGCCTCAGATAGAATTTCTTCCATTCATCTTTTTTATTTCTGTTTTATTGTATATCCACTATTACAATCATTACACAATATATATAGTTCACGTAGCCACTCTATAATATTCGAATCATATGACACCTGGAAGGACATATCAACATTTCTTGTTAGATGGAATCCTTCCGGACATTTTTGATTTTGATGATATATTCTTATAGATCAAAGCTGTCTTTGAGGAGGTCTTGGTAGAATCTTCATTTGCAATAATGGTTGCCTTAACATGTCCCATAAACAAAGTTCAAGCTTATAATGAAGAGTCAATGCTCTTTGCTGTCAGAATATGAAAACGAAGGGAGAAAAGCCTCGCTATGATCCTTATTTCTTGAATTTATTTTTTGTTATGGCACAATGCTTGACTTTGAAATTTTAGCACGAGTCCTTGCAATGCTAGCTTTAGCCATGATATTTTTCCTAAAAGAATACTAATTTAAAAAAATAATGAGTCATTATAAGTTAAGATGGAAACCCAATGACCCGAGTAGTTGATGATTTTACAAATACAAACACAGACAAATAATAGCGCGGGTACAACTACGAGCAAAGTTCATACGTTTATAACAAAGAGTCCAAAACCCTTCACTGTCAAATTGTTAAAAAAAGGAGAGAAGGCCCAGTCATCTTCTTCTTTTTTGAGTTTATTTGTCTCTTTACGATATAAAATATAACGCAATTATAAATTTTTTAAGTCAATCACCTCATGATTTTTCACTTTTATGATGCAACTTATTTAGATTATGATGAATTTACACCACAAATAAGAGAGAGAGAGATCTTTTGCAAATCTTCACTCATTCACATTAATAAGCAAGTTGTTTAATTAACAGTTACTTGATTCATTTTTGGCGGCCCAAAATCACTTCAACTTTGTTCACTTTTAGGCTGTAAAATAGCCTAAAATAATAGCCGAAATGTGATATCAGGCTGTAAAACAACCTAAAAGATAACCTAAATATGAAATGTTCAACAATATACAAGTAATTTTTACACCGTCAAAACTAAATATATAATGGAGCATTTAATTTCTATTTTGATCTTCATAGTTTGATTTGGAAAAAATAATAATTTAAAAAACATCCTCATGTGTGAAATGATGACACCACATCTTAGTGAATGGTGATGAACTTCATGCATCATCAAGTAGTTCAATATATGACTATTGACTACATAGTAAAACAGGGCCAAATTCTTTTTTCCACTTTGAGAATGATCTATTGAACCAATAATTCCAATGAAGTAATGTAGTGGGGGGTGCGGAGGGTTGACAAAGAGGGGACTCATTTTCAGTGGCACTAGCCTACGCCTATTCCTACCCTATCACAAAATATGCAAAGTGGTTTTTATCATTTTCAAGAAACTTTTATAATTTTCTATATCACTGTTTTCAAATATTTAGCTGAGACATGATTCGAAAATCTCGGGTCCTTTGCTCTGTGTTTTTACCAATCTATCCCTACTCCCTCCCTCCCTCCCTAAATGGGTTGCTATTTGGGTCTCAGACCCATATGTCTAACCCATTTGGATACATTGAGAGCCCAAAAGAAGACTAGAAAAAAAAAAATATTACAAATTTTGTTTTTTCATTTTTAATCGGCGATAAAATTAAGAAAAATAAAATATAAACAATAAAATACGTATTTCTTTCTTATTTTTTGTATCTTCTCAAACAAAATTATTGATCCCAAATGAAGCGTTTGGGTGTGATATTTTTAGAAATGTAATAAGATGATTCACTTTGTGTCTTTAAGATTTTTAGGAATGTGTAAAGAATATTTATGTTATTATTTTTATTTATGAAAATCTTAATACATTTAAAAGAAGATAATCATTATATTCTTGAAATATGTATAAATAAAAATGTAAAGAATAATTGTATTTTTAAAACAAAAACCTAGATACTAAAATTATGTGCATTATTAAAACCATACCATAAAACTTTCAACAATCATAAATTTAAAAATTGAACACTAAACGAGTGGGCAATACAATTTCCATATTTTAATAATAATACTTACATTTGCATTAATAACTTATTATTTTAATATAATGATAACATGTAATTAGTACCATACTATGAAGGCATTGATGTTAAATCATCCAAAAGTGAGGGTTCCTCGTATAAATGCAAAATCGATAAGGATGTCATTAATGTATTTAAAAATAAGGATAAAAGGTACTCACTTTCCTTGAGATTTGACGAAAAAATAAGGACCAGATTTCATAAATTTCATTAACCTCCTTAAAAGTTTCAAAAATATCACAACCATTCCTTAAAATTTGTTAAAAAAACACAAAAATTCTTTTAAAATACTTGTCCTTCTGTAAAATACAAGGGAATGTTTGTCTTTTGGGAAATCTCAAGTGAGGTCCCCAAAATTATTTAAAGTATAGGGGAGATTTTTGAAAATTTTGAAACCTCAGTGGAGGTTAGTATATTTTTGTCAAACCTCAAGAGAGGTCAATGTCTTTTATCCTAAAAGTAAAAGTGCTATTGATATTTATAGAAGTCAAAAAGATTTGCAAGGGATGGTCCTTTCACATAAGATTTAAAATCATTAATTGCAAATTTCACATTAAACATTTGAATCCATGTGATATTGGTATGAGTCCTAATGAAGTGAGTCTATCATCAACTTTAAGAGAAAAATTAAGCATGGTCCCCAGTGTAATGAAATATCTCCAAATAGTGGGGCTCATCAAACGACACGTAAGCCCTATCACATGGAACTTATTAATTGGAGTGATTTCATAGAACGAAACCCTAACACTTATTAACTGGAGTGATTTCATAGAACGAAACCTTAACAGAATGACCAACATGATTGAGGACCTAATTTTTTCTTCCCCAACTTTACTAGGTGCAACCATTAACACATGATTTTGTAATTGTTGGGTTCAACTCTTGCACAAAGGGTCGCGCCTATCTTTACATTTGGGAACATAAAATTTGAAACTTGAATTTGAATTTGGATCGATTTGGACAAAGTTTAATATAAAATTGTACCTAGTTTCTTTCAAATTCATACAAATCCACATTTAATTTTTGAAATCGATACTCTTTAATACTTACTACTTGACAAGAATTTCTCACCAATAGTGCCTCCTTATTTATATAGAAAAGTGGAAAAACAATTAAATGACATTTTGAACTTTATATACAAATGCTAGAAAATTAAATATTAAGTTGATATTTTATAATTATTTTTAAAATTACAAATAATAGTTTTTCACAACTAAACGAGCATTAAGGTCATGCTATATTTTTCACTTTGAATCTTTTTAATTTTTTTCCTTAAAAAATGGCACTTTAATTTAAATAATTTTAAAAAAAATTTAAATTGAAATAAGTATATATTATTTTATAGGTGATGCATATTCAAAGGACAGGCGTAGGAAAGAGGGGGGCATAATGGTAATTTAGGAAGACAACCAAGTGTAGTAAGATGTAGGGATACAAATGTCCAACTAAGGTACATTAAATGACTTAATTAAATTGTACCATTGCCCTGACACCCACTTCCAATTCCACCCCCCCATCGCCCCCAATTATTACATCTCAATGCCAACTTCTTTTATAAATTTATTAATAAATAAATATAAAAGCAAGCCTTTGTACTTGACTAACTCTGTAAATTTCTTTTTTCTCTCTTTTTTTACCGGCTAATTAATTTACCATGCCTATTCGAGTCCGAGATGAGCCAAATCCAAGCTTGGAGCCGAGCAACGGAGCCGGAGCCACATGGGGGCATCCCCTAATTGTGAACTTTGGCATTTTACAAAATTATTATTCATTTTAATAATAATAAATAAAGGAATGGGGAATGGGAGGGATTAAAATAAGCGTGAAAAAATTTGTGTGGGGGAAAAATCAATAAATAAAGGCCAAAACAAAGAGTGCTGGCCTTGGAACGCTTTCCACTGCTCTACCCCGCCTCACAGGCTTGGAGCTCCTCTCTCTCTCTCTCTCTCTCTCTCTCTCTCCCTGAAATAGAGGAAGCAGGGGATACACTACTCAGAGGCGTTTAATGTTCACCCATCGCCTCTGAAGCTCTCTTATCTCTCTTATCTTTTTCTCTCTTACTCTGTTTTTCTATCTGTCTTGGATATTGATTGAGGCTTGTGGTCTCTACAGCTACACTTTCTCTACGCAGCAAAGACTCAGAGGCCCATTTGCCGTGTTGTGCTTCGTTTTTGGTTTGTTTAGTGGGGCGTGGGAAAGGCCCAAAAGGAAGAGCACAGGAGAAGTCTTTATGGAGAGTTTATGTAATTAGCCTTCTGTGTGGTGTTTAGCTGCCTCTGTTCCCACAGATCTAGCCACCTGCACACCTAGCTGTCGATCTGCAACGGCTTTTCTCTGTCCCTCTCTCCCTTCTCTCTCACTGTATTCCTTGCGGTTCTTCTATTTCAGCTCCAGATAGTTAATCATGAGTAAAGAAGAGTTCTTGAAGATCCAGGTACCCCATTTTCACTCCTCAATTCACTGGCTTCCTCCTCTGCTCTGCGGATTTCCACTCGGATTTCCACTCTTCTTTCTTACTTTTCTTTCCCTTGTAATTATTTTTTGCATGATTTAATCGGTGGATCCACCCTCTGAAACTCTGCATTTTGTTCTTCTTAATTCATTGATGATTTTTTTTTTCTGGGTTGCCTCTGCATGCAGACTTGTGTTCTTAAAGTGAACATACACTGTGACGGATGTAAGCAAAAAGTGAAGAAAATCTTGCAAAAAATTGATGGTATGCCCCATTCCAAGATCCTATTTTCTTCGTTTTGAGGTCCTGTTTTTGTTTTGTCCTTGCCCAAAAATTAGTTCTTGTCATCATGCTTCTGAAATGGTTTAATTAATTTTTTTTTACTGAATTTTACCCTGTTTATGTAAATTTTTTTTTTTTTTCTTTTGCTCCTATCAGGAGTTTATACTACCAAAATAGACGCAGAACAAGGGAAAGTGACTATCTCAGGAAATGTAGACCCGGCGACTCTGATCAAGAGGCTCACAAAATCCGGCAAGCATGCGGAGATTTGGGGTGCTCAAAAGCCCGCTAACAATCAGCAGAACAATCTCAATGCCCAGTTCAAGAACATGCAGATTGAGAATGGAAAAGGCAACAATCAGGCCAAGGTCAGCGGGCAGCCGCAGAAGGGCGGAGGAAACGCTCCGCAGCAGCAGCAGCAGCAGCAGCAGCCCAAGGGCGGCGGGCAGCCTCCGAATCAGCAACAGCTGCAGCAGCTTCAGCATCTTCAGCAACAGATGAAAGGGCTGCAAGATCTGAAGAACATGCCCCAATTCAAGGACCTCAAAATGCCCTTTAACAATCCTAACCCCAAATCCGTCAAGTTCAACGTGCCTGAGGATGACGATGGGAGCGACGATGACTACGATGACTTTGATGATGATGATTTTGATGATGATGATGAGTATGATGACTACCTGGATGATATTCCTCCTCCATCCGCTAACAAGATGAAGCCGCCGGCCGCCGTGGGTAATGGAGGACCGGGCCCTAATATGGCGATGCTTAATGGTATGATGAATGCCCAAAATCAACAGCTCATGAACGCCCTTAATGCTCAGAAGGGCGGTGGTAATGGTAGTAACGCTGGCGGTAATGGTAAGAAAGGCGGTGGCGGTGGGGGCGGTGGTGCCCCTGTTCAGGCTAATGCCAATGGGGGGAAGAAAGGCGGCGGCGCGGGTGGCGGAAATGGAAACAACGGAGGGGGAAATCAGAATCAAGCTGCGAAAAACGGGGGCAAAAATGGTGGCGGGGCGCCGCAGGATGCTAAAAATGGTGGCAAGAATGGTAACGGCGGCAACGGTGGTGGTGCCGGCGGTGCGGGCGGGAAGAAGGGCGGAGGAGGGGCTCAACCTTTAGGGAACGGGTTCCCTAACATAGGTGGGGGTCCCGGCGCTGGTCAGATGGGCGGTATTCCAATGAGCCAAATGGGAAACATGCCCAATATGGGCCAAATGGGCAATATCCCGGCCGTTCAGGGCCTTCCGGCTGCGGCGGCCATGAACGGCGGTGGCGGCGGGTACTTCCAAGGAGCGGGACCGGAGATGATGGCCGGAAACCCGTACCATCAGCCGTCGCCTCTGCAACAGCAGCAACAGCAGCAGCAGCAGCAAATGATGGCGGCGATGATGATGAACCAGCAACGGGCTAACGGGAACGAGAGGTTCCAGCAGATGATGTACGCGCGGCCACCGCCGGCGACCACCTTCATGCCGCCGTACCCATACCCGTACTCGCAGCCCCACCCGTATGTCCACCCGCCACCGCCCCCGCAGGACAACTACACCCACTTCTTCAGCGACGAGAACACCTCAAGTTGCAATGTGATGTGAAGTCGCCGGAATGTTCCACCACCCCCTCCCCTCCTTTAATTTGACATTTAGTCTGTTGGGTTTGTGCCGGCCGTTAGCTCCTTTGAAATTTCTGTTGCAGTATTATACATGAAAAATGGTTTTATTTTAGCTTTTTAATTAATTTTCTTACCTTTGTTCCTTTAATTTCTTTTTTTTCTTTTCTTTATCCTAAGTTGGATTAGGGTTTTAAATTATGAATAGGGGATGGAGTATTTATAGATAGTATTATAGTTGTAGGGGGGAGGATGAGGATGAAGATGAAGATGAAGATGAAGAGAGAGAGAGATGTAAGTAGGGGAGGGGTGGTGGGCTTGTTCTTGAGATGTATGTTGTTCATATATGTGTTCATATGCTCTGCAAAACATATTAGAAATAAGAACAAAGAGAATGGGGTACCCTAAAAAAAAATGCCCATCTCTCTGCCCCTTTTCTAGTAAAATCTCCTACAAACTAAAGTCTTTCCGCTTCAATTCTGCAATTGGAACAAGGTATAGATCTCACTGTTTTTCCTTTTGAATGCGCACTTTTTGCTTTATTTTTTTAAATTGTTGATTATTAGTAAGTAATAATGGGAATGTGAGCCGACCCCTCACAAATGCCAAATAAATGTAACTGAAATCATGGTGGGTAGTGAGATGTCCCACTGTTCCACTCCATTTACATTATTTGGGTAAGGACCTAACCCACCTATCCTTCCTAGTGTTTGTGGTATATGAGGTTATTTACTCGATGGGCTTATGCCCTACCACATTCATCCCTCTCCACCCAAGAAAATAATAATAATAATAAAATAATGACAACAATGTAAAACCCCCTCAGTGGTTACTGTTTTTTTTCTTCTTTTTTCTTTTTGTTCTCTCTCTCTTCACTAATTCATGAGGTCACACGATATATCTGTTCCTATGACTAGAATAATTAAAATTTTAATTAATTGTTTAAGATATAATGTGATAAGATAGTCTTAATAATTTTTAATACTTTTTGGGACAAAAAGGATTTAGTTTGAGGTTTTCATGTAAAAGGTATTGTGTTCAAATCTTGAGAAAAAAAAGAAAATAGAAAACGAGTTACATGTCTAACGAAGACTTCGGTGAATCATACAAAAAATAAAAATAAAAAATTTTAGAAAAAAAAAAATAGACCAAGAAAAATAAATAAGGAATTTGAGCTACTATCAGTATTAGATGGGGGTGACCATAATTTGAGTTTAACCTAATTAACCGATCGAGTTCGATCAGTTCAGCTTGGTAATATATATAGGTTCGGTTTGAGATTTGGATAATTTCGAATATTCAGTTTTTAGTTTGGGTATGGGAAATCTTTAATTAACCGAATTACCTAAATTACTAATTAATTAAAAATTAATCAAATATAAATCAGCGATATTAATATATGATATATGTTAAATTTTAAATTTTTAATCTTAAAATATCCCTTTTATCAATAAACTATTTTATTAATTCAATTGGAATTGGTAAACTAGAAACAAAATTTGCAATCCTATTTTATTTTTATGATTAATTTTATATTTATTTGATCAAATTCGATTAACCGAATCACTCGAAAAGTTTGTTTGGTCAGGTATGGTTCGGTTATAACAACTAATTCGGTCGGTTCGGTTAGGGATTAGTGTTAATCGAAAAAATTCTGTTAATTTGGTTAATTAATCGAATTTGGCAGAACGGACCGTTTGCACACCCTTAGTATTAGATATTCTACGTATTTTTGTCAATATAATGAATCAAATTATATTTAGACAAAAGACACCAACCTTTCTCATGTTTAAAAAACACATATAACTTATCTAAAGTTTCAAAAATCTCATAAACTTACTCCAAGTTTCAAACATCACATAATTTTCCTTGACAATTAATTTTTGAAATGCTTAAACTCCATAAAAAGACTTGTCTTTTTTCAGATATAATTTTTTGAGATTTTAAATTTAGATTTTTATTAAATTTAAATAAAATATTATATAAAATTATATTAAAATTCGTTCAAATTTATTTAAATTTAAGTTTATAATTTGAGATTCATACCAAATTTCAAGAGAAGGTAAATAAATAAATTTTAATCTAGTTTACAGTATATGAATTTTAATCTATTTTGGTAGTTCTAAACGACCCACAAGGCCAAACCAAAGCAATAGCAGAGGTGTTATGCTAGCAGAGGTGTTATGCTCTAGGAGGAAGAAGAAGTTGATGACAGAGACAAGCTAACTACTTTTTAATTTTTTTCATCAGATCAAACGGCGTTGACACTTTGACATGAATTCTTGGTAATCGTCTGGTCTAATCAACGGAAGCAGAGGAAATGGCATCCCCCTCTCCCCCATACACCATATCAGGACTTGTCACCACCATCATCATCATCATGTTACGGGGGCCATCACACACCATCCATCTGTCCCATCACGCTCTGATGGACCTGGGCCCCCACGCTTTCCCAAAAGCGTCTCCCCTTTTCCCTTTACAATAATCGCATCCGAGTGCGGATCCAGTGAGGCTCATGCGGCCGAGACACACCGGATACTAACTTGGCTCCACCTGCGCTGATTCAGTGCACCCGAGATCCTGCCGCAGTAAAACGGCAGACAATTCTAACACGCATGATGTGCTGACTTGAGAAGCCCCCTGTGTCTCTGCGTTCGTGATGACATAAATGCGCGCGGCAGATCCAAAATTCGACGCTCCTGTTTGGTTACGAGTTTAGGGTAGCGACACTGCCAAACGCTTCCGATTTCCTGAGTCCATTAATAATGGGACGCGTGTCGGCTGCTGCAGTTTACGCGTGGGGATGGATGGGGCAGGAAGGAGTGGGGTTGTTTGGATGTATGTGCAAGCGCAGGCGCGAATTTACATAAACCTAACAAGGAACAACCCAATGCTCAAACACAATCCTTTGTCAGTTTTTGTGCCCAACTCTCCTCTTACCTCATCCTCATTTGAAAAAATTTTAAAAGAGAAAAGAAAAAGACAAAATACACTGACAATTTGTTAAAAAGACACAAAATATAACGTTCAAAAATATTATTTATTTTTAAAAAATATTAAAAATAATAATATATATTTAGAGTTTGAAATTTAAATTATGAATATGATTTTTATGTATTTGTACAAAAAATAAATATTTTTTTATAATTTTACCCAAACCTAAATTTGACTCTCGAATTCAAATTCCCATATATAAATTTTTAATTTTAATTATTAACTGATTTTTTATGATTGATGAATAGAAAAAATCGAAGTAAAAAGTTGATTCCTTTTAAGAGAAAAAAAAAAAGTGTGTTGGCTTTTTTGAGGTTAAATATTCTTAAGTCAAAGATTTGTGTAATTAATGTATTTATTTTTAGATTCTAATTATGTGAGATACTCTTTCTAAGACTATTTCTTAAGTGTTTCCACTTATTGTTTTGTTCAATTAATAAAAGAAAATGAGAGAAGATTAAGGTATGATAATTATGTATACATTTATTATTTAAAGTAAAGATGAATTATCTTTATTATAAGAGATGAGAAAAAAAATGGTTAAAGACTTGCTTAGTTGTGGAAGATACTTTTTATTTTTTAATTTTTAAAATTTTAAAAAGTTATAAAAATTTAGTTTTTTTAAAAATTTTTTTGAAGATACAAATAAAAAAAGGTATAAAATTGGGTGTAGATACCTGGAAAATATAATAATTAAAAGAAATTGGAAAAAATAGATTTTTGACTGAGAAAGGAGAAAAATTGGCAACGGTTTTCTAGAGAGGAGAGAAAACCAGCGACAGTTTTGGGGATTTGTCATGGGACGGTAACAGGTAAACGGTAAAAATTGAGCCAATTAAATAGAAAACCGAAGACGGTTTTCTCGGCAATACTGAAAATTATAAAGGAACTCGAGAGCTCATTTGAAAAACATAAAACAAAAACACTCTCTCTCTCTCTCTAATTTCTTTCGATTTTGGCTACGTTAAAGCCCGAATTGACGATCAAGAACCACCACGAGGTTCTTGGGAAAATTTTTTACAACCTAGGCGGAGAGGAATTTCAATCTGAGGTTCCGGAGTACCATCCCAAATTGGGGTAAGGGTGTTAAATATTGGTTTTAACGGTTAAATTGAAATATTTAGGGTCTAGGGAATATTAAATGATAATATTTTAGAGTTTGAGCTGATTAATTTGGTAAGAATATAATTACAAGGTTTTAAGCCTTGAACGCCACTGGGCGTAGATTTAAAGTTCCAGTATGATCAACAGGAATCAAGTAAGGGAATAGATTAAGTAAGGTATTTTTAGAAATTTATTTATGAATTAATGTTTTTTTGAGAATATTGATGTTGAACAGAGAAAATAGATTTTATAGCATGTTATAATATTATACAAAGTAGAACTCACTCGTGTGGCATGAGTATAAATTTAATGTAAAATCAGTATGTTAGAAAAGTTATTATTTCAAAGAATATGTATGATTTTTTAGTAATTTTTAGAAGTTCATAGACAGTACAGATGTGAAAGATATTTTCAGTATATTATGATATGATAGCCAGCGCTGATGCCATGATCAATTTTATTATGATGATTTATTTAGAAATTATGAAATGAAGTTTTTATTCAGAAAATATATAAAAACCAAATTTTATTACATAAATATGGAAATGTTATTTACGAACAGAAATATGTTATATAAAATGTATTATCTAGTAACAGAACCCGAATAGTTATGTATTTTAAGAGTACAGTACCGTTGTAACGCCCCAGACCTATCACGTGGGGCCCAAAGTGTTATGAGACCGACATGCGTCTTTGATATCATTCACGCAGTGGAAATAATAAAATAATCTCAACAAAATATACCAGAGTTCTAATTCTACACATGTGGATCCATAATAATTACAACCACATCCTTCAAACTACAGAAACCTGAATAAAATATATAAAACATAAGAACTAAAACATAACCGCTCGAGTACCACTCACAAAACTACCCCGCCCCGGAGCTATCTAAGCTCGATCACCTGGATAACCTAAAATGTTTAGAACATCGACGGGATGAGATACCTCTCAATAAGGAAGAAATAGTTTATAACAGTGTGTGGCTGAAGTGTTTAATATATATAATTAAAATATCCATCCAAATGCATTCACAATCCATAAGCAGCCCAAAATATCATGCTTATAACCATAACATGGTCTACATCTTTGTCATCCAATTACATTCCCACACTCATAAATATTTTAATGATAATTCCTGAGAATAGGGAATTGTACCTGCCCATATAAGTAGATTCCCTATACTCTAGTGTTAACACCAGGGCACTCACCTTTCTTAGTAAGCCCTTGGGTTATGTATTTAGGCAAAGTCACTGAAAATAAAGAAGGTCACCCGCCCATACAAGTGATTTCCCTCTACTCTGGTATCCACAAGTAATTACCAGAGTACTCGCCTTCCTCAACAAGCCCTCGAGTGGAGTAATCTACTTTACCATAAATACTTAATTAATTAAAGTCACATATAGCCAACCATATTCACTTCACATGTAAGAACCCGAACCGTGAGATGTGGGTTTATTATGTAAAAAGGGGGTAAAAATGGAATTTACATAGACTTCGTCGACGAGGCCATAATTCGTCGACGAAGGTAGAAGGCTTCTCATCGATGAAATTCAGAGGCTCGTCGATGAGAAAAAGCTGAGAGGTCTGGAAAGTTGGAAATATCAGGATTCGTCGACGAAATCGCTGTCTCGTCGACGAAATTTCTGAAGACCTCGTCGACGAGGATGCCATCTCGTCGACGAAATCCCCTGGGTCAAAGGTGCTATAAAGGGATATTTTGGGTTGCTTTGGGGCTAAGTTTCCCCAAATGCTCTCTCTCTCTCTCTAGAACTTTCCCTACACTCTCTCTCTCTAGTTTTGTTTGCCGATCATTGCCTGGTTTGTAAATCCAAGGTTACTACAAGGATCAGTGAAGGATTCTCTACATTTCTAGCGGATCAAAATCTCGTTTTGGAGGATTTCGAGTTTCAGGCTAAAATCGTGCTAAGGCTCGGTTTTCATTTTTGATTCAGTATATGTGTAGTAGTACTGATTGTAAGCTTGTACTGTATTGTGGTTTGTAGGTTTCAGAGTCTCGGTTCGTAGTTTTGGGGATCGTAGAGTTCGTAGTTGGAATTCGGGTTAAGGTAAGGGGATTCTGTTTATATCAGTTTATTTTCGAAATCAGGATCGGTAAGCTTGTAGGCTACGATCGTATGTATGTTTTGGCAACTTATTTGGAGAAATCTATCGGATAAAAATATGGGATTTTCGGATTACAGTTTTCGGGAAAATTGGGGATTTTGGGTATCATCTCTACTTGGTTTGGAAAACTGTTAGTTATGTTGAAATTGTATTATTGAGGTGACCATAATTCATATTTGTATAAACTATATACTTGAATTTGTAAACGATATGATTTGCCGTAAACCAAATAAGTGTGGTATGTATTGTTGTATGTATTTGTTCTAGGTATTTGTAAAACAGCTATGTGGCGGCTAATTACAGTATGCTAAAATGTATAGGGACGTGAGTTCCAAAATGATTCCATGGATTTGTAAAACAACCATGTATCGGTTAACTAACGTGGGTGAGAGTGACCAGCTTTATATCTGGGGTGTGAAATATCACCACTATGTTCTGGCTGGTCACCGAAGGGGTGTTCCACACCGTATGTAGCAATGTAATCACTATTGGGCCTAAGTCGTCACATTGTAGTTGCGTATGTAGCAATGTAATCGATGTGAGACTAGGTGATCTTGTGTAGTTGTGTATGTAGCAATGTAATCACTATGGCTTGAGTCGTCGCATTGTAATTGTGTATGTAGCAATGTAATCGATGTGAGACTAGGTGACCTTGTGTAGTTGCGTATGGAGCACTGTAATCACTGTGGGCCTAGGTCATCGCTGCGTAGTTGTGCATGTGGCAATGTAATCGTGGTGAGACTGGGTGACCTTGTGTAGTTGCGTATGTAGCAATGTAATCACTGTGGGTCTGAGTCGTCGCTTTGTAGTTGCGTGTGTAGCAATGTAATCGCTATGAGACTAGGTGACCTCGTGTAGTTGCGTATGGAGCAATGTAATCATTATTAGGCCTGAGTCGTCGCATTGTAGTTGCGTGTGTAGCAATGTAATCGATGTGAGACTAGGTGACCTTGTGTAGTTGTGTATGGACTTGGCCCTAGGTCGTTGCAGCGTAGTTGTGCATATGGCAATGTAATCGTGGTGAGACTGGGTCATCGCTTCATAGTTGTGTGTGTAGCAATGTAATCGCTGTGAGATTAGGTGACCTTGTGTAGTTGTGTATGGAGCAATGTAATCACTCTGGGCCTAGGTCGTCGCAACGTAGTTGTGCATATGGCAATGTAATCGTGGTGAGACTGGGTGATCTTGTGTAGTTGCGTATGTAGCAATGTAATCACTGTGGGCCCGAGTCATCGCTTCATAGTTGTGTGTGTAGCAATGTAATCGCTGTGAGACTAGGTGACCTTGTGTAGTTGCGTATGGAGCAATGTAATCACTATTGGGTCTGAGTTGTCGCATTGTAGTTGCGTATGTAACAATGTAATCAATGTGAGACTAGGTGACCTTGTGTAGTTGCGTATGGAGCAATGTAATCACTATTGGGCCTTGATCGTCGCAACGTAGTTGCGTATGAAGCAATGCAATCGTTGTGAGACGAGGTGACCTTGTGTAGTTGCGAACTAGTGTGACGACGCTTACCGTATATATGTATGCATGTATGTTTTGGGTATCGTATGAACTGGAATGGTTTTCTAAAAATACTGGAACTGTATGGAATTGTATGAAACTGTACGAATTGTTTCAAACTGTATCATATGTATAGTGTTATGAAGTATGCAAAATGACACTGGTATGCGTACAATGTTTTTCAGGTCCTTCAGGTAGCGGTAAGAAGCATCCTAGCGTCCAGAAGCAAGGGGTGTCGTAGCTACTGCTAGTACCTTTTAGGTACGAGTTTTGGTATCCAGGTTGTCAGGATAGTTTTGTAGACACCTGGGATATGTGTTGTAATTATGGGAATGTATGTCCTAGTTTGTATAGACTCTGGTATGATCTTGTTTATGCATAAAAGACCGTATTCCGCTGCGTATCTTATGAGTATGGATTGGTATGTGTTTGTATATAGGGCAACCGTGTACCCACGGGGTTAAACCCTCTTATTTGTATTGTATCATGTATGTTAAATTGATACAGAGACATGTTAGTTTACTTAAATTCACACCTGGGACCCACCTGCAGGTTCGGGGCGTGACATCACAGAACTCCACACATATACATATATCACAATCAATCCACAGAGGATATTCATATAGTCTTCAATCATACCCACACAGGGTCTACATCCACATATCATGTAATCGTCCACATAGGACTCTAACACACACATCATACATGTCCACACATGACTAATCAAATCACACAGCATATATGTCCACACAGAACTGGTCCACAGGACTAATCAAACCACATAGCATATATGTCCACACAAGACTAGTCCACACAGGACTAATCAAATCACATAGCATATAAAACAAACACTTCATTCATGGTAAATAGGTAAACAACCTCCTCATACCACTGCCAATGTTTTCCTCCCAATATAAACGTCCATATAACGACCTCCTCATACCACTACCAACGTTATATGATGGTTATACCAGGTACAATATAACGACCTCCTCATACCACTGCCAACGCTATATTGTAATTTACATGAACCACAACACAAGACAATAGAAACCAATCATTCAACACATCCACAGTATACACAACATCTAAATCTACAATCCACCAATATATTCAACTAGACAAATTTCCTAATCAAACAATATTCGCAGTCTCAATGATTCATCATTCTACGTTACTCACAATCATTTAATTATCAAAGATGGTTTCAACCACGCCATTTTTCCCAATATAATATATCTATCTAAAAGCAACATTATCAATACCAGCATGGTTTAGAAAAATTATACTTGTATATATAGAAATTTATACTCGAAATTATTCGTTTAAAACTATTAAAAAGCTATTATAAAATATTTCCCCTTACCTGCTCCTTGGGATTCGGCCTAAAATCAACAAAATGAGACCAATTGGTTCGTCGACGATTGCTCGTTGTCACCTTTAAAAAATTTTTTTCCTTCCCTTCTATCCTTCTTATTATTTTAAATAGTTAAAATTTTTCGGGTTGTTACAACCGTAGCTAGTTTGTCACGCCCTAAACCTAGTAATGGGACCTAGGGGTGAATTAGTAACCTAACCTATCCATGTATCATACAGAACACCAATGATACAATAATGAATGGGGATCCGACCCTGTGCGGTTCTCGTACACCCTATACACATTCATATACATGACATATACGCAGCGAAAATTATTCTTTTTATACATACATGGTACCATACCAGAGTCTATACAAAAGGAGTCTAAGCTCCATAATACAAAACGTAAACTTGGCTGCCAGCCAAACCCAAAATACAACCCGATATAGTCCTAGTACTTACACAAGTACTTCACGTAATACACCGACCACTATGCTCCCAACATAAGGATGCTAGTTCCAGTTACTCGAAGAACCTAAAAACATGTATGTACAATAGGGGTGAGACACATCTCAGTAAAGAAGATCCAGGTTATATCGGTGTGTGGCATATGAGTGTTATCATGACATAAAACATACACAATTCAATATAGTTCCGGTATTTTCACAAAAAAGTTTCAGTATACCAACGATACAAAGCAATACAATTCGGTATCATCAAACCCTTCGGCCTAAGCCAGACTGTCTGGTGGTATTTCACACCCTTCGGAAAAAGCTGGTGCCCCTGGTAACCTGACATAGCATAAGCCCCACAGCGTTGAACCGGTGTAGATATGGTGTTTTCAAACCCTTCTATAAAAATCGGCCGATCTAGTGGTATTGTGCACTCTTTGGCAAAAGTCGGACATCAAGCCTGGAACAATTCAGAACCCTGTTCCTTTCTCATTTCATCAAAATACAACTCATGCGTGTTCATATAACAATTTAATCCACACCCATTTGGTAATCTAAAAATCATGATTTTCCAAAAATACAGTTCAAATAAGTTAAGGCATGGCCATCTCCATAACACAGTATATATCACAATATATCCACAGGTTTCAAACGAAACTAGAGATGCAGCCCAATGCCCCATTTTTTTCCCAAAACTGTAACATGAAAATCTTGTAATTTTCACCCATTAGATTCTCCTAAATGAGTAGTCAAAACACACACAGAACCATGAATCATAGTTCTACCGAATCCGATTTCAAAAATAACCGATATAAACAGAATGCCCTTACCTTTCCCCAAAAATCCAAACCCGAACTCTACGACTCCTAAACAGCGAACTGAGTTCCCAAAACCTATAAATCACAGTACAAAACATACTTACAATTCCATTCTCTAAAAAACTACCAAAATGGAAATGAAAACCGAGCCTTACCTCGATTTTGGGTCAAAACTCAAAAACGCTCAAAACGAAGATCCGTTCCACAAATCTCGAAGAGAATCCTTCCTTGATCCTTGTAGTAACATCAGATCATTGATTCTAACAATGTACGACAAATAAATCTCGAGAGAAAGAGTGGGGTTCGAGTTCTTAGAGAGAGAGGGAGAGAAACTTGCTTACTTAGCTAAGAAGCAACCCAAATGGATATTTATAGCACCTTTGACTCGGCTAACCTCGTCGATGAGGTGGCATCTTTGTCGACTAGTCAATGTAGATAGTTCGTCGATGAATCAGTGGCCTCATCGATGAGCCTGAGATTTTTGGATTTCTTGAAACCTCTTGGCTTCTCCTCGTCAACGAGCACCAGCACTTCGTCGTCGAACAGTAGAAGGGCCTTTTTCGACGAACTCTGGCTTCGTTGATGAAGCTTGCTTAATTTATCGTTTTACCCTTCCCTTATTTATTTATTCCATATATCACGGTTCACGTTCTTACATAGTTAATCATATCAATGTAGTAGGATACCCACTAAGTGCCGGCCCTTAGAGGTTGTCGGTGTAGTAGGCTGGGCGGACCAGATTGGGTATAGCTGACAGTGCAGCCACACTGTTCAGGAAGTGTGGATCGGTGGCGGATTAGCTCGGAAGTGTAGGCGGTGTAGTAGGATACCCTCTATGTTACTAAACTTTAGAGGTTGTCGGTGTAGTAGGCTAGGCCGGACAGGTTGGGTAGGCAATCGAGCATAGTTATGTTATGTTTGACTTAACCTGGCAAGCCAGTCAGCGTTAAGTCCAGCATACTTGCCACACAACCCAGATCATGAGGGGTGGAGTCATGATACACAGGTTTACATCCAAAGTATAATTTCAGTAAATTATAGATTTAAAAGATGATTTTAAAGATATGAAAACTCATTATGATATAGTATGAACTTGTTTAAAAGTTGAGATTTCTATATGAGTTCAGTTACAACTTAAGATATGTATTTATTACAGTTACATTGCTTGCAGTAAATGTTTATAATATGATAATACATACATTGCCACACATTGATATTAGTCTATTTCCCTTACTAAGAGGTGTCTCACCCCAGCATTACAAATATTTTAGAAAATCCCGACAGACGAGTGGAGTGAGCTCCATGATAGAGGAGTTTGTAGTGCTACCTAGTTACAGGATAAGTAGTCAGGTCAGACTCATGATTGATTTTTGGGGTATATATGTGTAAATGTAGAAACAGTGAAACTCTGGTATTATATATATGTAAAGTGTATTTTGGTTTCGCTGCTTAGGTAATATGTATGTATAAACAGGTAAATCCCCGGTGCCCATGGGTCTAGGTTGACTTTGATAGTATGTCATGATATCAGAGCTATTACGGTAATTATTTAAAAAAAAATAAGATAGCAAAAATTGTGGGTGGTTACATTTTGGTATCAAAGTCTAAGTTGTTAGGTTCTGTAGACTTTAGAGTATAACGGAAGCAATGCTAGAGTATAGGAATAGATCAGGAATTTAGTGCGTCAATGCTGGGGAAATTAAGATAAGTATTTAGGGTTTTGTTCCGTGATTAGGAAGTAGGATTTTCGTAGTGGTTTCTGTGTTCTTGGGGTGACGATGTCAGGAAAGTCATAGTAAACTATTGTCAGGTTGTGTTTCTCAATTGCTAGACTGAATCTTAAATTGAGGTTAAGGACGTTGGATTAGTCGATGATATGAGATTTCAGTTAGATAAATATTTTAGTTATGTTATGCAGATAGGGTCCTCATATTATGTTTATTTCCTTTACAAGATGGACCCTGGTGGTAGCAGCACTCACGCCAGTGGTGATGATGGTGCAGGCCCCTCTGATACAAGTGGTGGTGATTTAGACGCAGTTCTATGTAGTGTGGCTCAATAGGTTATGACTGAGATTGCACGGAACTCTAGGGAGCAGGGAGGACCAGCAGCAAATCAGGGCTGCACTATAGAGAAGTTTGCTAAAATAAATCCTCCGGCATTCTCAAGAGGAGTTGATCCTGCAGTTGCTGAAAATTGGATGTAGGAGATTTAGAAAGTAGTGGAGGTGCTTCACTGCACCGATGAACAGAGGGTCTTATATGCCACGTATAAGCTAACAGATGCAGTTGAGAGATGGTGGACAACTGTGAAGTTGCTTAAGGAACAGAGACCTGTACTAGTGGTCATGTCATGGAACTGATTCAAGGAAATGTTCTTTCATAGTTATTTTCCTTCCACTATTAAAGAAGCTAAGATAGCAAAATTTCTAAATCTGAGACAGGGGCAACTGACAATGCAATAATATGCAGCAAAATTTATCAAACTGT
Organism: Malania oleifera; assembly: GCF_029873635.1. NCBI lineage: Eukaryota > Viridiplantae > Streptophyta > Magnoliopsida > Santalales > Ximeniaceae > Malania > Malania oleifera. Next base: position 15,638,816 of record NC_080419.1, read on the forward strand.
CACATTTTGCTCCCTATATCATTCCAGATGAAGTTAAGAAGGCAAGAATGTTTGAGAGGGGTTTGAGGCATAACATCCATAGATAGGTGGTAGTCCTAAAATTATAGGATTTCACCGAATTAGTGGATAAGGCCACTGTGGCAGAGGAGAGCAGTCAGAGGGATGTGGAGACATCGAGTTAGAGGAAAAGGCCCACGTTTCCAAGATTTCAAGCGGGATCTAGCCGAGGCCCTTAGAGGAGAGATAGATACGGCAGAGCTCTAAGGCAAGATACTGGGAGACTGGTGGTTCAGGGTGAGCAAGCATATACAGTTGTCCTACATGTGGAAAGAGACGTAGAGGAGAATGCCGAGCAGGGAGGAATGTTTGCTACAGATGTGGTGGACCGAGTCATGTAGCACGGGACTGTCATATGCAGAATAGTACTGTTCTTGCTCCCAAACCATTTGGAAGCAATATCCAGGCACCCAAGGGTGGCAACCAACAAAGGAACACTGCTCAGCGAGGGTTATGCGTTGACATCGGGAGATGCTAAGGCTGCAGGCGACGTGGTGAAAGGTATAATTATTGCTTTATCATATAAAATTGTTGTTTTATTTGACTCAGGTGCCACCCATTTGTTTGTGTCATTGGGGTATGTCAAGTCGACTAGAGTTAAGACACAGTTGCAAGATACTGATTTGTTAGTAGCCACGCCAACTGGATCAGTGGTGAGATGTGGTAGAATACTTAAAAACTATCCAGTGGGCATTCAGGAGAAAATACTACTAGTCGATCTTGTACTGTTGAATATGCAGGGATTCAATATGATACTAGGTACGGACTGGCTGGCAGCTAATTACGCCAGCATTGATTGCCATAAAAAAGTGATGATTTTTGGACCCCCGGGTGAACAGGAATTCAGGTTTGTGGGATCACGTGTGCGCGCCTCGCCACAGTTTGTGTCAGCTATTCAGGCCAAGAGGTTGCTCCAGGATGGTTGCCTGGGGTATATAGCTTATATAAAAGAGATACCAGAGGAGGAATTGAAACAAGTTGATATTCAAGTAGTCAAAGAATTTTTAAATGTTTTTCTAGAGGAATTACCTGGTTTACCACCAGATCGAGAGATTGATTTTGTTGTGGATTTATTTTCAGGAATAGCACCAATATCTAAGGTGTAAGAACCTAAACCGTGATAATGGGTTTATATATATAAAGAGCGGGATATTTTGGTAAAAGAGCAGGTTCGTCGATGAATCCTTTGTTCTTCTCGTCAACGAAATTCAGAGCCTCGTCGACGAGGAGAAGCCGAGAAGTTTCAGAAATCAAGAAATATCAGGATTCGTCGACGAGGCCATCGATTCGTCGATGAATTCAGTGAAAGATTCATCGACAAAGGTACCATTTCGTCGACAAAATTGGCTGGGTCAAAGGGCTATAAAAGGAAATTCTCATTACTTCACCATTAAGAAATCTCAATTATATATATATATATATATATCTCTATCTCTCTCTCTCTCAACCTCTCCCTACTCCTTCTCTCTAGATTTCTTCACTGATCGTTGCTAGAATCAGAAACGGAAGTTACCATGAGGATCGTCGAAGGATTCTCTACAACTTCTATGGATCAGAATCTCGTTTCGAGCGTTTTTGGGTTTCGAGCTAAAATCGAGGTAGGGCTCGATTTTTGTTTTTGATTCAGCATATGTGTAGAAGTACGGATTTTTAAGTATGTATTGTACTGTGGTTTGTAGGTTTTGGAGTCTCGATTCGTAGTTTTGAGGACCGTAGAGTTCGTAGTTGGATTTCGAGTTAAGGTAAGGGGATTTTGTTTATATCAGTTCATTTTTGAAATCAGGATCAGTAAGCTTGTAGGCTACGATTGTATGTATGTTTTAGTAACTTATTTGGGGAAATCTATTGGGTAAAATGCAGGATTTTTGGGTTACAATTTTTTGGGAAAATTAGGAATTTCGGGTATCATCTCTATTTTGTTTGGAAATCTGTTAGTTGTGTTAAAACTGTATTATTGAGGTGACCGTAATCCATATTTGCATAAACTGTATACTTGAGATTGTAAATGATATGATTTTCCGTAAACCAAATAAGTGTGGTATGTATGGTTGTATGTAATTGTTTCAAGTATTTGTAAAATAGTTATGTGGCAGCTAATTACCGTACGCTGAAATGTATAAGGACATGAGTTCCAAAATGATTCCAGGTTTTGTGAAATTGGCTAGGGGCGGCTAATTACAGTACATCGAAATAGTTATGTGGCGACTAATTACCGTACGTTGTGCCATGGATCGGTTAACTACCGTAGGCAAGAATGTCCGGCTCTATATCCAAGGGTGTGAAATATCACCAGTCTAATTCCAGTTACTCACCGAAGTGGTGTGAGCTTTGTGCTACATCGTATGAAGAAATGGATTCACTATGGGCATGAGTTTTCGTAGTGTAGTTTTGCATGTGGCAATGTAATCATGGTGAGACTAGGTTACCTTGTGTAGTTGCATATGTAGCAATGGATTCACTATTGGGCCTGAGTCGTCACTTCGTAGTTATGCGTGTAGTAATGTAATCACTATGAGACTAGGTGACCTTGTGTAGTTGTGTGTGGAGCAATGGATTCACTATTAGGCCTTGATCGTCGCAGCGTAGTTGCGTATGTAGCAATGTAATGCTATGAGACGAGGTTACCTTGTGTAGTTGCGAACTAGTGTGATGACACTGACCGTATGTATGTATGTATGTATGTTTTAGGTATCGTATGAGCTGGAATGGTTTTCTGAAAATACTGGAACTGTATGGAATTGTATGAAACTGTACGAATTGTTTCAAATTATATCGTATGTCTAGTTTTATGAAGTATATAAAATGACACTGGTATGCCACACACTGATATAAATTGTTTTCTTCCTTACTGAGAGGTGTCTTACCCCGAATATACGTACAATATTTTCAAGCCCTTCAGGTAGCGGTAAGTAGCATCCTAGCATCCGGAAGTAAGGGGTGTCGTAGCTACTGCTAGTACCTTTTTAGGTACGAGTTTTGGTATCCAGGTTGTAAGGATAGTTTGTAGACACCTGGGGTACGTGTTGTAATTATAGGAATGTATGTCCTAGTTTGTATAGATTCTGGTCTGATCTTATGTATGTATAAAAGACCGTATTCCGCTACATATCTAATGAGTATGGATTGGTATGAGTATGTATATAGGGCAACCGTGTACCCCACGGGGTCGGACCTTCTTATTTTGTATTGTATCATGTATATTTAAATTGATACAGAGACATGTTAGGTTACTTAAACTCACACCTGGGACTCGCCTGTGGGTTCGGGGTGTGACAACTTGGTATCAGAGCTAACCAGGTTGTTAGGTCTTGTAGACTTGGTTAGGAGTATTGATGTGTACATACCAGAGTATAGGATGTAGGAAATGGGTAGTGTTGGTCGAGGGTTGTTCTGTTACTAGATCGGGATGTGTCGGTGATATTTCATGTTTTTTCTAGGAATGACGATTTCAGTAAAGGCAGGGCAGACCATTGATGGATTCATGTCGGTGTGATGGGACAGGCTTAGACTTGTGAGAGTAATAGTTTACATGATTAGGTCTATGATTGTGTTAACTGCGTACGATATAGGAATTCTAACCGATTCCTATTCTGTTTTCAGAATGGAGCCCAAAAATAATAACTTGGAAAGTGGCTCCGAGGAGACGGCAAGCGATGAGTCTCCTTCTGTGTCTCGTGGCTTGGCGAGACAGGTGATTCGAGAGATTGGGCGGAGTGTTAGGAGACGCGAGAGCTCTCCTACTAATGCAGGCTGTACCATCAAGAGGTTCACACGCATACACCCTCCGACATTTACAAGAGGACCCGATTCGATAGTAGCGGAGGATTGGGTCGAGAAGACCGAGAGGATTTTGGAAGTCCTCCACTGCACTGAGAAGCAGAAGGTCTCGTACGCTACCTTCCAGCTGACTAGGGAGGCAGGGCGATGGTGGACCGTAGTGAATCTGCTGGAGAGGCAAAGAGCTGGTCCATCTAGTATGACGTGGGGCTGTTTCAAGGAGGTATTTTTCGATAGATACTTTCTGGTCTCTACTCGGGATGCGAAGGCCGATGAGTTTTCGGGTCTAATACAGAGAACTTTGACAGTGCAGAGGTATGCTGCCAGATTTATAGAGTTGTCTTGATTTGCTCCGTACTTGGTTCCGAATGAGCACGAGAAGTCTCGGAGGTTTGAGAGGGGTCTGAGGAAAGACATCACCCATCTTGTGGGGATGCTGCAGATCTGTGAGTTCTCCGTCCTGGTGGATAAAGCCACCATAATTGAGACTAACCTTCGGGGAGATGAGGTAGTAGAAGATCAGGGGAAGAGGCCAGCGTATTTTGGTCCTCAAAGTGGTCCTCAGCAGGGACAGTGGAAGAAGAAGAAGAGCTACAGTTCCAGTTATCGGCAGAACACCGAGCGGCCAATTTCTCTAGGTGATCCATTCCCCGCACTGTGTGCTAAGTGCTGTAAATGGCACGAGGGCGAGTGTCGACCATTTTGGGGTGTTTGCTACAATTGTGGCAAGTCGGGTCACATGGTGAAGAGCCGCCAAGAACCGAGGAAGGATATGCCTATACAGAGCCAGAACCATGGGAGTAATCAAATGCCTCAAGGGAACTGCCAGGCAACCACGGCTCCGGCGAGAGTATATTCACTTACTCCAGCAGATGTGGAACACGCTGGGAACGTGGTGATCGGTACCATATTATTGCTTTCGAATAGAGCTGTTGTCTTATTTGATTATGAGGCAACCCATTCATTCATATCTGCGAGTTTTGTGAAGTTGTGTGAGGTGGAAACCCGTGTGATGAATGAGATGTTGTCTGTGACTGCGCCAATTGGGAGTGTAACGATTTATAGTAAGATGTTAGGAAACTGTCCAGTTGTGATTTAGAAGTGACTGCTACCGGCAAATCTAGTAGTATACGACATGTCAGGTTTCGACGTCATATTGGGGATGGATTGGTTGTTTTCCAGCTATGCGGTAATTGATTGTCGTAAAAAGTATGTAGCGTTCAGACCTCCTGGGAAGCAAGAGTACGAGTTTGTAGGATTGTGTGTGCGTTTGAAGCCACAGATTTTATCGGCATTACAGGCGAGGAGGTTACTCTTGGGTGGTTGTCAGGGGTACCTATCTTGAGTGAAGGAACCGCTGCGAGATGAGTTGAAACTCGAGGATATTCGAGTGGTCAACGAGTTTTCAGATGTGTTTCCAAATGACTTACTCGGTTTACCTCCGGATCATGAGGTGGAGTTTGTGGTAGAATTGCTACCTGGCAAGGAACCGATCTCTAAAGCTCTGTATCGAATGGCTTCAGCAGAACTTCAAGAGTTGAAGGAGCAGTTATTAGAATTACTAGACCAGGGTTTTATTAGACCGAGTGTTTCAACCTGAGGAGCTCCAGTATTACTTGTGAAGAAGAAGGATGGGTCGATGCGTATATGCATTGACTACCGTGAGATCAACAAAGTGACGGTGAAGAACCGTTACCCATTGCCTCGTATAGATGATATTTTTTACCGGCTACAGGGAACGCAGGTCTTTTCAAAGATCGATCTATGGTCAAGGTATCATTAGGTGAAGGTTAAATCTGAGGATGTAGTGAAGACTGCTTTCCGAACCAGATACGGCCACTATGAATTCTTGGTTATGTCGTTTGGGCTGACCAATGCACCGGCAGTGTTCATGGATTTGATGAATAGGGTTTTTCATGAGTACCTAGATTGATTCAAAGTGGTATTCATTGACAACATTCTGGTATACTCGAGGAGTACGGAAGAGCATGTGGAACATTTGAGGTTGGTGCTACAGATTCTGCGAGAGAAGAAGTTGTATGCTAAGTTGAAGAAGTGTGAGTTTTGGTTGAATCAGGTCATGTTCTTAGGCCATGTGGTGTCTGAGGGCGGTATCTCTATTGATCCTAACAAGATCGAAGTTGTGGTTGACTGGGCTAGACCGAAGAATGTGTAGGAGGTTCAAAGTTTTCTGGGATTGGCGGGTTACTATCGTCGGTTCGTAGAGAGATTCTCTAAATTATCTGGACCTCTGACACGATTGACTAAGAAGGGAGTGAAGTTTGACTGGACTAGTGATTGCGAGCAGTGTTTTCTCGAGTTGAAGCACCGGCTGGTTACTGCTCCAGTATTGACCATTCCTTCGGGGGATGGGGGATTCGTGAGATATAGCGACGCGTCCCTGAAGGGTTTGGGATGTGTGCTTATGCAACAGGGTAAGGTGGTAGCTTATGCTTCTCGGCAACTTAAGGAGTATGAGAAGAATTACCCTACGCATGATTTAGAGTTAGCTACTGTTGTTTATGCCTTAAAGATCTTGCGACACTACCTGTATGGTGTTCAGTGTGAGATTTTCACTGACCACAAAAGCCTTAGGTACTTTTTCACATAGAAGGATCTGAATATGAGGAAGAGGCGGTGGCTAGAGTTGATTAAGGACTACAATTGCACAATCAGTTATCACCCATGAAAGGCTAATGTGGTAGCAGATGCGTTGAGTCGGAAGTCAGAGGATGCAGTAGTAACTACAGTTGTAGCTTAGCTTCCTGTCAAACGGGATCTGGAAAGCCTTGGGGTAAAGTTGGTGTTTGGTGATCATCAGGCTTTTTTTGCTAGCTTGGTAATCCAACCAACCTAGTTTGAGTGTATTAAAGCCGCGCAGGCTAGTGATGCAGAGTTAGCTGAGATTGTGGAGAAAGTGCAGCAGGGTTTGGTTACAGATTTTAACATCTCTGACAGAGGTGTGTTGAGGTTTGGGACCAGGCTGTGTTTTCCAAAAAACGATGAGATCAGAAGGACGATTCTGGAGGAAGCGCATTGTTCTCTGTATACGGTACATCTGGGTAGTATGAAGATGTATCGGGATTTGCATGAGTCCTTCTGGTGTAGTGGTATGAAGAGGGATATTGCTCGATTTGTGGAGCAGTGTCTGACGTGTCAGCAGGTGAAAGCAGTACATCAGAGGCCAGCAGGGCCGTTGCAGCCTTTGCCTATTTGGTGTGGAAATGGGAGCATATTCCCATGGACTTTGTTACTGGTTTTCTGCCAGCGCTTCATAGGAAGAATGCTATTTGGGTAATTGTGGATAGGTTGACGAAATCTGCTCACTTTGTACCGACGAAGGTTAGCTACCCTTTGAGTAGGCTAGCTGATATGTACGTGCATAAGATTGTGAGAATGCACGGGGTACTGGTGTCCATCGTTTTAGATCGGGATCCGAGGTTTACTTCTCGATTTTGGAAGAGCTTACAGGAAGCACTAGGGACGAAGCTTACTTTTAGTACAGCGTTCCACCCCCGGACTGATGGACAGTCGGAGAGGACAATACAGACCTTGGAGGATATGTTACAAGCTTGTGTATTGGACTTCGGTGGTAGTTAGATTCAATTTCTGCCACTAGTGAAGTTTGCCTATAACAATAGCTTCCAAGCCAATATAGGGATGACACCGTTCGAGGCTTTGTATGGTCGGAGGTGTCGATCTCCTTTGTATTGGGATGAAGTCAGTGAACGTCAGGTTTTAGGACCTGAACTCATGCAGCAGGCATCTAAGAAGGTAGGTTTGATCCGGGAGAGGATTAGATCGGCTTAGAGTCGGCAGAAGAGTTATGCGGATGTTTGCTGCCGTGAGTTGGAGTTCGAGGTAGGGGGTAAAGTATTCCTTAGAATCGCTTCGATGAAGGGAGTGATGAGATTCGGAAGGAAGGGTAAGTTGAGCCCGAGGTATATTGGACCATTCGAGATACTTAAGCGAGTGGGTTCGGTAGCCTACAAAGTTGCATTACCTCCAGCACTTTCAAGGGTCCATGATGTGTTTCACGTATCCATGTTGAGGAGGTACGTGTTGGATCCTTCACATGTTATTAGTTATGATGAGCTGAAAATTGAGGATACGTTAGTGTATGAGGAGATACCTATTCAGGTTCTGGACTGTAAAGTTTAGAAGTTTCGTACCAAAGAAATACCGTTGGTGAAGGTTTTGTGGCGAAACCACGAGGTTGAGGAAGCTTCTTAGGAACTGGAAATGAAAATACGCCGGAAGTATCCGCTGTTGTTTTGAGTAGTACTTGGATAGCATGGTGGTATGAGTATGTATGTATGTATGTAAACCTCTATTATCATATCAGTATTGTGTGGTTAGGCTCTGGAAGGGTCTTGTGGTATTGTAAGCTCCCGAGACCGTGTATGTATATGACCACGGTATTCCTCCGCCATAAATGAGGGAATGTATGTATGTATCGTAACGGGATTGCGTATAAATGGCCGTCGTATTCTCTAGAGTATGTATCTATGTACCGTAAGGGGGCTGCGTATAAATGGCCGCCGTATTTTCTAGAGTATGTATGTGTGTATCATGACGGGGCTGCTTATAAATGGTCACCGTTTCACCTCAGAGTAGGTATGTATGTAGTAGTATGGATATGGATGTAAAGAGAGATTGCAAATTTCAAGGTAGAAATTTTTGTAAGGAGGGGAGGTTATAAGGACCCAAACCATGATAATGGGTTTATATATATAAAGAGAGGGACATTTTGGTAAAAGAGCAGGTTCATCGACGAAGCTAGATTTCGTCGATGAAGCCTTTGTTCTTCTCGTCGACGAAATTTAGAGCCTCATCGATAAGGAGAAGCCGAGGAGTTTCGAAAATCGGGAAATATCAGGATTGGTCGACTAGGCCATCGATTTGTCGACGAATTCAGTGAAAGATTCGTCGACAAAGGTACCATTTCGTCAACGAAATTGGCCGGGTCAAAGGGCTATAAAAGGAAATTCTCATTATTTCACCATTAAGAAATCTCAATTATATATATATATATATATATATCTCTCTCTCTCTCTCTAAACCTCTCTCTACTCCTTCTCTCTATATTTCTTCACTGATTGTTGCTAGAATCGGGAAACGGAAGTTACCACGAGGATCGTGGAAGGATTCTCTACAACTTCTACGGATCAGAATCTCGTTTCGAGCGTTTTAGGGTTTCGGGCTAAAATTGAGGTAAGGCTCGATTTTTGTTTATGATTCAGTATATGTATAGAAGTACGAATTGTAAGTATGTATTGTACTGTGGTTTATAGGTTTGGAGTTTCGGTTCGTAGTTTTGAGGACCATAGAGTTCGTAGTTGGATTTCGGGTTAAAGTAAGGGGCTTCTGTTTATATCAGTTCATTTTCGAAATCAGGATCGATAAGCTTGTAGGCTACGATCGTATGTATGTTTTGGTAACTTATTTGGGGAAATCTATCGAGTAAAATGTGGGATTTTTGGATTACAGTTTTTCGGGAAAATTGGGGATTTCGAGTATCATCTCTATTTTGTTTGGAAATCTGTTGGTTGTGTTAAAACTGTATTATTGAGGTGATCGTAATCCATATTTGCATAAACTGTATACTTGAGATTGTAAATGATATGATTTGCCGTAAACCAAATAAGTGTGGTATGTATGGTTGTATGTAATTGTTTCAGGTATATGTAAAATAGTTATGTGGCAGCTAATTACCGTACGCTGAAATGTATTAGGCACGTGAGTTCCAAAATGATTCCAGGTTTTGTGAAATCGGCTAGGGGTCGCTAATTATCGTACGTCGAAATAGCTATGTGGCGGCTAATTACCATACGCTGTGCCATGGATCGGTTAACTACCGTAGGCAAGGGTGTCCGGCTCTATATTCGAGGGTGTGAAATATCACCAATCTAATTCCGGTTGGTCACCGAAGTGGTGTGAGCTATGTGCTACATCGTATGAAGCAATGGATTCATTGTGGGCCTGAGTTGTCGCAACGTAGTTTTACATGTGGCAATGTAATCGTGGTGAGACTAGGTCACCTTGTGTAGTTGCATTTGTAGCAATGGATTCACTATTAGGCCTGAGTCGTCACTTCGTAGTTGCACGTGTAGTAATGTAATCGCTGTGAGTCTAGGTGACCTTGTGTAGTTGCATGTGGACCAATGGATTCACTATTAGGCCTTGATCGTCGCAACGTAGTTGCGTATGTAGCAATGTAATCACTGTGAGATAAGGTGACCTTGTGTAGTTGCGAACTAGTGTAATGACACTGACCGTATGTATGTATGTATGTATGTTTTGGGTATCGTATGAACTGGAATGGTTTTATGAAAATACTGGAACTATATGGAATTGTATGAAATTGTACGAATTGTTTCAAACTGTATCGTATGTATAGCGTTATGAAGTATGTAAAATGACACTGGTATGCCACACACTGATATAAACTGTTTTCTTTCTTACTAAGAGATGTCTCACCCCGAATGTACGTACAATATTTTCAGGGCCTTCAAGTAGCGATAAGTAGCGTCCTAGCGTTCGGAAGCAAGGGATGTCATAGCGTACTGGGATACGGTCATCTGCCCCTATACCAGAAGCAGAAACTCTGCTGCCTTCGTGCTCCGAACGACAGTAGGGAAATACCGCTCGAAGAACAACTCCTTGAATCGGTCCCACGTCACTGGTACTGGAACCGGCCTCCGCTCCTTTATCAGATGCCCTGATTTCCATTAGCGCTTCACCTCCCTTGTCAGTTTAAATACTGCAAATACTACCTTCTGCTCATCTGAACTGGAATGCACTGCCAATGTCTCTTCAATGTCCTGCACCCAATTCTCAGCTACAATTGAGTCATCTCCTCCAAAAAATGATGGGGACTTCATCCGCGTAAACTGCTCGATCATGCAGCTACACTCTCCTAAACTCCTGGCCATCTCAATCATCACCTACTGGGTGACGCTGCGCAGTATTGCATCGGTATCACAACCTATGCTGGAAGGTCCTGGCCTGTCTCCCCTAGTATTTGTGCCACTACTTCCTGGGTCCATCCTAAAAAACAAGAACACACTTAAGAATCTTATCTCTTGCACAGACCCTATCTATTTCATTCTACTCAAATCCTATATTTATAATTAACTACTCTCCCAATCTTAACTCAAAATCCAATTCTACAACCTAGACACACGACTCGACGATATTTTACTATGGTTTTCCTGAAATCGTCATCCCAAGAAACACAGAAACCACCAAGGAAATTCCTATACTCTGACTATAGAACAAACCTCAAATCATTTCCTATTCTCTGGTATTGCTTCCGCTACACTCTAAAGTCTACAGAACCTAGTAACCTAGGCTCTAATACCAAATTGTAACGTCCTGCTAAATTAATTGAGATTTCCCTTACTTTTTTTTTTAATAATAATTACTGTGAAATTCCACTGCTCTGATACTTCCATATATAAAATTAACTATCCACCTAAGCAGCAGGAAGCTAAAATCATAACCCCCACCATATATAAATATGTACAATACCAGAGTGCTAACATACTCCCACAGTATAAACACATAGTTGTATCTCTCAAAATATACTTCATCTGAGACTAGAACTATACAAGGAAAACTTTCCCCAAAATACTCACTCTAACAACAGGCAACATTGAAACTATCTGTGAGTCTGATCTACTCGCCTCAATGGATCACCTGAAAAATATAAATTAAATGGGATGAGGAGACACTCGGTAAGAAAAAACATGCTATTGCTAGTGTGTGGCAGATGAGATACATGCTTGCAAAGTCTGATTTAGAAAAATACCATAAATAACATAACTGAATGAAACCCGTATACCTGCTGCAAAATACATCATAATTATGTTGCTTAGCATAAACTGAGTTTTCTAGAATATTTTATTCATACTACTACTAATAACTATAAGTATGTCTATTTTCTGTAAATCTGCTCATATATATATATAATAACTGCGAAGATGGGTAATTGAAGTCATGAATTAACCCTTCATGATAAGGTTTTGTTGTTCAAAGGTGGGACCTAAACTGGCTGGCCGACCAGAGTAAGTCAACTGAACTCCGACACTCAGATCATGCCCCCTCAACCCATATCTGATGAGGAGCTTGCCCAACACATAGGCATGACCAACTTTTGAATACTACATATTATCTGAATAGGGGTTGCACTCTGAACTGAATATAGTTACGGTACCGTGCTCTGTTGCTGAATATGGTCCATTAGGGTCTGATACTATATACATAACTAATATTTCTAAAATACTGTTTTTACCATGATTTTGTAACAGTTGAAATAACCATAACACAATAAATACTTAGTTGAATAAATTGTAATAACTGGATAGCTGATATGTCTGCATAACTGAATACCTGAATTTTCTATTTAACTGTATAAACTGAATGTTATGGTTTTTGAAATGGCTATATCATAATATTATGAGAAATACTGTAAAATACGAGTTTCTGTGCGTATGCTGAAAATCATGGTATTTTGAAAATTACGGTAACCTTGTACTAGGCTAATAATAAACTCATGCCACACAATTAAACATTAATATTATCAGGTTCTGAAATCACACAAATAATCTGAATAATAATTTTCTGAAAAACATATAATTTATACTGAATCAAAACAGGTTTACCTAGCATAGCATATTTCCCTTATCTGATTCTAGCTAAAACCCCCTATTGTATCGGGCCCTACACCCACAAGGCTTCCCACCCAACACCATGAAAACCATATATCCCAGAATAAAATATTACTATTTCTACGTCTACTGCATTTCTTACAACTGTTAGAAAGCCAAATTTCACCAAAAAGGGCTTACCCTGAATCTGGGATGAAATCCAACTTCGTCCCACCGACGACCCGCTTTGGTAGACTTAGGGAGAACCTCCCCAAGAGCATCGTGGTAGCCTCAGATAGTCGATCTGGCGGTAAATGAGGCCGAAATCGAGGAGAGAGGAGGGAGAGACCATAGAGAGAGAGGAGAGAGAGAGTTTATGTGAATTTTCCTGCGTAAAAAACTGAGTTTAGCCATATTTATACTGCGGGATTCATCGATGAGTCACGTCATCTCGTCGACGAGTCTAAGAAGCAATTCGTCGACGAACTCTCCCCTTCATCGACGAAATTCAGAATTGCCCAAAACATCCTCTCGGTATCTTCTTGTTGACGAGACCCTCTTGTACCCTCGTCAACGAATCCCCTGTGTTCGTCGACGAGGCCATGAGAAAATTCCTTGGGTTATTACATCCAAAGTACAACATCGTCGATGAAGTCAGCTGCCTCCTTCTGTTACTGTTTCTATTTCCCTCCCTCTTTATTATTATTTAAATATCATTATTCTTCGGGTCGTTACATTCTCCCCTCCTTATAAAATTTCATCCTCGAAATTTACTATTAATATAACTCATCATCTTTTAAAGGCAAAATGGTCTACTTATTTTATTACTTGCCCTCACCAAGGCAAAATTTTGTCTTCCAAATATCCTTCATCTCAAATTCTTTCATTAAGTAGTCAATAGTAGTTGAGATCTATTCTGGAGTTCTTACTATTTATATCATCAACATAAACTGTGACTATAGAAAATCCAGAATTTATATTCTTAATGGAAACACAAGGACAGATAAGATTATTTTTATATCCAATTTTGAACAAATATTCACTTAGATGATTATACCACATTCGTCCAGATTGTTTCAATCCATACAAGGATCTTTGTACTTTAATAGAATACATTTGCCGTTGTTTTGGATTATATGCTTCAAGCATTTTAAATCCTTCAGGGATTTTCATATGTGTGTGTATATATATATATGTCATTATCCAATGAACCATACAAGTAAGTTGTTACTACATCCATGAGACGTATGTCAAGTCCTTCAGAAACCGTTAAACTAATAAAGAATCTGAAAGTAATTGTGAAAACTAAGGTGTAGTCCCAAGAGAGGGGTAAATTGGGTTATTAAAATTTTCTTTTAATTATTTTAGAATCTTAACCTATTATTAATTTAGCAATCACACAACAAAAACTTAATTGAATAATCAATCCACAAACCAATATTCAATCAATCAAATAACCAACCAACAACTAACTAATCAACCACAAAATACCAAATCAAGATATAATATGCAACTCTTTGGCAATTTTCAACTTTTGCAAGAACTCAAGATATTTGTTTGTAGCCCTGTATATATGAATGAATTTTGCTTGCTCTCTCAACTAAGATTTTCGCAAACGATTAAACAATGTATTCCCTTTTGGGTTTCTGCAAAAGTTTAATCAAACGTACTTTCTTAAGTTAAAAGTCTTTTTAATCTTGGTTTTTGATTTTCAGCAACTTGCACTTAGCATACACACCGCACAATATATATATTCTAAAAATAAAGAGAAGGGTAAGAGAGAGACCAAGATTTTTATGAGGTTCGACCTATCCCCAGCCTACGTCCTCGCCTTAGGCCAATACCACCTAAGGATTCCACTATAGCACTCCTTTCCGAGTGGAGCAAACCTTTACAAGTACCTCTTTAAGGGTAGAAATCCCTTTCCAAGCGATACCCCACGCTTGGTCATAATGATCCAATTGCCCTGAACCGTCAAGAAACAAGAAACATGAAGAAGAGATTTGTGCATAAGAATCACTCTCAGATAGAGTAGGTTAGTACAAGTATAAGCACAAAGTATACTTCAATGTAAAACTCAATATAATGAAATTGAAGTTCAATGTAAATCTGTCACCGGTTTGATCTTTGAAAGATTCAGACTTAAAGCTTAATTTTGATGTGAGAGGTTCAGTAAAAACTCAGTTGAAAGATCATCAAGATGTGAGCAAGATAGCCTTTGAGAATTGAGAGCACTTGAGAGTGTGTTGATTGCTGAAAATATTTCTTGGTAATTAAAATATTTGCCTTAGGGGCTATATATAGAGTTTAAAAAGTTAATTCCTTGTTTCCCATGATTACTTGGAGTATTTCTCAAGTTTCCACAAAGTTTGGAGCCCAAGAAACCAAATTTTGAAACTTTCTAGTTTGTAATTTTTAAAAGACTCTCAAATGGCATTCGTCTGTCTCACAGGGTCAGAAGTCTATCTCATTTTAATTTAAAAGTCAGTGTACTGGGAGGCTCTTGTCAAAACACAGTTAGTCGCCTCAGGCTATGCTGAGGCGCCTATCACCATTCTGTCTACTTCGAGCATCCTAAGGTATTTTGGTCATACTTTTTTTTTTTTATATAACTCCAAATTTGACTTTCTTAGTATCAACAAAAAGCTAAAAGAAAATATCAAAACTTTCATGTTGAACACTTTTTTTAAGATAAAGAGTGTTTGATATAAAAAAATGCTCATCAATGCGGATATAAAAAAAATAACATAATTTGGAAAATCCTATTTTGGTGCTTTTCATTCCAAAATTTTTTTTAACCTTTTTGAAATAACTTTTGGCCTTATAAAAATATTTTTCAAGTATTTCAAAAAGTATCTAGGTCCAAATAATTAACCTAAGAGTTTCAATGCATTTATATTGACTTTTACTTGAAGTACTCACATAAGATTTCCTTAAGAGTCTAAATCCTTCAATTCTTGAAGTCTTCATGTATGTCCTTACTTTGAGTCCATCTTGTCTTGAGCTTAAACATTCTTTGAGCTTCCATGATATTTGTCAAACTTTGAGATTTGTAACACTTTGATCTGAGCTTTGCTTGAATCACTTGTTTGTATGTTTTCATTGTTCTCTTGTGATTACTTGATCTTAAGCTTTACTTAAACTTAAACTTGAGCTTTAAATACCTGTTACCTGAAGATTAATACTCACAACTCAAACATGTTAAATAAAATTTTATTTGTTATCATAAAAAAAAAAAATTAGTAAGTCATGTTAGGCCAACAAACTGCATTCATAACAGGGGAATAGGGATCATTATAATCTATACCAGGCCTTTGGAAGAAACCTTGTGCTACAAGATGTGCCTTGTATATCACAAATTCATTCATTTCATTTCTTTTACATACAAAAACCCATTTATACTCAACAAGTTTGACATTCTCAGGTGTTTGGACTACTAGTCCAAATACCTTACGTTTGGCTAATGAGTCTAACTTAGCCTGTATTGTTTCTTTCCATTATGGCCAATCATTTCGATATGAACGTTCTTCTACAGTTTGAGGTTCATGCTCATTATCATTAACAATTTATGAAGCAATCACAAATGAAAACACATTGTCAACAACAATTTCATTTCTTCTCCGCATATTTTCAAATTTTAATGAGATCTCATAATTTTTCGGTACCGAAAACACTTCTGGTGTTGCTTATGTGGAAATATGGGATTGTTTATCTATATTTCTTTTAGCCTCTTCTTGAGTGTTAATGAACTCTTTTGGAATGTCACTTTTATTAATTTCCCTTTTCTTTCGAGGAACAGTATCCTTTGCACCAATTGGTCTAGCACACTTTTGACGCATTTTAGATTCATTAGCTGCTATTCCCATTGGGTGTTCTTCGGGAACAATCAATCTAACAGGAATATTTGTAGCCAAAACATGTGATTTAGTGACCCTTTTGGTGTCTGTGAAAACATGTGGCATTTGATTTGCAGCATTCTGCAAATGAATTATTCTTTGAACTTCAAGTTCACATTGATTTGTGCGTGTATCAAGATTAGACAAAGTTGGTGTGTTCCAACAAATTTCTTGTGTTTTTAATCCTTTACCTTTTCCTTCTCCTAATGACAGGAAACTGATTCATCAAATTGACAATCTAGAAATCTTGCTCTAAAAATATCACCCGTTGGTGGTTCAAGATATCTAATTATAGAAGGAGAATCAAAACCAACATAAATACCAAGACAACATTGTGGTCTCATCTTACTTCGTTGTGCAGGTGCAATAGGAACATATACAACGCAACCAAAAATTCTAAGATGAGATATATTATGTTGGTGGTTAAACACAAGCTGTGAAGGTGAAAACTTGTGATATGCAGTTGATCTAATTCTAATTAAAGATGCAGCATGCACTATAGCCTGACCCCAAGCAGAAGTAGGAAGCTTTGATCACATAAGCATAGGTTTAGCAATAAATTGTAGATGCTTAGTGAAGGATTCCGCTAAACCATTTTGTGTATGAACATGTGTAATAGAATGTTCAACACTTATTTCTATTGACATGCAATAGTCATAAAATGCTTTTGAAGAAAATTCACTTGCATTATCTAAACAGACAGTCTGAATGGGATGATCAGGAAAACTTGATCTTAACTTTATTATTTGAGTAAGAAATTTATAAAAAGCAACATTACGAGTTGAAAGTAAACAAACATATGACCATCGAGTGGAAGCATAAATTAAAATCATGAAATATCGAAATGGTCCGCAAGATGGATGGATTGGGCGACAAATATCTCCGTGTATTCTTTGCAGAAAAGATGGAGACTCTAAAGATAATTTAGATGGAGAAGGTCTAACAAGTAGTTTTCTTTGAGAACAAGAAATACAAAAATAATCACAAGATAAAATAACTTTATGATCATTTAATTGATGTCCATGTGTATTTTCAATGATTCGTCGCATCATAGTTGAACCAGGATGGCCAAGACGATCATGCCAAAGTATAAAACTTCTAGGCACGGAGCACTTCTAGTGCATAACATTTGCTTCAACCATCCTTATTTTTGTGAAATATAGGTTAGATGAAAACTTGAAAATTTTTCTAATATGATTTTCTGGTTTGAAATTGTAGATGTAATAAAAAGATATTCCATATCTCCTTCATTTTTGGTTTCAACATGATATCCATTGCGACGTATATCTTTAAAACTTAGTAAATTTCTTCAGACTCTACTAGAATATAATGCATCATCAATATACAAATTTGTCCCATTTGGAAACATAATGTGAACTCTTCCAAAGCCCTCTATTACATTTGTAGAGCCAGATATTGTATTAACATTACTTTCAATTAATGTTAATTGCAAGAAATATTTTTTGACATGAAAAATTGTATGAGTCATGCCACTGTCCTCCAACCACACGTCATTCTCCATTTTATCAAGTTTATTTTGTATGATCTAGTAAATAGAAAGTAAAATTTAAGAATTAGGAAAGATAACAAAATATTACTGAGCATATCATATGTAAAACTTTTAAAAATTACATAAATTAATTTTTCAAAATAACATAAACATGAAAATAATTTAATAGTAGACATTTCCATCCCCAATTAAATGATCAATTTTGCCACTACGATCCTCAAAAAAATCAGAAACATCAAAATCAACATCCAAAGGAGACTCATATTTAGCATCAATGGGTTCAAACAAATTCACTTCAACATTTTTCCCTTTTCCTTTTAACAATGCCTTGTAAAGATCAACTAGTGTTTATAAGTGTGACATATTCGAGACCAATGACCTTTTGTTCCACACCTAGAGCAAATATTGTCATTATTTTGCACTTTGTTATTTTGTTAAGAGCTTTCTTTATTCTTTGCCCATTTCGTTTGAATCTTTTCAGTACCTTTGCTTTCAAACTTTGAAGGATAATTATCACGGGTCCAATAATTTTTCCTACCATGACCCCTTTTACCACCACGACCTTGTCCACGATCTTGAGAAAAAGCCTCATTCACTACAAGGAATGATTTTGAGCTAGTTGGATGAGATTGATGATTTTTCAACAAAAAACTCATTATTTTGTTCAGCCATAAGTAAACAAGAAATTAGCTTAGAATATTTTGTAAATCTACACTTTCGATATTGCTGCTGCAGGAGCACATTCGAGGCATGAAAAGTCAAATGTGTTTTTTCTAACATATCATCATCAGTAATTTTTTCTTCACACAACTTCAATTGAGAGCTAATTTTAAACAAAACTGGATTATATTCAGTTACAGTTTTAAAATCTTGCAGTCGCAAGTGTATCCAATCATATTGAGCTTTTGGAAGAATTACCGTTTTTTGGTGTTCATATCTCTCCTTTAAGTTGTTCCAAATGACTAATGGATCCTTAATAGTAAGGTACTCAATTTACAATTCTTCGTGTAAATGGCATCGAAGGAAAATCATTACCTTTGCGCTATCCTGCAAGGATGCTTGATTTTTTTCTTCAATTATACTTTCAAGATTCATTGCATTAAGGTGAATCTCAACATCAAATACCCATGGCAGATAATTTTTTCCAAAATTATCAAGGGCAATGAATTTAAGCTTTGTGATGTTTGACATCATAAAGTTACTTTGAAAACAAATAAAAAATTCAAAATTAGGTAAATATAAAATAGAAATGTTATTCTCACATATATTCCAACATAAAAATATTTAAGGACACGTACTCAAGATAAGAAATATAACACATATAAATATAGTTTGACGAAAAACTAAAATTATATAGATAACAAATGTTAAAGAAAACAAAATTCTTACCTTAGAATAATACCAACGAAACTTTTTATACCATTAGAGACTTGATCGTACTGATAACATGTTGTAAATGAAATAAAAAGAGGAATACAAAAAAAAAAAAAAGTTTGGAACTATAAAAATTTAACAGTCTAGTTCTTCAGGAACTAAATGTTGCTAATCATCTTATTATCTTATTTTGTTGTAAAACATGTCCTTATATAAGCAAATACATTGACATCCCAAAGGTTAACCACATAATGAACCATTATGTGGGCATACTAAAGGTTGTGTAACCTATTATCTAGATAGTCATCCACATAAATATACATTATATATATTTTTGATCATTTTGCATTTACTAGAAGTAATAATTAATATATGTTGTATTTTTAGATCACAACAGTGTACATTATCTCTAATTAATTAGAAGACTTCAGTTCTCACATGTTCTTGTTGGAGGTCTTAAGTTTGAATCTTGTGAGAAGTGGAAGGAAGATAATATGGTAGATGTGTTATTCAAATTTAGCATGGACTTTTAATTATTTTATCATTCGATAAAAAAAAAGTGCGGGAGGAAATTGGGACCATATAATTATGTAAAGAATTAATATTCAACTTACAATCTTTTATTAGGAGAGGGTTAGAGTACTGAAATTTTGAGATACAAAGTTAAGTATTTTTAAAAACAAATTATATACGCTTATTTATTATTATTGGCACAAAATTTGAATTTATGGAGTTGGATACTAAGTAAGTCGTAAGTGCCAAGTTCTTCTCCCATTGACTCTTGCAATCTACACCATTGAATTCAATGTGAGAAGGAGATTGTGGCCTCGTCATTTTGTGTAGAGTTACTGATTTTTTTTTTCTTTTATGACATGAGAACTTCAACCGAGCCCTTTGAACACCTCTCGTTACGGTACCAAACCCACGGAGGTGAAAATGTTATCATCCGTCCATTAATGCACTTCTGGTAATTCATTGTACAATCCAAAAATGAGGAATTGAAACCGTAACCTTAAGGTCACCAAAGTCACAAATTTGCCCTTACCAATTGAGTAAGCTTAACTCAGCATGTAGAGTTTTTGAATTAGTATTTAATATGAAAACATAAAGTTAATTTATCATTTTTAAGAAAATGAGAAAGTGAGAGTATTGAAATTTATGAGTGTAAGACTCAATTTTCACATAAAATAATTGTATATATTTATTTGTGTTTTTTTTTTTTTTTGGTAATGCTACATTTTTATTGAGATGTCAATCACATTTGAACATTTTCTTCTAAGTATTTATTCCATATTGTTCTTTTTGTAGCGCTTAATTTTTTTTTAAAGGCATGAAAAAGTAGCAGTTTGAGACAAGATAATTATGTGTAGAATTGTTATTCGAATTAAATTCGATTTCTCTTAATTGTTGGAAGAGAAATAAAGTGAGTATTGAAATTATTAAGTCTAAAGATTCAATTCTCACAAAAAATATTTGTCTAAATTGGTTTGTCTTTATGCATCTCGCCATCTATATTATTGTTCAATAATTAAAAAGGATGTGACCAAGATTAGGACACAGCATTTTTGTGTAGAACTATTTTTCAAAGACGATTTATCTTTTTTAATAGAAAGCAGGAAAAAGGGTACTAAAATTATGAGTACTAAAACTTATGAAATAATTATGGATATTTATTTGTATTTATTGGTGACGTTAGTTTCATATATCCATATTCAAATACTTACGTGTATTGCAGTTTTCTTCTATATATATATATAATCTTGTTCTTATCCTATTGTCCAATGTGAAAAAATGAGTGTGAAAAGAAGATTAAACAAAATAGTTATCGGTAAATTTCGTATTCAATTAAGGTTGTTTTATCTTTTTTGAAAGAAAGAAGAAAAAGTGAATACGGGCATTATGAAGTCTAAGATTCCATTCTCACATGAACTAGTTGGTTCATTGGGGGGTTTTTCTAAGTTATTTATATTATTGGTCACACTAAATTTAATTATATATCCAAATTGAGACACCAACTTCGTGCAAAATTATTCTTCTATCTATAAGTGCTCACATAGTGGCAGTCATATTATAATCCTACCACCCCAAAACCAATCCTCTCCCCCTTCACCCCACGCCCTAATTCTCGATTTCGTTTATAGAATTCAAACCCTAGTTCCCCATTTGGGAGTCAAGAGATGATCCATAAAGCGATAATTCAATTTCTCTTTTAGTTATATATTAAATAAAAAAATGTCTTTATGTGCTAGAATCACTATTAGAGTTAAAGTCGATCTATCTTTTTTAAGAGATAGAAAGAAATATATTAAAGAGAAAAAAATAGTGTTAGAAATACTAAATATGATAATTATGATTTCAACCTCAAATTCAAATATTATAGGACAAAATACAACCCTATGAAAGTTGACCGTACAAGTTTTGCTTCATACCTTTTCAATAAATGGTGATTAGCTAGTTCATGGTGAACCAAAAAGGTGCACCACATTGTTTGTGCATTTAAAGAAAAATTTGACTCCAAATTTAATTAGAGCAATTTAAATTATGAGGGCTTAGTATTGGTGGTATCCTCTACCCACTTGCACAATTAAATTAATCACATGTGAAGGGGGTGTTTAAAGCCTTTTTTTAATGTATGTTTAATTAAGGGTTGTTTGGTAATTATGAAAATAAAATAAAAAATAAAAAATCTAAAAAATTGAAAATCAGAAATTTAGTTAGCTGATATTTTAAAAATTTTAAAAACTAAAACTTTGATCTCGATTGATCAACTAAATTAATTAAGCTGACTTGAGTTGATTTTGAGTTTTAAGTACTTACAGTCGAGTTAGGCTCGAGTTTTGAGTTTCAAAAATTAGGATATATCAAAAAATTGTATTTTGAAATAAGAACTAATTTAATTATAAAACTATTTTTTTTTATTTCCAATTTGTTAAAGAAAAATAAAAAAAGTTAGTTAATTTTTTAATTGTACAATATTTATATTAAAAATAAAAATACAATAAAAAGTTGTGGTACTATTGGCTTGTGAAAGTTCTTATATTTTTTATTTTAAAATTTTCAAACAATTACAAAAATATCAATTTTTTAAATTTCTGATTTTATAGAAAACATGAAAAATCTCTTCATATTGTTGTTTATATTTTTTGTTTCTTACCTTACATTTTTGGGAGTGTCGATTTTGATTTGAACGAAGTAGGGTGTAAAATCCATACAAACCCCAATGCAAATCTCATAAATTCACAACACTATTTTATATAATATTTGAAAAATTAAAAGATAAAATATTTTTTTGTAATTATTTTCTAAAAATAAATAATGATAAATTATTTTGCACAACTAAATAAACATTTATTTTTACTTTTTTAGAATATATTTTAAAAAATTAAAAAATAAGTCAATTTTTTCATAATTTTTAAAAATAAAAACTAGAAATTAAAATTTTTTCCACAATTAATGGAAACAAAAAAATGAAAAATAAAAACCATTTCAAACTCTAAATAATTCTCTTTACATTTTGTTAATTTGTTATTTATTAAATATAATTCCGCCTAATTATCAACAAGAAAACATTTGTTAGCAACTTTTAAAAATTAAATTGTGGTATTCAAAATAATATCTTATGTGAGTTACTTTAATTTAAAATTTTAAAAAGAAGGCAGTATTTTTGAGATTTAGTGAAAAAAATAAAATATATATTCTAAAATTTTAAGATTTGTTCAAAAAAATATTTAGTTATCTTTATATTTAATTAAAAATAATTTTTTAAAGAGATATAAGTATCTTAAAAATTAAATATCAATAAAATTGTGGGATTTTTTAAAATGGTTGGGTGAAAATTAATATAATTTTTTAATAAATTAGTATTATTTATTAAAAAGAAAGAAGAAGAAGAAATAAAGGCTAGAGACAGAGGACTGCGGGCCAATCATGATGAAGATGACAGAAAGGTGGCTCTATCGTCTATATAACATTTTTTCCCCCTTTTGTGGGGCCCACTTAATTTTGACTGAGACAGAGATGGGAGGGCATGAGGTGGGCCCCACTGCCACTGTTGCATGGGATTGGCTTCTCTGTATTTAGTAAACCTTCATCAGAAACTCCTAACCAGAAAGAACAGAAAAGAAAGGAAAAGAAAAGAAAACAGAGGGGAGAGTGGGGGTGTTGAGGGGAGGCGAGAGTTGACAATTGACAATTGACGTTCACCATGACCATCTCATTTGATGACTGGCAGTAGCAGTCCTGGCAGATATGTATGTACTTCAAAAAGCTTACCCCCTGTACCCAAATTAACTCCCTCCAATGGTTTAATGCCACTTTTTTCCTCTTTAACTCCACCTTAATTTTCAATCCTAGTTTTTTTTTTATACATCTTTTTTTTTTTTTCGTCATACTATATTATACTCAAAATTTATCGATCAGCTGTAACTGTATTATCTAATAGTACATACATATTTTCCGCTAACTTTTATCCCTTCATTATTATCAAGACATCTTCATACACCTTCATTGTCTCACTTTTAGATTTGTAACTATATCCATTACAATTTAAAGTGTCCAATAAAATCACATTCTTTCTTAGATCAGATACATGCTTCACATCACATAACGTCTTAATCACACCATCATACATCTTAATTTTGATATCTCTCATTCCAACAACTTTGCAGACATCTTCGTTTCCCATTATAACGAAATCGTAACTCACTAATTTGTAAGTGGTGAACTAGGCTTTGTTGGACGTCATGTGATAAGAACATCTCGAGTCTAGGATCCAAGAATTCATGAGGCGTTCTGAACCCGATGAAATAGAAAGCATATCACCATCACTGCTCCCCGAGTCTCCTTCTATCACTACATTTGCAGATTTTGAAGAAACCCTATTAAGTTTCTGTATTCCACTTCTTCCACTCTGAACACTCCAGTTTTATGTGCCTAATTTTCCCACACTCAAAACACTGAACGTCCTTCCTCTTCCTGGACCGTCACTGAGTTTTATTATTACTTAATCCACTCCAGAACTTGCCTCTTCCACGATCCTGATCACCCTTCGCCATGAGCCCTTCACCTTGTGAACTATCATCGCTGGACTTCTTCCTTTGATGGAATCCCAACAATGCACTTGTGATATCCTCCAACTCCAAGGTTTCTTTCCCCCACATCAGATTCATAACCAGATTCTCGTACGTAGGATACGTACGTAGGGAATTTAGTAGCATTAATGTCTTGTCTTCATCCTCGAACTTCACATCGACCCGCTTCAGATCGCTGATGATCAGATTAAAAACGTTGATGTGTTGATTCAAGTTTGAACTCTTTGTCATCTTAAGCCCGTAAATTCTTTGCTTAAGATACGACTTGTTCGATAAAGACTTGGAAATATACCAACTCTCCAATTTTAGCCAAATTGTTACCGGTGATTCCTCATCTATGACGTGATACATCACGTCATCGACCAGACAAAGCTTGATAGTAGATACAAACTTTGCTTCTAACTCCTTCCAACTCATTTCATTCATGCCTTCCAACTTCTTTCCATATAGTGTCGTCACCAACCCTTACTGCACCAACACATTCTTAACCCTTCTCTGCCAAAGTCCAAAATTTCCTGCTCCATCAAACTTACCAATCTCCAACTTTACAGAAGAAATCTTAGCCATTGCAACCAATAGCTCTGATACCAATTGTTGATTCGAATGTGCAGTAATGCAAGCACTTAACAATGAATATATGAAAATTAACAATCAATCACAAATAAAACAAAAGGAAAGCAATAAAATCAAAATCACAAGAAATATACGTGGTTTGGTAATATGCCTATGTCTACAAGAGCAAGCGGTTGATTTTCACTATCAATTCGTGAAACTTGTCAAGCTTACATCAAGGGTTACAAATACAATTTATATACAAACCCTATGCATACAAAATACTTAGAACTATAACTAAAACTTGTTGCAATCCCTAGAGGAAAATCCTCCAAAATCTCCCAATTTACTGATCATCAATTCAAAAATCCGTAACTTGCACTGAACGAAACCATCGACACTTAAATGCCGAGAGCTATTCCTGATGTAGACTGAAACTGTTGATGGTTATCTTCCAAGGCTAAAACTGTTGAGCCTACCATCAACCAAACCGTCGACGGTTATCTTATGCAACTAACTTCCTTGTTCTTTGTATCACTATGCTTCCTCAGCATATGCATTCCACTCAAATATGAACCACATCTCCAACTATCTCTACCTTGGAGAATATTTACCACTTAGGAGAAATATGGAAGCATAACCCACTGTTCTACCCGGGACAGTAGATTGGGACCGTCTTCCTTATAGCACCTAGAGATGTAAACCAAGTCCAAGCGATGCTTAAACTTGTCCGTGGTAGCAATAACTCCACCTTGCTGAATACCCAGCTCCTTGAATGATCCTTTAAACCACAATGCTACCTTGGCGGCCTCAACCACTACCAAGTACTCCAACTCAGTTCTTGAAAGTGCAACCTGAGAATGTACCATGGACTTCCAACAAATAGGTTATCCCACAACATACCCTGTTATAGGCCTCCTGTCATCCAAGTCTCATGCGTAGTTTGCATCCACGAATCTCACAATTGACAGTTTGCTCTATTGCCCGCCAAAGTACCCTAATGCATTGGCATAGAAGATCTTTGACGTGTCTCAAACATTATTGTTCGTCCTTGGGTACTAAGCGGTAGAAAGTTTACATTGATTCACCAATGGTGTACCAGTGACTAGTTTAACATTAACTATACTGAACCACACCAACGCCTTCTTTATGAAACAACCCTGAGATAATCATAATCTCCCTACAGTTTTGTCCAAAAAGCCACCCTAAGATAATCCCAATCTCCTTGCAACTTTATCCTTACGAATTTCCAACCCAGGAATCTTCTTGGATGTATCCAAAATCTTCATGTCAAGTTCCTTTCTCAACAGAGTTTATGACTACTTAACCCTAGTCAAAATCTTCCTAGAAATTGACATGTCAATCACACGAAACAATAGAATAATTACCCACTTGTGTCCTATTGTACTCTTCCGACCCTTCTAGATGCTCCACTAATTCCCACATTTGATTCTTATGCAGTAACTCCATCTCCTCCTCCATAAGACTCATCCATCTATTTTTCCTTTGATATGCAACGCATCTTGAAAAATAGTAGGAACCTTGTTGGTAGTAATGAATGCATAAGACATCCGATCATCAAATTTATACTTGGGTGGTGATCTAATAGTGTCTCTGGGCCCATTGCGATCCTACTGGTCTCCTGAGCTAAACTATCTGCAATATGAACATTATCATCTCTACCCTGTGTTTGTAACTCCACTTGCATCACAATCTCCTTTTTGCTCCAGCTTATACTATGACAATGCAAGTCTCTTGAGCTAGAACTCCCTACACTTTTGACTTGAGTCTCCAACTCCACCTGCACAACATGTATGTTGCTGCTGCAGCTTTTTGGCACATGTTTCTTTTAATCTACCTGAGTGCATTGCACCATGGATTTAATATCAAAAACCATATCTCCACCGATCACCACCTTGTTTGCCATTGGATCTCCCATTTTAAACCCCCCTTTTTGATACCACAGAAAGATATACCATCTAGACATTTCACCAAGCTTAGATTTTATCTCACTAGAAACATGCATGGTTGGACTTCCAAACTACAAATTTCCTATCTAGTGATACCCTTGGTTATTAGTTAATCAAGAAACACGCCATACTCGCTGACTTTATCAAGAAGTTCCTTGCAAGCCCAGCATACAACCTGAGATGTATCTTGCAAAACTCCTTGAACACCAGCGTACTTAGTTCCAATGTCTGACCTGATGATCTTTCTCTCGGTCCAATTTTCCGCCTCACCCACAAGTTAAAGCTAAAAAATATCTCCAACTTGTGCCGCATGAAGTACCTCCAGACCCTTTTGTGATAAACACACGAAGTAGCTATGTCCAACATGTGATGCTGCCCTCACCGGTCCTCAAACATCCAAAACAATGTAGTTAAGAATACCCTCCATTTTGTGCGTGGTTGTTTTACACAAAACAGTATTACCTAACTCAGAATTTACAGCAGCAGCTCCACCTACAATTGTGTTACCCAGCAATGCATTGATAGTCCCCTCTAACTTCTGTCCCTTCATCACCATCAAGACACCTTTATACACCTTCATTTTCCCACTTTCAAACTTTTAACTGTACTCGTTACAATATAAAGTGCCCAATAAAATCACATTCTTCTGTAGATCAGTCACATGCCTTACATCACATAACTTCTTTACCACACCATCATACATATTGATTCTGATTTCCCCAATTTCGACAACTTTGCACGCAACATCGTTTTCCATTAGAAGGGAACCAGAACTCACCAATCTATAAGTGGTGAACTTGGCTTTGTTGGGCGTCATGTGACCAAAAGCATATCACCATCATTGCTCCTTGAGTCTCCTTATTTCACTACATTCACTGATTTTTACGAACTCTCTTGAGTTTTTGTATTCCCCTTCTTCCACTCTGGACACTTCAGTTTTATGTGCCTAATTTTTACACACTTAAAACACCGAACTTCCTTCCTTCTCCGGGAATGCGATTGAGTTTTATTATTATTTGACCCGCTCAAGAATTTGCCTCTCCCACGATCCTGATTACCCTTTGCCACAAGCCCTTTACCTTGTGACCTCTCATCACTAGCCTTCTTCCTTTGATGGAACCGCAACAATGCACTTGTGATATCCTTCAACTCCAGGGTTTCTTTCCCCCCATGTTAGAGTCATAACCAGATTCTCATATGTAGGAGACGTAGGTAGGGAATTCAGTTGCATAAATGCCTTGCCTTCATCCTCGAACTTCACATCAACCCGCTTCAGATCGCTGATAATCTGATTAAATATGTTGATTGTTGATTCAATTCTAAACCCTCTGTCATCTTAAGCCGGTAAATTCTTTGCTTAAGATACAACTTGTTTGATAAAGAATTGGACATATACCGACTCTTCAGTTTTAGCCAAATTGTTGTCGGTGATTCCTTATCCATGATGTGATGCATCACGTTATCGGCTAGACAAAACCTGAAAGTAGACACAACTTTCGCTTCCAACTCCTTCCAACTCATGTTGTCCATGCCTCCTGACTTCTTTCTTGTTGACTTTGGTGTATTCCCAAGAGGGGGGGGGGGAATGACTTGGGTATTTAAAACTTCCTGGGATGATTTTAGTTCCACAAACCAACCTAGGGTCTGTTTATGCAATCCCAAATGCACAAATAAATATAAAGTGCGGAAATTAAGTCATGCGTAACATTCACAGACTATTGAAAGTAACATACACATGCAATAAATAAATTGCAGAAATATAAATTGCACAGATGATATGTTATCGGGGTTCAGCCAATACTGCTTATGTCCTCACCTCTAGCTCGCAAGTCCAAGAATTCCACTACGACTCACTTAACGGGTGGAGCGGCATTGATTATAACTAGGTCAAATTACCAGGGCCGACCTCAACCTTTACACACTCTCTTTACGAGGCGAAGAAGGCCCTAGGTAAAATTCACAAGGCTGACCCCAACCTGATCCTTATGGGTTAGATCAAACCCCCCTCAGGAAATGCCTGGAATACAATAATGAAATACAAACTTGTGTACAATTCAAATTGCTTCTATCACAAGTAGATTATGTACTGATACACACATGTAATAATCAACGCACTTTAATATGAAAAGAACTATAAGCTCGGTGCAATATAAGTCAATCTACTCTCAATATTATGTCAATATGCAATCAAAGTGTGGGAGTGTATGTGTTAGTGATCTTTGAATCAAATAACAATTTCAATCACAATGTGCAATATCAAAGATCTGAACCACACAATCAAAAATCTCGAAAATGATTTTCAAAAGCCAACCACACGAGATATTTTGAAAACAAAGTTTGTCAAAAACATTTTTCTTCAAAACACAAGACAAGCTCAAGACTCTTGCAATGAAGATGCAAAGACTCACAAGCTTAGAAAGTTTTCCCCACAAAATGAATTTATTGATTAAATCACGGGGGGAAAACTCTTGGCTTAACTCTCAACAAAATCAACAAATAATCACAAATAAGAGAGTATAAGCTTGTATAGAAAGTGTGGGTGATCTCAAAGATACTCTCACTTAATAAGATTTTGCAAGGAAATGAGTATATATGAGGTATATAGGCTTGAATGGGGAAAGGACTTTTGGAGAGGAAAAATTTTAATCTAATCTCTAATCACACCCTAATTTTTGCAAATGAAGGCATATATATAGCCTTCACTAAAAATATGACTGGTAGGATATAAAGGGAATAATTAAAAATGTTTTAAACAAGTTTAACCCAAACTAACCCTGTTTTACCCTTAATAACCCGCGGTAAAAATAGGCCAACCCAAGAATTTCGGTCGACCGAACCATAGGTTTGGTTGCCTAAATAGACACATGAGTAAAAAGGCATTTTTGAAGTTCGGGTGCCTGATCAAGGGTTCGGTCTATTGACCAAGGCGATTTTCCAATATGTCCGAGGTTCGGTCGCCTGGTCTTAAGTTTGGTCTGCCGAACTTGCACATTCGGTTGCATGTGGGTATTTTGAACATGAAGTTCGGGCGCCTGAATTGTTGAAAAAGTACTTAACAGGTGTTCGGTCGACCGAGGACACTAAGGTCAATTTGGTTTGGTTGCCCAAAGTTAGGTCAATGTTCTGACTTTTAATATGTTCGGTCGACATATGTGTTTTCAACACCAAGGTTCGGTCACCCGAATCCATTTTTCAATTTAGACCTTAAGCCATATTTGTACCTCTGATTGCAGAGATGATGGTGGGAATTTTTCCGAAGTGATTTGTGTAAGGACCTAGCGTCTATCTAAGGTCCTTTTAGCCTACCGAAAAAGTCCGACATCCATTAATCGGTTCCCTATGGTCAATCTATATTCTTGTTGAGCTTATTCTTATCATGCATGCCGATGCAAATATTACAAACCCAAAATACAAAAACCAAATGCATTTATATTTAAAATAAATATCTTCTTCTTCTTCCTTTGCTCATCAGATCATGGAATACGTCAGACGGTATGATTGTTATGTCCCTCAGGCTTTCATCAATCCTCTCTCATGCGTGTGTTATATTATAAACTTGTTCACAAGTTAGATGCACATATAAGATCCTTATGTTTCGTCAGCACCAAAACCAGATATCGGACTCAAAAATTGAACATTTCCGTATACTGCCTTCACCATACCTTGCTGCACCAACACGTCCTTAACCGTCGACGGTTATCTCCCGAGGCTGAAACTATCGACAGTTATCTCCCGAGGCTGAAACCATTGAGCCTACCATCGACCAAACCGTCGACAGTTATCTCTTGCAACTTGCTTCCTTCTTTTTCACATCACTATGCTTCCTCGGCGCATGCGTTCCACTCAAATATGAGGCACATCTCCAACATTGTATCTATCCTTATATTAATATTTGAAAATATAAATTTCAAGACTTGATATTTAAAATTATATAAACTTTATTAGGATTATATCTGAATTTGGACAATATACTAAATAATGTATTTATTACAATAGCCTACATTAATTTATATATTTTTTATTGGGTTGTTTGTTAAAAAGAAAACATATTTAATTATTAAAATCGTAAGTTAGTGGCATGCTTTATTTAGAAAAGAACAGTCGTCTTTATTTTTTCTAAACTTTTAAATGATTTAATGTTAAGTTTTGTAAAATGTACTCATGTTTATGCAGTTAGCATGTAATGTGAATATTTTTTTAATGATAAATCATGCATATTCATGTGTTTTCTTGTGATATGTTTGTGTTTTTTAATTATAGACTTTTTTTATTTATAAAATCCATAAAATTGTTTATTTCTTCTTGAATTTTTCAAAAACTGGTTTTCCAAGATGATTCTCATTTAAGTGGTGTTTTCCACAAACTTAGAAAAGTAGTCTTTTAAGATCTTCCAAAAATGGCTTTCCTAAAATGAGTTAAAAGATATTTTTCCAAAAAAAAAAAGATGATCCTCATTCAAGTGGTGTTTTCCTCAAAAATTAGAAAATTGATTTTTTCATATTTGAACAAAATTGGCTCAAAAATAATAATCAGAAAATAATCTTTTAAGATTTTCCAAGTAGATTTCTTTTTCCAAATTAGCTTAAAAGATGTATTTTAAAAAATTAAGAAAATTATCTTTTAATATTTTCCAAAATTTTTTGTCAAATTTCTTAAAATATTATATTTTCAAAAATAAATTTTTTGTATTTTTTAAAAATGTTTTGTAAAATATGTAGACTTGATCCTAAGATTTGGGTACATAAGACGGTTTACCCTAAAAGGATAAGTCTAGTCTAAAAAAATTTTAAAAAAAATCATTTTTTGAAAATTCTTCTCAAAATTTTCTTTGTCCTTTTGTTGTGACTAAAAAATAAAATAAGAAAAAAAGAGTTAATTAAACTCCAGTGGGGTTAATTCCTCAATCCTCCTTATAGGTTTCTTGAAACACCTCTTTAGAAATAAAAATAATTTTTTTCTAAAAAATAATAATATAATTCTACAAAATGTGCAAACTTTTCTTGAGAGGATGATCAGTCAATTGGACCCAAAAGGTGATCGATCGCTTCCTATTTCATCTTTTTTTTTTATAAATATTTTTGATAGATTTTATTTTGAAAATAAAAATAAAAATTTAGGAGACATACACTTTCACACACGTAAATGCCGTAATTATTCTTCAAATGAGTGTTGATAGGCTACTAATTGAATAATTTTCTTCTAAAAAATTATTCACTTACTTTCTCTATGTACAAAGGTACTTCCAAACTTAAAAATCTCCTACTTTTTTTACTTTATTTTTAAAATTTTTAAAATAAAAAATAAAATAGCAACTCCATTTGTTTATCTTAAAAAAATTGAATATTCATAATGTTTAGATCGTCAACTACACTGTAAGGGTCATTTTTTATTGACTTTAAGAGAAAGGTGGTCCGATCAGTAGGACCTCCTAGGGTGGTCAACTGGCCTCCCTTCTTTTACCTTTCCTTTTGATTTACTCACCACTTGCTAGTACTTGGGTTGAGAACTTGGCGTCGATATCAATATTGTGTAAATAAAAAATGACTTATATAAGTGTTCTATGTTTTTACCATATCAAACAAATAGGACTAAAGAATTTGAAATTGATATGTGTTTTGACATGTTTCTATCGAATTAAACATGGGATGTTAAGACAACTTGAAAGAGCATTCATTTAATATTTTTGTATTTGCAATCTTCTTATTTGTTTTATACTTACACTTAAATTCCATGCATTGTATCATTTTATGGCACACTTTATTAAAAGAGATAAAAATAAATTATTCTCGTCATTCCTACCTTGAATCGATTGACTAGGGTTAGTAGTGTTCATGGATGGTTGATTGTTTCTTGGAACTAGTTAACCAATCTAAACAGAAAAGGGTGATCAGTTCTATCCTCTTTTCTTTGTGGTAGATGATCGAATTGTTGATCTCTACACCATCAACTACTTGGTACGTCGATCCATTGAAAGGTCAATGATCCAAGCAACTAAAATGCCAACGAATACAAACATATACCTTTGACAACAAAATACACTAAGAAGAACATATTCCAAAAGTTTCTTGCTTTTAATCTCTTTTAAGAACTTTATTTGTTAATTTTAAAAAAGAGAGGAACTCCAAAACCGTTGTATCATAACTTAATTATTTCATGTTGAGATTTTTTTTTATTGATAGCAATTCTTTCATAAATATACTTATCATTGTCAGGATTTTTACTACATTTCTTCCCCATCATAAACTTTGGTCGCTTTGCCTTCATAGAAAGTAAAGGATTTCTAATAAGAAGTTAATTATAGTCAAACCTACTTCAAGTGGTTGAGGTTTTTAAAGAGGATGTAAACTTAGGATAGTCAAACCACTATAAAAAGTTTGCATTTCTTCTCCCTTAATCTCTTTATAGCTTTTATTTTTTGAATATATTTGTTGCAGCAAAAGTTTAAAAATATATAAACAAGTGGATAACACATGAAACTAATAAAATACCCATCGTGTCAATCTAAAACTATATTATCACAATGTTTTGTATAATTTTTTGACAAAAAATAAGTACTTTTTAAGAGATGATATGGATTTAAATGAGTAGATGGTGGATTGGTTTTAAATGGACTCTTTATGTCAGTACTTATCAAAAGTGCAAGAATAACAATAGTAAGAATAGTATAAATCGTAGGAGGGAGAAAATAGAGAGGTAAAAAAGATTTACATTAGAAGAGGTAAGGAAAGAGATAGGAAAGAGACTAAGGGGAA
The DNA here is from genome assembly GCF_029873635.1 of Malania oleifera. Classification (NCBI taxonomy): domain Eukaryota; kingdom Viridiplantae; phylum Streptophyta; class Magnoliopsida; order Santalales; family Ximeniaceae; genus Malania; species Malania oleifera. The sequence continues at coordinate 15,672,445 of NC_080419.1, forward strand.
AAGAAAGTAAGAGAGAAAGAGATAAGAGGAATAAAAGGCACTGCAACATATTTAACATTAGGCTATTACATGATGTTTTTTGAATTGAGTTAAAGATCCCTTTACAATAACCATTACATGTATTTATACCTTTCCCGAGTTAAACATACATTAATTCTATTGTTACAAGCATAAATTCAAAATAATAAATTCTAATAATAGAGAAAATTGATAAAACATTTAAAAACTTAATCATAAATCGGGATCGTTTTATAACATTAAATATCTAATTTATTACAGTTGATATGCTTCCACAATGTTTGTTCACATTGTTATTTGATGACAAGCAACTTTTGTCTGATGACTTAGGCGATCATCGTCGCCTAATAATGGGCGAACCTCATTTGTGACTTATGCGACCATCATTTCCTAATGACTATGTGTTCATTGTTATTTGAGCAATTACTTACAACTTCTATGTCACCCGGGTGATAAGCAATTCCATTCCTTAGGTAGTTTGTGCTTCACCTACAATATTTGAATTATGCATTTTTTAGGCAATGCTCCAATTAGTCACTTGGGTGATTAGGTGACACATGATTCATTTTACCTAGACGACATTTTTTTTTAATTCGACTATCTTAATTGAATAATCACCATCACATTCTGAGTAGATGTACAAGGATGACACAATCAATGCCTCCCATGACTACTCCATTTAGTTACTTATAACGCTTATAATTGACATTTTTCAAAGTAATCTCCTAAAAAATGGCTTGAGGTTGGAGAAATGTTTGATTTTCTAACTTTAACAAGGTTTCAAGGGTCTACTCTTACAAAGAGTTTTCTAAAAAATCAATGTTTTTTCAATAAAATATGAATTTTTTAATCAAATACTTCAAGTGTTTTCAAGAACCATCAAAATGTTTACTAATTCTAAATTTGGAAATGTTTTGATGAATTACAAATGACTTGATTCTTATTTTGGGGATATGTAGGTAGTTTATTATGTAGATTCATCTGTAACAACCAAAAACCAAAAATCTTCCTTTTTTTTTTTTTTTAATTTCCTTTTTCTTTCAATGTTTGTTTGAATGTTTGACTTTTTTTCGAAAAGATATCAAAGTAGTAAGATCTCCATAAATTTAAGTCTTGTACATGGAAACTCTATTTTTCTAAAATAAAAAAGGTAAGTTGGATGATCAATGATTTGTTTGTCTACACTTAGTTTTCGATATGGTCACTTGTTGGCAACCAAATAGGCTACCTGAAGCCCGTATCAACAGTCAAGATTGACCTAAAATCAAGTAGAATCAAGTCAAACAGAGTTATAAAGTGAGTCAAGCCCAAGTAGCTCGCTAGTTGGCTCAGTACACTTACACCCTAACTCGCACCAGTCGCAAATTGACTTGATAAATAAGTTCAATATTAGTTTCACCAACATATCTAATTTCAAATTTTAAAACACAATTTATCAACTTATCTTTATCATAACACCAAATTTCAATTAATAAATTCAAAAACTAACAAAATTGTTAAGAATTTTTAATTATGAGTTTATTCTACATTAAAAGGTTTAAGTAGATGATGAGTGCTTATATAAGTGGTTAGGCCCAACATCTAATAGTCTTAAACTTTTAGGTCAAGTTGGTACTCATCCATGTATATCAAGTGCATATAAGAACTCCTCGATACATCAATCAACCTACTACATTAGCGTATGGTACCCTTGATATCTCCTCCACATCCTCGGTCATTTAATTTTGGACATTGTCTTGAAGATAATTTGAAATGATTTGCCAATGGGATATGTTGTATAAATTGTATTTACACAACTGAATATTGAATCAAATGCAGCAATCAATGATAGAACAATTACAGAACTCAACCATACAGTATGTATGAAAGCAATAGAAACAACACAAGGAATTACGTGATTCAACAATGCTTACATCCATGGGAGCAATCGACAAAGATTTCTTACTATCTGGTGTCAAAGACACTTACAATGTTGCAAATACATCAAGAATAATGTATATATAAAGTTCCTGGAGGCTTTCCCTCTAAACCCCAACCAACTTAACGTCCCTTTTTCAAAATTGAAAAATCTACGCTGGGTTCCCAACTCAAACCGTTAACGATTTGGGTCAAACTGTCAACAGTTTCAGATAGAATGGAAATTGTCTAAAATTAGGTGCCAAACCGTCGACGATTATAGCCAATCCGTCGACGGTTTCCTTACTGCTCCACCAACACTTTGATGTTCTACTATGTTTTCTCCCTTGTACATGCATTATACTCAGTATATGAGCCATATATCACAATAATCTCCACATTGGTGGATATACACCCCTTAGGAGAAACCAAAAACATAGCCCGCTATTCTACCTTGAACTTGGGGCATTAAATTGAGACTATCTCCCTTCTAGCAACTGGAGACATGAAGCAAGTCCAAGCAATGCTTGAACTTTTTTCATGGTAACTGGATTTGTCAAGATATCCGCTGCATTCTCAGATGTGTAAACTTTCTCAAGTACAAGTTCACCTAAATAGATCAACTCCCGGTTCCTGTGGAACCTTACATCTATATGTTTGGTTCTAACATGATACTCTTGCATCTTTGCCAAATAGATTGCACTCTAATTATCACAACGTAGCACAAATCTACCTTGCTGTATACCCAGCTTCTCGACTAAACCAGTAAGCTATAACATTTCCTTTGAAGTTTTGGCGACTTCCATATACTCATACTAAGTTGTAGATAATGCCACCAGGGATTGCACCATGGAACTCTAACAAATAGGTCCTCCCACAAGGGTGAATACATAACCCGTTGTAGACCTTCTGTCATCCATATACCCTGCATAATTAGCATCAACAAACCTCACAACTGATGGATCACTCTGTTGCTTGCTAAACATGATGTCATAATTAGAAGTACCCTGTAAGTATCTAAAAATCCATTTAACGGCTCCCCAATGTTGTCTACTTGGATTAGAAAGAAACTTACTTACCACACTTACTGCATGTGCCAAGTCTGGTCTTGTACAAACCATGACATATATTAAACTCCTCACAACACTAGTATAGGGGATCTTTAACATGTCCTAGATATCATCATTCGTCTGTGGGCATTTAGCGGTAGACAATTTAAAGTGATTCGCTAAAGGTGTACATACTAGTTTTGCATCAGCCATTCTAAACCTCTTCAACACCTTTTCCACATAACCACCCTAAGATAAATACAACCTCCCTGCAGTTCTATCCTAGCGAATCTCCATCCCAAGTATTTTCTTGGCTACACTAAGATCCTTTATGCCAAACTCTTTATGCAACATAATTTTTAACTTATTTACCTCAGTTATGTCCTTCGCAGCAATTAGCATGTCATCACTATACAACAATAAGAAAATAAGAGAACTATCATCAAGCTTCTTCACATACACGCGACAATCATACTCACACCTCGTGTAGCCTATCTGGATCATATGTATAGGAATCAAACCATTTGTATCATTGTCTCGGAGACTGTTTCAGCCAATAAAGAGACTTCTTCAGTTTGCAATCTAAATGCTCTTGCCCGAGCTAACTGAATCCCTATGGCTATACCATATAGATATGCTACTCCAAGTCACCATGGAGAAATGTTGTCTTCACGTCCATTTGTTCAAAATGCAAGTCATAGTGTGCCACTAATCCCAACACTACCCTGATGGATGTGTGTCGAACCACAGGTGATTAGATTTCATCATAATCTACTCATTTCTTCTGTGAGTACCCCTTTGCCACTAACCGTGCCTTGAATTTCTCTCCGTCCATTTCTTAAATTGCTTCCTTCTTCCTATATACTCATTTGCAACCTGTCGCCCTCTACCCATCTGGAAGCTCCACCAAATCCTAAGTCTGATTCTTATGTAACGACTCCATTTCCTCAATCATAGCGCCCATCCACCTACTTTTCTCCTAGTCGTGTACTGACTCTTGAAAAGTAGTTGGATCCTTGTAGCTGGTAATGAAAGCATAAGATACCAGATAATCAAATCCATACCTGGGCAGTGGTCTGATAGTGTGTCTGGATTTCCCTGAGTTTCTAACTCCACTTGCACAACATGCTCATCTCTGTTATAGTTTTTGGCTTTTGTTTCTCTTTATCATCTTCTTGAGTACGCTTTACCATAGCTTCATCATCGAAAACTACATCTCTATTAATCACAACCTTGTTTGTCATTGGATCCCATAGCTTGAACCCCTTCACACTTTTTTGATACCCCAAAAAAATGCAACGTCTAGACTTCGCGTCAAGCTTCGATCTCTCCTCAGTTAATATGTGTACATAGGTTGAACAACCAAATACTCTCAAACCGAAGTAGTCTACCGCATTACCTATCCATACTTCCTCTGCCACTTTCCCCTTTACTGATGCCTTTGGCGATTGACTTACCAAGAAACAAGCCATACTAACTGCCTTGACCCAGAAGTTTTTCACTAGTCTTGCATTTAGCTTGAGACACTAAGCTCTCTTAACCAGAGTTTGGTTCATCCTTTTAGCCACACCATTTTTCTGAGATGTCTGGCGAACAATGAAATGTCTCCTAATGCCCTTATTGGCCTAACAAGGCTTAATCTAGTTTTGATGATAACAAATCAAGGTTAGTTAATGTTTTTTTAAGTTAAGTTTCAGAACTCAAGTGTTTTATAAAGTCAAGTGATTCTACTTGAAAAGATATGTTGAAGCTTATACTTAAAGCTACAAGTCATGAGGAACATGAAGAATATTGAAGTATTGATCAAAGCTCAGATGCATATTGAAAGCTTTACAACATGAAGACTTAGGAACTTAGATAGTTTTATCTTGTTAAGTCTCATGCAAGTACTTCTATACTCAATATTGAAGTTGAAGCTCTTAGGATTCATTTTGGACTTAGAGACCTGATTTAGTACATCGAAAATATTTTCATAAAGTCTAAAATATGTTTTCCAAATTAACAAAACAAGTTTTAGAAACAAAAGCTTGAAAAACACTAAGTGGTTAGTGGTTAGGCGATTTATGACTTTGCATCAGGGGACTAATATGCTACTGACTTTGTTAATGAAAGAACAGAAGGGGATTAGGGTCTAGACGACTGACTTGCTATTGACTGTTCTTATGCGTTATTTTTAAAGAGGATCAGGTGACTGACCCTATGGCTTAGTTGACTGATGTCGATGTTTTAAACTTATAACAGTGCGAATTTTGTTTATAAATTTGAACATTTGGGTTTCCAAACTTGAAGCAAACTGGGGCGAAACGGTAACTAATGTTTCAACTCTATATAAAGTTAATATTTTCACAAATTAGGTTAACCATTACTCATACACACTCTAAATTCGTTTTAAACCCTTGAAAATCTTTCAGAACAGCTGTTGTGAGTTCTTGCTAATAACCTAGGGAAATTCTTATATGATTTTTTTGAAATTCATACTCTACAATCAGATTACTTGTGATATATTCGTGAGCTTCACTTTTATATTGATTTATTGAAATATATTGTGCTTTAATGTGTAAAAATTCTACTCTATTGAAGAGTATTTTTATTGTACACATAAACTTGTATTGCTAGTTTTGTTATTGAAGGTTCAGGTTGTTGAATCATTGCCTAGCAAGAGGATTGTTCTCATTAGAGAGGGATCTCCACCTTGAATGAAGAGATGGGTGCTTCATCTGGTTAACGAAGTGGGAAAGGAAATCCACAGAGCATGTTGCTTGAGGCAAGGATGTAGGCTGCAGGCCAAACCTTGTAAAGAATCTTGCGTTCGATCTTCTTCTTCCCTATCTCTTTAATTCCTACAAGTTATAATCTGCGTGTATGATATGAAATTAATTGAGAACTTTCCTAATATTGGGTTTTGGTTGTGATTGAATCAAGTTACGATATTGTATGCTGGTTTGTGTTGTTGGATTAAAAAATTAGATAAGAATCTATTGGTCTCACAAGGTTTAGAATCTTATTTTGATAATAACAAATCAAAGGAACTTAACATATTTGGTTAAGTAAAGTTTCAGGTAACTCAAGTATTTTTAGATCAAAATCAAGTGAATTGAGTGATCAATATCAAGTGCTTGACAAGACTATTAAACGCTTGAACTTAATGCTACAAGATCTTATGAAGCTTAAAGTCTATTGAAGCTTGAAGTCAATTCAAATATAAAGAATCAAAGCAAATACATGAAGACATTGAAGAGCAAAGCAAATTCATGAATACTTAGAGTTTAGAAAGTTATAGTCTTAAAAGAGTCTCATGTAAGTATTTCAAACGATTTCAATATGGATGCATGAAGCTCTTAGGAATCATTATTGACTTAGAGACCCATTTTTGAAAACCCATGGAAAATATTTTCAACAGGCTTGATTCAATATGACTAGTATAAAAGCTAAAGATTTTTTGGAAACAAAGTTTTTAAGAGCATATGTTTTGCATGATCAGGTGACTAATGCTTCATGATCAGGCCATTGACATTTTATGTTGATAAAAATGAAACAAACAACATTGGACCAGTTGAATGACCTCATATGTTTAGGTGACAGACCTCATTCTATGTTTCAAAATACGCTAAAATTTAAAGGCACAAGTGACTGACCTTTGGGATCAGGCGACTGACTTTCGTGATTTTAAATTTATAACAGCGAGGGAAAGTTTTCAAATTTGATTGCTTGGATCCCAAAATTTGAGAAAACCTTGGAAATACTCCAAGTAACTTGGGTAACACAAAAAAATCACTTTTTAACTCTATAAATACATGCTATTCATGTGAATTAAACAACAACTAGCAAGCACATATAGAACACAAATTCAATAGTCTATTGTTGAAATTTTCTGAACTTATTACTATGCAATTGCTGACAAAGCCAATGTTTTTTTTATCTATTTACATTGAGAATTTTAATTCTAAATCAGAAATCCGGTAACAATCATTTGAGCTTCATCTTTCTATATTGATTTTGATTAAAGTATATTGTGATTTTTAATTGTACTAATCAACTTTTGTTGAGAGTGTTACTGTAACGCCCTAGACCTGCCAAGTGGGGCCCGAAGGTCACATGTCACATTCACCTGTTTCTAACACCATATACCATAATCATGCAGCGGAAGTAAAATAAGTAACCTCGATTTAAATACTAGAGTCTATCTATAAATCCTGAAATATTTACAACAACTATTTATATTACATTCCAAAAACTTTTTTTTTTAAAAAAAACATAACTTATACTAACTACCATTACAAGCACTCTGAAGTTTACCACAAAATACTACCTTGCCCTGGAGCCCTAAGCTTGAACTCCTGATGGACTTGAAAATATAATCATCCACTAAGGCAAGACACATCTCTGTAAGGAAGAACAAATCATAGCAATGTGTGTGGCAGAGTGTTTAAATATTACAATATATATATTTGTTTGCCATTCACCGTCAATCGCAACTAAGAAACACATCAATAATATCAACATAAATCTCTGAGTTCATACTCACATTTTAATATGCATAAATTCTAATCTCTGATTCCATACTCACATTCATAACTATTTTTAATAATATTACCCGAGAATAGGGAAGATTACCCACCCATACAAGTAACTTCTCTCTACTCTAATACCAGTTTCAGGACACTCACCTTACTCGGTAAACCCTCAGGCTATGTATATAGACTAAGTCTCCAAGAGTAGGGAAGATTACCCACCCATACAAGTAGCTTCCCTCCGCTCTGGCATCAACTAAAAATACTAGGGCACTCGCCTTTCTCAGCAAGCTCTTGGCTAAATGTTTTACTTTTCCATTTATATATACATATAATTAAATTATTATATCATTCATCTTATTAGATCATATTCCACATATATGATAACTGTCCACACAAGACAACATCATCACAGGGTCCACACAGGACTGGTCCACATAGGTGAAACATCATCACATGGTCCACACAGGACTGCACCACATAGGACTAACATCATCACATGGTCCACACAGGACAAACATCATCACAGGTACACAACGTGGCCCACTCAGGCACCACTAACCATCTGTACAAATCTCCATGACCTACCCATAGTATATTAGTAGAACAACCTCCTCAGGCCTGCCAATGCTCTAACCCAATATATAATGACGATATACGAACTCCTCAGGCCTGCCAACATATATCGTGATTATATCTAGGCAATATAACAAACTCCTCAGGCCTACCAACATTATATTGTGATACACATGAATAACCACACTAAAATTCACACACACATATATCACATTATTTGTCATGCAGCAACTCAAGCAATAGTATTCACAATCAATCCACATTCATTATCAATCAATATTCAAAACATGTTAGAATCCACAATTAACCATTGCTCTCAATCCAACAGTATATTTCATCATCCTGTTCTTACAACAGCCAATTAAATTGTAAAAAGTTGTATTCTAGCCACACAATTTCTTTTCCATATGTATATATATATATATATAAATCAGAAGTTAATATTTTCCCAAATGTTCAACTATTCAAATAAATTGTACTTAAGTATATATATATATATTTTATATTCTCAAAGTAACCTGTTTAAAATTTAATAAAAATCCTACTATAATAAATTCCCCTTACATGTTTCCTAGATTATGCCTGCAAAACCCTCCAAAGGACGCCAATGGTACTCACTTGAACCCTAATTCAAAAATTCCGAGTTTATCAACCCAAACTTCAAAAAGATTCTATTTTATCACTCCCTAGAGCCTATACATTCCATATTAACAATATAACTTAAAATATCTCACTTACCCTGATTTTGGGATGATTCCCAAACTCCTCAAACTGAAATTCTGTTCTAGTTAAGCTGTAGAGAATCTCCCCAAGATCAATGTGGTAGCTTCCGATCGTCGAACAGAACAAAAACGGGGACAGAAATCTAGAGAGAAGGTGAGAGGGCCATCTTATATATATATATATATATATAGAGAGAGAGAGAGAGAGAGAGAGAGAGAGAGAGAGGCAACATGTAGAGTTTTCTTGCTGAAAATAAAAGGAGTCATTATTTATAGGCGGTGACTCGTCAACGAGACACGTGGATTCGTCGATGATCCCATGAAGTACACTCGTCGACGGGACTGTGAGTTCGTTGATGAGTTTTAGAATACCTCAAACCCTCTTGGTAACTCCTTGTTGACAAGACCTGCATACTTGGCGATGAGGCTCAGAAGATCGCTCGTTGACGAGAAAATCAAATTCGTCGATGAGCGTATGCGTATTCCCCTTTAAAAATTTCTTTTCCCTTTCTTCTTTTTCCCATTTTCCTTTTATCATCTTTTTTATTATTTTAAATAGTTAAAATTTTTCGGGTTGTTACAGTTACTTGTACACAAGTTTTTTCTCTTGTTGTTTTTTGACAGTTCAGGATTTTTGAATCGTTGGACTAGCAAGAAGAGGTATTCTTGTTAAAGAGAGATTTGTTTGGACAGTTCAGGGGATTGAATGGTTGCCTAGCAAGAGGGGATTCTCATTAGAGAGGGAACTCTATCTGACAAGGAGAGAGGTTATAACTTTGGCTTAATAAATAAAGTTGGAATCCTCACAACGGTTGCTTGATTCAAGGACATAGGCTTTAGGCTGAACCTTGTAAAAATACGGTCTACAGCTCTTCTCCTACTTTCTTTAATTTACAACAAATATATCTACTGCATGTATGTTTAATTAATTGCTGAGAGCTGATTGTTCATTGGGAATTGCTGGAGCATTGATCAAAAGAACTATATTGATTGGTTGATTGAGTTTTTTTTTTTTTCTTTATAAAGCTTTGAGATCTGAATTGTTGAATGCACAACTGAAGATAAATCTTGTGTGATTGAATTATTTATTCTACAAGAAACACTTTAGATTGAATCATTGAAATCTTATATTAAAGCTATCATTGTTCATAGATGAGGAGAATTATTGATTTTGAAATTTGGTTATAAGTTGAAGCATTACATTAAAATTTTGAAGTGTTGAACGTTAAAGCTGAGATTAATCTTAAGAAAAGTTTAACTTTTTTATGATTGGAAAAGAAAAGCTGATTTGAAGTATTATAAATTGAATATCACAAGTCAAAGTTATTGTGCTGAGATTCATTATTCTGTTAAAGGAAAGTTGTAAGGTTTGATTTATTTGATCATTTGAAAATCATCTTGATATTATCATTATTCATTGATTCTGAGAATTTAATTGAGTTGATCGTTAACGTAAAGATTGAACTTGGAAAGATTGTTAGTTAAAATTCAAAGGATTATTGATCATTGTGTTTTTGTAACTGCTGAAAAGAAAGTTGGTCGGGGTTAACACTAAACTAAAAGAGCTTGTAAAACAAAAAGTTTTCAAAGAAAATTTTAAAAACCCAATTCACCCCCCTCTTGGGAGTGCACCTTACTTTTCAATTGGTATCAGAGTGGGGTTGTAGTAAATCTTAAACTAGAAGTTACATAAAGATCCTTATGGCATACCTAGGTGTATCTCTTTTTGCTGAGGGTCAATCCTCCTTTAGACCACCCATCTTCTGTGGTGTTAAGTACACCTTTTGGAAACAACAAATGAGAATATACCTGCAAACCATGGATTGGAAAGTTTGGAAAGTTGTCACACATGGTGACCACATCTCTACCAAAATCGTATATAATAAAGAAATACCAAAAGAAGAAAAAGAGATGACTGATAGTGAATTAAAGATGCTACAAATAAACTCTAGTGCAATGAATGCACTATATTGTGCTCTAGATGTGAATGAGTTCAATAGAATTATAGGATGCAAATCAGCCAAAGAAATATGGGATAAACTTGAAGTAACCTATAAAGGAACAGTTAATGTTAGAGATAGTAGAATTGATATGCTCACTAGTGAGTATGAAGCATTTACGATGAACCCTAATGAGACCATTACTAGTATGTACACTAGGTTCACCCACATAATAAATTCCCTTAATGCCTTAGGGAAAAACTACTCAACTTATAAGATGATTCGGAAAATCCTTAGAGGATTTCTACCAATTTGGGAACCTAAGGCCACTGCAATTACAGAAGGAAGAAACTTGGAAAACACCTCCCTTGATGAATCGATAGGATCTCTCCTCACTTATGAGATGACAATAAACGAAAGAAGTGGAAAATATCAAGCCAAGGAATCCATTGCATTTAAAGCCTTGAATGAAAGTTTTAGCAATGAAGATGAAGAGGTAATGGATGATAACGATATAGCCCTCATAACCAAGAGACTTGCAAAAATCCTTAGAAAGAAAAATAAATCTACTAGAAAATTTCATGACTCAAAATCATATGAAGGAAAAACCAATAAAAGGGAAACAAGGAATGAACCTCCTATATGCTATACTTGCAAGAAAATTGGACATATAAAACCATATTGTTCACAGCTTCAGAAGGATTCCAAGAAGAAAAAGAAAAAGGCAATGAAGGCCACTACATGGGACAGTATAAGTTCCACTAGTTTGGAGAGTGAATCAAGCGATAAAGAGGTTGCAAATGGTTGTCTTATGGCATGAGACGATGATAAAGTACAAAGTTCCTCGTCCAAATAATTTAATGAATCATGCAATGAATCTTGTGACGATTCATCTAATGAATCTAGTGATGAGAGTATGCCATATTATGAAGAACTACAAAGTGAATTATTCAAGGTTCATAAGATTCTAGTTAATGTGACTAAACGATACACTTTATTGAAAAATAAGAATGAAGCAGTAATAAAAGAATTAGAATCTAAAAGTCTTGTTGAAAGAGAAAATGATTTAAAAATCAAGAGATTAGAAAGCAAGAATGAAAAGGTGATGAAAGAATTGGAATATCTAAGATCCAAATCTTCTATGGAAAATGAGAAAGATCTGTATATATCTAAACTAGAAAGTAAAATCAACAAAATGTCTCGAGATTTAGTAATGATGCAAGAAAAGCATAAAAATATATAAGACTTAGAAATCTATGTTCTTAAAAGTAAAATTGAGGATCAAGCCAAAATCATCTACAATTTCACTAGAGGAAAAGAAAACCTTGATAAAATGGTTGGAATACAAAGAATGTCTTTAGATAAGGAAGGCATAGGATTCAATGGAATTGAGAACACAAGGAAAAAGGACCTCTACATAGGGTACTTTGTAAAAGCCTCCAAAGATTGTGCTAGCACCTCCTTAAATGCTTACACTTACACCACATGCTTCCTATGTAAAAAGAAGAGACATATAAAGTCTGAATGTCCATTAAAAAGAAAAGGTGTGAAAACTAAACAGGTTTGTAAAGTAAAAGAAACATTTCTTGTTAAACCATTAAGGTCCAAGAAAGTATGAGTACTAAGATGAAAGCCTAGTTCATAAACTAAGGACTCCATAGATCTTAGGTATAGTCATTCTCTTATTAGGAATTAATAAAGATAAATTTGTACTAAAATGAAAAGATGGTAATGCCTCTATAGCCAATAGAATTTAAGGTAGTCAATTCAAATATAAGAAGAGATTTAGTGATGACTATAAGTGTGCTTTGATAGTAAATAATACTTAAAATGTAAATTATTAATAAATATGTCTGCTATATTAGAGACCTTGAAGGTCTACCCAAACCCAGAAAATAAAATAAAAATAAATAAAAGGAAAAGGAGAAATAAATAAAGAGAAAAGAAATTTAAAAATGGCATCAATGTAACGACCTGCTTTTTCATGCTGTATTTTTTTTTTCCTCCTTTTTAAATAAAATGTAAAATTTCTACTGCTTTGATACCTTTTATTATAAACAAACCCACATCATGGTCCAGATAGGACCCATGGAATCTGAGACACAACAAACAACCTAAGCAGCGTGAAGTTGAATTCATAAAACCATAACCACACACACACACACACACACACACACATATATGTATATATATATATATATATGTATGTATATTTTGGGAAATATTATGACACTCTGGCATTATATATATATATAATGCCAGAGTGTCATAATATTTCCCAAAATATACATACACAGCTATTCCCAATAATACCCTCAACTGAAACTAGGGCTATACAAAAATAACCTCCCAAAAATACTCACCCTACCGATAAGGCAGTACTGAAACCCCCTCTATCTACGAGCCGGATTTGCTCGCTTAGCTGGATCAACTGAAAAATGTTAAATCACTGGGATGAAACAATGCTTATTAAGACGAAATATGCTATTGCTAGTGTGAGGCAAATGAGTTACATATTTGTAAAATTTGATTTAGAAATACCATAGATAACTAAATCTGAGAACACATGTATAAATAATGTACAGTATAGCCCATACCTATGTTACTTAACATAACAGTCTTTATGAATTTTCTATTCATAATACTTCTAATATTCATAGATACATCTACTGTTTCTGTAAATCTGAGCATACATATAATAACTGAGAAAAATTTCCCTGAATGGATAACTGTATGTCATGATTTAACCCCTCATGACATGGTTGTGCAGCTCGTAGGCAGGACTTATCACTGGTTGGCCTACCAGGATAAATCATTATACTCTGAAATTCAGATTGGCCTCCTCAACCCTAACTGACGAGGAGCCTGTCCACAACATAGGCACGATTGACTGCTGTAAATCCACATACTCTGAGTTATGTGGTTGCACTTTGAACTGTGAATAGCTACGGTATCGTGCTCTGTAAACTGATTTGTAATGGTCCATCAGGGTTTGATACTATATAATACATTTCTATATAAAATCTATCTATTTTACCATGATTCTGTATCAACTGTATTGACCATGACACTGTAATAGATTGTATTTCTGTATCAACTATATTTTTGTATGTCATGGTTCTGTAAAATTTTATAATCATGGTACTATGAAAACTGTAAAAACATATTCCTATCTGAATGTACTGTAAATCATGATCCTGAAAATACTGTAAAAACATCTTTTTGTATATATTTGGTAAATCATGATTCTGTAAATACTATGTAGCCTTAACTTTATAATAAACTGTATTTCTGCATATCTTGATTATGTAGAAACTATATAACCGTAGTTCTGTAAAAGCTGCATAGAATTCTTTACTATATCTATATTCTCATGCCCTGTAATATTTAAAAACTCATTAAACATAATTTATAAAACTGTATAATTTCATACTCTGAAAACCCATAAACATATACTATATTTTACTGGTATAAAAAAAAATCTCTATTTAAAACTGGCATAGCATATTTCCCTTACTTGATTTCTGTAAAACCCCTACAATATCTAGTCTTACACCACAGGGTTCCCTGATCCACACCTTTAAAACTACATCTCCCAAAACAAAACTTCAGTATTTCTTTGACCACTAAACTTTCTATAACTGTAAGCAAGCCATATTCTGAATAAAAAGTCTTACCCTGAATGGGATGAAATTTAATATAGCCTCACCAACGATCCACTCCAGTAGACTTGAAGAGAACTTCCCCAGAAGTGTCGTGGCGACTTCAGATCGTCAATCTGGCGAAGAATGGGCCCAATATCTTAGAGAGAAGAAGTCAAAACTGAAGAGGAGAGAGCAAGTATGATTTTTATGAATAATCTGCGTTGAAATACAGATTTAGGGCTATTTATATACTGGTCTTCATCGACGAGACACATCACCTTGTCGACGAGGTCACGAAGGAAGTTCGTTGACGAATGCTTATTCCTCGTTGACAAAATTTAGGACTGAGAAATAGCCTCTCGGTATTTTCTCGTCGATGAAATGCGTCCTCATCGACGAGCCTAATAAGCCACTTAGTCGACAAACGTACTGCGTTCGTCGATGAGACCCCTGTTGAATTTCATTTACAATTTCTTTTCCCTCCTCCCTATATTATTTAAATAGTATAATTCTTTGGGTCATTACAATCAAGCAGGGACTCGTCAACGAATTTGTTTTCCTCGTCGACGAACGTCCTTCTTGGCCTCGTCGATGAATACACGTGTCTCATCGACGAGGAATTATAGAGAGCAGGGAAAATTCAGGTTTTTAAATGCTTCATCAACGAACATAATGTTCTCATCGACGAATGTTCTTCTTGGCGTCGTCAATGAACCTTTTAGACTCGTTGACGAAGGCCAGATTATAAAGTGACCCTGGATCATTTTCTTCTGCAAAAATCTCTTTCCTCTCATTTTCTTTCTCTAGGGTTTGGTTCTCCTACCTTCTTTCTTTGAATCTAGCCTGGATTTAGCCCAATTCAACGATCGGAAACCACGAGGTTCCTGGGGTGTTTCTCTCCAAGTTAGCCGGAGAGAAACTTGATTTGGAGTTCTTGGGCACCACTCCAAAATTAGGGTAAGTAAGATATTTTTATTATTAAATTAATTATTGGGAGTGTGTGGGCTTAGGAAATGTTAAATGATAAATATTTTGGTGTTGAACTGATTAAGTTAGGATTTTTGGAATACAAGGTTCGATTTTCTGTTTGTTTTAGGCAAATGTTCAGGGATCAAGTAAGGGGAAATAAAATTATACCAGGTTTTTATTTAAACTTGAATCCGTTATTTTCAAGTATAGGAACCATATAATTATAGTATGATTTTTCTGACAGTTTAGCCAATTTAAAATAATGATTTGGTTATAATTTATAATTTGGGAAAAATTGTGTGGCATAAGAATAATCCTTTAAAATTAATTGATTAAGAAATACTGTTTTCTTAAGAATACTGTTTGCTTGTAAAATCTGATCGGTTGTGAATGTTGTCTGGTTGTGAGTACTGCTTAGCTGTGAACATTGCTTGATGGTGAATATGGGTTGATTGTGAATACTGTCTGTTGTGAGTGTAAATGTGCAGTGAATTACGTAGTTGCCATACGTGGGCCACGTACAGTGTGAGTACGTACCTGCCCTACGTGGGCCACGTACAGTGGAGTACGCAGTTGCTCTACATGGGCCACGTACAATAGAGTACGTAGCTACCCTACATGAGCCACGTACTGTGAGATACGTAGCTGCCCTACGTGGGCCACGTACTGGTAGGTGGGCCACTTACTGAGTACAGTGGATTGTATCGTATCCTTTGTGAATGAATGTGGTTTATATGGTTGTTGACTTTGTGAGATAATTGATGTGAATTTAAATGCATAGATAATTATAGCAAAGTAAATCTCTCTGCTCGAGGGCTTGTTGAGAAAGGCAAGTGCCCTGGTAATTATAGTATGTTACCAGAGCAGAGGGAAGTTACATGTATAGGAGTGTAAACTTCTTTATTCTCAAAGACTTTGCTTACAAACATAACCTCGAGGGTTTACTAAGTAAGGTGAGTGCCCTGGTAGTTGTAATGATATTATAGCAGAGGGAAGGTACATGTATGGTTATGTAATCTTCCCAATCCTCGGGAACTTTCACTATAAATATTGGTTTTGTTTGTATGACTACAGTTTGTAAGTACCTTGCTAGTTGTTGTTTAATTGATGAGTTTATATTATATATATATATTGAAACTTTTCTACCACACATTGCTATAGTTTATTTCTTCCTTACTGAGAGGTGTCTCACCCCGAGGAATTATTATCTTTTTAGGTCCTTCTGGTGATCGAGCTTAGAAAGCTCCAGGGCAGGGTTTATAATTTTGGAGACTTGTGAGTGGTGGTAGAACTAAAATATGTATAATAATATTTTAGAATTTCTGGTTATGTAATATATATGGATGGATACTCCTTTTGGGTTGTATAGAGTACTCCGGTATTTTATTTGAGGTTGTTCTTTATTTTTTTTCCGCTGCGTGTATGTTAAATATGGTATCAGAGACGATGGTTGGTCTCATCACATCCTGGGCCCCACTTGGCTGGTTTCAGGGCATGACAGAAGGTCTTATGCATAAACAGAAAGTCTATATTAACCGTGCATATCATGGTAAATGTATCATTATATCAGCTGCAGCTAAAGGGAAGAAATAGCATAACCTTAGTTGAATTGTTGAAAGGTTATGAACTATTAAGGTTAAAAACTCTAAGAGTGCAACATATGTTGCTCTTTGCATAAACTTGAGATTTAGAAGAACTAATGAAAAAGAAACCCAGTTGAGTCATACACTAAAAGAAGCTCCAAAGTGAAGAAACTGAAGTTCAGTTGGTTAAAGTATTGCAGGTGCAATGTAATTATTTTTTAAATACTCGCAAGATATGACTGATTCAGGAAGAAAAGTTCAACTAAGAAGTTTTCTAAAATTATTATTAAAAGCCTTTACTCCATGATCATATCATAAGTCGCTACTTAGATAAACCGAAGAGCTCACAAATATCAAAAAGAAAATTCTCCTTGTTCAAAATATGGAAAACCACTTAATCAAAATTAATACAAGAAGAATATTGAACTAGTTGAAATGGAAAATCTTAAAGTAGAGTTTATGAGCTTATTGAAAACTGTTATATTGAAACAAATAAATACAAGAATGGCATTGTTGGCTACAATCAAGAAAGCTTGGACTGTACAAGACTTAACTTAGAAAGTATTGAGATTTGAGAAGACATATGAATTTTGGGTGTTCATATACAAAAGAATAATTTGAAATCAAAAGAGAGAAAAAAGGAAGTAATCTAGGTCTATTGCATAGTAGAGAAGTATTTTGAACAAGGATAAGTGTTTGAAGAAAGCATGTAAGTCAAAAACACTGATGTGCAGTCGACTGACGTTTTACCCTCAGCCAACTGGTTGTTCTCTGACTTACTAAACTTTTCAAGATCAGGCTCTCTAAGCCTCAGTCAACTGACTCCCCACTAACTTGGGAAATTTTAGGGAAATATACAGGTCAGTCAACTGCCTTTTCGAGCATAGTTGACTGACACACGACTGCATGAATACCAACTATTCGTAAAAGCCATAGTTTTTCGTCTTAGTCTATTGACCCTATGTCTCAGGTCAATTATTCATTTCTTCAGGCAAACTATACTTGACCAAAGACTTGGTTGGATTGATTAGCATATAGCCGATTCTTCACGCAGAAAGGCTCCAATGGAGATAAGCTCTGGCGATGCTAAAGAAGAAGAAGAAGAAGATAAGGATGAAGATGCAACTGATATTTAGTTGCTTTCTCAAGTTTAAACAAATCTTGGATTATAATATGTGCAAAAGATACTATTTTTTGTTTCTCATGCTATTTTGAATACTTGATTATCTTATTAAGCATGATGAGTAGTCATTTATCTGTTTTGTGTTTATGCTAACTGTATATGCTTATTGACGCCCTTCTCTTTTTGATTGATGTCATAAGGAGGAGATGTTTTGAACAAAAACATCAAAAATGAGCATGGACATTTAATTTATACTATCTGCCATATGACTCTGAGCATGAATTTTTGAAATATGACTACAACATGCAAACATGAGTATGAGTATACAAGTATGATGGAACTGCAAATGCATGAATATTTTCTGAAACCAAAAACTAATCTGGGTTGAAATTTTTGACACTACTATTTTGTTGTGCTTAGCTCTTTTATTTGTTTCTCTTGACCATCTTAGTTCTCATGCTGATTGGATTATGTTATATATCTTTTGCATGCTAAATGATGGATGACCATGTTATGAATGAAATATATGGTGGCTTATGGACCGTGTTATTGATGCAAATTTTTTTGGTCCTTAGTACCTTTGCATAATATTTCTTTCGGTTTATTCTTTTGTTGATATCAAAAGGGGGAGAAAATTTAGTAAAACTGAATGTGAGCAAACTAAGCATGAGCATGGCATGATAAGTTTAAAAACAGGATTGATGAGAACTTCACATGATATTTACATTCATACTATACATGGATACATAGTTTGCACTTAAATGATGAAATTCTGAATCTACTGAATATGAAATACATTTCATTCAGGGAAAGTTAGACTTGTTAGGTAATGATATCATGATTTATGTTTAATACTGGACATTATTGAAAATTCTGATGTACAATCTTTTGTATTTCCTTATGCTATTTTGGGACTTATTGTCTGTCTTTTTATGCATGATGAATGTAAAGTTTTTGTTTTGTGTCTTCACTTGATCTATACTTTTGCTTATGGTTGCTCTTTGCCTTAGTATTTATTTGTTTTCTTAATATATTATTCTTTTTGATTGATGTCAAAAGGGAGAGAATTTTTGGAAAAAAATTTAAGCATGACACTGCATACCTAAGCAAGTATATTGCTAACTATGAGCCTGATAATGATCTTGAATTATGACATGACATGATATTGACATTGTTTTTTATAAAATACACTAAGTTAATATGCATCCATGATATATGCACTTTTCAAATATTGTTAAGTTGACGCTTATTGTAAAGGGCGGGGGGGCTTTTTAAGGCTTACTCATTTTTGCTCATTATTCGTCATCATTAAAAAGGGGGAGATTATTGGCCTCACAAGGCTTAGAATCTTATTTTTATGATAAAAAATCAATGGAACTTAACATATTTGATTAAGTAAAGTTTCAGGCGACTCAAGTGTTTTTAGATCAAAATCAAGTGCTTGACAAGATTGTTAAAAGCTCGAACTTAATGCTACAAGATCTTATGAAGCTTAAAGTCTATTGAAACTTGAAGTCAAGTCAAATATAAAGAATCAAAGAAAATACATGAAGACAATGAAGTGCAAAGCAAATACATGAAGACTTAGAGTTTAGAAAGTTATAGTCTTAAAAGAGTTTCATGTAAGTACTTCAAACGATTTCAATATGGATGCATGAAACTCTTAGGAATCATTATTGACTTAGAGACCCATTTTTGAAAATCCATGGAAAATATTTTCAACAGTCTTGATTCAAAATGACTAGTTTAAAAGAAAAAAAAATTTTGGAAATAAAGTTTTTAAAAGCATATATTTTGCATAATAAGATAATTGATGCTTCATGATCAGGTGACTGACATTTTATGCTGATAAAAATTAAATAGACAGCATTGGATTAGTTGACTAACCTTGTATAATCAGGCAATTGACCTCATTTTGTGTTTAAAAATGCGCTGAAATTTAAAGGCACAAGGGACTGACCTTCGAGATCAAGTGATTGACCTTTATGATTTTAAATTTATAACAGCGAGGGAAAGTTTCCAAATTTGGTTGCTTGACTCCCAAACTTTGAGAAAACTTGGGAAATACTCCAAATAACTTGGGCAACACAAAAAATTACTTTTTAACTCTATAAATACATGTTATTCACATGAATTAAACAACAACTAGCAAGCACATACAGAATACAAATTCAGGAGTCTATTGCTGAAATTATCTGAACTTATTGTTGTGCTATTGCTGACAAAGCCATGGTTTTTCTGATCTATTTACATTGAGAATTTTAATTCTAAATCAGAAATCCGGTAACAATCATTTAAGCTTTATCTTTCTATATTGATTTTGATTGAAGTATATTGTGATTTTCAATTGTACTAATCTGCTCTTGTTGAGAGTGTTACTGTACACAAGTTGTTTCTCTTGTTGTTTTTTGATGTTTCAGGATTGTTGAATCATTGGACTAGCAAGAAGGGGTATTTTTGTTAGAGAGAGATTTGTTTTGACGGTTTAAGGAATTTAATCGTTGCCTAGCGAGAGGGGATCCTCGTTAGAGAGTGAACTCCACCTGAGAAGGAGAGAGGTTGTAACTTTGTCCTAATAAAGAAAGTTGGATTCCTCATAGAGGTTGCTTGAGGCAAGGACGCAGGCTTCAGGCCAAACCTTGTAAAAATACGGTCTACAACTCTTCTCTCTACTCTCTTTAATTTACTACAAATATATCAACTGCGTGCATGTTTAATTAATTGCTGAGAGCTGATTGTTCATTGGGAATTGTTGGAACACCGATCAAAAGAACTATATTGATTGCTTGATAGAGTTTTTATTTTTATTTTTATAAAGCTTTGAAATCTGTATTGTTGAATGCACAACTAAAGATAAATAATGAGTGATTGAATTATTTATTCTACAAGAAACACTCCAGATTGAATCATTGAAATCTTATTTTAAAGCTATCATTGTTCATAGCTGAGGGGAATTATTGACTTTAAAATTTGGTTATAAATTGAAGCATTAGATTAAAATTCTAAAGTGCTGAATGTTAAAGCTGAGATTAATCTTGAGAAAAGTTTAACTTTGTTATGATTTGAAAAGAAAAGCTGATTTGAAGTATTATAAGTTGAATATCACAAGTCAAAGTTATTGTGATGAGGTTCATTATTCTATTAAAGGAAAGTTGTAAGCTTGATTTATTTGATCATCTGAAAATCATCTTGATATTATCATCATTCATTGATTCTAAGAATTTAATTAAGCTAGTCATTAACATAAAAAAAGATTGAACTTGGAAAGATTGTTGGTTAAAATTCAAAGGATCATTGATCATTGTGTTTGTGTAACTACTGAAAAGAAAGTTGGTTGGGGTTAACACTTAAAAGAACTTGTAAAACAAAAAGTTTTCAAAGAAAATTTTAAAAACTCATTTCACCCCCCTCTTGGGAATACACCTTACTTTTTAGAATCAATATATGAATTTAAGTGTGAAATTACTGAGGTAAATTTATTGTAATTGAATGCTTGATTAAAGCATAGCTTTCAAAGTTGTTCAATATATACTACTGAATTTGTGGTTTGAGGAAATTGTTGATTATTGCTGAAAATCAGATTTTTATATTTATTTAACTGAATTAATTGAAGTTTGGATTTGGTTTGTAATTTTCGCTTTTATATTCATATCTAGGATTGTTGATTGGTATAGTACGATCACTGATTAGTTTATTGTGATTGTGATGATTTAAATTAAAAGGGGTTAAAGTAAACTGAAATTCTGTTAAGAAATTTTTAATTACACAATTCACCACCCCCATTGGGATTACATCTTTAAGTTTAGCTCTGCTTCACACAAAACTCAATGAACCTAGAATCAGCATACGTACTTGATTCCATTGTCTGACCTGAGGAATTTAATTCACCTCCCAGTCTAGTTTTTCACATAAGCTTTCCATAACTTAAACCCGGCAAATGTATCTGACTTGTGTTGCATGAAGTACACCCAGACCTTCTGTGAGTAGTCATAAATAAAACTCACAAAATACACATGTACACCCCGTGATGCTACTCTCACCGGCCCCCAAACATCAAAATGTATGTAATCAGGAATACCTTCCATCTTGTGAATAGCTATTTTGAACTGCATCGGCCTGTTTTGCTTCCCAAGAGCACAAAACTTGCAGAAGTTCAGCTTACATATTTTCATACCCTTCAAGAGTTTCCTCTTGTGAAGTTACTTCATTCCATGCTCACCCATATGCCCAAGCCACATATGCCACAAAACGGTGTCATCAAATTCAGAATCTGCGGCAACAGCTCCACTTACAACTATAGTGCCCAACAATGTATAAATGTTTTGATCTAACTTTTGCCCTTTCATCACCATTAGAGCGCTTTTACACACCTTCATAACTTCACTTTCGAACTTCTCACTAAATCCATTACAATCCAAAGTGCTTAATGAAATTAGACTCTTCCGTAGGTTCGATATGTGTCTTACATCACATAGGATTCTTAAAGCACCATCAAACATCTTAGTTCTTACATTTCCTATTCCAATGATTTTACATGAAACATCATTTCCTATAAGGACAAAACCTGAATTAACCAACATGTAAGTGGTGAATCACTTCTTATTTGGAGTCTTGTGATAAGAACAAGTCGATTCTAGGATCCAAGAGTCCATGAGGCGATCTAACCCCAAAAAAACTGAAAATATGTCATCATCATTGCGTCCTGAATTTCCTTCTTCAACAACATTTGCTGATTTTGAAGTGCATTTGTGTTTTCAGCATTCCCTTCTTCCATTTCAGACACTCTGGTTCTATGTGCCTTTTTTTACGTCACTTAAAACACCAGATATCCTTTTTCTTCTTGGACTGAGATTGGGACTTATTTTGATTTGATCCATTTCTAAATTTTCCTCTCCCACATTCATGTTACCCTTCACCATGTGAAATTTCATCGCTGATTTTTTTATTTGATGAAATCCCAGCAACGCGCTTGTTACCTCTTCCAAATTCAGGGTCACTTTACCCCATGTAAGAGTTGTAACCAAGTTCTCATACATGTAAGACACTGGCAGGGAATTTAGTAGCATTAGCACTTTGTCATCTTCCTCGAATTTCACATCAACCTAAATTAAATCACTTACAATTTGATTGAATGCGTTGATGTGTTGGTTCAAATACGAACCTTGCACCATATTAAGCCAAAATAACTTTGCTTAAGAAAAAAGTTTATTCGTAAGAGACGTAGACATGTACTGGCTTTCAAGCTTTTTCTAAACAGCCGCAGTAGAATCATCTTCCATGATGTGATACAACACGCCATCAGCTAAACATAATCAGATAGAAACCAAACCTTTGCCTCCAATTCCTTCCAATTTGCCTCATCCATGCCTTTCGGTTTAACACCATATAAGGCCTTCACCATTCCTTGTTGCACAAGAAAATCTTTCACCCTTCTCTGCCATAGACTAAAAATCTCGGTTCCATACAACATGACAACTTTAAATTTCGTAGATGAAGTACCTAAAGCCATTACAACAATGCTCTGATACCAATTTATTGTATAAATTGTATTTGCATAGCGGAATATTGAATCAATCAAATGCAACAATCAATGATAGAACAATTGTAGAACACAACCACGCAGTATGTATGAAACTAATAGAAACAACACAAGGAATTACGTGGTTCGCCAATGCCTACATCCACGGGAGCAATCAGCAAAGATTTCTTACTATCTGGTGTTAAAGACACGTACAGCGTTACAAACACATCAAGAACAATGTATATATAAAGTTTCTGGAGGCTTTCCCTCCAAACCCCAACCAACTTAACATCCCTTTTTCAAAATTCAAAAATCTGCATTGGGTTCTCAAGCAAAACCATCGATGATTTTAAATAGAATGGAAATTGTCTGAAATTGGGTTCCAAACCATCAACGGCTATAGCCAATCCGTCGATGGTTTCCCTGCTGCTCCACCAACACTTTGATTTTCTACCATGATTTGTCCCTTTTACATGCATTCTACTCTGCATATGAGCCATATATCACAATAGGGTAGATACTAGCTTAACAATGCTCATGTTAAATCTATCCAACACCTTCTTTATGTAAAAAACCAAAGCTTATGATCTTTCTTGTCTTTCTATATTTCTACCCTAAGGATTTTTGCAGCATGAAAATCCTTTATCTCAAATTCCTTGCTCAATCAAGATTTTGAACTATTGACATCATGGATACTTTTTTGTAGCAATTACATATACTTTACATATATCAAAAAGATAAATAAATCATCGTATAGGCTTATAAAGTCGAAACAACAATCATATTTATAGTGGGGCATGTATGACACTAATTATATATGAGTCAAAGTGGTTGTACCACTACCTTGGTGATTGCAAACATAATTCTCCTTCCTAGGTTCCTTAAAACATTCTGATGCTCTATATAAATTTGCTTCTCTAAGTCACCATAAAGAAAAAAATGTTTTAACATCCAACTATTCTAATTCTAAATCACTAAGGTACCATGGTCAATAAAACCTATAAGGACGTATGTCTCACAATTAGAGAGAATACTTGGTTATAGTCTTTACCTTCCCTCCGAGAGTACTTCTGGCCTTGAATCATTTACTGTCTCTTTCTAAAATATCATTTTTCTTCAAGAACACCCATTTATTAGCACCAGAGGAGTCCTAATCGACACTTGATATACATGGGTGAGTAACAACTTGACTCAAAAGATTAATCATATTAGATTTTGGGCCCAACCATGCATATAAGCACCCATCATCCACTTAAACTTTCCAATGTGTGACAAACTTACAAGTGGAGTTCTTAATAATTTTCCCTTCACTTGTGAGTTCCAACTATTCCCCTAAGAACTAAATTCATTACTTGTATGACCAACTAGGAGTCATTACTCAACCATGAAAAAGGGCATGGACCTATGAGAATCCACTTATAACCACTCCTTTTCCATATGTATTTATAGCAACTTATACATGAACACTTAAGTAAGTCCAATACAAACTCCCCTTTGAATGGAAACATTTTCCTTATGGGAGTAAGCCTAGTTCTCCAACAGTTGCTCAAGTGGGTCTTACCCTTACGTCTTATGTGTCTCGAATTGCATTCCATGTGTTTTTGAACTAATCTTACCTCCTATATCTTGACCTTACTATGATCCATCTATTAAGCCTAGATGATCCTTATTGACCTTGGTCATGCAATTGGTCCTCCAAGTGTTAGCACACTAGGATAATTAACTTCACACCTCTATTTACAATGTCACTTGCCCAAAATTACAAACCATCTGCTTTACCTAAAAGTTTAAGCTTATTAAGTCTAGGCCCCAAACACCCATCATCCACTCAAACTTTCTAATGTGGCACAAACTCACAAATGGTTTCTTAACACATTGTTTTCTAGTTTCACACATTGGTCTAATTTCTTTTAGTCTAAAATGTGCTAGGGGCATAACACTTTAACATTGTAGGACCACTACATACAAGAGTTACATAGGGGACTAGGGTTTGCTAGCAAGAAAAAGCTTAAACTTTTGTCGCATATAATGAAAAATCAAGAGAAAAAAAAGTGTAAAACCTAGACAAAATGAATGACATTGAATGTAAAAGGAGGAGAAAAACATAAGGCTCAGGTGGTAAACTCATGACTTTCTTAGTTAAATTGTTAGGGGTTCGAATCTTGGGGGTTAGATCTTTTCATTTAAGATAATATTTAAGTGGAAAAGTTAGCAGGGCGAGATCATAATCCCAATGGATTGATCGAGTGTCCAAATGGCTCAGACACCATCATTTTGGGGAAAAAAAAAGAAAAGGGATAACGATCACTTATAATGAATTTGTGCTCAATTGAGTAATGTACTTGATAAATTTAAGATTGTACGATATCAACATTTTCACATATTTACATTCAATAACATCTCAATACTATGGCTAAGTAAATATTGAGTGATTACTGGAGCAATTAAAGAAGTGTCATAAGAACAAATTGAATGTTATAAATGCATTGACAAATGTTGTGGGAAAACATCATTTCAATCAACATCCTTAGTAAAACAAAATATGTTAGATAATGGAAGGAGTTAAAATGTGCTCAAAAATTAGGCCAAAAAATTATGTTAATCTCTACTAAAGTAAATGCTAGCATTAAATTTTTTAATTGCTTGAGACAAGCATTAATTATAGTTGTTGTCCATTTGCAGGAGACACGGTTTCTAATAATCCTATTAACTATTTCTGTAAACCACCTAGTGCAATATCATAAATGATTTTTTTAAATGTTATACATCTTGAAAATATAAATTTACACTATAATATCCATTTGATGTGTTTTTTATACTTCTTTCAATTAAGTCTAGATCCCAACCACATATATACCCATCATCCACTCAAACTTTTTAATGTGGGACAAACTCACATGTAGTTTCTCAGCACATTTACTTCTAGTTTCACACATTGATCCAATTGCTTTTAGTCTAAATTATGCTAGGAACATAACACTTAAGCATTGTAGGGCCACTACAATAGCTACATAGGGGACTAGGGTTTGCTAACAAGGCAAAACTTGAACTTTTGTCGCATATAATGTAAAATAAAGAGAACATAAGTGTAAGGCCTATACTAGATGAATGACATTGAGTGTAAAAGGACAAGAAAAACATAAGGCTCAAGTAGTAAACTCAAGATTGTCCTAGTTAAAATGTTGAAGTTTGAACTTTAGTGGTTACCACTTTTTATTTAAGATAATATTTAAGTAGAGAAAGTTAGAGGGATGAGATCATAATCCAAATGGATTGGTCGAGTGTCCAAAGGGCTTGAACACCATCATTTTGAAAAAAAAAAAAGGATAAAAACAATCGCTTATAATGAATTTGAATTTGAGCTCAAATGAGTAATGTGCTTGGTAAATTTGAGGTTGTACGATATCAATGTTTTTGCATCTTTACATTCGATATCTCAAGAATATGCCTAAGTTAATATTGAGTGATTACTAAGACAATTAAAAAGTGTTGTAAGAAAAAATTGAATGTCATAAATGTATTGATAAATGTTGTGGTAAAACATCATTTCAATCTATATCCGTAGTAAAAGAAGATATGTTGGATAATTGATGGCAGCTAAAATGTGTTCAGAAATTAGGTCAAAAATTTATGTTAATCTCTACTAAAGTAACTACTAGTATAAAATCAATAAATTTTTTAATTTCTTGAGACAAACATTAATTACAACTGCGGTCCAATTGCATGTTAGAGACGCGGTTTCTGTTAATCCTATTAACTTTTTCTATTAACCACCCAACGCAACATCATAAATGATTTTTTATTTATTTATAAAAATGGCATACATCTTGAAAATATCAATTTACACTATCAAATATTCATATGATGTGTTTAGCTACTTCTTTCAATTACTCTTAAAAATCTACATTTTTTTTATGACTCGAAACTTCTACTTGAGTAAGCCCTTCAAATTCATTCAAGCAGCACCAATCGGGGAATGAAAACATTACCTTATGCCCATGAACACAGTCAGAGTAATTCATCAAACAAACCAAAATAATAAAATCAAACTCAAAACCTTGGAATCACCAAAATCCAACTTCGCTCTTAACACTAAAGCAAAATTGGACTAGGCCTATATTTCTCTTTTTTAAATCACCAATACCCTCACCAAAAGGCCCATTTTTGTGAAAAAAAAAAAAACTATCTTGTGAGGAATAATTAGTGGGGATCTTATTCTTGCTATAAGTTGATTTGGCATAAAATTATTTAGAAAAAAAATGTACACAAACCCCTAGTACTTTAACCCAAAATATAAAGCTACTTTATGATTTTGTTTTGATCATTAAATTCCCCTATAATTTTTGAAACTATTGGAGAAATTACAAAGGGGGCTTATCTTTTCTTGTTATTCATATTGTTAGCATTGGTGGCTAAGAACCCATTAGTGGTTTTAGGTAAGTTTATCTTTACATGTCAAGTTATGGTAAGTATAAATACAAATGCAAAGATTAAGTAAAGTCTTAATAGGTTAGACATCATCAAAAAGGGGGAGAATGTTTGTCATAGTGGCTACACTATCATATTTAATGTGTTTTGATGATATTAACATATATGTTATTTTTGTTGCTTTCATCTTTGTAGATTATGTTTAGTACAGGCTCAAGGGACAAATACATGAAGTATTGGTCATAAGGCAAAGATCGGACAGAGTAGAAGTTCGAATAGAAAAGATCAAATGGACACCCACTCGAAAAGGATTCAAGCACACCAAAGGAAGCTTAATGTAGTCTTATACGTAATTGGGGAGTGTTTGAGGTAGTACATTTTGTAACTCTTGCGGTTTTGTTTCATGCACGATTTCTGAGAAAAAGTTGAGCAAATTGCATATACATACTAGGACACAAGAGTATATAGGATATCACTTAATTGAAAAATAAGTTTTTATAATTTTATAATTAAGATTTTTCAAAGGCAAAATCATGACTTATATGAAAATATCCTATACTCAACTTTGATTAAAATGAGACAAGTGTTAAGTGATTTTAGTATTGTGAACTTTTAATATACTTGGTACCGGTTGAGTCAAAACTATTTTTATGTACCTAAAGATTCAATTAAATCAAGTATATTTTTATAAAGATAAATTTTAAATCATATTAGTGCTATAATCTTTTACAAACTTGGTCCTAGTTGGGTTTAAAATCTCAGTTATGCACCTATCAAATTTCCTAAACACCCTTCGGTATTTGGGGCATAACTTTTTCTAGAAAAGTTTACAAAACACGATCTTGGTGTCTATGGAAAGTTAAGAATAAATCCTACAACTTTCATGTTGATGAATTTTTTTTATTTGGGGCACTAGTCGACGAGTGGGGGTCACTAGTCGACGAGTGATGTCGCGATTCACTCCCCAACGATTAGGAAATGGTTAGTTCTCGAGCCAATCAAAGGGGGATCACTCCCAGCGGTTACATAATGTCTAGAATAGATTTTTGGCTATAAATACAAGTCAATAGACTTGTTTAGTTATTATTTTGGTGATTTTACAAGTTTTTACCAAAAAATATCCTTGAATACAAAACCTAGGCATTTTGTATCTTAGTTCATATTCACAAGTGCTCATTCTCTCTTACTCTTTAATCTTGTGTGATTCAATCCTTGAGAGAATAGTGTGAGGTTTGGTTTGTAATTGATATTGGCTTATTTGTGGAGCATTTCTTTGTATACCCATCTTGTTGTTAAAGGTTCTTTGTGAACCGAAGGCTCTTTGTGAGCGGGTAGGGATTTGTTCCCGAGTTTTAAGGCTTCTCCGCCAATGAAGGAATATCCTTAGTGGATTAAGGAATCCTTCGCTTGGTGTTAAGGCGTGGACGTAGGCTTGGTGCCGAACTACGTTAAATAACGGTGTTAAGCTTCTCTCTCCATACTCTTTATTATTTGTCTTGCACATGATTTATATTTTATATATTGTGATATAATTGCTTGCAATCTTTCCATGAGTTTTATTTTGTAGAGAGCCCAAATATGCAAAAAGAGTCCATTCACCCCACCCCCTTGACTCTATATACTCCTGGGCGGGATAGCTAACAAGTGGTATCAGAGAGAGGTGCTTGCATTTTTTAGAGTAAAATCCAGAGCGTAAAAAATCAAATGGCATATTCGGTGAACACCTCCTCCTCCCTAGAATGATCCATTTATCAACCATTGTTGTTAGATGGCACCAACTACCTATCATGGAAATATCTAATGGCCATTTTCATTCAAGCATACAACTTGGATTTGTGGGAGATCATCTCAAATAGAGACTTCTCTTTCACAAAGAAAAACAACAAGAATGAGGTTATTCCGAAGTCTTTAACGAAGCTTTCAATAAGAGAAAATAGGTTAGTTGAATTGAATTTTAAAGTAAAACATATTATTTATTGTGGTTTAAATGATGTTGAACATAGTCACATTTGTGAATGTAAAACCGCAAAAGAAATGTGGGAGGTACTTGAAAACATCTATGAAAATACATCTCAAAATGAAAGAGCAAAAATATGCATGCTAATTAGAGAATATGAATTGTTCAAATTAAATGAAGGTGAAGAAATTTCTTCCATGCTCACTAGGTTCACACACCCATAAACAACTTGAAAGCACTTGGTAGAATTTATTCATTAGAAGATTATATTCAAAAAATCCTCCAATCTTTACCCAAGTCATCAATGACCATTGAAAAAGCAAGAAATCTAGAAAAATCTAAAGATCGAAAATGGTCTTGTCTAAGATACACTTTGTGCTAATCACCAAGAAACAAATGAGGATAGTGAGAATGATATTGCATTCTTCACAAGAAAAATTAAGAAACTATTAAGCAAGAGAACGCAATAAAAAGAAAGAAAAGAATCATGCATTGAATGTCATTATTTCAATAATTCTACGCATGACATGATAAATTGCCCCCTAAATCAAAATGAAGGAGATTTTCTAAATGGGGATCATAATGCCATGAATGGTGCTACTTGGGATGAAATCGATGGTTTAGCCACCAATGATGAAAATGAGAAAGAAGCACATCCTTGCTTTATGGCAAACGAACAAGAAGAGGAATTAAGTTCGGAAAATGATATTGTTTACACTCCTTCTTATGATGAAGTAGTGGATAATTGTGCTAAATTGTTTAATGAATTAGTCTTAACAAAAAGGAAGAACAAAAATGTTGAGAAAGAGCTTACTTTGTCAAAACAAAGGGAATTCTCTTTGAAAGAAGAAAATGAATCCCTTAAAAGGAAAAAATGAAGAGTTTGTTGAAAACACTCAAGAAGAGCATGAAACTTTGAAAGTAAAGATAGAAAATTTGGAAGGAAAATTGTCAAAATGCAAACAAAAAGATCTGTGTTCTATCTTGAAAGAAGAAAATAGCTCTTTAAAAGGGAAAATAAGGAGCTTATTGAAAAAACTCAAAAAGACCATGGAATTTTTCAAGAAGTAGGGAATTTGAAAAAATCAAATTGCAAATGTTTTGAAAGAAAATTCTCTCTTGAAAAAGAAAAATGAAAATCATGGTAAAATCACAAAAGGTAAAGAAAACTCCAAAAAGGTTTTGGGAGCTAAACAAATATTGCTTCCAAAAATAATTCGAAGCATGGATCAAGGTATGAGTTTATTGTTTGTTGTATAAAATTATGAGTTTCGAAGATCCAATGATTAAATCATGTTTATATTAAACTTACATGTGGTATTAGAGCTTAGGTTTTAGAAACACATGATTTTTTGATTATGATTAAAGGTTCATGTTTTGTTAAATTTTAGTTTATAAGTCAAGGCATTGGTTAATAAAATTTCACGATGCAGCACGTCTCCAAATTTATTTTATGTGCACTATGTTTAATTCTGTTATGCTATGATACTTCTTTAAAAAAATAAATAAATTATGATGGCGCATAATGTCTGATGTGATAGTAAATATATATAATGTTAGTGCACGCTAATATGATTCTATATAAGTATTTTGACAACATGTTTACGTTACTCACAATATTTTAACATTTTAATGTTATAAAGTATTTTGAATTTAATCACCAAAGTGATTAAATCATTAAGTAAGGTACTCATATGTTTGATGCTAGAATGATATTAAATTATTATAAGATATCAAGAATCACCCAAAGGTTGATTAATTGTTCTTATAATATAAGGATAATGTTTTGGTAATATTATTATTATTATTATTATTATTATTTTATCTATTTATCCAAAGATAATAGATACTTATAATGAGTGCATATAATGTTACCAAAGTAATGTTAAAATTAAAATTTTAATTAGCATCATTTCAAAGCTCTTTACATTAGTGTTTTCCCCAAAGGAAAGCGTTAATATATTTATGTTTGTGATCTTATTAATGTTTCATTCAAAGCATTAAGTATGGTTAATTTTTGCAGTACCTGTCTCTGGATCGTTACACTTACATGCTTCATCTGTTCCAATGTTTAATGGGCTGATTTTTGCTGATTGGAGTGAACAAGTTCAATTTCACCTCGATGTATTAGATCTTGATTTGGCACTCTTAAGTGATCAGCCTGCTGCTATTATTGATTCTAGCAGTGCTAAAGAAATAGCCTATTACAATAATTGGGAAAGATCAAACAGGTTAAGTTTGATGTTTATGTGAATGAGTGTTGCAAATAACATCAAGACAGCTATTCCCAAAACTGAAAGTGCTAAAGAGTTTTTAAAGTTTGTGGGAGAGCATTCCCAAACAGCAGATAAGTCTTTTGCTGGGACATTAATGGGTACATTAACCACCATGAAGTTTGATGGTTCACATACTATGCATGAGCATGTTGTTGAAATGACAAATATTGCAGCAAAACTTAAGACTTTGGGAATGGATATGAATGAAAATTTTCTTGTTCAATTCATTTTAAACTCACTACCAACTGATTATGGACCGTTTCAAATGAACTATAACACCATGAAAGATAAATGGAATGTGCATAAGTTGCACAGTATGCTAGTTCAAGAGGAAACACGACTGAACAATAAAGGAATTCACTCTATTCATTATGTGAACAATCAAGGAGCTAAAAAGAAAGTAAAGAAGCATGGAAATGGGAAAGGATCTTTAAAGTATAATGAATCCTATTCTCATATCCAGAAGAAGGTATCAAGTAAGGACAAATTTCGTTTCTGTGGAAAACCTGGACATTACCAGAAATACTGCTTGAAATAGAAAGCTTGGTTCGAAAGGAAGGTTAAGCCTAGTGCTTATGCATGTTTCGAATCAAATTTAGCTGAAGTTCCTTATAATACTTGGTGGATTGATTCTGGATGTACAACTCATGTTTCTAATATGATGCAAGGATTTCTTACAATCCGGAACATAAACCCAAATGAGAAGTTTATCTTCATGGGGAACAAAATAAAAGTGCCAGTTGAAACTGTAAGGACTTATCGTTTAATCCTAGACACTGGTGCATCATCCTTAGATGTTCCTCATGCTCCGTTGGGCTCCTTGAATACCCCAGTATATCATCAATAAATACTACCACAAAATGATCCAAATACTGGTGAATGACCTTGTTCATCAAATCCATAAACACTGCAGGAGCATTTGTTAAACCAAATAGCATAACCAAAAATTCACAATGGTCATACCATGTTCTAAATGTCGTCTTCAAAACATCTTCCGCCCTAACTTTCACTTGATGGTACCTAGAGCGTAAGTCTATCTTCGAAAAGATATGTGTCCCCTATAACTGGTCAAACAAATCATTGATACGCAGGAGCATGCATTTATTCTTGACAGTTACTTTATTTATTTCCCTAAAGTCAATGCACAACCTCATCGACCCATCCTTCTTCCTCATAAATAAAATTGGTGCTCCCCAGGGCGACACACTGGGTCGAATAAACCCCTTATCTAACAATTCCTGCAACTGTTCTTTCAATTCTTTTAACTCTATCGGTGTCATTCTATACGAAACCTTCGAAATCGGCATTGTCTCCAGAACCAGATAAATAACAAAATCTACCTCACGATCAGGAGGTAGTCCCAGCAATTCCTCAGGAAATACATTCGAAAAATCCCTCACCCCCGAGATATCCTCTACCATCAGCTCCCTTTCTAATACTGCCTTCACACAATCTAAATATCTCTGACAGTCTTCTAATAACAATCTACGCACCTGAATAGCAAATAGTAACTAAGGTGGGGTGTGCACACATGATCCTATAAATCTGTACTCATGTCCCTCTGGAGGCCTGAACACTACCTCTCTCTTATGGCAGTCAATACTGGCATAGTGGGTAGCTAGCCAGTCCATCCCCAAGATTGTCTTAAATCCATGCATATCTAAAACCACCATATTAGCTAACAAAGACCTCTCCTAAATACCCACTGGACAATCGCTGAGTACTTTCCTGCATATCCCTATAGCCCCAATCGGCATAGCAACAAACAGACTAATATCTAACTACTGAGGTTCAAACCCACACAACTTAACATATTCCCGGACGATAAAAGAATGAGTCGCCCCTTAATCAAACAAGGTAGTAGCTTTAAATGATAATATTGAAACAGTACCTGTCACCAAAACTCCTGCTGTCTCAGCATCTCCCGACGTAGTGCATAAACTCGCGCCGGAGCAGTATTCCTTTGTTGTCCGCCTCAAGGTACCTGATAGCCTCCTCTATATGGTTGAGGAGCAGCTGTTATAGTTGGCGGTGCCTGACAGTTTCTCGCAATATGTCCAGGCTGGTGGAACTGATAACAGATAACCTCCCTCATTCGACACTCTCCCGAGTGCCTTCTAAAACAGCTGGGACAAGGAGGGGGCATCTTTCTGCCTTGTACTGCTCAATCTCCTCCTCCCAGTAGTCCCCCACTATTTTCATATCTCCTCCACAACCCTCGACTGGACCCTGCCTAAAAATCAAGAGGCATGGGCCTCTTCCTCTGGCTCTGTGCTGCTGCGCCTTTCTGTAGACTGCTCTCAATCACTACAACCCTATCTACTATCTCTAAGAAGGTCTAAGCTCGGAAGCCTACCACCTGCTCATATAGGTTCTACCTCAGGCCCTCCTCAAACTTCCAGGCCTTCCTCTCCTCATGTGGCACCAGATACAGGGCGAATCGGAACAACTCAATGAATCTCGCTGCATACTGCTGCACCGTTAAAGACCCCTATGTCAAATACAGAAACTCTGATGCCTATGCACTCCTGACCATAACGGGATAGTACCGTTCGAAGAAAATCTCCCTGAAAAGACTCCACGTCATTGCTATAGGGTTAGGCCTCTGCTCCTCCAGTAATCTCACCGACCTCCACCAGTTCTTTGCTTCCCCAGTCAATTTAAATGTAGAAAATAACACCCTCTGCTCGTATTTACATGAGAGAACAGCCAGTATGTCCTCTATGTCCTAGACCTAGTTCTCTGCTACTTGTCAATCTGCACCTCCAACAAAAGACAGGTGTTGCATACGCATGAACTGCTCGATCATGCAGTACTAACATCACCTCTGTAACTCATGACTACCCTGAGGATCTGTCTTTCCACGCCATGCTTCCCCCCGAAGGCTGGATCTAACTTCGGTTTGCCGACCTAGTTAGATCAAAATATCATATCACATATCTCGTGTTTGTAGTACGACTGGCGAGCCTATAACTCTTATCCAGACTCAAGGGGCACAACAACTCTATTAAACAGGTTAGTCGACTGTCACGCCACATGCTCCACGAGTCCATGTGGTTGCACTAACACCACTAGTAATGGTACTGTGCTCAATATCACAACCCATCATTAGGGTTTCCATAACCATCCATCAGGGTTATCATTACCACATACCTGCAATCACTATGCGGTATTGAGATTTCATCAATCATATTTCAATGATCCCATTGCAGTAGTCGCACTTTGCAATGTTCACATTTTCCCAATATTCACAGTCAGTGTACTCAATTCAATCGTCACATTTCAATTCCATATTGCAGTATTCATATTTCCCATTTTCACATTTTAGTATATACGTTTCAGAATTCACGTTCTCATTTTCAAGTTTCAATATTTTCATATCAATATACACCATTAATCTCATATCAGTATATCTCAATTCATCTCACTAAAAATGTTCTCATCATTTTTTGTGCACATTTCATCACCTCATAATAGTATATGTCGTGTTTCACGTATTTCAACATTTCTCAAAATACCCATATTAGTAATTTATGCAATCTCATTTTCATAGAAATCATTTATATTCACATATAAATACCACATTTCTTTATTTTCCACTAACATATTAATAATTCTCATTTCATTATTTTATTAGAAATTATTCTTCATTATATTTCACATTTTTCAATATGCGTCATATGCCACACAGTTTTCATCTAATATTCATAACATATTAATTTCACTAGGAAAAATACCATAACATTATTTTTCACATATTTATTCAATCAATAATATCAAAATACGGTTATAATTTATTCCCCTTACCTGACTTACTAAGAGTCTCGTTAAAACCCAGATCCTACGCCCTTGACGCCCGAAACTCAAATCCTACAATTCGCGTTTTCCCCAAATTAATTCACTCATTTCCTAAAATAATACTCATATAACCTTCCCTACGCTCCATATACTCCCAATTAACATATAAACTAATATTTAACACCCTTACCTGATTTTCTAAATTATGCTTGCAGGGTCCCGAAATTACACCCGCAGTGCTTACCCGAACCTTAAATTCAATAACCCAAATTGAACCTCAGAATGCCCAACATTCTAGCATTTCTAAATCTACATTAATTAAATAATAATTAACCCCTTAATAACTCCTTTATCCTAATTTTGGGGTTATGCTTACGACGATCCCACGAGAAATCCGCTTTGCTAGACTTGTAGAGAATTATCCCTAGATTCTCGTGGTGGTGTCCAATCATCAACTAGGCTTAAGATTTACAAGAAATTGAGGTAAAAGTAGAAATTTAGCTTACCCGAAGAGATATGCTTATACCGCTCCTACGACCAATCTGCTCCGGTAGAAATGACGGCGGCGGAAAATGGAGTTCAACGGTATTTTTTGATTTTTGATCTGGCGAGTATCTGTCGAGAAAATGAGGAGAAGGGGAGAGAGAGAGAGAGAGAGAGAGAGAGAGAGAGAGAGAGAGAGAGAGAGAGAGAGAGAGAGAGAGAGAGTGCACGCAGGAGAAGCCTCCTGGCGCAGAAGAAAATGGAAAAGAAAGGGGGGCTCAATTACTTCCTGTAGGAGGTTTAACATATATATATATATATATATATATATATATAATATTATATTATATTATATTAATATATTATATTATATTATATTATTTAATTAATAATTATTATTTTAATTATTATTAAATTAAATTAATTAATTACTTAATTAATTATTTTTTTATTTTTTTATTTTTATTTTATTTTTTTAGGATCCACTACATCCTCCTATAATAATTATTTTTGGGGCATTACAGTTTTTGTAGATAAATTACCGTCAGGGGTAGGCTTCCAGATGAATATATCCTGCCCACTTTTACTAGTTGGCACATTATGCAAAATTTCCATTGTTTTATTGGCACCAACCAATTCCAGTAATAAATCACAGTTGCAGTTGTTATTCAACCAGCAATCCTTAATACATAGCTTCTTGTTCGAAATATCCTCAGTGCTCACAGATAACAGGCCTAATGTTAGCCACCTATTGAACCAAAAAGAAGAGTTCCCACCTTTCACCAAATTTTTAACATTATCCATAACTTCCAGAATATTGATCTATAGAACCGAGAGTCATTTGGTCTCCCCTTCCTAATTAATAAATGATCTTTTTTGCAATATTTAGCCCTAAAAAAAACTTTCCAATAGATTGTTAGAAGTGAGTAATCTAAAGGCAAATTTCATGAAAAGAGATTTCTAAACTTCTTTAAGATCTCTCAAGCCCATACTCCTTTCTAAGGTAGGAGAGCGCCAATGAATCTTCCTTTTACCTTCCATTTTCCCCCATAAAAAAATTAGAACGAAGAGAGTTGATGTGAGAATATGTGACTTGCGAAACATTAATAACAAATATTAAATGTATAGGCAAGTTAGACAATACATGTATAATAAAATCAATCTTCCACCTTGCGAGAGCAACTTAGATTTCCACCCTGACATTTTTTCCTAATCTTCTCCAAAAGAGGCTCCAAGGTCTTAGAATTCAATTTTCTAAAAGTCCAAGGCGCACCCAAATATGTAACAAGAAATTTACCTTCCATGAAACTCATGATTCTCAATAAATCGCGTTTTCGTGCAAGAGTGATGTATTTCAAAAGGAATAATGTTGAATTTGTCTTACTGATTTTTTGACCCAACCACTTCTCATACATCTCCAGAGCGTAAACCAAATTTCTAATGGACCTCTTCCCACCATTTGCAAAAATAAGAATATCATCCGCATATAACAAATGCAAAACCGAAGGGGCCCCAATCGCATGATTAAATTGTCCAATATGATCAGTCTCATAGTTTTTCCTAAGCAACATTGTCAAAACCTCCTCCATTATGATGAATAAATAAGGAGAAAGTGGATCCCCTTCCCGCAAGCCTCTACTAGATAAGAAAAATCCTTTAAAGGTTCCGCTCATCATAACGGAAAACCACGAGGACTCCACACATTTTTTTATCAGCTTGCAAAACCTCTTAGAGAAACCAAAAGCCTTAAGAACCTCTAGAAGAAAATTCCAGTTCACTCTATCATAAGCCTTAACCATATCAAGTTTTACCATCACATTGTTGCCAACTATTTTTTTGAACAAAGAATGAATCATTTCCTGCGCAAGAGTAATATTCTCAAAAATACTACGCCCAGGAATAAAAGCACCTTATTCATGTTATCAACAACCTCAGTTAGTCTAAAAACAATAAACTTGGAAAAAATTTTATAAGCCATAGAGCATAAACTAATAGGCTGAAATTTATCAAAGCTAGAAGGATTGTTCACCTTCAAAATTAAGACAATAAATGAAGAGGAAAAGAACCTGGACAGAGGAATGCCCAGAAAAAAAAATTCTTTGTCACATCCAAAACATCTTTTTTTTTTTTATAATGCCTTAGCAAGATATTTAAAAATCAGAGTCAAATCTATCTGATCCCGGACTGCTTTATTTGGGAATAGAGAACACTGCTTTTTTAACTTCTTCTTCCGTCGGTTTGGCGCAGAGGAAATTATTATCAACATCTGAAATTTGCCTTTGAATTAACTATGAGAGATCACAAGGTTTAACCACTGGAGATTCTGAAAGAAAATTCTGAAAAAATGTAGCAGCTTCATTATGTATTACTTCTGCACCATCCAATATCCTCCGTCGTTCAGAACCATACGACCTATATGGCCCTTATTTCGCCTTTGACTGATAGCCGAATGGAAGAATTTAGAGTTCCCCCTCAATCAACCATTTTTTTTTTTTTTTGCAATTTGTCCTATGCAAGATGCTTTCCTATTCTCACACACCTGAATCTCCAACTTAGTAGTCAAGCAATCGACTTTAACCTCAGAAAAACTTGCTTGTAGCTACTTTTTTAGATATTCCATCCTTTCCTCGAGAGATTTTAGGTTTTCTCCCACTCTCCCAAAGACATTTTTATTTCAAGCATGTAAAGCAACTTTAGTTCTCTTAAGACGAATACCAAGTTTCAAAAGACCCGAGACCGAGTCAGCCTTTATCTAGGCATCTTTAACGCACGACAAAAAAAAAAAAAATCATTCGAGCTCCACATATTAAGGAACAGAAATGGGGTAGGGTCATACAAATAGAGTGACGTATTCGTATAAACCACCATAGGACTATGTTCTGAGGATTTCCGACTCAAATATTTCAATTGAGTCGAACCATGTAGGTTAGAAAAAACATTATTAATAAGAACTTGATCAAGTTTAAACCAGCTACGAGCCACCCCTTCATGGCCATTGACCATGACATATGTGGGCTTGTGTTAGATAAATCAAAGAGACCACAATGATGTAAACAGTCATTAAACTCCATCATAGGTAAAAGTGGTCTTGGATTTCCACTAATTCTTTCGACATCCATTTGAAAAACATTAAAATCACCCAGGACCAACCAAGGGCAATCCGATTGGCACTCCTCCATTTACCACCATAACTCTCTTCTTTCAACATAAGACCATTTGGCATAGACAAAACTCACCAAAATCCTTTGTCCGTCCTTGAAAAACCACCTGGAAATCATCTGAGTTGTGATTGAAATCACCTCAAAGGCATTCATATCCTTCCAAAACAACCACAATTTACCGCCTTGATTTTCATTAAATATAAAATGGT
This sequence comes from Malania oleifera, assembly GCF_029873635.1. Classification (NCBI taxonomy): domain Eukaryota; kingdom Viridiplantae; phylum Streptophyta; class Magnoliopsida; order Santalales; family Ximeniaceae; genus Malania; species Malania oleifera. The sequence continues at coordinate 15,712,309 of NC_080419.1, forward strand.
GATAATTCAGAAAACAACCCAGCATTACCATCTGCACCTTAGCCTCGAAAGGTTCTGAAATAGAAAACAAATTGATATTAAACTTATTAATCAACTTCTTTAACCTGCCTCTAAACTTGCCCAACCCTCCAATATTCCAAAAAAAAATTATATCAGTCATAAATTTAATTTATGCGGTCGGATGTGAACCCTATGAGAATTCCTCACAGATTTTTCCTTTCTGGCTTTGGTGTTTTCGGAAGTCCATATTTGCCTTATATCAGACTTATACATTTTTTCTTTGCCTTTCAACACTAAAATTTCACCTTCCTCCCTCTCGAACGAATAACCTCGAGCTTGTAGTAACTCAGGAAAAAAAATTATTAAAAGTAATTATTAATTAATTAATTATTTAATTATTATTAAATTAATTAATTAAATAAACAAATAAAAAGGAATAGTATGAAAAAAAAAACTAATTGAAATATATATATATATATATAAGTTTATTATATTGTATATATAAGTTAAAGTGGATATGTATACTTAAAAGCTTCTTCAGGAAGCTTGATCCAATGTTAAAATTGGATTTTACATAAGCCCAATCCTGAAGCTTGCGCTCATCTCTACTTCTCTCTGTGTCCATCTTTTTTCTCCGTCACCTCTCCCTCTCTCCTCATTTTCTCAGCGAATATTCGGCCAATCATAAAATGGAAGGTACCGTTGGGTTTCTATCTCTGCCACCGACATTCCTACCAGAGCAGATTTGTCGTAGGAGCGGCGTAAGCACCACTCCTAAGGTAAGATAATATTTCCTTATTTTCTCAATTTCTCCTTAAATCTGCCACTAAATCGATGATCGGGCATCACTACGGGGTCTTAGTAGCGATCGTCGACGTTTTGGTTGAAGTGAATTTTCAATTTGGGTTTCCTAGGCACCACTCCAAAGTGAGAGTGAGATTTGGAAAATTAAATAAATTGGTTATATTTGAGAGTATAATTATTTATTTGAAATTTATGGGCCTAGAAAATATTAAAGTAGTATTTTATTTAGGGTTGATTTAATGGAATTAGGATTTTTTATTCAAAGTTCGGGTGAGCACTGTTGGTAACTTTTCGGGATCCCTATTGGCGTAGTTCAAGAAACCAGATAAGGGAAAAATATATATATTAAACCAAAATTTTCATGAATTTAATAGAAAATGAATTGTGTTATATATTCGTGTATATGTTTCGGTATGAGTTTATAATGTCACCCCTTTAAATTATGTTTTCTGAGCCTATGACTGTTTTATTAGATACGTACATGTGAAATTGAACAGATGAAAGTGAAATATTTTTTAAAATAATTATGTAAGAAGTTAAAAGTATTTTTCAAGTATGTGAATGTTAAATGTGGGTTGACTTATTTTATAGGATATATATATATATATATATATATTTATATATTTGAATTTTACTGCTAAATAGTGTGACATGAGTAAATAGGAATGTTGTGTGGAAATATTTTATATGTATGGGATGCAGGATATATAGGAAATGAATTGAGTATGAAAATGTTATATAAAATATGTTGCATGTGAGTGTTAGTGCAATTATGTAAAATAACTGAAAAATATTGGGTAAAATAGTTGAAAGATGTTGGGTAAAATAGCTTAAAAATGTTAGGTAAAACAGTTGAAAAATTTTCGGTAAAACAGTTGAAATGTAAGGACTCAAACCCGAGTGGGTAGGAACATATAAATTTTTCAGCGGACACAAATAAATCTAAATTATTTTTATTACGAGAGTACTAATTAGCTTTATTACAAATATGTTTCAACTATTAAAATGCAAATTTCTAAAATTCTAAAATACACAAACATATTCTAAATTGTATTATACTAATTTTTTTATTCTACTCTACTCTTTCTATTCCCGTCTATGTACTTGTTACGCCAGATTTTTGGTACTCTTCAACATGATCTGAAATGTAAAATAATGATTGGGGTGAGACGACGTTCAATAAGTAAATACGATTATTATTAGTGAGTTACCAAAATGAACTTTCAAAATATTGTAATTTCGTAAAATAATATCTAATACTATAGCTTTAAAAAATGATTTTAAAATAAATGTAAATTTAAAAATTTCTACATAAAAACTTTTGCCATCAACTAAAACAGTAAAATTTTATAATTATATAATATAACTGTTAAATTAAACGTTTGACTTTAAAAACTGTAATTATAATTTTTAATTTTATACATATATATACTTTTTCTTATACGTTTCCTTTAAATCATCATTTAGGCACAATAATGACCATGTTCATATAAACTTATATTTTACTTTCAAATCATCAATAACTTTGTACTCGTAATTAAATATGTATATACATATACTGTAAAAATCATCATTAGGCCTGTTAATCGTAAGTCATGTTTACCCTTATGACTGGGTTGTGCGAACCGAAGACTATACTTAACTGGCTGGCCGGCCAAACTAAATCAACGTATATCATCATTAAGTGAGATTTTCCCTATTAAACCCTGATCCGACCCATGTGTGCACTCAGGAAAAATTCACTACCATATAAAATCACTTTGTAAACAGTGTGGGTGCACTTTGATCAGTTTAAACTTTAAGTTACGGCACCGAGCATTCGTAATTTTTTGTATTGTCTGAACCATAAGGGGGTTGTAAAAATATTTTTATTATATAATTTGTACAATTAAAATAATATCATGAAAATCTCATTTTTACTCATATTTTCGTGAAATACGCAACATAAAAAAAATCAACTCATGTAATATTTACTCATATTTTTGTAAAATATGTAACGTATAAATAAACTCATGCCACACAATTTTCGTAGTAAAAATATTTTCTTGAATAGAAATTAATGATGTAAAATGCCTAAGGGATTTAGAACATTTCTTAACTAAAAAATAAATGCAAGTATATTAAAGGTAAAACTAGTATAATTAAATATCAGTAAAAATAAACTCAAGAAAATTTTATAAAACTAACTAATATAATCGAAATTTACTTACAAATAAACTCGGGTATGAATTTTAAATAAAAATCTAACATAATCAAATTTACTTACCTCTTCTTTTACCTTGTGCTATGAACACAATTACTATTTCTAAAAAATGAGATCGGAAAGAGTAAGTGAGTGAGAACTTACTAAAAAATTCTCTCTCCACCACTAATTCTTTCACTTACTAATCTTTCTCTTCCTTTAAAAATTTTTATGAAAAATGAAAGTTGAGAACTTCCTATTTATAGAAAAATTTTAGGGAAGAAAATAGAATTTGTAGAAGTGTAAGGAGAGGGGTGAAATTATAATTTTTTTAAAATTAAAGAATGGGTATGAGATGGGTTAGGCATGGGTTAGGTATGTGATAGGGATGGAGGTCATGTCGGAGTGCTTGCCATCACTTCCCTTTAATTAATTTTTAATTAATTACTTACTTACTTAATTAATTATTTTTTTATTTTATTTTTTAAATTTTTTAAAAATCATTATTATTAATATTATTATTAATATTATTATTATTATTAAACTATGCTTTAATTTTTTTTTTTAAGAATTAAATTTGAATTTCGAAAACTCATGTGAGTCCACACAACTTCTAGACCCAAGTAGATCCTACGTAATTTCAATAGTCCTTATACGATTTTATGAGCCCTACATAACTTTGGGACTCATGTGAATCCCACATGATTTCAAGACTCATGTAGGCCCCACATAGTCTTATGGGCTCCACATAGGATACCTATATTATTATAATTATTTTAACATATATTTTTACAAATTATGTCTGTCAGAACACTATTATATGTATATGTACTTATTTACATGTACAAACAATGTCTATCATGTTTATCCTATGAAATTTCATTTTGATCAGGCTGACCTTCAAGGACTGAGCCGCAATGGTCCCTGAACACTCGTTATGATAAGGTCTTTTTTAAGCATCAAACATGGATTCAAGGATCATATAGAAGAGCACTTCTGTATTGATATTAACTTAATGAACATTTTTATTATTTTATTATTATTATTATTATTATTATTATTATTATTATTATTATTATTATGTTTTAATCGTATATATATTTTTGGGTCATCACATTCTCCCCTCTTTATAAAAATTTTGTCCTCGAAATTTGTTAATTTAGAATGAGTACTGTATAATTGGTTGCGCTATTTGAAAGAATAAATTGATTAACGATTTGACTAAGTCTTATAATAGTTCAAGGGTCAATTTGGCGAAATATTTTATTTTGGGAACTGAAGTGTGAATCGTCGGTTTAATAGGGGTTGAAATGAAAAAGAAATTCAGAAGACGTGGAAAAGGATAATTATATTTATATATATATATATATATAGATGTATATATATTATACATGTCTTATAAATTAAAAATATATATATAAAACAAAATGAAATTAAATTTGGCCTTTAGAGCCTTAGCTCAACATCAACATCTATCGAAGTGTTAGCGGTGTCACTACTAACTGCCTAGGTTCTTTCTTGGCAGAGTTGACCTCTTGTAATGTCGCCGACTTGGGTTAGAAAAAGGGAGAGAACACTCGTTTGTTCGACGAGGGAGGAAGAGCTGCCCTCTTCCCCTTGTGGCCTTTGGTGGGGATGATCAGAACGAGTCATCGGTGGCCCGTACATAAGTCTCAACGCGTATTGGATCTCTTTGTAATGGTGGAGTAGGCCAGCATTATCCGAAACCCTTAGTGTGGTGACTACGATACTGCCATTATAAGGGGTATGGCTCATTGGTGTGATGTTAGTTGTAAGTTTCATAGACGGACTATTGTCGATAGGGATGAGGGTACAAGTGGTTGGAAAAATGGCAGGGGCACTGCTCGAGGCAATAGTGGCGGAGGAGGTAAGATGGATAATTGGTGGGGCAGTAGTTGAGATAGTGGCTTTTTCAACTGATCCCCGCCTACGCCTATAGTTCTCAAACCAAAAGCATACGTTTCTCAGCTCGATTGGGCCATATCGTCGGAATTGTGCTACAAGCAAGATAGCCCGCTCCACAGAAGGGAGTTCCCCTTGACTGCTGCGAAAGGCCTCCTCTAAAATCTCCAACTATGTCTTATTGGGTTTCCACCTTTGGATTGGCGATCTAGTGCTGCTCTTAGCAACTTGAGAAGTTTGATAATTTGACAACATTTTCAAGTAATGAGACAACCAAGAGAAAATTTGGGAAGAACTAATCTTTACAAACCGAAATGTGGTTGTTCAAGATGATAGAAAGCTGTGATACTTAGAGTTCGAGGAGGGTAAACCCTTTTTATAAGGGAATGGCCGCGTGTTGTGGAAATCGAGAGAGAGCGACATGTACTGTGAGAATCGAGAGAGAGCGACGTCTGTCACGGATATTGAACGACGCTTTTTGTACAAATCGAGGGAGAGTGACGTGTGCCATGAGAATAGAGAGAGAAAGCGACGCGTGTCACGGATATCAAGTAACGCGTTTTACAAAAATCGAAGGAAAACAACATGTGTCGCAAAAATTGAGAGAGAGCGACGCGTGTCTCGAGTGACACGATTTACAAAAATTGAGGGAGAGCGATATGTGTCACGAAAATTAAGAGAGAGTGATGCGTGCTGTGAAAATCGAGTGAGCGACGCATATAGAAAAATTTGCGAACTTAAGGTTCTGTTTATGTTTCTACATCTTTATTAATACTTTAACTATAATTAATCTCATCCTTAGGTCACCACTTATGTGGGTGGCCTAGTGGTAAGGAACCAACCGTGCATCCATGTGATCGCGGGTTCGAATCCCCACTATGCCCAAGTGGTCTCTTGCCTTGGCCTTACTTCGGGGGAAAGTAAGCTATAACCGATGATTTTTACCCATGAGACTATTTTATTTTATTTTATTTTTTTTACTGCGAGAGTACCCTATAATAATAATAATAATAATAATAATAATAATAATAATAATAATTATTATTATTATTATTATTATTATTATTATTATTATTATTATTAAAATTATTAGATCAAATATATGTTGGGTATGTTTGAACGATCGATGATTTGGCATTGGTTAGTTATTTGAAGAAGATTAGTTAATTTTTACATTGCTTTCATCAGTAAATTTTATATATATATATATATATATATATATATATATATAATATATAAAGATATATGTTGTATTAACTTTTATAAATTTATACAAAATTAAAATTTTGTCAAAATTTGTACTCTTAAATCAAATTTGGATATTTGATGGGAATTGAATATGTAATGGAAAAAAATACACATTCATATTTAACTTGCACATGCTAAGGGATTTTTTTTTTTTTAAATTTAAATATAATATAGTAACATTTAAATTATATTTAATTCCTTATAAACTTATACAAAATTAAAATTAAAGATTTTGTCTATATATATATATATATTTCTAAATTAAGCTTGAATGTTTTGATGAGAACTGAATATGCAATGTAAAAATATATATTCATACCCAACTTGTACATACAAAGGAATTTTGGGTAAATGCAGATTTTAGAATAGACTGTTTGTTCATATCTATTTGTATGTGTAACACCTCCAAACTCAGTAGTGTCTAATGTGCTATTTTTTATATTTTTAGTGAAAATAATAACAACGAAAATAAATAAATCTCGGATATTATTATATTATTATATTTATATATATGAAAATTTTAAATTATTAATGCATCTAACAATTAATTATGAATCATCAATATGAGTACGTGTTTTTACAAACATAAATAACATATTTAAATTAATTAACGTGTCTTCAATAATACTACAATTTTTCTTAGAGAATATAAGATTGTTGCCTGTCATTGGGAGCGTTCACGTTAATCGTATTTCCTCCAATGTTACTATCTTTAGGATCCATTTTTAAACAATGATCAAATGTTATTTTAAAATCATAAATATATTATTAACGTATAATAATATAATAAACTAAAAGAAATATCATAAACTACCAAATCTTACTCAAATCATGTTTTATGCCTAAGTTTTGATAAAATCTATATGTTAGAGTATGCAAAACTTATATCATATTCTCTGATACCAATTGTAAGGACCCAAACCCGAGTGGGTTCCTACATATAAATTTTTCAGTAGACGCAAATAAATCTAAATTATTTTTTATTATCAGAGTACTAATTAGCTTTATTACAAATATATGTCTCAACTATTAAAATGCAAATTTCTAAAATTTTAAAATACACAAACATATTCTAAATTATATTATACTAATTTTTTTATTCTACTCTGCTCTTTCTATTCCCATTCATGCACTTGTCACGCCAGATTTCTGGTACACTCTTCAAAATGATCTGAAATATAACATAATAATTGAGGTGAGACGACGTTCAATAAGTAAATAGGATTATCATTATTAGTGTGTGGCCAAAATGAACTTTCAAAATATTTTAATTTCGTAAAATAATATTTAGTACTATAGTTTTAAAAAATGCTTTAAAATAAATGTAAATTTAAAAATTTTCGCATAAAAACTTTTGTTATCAACTACAACAGTAAAATTTTATAATTATATACTATAACTATTAAATTAAACGTTTGACTTTAAAAATTGTAATTATAATTTTTAATTATATTCATATATATACTTTTCCTTATACGTTTCCTTTAAATCACCATTTAGGTACAATAATGGTCATGTTCATAAAAACTTATACTTTACCTTCAAATCATCAATAACTCTTTACTCGTAATTAACTATGTATATACATATACTGTAAAAATCACCCTTAGGTTCGTTAATCATAAGTCATGTTTACTCCCATGACTGAGTTGTGCGGTCCAAAGACTGGACTTAGCTGACTGACCGGTCAAACTAAATCAACGTACATCATCATTAAGTGAGATTTTCCTTATTAAACGCTGGTCCGACCCAGGTGTGCACTCAGGAGAAATCTACTACCATATAAAACTACTCTATAAACAGTGTGAGTACACTCTGATCCGTTTAAACTTTAAGTTGCGGTACCAAGCATTCATAATTTTCTGTATCGTCTGAGTCATAAAGAGGTTTTAAAAATATTTTTATTATATAATTTGTATAATTAAAATAATATCATGAAAATCTCATTTTTATTCATATTTTCGTGAAATACCCAACATAAAAAAAATCAACTCATATAATATTTACTCATATTTTCATGAAATATGTAACGTATAAATAAACTCATGCCACACAATTTTCGTGTTAAAAATATTTTCTTAAATAGAAATTAATGATGTAAAATACTCGAGGGATTTAGAACATTTCTTAACTAAAAAATAAATGCAAGTATATTAAAGGTAAAACTAGTATAATTAAATATCAGTAAAAATAAACTCAAGATAATTTTATGAAACTAACTAACATAATCGAAATTTACTTAGAAATAAACTTAAGTATGAATTTTAAATAAAAATATAACATAATTAAATTTACTTACCTCTTCTTTTACCTTATGCTACGAACACAATGACTATCTCTAAGAAATGAGATCGGAAAGAATGGGTGAATGAGAACTTACTCAAAAATTCTCTCTCCATCACTAATTTTTTCACTCACTAATCCTTCTCTTCCTTTGAAAATTTTTATGAAAAATTAAGATTGAAAGCTTCCTATTTATAGGAAAATTTTGGGGAAGAAAATAGAATTTGTAAAAGTGTAAGGAGAGGAGTGAAATTATAATTTTTTTAAAATTAAAGAAAGGGTATGGGATGGGTTAAACATGGGTTAGGTATGAGATAGGGATGAAGGTCATGTAGGAGTGTTTACTACCATTTCCCTTTAATTAATTTTTAATTAATTACTTACTTAATTAATTAATTAATTATTTATTTATTTTATTTTTTAATTTTTTAAAATCATTATTATTATTATTATTATTATTATTATTATTATTATCTTTAAGCCATGCTTTAGTATTTTTTTTAAGAATTAAATTCGAATTTCAAAAACTTATATGAGCCCCATACAACTTCAAGATCCAAGTGAGTCCTACGTAACTCCAATAGTCCTTACACAATTTTATGAGTCATACATAACTCTAGGACTCATGTGAATCCCATACGACTTCGGGACTCATGTGGGCCCCACATAGTCTTATGGGCTCCACATAGGATACCTATATATTATTATTATTATTATTATTATTATTATTATTATTATTATTATTATTTTACCATATATTTCTATAAATTATGTCTGTCAAAATATTATTTTATGTGTATGTACTTATTTACATGTACAAACAGTGTCTATCCTATTTATCTTATGAAATTCTATTTTGACTAGACCGACCTCCAAGGAGCGATTGAGTCGCAATGGTCTCTAAGCACTCGCTAAGACAATGTCTTTTTTAGGCATCAAATATGGAATCAATGATCCTATAGAATAACACTTCTGTATTGATATTAACTTAATGAGAATTTTTGTTATTTTATTATTATTATTATTATGCTTTAATCGTATATATATATTTTGGGGTCATCACATGAAAAATGTTGAGTAAAATAGCTGAAAGATGTTGGGTAAACAGCTGAAAGATGTTGGGTATGAAATGAAATGAAATGAAAATAGAAATGAATGAAACGGAAATGAAATGTGAAATGTGAATAATGTAAAATGGAAAAGAGTCATGTAAAGTAAAATGAAATGAAAAGTAAAAGATAAAAACATGAACAGTTGAGAAATGCAGAATAATGACAAATAAAATAATGTATTATGATATTATCAGTATTTATGCTAGTAGAACATATTATGCTTGGGCGATGCAAACTCTTCGCCCGAGGGCTTGCTGAGAAAAGCGAATGCCCTAGTTGTATCGAGTGTAACAGTATGGTGCATAATGTGTTAGGGTAAAGGGAAACTACTTGTATGGGCAGGTAAATTTTCCTATTCTTGGGAGCCTTCGCCAGTAAACTTTTGTATGAACTGTGTAAGTACAAGATTAATCTATCACTTGAGGGCTTACTGAGTAAGGTGAGTGCCCTGGTATGTTTTAGTCGTAACTCTTGGGTTGCCTAATGTATCAGAGTATAGGGTTGCAACTTGTATGGATGGGTAATCACCTCTATCCTTAGGTAATCTCGTGGGTAAAATGTCTTGCATATGTTTGATTAGGAACAGAAAATGATTTCAGAAATTATATTGATGATTTGCAAATGATGAATAATATGTTATATACAAACCTCATGTTGCCCACACACTGTTTTAATATATTGTTTCTTCCCTTACTGAGATGTGTCTCGCCCGAATATGAACTTATCTTTTTCAAGACCTCCACGAGATCGAGCTTAGAGAGCTCGATGTGTTTGTAGCATTTTTGGGATATAGAAAAGAAAGGGTATATACTTGGCTGATATTTTGGGTTGTATATAAGCTATGCTTTATGTTTTAAGTTTTAAGTCTTCTGAGATATGGATGGTTGTGAAATATACTGGTGTTTGTGAATACTGAATGTTTTTGGAGATATGTGTATATATGAGAATATAGGTGATGAATAGTTATTTTGGATTATAGATAGAAATAGTAAACTCTGGTATTATATTTGTGGAGATTATATTTTTGTTTTCCGCTGCGTATTTATTAATGGAATATCAGGTACAGGAAGTGAATATCGTGGCTCCCAAGTCCCACAAGGCGGGTTCGGGGTGCCACAAGGCACAATCTATTTAGGTTTAACGCACCGGACTGGGTTTTCAGGTTCAGGGTATTACAAATGGTATCAGACCAAGTTTCCAACTAGAAGTGTGATTAATTTCACATCGCCTGGATATGGAAATGTTAGAGTATTAGGTTAAAAATGATTTATACCGGAGTATAGGAAACAGTTAAGATAAGGATGCTAGATGGATAGGTTAGGTTAGGTGTTGAGAAGTAGGTTTGGTGTAGGGAAGTATAGGATTTTGTTTTGTAGTTTAGAGGCAGAAATACGTCGACGATTTCCTGTGATTTTTCTGAAGCAGTCGACGGCCTCAGAAAAGCCATGGTAAACCTTAGATGATTTCGTTTCTGAGCTGTGAGACTGGTCCTTATATGGAGAACTTCTATTGTATATTGGGGTTATGATATAATTCTTATCTCTTTCCTGTCCTATTTTCAGGATGGATCCTAGAGATGAGGACGTAGAGGCAGAAGGAAGGGATGATTCAGAGACCTCTAGTGAAGAGGACATTGATACCTCTGTGATGTTTAGGGGTATAGCCCGACAAGTTAGGGCAGAAATAAGAAAGGATTCTAGAGAACAGAACTGCCCAACTATAGATAAAGGCAGTAGCATCAAGGAATTTATGATTTTGAACCCTTCTACTTTTGAGGGGGGACCTGATCCGGTGATTGCAAAGAACTAGGTTCAGCAGATAAAAGAGATATTTGAGGTACTCGACTGCACGGACAAGCAAAAGGTACGTTATGTTGCCTTTAAGAGGGCTGAAGATGTAAAACACTCGTGGCTTTCTGTGAAGCTACTAGAGGAATAGAGATTGGTAAATCCATCAATGGTGATGTTTCCGAGTAGAGAAATTAGAACTTGGGATTTGAACTCAAAGGTTAGGTTGGTTGATTTGTAGAAAAAAAATCTTTGAAAGAGAATAATCTAGGTGATGTGATTTAATGGTTTGTGATCAAGTTGGGTGTTTGATATTTAAATTAAAGTATATGGAAATGTATGGCATGAGGTTGGTTAGTTGATTTTAGAGGCTATGGTATTGGGGGAAACCAGCAAGTACCTCTAGGTAGAGGTGGACCAACACGAGTGTACTCGTTGATTTCCAATTGAGGCAGATAATGTTAAGGGGATAGGTATGAGTTTATGTTTAAGATAAAGGATAGTTTTATTTAATTATGAATAATGCATAAATTTATATAATGATATATAATGGGTTGTGTGAAATATAATTAGTTGGAAAATTTTAGAAATGTGAAAAAGGATCGGATAGAGAATTTCAAGGACAAAATTCTTTTAAGGAGGAAAGAATGCAGTAATCCGGGAAAAAAAATTATTAAGAGTAATTATTAAATAATTAAATAATTAATTATTATTAAAGTAATTAATTAAATAAACAAATAAAAATGAATATTATGAAAAAAAACTAAATGAAATATATATGTATATATATATATATATATGTGTGTGTGTGTGTGTGTGTGTGTGTGTGTGTGTGTGTGTGTGTGTAAGTTTATTATATTGTATATATAAGTTAAAGTGGATAATACTTAAAAGCTTCTTCACGAAGCTTGATCCAATGTTAAAATTGGATTTTATAGAAGCCAAATCCCGAAGCCTACGCTCATCTCTGCTTCTCTCTGCGTTAGTCTTTCTCCTCCGTCACCTCTCCTTCTCTCCTCATTTTCTCGGCAAATATTCGGCCGATCGTAAAACGGAAGGTACCATTACGCTCCTATCTCTGCCACCGATATTCCTACCAGAGCGGATTTGTCATTGGAGCGGCGTAGGCACCAGTCGTGGGGTAAGGTAACCTTTCCCTATTTTCTCAATTTCTCCTTAAATCTACAACTAAATCGATGATCGAGCACCACCACGGGGTCCTAGTCACAATCGTCGACGTTTTGGCTGGAGTAAATTTTCAATTATAAATTGAAATAGTAAACTCTGGTATTATATTTGTGGAAATTATATTTATATTTTCTGCTGCGTACATATTATAATGTGGATTATTAGATAAATAAATGGATTAGTAGCACTCCGGGCCCACGTAGAGGGTCGGGGTGTTACAGAGCCAATTCCTCTTGATACAAACCTTGGTTCCCACCTTCAGTCAGTTTAATACTATCTGCATGATCCACTTTCTCTTGAGACATAGGTTCACTATATGAAATTCGAGCCTTATCATCACACTCGACTTCCTTATACTTCTTTTCATCACTCTTTGTTGAGCCTTCATTCACATTATTTTCCAATCCTCTATGCGGCACATCAAAGTTTTGCATTGTATAATCCCCTTTTTTCTTGACCTACATGAATTTCCGATAATACAGGGCACCTATCTTTGGTCTTCTTCGTCATCAGCACATTACTAGGTTCTGCTTCCTGCTTCACCTTCTTTGCCCCTTTATCAGCATTGATATTGGTTTCCATTACGCCGTTATTTCCATCATCCCTTCGCTTCTCTCCCAGCCTACAAACAATCGAGGTATGTCCTTATCGGCAACATTTAGAGTAGAAAAAACTCATCTTTTCATATTTGGCCTCTTGCCAGATACATTGTTTCAGAGATAAAATAAGAGGAAATCCCATTATCGGCTCCATCGATAGGTCAACTTCCACACGAATACGTGCCCTTGAGGTTCTCGTACGATTGATTGTTGCATTATCGGTTCCAAGATAACGACTAAAACAAGTCGCTATAATTTGAAGAAAATCCGTTTGGTAAAGATGTATTGGTAACCCCGGTAAGAAAATCCATTGAGGAGCTAATGGAGATTCTTTTTTGACATCAAAATCCTTTGACCATTTGAATAGCCGAAATGAATTGTCTTCTATAGTTCTACCTTCTCTTGCCCAACCATGCAAAAACTTATGTTCATTTTTTATATGAATTAATACATGGTAATCATTCATAACACTAATTGTTGGAATTTCCGTCAAATCTCACATTTTTACAATCAACAACTAAATTTTATCAATAGATGATCGATTTTTAAAAAATTTCATCACCAATGTAAAATGAAACTCTTTCTCAGCTTTAATCATCTTTGCTCCTGCATTTATTTTACATAAAATCAAATAAAGATTGGAGTTGTCCTTTGACCAATCAACATATTTTGACTCATTGCAGAGCTAATAAATATATAATTGTCTTTCTTTTGATTTTTTTTCAAGCCAAGTGCATGCATCTAACATTTTAACTTAACCAAAAATTATTATTATTATTATTATTATTATATTTTCGTTTTTGTCATTTTCTTTATTTAAAATGTGAATAGAATGGAGTGTATGGGCTTTTTAGTAAATGAGCTGTGACTAATGGATCCAAATATAGCCCGAAGACCGAGATGGGGCCGGGCCCACTAAGCGCTTTGTTTGGTCTCTTCAGCAGAACGCTCCATATGAGTAGGGCCCACGAACTGTTACAGGAGGGAACAAGCCCCTCGATGAAATTACCAAGACACCCCTGACGGAGCTAACGGTGACACATGCGAAGGCCTTAAAAACCGAATAATTACTTCATCTACGGAAAGCAAACGTAATAAATAATTAAATAATTTTAAAAAGGAGGTTGGGATTTCGTACCATCGAAGGATTAAAAGAACTGGTGCAACTGGGCATCGAACGGCGGATAGGCGTTCATCATTTCCCTTCACATGCACACGTTTTCAGCGTACGGTGTCTCGGGGTTCATCATTATTCCAATTTAAAATTAATAATGATAAATTAATAATGATGAGTAATATACGCATCACCGTCGGTGAGCTATTTGGGTCACGGAGAGAATCTTATTGGGCCGCCGGCTGGCTCATCATCATGCCATGCATTCATTGCATTAAGCTGAAATGTAATTCAATTTGAATTTGAATTTGATTTTAAAGGAAGTGTAAAGTCGTTTACTTGAATGAAATGTAAAGCTGTTTAATATTATTTTTAGAAAAAGTATTTAAATAAAATATAATATAAAATTAAGTAATTTATGTAATTTTATGAATAAAGTTTACTTTGTATAATTTTAGTGAATTTGTTTCATGTTAAAATATTATAATTACTTGAATTCATGGTATTGGTCGGAGTTTTATTAAAATTTAGAATAAAAAGAATATAAAATACTCAACTTGAATTAATTTGTTAATTTATTAGAGTTTGAAGGAAAAATAAATTATAATTTGATTCTTATGGTTGAGACAAGGCCGGTTTACATCGATCTTAGTAATTTACTTTTAAATTAAAAAATATTTAAATTAAAAAATTGTTTTAATATATGATGCTAAGTATATTAGTCATGGATGTAAAAAGGATCGTAAGAGTACCCTCTTTATTTCAAACATATGTTAGTTAGACAAATTAAATCATAAAAAAATTAATTGATAAAGATTTACGCAACGATGTACTCTGAATATAATTTTCTTGTTCAAAGATAATAAATTTACTATATAATCGATCTTTGTAGTTGAGATTTGTTTTACACCAATTCTAACCCTTTGATTTCGATGTAGAAAATTTTACAAGTAGTAAATTATTCCAAATAATTCAACGTATGATAAAAATATCGTAGTCATGCATGTTAATTAAGCAGAAAATTAAATTATAACGACGAAAGAATTAATTGATTGAATAAAAATATACTCCAACTTTGAATACACCTTTCTTATTCAAAAAACACCAAATTTATTCAATCGATTATTTTATGAATATAATCTAGGAATGGCATGTGTTAAATGCTTTTTCAATTAAAAAGAAATTTATTCAAAGAAAAGAAAACTACTTAACACAATGATGGCTAGATCTCCGCTATCAGTTCCTAAAAAACACTAAAGCAAATGGATTGTACTCGAAACAAGAAGAAAATATATAATGAGGAGACGTTTGAATTGGAGACTTATAGACCCGTAACTGACTTTATCTTTCAGGTGATCGATCGCAAATAATGTATTATTAGAAAAATAAATAAATAAATAAATAAATAAATAAATAAATAAAGACTTTATTTAAAATAATATACTTTGAGATTTTGAGCATTGGATTTTTCTTAAAATATATTTTATTACGAACAAATTTCAAACATACGTAGAGATTAAAAATATAGTTTACCAAGAGATCAAAAAAGAACAATGTCAAAGTAAATTAGGGAGGTAATTAAGAATCAAGGTATTTGACAATTAGGGCAGATGGGTGGGAATTTCAAAGCTGTGTCTGCGGCTACCTGTCCATGTTTAGCTGCATTTGCTCCATGAAAATAGGAACCAAACAGCCTCAATTTCAATTTAAGATTCTAAATCAAATCTCTACCTAGGATATTACTTCTTTTAAGAGGGGGAGCAAAAGTCTTATTCACTGTATTTCAGTTCACCTTTGCCTTTCCATGAAACATGAACCAAATGTACACAAATTCAAATGTTTCTATTTTAATTTTGATGGTGCTTTTGAGGAATCACTTAATAGTTGTTCGAAATGAGCATTGCTTTGCTATTTTGTCTCGAAAAATGAAGAAGATTAATTTTTCCACCAAGTTAATTTGATAAAAGTTACAATTGTTAATAGTTATGATACGGGTTGTTTTTTAACTGAATTTTTATATATATATATATATATATATATGATTTTAGAGGATAGCTCCTTAAATTTTGATTAATGAAGTGAAATTTTTAGTGTTTGTGATGCATTTTGAGGGAAGATGAGTTGAAGATGTTCACATTTTTGAACATGGATTTAAGAAAGTTACTTTAATTTTATTCATTATAAGGGTAATGTAGTGGCTTAATAGGTTACTTTGATTTGCATTATAAAATTAGGATGAAGATACGGTTTTATCTTACGGGTTAGATCAACATCCTCTCAGGTCACGTCTGGAATACAATAGTTAAGCAATACATATTTTGTGTACAATTTCAATACTTCTCCAATAAGCAAGTATGTACTGGTATAATCAATGCCTTCAATATGATAGGATTTATAAGCTCAAATATTAAAACAACTTTCAAGATAATATCAATATAACAAGTAATATATGTGAGAGTGTATTATGAGAGATTCTTTTATATATATATATCAATCACAAATATGGTTTCAAAGATTTTAAGAACACAATCAAATATCTCAAAAAACTAATTTATTAAGTATTAAGTATAAGAGATATTTGGATTTCTAGCTTGTCAAAGATATTTTACTAAAAGTACAAGACAAACTCTTGAATCTTGCAATAAGAATGCAAGACTCACAAGCCCTAAAGAGTTTTCCCAAAGAAATTTATGAATAAAATCACATGGGAAAAACTCAAGCTTACTCTCAATAAAAATCAATATCAATAAAAGAATATCAAATGAGAGTGTAAGCTTATAGTATGGATGATCTCAAGTTACTCTCACCAAAAAGATTTTGCAAGAGGAATGTGTAAGAGTAAGATTTTTAAGCTAGTATGGGAAAAATGAATATTTGAAAATTCAGAGGATTTTTACTAATGATGTTTTCTAATCTTTTACTAATCAGAACAAATGAAAGAGTATATATAGACACTCTAAAAATTATAACTGTTTGGGACTCAATGGGTATTTTTGAAAATGATAAATTAGGTTTAATAAAAACTAACCTAGTTTAACCTCGGTAAAAATCTCACTAATCCGAGAGGTTCGGTCAACCGTATTTCGAGTTCGGTCGACCGTGGTAATTTTGAACTAAGGATTCGGTCAACTGTATCGGGATGATTTTGAACCCCTTCGTGGGTTCGGTCGACCATGGTTAAGGTTCGGTTGACCGCTCATCTAGGTTCAGTCGACCGTGGCCAAAATGAACTACAAATTTGGTCGGCTAAACAGTTGGGGGCAGGCACGCTTCGATTCGGTCAACCTAGGAAGATACACTCATTTTAGAATGGTCGACCACACGAAGTCAAAATGTTGACTTCCTAATTGTTCATTCGATCGTGGCATTTATACTGCCACAGGTTCAGTCAACCATGACTAAGTCTTTTTAGCCAATAAAAGTTCGATCGACCTAGCTAAGTATAACTAGGCCGGTTCGGTCAACCGAGGCCCTTTCAATGATTATTTTAGGTCTTGATTTTTATTAGAATTCACCCCTATTACTGATGGTATAACTTTTAAGTTATAGGGGATTTTCCATGAAGTGCTTGGGGATCTAAAGTCAATTTATGGTCATTGAGCTTATTAAACTTATCATGCATGCAATGCATTAATTATTACAGACCCAAATGAATTAAACAACAAATACAAGTGAAAATATTTGGTCTTTATTTCATTTGCTTCTCCAAACGCCACCATATAATGTGAGCATTGAGTTCTTTATGGCCTTGTTTGAATCTTTGTCATTTCGTGCTAAGAATAGTCTTGCACACAAACTCAGGGCACAAATAAGATACAAAGATATTTGTCATTAACGGGATATAACCTATAAGGTCAACAAAAACATAAAAGATGCTGGCAATGTGATGATAAAAGTGGGAATAAAAAGAACAAGAAGGACATTACAAAGCTAAAACTAAACTTCAGATATTGTTAAACTGGTAATTGACCTAGCTAGAGATCCCTTATATATATATATATATATATATATGATAAATCCACCTTATCTATATATAAATTGAAATGAAATGATAAACCCAAAGACTCCATCATTACCTAAAAATAAGGACAACAATTTGAAAACCGATAATTTATTAGTGAAAAGGAAAAAAAAAAAAAAAGAGCTTCTAATTGTTTGCCAAGAGGCCAACATGGTTTCACAGTTTTTTAAGACATCAATGAAGGAGTACAAAAGAAGAAACATTAAGCCATCCATAGGGCTTCCTCAAAACTACAACTAGAGCTTTTTGGGCTAACAATATTGGAAAGCCTGCTTATGAAAGTAGGGGTGTTGATGAAAATAATGTGTTCGGATGCAGTATGCCATGCCAACTTGAGAACTTTTGTTTAAATGGGAACACACCATTAAGCTCCATACAGTGTCAATTAAAACCATGGCCTCTGAACAAGGCTTAAAAGAGGTAGAGAAAGAATACAGAGGCAATGGCCTGTGAGCAACCTTAGAGGCCCAATGCTTACATTAATAGCTTTCCTTCTTACTTTTCTACTAGAGTGTTTTCATATAGGCTTGCAAAGTGTCCTCACTATAGTATAAGGACAAAGAGAGGGGGGGGGGGGGGGGGTTCATATATATAAAAAAAAAGGAGACAAAGAAAATGAAATCTTTCATGATCAAATGGCCCAAAAGAGGAAGAAACTAATTCTTTTAAATGGTGACTAAAAACACAAATTCATAGAAAAAATCCATTGAAAACAATCACCAAATAAGAGAAGGGATTGACAACATAGACCAGAACAATTTAAGGCATGAACTTAGAAGTAGAAGAACAATGGAGCTGAGCAGAAGAGCAATAGGGAATAAAAAGCTTCAATGGAGGATGAATGTTGTAAAGAAGAAGGATTCAATGAGGAAGAAGATGGAAGGTGGAGTAGAAATTTGTAGGAAGCAAAAAGGCAAATGAAGAATTTTATTTACCTTATATAATCTAAATGGATGATTCAAATTCTTAACATATCAACAATTGAGATGGTAACCCTTACGCAAATTAACCCTTTAAAGCTTCTTGTGCATCGTGGCTGCCCTTTACTTATCCTATAATACAATGAGGTATTGTAATGACTTGCCTATTTTACCACAATTAAATTTTTTTTTTTTTATTTTCCTCACATACATAAATATCATTCTTAATAATAACCCTGATACCAATATAGCAAAATCAACCTGTGTCACGCCCCGAACCCGGAAATGGGAACCAACGGTGAAAATGTAATCTAACCTATCCCTGTATCATACAAACCATTCAAAGGCACAGAACAATGAATGAGGGTCCGACCCCGTGGGGTTACCAGGCACTCTATACACATCAAAAGATACGCATTGGAAATAAGGTCTTTCTATACAAGTATGGTACCATACCAGAGTCTATACAATAGTAGAAACAAGACTCTAACATACAACGTACAACCAGGTGCCCAACATATCTCAAAACGGCAACCCACAAAACACAAGTCCAAACACTTACCCAAGCGCTACCCGCAGTATACCAGCCACTACACTCCCGACACAAGGACGCTAGTTCTGGTTACTCGAAGGACTTGAAAAAAATGTACGTACAGTAGGGGTGAGACACCTCTCAGTAAGGAAAACATAGGTTACATTAGTGTGTGGCATTTAAGTGTTATCATGACAGCAAAATATACACAGTTAAAAGCATTTCCAGTGTTTTCACAATGCAGTTCCAGTATAGTGCATACATGCACACACATGCATACGCACACCCATGATCTACCCGGTGTCGTCACACCCCTCGCCTCGAAGCTGGTCCGCGATATCTGGCATTGGCTTGTAGCCAACTCGCAATACACGGCGCCACCGGCACATGGCTAGTACCAGACTCCCATGGCATCATATCGGCTAACTGGTGGATCCACACCCTTTGGTGATCTACCGGTATAGGCTCACACCCTCGGATATAGAGCCGGACAATCTTTCGTACCTGGAACAATTTGGAACCCAGTTCCTACTGCATTTCAAAAAAACACAACTATGCATGCACATATAGCCAAACAAACCACACTCATTTTGTAATCTAAAATCATGGTTTTCCAAACACGTACAGTTTAAACAAGTCAAGGCACGACCATCCTTATATCACAGTATAAATCATCATATACATACGGTTTTCAACAAAACCAAGGATGCAACCCAATACCCTCTTTTTCCCAAAACTGTAATCATGAAAAACCCATAGTTTTACCCGTTAGATCCCCCCAAATGAGTAACCAAAATGTACACAGGACCGTGAACCACAGTTTTACCAAGTCCAATTTCAAAAATAACCAATATAAACTGTATTCTCTTACCTTTCCCCCAAAAGACCAATCCTGAACTCTACAGCTCCTAAACAGGGAACCGAGTTCTCAAAACCTACAAAACGCAGTACAAAATATACTCACGACTTCATTCTTTACCTAACTACCGAATCAAAAAAGAAAACCGAGTCTCACCTCGATTTTTTGCCAAAACCCAAAAATCAACGAAACGAGTTTGCGATCCACAGAACTTGTAGAGAATCCTTCACTGATCCTCGTGGTAACTTCGGATCGTCGAATCAAACAATAACCGGCGAAGAAATTTAGAGAGAGGAAGTGTATGGAGAGTTTCTAGAGAGATAGAGAGGATATTAGATTTCTTAGTTGAGAAGTAATAGAAATTGATATTTATAGCTCCTTTGACCCGGCCACCCTTGTCGACGAATGGCGTCCTCGTCGACGAGGCCATATAGTCAGCTCTTCGACGAGACAATAGCTTCGTCGATGAGCCTGAGATTCCCGAAATCTCTCGACTTATCCTCGTTGACGAGCCTCTGAATTTCATCAATAAGAAGTGCATGGACTTCGTCGACGAACTCAGGCTTCGTTGACAAAGCATGCTAAATTCCCAAATTTCCCCTCTCTTATTTTAATTAAACCCACCTATCACAGTTCTAGTTCTTACAACCCGAACCCGTGGGTGCCAAGGATACACCTATCATACACAGTAGACACCTAAGCCATGGAAAATATAAATTACATACATACCACCCAACTGTTACAATACCAGAGTGCTACTAATCTATCATATATATATATATACATCCAAAAAAGATCAAAAGGGTAGAACTAGGATCATAATCCAAAAACCATCTGACCCTAACAAGGCAACTCACCCTCCCACCGGGGTAGTATGAACTACCTCTACTGATGCGAAGCTCGGTTCGCCTGTCTAACTGGATTCCCTGAAATGTTTTGTAAGCTGAGGTGAGACACCTCTCAGTAAGGAGAATAAACTAATATCAGTTGTGTGGTGGTATGAGTATATTCGTACTATAATAGATAAACAATACATAACACATGTCTGGATAAAAACTGGTGATATAATACTGGATAAAACATACATAATCATAATCATAGTGAATTTTAGTTATTATAAAATCATCTACTATAACTAATAGTACTGAAATATTACCCAAGATGGATAGCTAGCTGATATCATGTATTACCCCCCATGACTGGGTTGTGCAGCCCTAAGGCGGGACCTAACAATGTGTATTGTCTAAAAATTTATATATACATATATTACCCAATATGAGATTATTGCTCAATTGCTCTAATTTAGGAGGGCTAGTAAGTATATTGTTAGTATTTTAGGGATTGTAAAGGGTAGTTGTACTCTTAAATTTGAATTCATAGTGATGAGATTATGGTTGATTTGCAAAATGTTTATTTTCAAGAATAAATTAGTTTTAATAGGTTAGTTACAATTAGTTATACAAAAAATTATTTTCTTAGTATAAAGCAAAAGAAAATGTGAAACATTTTATGAGTCCATAATAAGGAATAAATAAGAAATAACTATTCCCGAATTTCATCATGGGATGTCTATTCCTTTCTTATTACATGTTAAATAAAATAATTAAGAATGTATAAAGAATAATTATTCTCTTGATTTCCAAAATTTAAACTAAATTTCATCTTAGTTTAAGGAATGAACCAAAGGAGTTATAAGTTGTTTAAATTGTAAGAGCAGCTATAGACTCACATTTACATCCCAGGCTAGTTATAAGTTTTAATGTAAACAAATTGGGTTTGTGTTGACCTTATAGGTAATTCTCTGTTTTGTTAATGACAAATACTCTTTGTATTTGATGATTTTCAAATTTGTGTGCAGGATCATACTAACTAGATCACATTGATAGCATGTAGCAACTTGAATAATTAAGAAGGCCCACCATATATATATATATATATATATATATATATATCATTTTTTGTAATATTATTGGGTCTGTAATAATTTAAGATCAAGGGTTTGTAATAATTAATGTCTTACCTGCATGGTAGGATAAATAAGCTTAAGACAATAGAATGACCTTAGGGATCCCTTTCAGTCGACCAATGCCAGATTTTTAAGGTATATGCTCAAAGGCTTTAGATCGACCATAGGACCCACAATATTGCATAAAAATAGCCCCCATAATCTTAGTGTTGATTATCATATGAATAGGAACAACATTTCAAAGAGAAAAGGGCCGAAAATGCCAAAATTGGCATGTTCGGTTGATCGAACTCAATTATACTGGGATCTTTGGTCAACCGAACTCCCACCAACTCATTAAGTTGGCCGCTCAATCGACCGACCAAGATTATATAGGCAACACCCTGGTCGACCGAACCCCCATGTGGGAATTGCCAACCGCCCGGTCAACCGAATCTCCTAGTTCAAATTGACCCGATCAGCCGAACCACGCAGATTTTGAAAATCGCCTTTGAACCCCTTAAGTACGGTTGACCATATTCCTAGTTTAAAATTCTCCTAGTTGACCAAACCCAGACACTCAGTCAACCAAACCTTAATTATGGTCGACCGGTGCTCTCGGGTTGGCGAAAATTACCAAGGTTAAAACTGTAACGCCCCGACCCCCTAAGTGGGTCCAAAGTGCTACTAATCCATTCATTTACCTGATAATCCACATTCTAATATCATTTATGCTGTGAAAAACATAGCTATAATCTTCCAACAAATATAATACCAGAGTTTTCTACATCCATCTACATTCTAACATACATCATGCATCCATCTGTATTCACATAAATACATATCTCCAAAACATAACCTATGCTTCTAGTATTCACAAACATCAATATGTTTCACAAT
Organism: Malania oleifera; assembly: GCF_029873635.1. NCBI lineage: Eukaryota > Viridiplantae > Streptophyta > Magnoliopsida > Santalales > Ximeniaceae > Malania > Malania oleifera. The sequence goes on from NC_080419.1 coordinate 15,735,726, forward strand.
CATCCATTATTCAGAAGACTTAAACATAAAACATAAAATGTTTACATACCAAAATATTATCAAAACTATACCCTTTTCCTCAAAAGTGTTATCACAGCTCGAGCTCTCTAGGCTTGATCTCGTGGAGGTCCTGAAAAAGATTAGTTTATATTCGGGTGAGACAAATCTCAGTAAGGGAAGAAAAAATATATTAAAATAGTGTGTGGCCAAGATGAGGTTTATAAACAACATATAATCAATCATTTGCAAATCATTAACATAATTCCTGAAATCATTTTCTGATACTATTCAAACACATGCAAGATATTTTACCCACAAGATTACCTAAGGATAGAGGTGATTACCCGCCCATACAAGTAGCTCCCCTCTGTTATGATACATTAGGTAACCCAAAGGTCACAACTAAAGCATACCAGGGCACTCACCTTACTCAGTAAGCCCTCAAGTGATAGATTATTCTCGTACTCACATCGGCGAAGGCTCCCAAGAATGGAGAAATCTACCCACCCATATAAGTAGTTTCCCTTTGCCCTAACACGTTATGCAGTCTACTGCTACACTTGATAGAACCAGGGCACTCGCTTTTTTCAGCAAGCCCTTGGGTGAAGAGTTTGCCTCACCTAAACGTAACATGTTCTACTAGCATAAATACTGATAATACCATAATACATTATTTTTTTTTGCCATTATTCTGCATTTCTCAACTATTCATGTTTCCATATTTTACTTTTCATTTCATTTCACTTTACGTGTCTCTTTCTCATTTTACGTTGTTCACTTTTCACATTTCATTTCCATTTCATTCATTTCCATTTTCATTTCATTTCCATTTTCATTTCATTTCATAGCCCGCATCTTTCAGCTGTTTTACCCAACATTTTTCAGTTGTCATACATTTACCAAGCATCTTTTGTAAGAACCTGAACCGTAATATATGAATTTAAATAATTAAGAGAAGGGTAAAATTGGAATTTGAGCAGGCTTCGTCGACGAAGGCCTTGTGCTGCTCGTCGACGAAGTTCAGAGGCTCGTCGATGAGGAGAAGCCAAGGGGTTTCAAAAAATCAAAAATCCCGAGCTCGTCAATGAGAAGTGGCCTAGTAAAAGGGCTATAAATAGATATTTAAATTACTTCTCAACTAAAAAAACTCAAATTCTCTCTTTATCTCTCTAGAAACTCAACCTACTCTCTATCTCTCTAGATTTCTTTGTCGTACGTTGCTGAAATCAATGATCTGACATTACCACGAGGATCAGGGCAGGATTCTCTTCAAGTTTTGTGGATCAGATCTTTGTTCCAGGCATTTTCGAGTGTTGACGTAAAATCAAGGTAAGGCTCGGTTTTCAGTTCTAATTCAATAGTTGTGTAGAGAATAGGGTTGTGAGCATATTCTGTATTGTGATGTGTAGGTTTTGGAACTCGGTTCACTGTTTAGGAGCCTTGGATTCGGGATTTGTCATTTGGAAAATGTAAAGGGATTCAGTTTATGTCGATTATTTTTGAAATCGGACTCGGTAGAACTGTGGTTCGTGATCTTGTGTGCGTTTTGATTACCCATTTGGGAGGATTTGACGTGTAAAATTATAGGTTTTTCATGTTACATTTTTGGGAAAAATGGGGTATTGGGTTACATCCCTAGTTTTGTTGGAAAAGCGTATATATATGATGATTTATACTGTGTAATAGGGATGATCGTGTCCTGAATTTATTTAAACTATATATGTTTGGAAAATCATGATTTTTGGATTACCAAATGGGTGTGGTTTGTCTGGTTATATGAGCATGCATGGTTGTGTTTTGGTGGAATGCAATCGGAACTGGTTTCTGAGTTGTTCTAGGTACTGAGAGTGTCTAACTCTATATCCGAGGGCATATGAAATAGTTAGCCATGTTTGGCAAGAGTGTTCGGCTTTATATCTGAGGGCGTGAGCCTTATCGGCTGATCACCAAAGGGTGTGGATCCACCAGTTAGTACCACTACGATACCATAGGAGTCTGAGGTTCACCATGTTTCGGGGACGCCATGTAATGCGAGTCGGCTATGGGCCAAAGGGTGTGACGACACGGGTTGATCATGTATGTGTGTGCGTGTATGCACTGTTTTGAAACTGTTAGCTTTAAAGGCTATGTGAGTTTAACTGCATTGTTTTGATGATAACAACCCATTAGTGGTTCTAGGTAAGCTTATCTTTGCACATCAATCCATGATTAGTATAAATATAAATGTAAAGATTAAGTATATTAGTAATAGGTTAGACATCATCAAAAAGGGGAAGAATGTTAGCCTTAGTGGCTACACCATCATTGTTTAATGTGTTTTGATGATATTAACCTATATGTTGTTCCTAGTGTTTTCCTATCTTTGCAGATCATGTTTAGTACAGGTACTCGTACATGAATTATTGGATCGAAGGCAAAGATCAGACCGAGTAGATGTCAAGAAGGAAAGATCAAATGAACACATACTCGGAATGACCCAAGCACAACCAAAGAAAGCTTAATTGTAGAATTATTTGTAATAAGAGTTGTGTGAGGTAGTATGTTTTGTAACTCTTGCGAGTGTATTTCTTGCATGATCTCTGAGTAAGAGTTGAGCAAAGCACATGCATACTAGGACACATGAGTTTATAGGATTGCACTAAAGACATAAACACAAACTCACATTTCATAGCTTTCTAAGTTAAAACAAGAGTTTGTCAAATGAATCCTAAAACTCAAATATGTTTTCAAAGGGACAAGTTTTTAATATCTTAGTTTTAAGAACATTTTATACTTAGTCCCGATTGTATTAAAACAAGTTTAATGTCCTAAAGGTTCAAAGAAAGTCGATTATATTTACAAAAGGACATACTAAGCATATAAGATATCAAAATGGGTTTTCAAACGTGTTTTATTAATTAAAATATCTTCAATTCAAAAGGAAACTCATTTGGATAAGTTTTAATCTTCATTAGACTTAATATATTTCATATAATTTTGTCCAAGAATGATTTGAGTCATTAAAACACTTTTTGACAAGGAAAAACAAAGTAATCGCCACTGCCGTAGTGCAGTCTTGAGTCCTGAACACCTTACGGTATTTCAAGCATAACTTTTTATAAAAAAGTCCAAATGGGACGATCTTGGTGTCCCTGGAAATCTAAGACAAAATGCCACAACTTTCAGTTTGGTGACTTTTTCTGATTGGGGGACCTTGACGAAATTCAGATTTCGTCGACGAATTATGGGCAGAAGCGCTCCAACGGCCGGAAAAACGGCTAGTTTGCCAAATAAAATATTTTTTCTTCCCCCCAATGGCTAGTTAACGGCTCCTAAGATTCTTGGGCTATAAATACAAGCTATTAGACTTGTATTAACATGGTTTTGAGCATTGTTGATCATATTTGTGAAAAATATCATTTTATCCAAAACCTAAGCACTTTGCACTTTGCATTTTAGTTATTCTTCACAAGTGCTCAATCCTCTCTTGCTCACTTATCTTGTAAGATTCATTCCTTGAGAGAATAGAGTGAGGATTTGGTTATATTTCATATTAGCTCATTTAAGGAGCATTAAATTGTATTTCCAATCTCTTGTAAGGTTCTTTGTGAACCATTGTTATAAGGTTCTTTGTGAACCAAAGCGAAGGCTCTTAGTGAGCGCGGTAGGGGTTTGTTCCCGAGTGTAGGGATTTGTTCTTGAGTTATAAGGCTTCTCTGCCGGTGAAGGAGTATCTTTAGTGGATTTTGGAATCCTTGGCTTGGTGCTAAAACGTGGACGTAGGCTTGGTGCCGAACCACGTAAAAATACCGGTGTTGTTCTTTCTCTCCCTAACACTCTTTATTTTATATCTTTTGCATGATTTATATTTATATTGGGATATAATTTTTTGTATCTTGCCAAGAGTTTTTATTTTGTATAAAAATATGTATTCCGCGAAAAGAGTCTATTCACCCCCCCTCTAGACTATATACTCTAGGTTGGGACTTCCAATAGAAACTAGTTTTAGAACTGCATTTTACTGTGTATGTTTTACTATCATGATAACACTCAAATGTCATACATCGATATAGCCTATTTCTGCCTTATTGAGAGGTGTCTCACCCCTGCTATACGTACATATTTTTCAGGTCCTTCGGGTAACCGGAGCTAGCTTCCTGGTATAGGAGCGTAGTGGTCGATGTACTGCGGGAAGTACCTAGGTAAGTCCTAAGCTTGTGTTGGGTGGTCTTTTGGGAGTTTTGGATGCCACCTGGGTTTGTGCTATATTTTGTGGAGTTTGACTCCTTTGTAGAGACTCTGGTATGGTACAAAATATGTATAAAAGATTTGTCTTCCACTGTGTATTGGTGATATGTGTGGATGTGTTTAGGGTGCTTGGAAACCCTACGGGGTCAGACCCTTATCCATTGTACTGTATCTTGGTATTATATGATGCAGGGACATGTTAGGTTACTTTTTCACCCTTGGGTCCCATTGTCGGGTTTGGGGTGTGAGAGCTTGGTATCAGTGCTAACTAGGTTGTTAGGTCTTGTAGACTTGATTAGGCATAGCTGTGTGTACATACCAGAGCATAGGAGGTTGGATGTGGGTTGAGTTGGTTGAGGGATGTTTTGTTGCTAGACCGGGATTCATTGGCGGTGTTCTATGTTTTTCCTAAAATGATGATTCCAGTAAAATCACAGCAAACCATTGGTGACTTTCGTGTCAATGCAATAGGATAGATTTGGACTTGATAGGTAGTGGTTAACATGGTAGTGGTTAGATAATTGTGTTAACTGTACGTGTTGTAGGAGTCTTGATAGAACTCTGTTGTGTTTTCAGAATGAAGCCCAAGGATAATGACGTGGGAGGTGGCTCCAAGGAGACAGTGAGTGATGAGTCTCCTACTGTGCCTCGAGGTTCGATGAGGCAAGTCTTGCCGGAGATCAGGCGGAGTGTGATGAGACGCGAACGTTCTCCTACCCCTTCGGGGTGCACTATTGAGAAGTTCACATGCATGCATCCTTCGACGTTCTTAGGGGGACATGACCCGACGATAGCAGAGGACTAGTTCGAGAAGATTGAGAGGATTTTGGAGGTCCTACACTGCACGAACAGGCAGAGAGTCCTCTATGCTACCTTCTAGTTGTCAGGGGAGGCATGGAGTTGGTGGAATGTAGTGAATCTGCTGGAAAAGCAGAGGGTCGATCCTGTAGAGATGTCTTGGAGCCATTTTAAGGAGGTGTTCTTTGACAGATACTTCCTGACTTCTATAGGTGATGCTAAGGTAGATGAGTTTTTTGCGCTGACTCAGGGGAATATGACGGTGTAAGGGTATGTTGCTTGGTATATAGAGCTATCCCAGTTTGTGCCGTGTTTGGTCTCAAACGAGTATGAGAAAACTCGGAGGTTTGAGAAAGGCTTGAGGAAGGATATCCTCAGACTAGTGGGTATGCTTCAGATCCATCAGTTCTTGGTTTTGGTGGATAAAACCACTGTGATTGAGAGTGGCATTTGAGAGGACGAGGTGGACCAAGAGCAGAAAAAGAGGCCAGTACCTTCTGGTTCTCAGTCTGGATCTCGTCAGGGATCATGGAAGAAGAGGAACATAGGCTCGGGTTATCGATAGAATACCAAGCATTAGGGTTCTTAGATGAGCCAGGTGGGTAATCATTGTACTAGGTGCTGTCAATGGCATAGCAGTGAGTGCCAACCGTTTGGGGGTAACTACTACAACTATGGCCAGTCAAGTCACATGACTTGGGATTGTCATGCATCGAGGAGGGGTATACCTTCTTCGAGTCAGAATCGGGGAAGTAATCGGATATCCTGGGGAACCCACCAGATGAACACAACTTCAGCGAGGGTGTACTCGCTTACTCCAACAGATGCTGAGCATGCGAGGAATGTGGTGACAGGTACTATGATATTGCTTTTAAAAGAGCTGTGGTTTTATTTGATTCGGGTGTGACTGAATCCTTTATATCTGTTAATTTTGTGAAATTGTGGGGGGTGGAGACCCAAGTCATGGAAGAGGGATTGTCTGTAGCCACACCATCTAGGAGTATACCATTCTATAGAAGGATGTTGGAAGACTGCCCAATGGTAATCTAGAGGAAGTTGCTACCAGCAAACCTTGTAGAGAACAACATGTCAGGGTTTGATGTCATATTGGGGATAGATTAGTTATTCTCCAATTATGCCGTGATTGACTGTCGTAGGAAGGTGGTAGTGTTCAAACTTCCTGGGGAACAAGAGTACGAGTTCATAGGATCGTGTGTGTGTTCGACACCACAGATTCTATTGGCATTGTAGGCGAGGAGATTACTCTTGGACTGATGCCAGGGGTACTTAGCTTGTGTGAAGAAACCGCCATGGGATGAGTTGAGACTCAAGGATATTCAGGTAGTCAGCGAGTTCTTAGATGTGTTTCCAGATGATTTACCCGGTTTACCTTCGAATCGTGAGGTGGAGTTCGCGATAGAGCTGCTGCCTAGGAAGGCACCGATCTTTAAAGCTCCATACGGATGGCTCCAGCAAAACTTTGGGAGATGAAGGAGCAGTTGTAGGAATTACTGGATAGGGGTTTCATTCAACGTAGTGTTTCACCTTGGGGAGCTCCATACTATTTGTGAAAAAAAAGGACGGGTCAATGCGCATGTGCATTGATTATCATGAGATTAATAAAGTGATTGTGAAGAACCATTGCCCTTTGCCTCGTATAGATGATTTCTTTGACCAGCTGCAGGAAACGCAGGTCTTTTCAAAGATTGATCTATGGTCAGGATATCATCAGGTGAGGGTCAGATTTGAGGATGTAGCAAAGACCGCTTTCCAAACCTGATACGACCACTACGAGTTTCTAGTCATGCCATTTGGTTTGACGAATGCTCCGGTAGTGTTCATGGATCTTATGAACAGGATTTTCCATGAGTACCTGGATCGATTTGTAATAATATTTATTGATGATATTTTGATATATTTGAGGAGTTTGGAAGGGTATGAGCATCATCTAAGGTTAGTATTACAGATTTTGTAGGAGAAGAAGTTGTATGCTAATTTGAAGAAGTGTGAATTTTGGTTGAATCAGGTCGCATTCTTAGGCCATGTGGTGACTGGTGTTGGTATATCAGTTGATCCTAGCAAGATCGAAGCTGTGGTCGACTGGGTAAGGCCGAAGAGTGTGCAGGAGGTTCGAAGTTTTCTAGGACTGGTGGGTTATTATCGTCGGTTTGTGGAAGGTTTCTCTAAACTGTCTGGGCCTCTGACTCGATTGACTAGAAAGGGAGTGAAGTTTGAGTGGACCAGTGATTGCGTGTAGTGTTTTCAGAAGTTGAAGCACCAGCTGGTTATTGCTTCGGTTTTGACCAATCCTTCGGGGGATGGCAGATTTGTGATTTATAGCGACGCGTCTCTGAAATGATTGGGATGTGTTCTTATGCAGCAGGGTAATGTAGTAGCGTATGCTTCTCGGCAACTGAAGGAATACGAGAAGAATTACCCTATACATGATCTGGAACTAGCTGCTGTTGTATATGCATTGAAGATCTGGTGACACTATTTATATGGTGTGCAGTGTGAGATCTTCACCGATCATAAGAGCCTCGGGTACTTTTTCATGCAGAAGGAGTTGAACATGAGGTAGAGGCGGTGGCTTGAGTTGATCAAAGACTACTATTGCACCATCTGTAAGAACCCGAACTGTGATAGGTGGGTTTAATTAATTAAGAGAGGGTGAGATAGTGATTAAACAGACTTCGTCGATGAAGCCATAGTTCGTCGACGAAGGCCTTACATTTATCGTCGACGAAGTTTAGAGGCTCGTCGACAAGGAGAAGCCGAGGGGTTTCGAAAAATCAGAAATCCCAGGCTCGTCGACGAGGACGCAATTCGTCGACGAAAACCGCTGAGTCAAGGGTACTATAAATATCCATTTTCATTACTTCTCAGCTAAGAAATCTCATTTTCTCTCTCAATCTCTCGAGAAACTCTTCCTACTCTTCATCTCTCTAGATTTCTCCATCGTTCATTGCGAGAATTATTAATCCAAAATTACCACGAGGATCGTGGAAGGATTCTCTACAAGTTCTACAGATCAAATTTTTGGTTCGACCATTTTTGGGTTTTGGCGTAAAATCGAGGTAAGGCTCGGTTTTCAATTTTGATCCTGTAGTTTTGTAGAGAACAGTGTTGGGAGTATTTTCTATACTGGAATTTGTAGGTTTTGGAACTCGGTTCGCTGTTTAGGATCCTTGGAGTACGGGATTTGTTATTTGGGGGAAAGGTAAGGGAAATCTATTTATGTCGGTTATTTTTGAAATCGGACTCAATAGAACTGTGGTTCACGGTCCTGTGTGTGTTTTGACTACTCATTTGGGGGGATCTAATGGGAAAAACTATGGGTTTTCATGATTACAGTTTTGGGAAAAAGGGAGCGACGGGCTGCATCCCTGGTTTTGTTAAAAATCGAATGTATATGTTGATTTATATTGTGTTATAGGGATGGTCGTGCCTTGACTTGTTTTAAAATGTATGTGTTTGGAAAAAAATGATTTTATATTACCAAATGGGTGTGATTTGTTTGGTTATATGGGAGTGTTTGGCTCTATATCTGAGGGCGTGACCCTTACTAGCTGATCACCGAAGGGTATGGATCCATCAGTTTAGCACCGGTACGATGCCATGGGAGTTTGGGACTAGCCATGTGCCGATGGTGCTGTGCTTCACGGGTTGGCTATGGGCCAATGCCTATGTCGCGGGCCGACTTCGGGCTGAAGGGTGTGACAACACCAGGATTGCTGATCATGTGTGTGTGCATGTATGCACTGTTGTGAAATTAGTACTGGAACTACATTTAACTGTATATGTGTTGCATCATGATAACACTCAAATGCCACACACCGATATAACCTGCATTCTTCCTTACTGAGAGGTGTCTCACCCTTGCTGTACGTACATATTTTTCAGGTCTTTCGGGTAACCAGAACTAGTGTCCTTGTGTCGGGAGCGTAGTGGCCAGTGTACTACGAGTAGCGCTTGGGTAAGTGCTAGGACTTGTGTTTTGGGGGTTGCCGTTTTGAGACATGTTGGGCACCCAGTTGTACATTGTATGATAGAGCCTTATTTCTGCTCTTGTATAGACTCTGGTATGGTACCATGTATGTATAGAATGACCTTTTTCTACTGCATATATTCTATTGTATTTAGATATGTACAGGGTGCCTGGGAACCCCACGGGGTCAAACCCTCATCCTTTGTACTTTATCTTTGGATGGTTTGTATGATACAGGGACATGTTAGATTACATTTCCACCCTTGGGTCCAATTTTTGGGTTCGGGGCATAAAAGATTGGTATCAAAGCTAACCAGGTTGTTAGGTCTCTTAGACTTGATTAGGCTTAGCAATGAGTACATACCACAGTATAGGATGTTGGAAATGGGTAGAGTTGGTTGAGGGTTGTTTTGTTGTTAGACCAGGACTTGTCGGTGGTATTCCGTGTTTTTCCTGGAATGACGATTTTAGTAAAAGCAGGGCAAACCATTGATGACTTTCATGTCGGTGTGATAGGACAAATTGAGACCTGGCAAGGAGTTGTTAACATGATTAGGGATAGATAATTATGTTTACTTTACGGTTGTACATGTTATAGGAGTTTTGATAGAACTCTATTGTGTTGCAGAATGGAGCCCAAGGATAATGACCTAGGAAGTGGCTCCGAATAGACGACGAGTGATGAGTCTCCTTCTGTGCCTCGAGGTTTGACGAGATATTTTTTGCGAGAGATCGGGCGGAGTGTGAGGAGACGTGAACGTTCTCCTACCGCTAAGGGGCGCACCATTGAGAGGTTCACACACATGCATCCTCTGACGTTCTCTCAGGGACATGACCCAACGATAGCAGAGGACTGGGTGGAGAAGACCGAGAGGATCTTCTATGCTACCTTCCAGCTATCTGGGGAGGTGGGTCGATAGTGGACTGTAGAGAATCTTCTGGAGAAGTAGAGAGTCGGTCCAATGGAGATGACGTAGAGCCGTTTTAAGGAGGTGTTCATTGACCGATACTTCTCGACTTCTGCACGTGATGCTAAGGCAGATGAGTTTTTCGCTATGACTCAGGGAAATATGACGGTGCAGGGGTATGTGGCTCGATATATAGAGCTATCCCGATTCGAGCCGTGTTTAATCTCGAGTGAGTATGAGAAGACTCAGAAATTTGAGAAGGGCTTGAGGAAGGATATCCAGAGTGTAACGACCGACTATTTAACTGGGTTTTTATTTATTTATTATACTATAACATTTATAATGCTCTGATACCAAACTGGATAAAACCCAACCAATAACCTAGGCAGCGAGAAGCAGAAATCAAATAACATAACCATATATAATTATATACAATACTAGAGTGCTAAAATCTTTCCCAAAATATACATATATGATTGTTTCCCAAAAATACTCTTAGTTGGGTTAGGGCTATACAAAAAACACTCCCAAAAATACTCACTCTAATATCAGGGCAATACTGAGGCCCCTCTATCTGTGAGCCTGGTCTGCTCGCCTACCTGGATCACTTGAAAAATTTTAAAGTAATGAGATGAGCCCACGCTTAGTAAGACGAAATATGCTATTGCTAGTGTGTGGCAATTGAGTTACAATACTTTTGAAATTTATTACTATATAATCATGTATCACAAAATCTGTAAAAATAATACTAGTAATAAAAACCATCACCTTTTCCCGGTTACTTATCATATCTGTACTTTAGGTTTCTACTCAAAATACTTCTCATATGTATATATATATTCTGTCTCTATAGATCTGTATAAACATAGTAATAATTGTAAACTTCCTTGTGGATAATTGTGTATCATGATTTAACCCCTCATAATAGGGTTGTGCAGCCCATAGGCGGGATCTACCCTGGCTGGCCAACTAGGAATAAACCACTATACTCCATCAGTCTGATTAGCCCTCCTTAACCCATATCTGGTGGTGAGCCTGTCCACTCGTGGGCTTTGTGCGATCGACCTTTATACCACGTATTATCTAAATAGGTGGTTGCACTCAATATACTGTATGTAGCTACGATACCGTGCTCTGTAAACTATAATGGTCCAATAGGGTTTGATACTATATAATACATTTCTATATACAACTATATGTTTTACCATGATTCTATAATAACTGTATAAACCATGACGATGTAGAAAACTGTATCTATATCAACTGTATTTCTGTAACTAACTGTAAATTTATATGTCATGGTACTATAAAACTGTATAATCATGGTATTTCTATAATTGCTGTAAAATATATTCACTGTCTATATATTCTATATATTTCTATAAAACATATTTTTGTACTATATCTATATTCTCAAGCCACACAGTAATTTTAAAACATATTAATCATACTTGATAAATTGTATAAATCTCTACTGTGAATAATACTCTAGTAGAACATTTATAATTTTATACTGAAATCTTACTCAAATAACCTAGCATAGCATAATTCCCTTACCTGACTATTAAAAGCCCTTATCATATACCGATCCTACCCGTGCATGGCTCTCCACTCAACACCCTGAAAATAACATTCGCTATAACTGAATATCAATATTTCTTTGCCTATATCATTTCCTACAACTGACAAAAGGGCAAAAATTGACTAAGAGGTCTTACTCTGATTCTGGGAAGAAATTCGACTTGATCCCACTGACGATCCGCCCCAATAGACCTGAAGAGAACTCTGCCAGGAGCGTCGTGGTGGCCTCAAATCGTTGATCCGGCGAACAACAGGGCCGAAATCGTAGAGAGAAGAGGGAGAGGCTGTAGGAGAGAAGAGGGAGAGAGAGCCTACGTTGAAATTTTGCATAAAAACTGAGTATAAGGACTATTTATACTGCGAAATTCATTGACGAGCCACGTCACCTCATCGTCGAGTCCTATAGAAAGTTTGTCGACGAACCTACATCCTCGTCAATGAATTTTAGACTTCTCAAAAATCCTCTCTTGGTGTCTTCTTGTTGATGAGACAGGACCTCGTCAACGAGATCCTAAAGAACCCTCGTCGACGAAACCCCTGTGTTCGTCGATGAGGCCTGGGAAATTTTCTTGGAATTATCACCTCCAAAATGTGCGTTCATCGATGAAGTCGACTACCTTCTTCTGTTACTGATTCCATTTCCCTCCCTCTTTATTATTTAAATACTTTCATTATTCAGGTCATTACATTCTCCCCTTCTTATAAAATTTTGTCCTTGAAATTTACTATCTGTATTTCCTTCTATCATCCCATAAAGACAAATGGTCTACTTATTTTATTACCTGCCCTCACTTATGGTGGAGGAATACGGTGGTTACATAGGTAGTTCTGGGAGATTACAAGTATAAAAGAAAGTTCCCCCAAAACCAAAATACTACCTATCCTATACTCTAAATTACATTTACATTATACAAAACAAAACTATCACTACTTTAATTACACATCACTACTATAACCCACCAAACAAATGGGGATATTTCCGTCTGATCTTGTCTTCGAGCTCCCATGAGGCCTCTTCTATCGCATGATTCCTTCATAGAACTTTTACTAGTGGTATCTTCTTATTACACAATTCCTGTTCTTTTCTATCTAGGATCTGTATTGGAGCTTCCTCAGATGCTAGATCACCACTGAGTTCCAATTCCGCATAGTTGATAATGTGGGAAGGATCTGTGACGTATTTCCTTAACATAGATACATGAAACACGTGGTGAATCCTGAATAGAGATGGTGGTAAAGCCAGCCGATAGGCAACTGACCTAATCTTCTCGAGTATCTCAAATGGGCCAATGAACCTAGAGCTAAACTTACCCTTTTTTCCAAACCTTATGATTCCCTTCAGTGGTGTTATTTTTAGAAATACATGATCACCTACCCGAAATTCCAGTTCTCGACGGTGAGTATCTGTGTAGCTTTTCTGCCGACTCTGTGCTGCACTGATTCGATCTCGAATGACTCGAACTTTATTGTACGTCTGATGAACTATCTCTGGTCCCAAAACTCGCCTTTCACCCAGCTCACTCCAGTATAAAGGGGAACGACACTTCCTACCATAAAGTGCCTCATAAGGAGCTATACCTATGGTAGCCCAATAGCTATTGTTGTAAACAAATTCCACCAATGGCATATACTGAGTCCAGCTACCCCCAAAATCCAAAACACATGCTCGTAACATATCCTTGAGTACCTGAATGGTTCTCTCTGTCAGACCGTTTGTCTGAGGATGGAAAGCGATGCTAAATGCTAGATGAGTCCCCAATGCCTCTTGTAAGCTTCTCCAGAACCGCGATAAAAAACGTGGATCACGGTCCGAGACTATAGATACCGGCACTCCATGGGATTAAACAATCTCCTGTATGTAAATCTCTGCTAACCTGTTCATAAGGTAGCTGACCTTAATAGGTAGAAAGTGCGCTGTCTTCATCAACCTATCAACTATTACCAAGATAGCATTCTAACCATGCGGCGCCGACGGTAGCCACGTAACAAAATCCATGGATACGTGGTCCCACTTCCATTTAGGAATGAAAAGTGGTTGCAACTGCCTTGCCGGTCTCTGGTGCTAAGCCTTAACTTGTTGACATGTAAAACACTGCTGCACAAACTCTGCTATCTCCCTTTTCATGCCACTCCACCAGAAATATTCCCGTAGATTCCTATACATTTTCTTACTACCAGGATGAATAATGTATAAAGATCTGTGTGCCTCTTCTGGAATCGTTCTTATGATGCTGACATCCGTAGGCACACACAATCTGGTGTGAAATCTGAGGGCCCCATCATCGGTAATACTGAATTCCTCTCCCTGACCATCCTGTATTTTGGCAAGCACCTCCACTAAGTCTGGATCATCTCTCTAAGCAGCTTTAATTCTCTCATACAGTGCAGTTTGTATCACTAAACTGGCACTAAGCACCTAAGGATCATCTTCCACTAACTCTACGCCGAGTCTTTCCAAGTCCATCTGAATTGGGTGCTGAATAACTATGGCTAGCTGTGTTGTATTTGCTGATTTATGGTTCAGTGCTTCAGCCACCATATTTGCTTTACATGAGTGGTAACTGATGGTGCAGTCATAATCTTTAATGAATTCCAACGACCTCCTCTGCCGCATATTCAATTCTTTCTGTGTAAAGAAATACTTGAGGCTCTTATGATCAGAGAATATCTCACACCTCTCACCATATAAGTAATGTCTCCAGATCTTTAGTGTGTGTACAACCGCAACCAATTCCAAATCGTGAGTAGGATAGTTCTTTTCATATTCTTTCAACTTCCTGGACGCATGCGCTACCATCTTACCATGCTGCATCAGTACACAACCGAGCCCTTTCCAAGACGCGTCACTGTAAATCACATACCCATCACCTCCTGATGGAATCGTTAGTACTGGTGCAGTGACGAGCCTCTGCTTTAATTTCTAGAAGTTCTGCTCGCATTCTTCATCCCACACAAACAGGCATTCTTCGTGGTCAAACGTGTGAGAGGTCCTGATAAAGCTAAAAACCCCTTAACAAAATGACGGTAATAACCTGCCAGCCCTAAGAAACTTTTGACTTCCTGCACATTCCTCGGCCTGGCCCAACTCACCACCGCTTCAATCTTGCTAGGATTTACAGAAATATCGTCTCCTGAGATCACATGGCCTAAAAATGCAACCTTCTCAAGCTAGAACTCACACTTACTAAACTTGGCGTAAAGCTTCTCCTCCCTGAGTGTCTACAACACTTGCCTCAAATGCATCTCATGATCCTCAAAACTCCTCTAATACACCAGTATATCATCAATGAAAACTACTACAAATTGATCTAGGTACTGGTGAAAAACTCTATTCATCAAGTCCATGAACATGGCTGGAGCATTCATCAGACCAAAAGGCATAATAAGGAACTCGTAGTGCCCATACCTGGTCCTGAAGGTTGTCTTCGCGATGTCCTCTACTTTTACTCTCACTTGATGATACCTGGATATGAGGTCAATCTTGGAATATACCCGTATACCCTAGAACTGGTAAAATAAATCGTCAATACGGGGTAGAGGGTATTTATTCTTAATAGTAACCTTGTTGATTTCTCTATAATCAATACACATCCTTAGAGACCCATATTTCTTCTTTACAAACAACACTAGAGCTCCCCATGACGATACACTGGGTCGTAGAAATCCCCTATTCAGCAAGTCTTGTAACTGATTCTTCAATTCTCCCAACTCAACTGGGACCATATGATAAGGAACCTTAGAAATCGTGCTGTCCCTGGAGGTAAATCTATGGAAAAATCCACCTCGCGTTTAGGAGGCAACCCTGGTAAACTGAGCCGCGTACTGGGATACGGTCATCTGCCCCTGTACCAGATGCATCTGTCCCTGTACCAAATGTATAAACTTTGATGCCTTCGCGCTCCGAATGATAACAGGGAAATATCACTCAAAGAACAACTCCTTGAATCGGTCCCACGCTTTGCTCCTCTATCAGTTGCGCTAATCACCACCAGCGCTTTGCATCCCCTATCAACTTAAATGATGCAAATACTACCTTTTGCTCATCCGTACAAGGAAGCACAATCAGTGTCTTTTTGATATCCTGGACCCAATTTTCAACTACAATCGGGTCATCTCCTCTAGCAAAGGATAGAGGCTTCATCCGCGTAAACTGCTCGATTGAACAGCCACGCTCCCTAGAGCTCATGGCCATCTCAGCCATCACCTGCTGAGTGACACTGCACAGCACAACATCTGTATCTCCTCCACCTATGCTGGAAGGTCCTGGCCTATGCTCCCCAGCATTCGTGCCACTGCTTCCTAGGTCCATCCTAAAAATAAAAAAAACACTTAAGCACCTTATCTCCTATACGGACCTATCCTATACCAATTCAAAATTAATTACCTTCCTTGACCTTACTCAATATCCAGTTCTGTTACCTAGACACACGACTCGACAATAGTTTACTATGATTTTCCCGAAATCGTCACCCCTGGAAAAACATAGAAACCACCACGGCAATCCTATATCCAGACAATCGAACAAACCTCAAATCCTTTTCCTATACTCTGGTATTGCCTCTGCAGCACTGTAAAGTCTACCGAACCTAGCAACCTATGCTCTGATACCAAATCGTAACGACCCGAAAATTTAACTGGGATTTGTTTTTTAATACTATAACATTTATAATGCTTTGATACCAAATTGTAACGAATGACTATTTAACTGGGGGGTTTTTTTTTTTAAACCCAACCAATAACCTAGGCAGCGAGAAGCAGAAATCAAATAACATAACCATATATAATTATATACAATACCAGAGTGCTAAAATGTTTCTCAAAATATACATATATGACTGTTTCCCAAAAATACCCTCAACTAGGCTAGGGCTATACAAAAACACTCCCAAAAATACTCACTCTAATATCAGGGCAATACTGAGGGCCCTCTATTTGCGAGCCTGGTCTGCTCGCCTACCTAGATCACCTGAAAAATGTTAAAGTAATGGGATAAGCCAACGCTCAGTAAGACGAAATATGCTATTGCTAGTGTGTGGCAATTGAGTTACAATACTGTGGAAATCTATTACTATATAATCATGTATCACAGAATCTGTAAAAATAATACCAGTAATATAAATCATCACCTTTTCCCTGTTGCTTATCCTATCTGTACTTTAGGTTTCTACTCAAAATACTTCTAATATATATATATATATATTCTGTCTCTGTAGATCTGTATAAACATAGTAATAACTGTAAACTTCCCTGTGGATAACTATGTACCATGATTTAAACCCTCATGATAGGGTTGTGCGGCCCGTAGGTGGGATCTACCCTGACTAGCCAATCAGGAATAAATCACTATACTCCATCAGTCTGATAAGCCCTCCTCAACCTATATCTAATGGGTAGCTTGTCCACTCGTGGGCTCTATGCGATTGACATTTATACCACGTATTATCTGAATAGGTGGTTGCACTCTATATACTGTATGTAGCTACGGTATTGTGCTCTGTAAACTGTAATGGTCCAACAGGGTCTGATACTACATAATACATTTCTATATACAACTATATGTTTTACCATGATTCCGTAATAACTGTATAAACCATGACACTGTAGAAAACTGTATCTATATCAACCGTGTTTCTGTAACTAACTGTAAATCTGTATGTCATGGTACTATAAAACTGTATGATCATGGTATTTCTATAATTGCTGTAAAATATATTCACTGTTTGTATGTTTAGTAAAATATATCTCTGGAAAATACTGTAAAACATATTTCTGTACTATATCTATATTCTCAAACCACACAGTAATTTTAAAACATATTAATCATACTAGATAAATTGTATAAATCTCTACTGTGAATAATACTCGGGTAGAACATTTATAATTTTATACTGAAATCATACTCAAATAACCTAGCATAGCATATTTCCCTTTCTTGACTATTAAAAGCCCTTATCGTATACCGGTCCTACCCGCGCAGGGCTCTCCACTCAATACCCTGAAAATAACATTTACCAGAACATAATATTAATATTTTTTTGCCTACATCATTTCTTACAACTGACAGAAGGCCAAAAATTGACTAAAAGGCCTTATCCATATTCTGGGAAGAAATTCGACTTGATCCCACTAACGACCCGCCCTAGCAGACTTGAAGAGAACTCTACCAGGAGCATCGTGGTGGCCTAAGATTGTCGATCCGGTGAACGACGGGGCCGGAATCTAAGAGAGAAGAGGGAGAGGCTGTAGGAGAGAAGAAAGAGAGAGCCTGTGTTGAAATTCTGCATAAAAACTAAGTTTAAGCACTATTTATACTACGAAATTCATCGACGAGTCACATCACCTCATCGACGAGTCCTATAGAAAGTTCGTAGACAAACCTGCATCCTCGTCGACGAATTTTAGACTTCTCAAAAATCCTCTCTCGGTATCTTCTCGTTGACGAGACGACACCTCGTTGACGAGATAGAACCCTCGTCGACAAAACCCCTGTTACTGATTCCATTTTCCTCCTTCTTTATTATTTAAATACCATTATTATTCGGGTCGTTACACGCAGACTAGTGGGTATGCTTCAGATCCGCAAGTTCTCGATATTGGTTGATAAGGCCACGGTGATTGAGACCTGTATCCGAAAGGATGAGGTGGATCAGGAATTGAGGAATAGGATAGTACCTTATGGTTCTCAGTCAGGATCTCATTAGGGATCGTGGAAGAAGAGGAACAAGGGCTCAAGTTATCGTCAGAATACCGAGTGTCAGGGTTTTCAGGGGAGCCAAACTAGTGGTCGTTGTAACAGATGCCACAGATGGCACGAGGGCGAGTGCCGGTCATTTGGGGATAACTACTACAACTGTGACCAGTCAAGTCACATGTTTCGCGAACGTGATGCACTGAAGTGAGACGTACCTGCATCTAGTGTGAACCGGGGGAGCAATTAGATACCTCGGGGAACCATTCGGGCGAATACAGCTCCACCCAGAGTATACTCTCTTACTCCAATAGATGCTGAACATGTAGGGAACGTAGTGACATGTACGTTACTACCGCTTTCAAATATGGTTTTTGTTTTGTTTGATTCAGGTGCAACCCATTCTTTTGTATCTGTGAGTTTTATTAAACAATGTGAGGTTGAAACCCAAATCATGAACGAGGTGTTATCTGCTACTACACCATCTGGGAGTATATCATTCTATAGGAGGATGTTAGCAAACTGCCCAGTGATAATTCAAGGGAAGCTGCTATTGGCGAACCTTGTAGTATACGATATGTCAGGGTTTGATGTTATACTGGGGATGGTTTGGTTATTCTCTAGTTATGCTGTGATTGATTATCGTAGGATGGTGGTAGTATTCATACCTCCTGGGGAGTAGGAGTATGAGTTTGTGGGATCGTGTGTGCATTTGACGCCATAGGTTCTATCGGTGTTGCAAGCGAGGAGGTTACTTTTGGACAGGTGTCAGGGGTACCTAGCTTGTGTGAAGGAACCACCGTGGGATGAATTGAGACTCGAGGATATTCAGGTAGTCAGCGAGTTTTCAGATGTGTTTTCAGATGATTTACCCAATTTACCTCCAGATCGTGAGGTGGAGTTCGCAATAGAGTTGCTGCCAGGTAAGGGACCGATCTCTAAAACTTCGTACCGGATGGCTCCAGCGGAACTTCAGGAGTTGAAGGAGTAGTTGCTGGAATTACTGGACAGGGGTTTCATTCAACCTAGTGTTTCGCCCTAGGGAGCTCCAGTATTGTTTGTGAAGAAGAAGGACGGGTCGATGCGTATGTGCATTGATTACAGTGAGATTAACAAGGTGACTATGAAGAATTGCTATCCTTTACCTTGTATAGATGATCACTTAGACCAGCTGTAAGGTACGTAGGTTTTTTTGAAGATCGACCTACGGTCAGGGTATCATTAGGTGAGGTTCAGATTTGAGGATGTTGCGAAGACTGCTTTCCGAACCAAATATGGCCACTATAAGTTCTTGGTTATGTCGTTTGGGTTGACCAATGTTCCAGCGGTGTTCATGGATCTAATGAACAGGGTTTTCCATGAGTACCTAGACCAGTGCATAGTGGTATTCATTGACGATATTTTGGTGTACTCGATGAGTTCGGAAGAGCAGGAGAACCATCTGAGGTTAGTATTATAGGTTCTGTGGGAGAAGAAGTTGTATGCTAAACTGAAGAAGTGTGAATTTTGGTTGAGTCAGATTGCATTCTTAGGCTATGTGGTATCTAGAGATGGAATCTCTGTTGATCCTAGCAAGATCATAGCGGTGGTCGACTAGGCCAGGTCGAAGAATGTGCAGGAGGTTTGGAGTTTTTTGGGACTGGCGAGTAATTATCGTTGGTTCGTGGAAGACTTTTCTAAACTATCTGGGCCTCTGACTCGATTGACCAAGAAGGGAGTGAAATTTGAATGGACCAGAGATTACGAGCAGTGCTTTCAGGAGTTGAAGGACCGGTTGGTTACTGCTCTAGTTTTGACTATTCCTTCGGAGGATGGCAGTTCTGTGATTTATAGCAATGCGTCTCTGAAAGATTTGGGATGTGTGCTTATGCAGCAGAGTAAGGTAGTAGCATATGCTTCTCGGCAACTTAAGGAATATGAGAAGAATTACCCTACAGATGATTTGGAATTGGCTGCTGTTGTATATGCACTGAAGATCTGGCGACACTATCTATATGGTGTGCAGTGTGAGATCTTCACTGATCATAAGAGCCTCAGATATTTTTTCACGCAGATAGAGTTGAATATGAGGCAGAGACGGTGGCTTGAGTTGATCAAGGACTACAATTGCACCATCAGTTATCACTCGAGGAAAGCTAATGTGGTGGCTGATGCGTTGAGTCCAAAGTCGGATCATATGGTAGTATCTGTAGTCATAGCTCAGTGTCACATCAGACAAGATCTGGAGAGCTCAGGCATAGAGTTTGTGTATGGAGACCATCAGGCTGTTATTACTAGCTTGGTGATCCAGCCGACTTTGTTTAAGCGTATTAAAGCCGCACAGGCTAGTGATGCGGAGTTGGTAGAGGTTATGGAAAAGGTACAACAGGGACTGGCTATAGAGTTTAACATCTTTGAGGGAGGTGTGTTGAGGTTTGAGACTAGGCTATGTGTTCCGAACGACGATGAGATCAGAAGGATGATTTTGGAAGAAGCGCATCGTTCACTATATACAGTACATCCCAATAATACGAAGATGTATCGTGACTTGCGTGAGACCTTCTGGTGGAGTGTTATGAAGAGGCAGATTACTCAGTTTATGGAGTAGTGTCTGACGTGTCAACAGGGGAAAGCTGAACATCAGAGGTCGGCAGGGCCGTTGCAGCCCTTGCCTATTTTGGCGTGGAAATGGGGAGCATATTTCCATGGATTTTGTAACCGGATTGCCGCCAGCACTTCATGAGCAGAATGCTATCTCGGTGATCGTGGATAGATTGACGAAATTTGCTCTCTTTTTACCGATGAAGGTTAGCTACCCTTTGAGTATGCTAGAAAACATGTACGTGCATGAAATTGTGAGAATGCACGGGGTACCGGTGTCCATTGTATCCGATCGAGACCCGATGTTCACTTCTCGATTCTGGTCGAGCTTGTAGGAAACATTAGGGACGAAGCTTACTTTTAGTACAATGTTCCACCCCCAAACTGATGCGTAGTCGGAGAGGATGATACAGATTTTAGAAGATATGTTACGAGCTTGTGTGTTAGACTTCGGTGGTAGCTGGATATAGTTTATGCCACTAGTAGAGTTCGCGTATAATGACAACTTTCAGGCTAGTATTAGGATGGCACCGTTCGAGGCTTTGTATGGTCGAAGGTGTCGATCTCCTCTATATTGGAATGAGGTTGGTGAACGTTAGGTGTTAGGACCTGAACTCTTACAGCAGGCATCTGAGAAGGTAGGTTTGATCTGGGAGAGGATTAAATCGGCTCAAAGTCGACAAGAGAGCTACGCAGATGTTCGCCGCCGTGAGTTAGAGTTTGAGGTGGGGGGTAAGGTATTTCTAAGAATCACTCCAATGAAAGGGGTGATGAGATTTAGAAAGAAGGGCAAGCTGAGCCCGAGGTATATCGGACCATTCGAGGTTCTTGAGCAAGTGGGTCCGGTAGTCTATAGGATTGCACTACCCCGAGCACTCTCGAGGATCCATGATGTGTTTCACGTATCTATGTTGAGGAGGTACGTGTTGGATCCATCACATATTATCAATTATGATGACTTGGAAATTGAGGATAATTTAACATATGAAGAGATACCTGTTCAAGTTTTGGACCATAAAGTTCAGAAGCTTCGTACTAAAGAAATACCGTTAGTGAAGGTATTGTGATGAAACCACAAGGTTGAGGAAGCTTCTTGTGAACTGGAAATGAAAATACGCCGTAAGTATCCGCAATTGTTTTGAGTATGTGTACATTACTCTACTTTGGGTTGGGATAGGTGGTTAGTCGTTGGGAGTGTATGTGTATTGTGAACTCCTGAGACGGTTGTATATGTAACCACAATATTCCTCTGCCATAAATGAGGGTATGTATATATTGTGATGGGGCTGCATTGTAGTAGTCACCAGTTTCTTTCTAGAATTGCAAATATGTATTAGCTTGTATGTTGAGTTTGTGAATGAGAGATCACAAATTTCGACGATGAAATTTTTGTAAGGAGAGGAGGTTGTAAGAACACGAACCATGATAGGTGGTTTTAATTAATTAAGAGAGGGGCGAGATGGTAGTTAAACAGATTTCGTCGACGAAGCCAGAGTTCGTCAATGAAGGTCTTACATTTCTCGTCGACGAAGTTCAAAGGCTCATCGACGAGGCCATCATCCCATTGATGAGCTATCTATATGACCTCGTTGACGAGGATGCAATTTGTCGACGAGAACTGCTAAGTCAAGGGTACTATAAATATCCATTTTCATTACTTCTTAGCTAAGAAATCTCATTTTTCTCTCTCTATCTCTCTAGAAACTCTTCTTAGCCTACATCTCTCTAGATTTCTTCGTCGTTCTTCATGAGAATCGTTAATCCAAAGTTACCATGAGGATCATGGAAGGATTCTCTACAAGTTCTACGGATCGGATTTTCGGTTCGACCATTTTCAGGTTTTGGCGTATAATCGACGTAAGGCCCAGTTTTCAATTCTGATCCAGTAGTTTTGTAGAGAATAGTGTTGTGAGTATTTTCTATACTGGAATTTGTAAGTTTTGGAACTCGGTTTGCTGTTTAGAAGCCTTGGAGTTCAGGATTTGTTATTTGGAGGAAAAGTAAGGGGAATCTGTTTATGTCGGTTATTTTTAAAATCGGACTAGGTAGAACTGTGGTTCACGGTTCTGTGTGTGTTTTGGCTACTCATTTGGGGGGATCTAATGGAGAAAACTATGGATTTTCATGATTATAGTTTTGGGAAAAAGAGGGCAATGGGCTGCATCCCTAGTTTTGTTGAAAATCGAATATATATGTTGATTTATACTGTGTTATAGGGATGGTCGTACATTGACTTGTTTTAAATTGTATATAGTTGGAAAACCATGATTTTAGATTACCAAACGGGTGTGGTTTGTTTGGTTATATGAGCGTGCATGTTTATGTTATGTTTGGTTGAAATGCAAGTAGGAATGGGGTTCCGAATTTGTTCCAGGTACAGAGAGTGTCCGGCTCTATATCCGAGGGCGTGAGCCTTACCGTCTGATCACCGAAGGGTGTTGATCCATTAGTTTAGCGTTGGTACAATGCCATGGGAGTCTGGGACTAGCCATGTGCCGGTGGCGCCGTGTTTCGCGGGTTAGCTACAGGCCAACGTTGTATGTCGCGGGCCGGCTTCGGACCGAAGGGTGTGATGACACTGGGATTGCTGATCATGTGTGTGTGCGTGAATGCACTGTTGTGACTAGAACTACATTAAACTGCATATGTGTTGAGTTCTGATAACACTCAAATGTCACACACTGATATAACTTGTATTCTTCCTTACTAAGAGGGGTCTCACCCCTGTTGTACGTACATAGTTTTCAGGTCATTTGAGTAACTGGAACTAGCGTCCTTGTGTTGGGAGCGTAGTGGCTGGTGTACTACGGGTAGCGCTTCGGTAAGTGCTAGGACTTGTGTTTTGTGGGTTGCCGTTTTGAGACATGTTGGGCACCCAGTTGTACGTTGTATGATAGAGCCTTGTTTTTGCTCTTGTATAGACTTTGGAATGGTGCCATGTATGTATAGAATGACCTTTTTCAGTTGCGTATATTCTGTTGTGTTTGGATGTGTATAGGGTGCCTTGGAACCCCACGGGGTCGAACCCTCATCCTTTGTACTCTATCTTTGGATGATTTGTATGATACAGAGACAAGTTAGATTACATTTCCACCCTTGGGTCCCATTTCCGGGTTCAGGGCGTGACACCATCATTTATCACTCAGAAAAAGCTAATGTGGTAGCTAATGCGTTAAGTTGAAAGTCGAAACATGTGGCTGTATCTGCAGTTGTAGCTCAACATCACATCAAACGGGATTTGGAGAGCTCAAGTATAAAGTTAGTGCGTGGTGATCATCAGGTTTTCTTTGCTAGTTCGGTGGTCTAGCCGACTTTGTTGGAGCGTATAAAGGCCGCGCAAGCTAGTAATGCGAAGTTGACAGAGGTTGTGGAAAAGGTACAACAGGGATTGGCTACGGAGTTCAACATCTCTAAGGGAGGTGTGTTGAGGTTTGGGACTAGGTTATGCGTTCCAAACGACAAATAGATCAGATGGATAATTCTGGAGGAAGCGCATCACTCTTTATATACGGTGCATCCGGGTAGTACAAAGATGTATCGAGATTTGCGCGAGACCTTATGGTGGAGTGGTATGAAGAGGTAGATTGCTCAGTTTGTGGAGCAATATCTGACGTGTCAGCAGGTGAAAGTTGAACATTAGAGGCTGACAGGGCTGTTACAGCCCTCAATTATTCCGAAGTGGAAATGGGAGCATATTTCCATGGACTTTGTGACCGGGTTGCCACCAACACTCCACGAGCAGAATGCTATTTGGGTGATCGTGGACAGGTTGACAAAATTTGCTCACTTTTTACCGATGAAGGTTAGCTATCCTTTGAGCAGGCTAGCAGATTTATATGTGCATGAGATTGTGAGAATGCACAAAGTACCGGTGTCCATTGTATCAGATCGAGACCCAAGGTTTATTTCTCGATTCTGGACGAGTTTGCAAGAAGCACTGGGGATGAAGCTTACTTTCAATACTGCGTTCCACCCCTAGACTGATGGACAGTCGGAGAGGACGATACAGATCTTGGAAGATATGTTGCGGCCTTGTGTGTTAGATTTCGGTGGTAGTTGGATATAGTTTATGCCACTAGGAGAGTTCGCTTATAATAACAGCTTCCAAACTAGTATCGGAATGACACCATTCGACGCTCTGTATGGTCAAAAGTGTCGATCTTCTTTATATTGGAGTGAGGTAGGTGAACGTCAGGTGTTAAGGCCTGAACTTGTGTAGCAGGCATCTGAGAAGGTGAGTTTGATCCAAGAAATGATTAAATCACCTCAGAGTCGACAGAAGAGCTACGCAGACGTTCGTTGCTGTGAGTTAGAGTTCAAGGTGGGGGGGTAAGGTATTTCTGAGGATCGCTCCGATGAAAGGGGTGATGAGATTTGGGAAGAAGGGCAAGTTGAACTCGAGGTATATCGGACCATTCGAGGTTCTTGAGCGAGTGGGTCCAGTAGCCTACAAGATTGCACTACACCCAACACTCTCGAGGATCCATGATGTACTTCACGTATCCATGTTGAGGAGGTACTTGTTAGATCCTTCACATGCTATTAATTATGAGGTCTTGAAAATTGGGGATACTTTAGCGTATGAGGAGGTACCTGTTCAGATTATGGACTGTAAAGTTCAAAAGCTACGGACCAAGGACATACCTTTGGTGAAGGTATTGTGACGGAATCATGAGGTTGAGGAAGCTTCTTGGGAATTGGAAGCAGAAATACGCCGGAAGTATCCACAGTTGTTCGGAGTTATATACATTACCCTACTTTGTATTGGAATAGATGGTTAATCTTGGGGAGTGTGTCTATTTGTGAACTTTTAAGACAGTTTATGTTTGTAACAATGGTATTCCTCCGCCATAAGTGAGGGTATGTATATATTGCGATGGGGCTGCGTTGTAGTAGTCGCCAGTTTTGTTCTAAAATTGCATTTTTTTGTTTGAGTTTATGAATGAGAGATAGAAAATTTCGAGGACAAAATTTTTGTAAGGAGTGGAGGCTGTAAGAACTCGAACCGTAATATATGAATTTAAATAATTAAGAGAAAGGTAAAATTTGAATTTGAGTAGGCTTTGTCGACGAAGCCAGATTTCGTCAACGAAGGCCTTATGCTGCTCGTTGACGAAGTTTCGAGGCTCGTCGACGAGGAGAAGCCGAGGGGTTTCAAAAAATCAAAAATCCCAAGCTCGTAAACAAGGCTATCGTCTCGTTGACGAGTTGTCTATATGGTCTCGTCGATGAGGACACTATTCGTTAACGAGAAGTGACCGAGTTAAAGGGCTATAAATAGATATTTAAATTACTTCTCAGCTAAGAAAACTCAAATTCTCTCTCTATTTCTCTAAAAACTCAACCTACTCTCTATCTCTCTAGATTTCCTCATCATACGTCACTGGAATCAACAATCCGACGTTACCACGAGGATCAGGGCAAGATTCTCTTCAAGTTTTGTGGATCGGATCTTTGTTCCGGGCATTTTTGGGTGTTAACGTAAAATTGAGGTAAGACTCCATTTTCAGTTCTGATTCAGTAGTTATGTAGAGAATAGGGTTGTGAGCATATTCTGTATTGTGGTGTGTAGGTTTTGGAACTCGGTTCGCTGTTTAGGGGCCTTGGAGTTCGGGATTCGTCATTTGGGAAAAGGTAAGGGGATTCAATTTATGTCAGTTATTTTTGAAATTGGACTTGGTAAAATTATGGTTTGCGGTCCTGTGTATGTTTTGATTACTCATTTGGGGGGATCTGATGGGTAAAATTATGGGTTTTTCATGTTACAGTTTTGGAAAAAAGGGGGTATTGGGTTACATCCCTGGTTTTGTTGGAAAAGCATATGTATATGGTGATTTATACTGTGTAATAGGGATGGTCGTTCCTTGACTTTATTTAAACTGTATATGTTTGGAAAATCATGATTTTTGGATTACCAAATAGGTGTGATTTTTCTGGTTATATAAGCATGCATGGTTATGTTTTGGTGGAATGCAATCAGAACTGGGTTCTGAGTTGTTCCAGGTACTGAGAGTGTTCAGCTCTATATCCGAATGCATATGAAATCTCTAGCCATGTTTGGCAAGAGTGTCTAGTTCTATATTCAAGGGCGTGAGCCTTACCGGCTGATCACGGAAGGGTGTGGATCCACCAGTTAGTACCGGTATGATACCATGGGAGCCTGAGGTTCATCATGTGCCAGGGATGCTGTGTAATGTGGGCCGACTACGGGCCGAAGGGTGTGACGACATCGGGTTGATCATGTGTGTGTGTGTGCGTGTATGCACTGTTTTTAAACTAGTACTGGAACTGCATTTAACTGTGTATGTTTTGCTGTCATGATAACACTCAAATGTCACACACTGATATAACCTATATCTATCTTACTGAGAGGTGTCTCACCCCTTCTGTACGTACATATTTTTCAGGTCCTTCGGGTAACCGGAGCTAGCTTCTTGGTGTAGGAGCATAGTGGTCGGTGTACTACACGAAGTACTTGGGTAAGTCCTAAGCTTGTGTTGAGTGGTCTTTTGGGAGTTTTGGCTACCACCTGGGTTTGTGCTATATTTTGTGGAGTTCGACTCCTTTGTATAGACTCTGGTATGGTACAGAATATGTATAAAAGATTTGTCTTCCGATGTATATTGGTGATATGTATGGATGTGGTTAGGGTGCTTGGAAACCCCATAGGGTCGGACCCTTATCCATTGTACTGTATCTTGGTATTGTATGATGTAGGGACAGGTTAGGTTACTTTTTCACCCTTGGGTCCCATTGTTGGGTTCAGGGCGTGACAACTTTCAACTGTTTTACCCAGCATTTTTCAGCTATCATACATATACCCAACATCTTTCAGCTATTTTACCCGGCATTTTTCAACTATCATACATGGTTGCATTAACACTCACATGCAGCATATTTCATATAACATTTTCATACTTAGTTCATTTCCTGAATATCATGCATCTCATACATATATCCTATTTCCACACATCATTCATATTTACTCATGCCACACTATTTAGCAATAGAATTCATACATTGCCTGAAAATAAGTCAATCTACATTTAACATTCATATACTAGAAAAATACCTTTAATTTCTTGCATAATTATTATGAAAAAATGTTTCACTTTCATTAGTTCAATTTCACATATACGTATCTAATAAACAACCCTAAACTCGGAAAAACATAATTTAAATTGTTGGCAAATTAAACTCATACCAAATTATATACACATATATATAACACAATTCATTTTCCATTAAATTCATAAGAATTTTGGTTTAATATATATTTTTTTCCTTACCTGGTTCTTGAAAAAAAACACCCCGACCTACGCCCCATGGTGTTCAAAATCCCTGAAATCCTGAAATTCAAATTTCACTACATTACTCATTACAATCCCTAGAATAATTTTCCCTAAAATTTCCCCAAATTCTGAATACCCTAAATAGCCTAATAAAGCTTAAATTATTAAACTTACCCCCGATTTAGGATTGGTATCCCGGAGCTCCAATTTGAAAACCCGCTCTAGTTAGATTGTAGAGAATCTCCTCACAAATCTCCTGGTAATTTTTGTTCGTTAATTGGGCTTATGGTTTAAGAGAAATTGAGGTAAGTTTGAGATTTGGTCTTACCCTAGGAGATATGCTTACGCCGCTTTCACGACAGATCCGCTCTAGTAGAAGTATCGGTGGCGGCGAGTAGAGCCCAACGGTATTTTCAGGTTTCCGATCAGCCAAATATCGGAGACAAGATGAAGGAGAGTGGGAAAGAAGGCATGAGGAGATCGCCCGGGGGGGGGGGGTGTGGGGGGAGCGTCCTCTGGAATTCTATTTCCAGTTGCTTCCTGAAGATTACTTCAGGAAGCTACTTTATGAACATATATATATATATATATATATATATATATATATATACACACACTTATAATATTATATTATTATTATTATTATGTCCTATTATTTAATTAATAATAATAATAATTTAATTAATTATTTTTTTATTTATTATTTTTCCTAATTATTTTAATTTTCTGGGTCTCCACAAAAACACTATTAAAATTTTATTAACCTCACTTAAACATTTCCAAAAATGACAAACAGGTCCCAAACAGTTAAAAATTCAGGGGTGTCTATATATACCCCCTTATTTGCAAAAATTAGTGCAAGATTAGTGAAAACAATTAGCAAATTTTCTCTTATTTTCAAAAGCTCTATTTCTCACATTCAAACTTCATTCTTTCATTCTTACTCATCCTCATCACAAACCTTGCTAAGTAAGAGTGTTATTGTGAGTTTCTAGTTAAACTTACACTCTCGTTAGTTCTAATTGATTGAGATATATTTTTTATCCGAGAGTAAGCTTGAGTTTTTATAGGAGACTTCATTAATAAGTCTTCCGTGGAAAAACTTCGTAGAGCTTGTGAGTTTTGCATCATCATTGCAATACTCAAGAGTTCGTATTGCTTTTTATTTATGAAATAAATATTTTACGAACCGTTTTCAAATATCCCGTGTGCTTATTTTTGAGAAAAATACTTTTGGGATATTTGTATGTGTTGTGAAGATCTTTGTTGCTATATCTTTTGATTGATATTATCATCTTGACACAAAGATCAAATAATTTTTACAAACCATTTTTGAATATCTCTTGTGGTTTATTTTGAGAAAAATATATGTTGAGATATTTGAAGTGTGCTTAAAATCTTTGTTGCTACATTGTGATTGAGACTATTATTTTGACACAAAGATTCTATCACCTACACTCTCACGTACTGATTGCAATATTTTCATAAATCTTTGAGAGTGGATATACATTGAGCTTATCAAATCTTATCATTTGGTAGTGTGTTGATTATATTGGTACATATCTGCTTGTGTAATAAGCATTTTCGTGTACATAAATTTTATATACATTTGTTATATTCCAGGCGTGGGTCAGAAGAGGGAGACTAGCCCTATTAAATAGTCCTAGATTGGTCAACCCCGTTAATTGACTTGGTTGTAAACGGCGCCGCTCCACTCGTTAAATGAGCTTATAGTGTAATCTTGGTGCGAGTGTGCCAAGACAAGGACATAGGCAGTTTGCCGAACCATGATATCATATCCTGTGTCAATCTATTTTCTTGTACTATTTAATTTTCTGTAGTTATTTGTTTATATTTCAAATTCTGTGAATGCTTGGGAAATACTGAGATTGTGTTAATTGTTTAAATATTAACTTAGTTATTTATCTGCATTATTGAGGAATGCTTAAATGACCCTAGGTTGAGTTATATTATTGCTGGATTAGTTTAACTTATGAGGAAATTTTTAAATACCAATTCAGCCCCCATTTTGGGATTGCACCAAAACTAGCAGTTTGGATTGTAAGTGATTGAGCGAATCTCAAAATCCTTTTTAGAATTAGAGATCTACCGAGGCTACCTATAAATAGCTCTGCGGTGATAACGTAGGATCCTCTACCAATTCCTTTACCATATATAGTTAGTTTACTCTAAATGAACTTAAATAATCCAATTTGCTATCATTTTACAATTTATATCTACCTTTTCTTATAAGTTATTTGCTCACTAATTGAAAACACCTCCGGACTTTTGAAAGTAAGTATGACTTGAATTCACTTATCTTACTTCTTCACGTCTTTTTATTTTTTGACAACTCAAGGACTCCAGTCACCATTGTGCTACTTTGGACACTATGGTGTAACACCAAATTCAGGAATGAAAGCCGCCCGCCCATCAACGCACCCATGATAATTCACATCTTTTACTAATTGAAAAGATATCTACAGCTTTCAAAACCAAAACAAAAAATATAAATTTTCTTGTCATACCTTTTGTCTCTATTTTTTCCGTCTTAAAGGAAAATTATTTTCAACTAATTAAACATACTGATATTGACTCCAGAAATCACATCTCCATCACTAATTTAAATATTGAAGGGTCCCTCACATCTCATAATGAAAATAGCAATAATGATCTTGAGCACAAGATAAACACAAAAATTTCTAATCAAATCCTTCTAAAGTCTGAATGCTCAGACCAATTAAATATAGCTAAAAGAAAATCTACAAAAATTACAATTCACACAACTATATATATATTATTTCACTCATGAAACTGAAGACAACATTATGTATGCTCATATATAAAATAATGATTTATATCTAAAAGAAGGACGAGTGTGACACAGGGATGGTTAAAATTCCCACCCAAGGAATTGAAGTTTGATGTTTATGATAGAGGCACCATGATCATTGACAAGGAAGCACTTTGGTACCATGCCAATTACGGCACTGAAGGACCCTACCATCCGCCATGCATGCAGGCCACATGAAAAAAGTTGACCACAGGTTGCCGTCGCCACCAAAGTACATAATACAGGTATTTGTGGCGATTTGATGTGCGTGGAGAAAGAGTGAGAGAGTCCAAATTAAAGCAGTTGAAATTTGGGCCTTTTTCAAATAGCATGCAGATATGGTTTTGGTCAATTATAAGATGGAACACATGTGCCCCGCAATTGATGTTCCACCTTATTTCTTATTGCTTTATTGACAACTTTTTAAAAGTTGATTTGATATCTTTTAGTGACAATATATATATATATATATATATATCAATATATAAATAGTCCCTCAAATTGCGGGACTAAGCTAAATTCTTGCCAAATTCTTTGATGGTTTCTTCGGTCCTCAAAACACACACACACACACACACACACACACATATATATATATATATATATATATATCGTCTTTCGATTATAGTCAATTGAGAAAAATTAATATCTCCCCATAATATTCCTTTTTTTTTTTTTATAGTAACAATGACAATCATTTCCTTAGTTTGACATTCATGAGATACTATTATATCTAAAGAAAATTACAAGTAACTCATGAGCTGCAAAAAAAAACTCATGATCTGTCAGCCTCCATGGCCATATTTGTTTGGTTCATTGATGTATAATTTATTTAGCTAAATTTTATCTTTCACCATATGCTTTCCTAATTATGACTTTTTTCTATGACTTATTTTTCATATTTTTTATTATGTGAAATTTTAATCTAATTAAGTATGTTAGACCTTTGGTCCAGCTTGTATCGAATCAAAAATAAATCTAATCGGTGTCAAGCAATTTTTAATAAATTAAAAATTAATATTAATGTAAAATTAAATTTAAGACCTTCTATATTCTACAATGGCTTATATGTATTTGAGCTAACCCCTGAAGGCATATGTTCAGCTCCCATGATATTTTATGATGAATAATTTTAAACCGTGAAACGTACACCCAAAAGCAGTCGATATGCAAGGAAGGATGATCGATATGCAAATCAAGTCATCCTGACCGTCAGACCTAGGGCAAGGACAGGTAGAAGGGACCCATTTGTAATAGAGAATGATGAAGGAAGGTTAATGGGAGAATGAGGGGACTGCCATTCCAATGGTGTGCTGAAGTGCAGAGAAGATGCAGACCATTATTAATGCATGGACGGGTTTTGAGACAGGAGGAGAGGAAGAAGAAGACATGCAATATTTATTAATTTGGAGAGTATAGTATTGGCACATTTAGTGGACGTCACCTTCGATGACTTTTTTAGATTACAATGAATTCAATGTAGAAAGGAAGAGTTGTGTATTGCGTTTGGCCGTGTTGATTTTTTTTGGGTTTGAAAATTGAAACTGTAAGGTCGGAGTGGTGACGGCACCGACCCAGTGCCCGACAGACCAGGTTAACTTGATGCAAATCAAAATAATAAACTGAGATGATGTTTGGTTTGCAGGTTTTAGTGGGGGGTAAGAATGAAATAAAATTTTAAATTGCAAGTATGGATGATGAAATTAAGGGAAAATTTTAGTTAATTTTATTTTAATTTTGGTTTATTTATTTTTATATACCAAGCATGTAGTGAATAGAAATTAATGTAAATAAGAAATTAAAAAAAAAACAAATTGTATGTTTGGGTCAAACGTTTAGTTTGGACTTGTGTTTCATGTTCTTAGACATTTTTCAGAAATGGTAGGTAAATGCGGTGTAAGATAATTATAATCTTAATTTTATTCTATTTTGTCCAATCAAACAAAGCAAATAGATGTTGTAGGTTAGGACCTTTTGTTAATTTTTTTTAAAAAATATATATTTTTTTCTTTTGCGACAATAACGATAGCTCAAGATTGATTCCTTGCCCAACTTTAAAGTGAAGGATTTTGATTTGATTTTCACTTTTTAAAAAATAATAATAATAATAATGATGAGAAAATAATATTATATTTAGTTCGATAACCCAATAAATATAAATATATAAAAATATTATTAATGGTGATGTGATGGCTAAATTCCATCCTCACATGCCCAATTAGGCTAACTCAAGTGTTAAGAGCGACTTGTGACTTTGGTAATTCCAAGATCACGAATTTCATTCCCCCACATTATGCTGGTAAATTACCAAAAGTGAGTCAGACCTATAGTCCATATGACCCTTTGCTTAAAGACTTCATTTTAATTATTATTATTATTTCTAAAAGTATTCATATATGTGTAATACATTAGTATAATTAAGAACAATCACATCACTTCTAAGTTTTAATTTATGTCTTTCCTTATTTTGAATATTTTTTCTTTCAAATTAGAAATAAACTTAGTTCCATAGATACCCAATAGTTATATATAGGGAGGGTTGAAATTGGGCACATGGTAAATATAAAATAATGAGTTTAACTTGCCTAGAGAATTGCATAAGAATGTAGACATATGAATCCAAATAATTTTTTTTTTGGTGTCACACGCCCTATTTATTGGGAAAGTTGTATATATATATATATATATATATATATATATATATATATATATATATATATCTTAATGGAAACGGGTAATCTTATATCACAAATTGTTATTTTCCCAATAAAAATAGTGACATAATTTTCAATGTATATAAATCGCAACAAAATTAGCAAACCAAAGAAAAAATAGAAATAAAATATTAAAAAAATAAAACTCATAAAATACAATATTTATGAGGTTTGACAATTTGTCTAAATCCTTGGAATACAATCGTCAAGAATTCTATACTATGCAATAAGTACAAGTAGAGTGTCTTTACTCCTTTCTTTCGGTCTCCTTATGTAACAACCCCAAAACTATTGCCAATTTTTTTTTTTATAATAATAATAATTCACAATAACGTCCCAGACCCAAAGTGGCACTGAGGATACCTATTCATAAAACATACTATTTATGCATTGAAAAATATAAAATATCCAAATCTTATATACAATACTAGAGTTCTACTGTATCCATAAGTACACATATACATCTCCAAAAAGAACCATAAATATCCTAGGGACACCCCCAAAATATATCTCTCAACTCAAACACTTATTCTGATTCAGAATGACATCAACACCTCCTCTACCGGGGAGCTTGTCTCGCTCGCCTATCTGGATCACCCGAAATGTTTGACGTAATAACCTGAATTCAGAAAATAAAATAAAAATAAAAATGGGAAATAAATAAAGAGAAAAGAAAATTTTCAGGGTAGCACAATAGGGCTTTGTCGATGAGTGTTCTGCGCTCGTCAACGAAGAGATACCGAGAGCCAAAAAAATTCAGATTTAATGGATTCGTCGAAGAATTGGATGTTCTCGTCGACGAATGTTCTTCTTAGGTTCGTCGATGAACCTTTTAGACTTATCGACGAACTCCAGTTTATAAAGAGGCACAAGATCCATTTCAGCGTGAAAATTCTCTCTCCTCTCGCTCTCTTTCTCTAGGGTTCGGCCCTAACACCTTTTCTCTTAGATTCTAGTTCGGATTTAGCTTGATTCAACGATCGAAAACCACCACGAAATTTCTGGGGCGATTCTCTCCAAGTTAACCAGAGTAGAAACTTGATTTGAAGTTCTTAGGCACCACTTCAAAATTAGGGTAAGTAGGATATTATTAATATTAAATTAATTATTGGGAGTGTGTGGGCCTAGAAGATGTTAAATGATAAATATTCTGAGGTTGAACTGATTAAGTTAAGATTTTTGAAATATAGGGTGTTGACCTGATATGTCACATCCAGTTTTGATCATGTCAAATACTCTTGGTACTGATGGTTGTACTAAAACTTGCATGCAGGTTCCCTATGCACGTATATTCGGACTGAAAGACATACCATGATGGCACGCGGTGTTCATGCCAAAGAATGAAGAATTTTGTGTTGTATTTGTATTTATCTTTCATTTTCTTCATTTTAGGATGTAATATTTATTATGGATTGTACACCCTGCGGCTTGTAATAATTTGCATCATGAATGGTAGGTAAGTAAGCTCATAACAGACCTTAGTTGGACCTTAGGTACCTACTTTTAGTACACAAAGTCCCCAGCATCACTCTTCATATAAGGGGAATTAAAATTAGCTAAAAATGAACTTAATTGAGAATGTTAAGAGGGTTCGGGCGACTGAACCCAAGTCGTGTAAAATGACTCGGGTGACTGAACAAGTCAATATGTTGACTTTGTGTTTGGGCACCCGAACCTGATTTGAGCATATCTCTCTCGGGCACCTGAACCTGTCTCAGAACACTTTTCAACTACTTGGGAAATCGAACGATCACATTCAAATTGGGCTCGGGCGACCGAATTGGTTGGTTCGGTTAATTGAACTTGGAATCGAGCACCCAAATTTATGAACAAAATACTACTGACTTTTGCTCAGTTGACCAACCCTTTCTTCGGGCACCCGAACCTCAGGCCGGGCACCCAAACCTCGGGGGTTAAAATGTTTTTTACTGATTTTTAAATGGGGTAAATTGAGTTAATTTCATATTGTGTGTATTGCTTGCTTTTTCGCACTTTACTTTTATTGCATGTGTATGTTTATTTGTTGATTGCATAGCAGTACCCTAGGTTGTGTAATACTGCTGTTAAACCGATTAACTTAGGTGATAATTTTTAAATTTCCAATAACCCCCCCCCTTTCTTGGGGTTGCACCAAAGCTAATACAGGATTCCATTTTATGTTCGTTTTAGGCAGAACTTCGAGGATCGGGTAAGGGAAATAAATTATACCAGAATTTTATTAAATTGAATCGGTTATTTTCGAGTATAGGAACCGTATATACATATAGTGCGATTTTTCTGAATGGATTAGGCATTTAAAATGATTGGTTTTGATAGTAAATCATATTTGAGAAAAACTGTGTGGCATGAAAATAATTCTTCTTAATTAATTGGTTATAAATACTATTCGGTTGCCAATACCGTCTACTTGTTAGTGTTGTCTGGTTGTGAATATTGCTTGGCTATGAACGTGATTACTGTTCGGTTGTGAATACTACCTGTTTGGGTGAATATTGCCTGTTGTGAGTGTAAACGTGTAGTGAAATACGTAACTGTCCTACGTGGGTCACATACAGTGAAGTACGCAACTTTCTTATGTGGGCCACGTACTGGGTAAGACGCAGTAGTGCTATGTAGGCCACGTACTGAGATAGTGCGTAGTAGTCTTATGTGGGCCACATATTGCGATATTATGCAGTAGTCCTATGTGAACCACATACTGGGTAATACACAGTAGTCCTATGTGAGCCACATATTAGGTTGTGCGCAGAAGCCCTATGTATGCCATGTACTGCAAGGTATGCAGTTGCTCTGAGTGGGCCACATACTGAGATCAACGGAATGTATTATAATTTTGTGTGACTGTGTGGTGATGTATGTCAACACGTGCATTTTTGGAATATGATTTATATTGGAATATGTGTGAATACTGATTTGTAAAATTTTGGTATGTGAATATTTATGACAAAGTAAATCTCTCCGCTCGAGGGCTTACTGTGAAAGGTGAGTGCCCTGATCGGTATCAGTTGTAACCATAAATGAAACTTGATTTTCATAGTCCGTATGGCTTGCTTAAGTTCCTACCAACAATAAATGCTAAGGATAGACCTATTCAAGAAGCTCAATGTACAGATGAGAAACATTGGTTTTGTCATAATCAAAAAGGGATCAGACTCATTGAGTCGACATAATTGTTAGATTTTCCTTAGCAGGTTTGAATTTGAAGCTGAAAATACTGGCCCACTTCTTTTTATTTTATTTTTTCCTTTTCTATTTTTTTTATTTTCAATGTGAAAATGCTGTACTCCGAAAATATTATTGTATTTTCTCATTTTATGTAATAATTTTTTTTCTACTTTTTATTATATGAGCGCCGGACAAAATGAGGTATATACAGTTATTATCTTTTTATCAAACTTGAGAAGAGATAAAAATCTTTTACCCTTATTATTATTGTGTATTGGTTCAAAACACTGCTTTAAATTGACCCTAATTTATCCTTATTATTATTGAGTATTGGTTCAAAACACTGCTTTAAATTGACCCTAACAATTGTTATTGAGACCAGTCAACTTATTTAACCAAGTTCACCGTTCACTTCTTGTTTGCTTCATCAACTTGCCAACAAAATGAGACAAATTAGCATTGAAAGTCAAAGTCTTAGCACTTAATTATTTAAAAAAAAAAAAAAAAAAGAAGCCCATGAATAATTTATTAATTTTGGCTTCCTAGGTTAAGCCTTAATTGAGCTAAGCTCTGTGTATGGCTCAGCTAAGTACCTTTACCAATATTAATTATTTATGGAAAATATAAATAATTATTTAAAATCTATATACCTTCGTTTAGATAATGATGGGTTCTTGACCTATACCTCTTTTCCGGATATTGCTTGAGACATAAAAAATTATAAGTTAAATGTCAATCATTCTAATCATATCGTTCTTAGATAATTAATTAAATATTTAAAATTTTGTGTAACTTCTAACTTATGAGTAAATTTTCTTTTATAATTACCCAAAATAGGTTCTAACAAGAATTTTTTAAAAAAAAAAAAACTAAATATTAATTACGTCTAAATCAAAATTTTATTCATTAATTTACAATATATATTTATTTTTTTCTCACTTTCCTTGATAACTAAAAATAAAAAGATCAAATTTCCTTTATATTTACCTTTTATTTTTATAACATTTTGCAAGTTGTAATGTGACCATAAAGATTTTAACCTGAATTTTACTCAAGACACAAATGAGACACCTAAGGGTGTTTGGTATGTTATGAAAAATAAAATAAGAAATAAAATCTAAAAATAAAAAACCAAAATTTAAAATCAAAGACAATAGCTTTTTTATTAATATTTATAAAATTAAAATAAATTAAAAACATAATTAAACAAATGTCGATATTTGTCCTTGTCTCAAATAACAATTTTAAAATATGACTACAGTAATACAAGAAAAAAAATAAAAAATAAAAAAAAAATAAAATATAATTATTTTAATTATTTTACTTAATATATTTCAAATTTTAATTTACATGAATAGTATTATTATACATAATTGAAAAATAGTAAAAATATTTTGTAAATGGACTTTATTTTATTTTTAAAATTTTACGGATATTTTTATTTTAAAATTATATTTTAAATTCATATGATCATTTTATTTTAATTATAATTAAAAAGCATGTATAAAATAATTGATTTAGTCTAAAAAATTTAATTTTGAAAATTAAAATATTTTGCTAGCAGGTTGTCAAAATAGTTGAAAATCGAAAAATATGATTTTTAATTTTTTCATAAACAATTGACAACTAATAATAGAAATAAAAAACTGACTAGACAAAAAAGCACTTTTTTACTATTCATTTTTTCACTATATAGAAATGAAAATAAATATATATATATATATGGAACTATAGACAAACTCTTTCTGCAAATGTGTTTTCATGATCATTTTTTTACTCTAAAAAATTTTCTTTAAATGGACGTAACATTGTTCAATGGAGGTCTATATGATTATGGGAACCTCGGAGATCCCTTTTTTTTTCTTTCTTGCATAGGATTAATTAAGCTGTTTTTTTTTTAATAAAAAAATAGTATCATTAAAAGAGGAGAATTCAAGCAAGATAC
Source organism: Malania oleifera (assembly GCF_029873635.1). NCBI lineage: Eukaryota > Viridiplantae > Streptophyta > Magnoliopsida > Santalales > Ximeniaceae > Malania > Malania oleifera. Next base: position 15,774,445 of record NC_080419.1, read on the forward strand.
TTGGTTTCTCTAACCAAGACAATAGATACCAGCGATTGATAAACCATTTCATTCTTTCAAATTAGAGAAAATATAAGAGAACTCTTAGTTGTTACAAAATATATGGATATAATTGGGTGCCGCTGCTGCTCATGATGAGCTAAACACTAAACACAGCCTCAAAATCCCAAGGTCAGAGACTGTGACCTTGTGGGACAGCATGATTTGCTTGAGTACTTTCCTTCAATTCTGATTAATTAAGTTTAAAGCAACGTCAGAAAAAGAAAAAAGTAGAAGAAAAATTCTTCAGAAGGAGCTGTTCACTCGATGACTTCTGAGGAAGTGTGAACGTTCATTCACGTGCCCTTGCCCTAGCTAGCTACCCGCCCTTCTCCATTGAAACCTGAAACCATTCACTAAAAACAATGATTGCTTTGCATGCATGCATGTTTAAACAAGAGCTAGCTAGGGCCAGCCAGCCAGCCAGCAAGATTGGTATCGTAGAAAATCTTGATCATGAATCGATCTTCTTTTCCACAGCTAAGCAATATATACTTCTACTGCACATATGTTCTTACTTTTCATTCCTTTATTTGTTTACTCGATCATCGATCAACACTTGATGACATTGAGCAACTTGTGAGGATGATCATAACCTGCGCTAGCCCTTGGTTCTTTGTACTCTTGTGGCTTGACATGATTTTCTATTCACGAGAATTTTTGCTTTTCTGGTTCTGCTTTTTAAATGTCTGGTCTAGTGTTTGAAATTTTACAACACATGCAGTTGCCTCAAGGCACGCACATGAATAAAAAACATTCAACGATATAATTAAAAACAAAAATTAGAGATTTTATCATGTTTGTTTGACATTGTAAAAAATGATAAAAACAATGTCTCCTATATGTGTGTTATGTAAATTTTCACATTTTTATATATATTAAGTTTTTTTAGAAAATGGGTCTTGCATCGACAGTAAGGTTCTTCCTTTGTGATTAGTTGGCCAAGAGCTCGAGTCTAAAGAAACAACTCCTTTACAAGAACGTAGGATGACACTAGATATATATATATTGTGATGACCCTCCTCCTACACTGACAAAGTGGGAAACCTTATATATATAGTGAGTTTTTAGTCTTGTTAATGTGACATAGCTAAAACATCTTCTTCTTTTTTTTTTTTTTTTTGTCAACATCCATTTTAATTAATGGCTTCAAAATTGGAAAAATTATTATATTGGACTACCTATCACATCGGTGGTTTTTCGAATGTTTGACTAGTTTGACCCAATAATCACTAACAGAATTGAGAGAAAAATCCAAAGATATTCTAATATCATAGTTATTGACAAGAAATTATATTGAGGAGAGGAGAGGGGGGGGGGGGGGCAACTATTTCTTCATGTTACCTATGTGTCTATTTTGTAGATGTGAAGCATGCGACAAATTGGTTCAAGTCCTTATATATCTAATCGTAAAAAAATGTGAAGCTCATCACCACATATTTTACATCTAAAAAAATAGGCATATGCACGCATGGAGGGGCAGGTGCCCGACCTACAAGTTCTCATTGTTGACTTTTTTAAGAATAAATGATCATTTAAATAGCCCTACTATTGGTGGCTAGATTTTACGTAGTGTTGAACATCCAATGGCTTTAGGATTGCTCAAAATTTTTAGACCTTCACTCTACTATATTCCATCCTAGTAGAATTGGTCTTAGCTCTCCTATCTTGTGACATTGTATACCTTCCATTGTGGCACGAAAGTATTTTGTTAAATCAAGAACAAAACCTTGTTTTTGCTTTTATGTGTCTTAATTAGGGCAAAAAATGCAATCGACAAGTTGGATCATCTCTATAGCTATCTTATTTTTCTAATCAATTAGAAGCTCACATTGCACTTGGAATACATAGTGGCAGGTAGCCATCTCTCATCACATACCCCTTCCTGCCACTTGAAATATTTGAACTTGAGACATCCATCATAGTGTTAATATTTGACTATTCGTATCTACAACATGGACGACTTGCAACTTGATCTTATCACCCAGTCGATCGTTAATCATAGTGCACTATTCCTTTGGAGGCATAGTTTTCCTATTGACACTTCAGCGAAATAGGCAATTGGGAGGCAACTAAATTACAAAGTAATAAACCAAGCTTTGTGCAAGCTATAAGGGGCTGAACATTTCCCTTTATATGAAGTTGTGTAGCATGCACTATTGTGGTATGCAAGCTTGAACTAGTTATGCAAAAGTTGATCGAAAATCCATCACATGAACACATTCACAAGTATCAAATACAAAGTAAGCAGTGAAATAATGCATAATAATGAAGTTGAAAATGGAATCACATGGTGGAGAAAAAGCAACATGGTTCATTTCATTACAAATTCGTAGGTAATATGTGTCTGATGAGAGAGGCATATAAACTAAACAAAAGTAGAATGCTAGTGAGTGTTATATATATATATATATATATATATATATATATATATATATATATATAAGATTGATAAAAACCCACCTTTCAGTGTGGACTTTTCTATGTCATTGTCACTCTAACATAAGAAAACATTTATATTTGAGGAGTCACACTCCACTTATTTACCAAAATGTCTAGTTAAGATCATTTTCCTCTCAAAAAAGTTTATGTATGTTATATGATGACCCAAAAACATCAGTCCCACAATGCTATTTACATGAGAATATAAGGTGAATGGACACGACACAAGCAATTATATATAAGTAAATAGACAAACTTGCAAACTCATGACATCTTGGCATATGACCAAGTTAGTTAGGTCAATAAGGTGCACAGGAGGCACATAGAGCTAGGGTTTGGTTAGTTGAATAATGAACTAGAAAATGGAGAAGAAAGAGTGAAATAACATAGTTCAAAAGAGAGTTAGATTAAATGGATGAAAATTGACATTTTTATCACAACCCCTATTAATTGAGCTTTTAAATGAACCCATTGGTGAGTTTCTAAAGGTGCTTCATTCTAGTCTACAAACAAACCCAAAACAAGCTTGTAAATGGAGTATTGGTGAGTATATATAAATGAAATGTTCTCAACCTTATTCAAACTCACTTCATTTATTGAACATATCTAAAAATAAGCTTAAAAATTGCTTATTTATGCAAATGAATGTAAGTCTAAGTGAGCATTTATTGAACCTAACTACCAAGTTAATTGTTCGTGAACCACTTATCTATAGCTCAACCTTTGCATGTAGATTCTCTTCAAGGGTTAGATATGTGTGATACATGCTTAAGTCTACTAACAAACAATGACTATTATAAATGATCGAGAGGTAATTATGAGATGATTTTTTTTTCAACCTAAGAATCTACATGGATTTTGTAAAAGTTTGCCTCATTTAAAGACCTTATTATTGACTCTATGAGTCTGATCCCGTTTTGATTATGACAAAATCAATGTTTCTCACCTGTGCACTGAATTTCTTGAACAGGTTTATCCTTAGCATGTACTGTTGGTAGGAACTTAAGCAAGTCATATAGACTATGAAGTTCAAGCTTCATTTATGGCATCTGAAGAATCAAAAGAATGAAAACCTATTTTCTATTGTATTTGTATTCATTTTTATATTGGCCTGTAATAATTTATATCGGTCTATAATAATCTCTGCATGTCATGCATGTAAGTAATTGTAAGCTCAAGACCTTAGATAGACCTTAGGGATCGGTCGACCGACGCCGGATTTTTGGGGCCATTTCAAAATGACCCAAGAAAGACCTTAGGTCCCTACACAAATGCACAAAATAGTCCCCATAATCACTTACATTATTAGGGGAAAGAATTGAAATGAATTGGACAAAATAGGTAAATCTGTGAGAGGTCGGGCGACCGAACCCATTGTGTTCAAAACACTTCGGGCACCCGAATGGCAGAGAAGTTAGCGGGTTGACTTGGTTTCGAGCAAGCGAACCAAATATGAATGTACCGTCCTCGATCAACCAAACCAATACTATGTACTTTTCCATCGTCCTCGGGTGCCCGAACCTACAATTCATTTTACCCTCGGGTCACTAACTGTGTGAGTTTGGTAAACCGAGCTTGAGACTAGACGATCGAAACGTAGAAAAAATGATTTTCGTCTCGGTTTAGCCAACCGAACATACACCTGGGCACACAAATGTCCAAAAGAGACTTTTTCTACTGATTCTATTCGAGCGACCGAACCATGGTTCAGCCACCCGAAAACTCTCGGGTTGCTAATTTTTTTTACAGAGGGTAAATGTCTAAATAGGGTTAAAATTTCCCAATTATTTTTTAAACAATTCTAATAATACCCTACGTGTCCTAAACAGTCATAATTTTCCCAACTTCTATATATAGGGTCTCATTTGTGTGGATTGGGAAAAAAATTAAGAAAATCATTAGTACAAAATCTTCTCAAACTCAAAATCCTATTTTCCCCATAATACTTCCAAATACTCTCATACCTTTATTCCTTTGATCAATCTTAACTTTTTGAGAGTTCTTGTTTGTGTTATTGCTTACTATAGATTGCTTAATACTCTCATTACTCTTGTTTGATTGATTGATTTATTTTGGGAATTAAGCATAGTTTATCCCACATATTTAAGTTTAATAAATCTTTTGTTGAGATAAACTCAGTAGCTTGTAGATTTTTACATTGTCATTGTAAGATTCCTATAGCTATATTTTTGGTGTGCAAATACTTTACAAGCTATATTATTTTTCAAACAACTCTTGTGCCTATTTCATTAAGGAAAATATTTTTGAGTTGATTTGAATATTTGATTGCTACATCTTTGAAACCCTGATTTATTATTGAGATTTGATATATATTGTTTCAAAGAAATAGCTTGTTAGAACACTCTTGAGCGTATTTGTGATTGCACATTACTGAGTGTCACTTGCACAAAAAATTACATCACAGAGCTTACAATTCTTATACTCTTGATGTGTGGTTGATTGATTACATTTGGTACATATCTGCTTGACTGAGAAATATAATCATTGTACCTTGTTTGTACTGTGAAAATACTTTTGTATTCCAGGCGTGGCCTGAGGAGGCGATAATCCAACCTAGTAAAGATTGTATGTAAAGGTTGATGTCAACCTTATGCTAATTGACCAGATTGTTTAGGTGTCGCTCCACCCGTTAAGTGAGCCCATAGTGTAATCCTTGTACTGATGAGTCAAGGTAGGGATGTAGGCAGGATTGGTTGAACTCCGATATCATATTTGGTATCACTTTTACATTTCTTGCATTATATTCTACTTTGTGCTTTATTTAATTTCCCTGTTAAATATACTGCATATATGATTGACACTAAATTATATCTGATTGAGAAATACTGAAATTGTGGTGTATGTACTGAAAATTGTTTAATATATCATATCTACAATTTCATATATACTTAGATTGCCCATAGGTTGCATTATACTATTGTTAGATTAGTTCAACCTAGGAGAAAATTTTTAAATCTTCAATTCACCCCACTCCTGGGATTGCACCAAAGCTAACACTTACAGTTTTGGTTTGTGGATACAAAGGGTTAGGCATGAAGTAAAAAAAAATGGTAATCTGAGAACAAAAAAAATTCAAATGAAAATAAATAAATATATATATATATATATATACGAGTAACCAAAAGACAGTACTTAATTACTATGCTCAACTTAATTGCAAGATTAAAACAAAGTTTTGAAAAGTTACGGAAGGGAAACAAACAAGAATCAAAAAAGACTTGAAATTAAAATCTTGTAGGAATTTATTTTTTCATGCTTAGTTATTAAGGAAAGAGAAATAAAATAAAATATTTAATATTTTATTTTACATGTGATCATTAACTTCTAATTTTTCTTTATTTCCACCATATGTGGATAAATTTTCATCCTTAATAGTATTTAATTTAACATAGAGAGAAATATAATGAAATATTGGCTTTTTTTCTTACTTTTATTTTCTTTCCTTTTTCAAATAAGATCCTTGGTTCAAACTGGCTTAACCGTCCAAGGCCATTTTTGGAATATTGGATTGAGTTTCTGAAAGTAAAATGGACTAAAAAAAATTGTGTAACAAATATTTAAAAGTTATAGTGGTGAGACTTACAAGAAAATGTTCATTCTAATCTAGAACCCACCTGATACTATGTGCATGTTTAGATCTATTATAAAGTGATTTGGCACTCACATTATTGGCATTTTTTTTTTTTTTGTATCCCACTAGCCTAAACTACGCAATGAGCTTGGATTGTAAATACTTGGATTGATAATCATTATTAATTAGGACCTACAATAAAGCTTATTTTCACTTTTTGTATTTAAAATTATGGGTTTCAAAACTGTTTTTTACAAGTCTTTCTTCCTATTACAGGAAATGTGTGTGTGTGTGTGTGTGTGTGTTTTTTTTTTTTTCTTCAGAGAGATCAACACTATTTTGTTCATAATTAAGTCTCAAAATCATACTAATTGCTCAAGCAATGTGCCACAATCATATCAATGGGAACACTTCACATTGGCCATATGAATATTAAAACATGGACTGAAAACAAGGATTTGTTTCCCTAGGGACAAAATTTTCAATTCTAAACAAACATAATTAGCTTAATGAAGTCATTTAACCGCAGCCAATGCCATCATAATTCACAAGACAATTAATTAGTACAAAGCAAGATACCATGGCCCTCTTCCCTTCCCACATGCCAACTCAAGCCAAACCATATATATTCTCATCACTCTCCCTTTCCACTAAAAATGGACTCCTTGAAATCAGGGTAGGTGCTATTAATTATACGTAACATTATAGTCCAAGTAAGGCCTGATCCATATATAGATATAATTAGACAGTGACATGCATATTATTAAAATTAAAACATGGTTGCTTTATGTTGCTGTAGACTTTGCAGCGTGTGAGATGAATATTATTGAGACATACATGGACTACCATAGCCCATTCTTTGGAAGGAAAATGACATCTTCTTCAGTATATTGTAAGAGATCCTCTTAGACTTGGGTAAGATTTGATTCTTTTTTTAGTATATTATGGGAGATTCTGCTAGATTTTTGTTTAGGAATTTGAATTTATTTGGCAAAAAAGGGATGCAACACATCCCAAACAACTTTATATATGCCTAAACAAAGGCAAAACACCAAAACAAACAGGTCCAGGAATTGGACACAGCATGCAGTAACAGGAAGTAGTCTAAATATATATACATAGAGAGAGAGAGAGAGAGAGAGAGAGAGAGAGAGAGAGAGAGAGAGAGAGAGAGAGAGAGCACAACCACTGCCCAGCCTAATGTACAGTTGAGTTCCTAATATAGTTGTTAATCTTTAAGCATCCTGCCATTGTCATCTTCTGCACCCTAAGAAAATGACCTCTCAGGACATGGAAAATAAAGTATAGGCTAGGGTCATCCATGGGATTTTCCTGCAGAAATGAAAAGGTGTATTGTGCAAGATAGATGGGTTATGGCATCCAGCAAGGGATGCCTTCTGGGTTTGAACGGAGAAGGGTTGGTGGAAAGTCATCAGATAGGGGAAGAGAAGAGATGAGACATTTGGCAATAGGAAACAATTGAACACTTGCAGTTAGATAGATTATGACCTAGATCATAGGTAAAACTGTAATGCAACCGTTCGATGAAAGAATTGTTTAAAGCGAGAAGGGCCTAGAGAAAATGGAGGACTTCAAAAGGCAGATGGTTTCACATAGTTTGAATAGGGGGTAGGAGTAATTCAATGTTAGAATAGGTAGATTATAGTATGCGTGAAGTGGAATTTTATTTCATTGTAACTTGAGTTCACCATTTCTATACAAGTAATTAAGTTTTTTCCATTTGTGTTCCACTAATTGCTTATGATTTTTATTCAAGTTTTTTTATTTATAGGTTGTTGAGAATTCCACTTGTGAGTTTGTCCCACATTGAAAAATAGAGTGGATGATGGGTGCTTATATACATGGTTGGGCCTAAGACCCAATAGGCTTAAACTTTTGGGTCAAGTTGGTGTTTACCCATGTGTATCAAGTTCACCGATAGGCTCCTCCGGTCCTAACAAGTGGTATCAGAGCCGACGGTTCGTAACTCCGGGCGAGCGACATCATAAAAGTTCAGACGTGAAACTAATTCTCTTAACGTGCTAACAGTTGGAGGACCAAGTGTGTAACCGAGGCCAATAAGGATCATCTAACCCTAGGATGGATTCAAATAGGATCAAGACGTGGAAAGTAGAATTGGTTCGGAGGCACGTGCAATGCATTCTGAGGCACGTAAGGCACCAGTGGTAAGACCTACTTGAGCAATTATTGGGGAATTGGGCTTACTCCCATAAGGGAGATGGTTTTCATTCAAAGGGGAGCGGCTGGAACGCACAAGTGAGGGGTTGATTGTTGAGAATTCCACTTGTGAACTTGTCCCAGATTGAAAAATTAGAGTGGATGATGAGTGCTTATATATATGATTGGGCCTAAGACACAATAGGCTTAAGCTTTTGGGTCAAGTTGATGTTCACTCATATGTATCAAGCTCACCCATAGGCTCCTCCGGTTCTAACATAGGTAAAAGTTATCTTTATTGAGGTACAATTAAATCCACAGCTGTTTTACAAGTTAGCCAGTATGTTTGATGAAAAACAAGGCTTTGATCATTCAACTGTAATACACTACTAACCAAATAGAGGGGGAAGAGATTATGTACAAACAAATTGGAGACGACAATGGATCAAAGGTCTAAATTTGAATATTAAGAAGAGTAACATGAACTCTAGGGGAATTAGGCAATAGCTTGAGACTAGAATTTCCTCTAGATAAAAGAAGATCAATATGATAGCATTACTAAAAGAAATGTAACAAACAAAGTAACTTGAAAGATTAAGACTTTGAACCATGACTTGTTGTCCTACGTGGACCATAAGACTTGGAACACAAAAAGATATGAATATGACCAATCATAGTTTGAGAGAATCCTTGAATTTGAGGTGTCCAAATTGAACCACAATAGAAATTTTCCAAAGAAGAGATCTAATGGACTCCTAAATTCTTCTAAAGCAATTACCATCCAAGATAAAGAGGTGTTAGAAAAATGGTTTCAAAAGTCCTACACTAGCTTCATGACTTGGGCATTCAAAGTTAACAACCCTGGAAACTATGAAATTCAACCCCTCGATAAACCTACAGGATACCCTAAGTCTTAAGCATTATATAGGAAAGTGAACATAGCCATGAAAGAAGGAAGATTGCAACACAAGCACTGGAAATGTTGATTAGGAAACTAGAAAAGAGGATCCAATTTGAGGCCCAAACTATAGTCTAGAACCAAATTTTGCAAAGATGCCATAATAGTGAATGATTCCCAGCAAAGGAGTAAGAGTTCATATTAAAAGCTTATAGTGAGTTAAGAGGAATGTCTATACAATAGAATGTACAAGTGAAGGGGGTAGAAACGTCTTAATGTAAATTGTTGTTGCAAATTAGCTGAATGTCAATGAACAGCGGAAACCACAAATCGAATCTAAAACAATCAATGCAAGCAACCAACGATGAAGGAATATGGAAATAATCAATTGCAAAAAGAATAAAATAAATTAACGCGATAAGAACACACGACATAAGAAATTACGTGGTTTAGCAATGTGCCTATGTCCACGGGAGCAAGTGGCTGATTTTCACTATCAATTCCTCAAAATTGACATCAAGGGTCACAAATATAGTTTATATCACTACAAAAAATAAGGTTATTAGTGAAATATCAAAACTGTCACTAATAATCACAAAACCGTCAGTAATAGTATTAGTGTCGGTTTTATAAGTATTAGTGACAGTTTTGAATTCGTTGTTCACAAAACCGTCAGTAATAGTATTAGTGTCGGTTTTATAAGTATTAGTGACAGTTTTGAATTAGTTGTTATACCTACCATCACTAATAACAATTAGTGATGAATTTTAAAAGCATCACTAATAATAGAGTATTAGTGATAGATTATGATCGTCACTAAAACCCTAATACCGTCACTATAGATTCTATATCAGCTCGGCTCAAAATCGTCACTAATAGTAGAGTATTGGTGACGAATTACAAAACTGTCACTAATAGTGGAGTATTAGTAAATGTTTCAAAATCGTCACTAATAGTACAGTATTAGTGACGAATTTTAAAATCGTCACTAATAGCATACTATTAGTGATGAATTTAAAACATTCACTAATACTCTATTATTAGTGACGCTTGTAAAATTCGTTACTAATACTGCACTAGTAGTGACAATTTTGAAACCTTCACTAATATAGACAACAATTATTAGTGACGATTTTAGTATAGTATTAGTGACGAATTTTACACTAATAATTTAGAATAAATAATTTTTTTTAATCATTAATTCTTGTAAAAATTTGTAATAACATTTTCGCATACATAACATTAAACCATAATTACTAAAAAATTCATAAATTATTCAAAATTCTAATTCAAATTAAAATATAAATACAAATATATTATACAAATTCAATTAAAATACAGAAATTCCATCTTTTCAGCTAATAAAAAAATTCAAATTCAAATTCAAATTCAAATACACTATACAAATTCAAATTCAATTATAGAAACTCCATCTTTTTAGATAACAAGAAAAATACAAAAAAAATAAAAAAATAATCAAAAGCTGCATCCAATTGTAGTGCATGACATCGTGCTAATGTTGTGCTAGCCGCAAAGCCTGCAAATCAAGAATTATAAAAAATAAAAATAGTATACGATTTTTGAACATATATGTATACGTACTATTAAGTATCAATGATCTTGATAACAAAATAATCGGACATAATTAAAAAAAAAATGATACAATTTTAAATAGCTAAATTTTATCAGTTTAGAAAAATTTTGGCAGCATTTCCTCTGTAAATAGGACATTTTCTATAAAGATATACTCCAAACTAATGTATTTGGGGCCTTCAAAGACTTATACTTGGAAGATAAAGAAATTGAATTAAGCAAATCTGTAGTGACCCGAAGAATAACATTATTTTAATAATAAAGAGGGAGGAAAATGGAAACGGGAACAGAAGGAAAATGCTCGGTTTGTCGAGTTATCGCGTTTTGCTCCACATTTAGCACCCAATGAAGAGAAAACGGCGAGAAAGTTTGAAGAGGGACTGAGGTAGAATTTGTTTTAGCAGGTGATTGGTTTCAGGGCTCAGACATTCACAGAGGTTGTAGATAGAGCTACGATCATGGAGAGTGGCATTCAGAGGGGTGTAGCAGCTCAAAGTCAGAGGAAGAGGTCTGCGCCTCAGGATTTCCAAGCTGGCTCCAGTAGGGGTCCATGGAGAGGTGGTCGCGATAGGGGAGACCAGAGGCAGATGGCAAGACCTCGTGGGAACCAAGGTGTACCGACATACCCGGTGTGTCAGACATATGGGAGACATCATTTGGGAGAGTGCCAGGTAGGCAAGGGTGTATGTTATCGTTGTGGGAGACCCGGTCACGTGATGTGTGAGTGCCTAGGTTAGCAGGACCAGGTCTAAGCTCCCATGCCCTATCAGGGAGGACATCAAGCAGCTCGAGGAGGATACCAGGCTCCTCGAGGTGGCCAGCAAAGGAATGTGGCCCCATTACGAGTATATGCTTTGACGCCGGGTGATGCGGAGGCTGCTACGGATGTGGTGACAGGTACATTTACTGTTTCATCATATCCAGTTACTGTTCCTTTTAACTCAAGTGCTACTCATTCTTTTATTTCTACATCTTATGTTAAATTATCTGAGAGTGAGATCCAGTTATTAGATATAGAGCTTTCGGTAGCTACACCATCAGGATCAGTGATCAGATGTCAGAGAGTACTTAGGGGCTATCCGATAGAAATTTAGGGGAAAGTATTACCAGCAGATCTTATTGTGTTTGATATGTGTGGTTTCGATATAATACTGGGTATGGATTGGTTGGCTGCCAATCACACTAACATTGATTGTTTTCAGAAAGAAGTAATTTTCAGACCTCCTAGAGAGTAGAAATTCAGATTCGTTAGTTCACGGGTACGTGCTCCAACACAGCTAGTGTCTGCCGTGCAGGCAGGCAGATTACTCCTAGACAGAGGTTAGGGGTTTATAGCATTTGTGAAAGAAGTATCTGGAAATGAATTGAAGATTGATAGCACTCCAGTAGTATGAGAATTTCTAGATATTTTTCTAGAGGAGCTACTAGGGTTGCCTCCTGTGCGCGAGGTAGATTTTCCTATAGATTTACCTCCAAGGACTGCGCCAATTTCTAAGGTCCCGTATCGTATGGCTTCATCTGAGTTGGGAGAATTGAAAAATCAGTTGCAAGACTTGCTGAACAAGGGGTTTATACGACCTAGTGTATCGCCATAGGGAGCTCCAGTGTTGTTCGTAAAGAAGAAAGACGGGTCCATGAGGATGTGCATTGATTACAGAGAAATCAACAAGGTTACTATTAAGAATAAATATCATCTACCCCGTATAGACGATTTGTTTGATCAGCTCCAAGGTACACGGGTATATTCCAAGATTGATCTCGGATCCAGGTATCATTAAGTGATACTAAAAGCGGAGGATGTCGCGAAGACCGCCTTCAGGACCAGGTACGGGCATTATGAATTTCTCGTTATGCCGTTTGGTCTGACGAATGCCCCGGCCGTGTTCATGGACTTAATGAACAGAGTTTTTCACTAGTATCTAGATCAGTTTGTAATAGTTTTCATTGATGATATACTGGTGTACTCTAGGAGTTTTGAGGAGCATGAGGTACATTTGAGGCAGGTGCTACAGACTCTTAGGGAGGAGAAGCTTTATGCTAAGTTTAGCAAGTGTGAGTTCTAGCTCAAAAAGGTGGCATTTTTAGGCCATGTGATCTCAGAAGATGGTATTTCAGTGGATCCCAGCAAGATTGAAGCATTGGTAAATTGGTCTAGGCCGAGAAATGTGTAAGAAGTCAGGAGTTTCTTAGGACTGACAGGTTATTATCATCGTTTTGTTGAGGGGTTTTCAGCCTTGTCAGGTCCTCTCACGCGGTTGACTAGGAAAAATGTCAGATTTGTGTGTGATGAAGAATGTGAGCTGAGCTTTCAGGAATTAAAGCAGAAGCTCGTTACTGCACCAGTACTGACGATCCCATCGGGAGGCGATGGTTATGTTATTTACAGTGATGCGTGTTTGAAAGGACTTGGTTGTGTGCTGATGCAGCACGGTAGGGTGGTAGCATATGCATCTCGACAGTTGAAAGAATATGAAAAGAACTACCGTACTCATGATTTGGAGTTGGTTGTAGTTGTACATGCACTAAAGATCTAGAGACATTATTTATATGGTGAGAGGTGTGAAATATTTTCTGATCATAAGAGCCTCAAGTATTTCTTTACACCAAAAGAATTGAATATGCGGCAGAGGAGGTGGTTGGAACTCATTAAGGATTAGGACTGTACCATCAGTTACCACCCAGGTAAAGCAAATGTGGTAGGAGATGCACTGAGCTGTAAGTCAGGAGACACAGCACAGGTAGCAGTGGTGGTTTAGCATCCGATTCTTATGGACTTAGAGAGACTCGGTGTGGATTTAGTGGAGGATGATCCTCAGGCGCTTATTTCCAGTTTGATTGTACAACCTACACTTTACGAGAGAATTAAAGCTGCTTAGAGAGAGGATCCAGAGTTAGTGGAGATGATAGCTAGAGTACAGGATGGTAAGGGGGAAGAATTCAGTATTTTTGATGATGGGGCTCTGAGATTTCGCACTAGATTGTGTGTACCTGCAGATGATAGCATCAGGAGGGCGATTTTAGAGGAGGCACACAAATCTCTATAAACTGTTCATCCTAGCAATACGAAAATGTATAGGGATCTACGAGATTATTTCTGGTGGAGTGGCATGAAGAAAGAGATAGCAAAGCTTGTGCGACAGTATTTGACGTGCCAGCAGGTTAAAGCTGAGCGCTAGAGGCCGGCTAGTCAGTTGCAGCCACTTTTCATTCTCGAGTAGAATTGGGACCACGTGTCCATGGATTTTGTTACTGGGCTGCCGCCGACGTCGCATGGTCAAAATGTCATCTGGGTGATAGTTGATAGGTTGACAAAGACAACGCATTTTCTTCCTATCAAAGTCAGCTATCCTATGAACAGGTTAGCGGAGATTTACATACAGGAGATTGTTCGACCCCATGGAGTGCCAGTATCCATTGTCTCGGATTGTGATCCATGTTTTACATCACGGTTCTGAAGGAGTTTGCAGGAGGCACTAGGGATTTAGCTAGCATTCAGCACAACTTTTCACCCTTACACCGATGGTCAAACTGAGAGAAACATCCAGGTATTGGAAGATATGCTTCATGCCTGTGTGCTAGACTTTGGAGGTAGCTGGATTCAGTTTTTGTCGCTAATTGAATTTTCCTATAATAACAGTTATCAGTCTAGCATCGGCATGGCACCCTATGAGGCATTGTTTGGTAGAAGATGTCAATCTCCTCTTTTCTGGGATGAAGTAGGCGAAAGACGAGTTTTGGGTCCAGAGATAATTCAGCAAGCATGTGATAAAGTCCAACTTATTCGAGATAGGATCAGTACAGCACAGATTCGGCAGAAAAGTTATGTATATACTCGTCGCTGGGAACTTGAATTTGGAGTAGGTGATCATGTTTTTCTGAGAATAACTCCACTGAAAGGGATCTTGAGATTTGGGAAGAAGGGTAAGTTGAGCTTTAGGTTTATTGGCTCTTTTGAGATACTTGAGAAGATTGGGTCAGTAGCCTATCGACTGGCTTTACCGCCATCTCTATTTCGAGTTCATGACATATTTCATGTTTCTATGTTAAGGAAACACATCCCAGATCCTTCCCATATCATTTGTCACGCGGAATTGGAAGTCAGTGAGGCTTTAGCATATGAATAAGTTCCGGTACAGATCTTAGATAGAAAAGAACAAGAATTGCGCAACAAGAAGATACCACTAGTAAAAGTTCTATAGAGAAATCACGTAATTGAAGAAACCTCATGGGAGCTTGAAGATGAAATCAGACGAAAATATCCCTATTTATTTGATGGGATATAGTGTTGATGTATATGCTAAGATGGTAATTTTATTTTGTCGAGTCTAGTATAATTGTGGTAGAGTATAGGTTAGGTATTATTTTGGCTTTGGGAGAAATTTCCTTTTATGGATGTAATCTCCCAGAACTACCCATGTAACCACGGTATTCCTCTGCCATAAGTGAGGGCAGCTAATAAAATAAGTAGACCATTTTACCTTATAAGACGATAGAAGGGAATACAGATAGTAAATTTCGACGACGAAATTTTATAAGGAGGGGAGAATGTAGTGACCTGAAGAATAACATTATTTTAATAATAAAGAGGGAGGAAAATGGAAATGGGAACAAAAGGAGGCAATAGACATTGCATTTTGGAGATAATATTAATAATAATAATAATTTTAAGGAATTTCCTGGATTCGTCGATGAATACAGGGGTTCGTCGACGAGTGCATAAGAAAATTTGTTGACGAATACAGGGATTCGTCGACGAGAAAATACCGAGCAAGGTTTTTGGCTGCTCTGAATTTCGTCGATGAATACAGGGTTTCGTAGACAAATTTAATGAAGGACTCCTCGACGAGGTGACGTGTCTCGTCGACGAATCTGGCCCTATAAATAGCTAAAAATCTTATTTTTATCACATTTCAACGCTCCTCTCTCTCTCTCACTTCTCTCTTCGTTTCCGGGCCAGTTTCTCGCCGGATCAAAGATTTGAGGCTACCACGACGCCCTTGGCGAAGTTCTCTACAAGTCTGTCAGAACGGATCGTTGGGGAAATAAAGTTGGATTTCATCCCAAATTCAGGGTAAGGCCTTTTAGCCTATTTTTGGCCTTATAACAGTTATAGGAAATGATGTAGGCGAAGAAATACTGATATTCTATTCTGAAAAATGTGGTTTTCAGGGTGTTGTGTAGGAGGCCCTGCAGGTGTTAGGCTAGTAAACCATAGGGCCTTTCCAGTAGTCCGGTAAGGGAAATATGCTATGCTAGGTATTTTTAAAAAATTATACAGTTTATTAAATTATGAAAATTATGTATTAAAGTATGGTGTGGCTTGTGAATATGAATATAGTATGGAGATATGTTTTACGATATTTCAGTATCTTGATTTTACGATATTTCAGTACCATGATTTTATGAATCTCAATACCATGATTATACGAATATCAGTATTATGATTATGCAGTTTCAGTGTTACGATTATACAATTCTCAGTATTACGACGTATGAATTACAGTACAATTTATGCAACATCATGGTTATTACGATTATTTCAGAATCATGGTAAATCAGATAGTTGTATATAGAGATATATTATATAGTATCAGACCCTGTTGGATTATGTAGTTACAGAGCATGGTACCGTTGCTACAGATATTATGTTACATTATAAGTGCAACCACCTATTTAGATAATACGTGGTAGTAGGTCGATCACCTAGGCCCTTGACGTGGACAGACTCCCCATCATATATGGGTTGAGGTGGGCATATAAGACTGATGGAGTAGTGATTTATTCCTGGTTGGCCAACCAGGGTAAATACCGCCTACGGGCCGCACAACCCTGTCATGAGGGGTTAAATCATGACACACAGTTATCCATATGAAAAGTTTTCAGTTACTATTACGTATGTACAGATTTACAGAAACAGGGAATTTACTTATGTATAATAGAAGTATTCTAAATAGTAACCTACGATACTGTTATGTTAAGCAACATAGAAAGGGGGTAAATTTTATTACTTATACCATACTTACATATGCAGTTATACATGTTTATTTGAAAACGAATTTTCTTTATTTTGTAGATCATTTGCCACACACTAGTAATAGCATATTTTGTCTTACTAAGCGTTGGCTCATCCCAGTATTGAATCATTTTTCAGGTGATCCGGATAGGCGAGCAGACCAGACTTGCAGATAGAGAGGCTACGGTACTGCCCTGTCAGTAGAGAGTGAGTACATTTTGAGAGTTTTTTTGTATATCCCAACGTAGTCGAGGGAATTTTGGGGAAACAGATATATGTGTATATTTTGGGAAACATGTAGTACGCTGGTATTGGTTTTGTATTGTGTATATATTTTTATATGATAATGTTTATGTGATTTATGCTTCTCGCTGCTTAGGTTAATGATTGGGTTTATTCCCAAAACGGTATCAGAGCATATAGAATGTTATAGTATATATATATATATATAACCAATTTATTAAGCAGGTCGTTACAAAATCAATTAAAAAAATATCAATTTCCTCGAAAATCTAGAATCTTGCTTCTTAAGCATTAGTAGCCTAAAATTCTGAAGATTTGCCCCCAATGAAATCACCCTAAATAAATAACCAAAAATATATCGTTAACATTTGTAAGTTAAAATAATCTCTGGATAATAAACTGCATTATTTTTCCACTATCAGAAAGAATTCAACCTCAAACTTTAAAACGCAAAAGATAAATAACGAAGACCACAACTATTTTTCTTCTTCAACTAACTCAACATGTTATGGGCTGAGCCCCATATGCTATGGTTCAACAATTTTAGTAGCAATATCCTCAACTACTCTTTTCTCACTAGTTAACCTCTCTTTGAATAAACCGAAAGGAAAACTTCTCTTCTAACTAACAATGTTTTAGCCTATAGAACAATACTCATTCAGAACCACTGAAATTTCCACTTTACCTCCCACCGTTCACTAAATTTAAACAAATGGATAGGACCTCCTTCCATCCTCGGGATGACTATTTACAAATTGAACCACAACTACACTTGTCTTCTACAAACCCACAATCGCCAGCATTTCTTACAAGAATCTTTGCTATTCATTCTTAAATCCAGTTCTATAAACTTACCATTCTAATTTTTTTTTGTCCCCTTCCAAGTCTTTATCTCACTATTTTTTTATTTTTTTTTTGCAATAATTACTTTTCTTAAATTTTTTTTTTCAAAAAAAAAAAAAAACGAAAGCAAACTTTCCCAAATCCATCTAACCTCCAAATAAGGGAATCTAACTCCATTAACTGCAAATTTAGGTTTTCTCCTCCAAGCAACCTAAACACCTCATCTAAACTTTTTCACTTGCAAATTGAAGAGTTTTCTACCAATCTGACACTATTTTAGGAATGTTTCACTTCCATACTATATATTTACACTCGTTTATTTGAATTATAATTCTATACATTAAAGAACTTTGTTGGTTTCCAAACCAAATTTTCCTTGGCTTATCAACCCAATATACTAGATTATCGTGTTACACAGATGCAAGAATTGTAACTTCCAAATTTGAGATGACTAGCTCGATTGATCATAGGACGAGTCTTAAGACACCTAATGCATCGAAGTTTCTTTTACATGCTAATAATCCCTTGGGTGTTGTGTACATTTTTATGGGCTAGTAATATGATTTCTTATTACAGGATTTTCTCACCCTCACCAGAATTAATTATTTCCATATCCTCGTGTGTGTGTGTGTGTGTGTGTGTGTGTGTGTGTGTGTGTGTGTGTGTGTGTGGCCCCATTTAATTTAAATTTATCCCATTATTTTTGTCTCGTTTTCTTTAACCAATTAAAAAGATCCTCACTCTTTGAAATTCTAAATTCACTAGATACTTGACTCATGGACTATAAAAATATCTTCTATTCCTCCTTTGATTGAAAAAAAAATTATATTTACTTCATTTATATTTTTATTGCAGACTGGAATTGAATTTTGACCCTATACTTTCCTTAAAATGTGGCCCGAAGACCCATGGCTGACTTATAGAAACATGGAAAGATTGAATATTTTCTTTAAGCACAAGAAGCACGAAAGAGAGAATAACATTTACCAAAGAACTATAACTTTTCATAAAACCTTAGGATAACCAATAACCCCAACAATTTCACTATTAAAGAACCCTTGGAATTTCTAAGCATCTAAATCTGAGGGTAACCACTAACATTCTTTTGATTGCTTTCATATCCATGCACACTAAATCATAAGGAAACCATAAAGAACTAGGAGTACACCCTAATGTGCAAAGGTGTGCACATTCCAAAAATGCACAAAATTTTATTTCATATATTCTAGTCTTGCAAATGATAGCTCATTCATTATAGTGACTATTTACACAAGACAAGATCATATCGATACATTTCGAGAGAAAAACGTCAACGGTTTTCCAGGACTTTTCTGGAACCGTCGATTGTTCCAGAAAATTCATCGAAAACCCTCAATGAATTTCTGCTTTCAACTGCGAAACAAAACTCCAAAATTCCAATTTGCTTGTTGTACTTTACTCCGCTATGCATCCTATATCCGATCATCCCTACAGCACCTTGCCTACCCATTCCAATCCTCATCCTACTTCATACCTATACTCTGGTAATAATCATCACTAGAGTCTATAGGACCTGTATCCTAAGCTCTTATACAAACTGTAGCAACCTGAAAATTTTCGTTCAATTTCTCTG
Source organism: Malania oleifera (assembly GCF_029873635.1). Lineage (NCBI taxonomy): Eukaryota > Viridiplantae > Streptophyta > Magnoliopsida > Santalales > Ximeniaceae > Malania > Malania oleifera. The sequence continues at coordinate 15,793,898 of NC_080419.1, forward strand.
ATACCACCTGTAATGAACTGAATGTTTCAAACAATGGAAGACCTTAATAATCAATTACCAGAGTACTAAATCATCCCAATATAACAATATCATCTACTACACCACAAATTACATCCCTACATCTTAGAAATCATTAAAACATAATAAAAAATACAATTCTAAGTAAGACCTTCTATCCCACCCACGCTTCTGCTGCGCTACTCTTACTACTACTATCCTCCACGTGAATCTGAAAAATGTTAGAATATTCATGGAGTGAGACACCTCTCAGTAAGACAGAAAAGGTTATCATTAGTGTGTGGCGATATGAGTTTAAATATCATAAAACACATTTATTTAGTCAATAATTCAATCTAAGAAAAATGTCTAAACCTAAATTCATATATATATATATATATATATATATATATATATATATATATATCACTGGCTAACATCATGCTTCCCCCCATGATAGGGTTGTGCAGCCCGAAGGCTCAACTCAACCGAGGCTGGCCACCACTACGTTAAGTCAACTTCCACATATTTCTGTAGTACAATTGGCCTCCCGCAACTGGTCCGGAACCAAGGCGGTCAACAACTCTATGCAGACCCAATTAACTATCAACACCTACACTACCATCCCAAGTCAGTGTGGTTGCACTCACTCCTTTAATACTGTAGCTACGGTACCATGCTCTTCACATCAATCATCCACCAGGGTTCTTAATTCATATATATTGCCATTTACACAGTGTTATATAATATCAATACAATAAACTCTTTATATCCTGCCAACGTTATATTGGTATATATATAACGACGAATTTAATGAACTCATCATATCCTGCCAACGTTATATTCAACCAACAATATAACAAACTCCTCATATCCTACCAACGTTATATTTTGGTTTCCATAATATTCACAAAATCGGTCAATATAACAAACTCCTCATACCCTGCCAATGTTATATTGTCATTACCATATCCAACAATATAACAAACTCCTCATATCCTGCCAACGTTATATTGTGGTTTTCACAACAATAGTATCAACATTTCATTTTTCATAAATTAATAAATAGTCAGGTAATTCACATCTTTTATAAAAATCATCTTTAAGAACCCGAACTGTGACATATGGATTAATGATATAAAAAGAAAGGGTAATTGGTAGTTGAGCAGAGTTCGTCCACGAAGCCATAGTTTGTCAAGGAAGTTCAGAGGCTCGTCGATGAGGAGAAGCTGAGGGGTTTTGGAAAAATTCGAAATCTCAGGCTCGTCGACGAGGTCACCCTCTCGTCGACGAGGTGTCTTCAGTGCCTCGTTGACAAGGTCACCATTTCATCGACGAGGGCGGCCGAGTCAAGGGCTATAAATATCAGTTTCCTTTGCTTAACCACTAAGAAATCTAAAAATCTTCTTCCTCTCTCTCTCTCTCTCTCCAGAACTTGAAGAACACACACACACTCTCTCTCTCTCTCTAGTTTTATTTTTCGTATGTTGCTGGAATCTTAGATCAATCGTTACCACGAGGATCAGGGAAGGATTCTCTACAAAACCTATAGATCAGATTCTTGTTCCGGGCATTTTTGGGTCTAGGCTTAAAATCGAGGTAAGGCTCGATTTTCTTTTCTGATCAGGTAGTTTGGTAGAATACGGAGTCGAGAGTATTTTCTATACTGTGTTTTGTAGGTTTTGAGAACTCGATTTTCTATTTAGGAGTCGTAGAGTTCAGGATTGGTCTTTTGGGGGAAGGTAAGGGAATACAGTTTATGTTGGTTCTTTTTGAAATCGAGCTCGGTAGAACTATGGTTCTCGATCCTGTGTGTGTTTTGATTACTCAATTAGGGAAATCTGACGGGTAAAATTATGGGTTTTTCATGTTACAGTTTTTGGGGAAAAGGGGGTATTGGGTTGCATCCTCGGTTTTGTTGAAAACCATTTGTATCTTGTGATTTATACTGTGTAATAGGGATGACCGTGCCTTGACTTTGTTTTAAACTGTATATGATTGGAAAACATGATTTTCATATTACCAAATTGGTGTGGTTTGTTTGGTTATATAAGCATGCATGGTTGTGTTTTATTGAAATGCAATAAGAACTAGGTTCTAAGTTGTTCCCGGTACTAAAAGAGTGTCCGGCTTTATATCCGTGGGTGTATGAAATCGCTAGGCCATGTGTGGCAAGAGTGTCCGACTCTATATTCGAGGGTGTGAGCCTTACCGACTGATCACTGAAGGGTGTGGATCCACCAATTTGCGCTAGTACGATGCCGTGGGAGCCTGGGGTCGCCATGTGTCGATGGCGCCGTGCATCGCGGGTTGGCTACGGGCCAACGCCGGATATCATGGACTGGCTTCAGGCCAAGGGGTTTGATGACATCGTGTAGATCATGGGCGTTCGTATGTGTGTGTGTGTGTGTGTGTGTGTGCGCGCGCGCGCGTGTATGCACTGTATTGGAACTGTATTGTGAAAATACTGAAATTGCATCTAACTGTGTATATTTACTATCATGATAACACTCGAATGCCACACACCAATATAACCTGTGTTTGCCTTACTGAGATGTGTGTCACCCCTACTGTATGTACATTTTTTCAGGTCTTTCAAGTAATCGGAACTAGCGTCCTGGTGTAGGGAGCGTAGTGGCCGGTGTACTGCGGGTCGTGCTTGGGTAAGTGTTAGGATTTTTGTTTTGCGGGTTGCCGTTTTGGGGTATGTTTGGCACCCGAATGTACGTTTTGTATGTATGGAGCCTAGACTTCGTTTTTGTATGGACTCTGGTATGGTACTGTATGTGAATAGAAAGACCATTTTCCGCTGTGTATGTGATTGTATATGAATGTGTGTAGGGTGCCTGGAAACCCCACGGGGTCGAACCCTCATTCATTATCCTGTGTTATTTGTTGTTTGTATGATACAGGGATAGGTTAGGTTACTAAAATCACCCATAGGTTCCTTTTCCAGGTTCGGGGCGTGATAGCTTGGTATCAGAGTTAACCAGGTCATTAGGTCTTGTAGACTTGGTTAGACTTAGTTGTGAGTACATACTAGAGTACAGGATATTGGGTATAAGTAGAGTTGGTCGAGGGTTGTTCCGTTGCTAGACCGAAAATTATCGGTGGTATTCTGTGTTTTTCCTAGAATGGCGACTTCAGTAAAAGCAGGGCAAACCATTGATGACCTCTGTATCAATTTGATAGGACAGACCTAGGCCTGTTAGATGGTAGTTAACATGATTGTGTGTCAATTATTGTGTTAAATGTATGTGATCTAGAAGTCCTAATCGATTCCTATTCTGTTTCAGAATGTAGCCCAAGGATAATAACTTGGAGTGTAGCTTCAAGGGGACTACCAGTAATGAGTCTCTGTCAGTGCCTCGGGGTTTAGCAAGACAGGTTATACAGGAAATCGGGTGGAGTGTCAAGAGACGCGAACGCTCTCCTACTGCTGCGGGGTGTACCATCGAGAGGTTCACACGCATGCACCCGTCGACGTTTATAGAAGGACCCAACCCAATTATAGCGGAGGACTGGGTCAAAAAGACCGAGAGGATTTTGGAAGTCCTCCACTGTACAGATGAGTAGAGAGTCCTATACGCTACTTTCCAGCTGTCTGGGAAGGCAGGGAGTTGGTGGACTACCGTGAATCTGGTGGAGAAGTAGAGATTCGGCGTCTTTGAGATGTCTTGGAGCCGTTTCAAGGAGGTGTTTTTCAAGAGATACTTCCCAGCCTCCACTCGCGATGCGAAGGCAGATGAGTTTTCTGCTCTGTCGTAGGGAGATATGACGGTGCAGGGGTACGCTGCTCAGTGTATAAAGTTGTCCCATTTCACGCAATATCTGATCTCAAGCGAGTACGAGAAGACTCGGAGATTTGAGAAGGGTTTGAGGAAGGATATCCGCAGGTTAGTGGGTATGCTTCAGATCCACAAATTCTCAATTTTGGTAGATAAGGTCACAGTGATCAAGATCGGCATCCGAGAGGATGAGGTGGATCAAGAATTGAACAAGATGATAGTACCTTTTGGTTCTCAGTCGGGATCTCATCAGGGATCATGAAAGAAGAAGAGCAAGGGCTCGGGTTACCATCAGAATACCAAGCGCCTAGGTTCTCAAGCAAGCTAGACTAGTGATCGTTGTACCAGATGCCACAAATGGCACGAAGGCGAGTGCCAATCATTTGGGGGTAACTACTACAACTGTGGCCAGCCAAGTCACATAGTTAGTGATTGTCGTGCACCGAAGCAAGACATGCCTACGTCTAGTGTGAACCGAGGTAGCAATCAGATATCTTAGGAAACTTTCCAGGCGAAAACAGCTCCAGCCAGAGTATACTCTCTTACTCCAACGGATGCTGAACATGCAGGGAACGTAGTGACAAGTACCTTATTATTGCGTTTAAATAAAGCTTCTATTTTGTTTGATTCGGGTTCAACCCATTCTTTTGTATCTGTGAGTTTTGTTAAACGGTGTGGGGTTGAGACCCAATTCATGAGCGAGGTATTATATGTTCCTGCACCATATGGGAGTATATCTTTCTATAGGAGGATGTTAGCAAACTGCCCAGTGTTAATTCAAGGAAGGCTGCTATTGGCAAATTTTATGGTATACGATATGTCGGGGTTCGATGTCATTCCGGGGATGGATTGGTTGTTTTCCAGTTATGTCATGATTGACTGTCATATGAAGGTAGTAGTTTTTAGGCCTCTTAGGGAGCAGGACTATGAATTCGTGGGATCGTGTGTGCGTTCAACACCACAGGTTCTATCGGCATTGCAGGTGTGGAGGTTACTCTTGGACGGGTGTCAGGGGTACCTAGCTTGTGTGAAGGAACCACTGTAGGATGAGTTGAGACTTGAGGATATTCGAGTACTTAGCGAGTTCCCAGATATGTTTCCAGAAGATTTACCTGGTTTGCCTCCGGATCGTGAGGTGGAGTTGGAAATAGAGTTGTCACCTGGCAAGGCACATCTCTAAAGCTCCTTACCGGATGGCTCCAGAGGAACTTCAGGAGTTGAAAGAGCAATTGCTGGAATTACTAGATAAGGGCTTCATCCAACTGAGTTTTTCACTCTGGGGAGCTCCAGTATTGTTTGTGAAGAAGAAGGACGAGTTGATGCGTATGTGCATTGATTACCGTGAGATCAACAAGGTGACTGTGAAGAATCGTTACCTGTTACCTCGCATTGATGATCTCTTCGACTAGTTGCAGGGAATGCAGGTCTTTTCTAAGATCGACCTACGGTCAGGGTATCATCAGGTGAGGGTTCGATACGAAGATGTTGCAAAGACTATTTTTCGAACTAGATATGGCCACTATGAGTTTTTGGTTATTCCGTTTCGTTTGACCAATGCTTCGGCGGTGTTCATGGATCTGATGAATAGGTTTTCCATGAGTACCTGGACCAATTCATAGTAGTATTCATTGACGATATTCTGGTGTATTCGAAGAGTTCGGTTGAGCATGAAAACCATCTGAGGTTGGTGCTATAGATTCTGCGGGAAAGGAAGTTATATGCCAAGTTGAAGAAGTGTGAGTTCCAGTTGAATCAAGTTGCGTTCTTAGGCCATGTGGTGTCTAAGGGCAACATCTCAATTGATCCTAGCAAGATTGAAGTTGTGGTTAACTGGACGAGACCGAAGAATATGCAAGAGGTTTGGAGTTTTCTAGGACTGGTGGGTTACTATCGTTGATTCGTAGAGAGTTTCTCTAAATTGTCTGGGCCTCTGACACATTTGACCAGGAAGGGGATGAAGTTTGAATATACCAGTGATGGCGAGCAGTGCTTTCTTGAGTTGAAGCACCGGTTGGTTACTGCTTCAGTTTTGACCATTCCTTCGGGGATGGCGGATTTGTGGTTTATAGCGACGTCTCTGAAAGGTTTGGGCTGTGTACTTATGCAGCAAGGTAAGGTAATTGCTTACGCTTCTTGGCAATTGAAAGATTATGAGAAGAATTACCCTACGCACGATCTGGAATTGGTTGCTGTTGTATATGCCCTGAAGATCTAGCGACACTACTTGTATGGTGTTCAGTACGAGATTTTTACTAACCACAAAAGCCTCAGGTACTTTTTCTCACAAAAAGAATTGAATATGAGGCAGAGACTGTGGCTTGAATTGATCAAGGGCTATGATTGCACCATCAGCTATCACCTGGGAAAAGCTAATGTGGTGGCTGATGCATTGAGTCGGAAGTCAGATCATACGGCAGTATCTCCAGTTGTAGCTTAGCATCATATCAGACGGGATCTTGAGAGCCTTGGCGTAGAGTTGGTGGTTTGTGGTCATCAGGCTTTCTTTGCTAGGTTGGTGATCCATCCGACTTTGTTTGAGCGTATTAAAGTCGCACAAGCTAATGATATGGAGTTAGCTGAGATCATGGAGAAAGTGCAGTAGGGGTTAGCTATGGATTTTAACATCTCTGAGGGAGGTGTGTTGAGGTTTGGGACCAGGATATGTGTTCCAAACGACGACAAGATCAGAAGGACAATTCTGGAGGAAGCGCATCGTTCTTTGTTTACGGTACATCTTGGTAGCACAAAGATGTATCATGACTTGCACGAGAACTTCTGGTGATCAGGTAGGAAGAGGCAGATTGCTCAGTTTGTGAAGCAGTATCTTACGTGTCAACAGGTAAAATCTGAATATCATAGGTCGGTAGGGCCATTGTAGCCTTTGCCTATTCTGTTGTGGAAATGGGAACACATTTCCATGGACTTCGTTACCAGATTGCCGCCAGCTTTTCACGGAAAGAATGCCATTTAGGTGATTGTGGATGGATTGACGAAATCTACTCATTTCATACCGATGAAGGTTAGCTACCCTTTGAGTAGGCTAGCAGACCTATACAGGCAGGAGATAGTTAGAATGCACGGGGTGCCGGTGTCCATTGTATCAGACCGAGACCCGAGTGATTACGCTCCGAAACAACGTAATTGGATGTTTAACCCGGGCTTTACGGTTTATATTTTTAATTAAATGTCCAAAATTTTCCAATATTTTAATAAAGTGCCAAAATCATCATTCTTGAACTTTATTGCACTATTTATGAAGTTTTGGTATTTTTTTTTATCGTGGGAAAATTCCCGAAAATCAAAACCGACACCTGTTCATATTTCATGCATAACTTTTCCGTCCAAGCTCTAATCGAGACGATTCAAATTTCTAGAGAAAGAGGAAAGGATTATATACAACTTTTGTGTTTTGAGTTTTATGAGATACAGGTTTTAGAAGAGTCAGATTTGCAATGAACAGAGAATAAAAAAAATGAAAAAATATAGCAATTCGGGTCAACTCCAATTGGGTCAAGTTGCCAGGTCGGGTCTCCTATCTGGGTCTAGGGCTTTCCCCCCTATCCTATTTAACCCTTCTCTTCCTCTTCCTGCGGAGGCAGCCCCCAGGGTTCCCCATTCTCCTCTTCTCCTTCTTCTTCTTCTTCTTCTTCTTCTTCTTCTTCTTCTTCTTTAGTTTGTTTTTTTTTTTTTTTTGTTCTTTTAAATTATGCTTTGCTCTCTTTCTCTTTTCTCTATTCTCTGTTCTCCTTCCCTTTATCCCTCTCTCTCTCGCTCAAACCTCTTTTGCCCATTGTTGCCGCAGTACAAAAAGCTCCTGCTGCACTTTGTTGCTCTCTCCGGCGGTCGCCAACAGCACCAGCAGATCCATGAGCCACTCTCCCGCTGTTCCTTGCTCCATGCCACAGCCACGAACCAACCCACACACAGCTGCAGCTACTGCCACGGCTCCGTGGATTTGTTTCTCTCTCTCTCTCTCTCTTTTCCTTTCTTTCTTTCTTTTATTTACTTTTCTTTGAATCTTGGAATATTGAAGAAAGTTTAGTTTTTTTTTTTAATGTTATTGGAGTTTTCTTTCTTTTTGTTTAAGTTGAGTAATGTTGGGTATTTCATTATTGTTAAATTAATCTCTTTGTTTATCTAATTGATAGTTATTTTAATTTAGCATTCTTAATTAAATTCATATATTTTTTTTGTCGAAATTCGATTTAGTTAGGGTCTATGATTAGTAAAGGTTGTGTTTTTATTGTGTTCCGTTATTGTTTACGTTTTTTTAAATTTCCGTTGAATTCATGTTTGCATTTAAATTGTGAGTCTTGATTTGATCTCTTAATTGTGCTAAAGGTTCGATTTTTAGTAGGTTTGGTTTTTTTTTAGTATGTGTCTAGTTTAGTTTTCATTGTGTGTTTTTAATTCCATGTTCTAGGTTGCCATTTTTAATTAACGTGTGTCCCAGTGTTTTCGTTAAGTAGACTAGGGTTTTCATTATTGTTATTTTAATTTCATGTTTAAAGTTTCCATTTTTAGTTAGTATGATCTAGTGTTTCCTTAAGTAGACTAGGGTTTTCATTATTGTTATTTAAATCCGTGCGTGATAGTTTTAGGACTTTAATTTGTGTTTTCATTTAAGTCTCCACAATCTTGAAAACCCGAATCTGAACTGAGTTCAGTACCTTTTTAATTTCGATTGGAAGAAAGTAAAATCTGAGATTAAAACGCATTCCCTGAGGAAACGATCTAGCCCTTGGGCTTAATATTACACGATAGAACTCCTATACTTGGGATAGCTTTCGAGCTGCTCATTTTTCGAGTGAGTCACCAAGGTTTAACTCTCATTTCTAGAAGAGCTTGCAAGAGGCATTAAGGATGAAGCTTACTTTTAGTACAACGTTCCACGTCCAGACAGACGGACAGTCGAAGAGAACAATACAGATCTTGGAGGACATGTTACGGGCTTGCGTGTTAGACTTTGGTGGTGGCTGGTTACAGTTTATGCTCCTTGTAGAGTTTTCCTATAACAATAGCTTCCATGCTAGTATCGGGATGGCACCGTTCGAGACTTTGTATGGTCAGAGGTGTCGATCTCTTCTATATTGCGATGAGGTTGGTGAACATCAGGTGTTAGGACCTGAATTCGTGCAGCAACGTCTGAGAGGGTGGGTTTGATATGAGAGAGGATTAAATCAGCTCAGAGTCGGCAGAAAAGTTACACGGATGTTCGCTGTCGTGAGTTGGAGTTAGAGGTGGGGGTAAGGTTTTTCTGTGGATCGCTCCAATAAAAGGAGTGATGAGATTTGGGGAGAAGGACAAGCTGAGCCTGAGATATATCAAACCATTCGAGATTCTTGAGCGAGTGGGTCCGGTAGCCTATAGGATTGCACTACCCCCAGCACTCTCGAGGGTTCACGATGTGTTTCATGTATCCTTGTTAAGGAGGTACGTGCTGGATCCTTTGTATGTCATTAGTTACGAGGACTTGGAAATTGGGGATACTTTAGCGTACGAAGAGTTACCTGTTCAGGTTCTGGACCTTAAAATTTAGAAGCTTTGTACCAAGGAAATACCATTAATTAAGGTATTGTGGCAGAACCGTGAGGTTGAGGAAGCTTCTTGGGAACTGGAAACGGAGATACGCCGGAAGTATCCACAGTTGTTCTGAGTGTATGTGTATTACCCTACTTTGTACGGAATAGGTGGTTAGTCTTTTGGGAATGTGTGTACTTGTAAACTCCTATGACGATATGTGTATATAACCACGGTATTCCTCCACCATAAGTAAGGGTATATATGTATACATTGTGACGGGGCTACGTTATGGTAGTCGCCGGTTTTTCCATTCTAGAGTCGAGTACGTGTTTGTATAAGTTCATGAATAAGAGATTGCAAATTTCGAGGACAAAATTTTGTAAGGAGGGGAGGTTGTAAGAACCCGAACTGTGATATATGGATTAATGATGTAAAAAGAAGGGTAATTGGTAGTTGAGGAGAGTTCGTCGACGAAGCCAGAGTTTGTCAACGAAGTCTAGGTGTTTCTCATCGACGAAGTTCAGAGGCTCGTCGACAAGGAGAAGCCGAGGGGTTTTAGAAAAATATGAAATCTCAGGCTCGTCGACGAGGTCACCATCTCGTCGACGAGGTGCAGTGCCTCGTCGACGAGGTCTCCATTTCGTCAACGAGGGTGGCCAAGTCAAGGGGTATAAATATCAGTTTCCTTTGCTTAATCACTAAGAAATCTAAAAATCCTCTCCCTCTCTCTCTAGAACTTGAAGAACACACTCTCTCTCTAGTTTTCTTCGCCATATGTTGCTAGAATAGTAGATCCATCGTTACCACGAGGATCAGGGAAGGATTCTCTACAAAACCTACAGATCGGATTCTCGTTCTAGGCATTTTCGAGTTTAGGCTTAAAATTGAGGTATGGCTTGGTTTTCTTTTCTGATTCGGTAGTTTGGTAGAGTACATAGTCGTGAGTATTTTATGTACTGTGTTTTGTAGGTTTTTAGAACTCGATTCGCTGTTTAGGAGCCGTAGAGTTCGGGATTGATCTTTTGGGGGAAAGGTAAGGGAATATAGATTATGTTGGTTATTTTTGAAATCGGACTCGGTAGAATTGTGGTTCACGATCCTATGTGGGTTTTGGTTACTCATTTAGGGAAATCTGACAGGTAAAATTATGGGTTTTTCATGTTACAATTTTTGGGAAAAATGGGGTATTGGGTTGCATCCCTGGTTTTGTTGAAAACCGTTCGTATACTGTGATTTATACTGTGTAATAGGGATGGATGTGCCTTGACTTTGTTTTAAACTGTATATGATTGGAAAACATGATTTCAGATTACCAAATGAGTGTGGTTTGTTTGGTTAAATGAGCATGCATGGTTGTGTTTTATTGAAATGCAATAGGAACTGGGTTCCGAGTTGTTCCAAGTACTGAAAGAGTGTCTGGCTCTATATCTGTGGGCGTATGAAATCACTAGGCCATGTGTGGCAAAAGTGTCCTACTCTACATCCGAGGGAGTGAGCCTTACCGGCTGATCACTAAAGGGTGTGGATCCACCAGTTTGCATCGGTATAATGCCATGGGAGCTTGGGGTTCGCCATATTCCGGTGGCATCATGCATCGCGGGTTGGCTACGGGCCAACGCAGGATATTGCGAACCTACTACGGGCCAAGGGGTGTGACGATATCGTGTAGATCATAGGCGTGCGTATACGTGTGTGTGCGTGTATGCACTGTACGAGAACTATATTGTGAAAATACTGGAATTGCATCTTACTGTGTATATTTACTATCATGATAACACTCGAATGCCACACATCAATATAACCTATGTTTGCCTTACTAAGATGTGTCTCACCCCTACTGTACGTACATTTTTACAAGTCCTTCGAGTAACCGAAACTAGCGTCCTGGTGTAGGGAGCATAGTGGCTGGTGTACTGCGGGTAGCGCTTGGGTAAGTGTTAGGTCTTTTTTTTTGCGGGTTACTGTTTTGGGGTATGTTTGGCACCCAGATGTACGTTTTGTATGGATCCTGGAATCCGTTTTTGTATATACTTTGGTATGGTACTGTATGTGAATAGAAACATCCTTTTCCGCTGTATGGGATTATATATAAATGTGTATAGGGTGCCTGGAAACCCCACGGGGTCGGACCCTCATTCATTATCCTGTGTCATTTGTTGTTCGTATGATATAGGGATAGGTTAGGTTACTAAAATCACCCCTGGGTCCCTTTTCTGGGTTCGGGGTGTGACACCATCATTCTCAAGTTCAGTATAATTCAACAATTAGTTAAAGCACATTTTAGTATAAAATTATCATTCTCAGTTTCAATATAAATCACATATCATAATTGACATTACCGTCGTCATATCATAACTGGTAAAACGTCATGTTTACTCAATCCCTAGAACATCCTCATACCACACAAATTTTTGTCTGGTAAGTTATAAAATTATATCCACCCAGAAAAATATAATTTTTTTGCTAAAAATATCATTTTCACGCATGCTTAGAAATTCAAAAAAACATTTATATAATATTCCAAAGATTCCTGACATAACCTATTCCTATTACTTACTTACTGAGAGAATTCCTGTGAAGATCCTAAAACCCAAGCCCACAGCGATTCGGAGCTCGAAATCCTGAAATCACATTTCCCCAATTTATTCAACTCAACCCTAGAATTACAATTATTTTAATATTTCCTAGGCCCACACACTCCCAATAAATAATTAAAATTTAAAAATAATTAACGGATATAATTTCTGTAGAAACCTAAACCTAAAAAATTAAAGAAAATAAATAAGGAAGAGATAAATAAAGGAAAATAAAAGAAAAAGAAGAAAATTGGTATGGCAAGACCCAAATAGTCAACGGTTTTATAGAGCTCGGGAAAAATAGTCACCGATTTCAGTCAACAGGGAAGGGTCAACTGCCAAACCGTCGACAGTTTTCCTACGAGTCTGCTTACTTAAGGGCTAAGCAACATATAATTTTTCATAACTTAAAAGTTTCCTCTCTCTCTCTCTCTCTCTCTCTCTCTCTCTCTCTCTCTCTCTCTCTCTCTCTCTCTCTCTCTCTCTCGTGACCCTCTCTCTCCCATAGGCTCACCCAGAGCCCGTGTTCGGTCTCTGATCATCTTCCCCTTCTCTCTCAGCTTGCCAGTTCGCTTTCAGTGGCTAGATCAGAAAGCTAGGGTTTTCATTTTTGGAACGTTAGCGGTCTACTTTTTAGAAACATGTAAGGGGATTAAGTTAAGTTAGGTTTTTATCAAGTTTGAACCGATTAAAAGGTGTTATATATATCTAAATACTTGATGTTGGCTTTTCGAGTCTGATCTCCGTTTTGATGCTAACAAACACAAGTGGTTTTTATGTGTGCTTTTAAGTGCGTGAACAGGTATAATTCAGGTCACACATAAGATCAAGAGGACATGGAACCCATGACACGAATTAAAGCTCATATCTAGCGTATTCCATGAAGTTAAAGAGCAAAGAAGAAAAAAGAAGACATTTGTGTTTTACTTGTATATGCATTTATTTTTATATTTGGTCTATAATAATGCATACGTCTTGCATGATATGTCTAAATGCTCAGATGACCATAGATCGACCATAGGACCCATAATTATGCATAAAAGAGTTTCCTTTTGTCTTAAAGTTAATCATCATATGAATAAGGGCAACCTTATGAAGAGAATAGGACCAAAATGCACAAAGTGGCATGTTCAGTCGACCGAACTTCTAAATGCAAAACCCTTCGATCGACCGAACCTCCCTAGGGTCCACCTTTTGACCTTTTGGTCGACCGAACCTAAAATGAGTTGCAACGCTCTGGTCGACCAAACAAACACATGGGAGATCCCAACACCCTGGTCGACCAAACCTTCAGTAAAAAATTGACTTGGTTGACCGAACACCCAAGTTCAGTCAACCGAACCCAAAACGGTTGACCAAACTACAGAGGTTTTGAAATCGCCTTAAGAATGGTCAACCGAACACTCAGTTCAAATTCATCCTAGTCGACCAAACTTGGCACCACGGTCGACCAAACCACAAAAGTGGTCAACCGAACCTCTCGAGTTCCAAATTTTTTAAGGGCTTAAATGTAATTAACTTTTAATTAAACAATTTAAAAAATACCCAGCGTGTCCCCAACGGTCATAATTTTCAGAAACTCAATATATACCCCTTTATAAGTCAAGATTAGTAACTTTGATTAGTTAATTTTTCTCTCCAATCTTTTTCCTAATCAAAGTTCTCCCACATACGATTTTACTTGAAAAATCATTTTGGGGTACTCAAATTTTTACTCTCCTACTCTCTTTATTATTCTTTGAAAAATATTTTGAAAGAGAGCATCTTTATTTCAGGGCATTTATTTTTGCATCCATGCTTTCATAGAAAAAGTTTTATATTGCAAAAATCATTTGAAAAACCAAAACCTTAGGTTCTCCAATTGTTCTTTGAAAAAATAATTTTGGGAGAATATTTTATTAGGGTCCAAATCTTTGAAGTATATATTATATACATTTTCTTCAAAAATTGAAAATATCACTTTGAGAAAAACACCCTTACTCGACTGAGCATAAATCATGTCATATTAGAGTGTGCATTTTATGAGCTTAAATGTATACATCCAAGCTTATTGTTTAAAGCATGTAATATGTACAAAAATGTTTTTTCATGTACTGGTTGTGTTCATCCCGTTAATTGAATTGGGGAGTCTCAGCCCCGTAAATGAAACCGGTTCGGTTCAGCTCAAAAATTGAACTGGGAGTCTCAGTCCTGAAAGTGAGACCGGTTCGTTTCAGCCCAAAAATTGAGCTAGAATTTTCCTCACCCCGTAAGGAGAGGATGTAAACGGCTTTTACTCCGCCCATTTAAGTGAGCAAGGATAGTGTAATCCTTGGCGGGGTATGTCCAAGGCGGGGACATAGGCTGGTTTGGCCGAACCTCGATAATAAATCTTGTGTCTCTCTCTCCCTATCTCATTTAAATTACTGCACTTTAAATTCAGTATGTGTATGCCTATTTATTTACTGTTATATTTAGTTGCATACACATATTTACTTTGAATGAGATACGCATGTATGCATGAACCAAATAACTTAAACTTTTTAGATACACGCGTTTAATATTGAATGGGATATAATTTATGGTAAATCGGCGAAATGTTTAAATTTAGCCAAAAAGTTTTTAAAACCCAATTCACCCCCTTCTTGGGATCACACCAATTTCAACAATTGGTATCAGAGCCTCATTGCAAAAGGCTTAACCACTTATGCTAAATATCACAACGGCTCAACTTTTCAGTGTATCCCAACTTTGAGGGTCAGTACTTTGCAAATCCTCCATTGTTTTCACTGTATAGATTTTACTATTTGCTTATTGAAAATGTTGTTGTAAAATCAATTGACTAGAGGTTTTGGAATGTGCTTCGTACAAGAAGTCGTATCCCATTAAAATATTTTTTTAAAATGCATAATTTCCCAAAATTTGAAAATGAATTAAATTTGCATAACATGCGTTTTAATGCATATCATCTGTGTGTCACGCATACTTTTTCAGTGCCTTAGTCACTAATGCTTTTGCAAGTTTATATCTTTCTATGTGCAAAGGATTTTGGTAATCATAAGGATTTTGAAAATTTGAGAGAGAGAAAGTCACCACTTCGAGTTCAAATGCTTAAGGAGTAAATTGGAAAGATATATATTTATCCTCTTTCTATTTTATTGTATATTTCATGACATGATTCATGATGCTTGTATTGTGTAAAATATTATTTGAATCATGTAAATTTATTTGTAATTGCATACCAACTTATGAGGTGTACTTAAAAAGAAAATTTTATTAATACTCATAAGATTTTTAAAAATTGTTGTAAATAGAGGTTGCTATGCTTTGAATGCTTAAATAGTGTTTGTGCTTAATATTCTAAATCTTAGTAAACACTATTACTGTAACGACCTGCCTATTTTATCATAAATTTTTTTATTTTTTTTACATTTAATATAATAATCCTGATAAAACATAATCAACCTGAACCCATGGGTACCAGAGATATACCTGAAATACAACTCTCATACCTAGGCAGCGAGAAACATAAATTACTTACATACCATCCAACAATTATAATACCAAAGTACTACAAATCTATCAAGTATATATATATATATATATATATATATATATATATATATATATAAAACCCAAAACACAAAAAAGAAAACTCTCTGATCATAATTAATAAAAAAAAAAAAAAATTATTAATCATTTTTAAAACTTATTTTTTAATTCAAATTTTTGCTCAAAAAAATTCCAATTTTTTCAATTAACAGTTCGATCAAGATTGACCAAATCAAATTGATATATAATAAATATATAAAAAAATATATATATATATATATATATATTCTATAACTATAAAATTGAAAATTGGTAAAAATATTTTATAATTGGTTTTATTCTTATTTTTTAAATTATATATATATTTCTATATTTAATTATATTTATCCTCGCATGATACACCTAGTTCTTTGCCAAATAAATGGCACTCTAACTATCATACTACAGTCGAACTCTACCTTACTAGACACCCAACTCCTTGACCAAACCTATAAGCCACAACGCTTCCTTAGCAACCTTGGCCATTGCCACAATGCTTCCCTGAAACCATCAACGATTATCTCTCGAGACCAAAACCGTCAATCATATCGTTGACCAAATAGTCAACAATTTCTTCCTACAACCCAGCTTTCTTGTTCTTTGCTTCACCATGCTTTTCCGGTGCATGCGTTCCACTCAATATGAGCCACATATTCAACAAAAATAATGTCTAATACTAACTTACATCTCACTTACAATACCCCCACCAATCTTACCAAAAGGTCAACCACATGCATGTTAACATGCCACCATGGAGCAAGTGGTCCACCTTAAGGCATAGATGTTAAAGGCCAATTGTTCAAAACTAGGCTTAAAAATTCCTGTTTCTTATATTGGTTGTTCTTTATAAAGAAAACCTTATTTGGATAAGGACATTGATAGGAATGATTAAATATTTTAGGAATTAGGGGGATGATAAAAAATTCTCTGTGTGTGTGTGTGTGTTTATATATATATATATATATATATATATATATATATATATATATATAGATGAAACCTATATCCAAAAGGTATTTACAAGCTATATGAGTTTTGAAAGAACTTTAAAATACCAAAATTCTCCCAACTCTGAGGAAAACATAATAAGATTGCAATGGAACACAGATAGAATAACAATACAATATATAGCGATAACGAGTAATTAGTTCATGAGGTTTATTTTGTTCCTCACTTGTTTGATTACTAAATTCTTTACATGGTATACAAACTTACCTCCCAACTCCATCAATTCGCAGCTACAGGTGATGATAAGTTCTAGACCCATAATTATCAAAATAGTCCCCAGTGTCAATATGCTAGACCTAGTATGATTAAATTAGCATATAGATAGAACCAACAAACAACTTATAATATAGAAATCCAAAAAGGCACGGTGCCTAAAGTTAAGTATGTTAACCTAGCTCAACATGGAATTGTTTTTGGGAAAAAAAAAATAAAAAGATAGATGATGATGTAGTGAATTAATAGAAGCATTTTGGACTACTACCTAAATGAATAGGAAACATAGGAAGTTAGGAACTATAAGGAAGGATGGAAGGATTAAGAAATCCACCCCCCCCCCCCCCTAGCCACCCTTCAAATATCAAAAGGAGAAATCTTACCTTTGAGTCAAAAAAAGAACCCATTTAGTATCCTATAAAACCTTGTATATGATAATTGTGGTAAGATCCTTAAATGTTGCTTCAATTATGTTGTCATAGTTACTCAACAAGAGCAGGTCAATCACTAGGAAAAGGATTTCATAGAAAAGGATAGGATAGTCTCGTGGTTATATTTCAAATTAAATAGCGCAATAAGTGGAAAATTCATAAAACCTTACAAAAAGGGTGAACTTTGAAGTAACTAGTAAAGGGGTCAGGTTTCAAATTAAATAGCACAATAAGTGGAAAATGATCAAACTATTGCGTTTTGTGATAATCGATGGATCATTGTCACTTGAAAGGAAAAGAAAGTCAAAAAGGTGATGAGAGCTATGTGTGAATATAGTTTATCCCAAACATCACTAGTATAACTCAAACTTAGAAACAAAGATGGTTGCAAAAACAATGATCCCCAAAAAGGGTTCTAAAGCATTGTGAAGAATTTGTGATGGTCTACCTAAATGCTATAGTAGAAGGAAAAAGGGGAACATTTCACATGGAAAATAGCAAAGGAGGGACACCACTTGAAGAAAAAAATAAGAATTCCTAAAGATTTTCCTTAAATCAAGAAGTTTGTTGAGGAAAAGGATCAAGAATGATGACCTTTTCTTAGAGTACGTTTGGACATCAAATGCACATTTAGGATCTTCTAGGGATCAAGGAAAGAGGATGCCTTGATATAAGACACCAAAATTTTTCAAAAGCAATAACCAAATTGTTGTTTAGTGGATTCGAGAAAGTCTTAAAAGAAGTGGAGATTAGAGCCAACTTGAAGCCGACCATTTAGTTTGGTAGATTTTTAGAGCTAGATTTCTACAATATCATGGTTTTTATACCATATATAAAGTTTAATGCTTTCAAACGTAAGGTACAAGCTAGGAAAAGTAAGAGAAGGCTTGGGAGGTGCGCATATCAACTGGTGTTGCCTAAATTTGTTACGCAATGGAACCAACTAGCACCGTCAGCCAAGAATGACATGACATTTGTCAAGGCACCAAGAAGCATGACTCTACCTTACATTAAAGTCCAGATGGATAGCAAACCAATTGGCTAGGTATTGATCAATAATGGGGTTGTAGTTAAATGTTACCAATAACAATATTAAATATACTTCATACCAAGTTTGGGATTGATTTATTTCCTTTAGATGTATTTATTGTGAGTTTGTGTCATATTTAAAACTAGGAGAATAATTGAAATCATGTTTAAGTAGGGAAGAATATTGCAATTATAAGATGTGGCAAATGGATGTGAAGACAGTTTGTCTAAAATAGATGTCTTGATGAAGATATCTACTTGAAACAACTTGAATGATTCATATTCATTGGAAAAGTCACAAAGTGCACAAGCTAAATAAGTCGATTTACTCTAGAAGTTGGAACATTATTCTTAAAGAAGAACATGGATGAATTGTATCTATAATAAAGTGAATGGTAATGCTCCTCAAGGGTGGCTTAGGTGGTAAACTCAAGGTTTCCTTAGTTAAATGACCAAGATTCAAGTCTTGGGAGTTACGACTTTCAATTTGAGATAATACCTTGGAATTTAAATGGAGAAGGGTAGAAGGGTGGGCCCTTTATCCCGGTGGATTAGTCAAGTGTCCAAAGGGTCTCGGGAACCATCGTTTCAAAAAAGAAAAAATGTGAATGGTAAATGTTATAACTATTTTATTTGTATATTGTATATAGATGACATACTATTAATTAGTAATGATATATGCATGGTGTTATCTATCAGGGTATGACTCTAAAATAGCTTCTGCATAAGGATATGAGATATGCATCCTACACCTTGGAAGTTGAAGTCAATAAAGAAAAATCGAGATAGATGTTGAGCTATTTGTCCCAATCCGTATATATAGACAAATTATTGAAATTGTTTGATATGGAAGATCCCAAGATAGACAAATTATTGAAATTGTTCAATATGCAAGATCCTTAAGAAAATATTATTACCTTTAATACATGAAATTTACCTCTTAAAGGTCATTATTACTTCTAACACAAGTTAAGAAAAGGATGCCATAATGCATTAGCATTAGATGAAGTCTTATGTACACTGTGCAATTATATATTTAGATGTTGAGATAAATGTTGTCCATTATCTGAGCATTTAGGAATCTAGCAAAGAGCAACTGCCTCCTTTACCTCCATATTGCCACAAGTTGCTTCCCTTATAGTCCTTGATTTACAAATATCTAATCCAGCCATATTGCTATGTCTCACCCTTGAGTTTATAGGTTGCATACTTCATGATTACCTTTTAGTCTTTTGGGGCATTCTTATAGTCAAAGAACATCTTGACTTCATAAATCCAATGTTGAAGTTGGGTAGACCCAATTTAATTTAATAGTCAATATGATCTCTTTCCTATTGTCAAATTTGATCAGCCATTGGATTTGCATTCTCCTCATTTAATCATTGTTAACCATGCCCTTTGCCTAGGAGGCAACAAGTTTGGCTCGATATATCCTATTCAAATTCTATATTAACACGTATATGAGCATGTTGCATAAGGTTTCTTGGTTTCGTTAGGACTAATCATTGGTATTTTATTATGATTAATAGATTCTACACCATCGCTCCTTCCCTTGCATATGCTACATGAACTCTACTTTTGTAAGAGTTTATTGCCCTCGAAATTGTTCAATTCTCAATTGTTACCGCTAGTTAGAGTACTAAAATTATTTTGATAACAACTACGGCATAACAAAATCCAAGGGTATTAAGATATTATTACTAAAGTAATAAATCTTGTTGCAAAACAATCAAATCAAGGGGTTGTGCACACGTTGAGTAATAAAATTGAAGTTCAGTGATCAACTCATGAAGACGAGTAGTGACCTCGCAAGGATATTCATAGTCCCCAAATCGTAAAAGTTCAAAACCTTTTCAACAACTCATAAAATCCCAGAAAGAAAATAAAATTAAGCCATAAATTATGAAACATAATTATCTACTAAATTTATTAAAGTTCTAACGATTTATTTATAGAAAATGAAAATACCCAAGAATGAAAATTTTGCTAAAAAAATAATAGAAAAAATATTGTTAAGCAATTGAAAGATCCAAATTTGAAGTTTTGAAACAAAATCCCCTCGCTACCCCCCCCCCCCCCCCTTCCCACTTGGGCATCTCATAACAAGATTGACACTCTTAGAGCTTACCTAGGGTTTTTATGCATATGCTATGGAATCCATACTTCTCCAATTCAAAAGCTAGGATTGCTTAAAGTTTGACCTAAAATAGTGCTTTTCACTATAAAGTTTTTTAGTCATTTAGCCTAAGAACTCTAGTGTGAACCGTCCTACATCATGAGCAACTAAAGTTAAGTACAATCAATGAGTTCGAACTAACTTGACTCAAGTAAAATTCATTGCATGAGTCATTTCTTGATTTTAGCTTAACATACAATAGAGCAAAAAATTATAAATAAAAAGAGTGACTTCAAACTATGAATTGGGTTCAACCTTCCGCCTTCTTATTTAAAATATATATATATATATATATATATGATTTTATTAGCTTGAATGTCATTTAAATCTTTAATCCGACAATATAACTTCAATTTATCGTCATTTATTATTTAACCATCCAAAATACTGATACATATCCAATTTTTTTTTTATATTAACATATCAAACAACTAGATTTCCTTTAAAATTATTTGATTGAGGGAGGGAGAGAGAATGGGTGGGGAACCAACATGATGAGAGGGTGAAAATATATAGGCTATGGTGGGGGGAGAGTGGGGGAATATATGTAATGCATGAAAGTGAAAGACTTGAGTAGCTATCTAGTCCAAGCCCCTCACTAATATCATGACTCAAAGGGCAAGTGGTTTGGGTGGCACTCCACCAATTGTTTGTGGGTATACCAATTCTTTTCTATTTATTTAATTAATCCTTCATAAATAATAATAATAATAATAATTACTGTCCAAAATATATAGCCCACCAATTGTTTGTGGGCTTATGATCTTCTAGAACCACCCCCCACACAAAAATAATACAATTATAAAAACAGGATGATCATAAGCCCCTGCCTGTTCTGATCAATTAATTCTCCCCATTGGATAACATTAATTTAAATTTAAAAAAAAAAAAAAAAAAAAGACAGTCCCGGCACTACTCATTACAATTAATTAATTAATTAATTAATTAAGGCCTAGGTTAGT
The DNA here is from genome assembly GCF_029873635.1 of Malania oleifera. Classification (NCBI taxonomy): domain Eukaryota; kingdom Viridiplantae; phylum Streptophyta; class Magnoliopsida; order Santalales; family Ximeniaceae; genus Malania; species Malania oleifera. Next base: position 15,815,171 of record NC_080419.1, read on the forward strand.
CGCATTCGTAGAACTGCGCCGGTCCCTTTCAACTTTTTGGAACAGCATGAAAGTGAGAATATAGTTTGGTAACAAGGGATTATCAAGATTTGTCCGTAATGGAGTAATTCAAATCCGGAACAGAACGCTGTCCTTTCCATCTTTTAATTTAGATTTATGCCTTTATTTTTCCTAATCCATGTGATCAGAGTGAGTCCCAGCTAGCTAGCAGCTACCTAAATACTACCCTAGCTAGGGTTGAACGCATAACAAAAAAATAATTGAGACCAAATTGCATGGTGCAGCCCTGTTTGGTGGGGCAGAGCAGAGGCAGGGGGCCGCCAGAGGCAGGGGCAGAACAGAGCATCCCCTGTTTTTCATTCTATAATTGAAGAACATGCACGTATATTATATGCGTCTCTCCCGAGCCACCTACTCCCTCTGTTTTTAATTTTCGCAACTCTGATTCTAACTGGGTTGGAGCTGCAGCACTCTCTCAGTGCCCACAGATTTGGTTCCTACACTGCGCAGTGGTTTTAGGGTTTCCAAATTTTCCTGCAAAGTCAATTTAATATTTGGAACATGAAAGAAGAGTAGCAGAGGATGAGACCAGAAAAAAGTTGAAATGGGTAAAATGAACCTATAGCCCATTGCCCTTTCATGTGTTTGGTCCTGTTTTAATTTGTTTATATAAAAATTTTAATCAGTGCTCATTTTGAATGTAAGTTTTGTTTTTTTTTTTTAAATTTTTCAAAATAAAAATTATAAAAATGTTACATTGTTTTTTGGTTTTTCAAGATTTGCATATAAAAATTGAAAATGACTTTTTATTCTTTCTCAAATGTTTAATAGTAAGGTCAAAGTCACCTTCAAAAAATATTTGAAACAAATGAGGCTGTGGTCTATAGATATTGATTGAGGAGAGATTTTAGGGATTTGAGCTGATAATTTCATTTGAAATTGGGCTTTAGATGATTTGATGTGACCTAATTTTTTCACCAATTTTTGACACAAAGTTTAGACAAGTTGTCTACATAACTAGGCTGGTCCGTATTAAAATAAACTTTTAGACTTTGAGTCGGGGTATAATAATTCGGTTCCAGAACTTATAAATTTAAATAAAAATAAGCCCAAATTATTTTTTCTCGTTTAAAATCCAAAAATAAGATATTTTAAAAATACAAAAAAAGTATAATTTTTTTCCATATTCAGTTATAAATAAAAACATATATAAAAGTTATAGAGAATATGATCAATAAAATCACTAACAACTAATTTTCTATACTTTTAATCATATCAGAATAAATTTTTACTTTAAATAATATTCAATATAAATAAAAAAATTTTGAAAAAAAAAAAAAGAATTTATTGATCTTGAACTTGATATATTTGACAAGTCAAAATTCCCCACACTGTAACCAGAAATGGGGGCAGCCATGTTATGTATTTCTACAAGTATTTTTGAAAGTTGGGAATTGCAATTTGAAGGGAGTGAAGTGTCTATATCGCAGAAAACTATATGTGTATTCTAATCATTGTGAGGGTCAAATTGTTTGATATGTGATTTTGAGTGTGACTTCCACTCACTCTTAATGGACTTTGAAAATGAGGGCAAATATATTTTTAATAATGATGGGAAAATTTGTTAATAATTGTTATTAATAATTATTTTAATAATAATTAAGTCTATATCACTAAAATATTTTTTTATTTTTAATCTTATAAAAATATTTTAAAAATACTTTTTTTTTTAGCTTTCTAACATTTAAATTGAGTGTTGAAAAAAAAAAATATCAGTTTAACGTCGAGCAAAATTAAAAGATGAGACATTATAAAAATGAGACATTATTTTTATAATTATTTTGAATGTGCTCGAATAATTATTCGATATTATTTTTGTTTTGGAAAACTAAAACAAATATTTTATAAGCATATAACCACGAGACAAACTACTTATTGGCCTCATAATTTAATAATTATGAGTCACTAAAGTTACGTTTAAAATATTCTATATTGTATTTTTATTGAAAGTTAAATAACTTAAATTTAAACTTTAAATTTCAAAGTCTTAGATATAGAATAAAAATTGATATACGATTCTTTTTCAATTTTAATTCACCAACTGATAAATTTATAAATCAAATTTATGGGATCAAACTTCTACATCTACATATGTAAGAGTGAAGTTAATGAGAATACAATTTTGAACGTAATCTAGCTCCCCCATCCATTTGCGGACTCTCCTTTAAGGAATCAAATCTTGTTACGAGGGGAGTAGGTTAAATTATAATTTAACTACTTCCTTATTAATAGCCGAAACTCTAGTAAGGATACAATTCAAAAGAAGGATAATACGAACACCCTACATTTACTCTCTATAATCTTTTCCCACCAATACTTTTTATGTTTGTCGCTTAAGAAATATTTTAGTTCTTAGTTGTCAAATGATTATGTTAGAGGTCTTAGCCTTAGTTTCGCCCCTTTTGATTTAAAAGGACTTTTTACCTTTTATATATATAAAAAAAGGTTAGTAAAATAGAAATTACTTATGTTATTTAAAAATATTAGTCATTTTGTGAAAAGAATAATTGTTAGAAAGAAATAACTGACTTCTAAGTATTGGGTAAAAAAGTAATAAGATACCTAAAAATATCTAAAATGCCTAATATATATATATATATATATATATATGAATTTTTAGAAAATATAACAATGTATTGGTAGTTTTATAATATTATAAAAAATTTTAAAAAAAATAATAAAATTGAATAATTTGTTGTAAAAAAGTTGATTTTTAATTTTTTGAAATTTACCGAAAAAGTTTTAAAATAATTTTTTAAACGTTGAAAAATGATTTACTGAGCACGTTGCACTCAACTTTTTTTCTTTTTTAAAAGAAAAAGTATAGGTAAAAAAGAACCCTCCAACTTCCAATCCAGAGACGAAAAAGAAAAAAAAACAAAAGCAAGAGAGTGAAGGGACATAACTTTGGCATTAGAATGAGGAAAAATGAAAAGTTTAGAAGAGGGATTATATGTATTAGTTAACCGTAATCATAGGGAAGAGGTAGTGTATGTTTGATGAAACCATTATATGAGCTATTCTAATTTGTATTATATTAATTATAAAAGGAAAGAAAGGAGAAAAGCCAGCTTGAAACCGCATCTTGGACTTTCGATGACTTAGCTTTAGCTTATGGCTGCCTCACTCTCTCCCGCCCCTGTCCTCTGCAGAGGAGTTCGGCTGCAGCCGCTTTCCCAGACCCACCCCTGCCCTCCATGAACATGACCTCCAAATCTTTCTTTCCCAGTTCCCCCAAAGTCAAAATTTCCCCTTCACGCACCAAACTATTAATATAATTTATATTATATCCTTCCCCCAAAAAATATTCATAAACAAAGGATGACCCAAGTCAAAAAAGCGATGGCGAATTATTTCCACGTTCAACGCGCAGCGACCGAGGAATTAGCAGCCAGTGATCACATGGGCCTGTTGCTCGCCACTCTTTCCCTCTCTCTCTCTCGGATTTTGGTCGCCGGTCGGACATTGTTTACCACCCGCATTCCCCTGCGGTCTGTACTTCCACAGTGCATATTCCCTGTTTGTTTAATTTCCCAAGAGAGAGTGAGAGAGAGTTCCAGTTTTGCATGTGTACCATGCAACCTCTTTTATGCCACAAATGGGTCTACGCCTTTTGATTCTTTTATTCTAATCAGTGCGGGAAACCCCTCTTTTAGTCAGTTTGATTCATCATTGCCGTTTGCCTTTTCTTCTTTCTTAACCTCAAGCAGGATGTTAATGGCGCTAACCTAACCTGTCTCCCATTAAACTTCTCAAACCATTCCTCAGATTTGACCCACTAAAAAAAAAGGGGGCCAATTGGGGTCATGTGGCTAATGTCAAAACTCAGAAGGGATAAACTCAAACCATTAACAAGTGCTTTCTCAAACACCAGCCTGCCTAATTGCAATCTTCGAGCTTCCCAATGTGCCTAACTTTACCACTTTTACATATGTTCATTCATTGACTTAAATCAACTTCAGACCTAATGCCTCTCTTTGTTTTCTTTTTTGGTTAATAAACTACGCCATGGTATGACTTCTAGGAGGAACCCCAAGCCGCCCCTATATGTCAAGAGCATAAAATGAAAGAAACAAACTCTGCCTCGAGGCTGTAAATCTAATCCCCCCTTCTCCAAGTTTTGTACCAGCACGACTGTACTAACATCACTAAACTATTGGGGTGATCATCCCCCCCAAGCACACCAATTTTACCTAGGGAAAAAGGATGAGTTCGGGTATCTCCAATCCGGGCATGCTCCCATTTTTTTAACCTTCTATAATTCAACTTTATATTTAACTAAATACCCGTGACAAAATTGTCATCGTTAGGTGTTTAATTATAATCAAATTCTTTCGCTTTTGGCGTTAATGACCGATAATAATAATAATAATAATAATAATAATAATAATAATAATAGTTTATTTAAGTAGGACTAAATTGTCAAAGAGTGCAAAATTAAAAAAGGGAGCTAAGCTAAGGGGAGAGGCAGCTAGAATTATATATATAGTACGTACATGATCTCACTTTATACAAGCCAGACGGAGGCAGAGTCTGCTGAATGAACAGTGGGCGATGTTGGAAGGCGCTTGGCCTTGGGGGTTGCTGAGTGAGGCGGTGCTTCCCAGTCCTAATTTTTATTATTATTTATTTTAATTTAATTAATGTTTTGACGAGAATGCCCTTCCGATTGCCCCATGAAAGGTTAAATTGGAGATGCTTAGGGCAGGGTTAATTGTGTCAGGCGCCCCTGATTGGTGATGATGCGCCAGAGATATTTATGACGCTATCTGCTATCTGATGAAATATCTTGGGAAAGATATTCTCCTCCACATTAAGAATAGTGCAGGCTGCGGCGGGACCACGCCTCTGATCTCATCTTCCCCTGTGCTTCCCCGCACCCAACCCCAGCCCCGGACATCAAAAATTAAATTTTTTTTAAAAAAAGGATTTATAAATTTACATTAATTTTTTTTTATAAACTTTTTTGTTGAAAGATTAGTTCAGAAAATGAGTATAATAAGCTTTTTAATGTTCAAATATTAAATGTTATTTTTACAAACTTCATGAAAATTTTGCAACTCCTTGTTAAATTTTAAGAAATATCAATTTTTAAAATTTTAAAAAATATTAAAATAAATTATTTAAAATGCAATAAATAAAGGGGCTGGTTTGCTCGAGCAATAAATTCAATAGGGTAAAATGGAAAAAGTGAAAAATGAGAGCGAGTAAGGAGAAAAAGAAATTAGGTGACCAAAATTGTTTAGACTTTTTCTAAAGTTTAGTATAAAAATTTGAACTCTGTTAACAAATTTCTTATGTATGTGCCATGTGGTGTGTATACAAGAAATAAGATGACGAGGTGGTAGTGCGGATTGCGGGAGTATCTTTCACGAGATCAGGTGTTCAAATCCTCTCGGGTTCGTTTTCACCCCTAAATTCCTGAAATTTACCTCCCTTTAGAGTTATGACGTCGGCTTCAAGGGGTGCGAAATTAGTCACGTGGACTGTAAAAACGAACATGTGGATACTCGGTGCGTAATCCAAAAAAAAGAAAAAAAATAAGATGACAAAAAAAGGTATATATAGGCCCATTTAATTGTGGAAAATAGCTTTTATTTTATTCTTTCTAAAAAAACATAAATAATTAAATGATTTTTCATTTACACAACATTGGTATCAAATAAATAAATTACATTAAACAATTTTAGCATCATTTATTTGTGGAAATAATTTATATTTTATATCTAATTTTTAAATGATTATAACAATATCCCCTTATTTTTTAATTCTTCAAACTTGTATATAAAAAAAAGAAAATATTTTTTTTTTCTAAATTTATAATTTTTATTTTACCTATGAGAGCATCGAATTCAAATTTTAAACTTTAATTTGTATGGATTATGTATAAAGTTTATTTTAAATTGAAAATTTAAATCTCAAAATTCATAATCTCAAACAATACCTTGTTAACTTTTTTTTTTTTTTTAAAAGGTCATTTTTTATAATTATTTTTAAATCTAAAAATGCAAAATTAAAAATTGTTTGAATCATTTAAACAAATTCATTATTTTTTACCTTCTTATTACAAATTTAAAAAAATAGACAAAAACTAAATAATTCTTTAAAAAAATGAAAAAAAAAAAAAAAAGAATGTTTTTTTCAACAATAAACAGGCGCATGGTATTTTTAAAATGTTTTTGAAAAAAGTCTGTCATTTTTTTGTCAAATCTTAACCGAGCACTACAAAATATAGAAACTAGGGCTGGCTTAGCCAAGCCAAAAAGGAAGCCGCCAGTTTAAAAGGACAAAACCGTAAAAGTGAAAAATGATAGGGGCAGAAAGGAAAATAGAAAAAGGTGACGGAAGAAGAGTAACGGCGAGCGTTGTCTGTTAGCATGTGGGGCTGGCGTGGGACCCCTAGTTCTGACAAGGAATCTTTTTATGTACGATGGGGATGAGGAGAGCAGGAGACCCACGAGAGAGGAAACACGCACGCTTCATTATTACTCCCTCACCGCGCCCCGGCCCCACGGGGGAGCTGCCGTTCCTCGTGTCGCCGTACACGTGGCGAGATCAGACGGCTGTGCGGTGGGCGCCCAGCGCGAGGAACAGGTGGAGTTGCGGGGGTGCACTCTTGTCGGTTCGGCCGTGAAAGGTGGGGGTGCTGGCAGCCGTCGCGGTGGTCACGACGGCGCAAGTTGAATGAGAGGAGAGGGGAAGGGAAGGTGTGAAAAGAAATGGTAAACAGCTTTCAGCATTGGCCTTATTAGAGTCAGCTGCCTGTCTGGCTAGGTTAGCTGTCCAACTGATACAGCTATCTTCAAGCTCAATTTTTGGCTTTTCCATTTATTTATGTATTTATTGTAAAAAAAGTATGCAAATCTGTTGGGTTTAGGATCCCATTTCAATTTTTTTATATTTTAAAATAAAAAAGCAGTACTTTCAAATTTTAGATTTTTTTTTTTAAATAAAACAAAAATTTAAGTGTTATTTTGCATCGATATCAAAAATTATGAAAATAGAATTTATACATAAAAATTAAAATAATAATTACAAATTAAAAATTAAAATCATCAATTATTTGATTAATAATTGTAAAGCTAATACAAACTAAAAGTTTAACCAAATAAATGCTCATTTTTTTAAATAAAATAACAGTAAAAAAATTATTATTCAAAGTATAAAATATAAAAATTGAAAATTCAAAGCAGTACGATAAAAAAATATAAATTATTATTGTAGTGCCCCAAACCTGGTAGGCCCTGGAGTGCTATTTCCCATACATATATCTCTGATACTATAATTATCACGACCCGTACCCAAACATGGGGTCCCGGGTGCCCTTCATAAACTCAATTTAAACATGCAGCAAAAGATATTTAAACCTCAAACACATTACCAGAGTTCTAACCATCCCAAAAATTCATGTGTCTCCATGTTATATATTACATGTTAAAATAAACCAAAACATGATAAATAAGTGTCTCGCTTATACTTACAATAACTATAAAATCTAAACCTAGTCTCATAGCACGCTAAGCTCGATTCTCTGTAGATCCTGAAAAGTAAATTGGATATTGGGGTGAGACACTTCTCAATAAGACGGATTAGATTATCATTAGTGTGTGGCTAACATGAGTTTTTGTATGATCATAATGCATTCATATATTTAACTGTAGGTGAAATTGCATTTAAAAACTGTATTCACACCTATATCATTGAAAATACATAATTTCCCTAATAACAAATTTTTGGCTCATTATAACCCATTTTTCATTAATTACATATATAACTGGAGAATCTTCCTTATTGGGTCATCATATAACATCATGAATAACTCTATGATCGGGTTGTGTGATCTGAAAACTGGACTTAGTCATGACTTGTAAGGATCCAAACCCAAATGGGTTCCTAAATATAAATTTTCAGTGGAAGCAAATAAATTTAAAATTATTTTTATTACCTGAACACTAATTGATTCCATTACATCAATATCTTCAATATCAACAAAAAAAAAATATTTAAAACTTAACCATTTAATATTACACCAATATTTATTCTAACAACTCTTTCTAATCCCCGTTCATGCATTTTGTAACGACCCAAAAATAGGTATACTTAATTAGGGTTATGATCCTAAAAAAAATTATAATTATAATTAAATAATTAAATAATAATTATTATTAAATATATAATATAATATAATATAATATAATATATTAATATATTAATATAATATTATATATGTATAATAATATATATGTTAAAGGTTCTGGATACTTGAAGCATCCAAATTCAATTTCATTAGAAATTGGATTTAGGCACCCCCCCGGGTGAACGTCTCTCTCTGTCTCTGTCTCTCTCTCATCTCTCTCTCCTCAATTTCTTTAGTGAATCCTGCGCCAATTGAAGAATGAGAAATATCCTTAGGTTTCAAATTCGACCACTAATATTTTAACTAAAGTGGATTTGTCATTTAGGAATTTTAGGCACCACTCTAAGATTAAGGGAAGGAGAATAAATTAGGTCAACCCATTTTTGAAATTTAACCGATTAAATTTGAGTATATGATTTTGAAAATATTTTGGAATTAAGTTAAACTATAGGAATTTGATTAAATTCGACTTTTGAAAATATTTTGAAATTAAGTTAAACTGCAGGGTTTTAATTAAATTATACTTTTGGGAATATTTTAGAATTAAGTTAAACTGCAGAGATTTGATTAAATTAAATTTTTAGAAATATTTTAAAATTAAGTTAAACTGCAAGGATATGATTAAATTAGATTTTTGGGAATATTTTAAAATTACGTTAAACTGTAGAGAATTGATAAAATTAAACCTTTGGGAATATTTTGGAATTAAGTTAAACTGTCGAGAATTGAGAAAATTAAACCTTTGGGAATATTTTGGAATTAAGTTAAACTACGGGGATTTAATTAAATTAGACTTTTGGGAATATTTTGGAATTAAGTTAATCTGCAGGAAATTGATTATATCAGAATTTTTAAGATATAATGGAATTTAATTAATAGGTGAATAAAATATGTTCTTCTCAGGCAGAATATTATATCGTGAAGTACCCATATTATGTGGCAATGATATTAACACAGAATATAAAGATGATAGTGCATAAATTATAATATGAATAATCAACTATTTTTTGTGGCATGAGAAATAACTGTGTTACTACATAAGTAAACCTGTTAGGTCATTTTATGATGATATAAAACAAAATATGTTTTATATTGAACTCAGGGAACGTATGGAGTATGGTAGATATGGTAGCTTGATATGATATGACAGTGTTTAATGCAAAATAATGATATGATCGTATTTTTTTATACAGAGTTATAAAATGATAATGTTTAATATAGAATAATGATTTGACAATGTTTAATACAGTATAATGATGTGACAATGTTGGATGTAAAATAATGATTTGATAGTGTTTAATACAAAATAGTTGTATGACAGAGTTACGACATGATATTATTCTATACAAAACTATGGAATGGCAGTAGTTTACACAGAGTTAAAATATGATAGTATGTTGTATTCATGTGAATGATTGGACACTATATCATTACCACTTATGAATACATTTAGAAACCCTCACCTTTATACGCAAATTATATAACATAAATCAGACAAATTATAAAACATGAAACATATAATCTTAAACCATGAAACATATATTTAATAATAATGATAACACACAAATTATACTTAGGATAACCGAAACTTGCGAATAAAACCACATGACGAAAACATTCACGAAAACATATTGGTGTTTGTTAAAGTGATGGTATGAATGGGTGGTTTGAGGGACGGCGGTACGAAACGCCTCAAACTCAGCGAGGGTATAGTATGAATAGCTGATTGAGGGACGGCGGTACGAAACACCTTAATCATGGTAAATAAATGTATGAATAGTTGGTTGAGGGACGGCGACACGAAACGCCTCAATCATGCAGTAAATGTTAATATGTGTAGATTATGTAACTTGTGGTTTTACTACCTCAAACTCGAACTCTCGTCGGCGAATATCAACATAACTCTTTTGTCGACTTTGAGCTGTTTTAATTCTATCATTGATGAGTTTGATTTTATCAGAAGTCTACTGTATAATTTCTGGCCCCAAAATTTAGCGTTCACCAACCTCATCCCAATTCAATGGAGATCGGCACCTCCAACCATATAATGCCTCATACGGTGCCATCTCAATCCTGGCTTGATAGTTATTATTGTAGGAGAACTCAACTAGTGGCAAATGCTGAATACAACTACCTCCGAAATCTAGCACACAAGCTCACAACATATCCTCTAATATCTTAATCGTTCTCTCCAATTGTCCATCAGTTTACGAGTGAAACGTTGGGCTAAAGGTCAGTTGAGACCCCAAAGCTTTCTACAAACTCTTCCAAAACTGGAAGGTGAACCGTGGGTTCTGGTCTAAAATGATGGACACAAGTACGTCATGTAGTCTAACTATCTTCTGAACATACAACTTTTTCAGTCTATTCATGGAGTAGTTAACTTTAATCAGAACAAAATGGGAAGTCTTTGTCAATTGGTCAACAACTACCTAGATGGCGTTTTGTCCATGAAGTGTCAGTGGTAACCTCATGACGAAGTCCATGGAAATGTGCTCCCACTTCCACTCGGGAATGTGAAGTGGTTACAATGGTCCTGCTGGTCTCTAATGCTCAGCCTTTACTTGCTGACATGTTAGGCACTGTTCCATGAATCAGGCAATTTATCTCTTCATATTGTTCCACTAGAAAGATTCTCATAAATCCATGTACATCTTGGTGCTCCCTGGATGTACGAAATAAAGATAGCGATGTGCCTCTTCCAGAAGGGTTCTTTTAATCTCAGCATCATCGGGTACATATAGTTGGGTGTAAAACCTCAAAACCCCATCGTTTGAGATGTTAAAATCCGCCCTCAACCCACTCTATACTTTATCCACAATCTTCACCAGCTCTGCATCTTTCATCTGAGTGACTTTAGTCCTTTCCAGTAAGGTTAGTTGGACTTCTAGACTAGCAATGAATGTTTGGTGATTTCCTTCCATTATTTCAGCACCAAATCTTTCCAGGTCCATCCTGATTTGATGTTGAGTTATAATTGTTGATACTAATGCACTAACTGACTTCTGACTCAACGCATCAGCTACCACGTTAGCTTTTCCTGGGTGGTAACTGATGGTACAATCACATTCCCTTATATGCTCTAGTAATCTCCTCTGTCTCATATTCAGTTCCTTTTGCATGAAGAAGTACTTGAGACTTTTATGGTTCGTAAAGATCTCGCATCTTTCACCATACAAGTAGTGCCTCCAAATTTTCAATGCAAACACTATTGCCACCAATTCCATATCATGCGTGTGATAATTCTTCTCGTACTCCTTGAGTTGATGAGAAGCGTATGCGATGACCTTCCCATGTTGCATTAAAACACATCTAAACCCTTTTTGAGACGCATCACTATAAATCACGAAACCACCATCTCTTGAGGGAATGGTTAGAACTGTAGTAGTGACGAGTCGTTATTTTAATTCTTGGAAACTCTGGTCATAATCGTCAGTCCACTCATATTTCACATTCTTTCTTGTCAACCGTGTCAGAGGACCTGATAGTTTAGAAAACCCTTCCACGAACCGAAAATAATACCTTGCCAAACCCAATAAACTCCTAATCTTGTGAACATTCTTCGGTCTCGCCCAATCCACTATTGCCTCAACTTACTCGGGTCCACTGAAATACCACCCCTAGATATTACATGTCCAAAAAATGCAACTTGTTCCAACCAGAATTCGCATTTCTTGAATTTAGCATAAAGTTCCCTTTCTCAAAGCACCCGAAGCACCAGCTGCAAATTAGTCTCATGCTCCTCGAGACTCCTCGAATAAACCAAAATGTCATCAATGAACGTTGCCACAAACTGATCTAGATACTTATGGAAGACCCTGTTCATCAAGTCCATAAATACAGTAAGAATATTTGTCAGTCCAAATGGCATAACCAAGAACTCATAGTGGTCATACCTGGTTTGGAAAGCAGTCTTTGGTACATTCTTTGATTTGAATTTCACCTGATGATACATGGATCGGAGATCAATCTTAGAGAAGACCTATGTTCCCTAGATTTGGTAAATAGATCATCAATATGGGGTAGCGGGTACTTGTTCTTGGTCATTACTTTATTTATTTCCCACTAGTTGATACTGTAACGACCAAATTTAAAAATGAAATTTAAATAATAAGGAAAGGGAAATGGAAACTGGAAACAGAAGAAGGCCGTAGACTTAGCGTTTGTCGACGACATTACATTTCGAAAGAGAAAAACAAAAAGGGGGAGTTTCAAGGCTTTGTCAACGAATCCCCTGTATTCATCGACGAAGGCTTAAGATAATTCATCGATGAACACAGGGTTTCGTTGATGAGAAAATACCAAGAGAGATTCTAAGGCAGCCTAAATTTCATCGACGAATACAGGGTCTCGTCGACGAAATTTGTGAAGGACTCGTTGACGAAGGTCAGGCTCGTCGACAAAATCCTGTTTTATAAGAATGAAAAATCCAGGAGAAATATCAAAATATGAAGCCTCTCTCTCCTCTCTCTCTCTCTCTCTCTCTCTCTCTCTCTCTCTCTCTCTCTCTCTCCGGTTCTCTCTCCCTTCTCTCTACATTTTTCGGCCCCACCAGGCGTCAGATCGACGATCCGAAGTCACCACAACGCTTCTGGCGGAGTTCTCTCCAATTTGCTGGAGCAGATCGTGGAAAAGCTATTCGAATCATCCCAAATTTTAGGTAAGTCTTTTTTCAGCCATATTTGGTCTTGCGTTAGTTAGAAGAAATGTTGTGCGCATGAAAATACTGAAGTTTAATACTGGAGGTTTTCAGTTTCGGAGTATTGGTCAGGGAACCCCTTAGGTGTTAAACTTGAATGCTTTTGGGTGAAGCTTTCTACTCAATATGCGGGTTTTGACAGTTGAGGAAAATATTGTATGCTTAGAAATACTGAACTTTAATTCTGGGATTTTTCATTTTCAGGGTGTTGAGTTAGGAACCCTGCGGGTACGGGGCAGTTTTATTAAGGGCTTTCTAGGAATCAGGTAAGGGGATTAACTAAGCTAATACTGTTTTAGAAAATGCTTATATATATATATATATATATATATATATATATATATATATAGTTATCATTTGATTTATGGAAAATGTATATGATTATATATATATATATATATATATATGTCTTATATTTGCAAAATACTGTGAAAATGATCATATGTTGAATATGTGGAAAATTTACTGTATGGCATGAGTAAAAATGTTGTGAAATGCTATTTTCTGGGAATGTGGATGATATGGATTTTTATGATGGAAAATCGGCGTACAGGCTGAGATGTTTTACATATATATATATATGTAGATGTGATTTGTCGGCATATGGGTCATGCTATGTGATTTGCCAACGTACGGGCCGTGCTATGTGATTTGCCAGCGTACGGGCCGTGCTATGTGGTTTGCCAGTGTACGGGCTGTGCTATGTGATTTGCCGGCGTATAGGCCGTGCTATGTGGTTTGCCAGCGTACAGGCTGTGCTATGTGATTTGCCGGCGTACGGGACATGCTATGTTAAAATGTGTAATACCGGCGTACGGGCCGATGATTTTCACGGTACACATATATATATATATATGTAAATGATATGATCGATGTGAAAATGATTGATATGAGATATCTATGTATCACGATTTTAGTATATGTATATGATATCATAACCTGGTTGGCTTGGTTTAGGCTAGCACTTGCACAGTACAGTTGCTATGTGTCCATGGTCCTCGTGATCATGATATCTGTGTGAACGCCGTTGTACGGAGTGGTGTGAGATTGGATGGTCGACGTGGTTATGTTCGAGGAGTGTGCTGTTATCGCCCCTAGTGTACGGACCAGTCTAGGTAGACCCATCGGACCTACATACTAGACTATCGACTTGGCAGTAGTCGGCCAACCATTGTCAGGTCCCACCTTCGGGCCACACAATCCAGTCATGTGGGGGTAATACATGACACAGTTAGCTAACCTACCAGGATTGTTTTATGTTATTATTATTATTATGACATGAGTTGAGATATGTTATGAAAATGCAGTATGTTCTGCCATGTTGATTTATATATATATATATATATATATATATATGTTTTCCCAGATTTGATGAAACAGTACTAAATGTGTTATATATGATATATGTTGAACACGAATTACTCATGTTGCCACACACTAGTATTAGTTTATTTCCCTTACTAAGAGGTGTCTCACCCCTAAATCTTATATATTTTTCAGGACCCCCGAATAGAAGAGCGAGAAAAGCCCCGCAGGATTAGTGTTGTTTATCTGCCCTCTGCGAAAGGTAAGTTTTTTGTAGGGACAGTTAGGTTTTTGTGGGAATTGTCCCTAGATTCCATTTTTGGGATGTATATATATACTGAGAGTTAGTGTTTATAGTACTCTAGTATGTATTGGGCACATTATGATGAGATATATATAATTTTATACTTTCTACTGCGTAGGCTTTTACTGTATGTTTTGTTATATCCTTGGTACCCACGGGTCCAGGTGGATGGTGACCTACTGAGCTGGATTGTGGGATATGTATTATTGATTTTATGAAGTGGATAATAAAAAAAAATGTGAAAAATGAGCAGGTCGTGACAAATACACATTCTCATCAACTTGTATTTCTTTTTTACGAACAACATTGGTGCTCCCCAGGGTGACACACTAGGTCTGATAAATCCCTTTTTAATAATTCCTGTAACTGCTCCTTCAATTCCTTCAATTCAGCTAGAGCCATTATGAATGGTTAGAGACTGGTGTCTTACCTAAAAGTAAGTCAATAGCAAACTCCACTTCACGATCGGAAGGCAACCTAGGTAAGTCCTCTAAAAAAACATCTAAGAACTCCCTTACTACTGGGATATCCTCAAGCTTTAGCTTTTTCATTGGTGCTTCTTTGACACATGCTAAGTACCCCTAGCATCCCTCCAGGAGTAGCCTCTTTTTCGGAATAGCTAACAAAATCTGTGGTGAGGAGCGCACGCATGACTCGACAAACTTATACTCCTGCTTCCTAGGAGGTTTGAACACCACCTCTTTCCTGTGACAGTTTATACTAACATAATTGGAGGCTAGCCAGTCCATTCCTAGAATGACATCGAATCCATGCATGCCAAACACTATTAAGCTAGTAGGTAGCATTCTTCCTTGAATACCCACTAGATAATCTCTAATCACTTTTCTACATACCACTATTGTTCCTGTCTGTGTGACTATAGATGATTCGGCGTCTAATAGCTAAGTTTCTACGCCACACAATTTGATATACCCTCAAGATATGAAAGAGTGTGTTACTCCTGAATCAAATAACAAAACAACTTTATTTGAAAACAATAAGATATTACCTATCACCACGTCTCCTGCATTTTTTGTGTCTCCCAGGGTAAGAGAATAAACCCGTGCCTGGGTGGTTTTCCTCTGGTAGTTCCCTCGGGGTGCCTGATTCCCTCCATGGTATTGATTAGGTGGGGGTGCATTGTTCGACGGCCCACTACAGTCTCATGCAATGTAGCCGGGTCTACCGCACCAATAACTAGTACCTGATCCACTCTAGAATTCCCCTGGATGCCTTTTGTTACATTTAGGACAAGTAGGTTATGGTGGGTTACCCTGATACGCACAGTTTCCCATCTCCTATCTCTGACCTCCACTATTACCATGCCTCCTCCAAGGACCCTAACTTGTACCTGCGCAAAAACTAGGAGGCATGGGCCTCTTTCTCTAATTTAGAATCTCTGCACTTCTCAGCAAACTCGTCTCCACTACAGTGGCTTTATCCACCAACTTTGAGAAATTATGCACATGAAATGCCACCACCTGCTCATAGATCCCTTGTCTCAGGCCCTTCTCGAACCTCCACGCCTTCTTGGACTCATCTGGAACCATATATGGGGCGAAGAGAGACAACTCAACAAACTTGGCTGCATACTGATGAATTGCCAAGTGCCCCTAGGTCAAGTTCAAAAACTCTTCTGCCTTAGCATCTTTGGTGGAGGCAGGGAAGTAATGATCAAAGAAAATCTCTTTGAAATAGTTCCATGTCAAAGTTGCGGGTATTGGTCCTTGTTCCTATAGTAGCTTCACAACTATCCACCAACGCTTGGCCTCTCCCATCATTTAAAATATGGTGTAAATGACCTTTTTCTCATCAATGCAGCGCAGTACTACCAATATCTCCTTGATCTCCTAAACCCAAATTTTCGCAATGATTGGTTCGGCTCCTCCCGCAAAGGTTGGAAGATTCATGTGGGTAAACTGTTCAATGGTACAACCCAGGTCAGTGGTGGGACTGTTCTACCCCCTAGAACTCCGCATGATCTCAGTCATAACTTGCTGGGCTAAACCACGAAGCAATGATGTAGAATCAATGTCGTCCTCGTGGGAAGCCCCCTCGTTGCTACTTCCTCCGACATTCACATTGCTATCCTTGAGATCCATCCTAAAGATAGAACAGAAATGAATTTAGAATCCCAATATCGTAACATGACTGGTACAATTATTTTACTAAAAACCACTTCAAGTCAAAGTTCTCAATTTAAGGTTCAGTCCTAGTGTTCAGACACAAAATCGTCAATGGTTTTACTGAGACCTCTGAAACCGTCAACGGATAACCTGAGATCCCAAGAGCCTGTATTGATGAAATGCCACAGAAAATCATTAACGATTTGGTCCCATAAAACCTCACTAATCCCTTTCTTGTATACATCTAGTCATTTTAAGAAACAAGCCTCATATCACCATAAAAATTACGACATATCCAACCAACTTAATGTTCTAGTTCTAATTTTTCAAGTTCTAGTCTCTCTGCTCAGAAACAAAAATCGTCAATGGATTTACCATGGTTTTTCTGAAACTGACGTTCTAATGAAAACACAGAAGACTGTCAAGAGAATTATGCCTACAGGCTGCGAGATAAAACTCAAAATAACCTACCAGTATCGTAATTTACCTGTTCCTATCCTCATCCTAACTCGAAACTATACTCTAGTAAGATCATCTATCAAAGTCTACAGGACCTATCAACTTGGGCTCTAATACCACAACTGTAGAGCCCCAAACCCGGTGGGGCCCAAAGTGCTATTTCCCATACATATTTCTCTCATACCATAATTATCACGACCCGAACCCAAACAGGGGGTCCCAGGTGTCCTTGTCCATAAACTCAATTTAAACATGCAGCAAAAGATATTTAAACCTTAAACACATTACGAGAGTTCTAACCATCCCATATGTGTCTTCATGTTATATATTACATGCCAAAATAAACCAAAACATGATAAATAAGTGTCTTGCTTACACTTACAATAACTACAAAATCTAAACCCAGTCTCGTAGCATGCTAGGCTCGATCCCATGTAGGTCCTAAAAAATAAATTGGATATTGGGGTGAGACATTTCTCAGTAAGACGGATTAGATTATCATCAGTGTGTGGCTAACATGAGTTTTTGTGTGATCATAATACATTCATGTATTTAATTATAGGTAAAATGGCATTTGAAAACTATACTCACACCTATATCATTGAAAATACATAATTTCCCTAATAACATACTTTCGACTCATTATAGTCCATTTTTCATAAATTACATATATGAATAGAGAACCTTCCTTATTGGGTTATCATATAATATCACAAATAATCCCCATGATCGGGTTGTGCAGTCCGAAGGCTAGACTTAGCCATAGCTGACCTACCACCAGGTTAAGTCAAACATATTTGTCTATAAGTCCGATTTGCCTACCCTGCCTGGTCTGGACTCGGTATAAAACCGTCATATTATAACTCGGTATAAAACCGTTATATTCATAACTCAGTATAAAATCGTCATATCATATCTAGGTATAAAACCGTCATGTTCATAAATCTATATAAAACCCGTCATATCATAACTTAGTATAAAACCGTATCTTTCACTATATAATACCATAAAAACCATCAGGTTTAATTATGCAACAACCATAAACATTATCATGCCACAAGATTTGAGTGATATATCACAATATAATACACTGCCCGGGGAAAATACATTTTGCTAAAAATAAAGGTATAATCATCCCTAGGGTTTAATTTAACTCAAAATATATAATTTATAGAAAAAAAAAGGAGATGATTACCCTACTCACTTTAGTTTTCCTCAAATATGTATATAATACCAAACCCTCATTTTCATACGTCTGATTCATTCAAAAATCATACATAGTATTCATGTATCCATATACTTCAGTTTAATCGATTCATATTTTAAAAATAACTGACATAATCTAATCCCCTTACTTGTTCCTGAAAAACTGCCTACAGCTTTAGAGAACGAAATCCTATCCTCTTAATTGGTTGAGGAGCGAGGATCGAAAAGCCGGGAGGAGAGAGAGAGGACCAGAAAGCACGTGTGGAGTGCCCTTGGGCTAGAGAGAGAGAGAGAGAGAGACTCGGTTTAGGGAAAGAGTGAGAGAGCAAAACCCTAGGAGAGAGTGTGTGAGTTGAAATGAAATAAAATATAAGAGTTTCTACTTATAAGCATGCTGGCCCGCCGAAAACTTTCGATGGTTTCCTGAAACCAACGACAATTTGACCACTTACAAGACCAAATTTTCTTGTGTTCTTTCATAAAAACTCTCAGTTGTTTGAAAACGTCAACGATTTCCCTGAGATTTTTGAAACCGTCAACGATTTTTCCTGAGGTTCCTCAAACCATCGACGATTTGGTCTTGTCCCAAACCCTTTCCTTTCTTTTCTTTTCCTTTCACTTTTCTTTTTCTTTTTCTTTTTCTTTTTCTTTTCTTGGTTCGGATTCCTACAATTATAATTTTCATTGTTTATTATATTTCAAAAAATGACTACAAGAATAACTTTATTATACACATATATTAAAAAAATATATAAAATAATGAAACAAAAACGTAACAGAAACAACTGAAAATTATGAACATTAAGATTTAATTTTAATTGTTTTGAGAATAGTTGAAAACCCACAATCGAAACGAAAAATTGAGAATGTAAGGGCCTTTATGATCGTTTTTATTTTTGATTTTGTTGTTTTCACTTCTATATAACAAACAACAAATTATGAAAATACTTTTGTTTTTGCTGTTAATTTTTTTGTTTTAGTTGAGGATTTTCAACTAGTTGCAAAAACACTAAAAATTAGATTTTATGATTTTCAATTATCTTGACAACTTGTTGTCAAAATATTTTTTGTATCCAAAATTAACCCTTTTTTTAATTAAATCATTAATTTTAATTATATTTTTTTATTAAATATAAAATAAAATGTTCACGGGAATTTAAAAAATAGTTAAAATAAAAAATGCCCATAAAATTTCAAAATGTTTTAAAAAAATAATAATAAAATTCATCTAAAAAATATTTTTACTATGTTTCAATTTTTTTTCAACAAGATTGTTCTTGTAAAGTTAGTTTTGAAATATAATAATTAAATAAAATAATCAAAAAAATTATTTGTAATATTGCATTTTTAAATTACACTATTTTGTTCTTTAATTATTTTAATCATATTTTATAGTTTTTACTTGATTTAAGGACAAAAATTGAGCATTTGCTTCATCAAGTTTCTGCTCTGTTTTAATTTTAAAAATATTAACAAAATGGGTACTGATTTTTGATTTTTACTTTTTATTTATGACTTTTATTTTCATAACCTTTTTACAATGATTCCAAATGAGAAATTTGTCCCTTTGATTTTTATTTTATAAATAAAAGACAATAAAAAAGAATTGAAAGCGTGCAATTGTCATTTCATTGTGATAGTAAAAGGTAAAACTCTCGTTTCACATTAATATGTTCAAAATATTTTTAATTGTAAATTGTCTAAATTAAAAAAAAAATTTTGTTCGATACCAACTTTCTTATTCAAACCTGCAACATGGATTAATTTATTCGAGGATAACAATTTTCCAAGTCGAAATATAAATTTGCTAAGCTTTCTCATGCTACAATTACCTCAATTGATTTTGACTTTGTTCGAAAAAATTTCTTAATATTTCACACTGCAATTTGGCTTACGAACTTCAACTAGAAAAATTACCGCATAATTATTTTTCCTAAACAAGAATTATAGATTTTTTTTTTCAAAACTAAACTTCAAAATTAAGATTTGAGATGAAAAATATCTTTTCTACAACTCCAAAATTCTTTTGCTTTGCCACCAAAAAAAAAAGTCCAAATCACCATTTCAATAAATTTGATTGGGAACAATTAAACTTTAAGAGGGGTCAGACTCACAGTCATGCTTGAAACGTTTTTCATGGGAATGATTGCATTAGTTCGGCGGGCTGTTGAAAACGTGGATCGCGATTCATGGGTTTGGGCCCATGGTTTGGTCATATGGGCCCATCCCATCAAGGGGCCCATGGTAGGTTGTTCATGGGCCCTCTTGGTCAATTGCCATCAATTTTCTTCAGGAGTTAGGAACAGATGGAGTCAAAAATTTTGTTTGGAAATGAAAGAAAAATGAGTACAACATAATTTTATTATCTAAATTATTCGTGAAATTTTTTATAATATTTTTTTTGGTGATGAATAAAATTTTTGACTAGAAAATGAGAAAAATTGACCCTCTAGCAATATCATGTTTAAGATGCTCTAAAAATAAAAAAATATATCGAGGTTTCAAATTTAAAATTAGTTTTTTAATTTTTTGTTTTACAAAATAAGAGATGGGAAATGGTTGAAATATCTGAAAAATTGTTTTATGTGAAATAATGGAAGATAAATTCATGAAGTACATTTTACTTATTATTTTTATTTTAATGTGTTGATTACTATTCAAAAACTATACAGATTGAGAGATTTTTTATTATTAATAATTAAATAAAAAAACTACTGAAATTATTTTGCATTTGTTAATTAATAATGTGTGTATGTATAATTTCTAAAACTGAGGCACCCATCGAACTCAGCGGTGTAATTTTCATGTACTGTTGGAGTTTTTAGAACTCAACATTTAAATTTCTATTTTAATGTTTTATTTATTTATTTTCTTATTAATGGCCATGGAATTTCTTGGGCAGTTACATTTTATTTCTAAATTTTATATTTATTGGTGTGTAACTCAGGTACGTATATAAAGAAAAAACAAAAAAAGAAAAAAGAAGTCTCTTCTATGACCTAAGGACACGTCCCAATGTTAAAGCTTATGATTTTTAGGTTTGATGTGTTAAGTTCAAATCCTAGAGGGATGAGGAATGTGTTATCTTCCATTGTACTACTAGACCAGATATAGCCTTCAAGAAAGGGAGGGGGTGACTTTCTTTTTACAAGAATAAACAACCTTCTCCCTCTCATTATGTTTTGCGTATTTTCTTTTTCTTTTCTTTTTTTAATTTTATATAGTTGGAAATTAATACGAGTGGTTGTAACTTAGAGGCTTGGGGACATTTTCCCTCTCACAATATTAAGCCGCTAAGATTCGCACATAAAAGAGGCTCTTCTATCTTTCACACCACAGATATCTTTGTGTTTCTTAAATGAGCCGCATTAATCACAATTTTTATGCACTTGTTTTATTTTCGACAAAAACATAGGCATGCAATATATCGTGGTTGATGTTTATATCTTGTAAAATTATTGTACACTGTTGACTCTATAAGTTTTTCCCATTTTCATCATGACAAATCCAATAGTTCTTACCTGTACACTGAGCTTATGGATAGGAAATAGCCCTTAGCACGCACGGATGGTAAGGACGCACGGAAGCCATAAGGACCGCAATGTTCGCATCATATGATGTCATTTGAAGAAGCAAAGGAAATGAAGACCAAATAATTTCAATTGTATTTGTTGTTCATTTTATCTTGGGTCTGTAATATTAATCATGATCTGTAATAATTAATACATTGCATGCATGATAGGACAAATAACCTCAATGACCATAGATTGACTTTAGGTCCCTAAACGTCACATGAAAAGTCCCTTATAACTCAAAAGTTATACCTATGTGAACAGGGGTGACTTCTAATAAAAAATCAAGACCAAAAATGAATTTTAAAAGGGCCACTGTCGACCGAATCAGTCTATTTATACTAAGCTAGGTTGATCGAACCTCTGTCGGCTGAAATGGCTTAGCCATGGTCAACCGAACCTGTGGCAGTATAAATGTCACAGTCGACTGAACGGTAAACAAGTCAACATTTTGACTTCACACGGTCAACCGTTCTTAAATGAACGTGTCTTCTATGGTCGACCGAATCACCAAGTGTCTGACACTCCAACTGTTCAACCGACCAAATATGTAGTTCATTTTGGCCATAGTCAACCGAACTTGATGAGTAGTCGACTGTACTTTATTTTGGTCGACCGAAACTACAAAGGGGTTCAAAATCGTCTTGGGACGGTCAACCATATTGTTAGTTCAAAATCGCCATGGTAAACCAAACCTCTCAGGTTGCCAAAATTTTCACCGCAATAAAATGTGGTTAAATTGGATTATTTTTAACTAAACCTTTTTAATCATTTTCAAAAATACCCATTAAGTCCCGAATGGTTATATTTT
Source organism: Malania oleifera (assembly GCF_029873635.1). Taxonomy (NCBI): domain Eukaryota; kingdom Viridiplantae; phylum Streptophyta; class Magnoliopsida; order Santalales; family Ximeniaceae; genus Malania; species Malania oleifera. Next base: position 15,837,850 of record NC_080419.1, read on the forward strand.
TTGGAGTGTCTATATATACTCCCTCATTTGGTTTGATTAGCCCTGATTAGCAAACATCATTAGTAAAATATTCTCTGAAATTTCAAATACCTATTTCTCTCATACAAGCTTCAAAAACGTACTCTTTCTCATTCCTATTGCAAGATATCCTTTGTGAGAGTTTCTAAAGATTATTCATATAAGCTTACACTCTCTTATTCTCTAATTGATATTGATTTTTTATTGAGAGTAAGCTTGAGTTTTCCTTTGTGATTTTATTCATAGGTCTTCTTTGGGAAAACTCTCTAGGACTTGTGAGTCTTGCATTATTGTTGCAAAACTCAAGAGTTTGTATCGTGTTTATTTTGTGAAAAATATTTTTCACAAACTAAAATCCAAATATCTCTTTTGATTGATTTTTTGAGAAAAAACATTTTTGAGATATTTGCTTGTGTGCTTAAGATCTTTGATACTGCACTTTGTGATTAATATTGTTATCTTGATTCAAAGATCCCAACACATACACTTGATTACGCATTAAAGTTGCATAATTAGACATTTAAATTTATACATTACAGATTATAATTTTAATTAAATGTCTGATTATGTCCATTATTTCTGATTATGTCCATTATTTTAATCAGTGAGCCCATTCGATAATATTAAGATAATAATCTTATTTTTGTAAATTTACGGATATTTTTTTTTAATATCGCAGGATAATTTTCGGAAGGTTGAAGTCTTGCATGCAAATTCATATGAGCCATGCATGAGAATGAAGTGGGCGTGCGTGAGAGGACTAGAAGCCGTGTGCGTGTGTAGATGAGCTGGGTGTTGTGCATGCATTTAACGTGGGCTTCATCCATGCCAACCGTGAGCATCCGGGTACATGCAAGTTGGACCATGCAAGAATACTTGTGAATCAAGCCGCATGCACACACATTAAATGAGTGAGCCGCAATCCAAGTCCGAAATTCGCTAGGAGATAGTTTAGATGTATTTTGGTATTTTAATCATAATTCTCTCATCTAAGCTACGATTAAGATGATTTAAAGTGTTGTGGAAAGCCAATAAAACGCTCTACAACATTTGTGTTTTGAGTTTTGAGAGTTATGGGCTATAGGAAGGTCAAAATCATACTTGAAAGTGTAGAACCGACCATGTGTTAACAAAAAAAAAGAATAAAGGCCCATCAAGTGATGTGACCACGTGAGAGGGCCGCATGCTAGGCCTATGCACTGGAGCTCCTTGGGGCACTGAATTTCAAATGGGTTGCTGCAGCAATTGAAGGAAATTAAAGTATGGAAAAGTCAAAAAGTGCGGGCTCAAGGTTGCTTTTTTGAGTGAGCTTTTATTAGGGGTTTTTTTTTTTGGCTTTTTTTGGGGGGGGGGGGGGGGGGATTGGGCTTTGGGGGCCGTGCATAGCAACTATTGGAGGCTTCTCCAATCCCTCCTTTTCTCCAAACTACACGATCAGGGCCGACTTTTCACAATATGGGGCCATAGACGAATGATTTAATCAAGGACCCTTAATATTTTGTTTAATTTTTATTTTATTTAAGATTAATTTTTTTAACTTTTTGAGATGCAAAATCACTAATTAAAGTTTTATATTCAAGATTTTCAAGTATTTCTTTTTTTATTGATAACATAGTCAATCCATTTAATTTTTTTGTGACATAGTTGATCGCAAATAATTTTTTTATAAGTTTAAGTTTTGAAAAATTTTTTTCTGCAGAAGCTACTGTCACAAGTATCGTTAATAAAATTTTATAAGAAATAAATGCATTTGGAAAATAATCTATCTTTTTTATAAAGTTCAATGTTTCAATTGGTATACTCGTTTCTTCCAAACTTTCTTTTAAAATTCTCAATTTTGAAAATAAATCAAAACCATTAATATCTAAATCTGTTCCACATTTTAAAATATTCTCAAGTGTCAAACATTATTGTTTCAAATTATTCTCATCTAATGATTTTAATATGTTTAAATCATATAAAAAACTAAAAATATTCTCATATGTTTGAAATTGTTCAAATCTACTCTCAAGTGAAACAATAGCTTGATCTATTATGTATAAGAAAAAATTAATCCTAAAAGATTCTTCAGCTACGTGTGTTGTATCATCATTAGCATTCTCATCAAATTATTTTTTTCCTACCAATTACATGTTTTTTTACGAAATACAGGTTCAATATTCATTTCAAGTGCAATATCTTTTGTTCAAATCATAGAAGATATAAATCCATTCTCCCTATAATTTTTTAGAGAAGCAATAAAACCTTTTAATTGATTAATGGCGACATCAATACGCATATCTTTTGATTGTAAATTTTTATTAACACAATTAACAGCAAATAGTATGTCATACCAAATAATCATTCCTAGTAAGAATTCAAAATTTTCCATTTCATAAGTTACTATACAATAAGATTCCCTTTTTTGTTTATGGTTCATCGCTAGTTTTTTTTAATTGAAGTAAAACATCTCTAATTTGAGAAGCTTGAAACCTTATTGCCTTAACACTCCCTATTCAACTTTCTCAACGTGTTTGTGATAATGATTTTATAATTAAATTTGGTACATATTCAGTTAAAATTTTCCATCGTTTCAAAGAAGAAGAAAATAATGTATATATTCATTGTACTTGTAAGAACCTGTACCGTGATATATGAGTTTAAATAAATAAGAGAGGGGCAAATTAGGAATTTGGCAGATTTCGTTGACGAAGCCAGGATTTGTCGACGAAGTCCATGTAAGTCTCGTTGACAAAGTTCAGAGGCTCGTCGACGAGGAGAAGTTAAGAGATTTCAGGAAACCAGTGATATTAGGATTTGTCGACGAATCCATTGTCTTGTCGACAAGCTGTCTATATGACCTCGTCGACGAGGACACCATTTCGTCAACAAGGATGCTCGAGTCAAAAGGCTATAAATATCATTTCTCTTTACTTCCAAGCTAAGAAAACTAAAAATCTTCTCTCTCTCTCTCTCTAGAACTCTACCTACACTTCCTTTCTCTAGATTTCTTCGTCGTTCATCGCGAGAATCGTTAATCTGAAGTTACCACAAGGATCGTGGAAGGATTCTCTACAAAACCTACAGATTGGAATCCTATTTCAAAGATTTTTGGGTTTCAGCTTAAAATCGAGGTAAAGCTCGATTTTCATTTATGTTCCATTAGTTTTGTAGAGAATGGAGTCGTGAGTATATTATGTACTGTACGTTGTAGGTTTTGGAACTCGATTCGCTATTTAGGGACCTCATAGTTCGGGATTTACCATTTGGGGAAAAGGTAAGGGGAATTATGTTTATGTTGGTATTTTTGAAATTGGACTCGGTAGAACTTTGATTCATGGTCCTACTCATTTGGGGGTATCTAATGGGTAAAACTATGGGTTTTTCATGATTACAATTTTGGGAAAAAGGGGGTATTGGGTTGCATCCCTGGTTTTGTTGGAAAATTGTATGTATATGATGATTTATACTGTGTAATAGAGATAGTCGTGCCTTGACTTTATTTAAATTTATATGTTTGGAAAACCATGATTTTAGATTACCAAATGAGTGTGGTATGTTTGGTTATATGAGCATGCATGGTTGTATTTTTGTATGGAATGCAATTGGAACCGGGTTCTGAGTTGTTCCAGGTACTAAGAGTGTTCGACTCTATATTCGTGGGCGTATGAAATCGCTAGGCCATGTTTGGCAAGAGTGTCCGGCTCTAAATCCGAGGGCGTGAGCCTTATTGGCTAATCAGCAAAGGGTGTGGATCCACTAGTTTGCGCCGGTACGATGCCAAAGGAGTCTGGGACTAGCCATGTGCCGGTGGCGCTGTGTTTCGCAGGTTGGATATGGGCCAACGTCGTATGTCACGGGCTGGCTTCGGGCTGATGGATGTGACGACACCGGGATTGATGATCATGTCTGTGTGTGTGTGCGTTTATACGCTGTTGTGGAATTAGTACTGGAACTGCATTTAACTGCATGTATGTTACATCATGATAACACTCAAATGCCACACACCGATATAACTTGTGTTCTTCCTTACTGAGAGGTGTCTCACCCCTGCTGTACGTACATATTTTTACAGGTCTTTCGAGTAACCGAAACTAGCGTCCTTGTGTCAAGAGCAAAGTGGCCGATGTACTACGGGTAGCGCTTGGGTAAGTGCTAAGACTTGTGTTTTGTGGGTTGCCGTTTTGAGATATGTTGGGCACCCGTTTGTACGTTATTTGATGGAACCTTGATTTTGTCCTTTTATAGACTCTGGTATAGTACTGTATGTATATAGCATGACCTTTTTCTGCTGCGTGTATTCTGTTATGTATGGATGTGTATAGGGTGCCTGGGAACTCGACAGGGTCGTACCCTCATCTAGTGTCTTGTATCTTTGGATGTTTTGTATGATACAAGGACTGGTTGGTTTACATTTTCATCCCTGGGTCTCATTTTCGGGTTCGAGGCGTGACAACTTGGTATTAGAGCTAACCAGGTTGCTAGGTCTTGTAGACTTGGTTAGGCTTAGCTGTGAGTACATACTAGAGTATAGGATGTTGGATATGGGTAGAGTTGGTTGAGGGTTGTTTCGTTGTTAGGCCGGGACTTATTGGCGGTATTCCGTGTTTTTCCTAGAATGACGATTTCAGTAAAAGTAGGGCAGACCATTGATGACTTTCATGTCGGTGTGATAGGACAGACCTGGACCTGGCAGGGAGTAGTTAACACGATTAGTTGTAGATCATTGTGTTAACTGTATGTGTTGTAGGGATACTAATAGATTCGTAGTGTGTTGCAGAATGGAGCCCAAAGATAATGACCTGGGAAGTAGCTCCGAGGAGATTGCGAGTGATGAGTCTCCTTCTGTGCCTCAAGGTCTGACAAGGCAGGTGTTACGAGAGATTAGGCGGAGTGTGAGGAGACGCGAACGCTCTCCTACTACTACGGGGTGCACCATTGAGAAGTTCACGCGTATGCATCCTTCGACGTTCTCTGGAGGACCTAACCCAACGATAGCAGATGACTGGGTAGATAAGACTGAGAGGATCTTGGAGGTCCTGCACTGCACTGATAGGCAGTGAGTCCTCTATGCTACCTTCCAACTATCTAGGGAGGCAGGTCGATGATGGAATGTTATGAGTCTGCTGGAGAAGCAGAGAGCCGGTCCTGAGGAGATGTCATGGAGCCGTTTCAAGGAGGTGTTCTTCGATAGATACTTCCCGGCTTCTGTACGTGAGGCGAAGGCAGACGAGTTTTCTACTCTGACGCAGGGGAGTATGATGGTGCAGGGGTATGCTGCTTAGTACATAGGGCTGTCTCGGTTCGCGTCATGTTTGATCTCGAGTGAGTACGAGAAGACTCGGAGATTTGAGAAAGGCCTAAGGAAGGATATCCGCAAACTAGTGGGTATGCTTCAGATCTGTGAGTTCTCGGTGTTGGTGGATAAAACCACGGTGATTGAGACCGGTATCCGAGAAGATGAGGTGGATCAGAAGTTGAAGAAGAGGCCAGTACCTTCTGGTTCTCAGTCTGGGTCTCGTTAAGGATCGTGGAAGAAGAGTAATAGGGTATCGGGTTACTGTCTAAATACTGAGCGCTAGAGTTCCCAGGCAAGCCAGTTGGGTGATCTTTGTACCAGGTGCCACAGATGGCATAACGGTGAATGCTAGTTTTTGGGGGGTAACTGCTACAACTGTGGCCAATTAGGTCACATGGTTCAGGATTGTCACGTGCCAAAGAGGGGTACGCCTTCTTCAAGTCAGAATCGAGGAAGTAATCAGGTATTCCAGAGGACATATCAGGATAACACAGCTCTAGAACGAGTGTATTCGCTTACTCCAGTGAATGCTGAGCATGTGGGGAATGTGGTGACAGGTACTATGATGTTCCTTTTAAATAGAGTTGTGGTTTTATTTGATTCGGGTGCGACCCACTCCTTTATATCTGTTAATTTTGTGAAATTGTGTGGGGTGGAGACCCAAATTATGGAAGAGGAATTATTTGTAGCCACACCATCTGGGAGTATATCATTCTGTAAGAGGATGTTAGAAGACTGCCCAGTGGTAATCCAGGGGAAGTTGCTACCAGCAAACCTTGTAGTTTACGGCATGTTAGGGTTTGATGTTATATTGAGAATGGATTGGTTATTTTCTAGTTATGCTGTGATCGACTGTCGTAGGAAGGTGGTTGTGTTCAAACCTCCTGGGGAGTGGGAGTACGAGTTTGTGGGATCATGTGTGCGTTCGACACCACAAATTCTATCAGCATTACAGGCGAGAAGGTTACTCTTAGATGGATGTCAGGGGTACCTAGCTTTTATGAAGGAACCGCTATGGGATGAGTTGAGACTCCAGGATATTCGGGTAGTTAGCGAGTTCTCGGATGTGCTTCCAAATGATTTACCCGATTTACCTTCTGATCATGAGGTGAAGTTCGCGATAGAGTTGCTGACTGACAAGGTACCGAACTCTAAAGCTTTGTACCGAATGACTCCAACAGAACTTCGGGAGTTGAAGGAGCAGTTGCAGGAATTACTGGATAGGGGTTTCATTCAACTTAGTGTTTTGCCCTGGGGAGCTCTAGTACTGTTTGTGAAGAAGAAGGACGGGTCGATGCACATGTGCATTGATTACCGTGAGATTAACAAGATAATGGTAAATAATAGTTACCCTTTACCTTGTATAGATTATCTCTTTGACTAGTTGCAGGGGACACAGGTCTTTTCGAAGATCGAATTGCGGTCAAGGTATCATCAGGTGAGAGTTAGAACTAAGGATGTAGCGAAGACTGCTTTCTGAGGTTTACTTCCCGATTCTGGACGAGTTTGCAGGAGGCACTGGGGACGAAGCTTACTTTCAGTACAGCGTTCCACCCCCAAACTGATGGACAATCGGTGAGGACGATACAGATCTTGGAAGATATGTTGCGAGCCTATGTGTTAGACTTTGATGGTAGCTGGATACATTTTATGCCACTAGTAGAGTTCGCTTATAATAACATCTTCCAGGCTAGTATCGGGATGGCACCATTCTAGGCTTTGTATGGTCGGAGGTGTCGATCTCCTTTGTGTTGGGATGAGGTTGGTGAACGTCAAGTGTTAGGACCTGAACTTGTGCAGCAGGCGTCTAAAAAGGTGGGTTTGATCGAAGAGAGGATTAAATCAGCTCAGAGTCGACAGAAGAGTTATGCAGATGTTCGCCGCCTTGAGTTAGAGTTCGAGGTGGGGGTAAGATATTTTTTTGTATCGCTCCGATGAAAGGGGTGATGATATTTGAAAGGAATGGAAAGCTGAGCCCGAGGTATATCGGACCATTCGAGGTTCTTGAGCGAGTGGGTCTGGTAGCCTATAGGATTGCACTACCCCTAGCACTCTTGAGGGTCCACGATGTGTTTCACGTGTCCATGTTGAGAAGGTACATGTTGGATCCATCACATGTTATCAGTTATAATGAGTTGGAAATTGAGGATACTTTAGCATATGAGGAGATACCTGTTCAGGTTCTGGACTGTAAAGTTCAGATCTTCGTACTAAAGAGATACCGTTGGTGAAAGTATTGTGGTGGAACCACGAGGTTAAGGAAGCTTCTTGGGAACTAGAAACAGAAATACGCCGGAAGCATCCACAGTTGTTTTGAGTACATGTATGTCATCCTACTTTGGGTTGGGATAGGTGGTTAGTCGTCGGGAGTGTGTATATTGTGAACTCCTGAGACGAGTCTATATGTAACCACAGTATTCCTCCGCCATAAGTGAGGGTATGCATGTATGTGTTATGATGGGGCTACGTTGTAGTAGTCGCCAGTTTCTTTCTAGAGTTGTGTATATATGTTTGATTGTACGAATGAGTTTGCGAATGAGAGATGGCAAATTTCGAGGAAAAAATTTTTGTGAGAAGGGGAGACTGTAAGAACCCAAATCGTGATATATGGGTTTAAATAAATAAGACATGGGCAAATTGGGAATTTGACAGATTTCGTCAACGAAGCTAGGATTCTTCGACGAAGTCCATGTAAGTCTCGTCGACGAGGAGAAGCTAAGAGATTTCAGGAAACCAGTGATATCAGGATTCGTCGACGAATCCATCGTCTCGTCGACGAGCTGTCTATATGACCTCGTCGACGAGGACACCATTTCGTCGACGAGGATGTCTGATTCAAAGGGCTATAAATATCATTTCTCTTTACTTCCAAGCTAAGAAAACTAAACATCTTCTCTCTCTCTCTCTCTCTCTCTCTCTCTCTCTCTCTCTCTAGATTTCTTCGCCGTTCATTGCAAGAATCGTTAATCTGAAGTTACCACAAGGATCGTGGAAGGATTCTCTAAAAAACTTATGGATCCGAATCTTGTTTCAAAGATTTTTAGGTTTCAGCTTAAAATCAAGGTAAAGCTCGATTTTCATTTTTATTCCAGAAGTTTTGCAGAGAATGGAGTCGTGAGTATATTCTGTATTGTACGCTGTAGGTTTTGGAACTCGGTTCGCTGTTTAGGGACCTCAGAGTTCGGGATTTTCCATTTGGGGAAAAGGTAAGGGGAATTATGTTTATGTCAGTTATTTTTGAAATTGGACTCTGTAGAACTGTGGTTCACGGTCCTGTGTGCATTTTGGTTACTTATTTGAGGGGATCTAACGGAGTAAAACTATGAATTTTTCATGATTACAGTTTTAGGAAAAAGGGGGTATTGGGTTGCATCCCTAGTTTTGTTGGAAAACCGTATGTATATGATGATTTATACTGTGTAATAGGGATAACCGTGCCTTAACTTTATTTAAACTATATATGTTTGGAAAACCATGATTTTAGATTACCAAATGGGAGTGGTATGTTTGGTTATATGAGCATGCATGGTTGTGCTTTTGTGTGGAATGCAATCGGAACCGGGTTCTGAGTTGTTCCAGGTATTGAGAGTGTCCGACTCTATATCCGTGGGCATATGAAATCTCTAGGCCATGTTTGGCAAGAGTGTCCGGCTTTATATCTGAAGGCGTGAGCCTCTTACCAGATGATCACCGAAGGGTGTGGATCCACCAGTTTGCACCGGTACAATGCCATGGGAGTCTAGGACTAGCCATGTGTTGGTGGCGCCGTGTTTCGTGGGTTGGCTACGGGACAACGCCTTATGTCGCAGACCGGCTTCGAGCCGATGGGTGTGACGACACTGGGATTGCTGATTATTTGTGTGTGTGTGTGTATGCACTATTGTAAAATTAGTAATGGAACTACATTTAACTGCGTGTATGTTGCATCATGTAACACTCAAATGTCACACACCGATATAACATGTGTTCTTACTTACTGAGAGATGTCTCACCCCTACTGTACGTACATATTTTTACAGGTCCTTCAAGTAATCGGAACCAGCGTCCTTGTGTCAGGAGCGAAATGGCTGGTGTACTGGTTGGTTCCTTCGACGGGCAACAATTATTTTTCGTAGATAAAAAAAAATTTGGTGTCTTACTTGTTATAACTTGCTAGAAATTTTGGTGCTCAAGAAATAGATCTAGAGATCTTCCAAGATATCAAGTTGGATTTGCAAGGAAAAATTTATAATCATCAAAGATTATTTTTAGAATCTTTGGAGGTTTTCAATTTGGATTATTGCTCTTTTAGGCTCCATTTGGAACTTGGAAATTGTAAGGGAAAGGAAAAGAAAATATGGAGAAATCCACTTTTTCATGTTTGGTTATCAAGGAAATAAGAAAGAAAATAAAAAATATATCAAATTAAAGAATAAAATTTTAATTTTAGGCATCATTAAAATTTAATTTTTCTTAATTTTTAATTATATTGTAACAAATTCTCATTTTTAGTATTATTTGGTATAAAGGGAAAATATAATGAAAAATAAATTTTCAACCTATTTTCCTTTTCTTTCCTTTCCCCTATGACTTGATTCGAACATGCCCTAAGTGATCAAAAATTGGTCTTTATTCATTGGAATTTCCCTCTTAAAGGTGCAATTAAAGTAAATATAAACGAAAGCTCCACGGGTAACCTAGAGGAGTTAGGTGCGGGTGACTTCAATTACTTATTCATCGAATGCTATTGTGGTTCTTACATTGATTTAGTGGTTATTTTTTGTTTGTGCAATGCTTTTTCTTAGGAATGATATAGTTATAATAAAATAATTTGTATAAAAAATGATATTTTCATAAAGCAAATGACAAACTATTTTTCTTTTAATAAATCTATAAAATGGATTAGACATATAATAATTTTTTTAAAAATTTCACCATGAGAATATCTTTTCTTTCTTATTTCATATTATGTGGAATAATTAGGAATATATGAAAAAGGAATAATAAACACCTCTATTCTTAAATTTCTCATTTAATTCGTTTCATCTTATTCTTTAGAATAACTAGTTAGTATGCAAACTGAACATACCTTTACGGCCTTTTGAACCTTGGAAAAGGAAAAGAAATAAGAAGGATTCTACTTTTTCATGTTTGGTTATCAAGGAAAATGAGAAAGAGAAAAAAAATATACCAAATCAATAAACAAAATTTTAATTTTACACATCCTTAACATTTGATTTTTCTTAATTTTTTATATTATTAGAATATTTTTATTTTTATTTTAAATGATATTTGATATAGAGAGAAAATATAGTGAAAAATGAATTTCCTTCTTATTTTCCTTTTCTTTCCTTTTTTCAAGTAAATTCCTTGATCCAAACTAGTCATAGTGTATTTTCCTTTCTTTGGTCTTTGTTTCGCTTTTCATAAAAAAAAAAAAAAAGAGAAGGGAATTCTATAACAAAAACCTTAGACTCAATAGATACATAAAATATATATATATATATATATATATATATATATATATAAGAGAGAGAGAGAGAGAGAGAGAGAGAGAGAGAGAGAGAGAGAGAGAGAGAGAGAGAGAGAGAGAGAGAGAGAGTAAATCCATCTTGAAATGAGTTGATCCTACTTTTGATATTTATGTAATACATGCCAACATTGAAGCACAAATCTAACATCATTCATCTTCTCGTGATAGACTTGTAATAACCATATAAATCTAGAAAACATTTTATTACAAGATTTTTTGATAGTCAAGTTTTATAATCAAATTATTTAAGATGTTAACACATACATTATCTATCTTTCATTTAAAAAGAAGTGTTTGAGATCGAGAATTTTGAATTAACATCTTAAATAGTCTGATGATATATAGACTCCTTGTCACAAGCTATCAAGTCTAGCCAGCTTCCAATATAACATCGCTATTGAATTCCTGCAACATCAAAATTACATGTGATTGACATGAGCAGGCTCAGAGCAAAAGCTTTGTTGGACTTCAAGTACACCCTCAGAGCAAAAGCTTTGTTGGACTTCAAGTGCTAGCTCCTCCACACTTACTGGACATTCAAGACCAATCTATATATAACAACCAAATTAAAAACAAAAATAATATATTTAGATATCATGACTGGTGTGATGTATCATTGAGTAGCACTAGATAATTACACTATAATTGATTTTTTTCAAATAACTCAACCGATCCTTTTAAATGCCATTGAGTGACACACACGTCTAGTTAAATGTCATTCAAAGTGAGGAGCAAAATAATTGCATTAAAAGTATTAGAAAAGAGAATTATATATAATGTAACTATTGATTAGTTATCATATAAAAACACAATGAATAGATTTAGAAATGTACAAGGAGCGAAAGTCATGAATTTAGATTTATGTGAATTAATTAATTGAATATAGTATAATAAAAATTTATAACATTTTGTGGAACTTTCACAAACTTTTTAGATTTATTTATGTTTTCAAGCATCAATATCACAAATCACTTAAAACCATTTTTGTTATTCATTCAAAACACTACTCCCTTAATGTGAAATGTTGTCTCATTTCTTGGGAAAAAGGTTGATTATATATATAATTGATTGTGTATAATAACATATTAGTAAACCACAACGAAAAATTGGAGTTTTTTTTAGGCTATAGAACATCCATGTTGATGTTTCGCTCCAATAAATATGTTCCGCTTTTAATTTAATCATAATTAATCTTGTTTTTTAATGTTTGATTCATTTCATTTTGTTGTGAATCCATTATTTCATTTCTTAAGCCTAGGGAAATTAAAGTGAGCTGGGTATATACCTTGATGATAAAAGAGTATAGAACGGTATCATCCATGCTACTAATGTTGAGATGAAGGACCTCAAAGGAAAGCTTCTCCAGCACACTGATTATCTTCACAATTTGACCGGGGATTCTCCGGGAAATCGTTCGGAGGACAACGTTCGATCCCGAGATCTTTGCTTCGACATCAGCAACCGGAGAGTTGCAGCATGCCCCTAATTCTGTCACATTATTATTACTACCACCGCTACTATTGTTGTTGTTGTGATCACTATTATTTTCAAATAATCCAAAGGAGGGAGTGTGATCAATGAACATTGGATGAGGAATATGAGGAGAAGGAGGTGGTGGGGGAATTAGCTGCAAGGGCGGAGCCCTAGGGCTAGGAGAGGGGCTGGGGCTTATACTCTTATTCCTCCTTTGTTTCTTTGATTCCAAAGACTGCAGAACTTGGTGCAGCTCCTTTATGAATTCTACTACACCTCCTATTATCGATGCTTGGTCTCCCTGCAACATGCATATATATACATATATAGATAGATAGACAGATATGTCAAAACCAGGGAGAGAGAGAGAGAGAGAGAGATACCCTTTTGATGTAGAAAGAAGGGGTCAGAGAGCGTAGAACTTTGAGATGCTGGTTCATCTGCCTTCTCCTGTTTCTCTCGACTGCTATGTGAGACATTTTTTTTTTTTTTTTAATCTTTTTTGGCTTAGTTACAAATATGAAGTATTAAGCTGGGTCCGATTTGCTAGTTTGTGTATCCTTCCTTTGCAGCTTTTTATGAAAATGTGGGGGTCTCTCTCTCTCTCTCTCTCTCTCTCTCTCTCAGACACACACACACACACACACACACATTAACTGGTAGGATGAAGTAGTTGTCCAAGTGACGCGAAGAGAGAAGGAAAACAGTAGGGGGGGTACTTATAAGTAACAATATACGACAGGCGCCATTGGGATGGAACTACTTGTAGGTTCCTATTTAATGCGATGTGTTGCACTCCCGTGAGAGCTTTATATATAATATTACTTTTGCTTTACTCCTCTCTCTCTCTCTCTCTCTCTCTCTCTCTCTCTCTCTCTCTCTCTCTCTCTCTCTCCCTTCTCCTGGTATGTATAGGGGCAGTATAACAGCCCTCACGTTTATTAAGTTGGTTCAATTACATTCCCCGCGTGAGTTAAAAAAGAGAGGGCAAGAGAGTTAATTTCTTCAATTCCCATATATATATATATATATATCTTTCCTCATGCGTGCACGCATGCCCTGCCCATAATTACCAGACCCTCCTCTACTTCTCCATAACCTCATCTGCATGCCATGGCCATGCCATGCATCTGCACCCACGGCTTGCTCCCCCTTCATTACTGTATACATAAGCTCAGTTGTTTCATTCCTTTCAGTAAATTAAATTTTTTTACATAGTCAGCTTTAGTTTCTTAAAGCACAGCTGCTTAGCATTGATCCATCTTAGTTCGTATTTAAAATATTTATAATAATTATTTTTAACTAACCCTTTTATATAGGAAATTATTCCCGAGACCTTCCCTCCCATCTGCATATATTTTAGATATTAAATAAATGATAAATTTGTGCTACATTTATTAAGGGTACCCATATTCAATATGTTTAGAATTTAAGAAATAAGAACATGGATATGTGAAGGAGGAGGTCCCTATATAATTTCTCCTTCTATACCATCATACATATTCTCATATAACATTATGCACACCCTTTTAACCAATTGATTTAAAATTTTAACAATCTTAAATAAAGTGTATATATATGATGCACAGATACAATTTTCTTAAATGATTAAGCACTACTACTGAATCTTTTTTTTTTTTTTTTTCCCAATTAAAGGAGGGCGGCACCTCTATTTATTTATTGATATACCCTCACTTTTGGCACTACTACAGAATCGCTTCACAAGAAAAACAGAAAAAAGACTTACAGGAAGATCACTAATCACAAGGTTGTATTTTAATATTTAAAGTAATATGAGAGATGCATCATTCAAACTCACATCAAATCATACATCTCACTTGTACTCGTCCTAGTGCTAATTAACTTGACAACTTATAATTGATGAATTCTAAATTTTATCGTGAATCAAAAAATAATCCCTCAAAAGAAAAATCTAGTAGCTAAGCACGACTTTTAGAAAACACATTTTACTTAAATAATAATTAGTATGTACTTAGGTACTTTCAATATTCATACAAGAAATCAAATCCAGTACATGACTAATTAATTAACTTTTTACTAAAAAGTTTAGGTAATAAAGGGGCACATTTAATTTTCAATATTAATCACTCTTATTACTAAACTATCTGACATTTTTATGGGGGATTAATATTGTAGCTTGATCAAGTTTGTCAAAGAGAGAAAATTACAGAGTTATGAACTGTAGATGAACGTAGTTAAGGAAGACACGTCAAAAAGGGGAAATACTGAGGAGCTAATTGTGAGGATCAGAGGTACGGGCTGTCAAGGAGGTTGCAGGCTCTCAGACATAAGAAGCACTGTATATATATATAGATGGGCTCAGGCTGTATCGCTGAAGCTGCCCGCCACGTCGCTTTCCATGATGCTTATATATATATATATTTATATATATATATATATATATTTCCTCGTGACGTGAGCACGTTACTCCTCGTGCATTCATATATTATGAGCAATTAACAGCCGCAGGGTCAAATGAAATTCACAAACCAACCTCTAAAACTCAATTTGAGAATTAAGATATATATTTTTGAAGTTGCTTAGATTGTATCATAATGAAGAGGTTAAGGTAAAGGTTTTTATAGGCTGTTTTGTCATATCAGAAATTAGTTTTGAAAGAACTAGGATATCAATGGGTATGAAAGAATTATTGACTTGTTTAAAAGAATTTTCTTCCTAATTAAAATTAGATTTGGAGAAAACTACATGGAGTCAAATGGCTAAGTATGAATACAATCATTGGGCACTTGCTGCTTGTACTTATGTAATAAAGACTCGAGATTTAGTTCGAAATTCAATTGTAATAGCTATGATCATTTGAAGGTGTATAATTAATGACAAAACTCTTTAAGCAGTGAGATCTGTTTAAAAGAATATTGTTAGTAACTTTTCATGTGTATTGATGAAAAAAATAAAATACACACTTGAACATGGTCTAAGGTTAAGGTAATTTAGCATAAGACCATTAGTGTAACCCAAAACTAGAGTTATGGAGGGTGTAGTAAGGGTTTGTATCCTCGATATTAGGTTATAACCCCCAAATCAACTTGGGGGAGGGGGACATTTAATTATATGGACATTTAAAGTAGGAGATGTTCACCTTATAAATGAGGACTTTTTAGAAAAACTCTATGAAACATCCTTAGATATTATATATTAGAATTATATACTATCTAGATACTAACTTGAGAATATTAAAGAAGCAATTGATCTCAATGTGGAGGAATCAAGGATAGTCTTCGGAGTATCGATTGGCTACACTACAAAAAATAAGACTGTTAGTGACGGTTTAAAACTTCACTAATAGTTATGAATGACGGTTCAGTCGTTATTAATGACGGTTTCAAATTAGTCGCTAAAACGGCGGTGACTAATACTTATCAGTGACGAATTTTAAAAATCGTCTCTAATAATGGAGTATTAGTAACGGTTTTATTCCGCCACTAAAAGGCTAAGACCGTCGCTATAAATTCTACATTTTTTCGGCTCAAAATTGTCACTAAATTCTAATAGTTCCGGTGCAACTATTAGTGATGGTTTGAAAAATGTCACTAATAGGGGCAGAATTAGTGACGATTTTTTAAAACGTCACTAATACTTTGTAGTGGTGTTATTAGTGATGGTTTTCAAACCATCACTAATACTTCAAAATAAATATTTTTTTAAATTCAATCATTTATTCCTATAAAACCTGTAATTACATTTTAGCATACATAATATTAATATAGAATTACTAAAAAAATTCATGAATTATTCAAAATTAAAATACAATTTGTTAAAAATTCAAATACAAATAAAAATTTAAATTAAAATACAAAAATTCATTCTTTTCAGATAACAAAAAATACAAAAAAAAAAAAAAAGTCAAAAGTTGCATCCAACTGTATTGTCTAGCATCGTCCTGATTGTTTGACAGTCACAAATCCTACAAAGTAATAATTATATTAAAAAAATTAGTATACGATTTTTGAACATATATGTATACGTACTATAAGTAAAAATGATTTGACAGTAAAATGATCAGACATTCAGACTATTGACCTTATAAGTCACACCCGGTTTTGATTCTGACAAATACTCATTATATCTAATGGGTGTTTGAGGTTGTGCAGGAACTTAAATTGAAAGCTCTTAATGCACATGGAAGAAAGTGAAGATTGTAGACCCAATGTTTATGCTATAATATATTTCATTCATGTAAAGGGTATGTAATAGTAATTAGGGTCTATGGTTTGTAATAATCACACACACATCACATGCATGGTCTAATACATAAGCTTAAAATGAAAATGACCTTAGAAAGACCATAGGGATTATGATCGACCGACGCCGGATTTTTTCAGTGTCTTCAAAAAGACCTAAAAATGACCCTACGACACTCACCATTTCACTTGTGTATGTTAAGCACATGAATAGGGTGATTGTGAAATAAAATAGGACCGAAATGCACAAAATATGCACCTTCGGTCAACTGACCTGTGCAGTTTATTCTGCTCCCGGTCGACCGAACTCTTATAGTTCAAATGGCCCCGGTCGACCGAACCTCCCTGAAGTCAACATTTTGACTTCTTGGTTGACCGAGAGAAAATTGTACACCACCAACCTAGTCGACCGAGTTCCCATGTGTGGGAACCCAACAGTCTGGTTGAACGACTAGTTTAGTTCAAAATGACCCTAGTCGACCAAACAGCGCTATTTTGGAAAAATCGCCTCGGACATACCTGTCTAGTTGACTGATCCTAAAGTTCATTTTTGGCCTAGTCGATCGAGCCTCAAGAACTTCAGTCAACCGAACCCATCCTGGTCGACCGGTGCTCTAGGGTTGCCTTACATTTTTACCGCGGTTAACTATTTTTTAACAGGGTTAAAATTACTAAATGTCATTAAAACTTTTCTAATAATACCAACCTTGTCCCTAACGGTCATAATTTTAGGGGAGCCTATTTATACCCCTTCATTTGGGATGATTAGCCAAGAGATTAGCCAACTTGATTAATAAATTCTCTCTCAAGCTCTAAATTTCTACTATTCATTTTTACACTCCTTTCACTCATACTTACCTTCTACTATTGTCTAAATTCTCTATAAGTTGATTAAGTGATTGTTGTGATAGGTTTGCTCTCCTTGCTTGGCCTGATTGATTCTATTTTCTTAAGAGCTAAACTTAAGTTTTCTTAGGGGACTTTGTTAATAAGACTTGTATAAAACTTCTGAGTATTGCATATTCGTTGCAATATCTTGAGAAGTTTGTATTTATTTTTGGATTGCAAAAACTCTTTCAAAACATTTTCAAATATCTTAAGTAACTTATCTTGACATACCTTTGAAAAGATATTTGTTTATATCATATTGATCTTTGTTGCAATATTCATTGGCCTACATATCATTTGCTGAATACAAAGATTAAATATCTTTTGCAAACCTAACATATACATTATTTGATATTTGCATGATTGAGGTATTCTACTGATTGGAATATTTGAGACTTGATTGACATTTTTGTTTGAGCACGTTGATTGAATATCTTGTGATATAAAGATTATACTGGTTTGCACTCTTACGCACTAATTACATCAATAGAAAATATTTATTTGAGAGTTGACATATTGTAAACCACACTGAGCTTACTTATTATATCTTATTGGTGGTGTATGTGATTGCACGTAACTGGGTACACATCTGCTTTACTTGAAAGTTTCACTGTACCATTTCACTAATTGTGAACATACTGTTGTATTTCCAGGCACGAACTTGAAGAGGGAGACTAGCCCTTTGAAATAGTCCCGGATTGGCTTAGACTCGGTTAGGAAAGTTAGGTACGCTATCCTATTAAGGCGTGTAGGTTGAGGTCAACCCCGCTAATTGACCTGGTTGTAAAAGTTGATGTCAGTCCTATGCTAATTGACCTAATTGTAATCGATGTCGCTCTACCCATAAGTGAGCCTTTAGTGGAATCCTCGGGATTGCAAGCTAGAGGCGAGAACGTAAGCACAGTTGGCTGAACCCCGATAACATATTGTGTGCCTTGTTTATATTTCTGCACTTTATATTTACCGCACATGTATATTGTAGTGTAAATAATGCGCATGATTTAAATTTTCACATACTATATTTATTGGTGTATTTGGAACTGCATAGATAGACCCTACGTTGTATTATACGACTATCTTATTTAACCTAGAAGATAAAAATTTAAAATTCCAATACACCCACCCTCTTGGAAATACACTAATTCCAACACAAACATAGTTAAAAAAAAGAATACAATTTTAAATACTTAGTTTGATTAGTCCGAATTGACCCCACTCAGTTTTAACCTTATATGCCCGACTTGGACACCTAAGTGCTAAAATCCACTAAGTTTGTAAAATTTGTTTGTATTCTAACTTTACTTCTAAATGCACAAAAAGCTCCCAAGGAGGAGTTGCTAGGCACCATCAATTCCGGCACGTCCAGCTCAATGTGACAAACGTGTCAATACTGATCTCATTCAATGTGGACCTCGTATGCCCAAATTGGACACCCGAGTGCTTAAAATCAATTAAGTTTACTAAGTTTTCCTCTAAGCGCATAATTTTCAATCAGGGAGGATTTTTTTAGCACCGTCAGCTCCGACACATCAAGCTCAATGTTACAGACATGTCGGGACTAACCCCACTCGATTTGGACCTCGTATGCCTGAATTGGACACCTAAGTTCTAAAATCCTCTAAGTTTTCTAAGTTTGTTTGTATTCTAACTTTACTTCTAATTCTAAGTGTGTAAAAAGTTTCGGGGTATGAGTTTTTTGGCACCATCAACTCCAGCATGTCCACGTCGATGTGACAGACGTGTTAGTACTGACCCTATTCAATTTGAACCTCATATGCCCGAATTGGACACCTATGTGCTTAAAATCAACTAAGTTTACTAAGTTTGTCTCTAAGCACATAATTTTCAATAAAGGAAAAAATTTTAGACACCGTCAGCTTCGGCACGTTAAGCTCAATGTCACGAACGTGTCGGAACTGACCCATCTTGGTTTGGAGTTCGTATGCCCCACTTGGACACTTAAGTGCTAAAATCCACTAAGTTTTCTAAGTTTATTTGTATTCTAACTTTTCTTCTAAGTGAGCAAAAAGCTCCCAGGGAAGAGTTTTTGGGTACCGTCAGCATTGGCACATCCAACTCAATGTGACGGTTGTATTGGAACTAACCCCATTCAGTTTGGACCTTGTAGGCTTGAATTAGACACTTGAGTGCTTAAAATCAACTAAGTTTACTAAGTTCTCTTCTAAGTGCATAATTTTCAATCAGGGATGAATTTTTAGGCACCGCCAGCTTCGGCACATCAAGCTCAATGTCACAGACATATTAGGATTGACCCCACTCGATTTTGATTTCGTATGCCAAATTTGGACACTTGAGTGCTAAAATTTACTAAGTTTGTTAAGTTTGTTTGTATTCCAACTTTTCTTCTAAGTGCACAAAAATCTTTCGTAGAGGAGTTTTTGGGCACCGTTAGCTCCAGCATGTCCAAGTCAATGTGAAAAAAGTGTTGGGATTAACCCCATTTAGTTTGGATCTCGTATGCCTAAATTGGACACCTGAGTGCTTAAAATCAACTAAGTTTACTAAGTTCACCTCTAAGCGCACAATTTTTAATCGGGGAGGAATACTTGGGCATCATCAGTTCCGACACATCAAGCTCAATGTAACGGATGTGTCAGAACTGACCCCACTCGGTTTGTACCTTGTATACTCGACTTCAACACCTATAAGTACATAATTTTCAATCGGGGAGAACTTTTTGGGCACCGTTAGCTCCGACACGTCAAACTCAATGTCACGAACGTGTTGAGACTGACTCCACTCGGTTTGGACCTCCTATGCCTGACTTGGACACTTGAGTGCTAAAATCCACTGATTTTTTTAAGTTTGTTTATATTCTAACTTTGCTTCGAAGTGCGTAAAAAGCTTTCGAGAAAAAGTTTTTGGACACCGTCAGCTCCGGCATGTCCAGCTCAATGTGACAGATGTGTCGAGACTAACCTCATTCATTTTGGACCTCGTATTCTCAAATTGGACACTTGAGTGCTTAAAATCAATTAAGTTTACTAAGTTCGCCTCTAGGCGCATAATTTTCAATCGGGAAGGATTTTTTGGGCATTGTCAGCTCCGGAACGTCAAACTCAATGTCATAGACATGTCAAGACTGACCCCACTCAGTGTGGATCTCATATGCCCAACCTAGTCAAGGCAATTTAGAGATTCACTCCCTCTCCCTCCTTCCCATACTTCAGATCTATAATGTTGCAAAGATCCCTATTTTCCGATCCTTCAATATTTGTATATATCTAGAATACTAGCTAAGTACTTGGGTGAAGATCTATAATAATTTGTTAATTTATATTTATAGGTGGTTCTTTTTATTCATTCTAAAATTGAATCATATTTCATTAATAATTAATTTGCTATATATAATACATAATAAAATAATATACGAGTACTTTTACTATATTTTAAATTTAAAAATAATATTTTTTTTTATTCAAAAGTAATCTTACTCTTAATATATATTCATAACACATGATTATCATATTACAAGCTTATAGTGAGTCAAGAGGAATGTATATACAATAGAATGTATAAGTGAAGGAGGTAGAAACATCTCAATGAAAATAATGTCTACTACTGCCTTACAGATCACTTACAATACCCCTGCCAATCTTACCAAAAGATCAACCACATGCATGTTAATATGCCACCATGGAGCAAGTGGTCCACCTTAAGGCATAGGGTGTTAAGGGCTAGTTGTTCAAAACTACGCTGATGAATTCCTGTCCCTTATATTGTTTGTTCTTTATAAAACAATCTTATTTGGACAAGGACCAATTGATAGGAATGATCAAACAGTTTAGGAATTAGGGTGGATGATAAAAGAGTCTGTATATATTTATAGATGAAACCTATCCATAAGGTATTGACAAGCTATATGAATTTTGCAAGAACTTTAAAATACCAGAATTCTCACAACTCTGAGGAGAACATGATAAGGCTGCAATGGAACACAGATAGAATAACAATACAATATACGGTGTTAACAAGTAATTCTTTCATGAGGCTTCGGCTTCCTCACCTGTTTGACTACTAAAGTCTTTACATAGTATACAAACTTACCTACCAATTAACTCCATAAATTCACAACCAAAGATTGATCATAAGTTCTAGACCCATCTTATCAAAATAGTCCCAGCCAAGTGTCACTATGCTAGACCTAGTATAATTAAATTAGCATGTAGATAGAACCAACAAACAACTTATAATATAGAGATCCAAAAAGGTACATGCTATCAAGACCAAATTGTGCTACAATTGAAATGATCTAGGTTTGTGTGGTATTAACCCTTCATCTACAATGCATTAGTAAAAGGATAGACAATTTCATTATTCTAACAAACTAAACATCCCCACTTATAAATTATACATCTAATATTAAGAGGGGTAATCAAATGTTTGTGCACCCAAAAACCAAATAGGTACAATTAATTGGAAAACAAAAAAAATTCTCAATCTCAAGGAAATTAAAGGTGTTAATATTGTAAATGTTGCGACGTTCCTGGATGTGAACTTAGGATGGCTAAAAAGTGAAGTGAGGTGTGTGGATTTTGAAAATATGATTTTCATGGAAAACAAAGTGTATGGAGTCACCACTAACCTTTTGGAGTGTGGTTAGAATACTTGATTACTACCCTTTAAAGGGTAGAATCAGTCTGAACTACCAGAGTTGGGTTTGAGAGTTCAGTTACGCGAGGGGAAGGTATTAGCACCCCCTATGCGTCCGCTCTTACAAACGGTACCTAATTATTTGAAATTATCCCAAAATAAATTTAATAAGCCTTTGAAAATTACTTCCTTTTAAAAATCAAAGAAAATGTATAAAATAAAATACTATATAAGTATTTCCTCAAAATTGGGACATATCGTACTCTGAAGAGCTCATGCTTCCCTTTTAAATCATCAGGAAGGAAAATCGAGAAAATAGGGTACAAACTGCTCTCCCGGGTATTTTGAATTTTGTAGAGTTTTTGTAAGTATGAAAGTAATATTTCAAGAGGTTTGAAATTTACTTGGGGATGGAAAATTTGTAAAGATGAGTTTCCCAACTCAAAAATATTTTTTTTTTATATTTTTTGTGATTTTTTCTGAATTTTATGACAAAATTTTATATTTATCCTCTGTTAATTTAGGTATAATCCCAAAAGAGGGATGAATGGATATTTTAAAAAACTTTCAGATTATTTACCAATTAATCCCTATTACTATATTTAACAAACTAATTGTAGGGATTTGAGGCTGATTTAAATTACTATATCAATGAATTCTTTTTACCCACTTAAGTATGTGTGGAGTTATTCAACATACACGTGCAAATTAGATATTGAAATGAAATGCGGAAAATAAAAAAGAGTTAGGAAAGAGAGAAAAACAAACACAGATTTTACGAGGTTCAGCCAACCCGGCCTACGTCTTCGCCTTGAGCAACCCACTCAAGGATTCCACTAAAATCTTTGCTCCTTAGATCGACCCTAGGTCCCTACACATCACCTTGATAAATCTCCTCAATCTTATAGATTATAATTATGTAAATAGGGGAAAACCATACTTAAAAACATGACCCATTTCTTAAGCTTGAAAGGACTTCAGGTAACCGAACCTTGTGCATTGAAAACACCTTGGTCAACCGAATGGGTGAAAAGTCAAAATAGTTGACTTGGCTCGGGCAACCGAATTGAAATTGAACTAAACTTTCACGGTTGACCGAACCATGAATACTGACCTTTTCACCTTCCCCGGGTGCCTGAACCTTAAGTTTAAATATAACTCAACCAACCGAAATGAGAAGTTCGGCGGACCAAACTATGAACCAGGCGACCGAACCTCGACCGTTTGGAAAATCGCCTTGGTTCAGCCACCTAAAACTGTCCTTGGGCACCCGAAGTTGAAAATTCAACTTTTCCAGTTACAAGTGTTCGGGCAACCAACCTTGAGGTCCGGGTGACCGAAACTCTCGGGTTGCCATATTTTTAACTGTGGTAACTCAGGTTAATTAAGGTTAAAATGTTTTGAAACAATTTTAATTATCCCCTATGTATCTGAACAGTTACTTTTTAGGTGAAGGTTATATATATGCTCCCATTTGCAAAGATTAATAATGAATTAGAGTTTTGATTAAGAAAATTTCTCTCTGAAATTTCTAGTGCTTTTCCTTTACATACAAGCCCAAATACTCCTCCTTTGCTCATTCCCTTGAAAAATCATATTTAGTGAGAGTATTATGAGATATCCTACACTTCCCAAACAAGTTTATTCTCTCATTGTTGTGATTTCTTGTTGATTTTCTTGAGAGTTAAGCCCAAAAGTTTTTCCCCATAGATTTAATTCATGAATTCATTTTGTGGGGAAACTTTTATTAGCTTGTGAGTCTTTGCATTTTTATTGCAAGACTCTTGAGCTTGTCTTGTGTTTTCTTTGAAGAAAATAATTTTTGACAAGCTTGTGTTCTAATATCTCTTGTGCTTGATTTTCTGGAAATCTTTTTGAGATATTTGATTATACTTTTGAAATCTTTGAAACCCTATTTTTGGTTGATACATTTATATATATTATTTCAAAGATATTATCATAGCACACTCTCACACTTTGATTGTCACATTGACATTATCTTGAGAGCTATAATATTATCTTCACTGAGCTTATAGATCTTATCATTTTGAAATGCATTGGTTATATTGGTACAAATCTGCTTATTGGAGAAGCACGTATTTTTGTACACAAAATTTGTATTGATTATTTGCTATACTCTAGGCGTGGCCTGAAGGAGTGATAATCTAGCTCGAAAAGATTGTATATAAAGGTTGAGGTCAGCCCTAGTAATTTGACTTGGTTGTAACCGGTACCGCTCCACCCGTTAAGTGAGTCGTAGTGAAATTCTCAAGCTTTTGAGTCGAAGCAGGGACGTAGGCACATTTGCCGAACCTTGATAACATATATGGCGTTATCTCTACTTTACTCGCTTTACTATACTGTCCATGCTTGGTTGATTTACTTGTACAAATTTAATTCAATTGTATTTATTAGTTTATTTTATATATGCTCTAAATTGACCCTAGGTTTGTGAAATACTGCTGCTGGCTATTTGACCTAGGAGAGAAAAACTTTAAAAATCCAATTCACCTCCCCCCCCCCCTTCTTGAGATTACAGTAAAGTCAACAGAGCTTCAGTCAATCTTTACTAAGTTACCTAAAATTTCACTTGAAAGCACATTTAGAATACCTTAGTTTGTTATCATCAAAATGAGATTAAGTCTTATTAGGCCAACAATCTCTCCCTTTTTTATGATGGCAAATAAGGAGCAAAATAAGTTAGTCTTGATAAGGCTCCCCCTCACATTAAGCGTGAGACATAAAATATAATCAATATATGCATATTTGTTCAAGCTTGACCGTGATTTGGTTTTTCTCCTTTTCAGAAAGATTGTCCTAAAAAGGTCCTTTATAATAAAATTCTTCTCTTTTCAATTACATTAAAAAAAATATTCAAGAAATAATTTTGCAAGAATAACATGTATTCAGCAAATAACATGTATTCAACATGTAACATGTATAATGTCAACTTAGTATATCAACTTAGTTTATCAGCTGAGCACATGTATGATATCAACTAAGCTTACTCAGCATATGTATGATATCAATTAAGCTTATATATAATATCAACTTAAAGTAAGCTTTCCCCTTTAATATCATATTTCCTTAATATCAACACATTATTTCATTTTGCTTATTCTTCTCCCCCTTTTGACATCAACAAAAAGGAATGCAACATAAATATTCAGCATGCAATTCGCAATAGGACCATTAAGCAGCATATAGTTCACAATCAATAGGTCCAATATCAACGTGCAATTCTCAATCATTTATCAGCATGCATTTCACAATGTTCAGAATATTATGATCAGAAGAACATAGCAGTAGTATTAAGCATTCATAACAAGAAAATAAGTAAGAGTTCAAGGAAAAAGAAAAGATAAAGCATCTTTACAGTACAACCGGATACAACACAATAAATTTTCCCCATTAAGTGATATCAAATAAACATCTAATCCTCATCAATTCCATCACCACTAGATGAAGTCTCCTCCTCCTCATCTTTATCTTCTCCTCATTGCCTAAACTCGCGACCATGAGAGCTTTTCCTTCGAAAGAGGAAGCACTACCCATATTGCCCTCAATGCATGCGAGCCTGTGATCAAAAGAGCTCAAAGAGGATTGAAGTGCATTATATTTAGTATCTAAATCTCCATGAAAAGCACTCAACTAGGAGTCCATGTCCCAACGAAAATCCATAAACCAGGAAAGAGCATCATTAGAAAAAGAAGCTAGAGCAGGTGGTGCCGCATGAGATGGAGCATTTCTATGCGCACAGCCCTCCTCCATTCGTTTTCTTGGAGGTGGTTGGTGTTTGGAAATCCAACCAATTACACCAGCAAATTCATATCCCATGAGTTTCATAGTGGTTGACGAAAATTGATCATAGGATGTTCTTCTTATGAATAGGGTAAATGAATTAGCAACACTAAGATGCTCAAAGATGAGATCCAAGATCCCTCCATATGGAAGAATGACTCGCTTCATTTCTTCCTTTGAAATCATCCATTGAGTATTAGGGTGGGAAGATCAAGACGATTGTCCTTATACAAAGACCACATAAAAAAACAATCTAAGTATGAAATGTGGTCCCGAGACCCACTCCTAGGTAGAATATTGTATGTGATTAGCAAATGAATGATCTTCGCCTCAAGAGTCAACTGCCTATATAAAGGTGGGTGACCAAAGTAGATTGGTTGTTCAGTCATAACAAGAGGCAAAAACTCTTGGGGTGTAAATTCATGTTCCATCAACCAAGAATGTCCCAAGTTTGGACATTCAAACTCACCAAATTGGATTCGGAGTCTAGTCACTATAGATTGTGGGGTGAGTGCGAATGATTTATCCATGACTTTAGTAGTATGTATGTTTCCTTCCCTTCCTAAGTTCGCATAAAACAAGCGAACTAGATTTGGGTACACTCCTTTAGGTTGATATGAAATGAACATATCCCAATCTAGAACATTGAACATACGAAGAACATTCGGAAAGCTTTCTTGCATAAAGTGGATATCCAAGATCTTACCAAGAATCGATTTGGTAGATCAGATATGTTCATTGTACATTTTCTTAGCTTCCGGAGAGACGAGCCAGCATTGGATAATCTCAAAATTATCTTGTCTTGAAGATTGGCTCTTGTTTGCCCTAGCTTTCGTCTTTGGCATGGTTTTTGAAAAGATAGTGCAGAAAAATCTAAAAATCCAAGAGTATGAAGTAAGATTTGAAGCTTTGATGGAGGATTTGGAGCTAAATCTGAGTGGGAAAGCTTCAAAGAGTGATAGACAAAGGTCAAGAGGAGAAATGAACATGGTTCAAATGCATGAAAGTGCGTAAAGTTAGGGTTTTTTGCAAATAGCAATATATATGCACGGTTCAGGTGCCTGACCTGAACGTTCAGTTGCCTGAACTACTTAGGATTTAAAAAATCTAAACTAGTAGATGTTCGGTCAACTGAAGAAGGAAATTTAGTCACCTGCGGGTATGAAAATTTTGACTAACTTAAACTTTTGACCCAAACACTTAGATTAATGAATATCTTCTTCTCAAATCACTTCCCTATTGTGCAATAAGCCTAATTCTCGTCCTATTGAAATGAAACAATCCTCTTGAAGAGGTTTCATGAAAATATCAGTCCATTGTTCATCCTTGCTTACGAATTCAAGAGTGATATCCTCATTTTGTATGTGATCTCTAAGGAAATGATGTTTAATGTCAATATGCTTAGTCCTTGAATGAGATACTGGACTTTTGGATATATTTATGGCGCTGATATTATCACACTTAGGAGGCACAGCCACATATTCCAAATTAAAATCTTTGAGTTGTTGCTTCATGTACAATGCTTGTGCACAACAACTACCTATTGTTACATATTCAACCTCAGCAGTGGATAATGCCACAAAATTCTGTTTCTTGGAAAATCAAAATACCAGAGATCATCCTAAGAAGTGACATGTACCACTTATACTCTTACGGTCTATTTTGCACCCGGCATAATCCGAATTAGAGTAGCTAATCATTTCAAATGATGTATCTCTAGGATACCATAAACCTAAGTCCATAGTACCTATCAAACACCTTAAAATTCTTTTTACAGCAATTTGATGTGGTTCTTTAAGTGATGCTTGAAATCTACCACACATACAAATGTTGAACATTATGTCTGGTCTACTTGCTGTCAAGTAAAGCAAACTACCAATCATTCCTCGGTAGTATTTAACATCTACCGGTTTTCCTTA
The DNA here is from genome assembly GCF_029873635.1 of Malania oleifera. Classification (NCBI taxonomy): domain Eukaryota; kingdom Viridiplantae; phylum Streptophyta; class Magnoliopsida; order Santalales; family Ximeniaceae; genus Malania; species Malania oleifera. The sequence continues at coordinate 15,865,576 of NC_080419.1, forward strand.
CTCATCTTTATCAAGACTAATAGAAGTGCTCATCGGGGTTCCCAATGGCTTGCCACCTTCTGTATCAAATTTCTTGAGCAGGTCTTTTATGTATTTAGATTGGTTGATAAATGTTCCATTTTTAGCTTGTTTGATCTGAAGATCAATAAAATAAGTCAATTCGGCCATCAAGTTCATTTCAAACTCATCTTGCATGCATGTAGCGAATTCTTTGCATAAGTCCTCATTTGTAACACCGAATATGATATCACCAACATAGATTTGAATAATAAGCATATCATCGATTTTGGTTTTAATAAACAAGGTACTACCCATTTTTGCTCTCGTGAAACCATTATCTAATAGAAAGCTGCTCAATCTTTCATACCAAGCTCTAGGAGCTTGTTTCAATCCATATAGGGCTTTTGTTAATCTAAATACATGATTTGGAAAATGGAAGTCTTCAAAACTAGGGAATTGTGCTACATACACTTCTTCATTTATATAACTATTTAGGAATGCACTTTTCAGATCCATTTGATAGAATTTGACGTTTTTATGGGATGCGTAGGCTAATAGCATACAAATTGCTTCCATTCTAGCTACGAGAGCAAAGGTTTCACCAAAGTCAATACCTTCTTCTTAATTATAACTTTGTACTATCAATCTAGCCTTATTACTGACAATAATTCTATTTTCATCTTTTTTTAATTCCTATAAGCCCATTTAGTTTCAATCATAGAATGATCATTGGGTCTAGGAACTAACTTCCAAAATTTATTTCTCTCAAACTGATTCAATTCCTCTTGCATAAATACCACCCATGAATCATCATTGATTGCATCATTAATGTTCTTAGGTTCCTCTTGAGATAGGAACGCACAATGATTACATAGGTTCTTTGGTGAAGATCTAATGGTTACCCCTTGTGATGGTTCACCAATTATTTGATCCTTAGGGTGATTCTTCACAAATTTCCATTCCTTAGGCAATTTAGGTTGTTCTAGAGAGTCATCACTAGATGGTTCTTTGGATTCAATGCTCTCATCTTTGATTTCATGAATTGCTAGGTCTTCTAAACTCTTTCTTATGTCTAAATCATCAATATCAGTGGTTTTAGAAGAGAATGGATTAGCTTCATCAAATGCTACGTACATGGATTCTACAACAGATAGTGTTTGTTTGTTGTAGACTCTAAATGTTTTGCTATTTACAACATATCCTAGAAAGATTCCTTCATCTGATTTAACATCAAATTTTTCTACGTCCCCTTTATCATTTAAGACAAAAAAAAAAACTCATATCCAAATACATGGAAGTATGAAATGTTTGGTCTTTTTCCTTTCCAAAGTTCATATGAGGTTTTATCCAAACTAGCCCTAATGGACACTCTGTTCATCATGTAACAAGCGATGTTCGCCGCTTCAGCCCAAAAGTATTTAGACAGGCTATGCTCATTTATCATAGTCCTAGTCATTTCCTATAGAGATATATTCTTTCTTTCAACAACTCCATTTTATTGAGGTGTACATGGTGTTGAAAAGTTGTGAGAAATTCCATTTTCATCACAAAAGTTTTCATTATCTTTATTCTTAAACTCTTCGCCTCTATCACTTCTTATGTGTAAAACACCATACCCTTTTTCATTTTGAAGTTTCTTACACAGGTTGATGAGTATTTTACACATTTCATCCTTGGAGGATGAAAATAACACTCGGGTAAACTTGGAGTAGTCATCAACTATGATAAATGTGTCTTGCTTTCCTCCTAGGCTTTGTGTCTTAGTGGGGTGAAACAAATATAGATGAATTAATTCCAATGGCCTTCTAGTGTAGATTAGTTGCTTCTTTTTAAAGCTTGTCTTTATTTGCTTCCCAAGTTGGCAAGCATCACAGACTTTGTCTTTTTTGAACTTTGTGTTGGGTAAACCCTTAACTAAGTTCTTTCTAACTAACTTGGATAATAGGTCCATGCTAGCATGTCCTAGTCTCTTAAGCCATAGCCAACTGGATTCATTTAAGTCCGTGAAGCATTTTACATCTTGAGATACTAGGTTTTCAAAGTTTAAGTAGTATACGTTCTCAACCTGGTTTGCAATAAACAATATTTCATGTTTTTTGATATTTTCAACTATGCATTTGTCCTTTTTAGTTAACTAATGCTTAGTAAATTACGCTTTAACCCTTCAACCAACAATACATTTTCAATTATCAAGGAGAGTTCCTTACTGACTTTGTCGATGCAAATAATCTTACCTTTAGCATTGTCTCCAAAAGTGACATGTCCACCTTGCTTTAAAGTCAACGAGGTAAACTTGGATTTATCTCCCGTCATGTGCCTTTAGCATCCACTATCCAAGTACCACTTGTCTTTTCATGGGATGGACCTAAAACATACCTACAAAAAGGATTTAAGATGTTACTTTAGGTACCCAAACCTTCTTAGGTCCTTTTTAGTTTGTTTTAGAGGTATTTTTGACTCTCCACACCTTTTGGTTTTAACATATTTTCTTTTAAATGGACATTCAAATTTTATGCGTCCCTTCTCCTTACACAAGAAACATGTGGTGTGTGCATATGCATTGGTTGACGAGGTGTTGGCATAGTTTTTGGAAGCTTTAACAAAATACCCCATGTAGATGTTCTTTTTCTTCCTATTTTCAATTCCATTAAATCCTATGCCCTCTTTGTCTAAGGACAACTTTTGAGATTCAACCAATTTATCAAAATTTCCTTTCCTATTGTCAAATTATAAATGATTTTAGATTGGTCTTCTATTTTTATTTCTAGACTGGTTATTTCTGAATCTTTCACATTTTCAATTTTTGCTTGTAATTTCACATTTTCTAGTTCTTTGGACATCTTGTTGATTTTACTTTCCAGTTCAGCAATATACAAATCCTTTTCTTCTTCAACTGATCGAGTTGACTTTATTTTTTACATTAATATGTCATTCTCACTCTTTAGCATGTTGTTTCTTTTAGACACCTTGACAAAGCTTTTATGTAATTTAAATAGTTCAATTTGCATTTCAGTGTATGATGACATGCTTTCGCAGGATTGATCAAAAGATTCATCACTAGATTTAATAAATGAGTTTAAGTAGGAATTTACCTCATCATTTATCGCCATGAAGCAGATGTTTGTCGCTTCTTGATCACTCGAGTCGCTTTTCGAGTTACTTGAGCTGGAGTCATCCCAAGTTGTGGCTTTCATTGTTTTCTTCTTTTTCTTCTTAGCTTCTTTCTTGAGCTGTGGATAGTCAGGTTTTATGTGGCCTACCTTTTTGAAAGTATAACATGTTGGTGGTTTAGCCTTTGTTTATTTCTTGCTAGTTTCACCTTTGTCCATTTTTTATCCTCTAGATTTTCTAGAAAATCTCTTAATCTTTTTAAAGAATCTACCTAGTCGTCCAGTGATAAGGTTAGGTCATCACCATCCATCTCTTCATCTTCTTCGTCACTCAAGATTTCTTTGAAACCCTTGAGTCCTATCGATTTCTTATTTCTGCCAACTTCAGTTGATCTTTCATTTATGGTCATCTAATACGTGAGAAGTGACCCAATGAGTTCATCTAGGGTAGTGTTCTTTAGGTTTCTGCCTTTAGTTTTAGCAGTGGTCTTCGGTTTCCAAATAGATGGAAGTCCTCCAAGGATTTTCCCAATCATTTCATAAGTTGAATAGTTCTTCCCAAGTGCATTTAAGGAGTTTATTATGTGAGTGAACCTAGTATACATACTCGATACAGATTCCTCTCAGTTCATCCTAAAGGCCTTATACTCACTGGTGAGCATGTCTATTCTACTATCCCTAATATCTACTATTCCCTTATAGGTTACTTCTAATTTGTCCCAAATTTTCTTTGTAGTCTTACATCCCATTATCCTATTAAACTCATTTGCATCTAATGCAGAGTACAAGCCATTCATAGCACTAGAGTTTATCTGCAATTGTTTCATATCAGCCTCACTCGTTTTGTTTTTATCCTTAAGAACTATCTTGTTCTCAACAGTCTTAGAAAGAACATAGTTCCCTTGGAATACAACTTTCAAGACTTTCTAATCCATGGTTTGTAAAAATATCTTCATTCTTTGTTTTCAAAAAGTGTAATTTATGTAGAGACCTAAACCAGGAAAATGAGGAAATTAAATAAGAAAGGGAAAAATGAAATTTTAGCAGGTTTCGTCAATGAGGTCCATGTTCTCGTCGATGAAGGCCCTTATGTGATTCAACGCCGAAATTCAGAGCATTTTCGATGAAGAGATTCAGAACGACCGAAAATATCAAGCTTAGGGTTCATCGACAAAACCCCTCTTTCGTCGACTAACGGTCATCTGTAGTTTGTCAACGAAGGGGTCATTTCATTGATGAAGCTTACTGGGTCAAGGGCCTATAAATAGGATTTTTGTTTGCTTCTTCATTAAGAAATGGAAATCTCTCTCTCTCTCTCTCTCTCTCTCTCTCTCTCTCTAACCAGCACCCACACCCTCTCTCTCTCTTCAATCTTTCGTCGTTCGTTGCCTGTTTCAATGATCGAAAGTTACCACGAGGATCAGGGAGCAAATATCTACAAGTCTAGTGAAGTGGATTCTTGATTTCAGGAAAAAGTTAGGGTTTGATTTTCGAGCATCTCGGATGTTTTTCAGGAAATAGGTAAGAGGATTATATTATGTCAACTATGTTTATGAGTTCTAATGGAATGAAATGTTAAAACAGTTTTTAGATAAACAGTTACAACTTTTCTAAGGTTTCCGAGCCTAGGGTTCAATTTACCGACTTTATTCTCAAAACCAACTATTTAAATTTAAGTATGATATTTTTAAAGTATAGTATTGGTCTTTATGAACGTTTTCACCGGTAGGAAAGTTGTTATTTCAAACCATAGACTTATTTTAAAACCAAACAAAGACGATAGGGTTGATTATCTCCATTTTTCACGTATTTAGCTATATATCCATATTTAGTAAAATAACAACCTAGAGATATTCATACCCCAGTTTTAGCAGCAGTATTAATGTTCTCAAGAAAATGAGTCATGTATGAGTTACCAGATGAAAATTGTGTGGCATGAGTATAGTTTTTAATTAACATTAAATGAGCAGGTTTTGTATAATACTAAAATGTAACGGCTATAAGCCAAGATATGAGGATGGTTATATGCCAAGAGATGAGACGAGATGTGACGGTTGAATGCTGAGTTTATGAAATGCTGATTTTTACTGAGCCAGTTATGACAGATATGATATGCCAGTTTTTACCGAGTTAGTATCTAGCATATGTTCTCACAGAATTATCTACAAATTATGTTATATTACAGTTTTATGAAATGAATGATGATTACAGTTTTATATGATGTATATTGTCATATATGATAGTAGAGTCCTGTTATGATGATCTCATGGTTAGAGCACGGTATCGTAGCTATATGTATATAGGGGTGCAACCACACAACTCAGATAGAGTGTGGATGGGAAAGGCGACTAGTGACCTGAGTAAAGTACTCCCCGAAGGAGAGATTTCCAGGCGGCCTTCGGGTACAAATTAAGTAGGCACCATCGTACTACTTTATGTTTGACTTAACATTAGTCGGCCGACTATTTGCTAGGTCCAGCCTTCAGGTCGCACAACCCGTCATGGGGGGAAGCATGTCGCATGTGTATGTGATGGCATGACAATGCTAGTCCTAGAGACCTGGTTGTATCTTTTAGTCATATATGGGCATATTTACTATAAAAAGGGCTATATTGAGCCAGCAGTATGTATTTTCAGATTTACAGAGTAGTACATATTTTAAAATGTCAATTAAATGTATTTAAATGTTAGCAATATATGTACACATGAAATCTCATGCTAGCCACACACTGATAATAATATAATCTGTCTTACTGAGAGGTGTCTCACCCTAACATACAAATATTGTTTCGGGTCCTCCAAGGGATTAAGCCTAGCGTGTTGCCAGGCAGAGTTAGATAATAGATAGTTCTTGTCAAAGTTGGTGAGATTCTAGACAGTGTCTGTCTCTTTTGGGGATTGTATATATGGCAGATTATGTTTTCAGTTATGTATGGATGTATATAGAAAATAGTTAGAAACTCTGGTAAGTACTAGATGATGTATGTATTTTCTCTGTGTACTTTATGCAGATCAGTATGGAACATCCATTTTCCCTTGTTTGGGCGAATTGTATATGTATGGTATCAAAGAGATGTATGTATGTATGTTTAGTGGCACTACGGGCCCACCTAGAGGGTCGGGCCGCTATAGTTTACACCACAGAACATTGGGGGTCTAGTGGAGGATTGTCCTTCACCAAAAGGGGATACACCTACGTTTGCCATTACGATCTTAGTGTAACTACCTATTAGGATTCTCTACAACCTAAGCTCAGATACCAATTGAAAGTATGGTGTAGTCCCAAGAGAGAGGTGAATTGGGTACTTTAAATTTTATTACACGGAAACTTGATTTATTTTAAACCTTTTTAAACAATCTCAATCACCACAAATCAACTAATCAGCGAACGACTATACCAATAGATAATCCTAAGTATATATGTAATTTGAAACACAAGCTGTAATTTATTTTCAGCAAATTCAAATATCAACTCTGAATTTAAACGATGAACAAGTATATACATATAACAAGATTCAACAATATTAATCAAGCAAGTATCCTTCTTATACTTAAACAATCAATCAACTAAAGTAACGTAACCTCAGCCAATTTAATTTAATCCAAAATTTCAAAAATTGTCTAATTTTCAACCAGAAAATTAAATCATCCAAAGCATTCACCAATCGATTTAATTATTCAAAGTAATCCCAATCCAATCTCAACATTCAACAAATTTTCCCAATCAATTTAAATCATACACAGCAAATAATAAGTAGGTTATAAGTGCATAAATTTAAAGAGAGTTATAGAAAGAAGAAGAACACAAGGATTTTTTACAAGGTTTGGCGTCCAACCTACGTCCTTGCCCCAAGCAATTTGCTGTGAGGGTTTGTTGACTCTATGAGTTCAATCCAGTTTTGATAATGACAAATCACTTGGTATTTGATCTATGCATTAAGATTGTGAACGAGAACAATATTTAGCATACACGGAAGGATAACAAGTCATGGAAGCCATGAAGATTGAAGCATACTCAACTTGGAACAATCCATGGAACTGAAAGAGTAGAAGAATGAATATGCAAGTGACAAGTTCAAGAACGTCATGGAATGGGTACTTAGAACTTATGTATACACATATTATATATGATTTAATTTGAGACTCAACATATGCCCTAAACTGAACTTAGGATTCATGCATATCATGAACATCATTAGGAGATATCTATGGACTTAGATATATTTTCAAAACCTCGGAAAATATTTTTATAAAAGGGCAAAAAAAGAAAGCAAAACAGTTTTTTGAAATTAAAAATAAAAAATTCAGGAAAGGTTCACTTTAAAAGACTGAACTCAACGTTCAGTCGTCTGAAGTTGCAACTTCAGAAGACTGAAGTTAAGCTCAGTCGTCTGAAGAATTTTTTCAGAATACCAAAAATTAAGTACAGTCGTCTAAAGAATTAATGGCGAAACACAGAACCTAGCAAAAGCATCACAAAACACTAAACTCAGACTTCAGTCATCTGAATCTGACACTTTAGAAGACTGAACACCAACTTCAGTCGTCTAACCCTAAGTCCAAGTTAATTTTTCGAAGCTCTAAGGAACTTCAGTCGTTTGGGCTTTAACCCTCAGTCGTTTAAACCTGCGGGAAAGTTCAAAAATTTAATTTTTTAATGAAAGAACACGAGAGCTAATTTTTGATTCAACGGTTAAAAATGATTCTAAGGGCAAGATACCTCTATAATGAACATCTAAACCCTAGTTCCCCAACCAAGATCAACTAGAACAAGAAGAGAAGAGAAGGAAAAAATCTTTGGCATACGATTGAGCCGATTGCACGTTGAGCACAACTTTGAGCACACTACTAAAACCTTTGCCTGGGATTTCAAAGCTTGTACATTGAATCTGAGCTAAGGCTATCTCAATTTTCAAAAGGCCATCTAGCAATAATTGTGCTTTCATTTTGGTATTGAGGTTTGGTAAATCAATCTGCTCGTTAGTATCTATTCTCATAGAGTTTATTCATCTAAACTGATTTGCTGGTTGATATCTATTTTTTCAAAGAGCTTGTCATCGCTAAATCTATTTTTGAATATTTGTTAAGAGGTTGATCTTGAATGTGCATATATTAAATCATTTTGATAAGATTATCACTTGAGAAAAGTTTTTCTTATTGATTAAATATTTTTTATTCAAGTGAGTTTTTATTCAAAGACTTGATATTTTCAATATTACAAAACTACTTGCTTGAATATCCTTAGTGTTCATAACGATATATTATTGAGGGATATTTTCTGAAAATATAACATTAGGTTTTTGATCCTTAAAAATCTTACTAAATATATATATATATATATATATATATATATATATATATATTCACATATTACAAAGATCGCATTGTGGTTGAATATTTGAAAGTAAACTTCTTGATTTTGATTGTTACAATATTCAAAGATAAATCTTTTGATAAGATCGCGATTGATATCTGTGCATTAAAGAAGTTGAATTTGAATCATAATTTCTCCAAAACTTTTACTTATATCATGATTTTGGGAGATTTGATAAAAAGTGAAATTGTGTGTTGAAGCATTTCATTCATAAAACGATTATATCATTCCATACATACTGAGCTTCAAGTTTCATCATATGTATATGTGATAGGTGATAGGTTTCAATTGTACTCACTTAGCTTTGTTAGAAGCGATTCTTGAGTTGTTTTGCAGATTTTATACTATAATTGTAATCACGGTTCAGGTTGTGAACCGGGTGAGGAGAAAGTTGTGTCTCTTGTAAGCAGTAGATGTAAGGGAAGTTTCGTCCCAATTTAAGGAGTAGGGATTATAATAGAATCCTTGAGTAGGTTGATTAAGGCGAGGACATAGGCCGAGTTGGCTGAACCTCGTAAAATCGCATTTTCCTTCTCTCTTCCCTTATTTTTTATTTTTCATATCGCATTTCAATATCTAACTTGCATGTGTATGTTGAATAATTCCACACGCACTTAATTGGGTAAAAAAAATTCATTGATATAGTAATGTAAATCAGCCTCAAATCTCTGCCATTAATTAGTTAAATATAGAAATAGGGATTAATTGGTAAATAATATGAAAGTTTTTTACAATACCCAATTCACCGCCCCCCCTCTTGGTATTACCCTTAAATCAACAGGATTTTCCTTACTTTCTATGTTCAATAGGTGGAGTTCCCTCTCTCCGTTGGTAGGTAGAGACCCCTCTTTAACAAGAACAACCCTCTCCCTAGGCAACAACTCTAACCCCGAATTTTCATTTTGCAAAACAGCAATATAAACTTGTGTACAAGCAGATTACTCTCACAGTTGAGCGAATTTGTACAATGATAAAACCAATATAAACTCTTAACAACAAATTTGCAAAGAAGCTCAACAATAAATCAAGGGTTTTCTGATTTGAAGAATGAGAAATTCAGAAGAATGAATCATAAATCAATTTAGGGTGTAAGAATGCACAGAGTAGCTTTTCAAAGCGTGATTCAAAGTATAATCAATGTATTTCGGTGCCCTAGTGCGTATATAATAAGCCTTATACAGCTAGGATGAAAATCTTACCGTTTTCCCCAAGTTTGGAAACCATATCTTATAAAATAGGAAAGAAATTGCGCAGTTCGTAAGTTTAAAACACAGACTTCAGTTGCCTGAACCATGAGTACAGTCGCCTGAACCAATTAAAATATGCACTTTAGAGCTAGCAATAGCAATTCAGTCGCCTGAACTTGTAAGTTCAGTCGCCTGACTTTATTCGGGTGACTAGAATTTCATTCAGTCGCCTGAACTAATGTTGCTCTGATTTCTTTACACTGGAAGTAGCAATTTAGTTGACTGATCATATTCCTCAAGCATATGAACACTCTGTAACACAGTGTTTTCCATAATTTTTTATTCCAAATCTTATTTGTATTATAATGAAAAGAATTTTGGACTTTGTAAAAATATTTTCCAAGTTTTTAAACAAGTCTCTAAGTCCAATATTTATTCCTAAAAGTTTCATAAACAAATTTGAAGTTAAAGAGCACTTACAAGAGACTCTAAAAACATCGAAACAACAATAAATCCTAAGTCTTCATGTATTGAAGCTTTAACTTCGTCCAAGCTTTGTCAATACTTCAATGTGCTCGTTTTTTTCATGACTTATGAATTTAAGTTGAGCTTCAGCCAATCTTTACTGAGTTTAACCATTGTGCTTGTAAGAAATGTAAAACCTGAAATTTCACTTGGAAGCACAATTAGAATACCTTAGTTTGTTATCATCAAAACAAGATTAAGCCTTATTACGCCAATAGAAAAGTCTCTACCATTTTCTCTAGCGGAGACCCCACTCTTTCTATTTCTATCTTCTATCTCTCTTCTTTCTCTCTCTCTCTCGAAGCTTCACATGCCCCCCACTCAATCTCCACCCCTCTTGGCACCCCTTTCTTGTCACCCTCGCTTACTTGCTGCACTACCACTCCCTCTCTTTTTAAAAAAAAAAAATTAACTTTTTTTGTCCTTTCCCTCCTCTCTTCCCTCTTCCTCCCTCCTTCATTTCTCTATTTAAGCCCCAAAGGGAGCATAACTCTAGGAGGCTCAAGGGGGTTACTCTCTCTCTCTCTCTCTCTCTCTCTCTCTCTCTCTCTCTCTCTCTCTCTCTCTCTCTCGCCCCCTCCTCCTTTTCCACTATTTTTTCCTTTTACCCCGTGCATGTGTCTCCTCCTCCTTCTTCTCTATTTTTTCCTTTTACCCCGTGCTTGTGTGTTGTGCTACATGCAATGTGTGTGTATGTTGTGTGTGTGAATGTGTGATATGTGTGTAAGAGTCTACCTGTATGCATGTATGTTGTTGCTATATGTGTGTGTGATGCATGCAAGATATATGTAATCATGAATAGGGTGCATGATGTGCATGTATGTATGTATGTAGGTTCTATGTATGTATGAGATGCATACATGATACATAAGGTGTAGGATATGCATGTATGTATGTTTGTATAGAGGCAAGAATAGCATGTATGCATGATAATGCATATGCATGATGGATATATGTATGCATGCATGTATGTAGGTATATAAGGATGCATGTGCATGTAGGCATGTTAAAATCTAGGTGTGACTGTATAAGTGTGTGTGTGTGTGTGTGTGTGTGTGTGTGTGTGTGTGTATTCATGTATGTGTATAAATATATATATATATATATATATATATATTTGTGTATGTGTGTGTGTGTACACATATACTAATACATATAACATATATATATATATATATTTGTGCGTGTGTGTGTACACATATACTAATACATATAACATATATATATATATATGTGTGTGTGTGTGTGTGTGTGTGTGTGGGCACACGCACACACATGTGGGTATGTTTGATATATATATATATATATATATATATATATATATATACATATACATATGTGAGTATATGTATATACTCGTGTGCATATATGGTGTATATATGTATTTATGCATGTATGTATGTCAGTAGGTATGTATTTTTTTATATAAATATGTATATAGATATAAGGGTATGTATGTAAATATGCAAATATAGGTGTGTGCATATGTTGTAGTGTGTGACTCATATTGAGTGGAACACAAGTACAGGAGAGCATGCTGAGGAGAAACAAGGAAGTTGGTTTGAACAAAATCGTCAACAGTTTGCATATGGAGTCTACGGTTTCAGACTCAGGAAGAAACTGTCGACAAGTTTGCATAGACCATCGACGATTACATCAACAATTTCATACGGAAGAAGGAAACCGTTGATGGTTTTGTTCTTTTTGAATTTCGAATTGGGAAGATCAACATATTGGGGATTCAGAGGCAAATCCTCTTAGGATTGATACAGGGGTGTATAGGAAATTTTCTAATCCCTCTGTATGTGTAGGGTTAGCATATATACAATGTTGTAACCCTGGTTTTGATAGAAAATGAATTTCAGCTCCCACTTGTTCTCGTGAACATAGGCATTCTCCCAAACCACTTTAATTCTTGTGTCATTCTTGTTATTACCTTCCTTATTATCTGTCTAATTGTGTTTTCCGTATTGTTCATCATTAGTTACTACATTGCACGATCTGATTCTGCATGCATTAATTAGCACAACAAATTGGTATCAGAGTCAGGTTTGTTACAATGGCTGGGATTTCTTCTGCGAAGTTCAACATTGTCAAGTTCAATGGATCGAAAAATTTTGGACTATGGCAGAAGAGGGTTAAGGATTTGTTAGTGCAATAAGGTATGGTGAAGGCATTATACGAAAGGCAGCCAGAAGGCATAGACGACATGATTGGGAAGGAATTGGAAGCAAAGGTTGTGGCGACTATCAGGCTTTGTCTGGCTGATGACGTGATTATTCACGTCATGGATGAGTAATCGCCAGCGGCAGTTTGGCTGAAACTAGAAAAACGGTATATGTCCAAGTCGTTGACGAATAAGCTTTATCTTAAGCAGAAACTATATAGGCTTAAAATGTCAAAGGGTTCAGTTATGAACCAACACATCAACGTGTTCAATCAAATCATCAGTGATCTGAAATGAGTTGATGAAGTTTGAAGACGAAGAAAAGGCATTGATGCTGTTGAATTCCCTACATACGTCTCCTACGTGTGAGAATTTGGTTACAACTCTAATGTAGGGAAAGGAAACTTTTGAATTGAAGGAGATCACAAGTGCTCCTTTGGGTTTTCATCAGAGGAAGAAAGTCAGCGAAGAGAACTCACAAGAAGCTAACACAAGAAGGCCACTTGGTCTAAAGACTTGAGATGGTAACCTTAGAAAATGCCCTTAATGAAGAAAGCTTCACTACCACTATGGCTTAAAAGGATAATTTTGGGAAATAACCTTGAAAAAAGCTCCAAAGACCACCTTAGTCCAAGTGGCTCACTACCACTATGGCTTAGTCCAAGCATCCAAGATATAGAAAGACTGCCCAAAATTCACCTTGATCCATGCTTTCAAGAAACAAATAGTAAAGGCCCAAATATCACCTCTGTCCAAGCATTCAAGATACAAGAAAAAGCCACCTTGGTGCAAGCATTCAAAAAACCATATATATATATTGCAAAAATAACTTTTAAAGAAAAAAAATTCAACATTTTCCACAAGTTAACGAATGAAAAGCATAGTCCCAAACCTAAAGAATGCTTTTTAAGTCTCTAAGTGGAGGCATCTTATGAGAAAAATACACCCAAGCATTGTCCAAGGTTAAGGGTAATTTAATGGAAAGACTATTAGTTGCCCAAAAGTTAATATACAGGATAATAAGGAGTTGTAATCCCCAACTAAAGGATATAACTAACCCTTAAATCAATGGACAACATTTAACTATATGGCCATTAAAGGTAGGAGAGGCATGCTCACTTATGAAAGGGGAATCTTTAGGATTCTATGAGAAAAAGTATAAGATATTCTATCAAAGGATTGTAACTACATTACCCACTTGACATCCCATTATTGACTTGACGGTAGAGAAAACCCTAGAGGTCATTGGGGGTCTCCCAATTAAGCTCTTTCTTTCTCTTGGTTATAAGTTTCCACAATTTGTGAAGGCAGAGATTGAGATTTGACTTTTTTAGTGTCACACGTATCAAAATATAAAGGGTTTTAATGTTAGGTTCAATTATCAAAAAAATAAAATTCATTTTTCTCTCCTCCCTTATTTCCTTTATAGTCAAAGACACTAATTCTAAAAAAGCTCTACAGAGAAATCGTCAAGGATGCCTATAGATCTCTAATGGTTTTTTTGTATCTTGTAGGTGATGATTTGCATCATTTTTTTTTTCTTTTTTTTTTTTCTTTTTTTTTTTGCAATAAACTCATTATTGAGGAAAAACATCACCTTAAAAATAGTGAACTATATACACCTTAATGTTACAAAAAAATTCTAAATTTGTTTGTTAACACCTTGTTGTCCTAACATATATCACTGTTCAACCCTAATATATACAACCTTGCGGCCTTAATTATTTGGAAGGATACATATTTTCAACTTAAGACATATAGTTATTACTCTACAAAACTTACTGCATGGTTTTTATCTTGGTATGATGCATCTATTTATTTAGCCTCAAGTATGATTTTCAATTCTATGTATTTGACTGCTAAGCTCGATTTGTTTTATTTAATTATTTAGTTCAATGTGTGTTTTTCTGTCCAATGCATTCAACTGTACAAAGTACAACATGTAATAAATCCATGACATGTTGTTAAGCTCAACATATAATCTTGAAACACAATAGTAAAACCCCGACTCGAATTATCCTACTGTCATGGTCTTGCATTCTTGTACCTGCGACATGTGCCAAAGGGTCGTAAAGGGCAACCTTGAAGGGGCACTAGGAGCATATGAATGTGTCATGCAATCAACTCTTGCAAAATATGGATTTGATTATAAACATCATAAACACACTTTGGTTGTTACTATGAGATAGTAGAGTACTTGTACAGAAATATGAGTGGCATTCTTGGAAATAAAGGGAGTATGATTCCTCATAGTGAGAATGGTGCACCCAAAAAAAAAAACTTCTTATATAGAGAACACCTAGTTGTAAGCATTCTATCATCACCCTATGTCCCAACTCACAACCTAAATGAGCACCTCAAGGAAATCTTGTGCTGGACTCTTGAAATTCTAAAGGGTTGTCTCAGGCTTCTGTGTAGAATTAGGATCCTCATAGAGGACATTGTACGATATGATGTCCCGCGTCACTCTTGGCATTAAGGCTAGGATTTACCTTCGAGTGTGCCTTTTTATACAAATTGGGCTATCAAGGGATACTAAACCTTCATATGTCTATTTCGAGTAGTGTAGGATTCCACTACCACCAACTACAACTTATGGGTGTTTAGTGTGATGATAATCTAACACAATTGTGCTATGGAAGGGAGTTACTCTTAATACTTTAATACTTGTTGGATTTGAGCACAATGCCTTACCATTCAAGTCATGGACCCTCAAAGACAATCCCAATTGGGTCATAAATTGTCATGTTGACCATCCCAATGTGTACAAATGGAAGAGACGTTGTGTAGTGCTTTTTGTTATTGCACCAACATCCTTCCATTGGATATTTGGCAAACCAAGAAAAGGTGATTCTTTTGGCTATGGTTTTCTACCCCCTCATGACACCTAGCTTCAAGTCAACTCTACCCAATAAAAATCAACTGTCTTAGGCTAGGTACCTTTAAACTTTTGTTACAATTTAGCTCATTCCAATCAAAATAGCATGTAAGCCTATGACATACTACTAATTAATAAGTCTAGTATCTAGGCATAAAATAAGGATACACAACAAGAGTGGGTGAAGACCTATTCTCAATTGCAACTCTTGACATAAAAGTAAGAAGAGCTAATGAACTATTACTCCCACTTAAAGGTAAAAAAAGTTGGTGGAGACTCAATTATTCTCAGCTTCCATGTTGACTTTTTGAGTCCGATATCTATTTTGATGCTGACAAAGTATCAGTATCTTATGTGTGTTTAAGTATATGAACAGGTCTAAATTTCAGCACACATAAGATCAAAGGACTTTGAAGCCAAAAGAAACTCCAAGATCATATGTACCTAACGCATTTCATGAAGACACATGAGTAAGAAGATTAAAGACATTTGTTCTTATCATAAAATGCATTTTGTTTTATATTTTGGGTCTGTAATATTTGCATATCATGCATGATGAGAATTAAATGCTCAAGACCATAGTTTGACCTTAAGGATCACCTTTAGTCGACCGAAGGTTGACCGACGTCGGATTTTTGGAGTTAACTCTCAAGAGGCCTTAGAATGACCATAGGAATCATCACCCATATAGCCTAAAATGTCTTATGTATAAGTACTCTAGATTGATGAACCATTGAGACTAAAATGAGGCTTAAATTCACATCTTAAGTGGTCTCGATCAATCGAACCTCAAGCTACATAGAAGCTTCAGTCGACCAAACTGAAGTCAACATTTTGATTTTGGTTGGTCGATCATTTTCAAATGAACTGGGCACATACAGTCGACCGAATTGACATGTGGGGAATTCCCATTGCCCTGATCGACCGAAATCTTAGTTCAAATTTGACCTGATCGACCGAACCTCTGAATTTGGTCAACCAAATATGCTCTGGTCGACTGAACCTCGGAGAGTTCAAAATTGCCTTAATCTGGTCGACCAGAACCTTAGTTCAAAAATGTCACAGTTGACCAAACTTAGTGATCAAGTTGACCGAACCTCTCGGGTTGGCAAATTTTTACCGTAGTAAATCAGGGTTAATTTTCATTAAACTCAATTAAATATTTTCAAAAATACCCAGCGTGTCCCCAACGATTATATGTTTCCTCAACTCTAGATATACCTCCTTATTTGTCATAATTAAGAGAGGATTAGGGTTTTAGATTAGCCAAATTAATCTAAAAATTTTACTGGGAAAAATCATTCATACTCTCATATCTTTTCAAATATATTGTCAAAATCTACCTCACATGCTCATCTAGCCATTTATTTTGAGTGAGATTAGTTTTTCATATTTATCTTACAAGCTTAAACTCTCTCTCACTTGTATTTGATTGTGTATTGATTTTTGGAGTAGCTTAAAGTTTTTCCCATAATATTTCACTTATAAATATTGGATTGAGAAAAACTCTTACTTGACTTAAGATCTTGCATCCTTATTGCGAGGTTCATAAGCTTGCTTTGTGTTTTGATAAAATCATTTTTAGCAAGCTTAAACCCTAATATCCATTGCGATTGATATTTGAAAAATATTTCTTGGGATGTTTGCTTAGAGTTCTAGAGATGCTTTGAATATTCATATTGCAAATACATTATCTTGAAATCAAATGTCTTACTCTCACATACACTTATTGACACATATATTGTTGAGAGTTAACACATTGGTTAATGAAGTCTCACTTGAGCATTAATTCCTTATCATCTGTGGGTGCATTAGTTGTATTGTGCGTATTGGTACAAATCTACTTGTGTTTAGAAGCATTAGAATTGTAGACAAAATTTTGATACTCACTGTTGTATTCCAGGCATGACCTGAGGGGGTGTTAATCTAACCCGTAAGGATCGATAGAGCCTTCTCCGCCTCGTAAGGAGAGTTTGTAAAGGTTGAGGTCGGCCCTAGGAATTTGACCTGGTTGTAACTGATGTCACTCCACCCATTAAGTGAGCAATAGTGGTAATCTTCGAGCTTGCAAGCTGAGGCAATAACGTAAGCAAGTTTGGCCGAGCCACGATAACATTTCTGGTGTCGACTTTAATTTTCGCACTTAAATTTACGCACTTGAATGTTGTTATTTTAATTACTGTGAATGTTTCAGAAATACTGATATTGCTTCAATTGCTTTACGTTTTTGCTCAATTTGATTTCTGCTAAATTGATTTATGCTTAAAAAGACCTAAGGTTGGGAAATATTAACTATGATTTGTAATTGACCTAGGAAAGTTTTAAATATTCAATTCATCCCCCACCCCCCTCCCCCCCTCCCCTCCTCTTGGGAATACACCAACTCCAACATTCAATTCTCTTAATTGTGGAGTTATATTCCAACCTATAAGGTAAAAGGTATTGGTGAGGCATTGTTCTTAACTTCTACTTTTGATCTAAAGGTGAAGTGATATTTGCAAGTTCTACTCCAACATAGCTAAGGGTAAAATAAATTGAAGGAGCATCATGCCCAACTTCTGCTCACAATTTTAAAATAAAAAGAGCTAGTGAGGAACAAACCCTAATAAACATGTCTACATTGACTGCACAGATCTATCTCACCTCTCGCTCAAACATGGAAGTAGTGTCAATTGAAGTGGGATAATTTTAGCCACCACACTCTAAAATCCAATTGAAGAGCCTTTTATATTTAGAGAAGATAATCAAACCCCACCCCCCCCCCCCCCCTCCCCCCCCCCCCCCCCAAAAAAAATCAATGAGTTGACAAACATAATTAAGTCACCATTAGTGACCATCACATCCTTCATAACTACCTCAGTACCCCAAGCTTATAAAAGCTTAAGGTATGATCATCTAAAGGAGATCCCATGCTCACCCTCACATCTTAATACATCTTAATAATTTATTTGGTATGAAAAAAATAGGATAAAATGAGATGAAATTATTCTTTAATTTTATAAATTTGTTATGACTTTTCATTTCATTTTATTCTTAATAAACTACAATCTATTATAAACATTAAGTTAATTCGTTTAGCATAGGCATTATAAAGGTCCCCCCCCCCCCCAAAGGGGCTGCATACCCAAACCTTAAATAAGCACCACTTTTCCTTGATACGATTTTTTATTTTTACGAAAACCCCAAATTTATTGATAGTCCTCACTTATGGTAGAAGAAAATCGTGGTTACAAACATGCTACATGAGATTTACAAATAAACTATCAAAACCATCACGGGCAACAAAACCAATACAAGTCTATCAAAACTCATACCATTATCCAACTAAAACAAACTAAACATGTCAATATGTAATCAAAACAAACAAACACAAACAAAAACATATTTCCAGCAAACTAATGCCAATTACCTGCAAACAAAAACTAGAGGAAAACAAAGGAGAATCAAATGATGACAATTAAAGACAAAGGCTTTGAATACTCATCTTATCCATATGAATGAGACCTCTCATTTTACTCGGCAACACATTACCTACAAAATATCTCCTCGAGTTGCCTCCCTCGCCTTGACAAGCCAAGTAATTCGTAACCTGATTACCTTCTCTAAATTGGTGCTTTATAAAGAACTAAAAACCTTGTAACTCCTCCTCTAACAATTCCCAAAAGTCTCATAAGTACCAAGAGGAGCAACATCCAAATGAGAGTCATCCCACCACGAAATCTGACTCGCTTTTAATACAAATATTCGGATATCTCAACTCTTTACAGAGCCGAACACTACTAGTAAGAGCCTGCAACTTCGTTCCATTATTAGTACCTAACTCAATTTTTTTAGAGAAACCGGCCTTAATATTACCCGATGCGTCACGGATGATACCACCACCACCATAAGAACCTAAATTTCTTCTACAAGAGCCATCTATATTTAGCTTCAACCAACCTACAGGAGGCTTTTCCCAAACTACTTTTCGAGGAGTTCTGACCTTTGGTGTTATCGTTTTCACTTCGAATTCTTCCAATAAATTCGTATCTATAGAAGGCAAAGAACCTTTCACGCCTTCTGCAATTTTTGAGAGCCAAAACCTTACAGATAACCAAACTGTATTCTCCGACTCATACTTATCTTCCATGCGGGCTTTACAACATTTAAGTCATAGTCTCCAAGAAATAATAGTAGGTAACAAACCGATTATCGTACCTTTTTAGGTTGATTTTTTGGCACATGTGAACCATCTACTAATTTTCACCCTCCATGGTTCATCATTAAAATTTAGAATTCCCAAAACAGACACTGCTCTCTCTTCCATACCATACTTGCGATGGATCTCGTACTCAGAACATGATTGAAAGACTCCTCTTTTTTATCCATGCAATAGTTGCAACAAGGGACCATATCAACTCCCAATTTCCTCACTCTCTCATCTACAGGAAGACATTGGAACATGACTTTCCACATACACATCGATATTTTCTTAGGGAGTAGTTTATGATAGACCCACTCCATCCATGGGTACTGCTCCCCTTTAATTCTAATCACCTCCCAAGCCGAGACGGTTGAAAATTTTCCATTTATGAAAGGCTTCCAAATAAACACATCAGGCCCCGATTTATGTTTTATAGACGACAACAAAATCTCATCCGTTTTAAGGACTCTTACCAATTCTTTCAGCATATTAGTATCTCAATTCTCAGACTCCCAGCAGTCTTGAATCTTAAACTCAGGATGTTGGACCGTGTAAGAACACTCAGTAAAGGGACCACTACTCAACCACTTATCAAACCAAAAAGAAGTTTCTCCTTCTCTAACCTTCACATAAACATTCTCATAGACCTCTGGAAAGACCTTTAAGATTATCTTCCAAAATTGAGAGCCCACATGAGTATAATGGGTTGAAGTCATGTGACCTGATTTAACGTATTTAGCCTTAAAGAAACAGGTCCAAAGATTATCTAGCGTCATCAGTCTCCAAGCAAACTTCATGTAAAAAGATCTTTGAAAGTCATTAAGGTCTCTTACGCCAACACCCCCTTCATCTAAGGGTTTACAAACCTTTGACCAAGCACATCATTTCATTTTCGCCCTACCATTACTCTTCCCCTAAAAAAAAAAAAGATAATGGAATTAATATTTCTGATCACCACCAAAAGAATTGAGAGAACCGCTAGCGTATGTATCCCCATACATGATAAAACATGCCAAACAAGAATGAGACAACCTCCTTGAGACAGCAACCTCATCTTCCAACTCACCACCTCATTTTGAATTTTTTAAACCAACGGTTCAAACATTCTAGCAGTAAGGTGACCACAAATCAAAGGAGCCCCAAGGTACATCGTTGAAAAATTTCCTTCCGCAAAACCCATCAATCGTAATAGCCCCCTTCTTCTGGAAATGTTGATCTTATTGGACAAAAAGATAATTGATTTCTCCTTGTTGATTAATTGGTCAAACCAACTTTCATACAAATCCAACGTCTTCAAAAGCATCTTCAAGGATCTCCTTTCTCCATTAGTAAAAACAAACAAGTCATCCGCATATAATAAATGAGAGATTAAGGGAGCTCCCCTCGAAAGATAAAAATTTCCAATCCTACCTTCCTCAAAATCTTTTTTTTCATAATATAGAAAGAATTTCTTCCATCAAAATAAATAAATATGGAGAAAGTGGATCACCTTACCGAAGGCCTCGTTGAGACTTGAAAAAAACCCCTATACATACCATTCATCATTATCGAAAACCATGGGGTCTTAACACATTCGACTATTAAGTTACAAACATGACTAGAAAAGCCAAAACTTTTCAAAACCCAAATCAAAAATCTCCAGTCAACCCGATCATATGCCTTTGCTATATCCACTTTTAAAACTACATTTCCCCATTTACTCTTTCTGTTGATTAAGTGAACCATTTCTTGCGCCAGAATAAAATTTTCAAAAATACTTCTACCAGGGAGAATAGTCCCTTGCTCTGGAGAGATAATTCTATTTAAGCAACGCATCAATCAATCTATAATAATCTTTGAAAAAAATTTATAAGCAATAGAACACAAGCTAATTGGTCTAAACTTTTCAAAGCTTCTTGGATCCTTCACCTATGGGATAAGAACAAAATACGAAGACATGAAACATATGAGAAGAGGTGCTCCATTGAAAAAATCCTTGGTAGCTTCCAACAAATCCTCTTTAAAAAAGTCCCAACAATATTTGTAAAATCTTGATCCAAAACCATCGAGTCCTAGACTACTATCTTTTGGGATAGAATTTAAAGTTTTTTTCAGCTCCATTTCTGAAGGATCTTTGAACAAATACTCATTTTCTTCATCCGATATCACCCTAGAAATAAGTTTGCTCAAATCAAGTAATGCTTTAGTAGACTGTTCCAAGAGAAAATTTTGAAAATGCTTAACCGCACCTTCATGAATCTCCTCAGGGGATGCCAAAAACGTACTATCCTCTAAGACCATAGAATTAATCATAGAAGAATTCTACTTTTTATTATTAACTACATGGAAAAAACTTGAAATTTCGATCACCCTCCACCAACCATCACTTCTTCACAAGCTGAGCAACACGGGTTTCCACCCTTTTTTCCCAATAATTCAGTTCACATTTTGTAACCAACAACTCTATTTCCACCTCCTGACTATATCCCCTTTGTAACTGCTCCTCCGGGTCTATCATTCGATTCTCTAAATCCTTGATGTAAGGGTCTTGTCTCCACACTTGCGGCAATAAGAACGCGAAATTACAAAAGCGTTAAAACAGACCTGTAGCATTTGTAACTTAGCAACCAACGTGACAAACATTCATGCCCTCGAAACATGAACTGGTTTCATCCAAATCTGACGCATAAAAGAGAGATAATTTTCATAGGAACTCCACATATTTTGATACTTGGAAGGAGGTGATCCATATCTTGTCGAATGATTTGAGAAGTGTATCGGCATAGGTTTGTGATCCGACATTTTCCTCGCCAAGTATTCCAACCTAGTAGTTTGAAAACAATTAATGAAAGGAAAAATATCACAAGAGCGTTCCCTGGGTCAAGCTTCCATCCCTCCTAGTCGAACCAACTTGCCCAATTAAACCAAAGACATAGATCCACCAGAAATTTTAAATCAACAACACCACAATTGTTTTACGACAATTATTAAATCTTCCATAGACCAAAGGTTCTTAGGCAATGCCCCCCTGCATTAAGAGAAACGATAGAAAGCAAGGAGGGAAGAAGGAAAGATTCACACGTAAATGAATGTTGTTAAAGGTCCACAAAAAGAAGCAAAGGATTACAAAACCTACTTGAGTAAGATGTCCAAATATTTTCCAAAGACCGCTCTCGCTATATGCCCATAAAAGCGAGCCCATTTTGCCTTAAATAAAGGTGACAAGCCCACCCTTTTTCCCACTTTAAGACACCCCCAACCTGCGATCATTTGATTGACATACTCACTATTTCAAAATCATTAGGCCTATTCCACTAGTACCCACACCTTTACCTCCTATTGCACTCATTTGAACAATAGTTAGGAAAATATCAAAATGGTGTGATGCAAAGAATATTAAGCTCGATTCTGGAAAGAAACATAGAGGTGTATCTCGAATTATTGACCAATAACGCGCTTCCGAATGACCAACACAGATATCGAATATTTCCTAACCAAATTCCTCAAACGATTCTTTGACATGCATATACCTTGCATGTTCCACACCATCATTTTTGTCCTCATAAATTAAGTCTTTCATGACGGGTAATAACCCGTTGGGACTACCTCACTCTATTACATGAATGGGTTTGTGTGTTATTTTTATAATTAACGGAATTGAGGTTGAGAAAATTACCATTCCGAGTCATAGCCTTTGTGGACGGAGGACCATGTGAGTTTACCTCTCATTCTCATGAGACAAGCCTGTGAACTTGTTATAAGGTCCACATCAGATCCCTTACGTCGGAAGCAAGTCTTCAACAATCGCAATTTAACCAATATCAAAAGATTATTTCCAAGCATCTCCTTAACCCTTGGTTGTACTCTTTTCCACTCTTCAACCGATGCCAAACACATGTTCAACCACCTTTGGAATTTATTCTCCTCACTGGTAACTTCATCCACAACAACTCTCTGGTGTTTCTGAAAACGAGTATGGGCACACCCCC